>NW_026125489.1:9575000-10775000 GCF_943737965.1 Phodopus roborovskii
TGAACACAATCCTGTCTTTTCATGACCTTATCTGGTCAATGAAATGGTTGCCAAGGAATTGACTGAGGAAAGGACTGAACCACCTACAGGAAAATGTGCTGTAGCGTGCATGCTCAGTAGAACCTCCCCCTCCCAACCCCAGACGATAACAGGTACCCATTTGGCTTGGTTTGGAACTGAACCTTTAAAACTGAACCCACCAGGTTTAGGGTTCCTTCCATATTGCCAAGCAAGAGGAGCTGGGTTCAAACCCAGCCCTCAGCCCAGATGTTTTCTTGTTTGGTCCTGAGGAAGTGAGTCTCTACTCGTTCCCTGCTCTTGGGAATGGCATCGTTCAGCTTGCCCTTTAGCTTTCAGGAGCTTTCAGAGGGTTTTGTTGTATTGAGCCATGGTTTGTTAATGTTCATTGTCATTAAACATCTCACTATATACATGCCTCAAACTCATGTACTTCTTATGCTATTGATGGACATTTAAATTTCCAGTTAGGTACTATTACTATGAACATTTTTGTTCATCTCCTGTCAGAAGGATGCTGTAGCCAATTCCAGCTGGTACCGACTGGGTGAGATGTGTGAATTTAACTGTGAAGGGGAATGAGTCTGAGTACTTCTAGGTTTCAGCGTCCCGGCCTCCCAAGTGTACCAGCATTATGAGACTTACTGCTCCTCAAAAGCATTTCAGTATTAAGCATTTCTAGGTTTTTATAAACCAGATGGTTATAAAAACACACCGTTTTCGTATACCTCATCACTAGTGATGTGAATCCCTTTTCTTAGGTTACTGATTATGCACTTCACCTATAATTGGCTACTTCCTCAATTGGCTATTTTGGTCTACCCCCTTCCTGCGCTGGAGAGCAAGTCCAGGACTTGATACATCCTAGGCAAGCACTCTGCCACTGAACTATGTCCCAACCCTTTTTTTCTTCTTGACATGAAGCACTCTATATATTCTGGAAATTATATTTGGTTAATTATATTGAATTTCTTGACCAATATTTTTTGAGCATTTACCATTCTCAGAAGAAACAATAATGTAGTAATTAAAGAAAAAAAAAAAACTACTTGAAATTCATGAAGCGTTTACGTTCTAGCATAGGCATGGAAACAATAAGCTGGGTTTATTATATATTAAATTTTATGTGATACATTAAATTTACTCTGTGATAAGCACTGTAGAGGGGAAAAGTAGGGATGGAGGATAGTGAGTCTGGGTAAGTGAAACCCTTAGATCAGAAAGCACCTTAGGGGCAGGTGTGGCAGCAGGTAGCTCAGGGGTCCAAGGTTGGCCATTGTTGGACACGCAGCAAGTTTAAGGCTAAACCTGGGCTCAAGGGAAATAAGAGAAAGGAAGAGAGAAAGAAAAAGAGAGAGGAAGAAGGGGAGAGGGAGAGAGAGGGAGAGGGAAAAGGGAGGGAGAGGGAGGAAGAGAGGGAGGGGAAAGAGAGGAAGAGGGGGAGAGGAGGGGGGAGGGAAAAACAATAAACAAAGCAATGGCGGCAAGGAAGCAAAGATCCCAAACTACTAAGCGCCAAGCTCTGAAGTGACGGCATACCCTACCCGGGACGGGATGGGTAAGGAACATGGGGGATGCCACTGCTAAGCCGGGCTGTAGCTCACGAGTGAGATCCACGGCTAGGTGAGCCTTGTGAACAGAAGGGAAAGGGTGCTGTGAGGTGGGCCGGCTCAGCGCCGGAGCTATTTGAAGGAAGGAAAGTTTGAGCAAATTCGAGGTGCGAACAGGCAGCTTTCAAAAGTACCCAGGTGAAGACGATGGTGGCTTGAACTAGGTGGTAGCGACAGGGGCGGTGTCTCGTGACTAAAGGGAGTTAAAAGATAACCTGTTTTCTCCGAGCCGCCTGACCTTGAGCGGCATTCATTGGGTAGTTGTCGATTAGCTCTTCTTTTTCCTTCTCTGGAGCAACTTGCTCAAGAAATCCTCAAGAACCCAAACTAAGATGGACAGACAGAGTGAAGTTTGCATCCCATTGGTGAGGACCGGTGTGTCACTCAGTGTGCAGGCAAAGGTGATCGTGGCAGTGGAGTTTTTCAGAGCCTCAGTTGGTTTTGGAAATAGAAGCCACAAGATTCATTGAGTCGACGTGGAATATTAGCAAAATTAAAAAAAGCAGGGTGACCATTGTTGTTTCTGGTCTTCCGATGTTGCTTCCATGAGTTGGTAGTGGAAAGACTCGGGATGATAGTGGATAGGAAAGAGCATGCACTTACATTTTAGATCTACTGAGCCTGATATGCCTGTAGGTGTCAAGTTGGCAACTGTATACATGGGCTTGGAATTCGGGGCCATTAGGCACAGTTTCATAAATGGTGCTGCACACCTGTTACCCAGCCCTTGAGAAGAGGCAGCGAGGTCAGAAATTGACTTGACTATAATTGTGAGTTTGAGGCTAGCCTTGGGTACATGAGATCCTGTCTCTAAATTAAAAAAAAAAAAAAAGAGAGAGAGTTTTGTTAATCAGCATTGTTAAGGAAACAACCCACATCTCAGTGGATTATACCTGTTAGGATTTATTTCTTGCTATTTTTACACACATGGATTTCAGATTTTCTCTAGCCCATGGGCCAGCTATGGGCCTGATTCAAGTCCCTTTCGGTTTTGGGCTTATTTGAGAGTTAATAGCCACAAAACTAGCCCAGCCCTGTAATGGGCCAGGCTTCAAATTCTGCTTGGAAGAGAGATTTTGAGGCAAATCCAGGCTGCAGGTACATAATCTTTGTAGACGAGGGGGGAGCAAAAGCTTGTAAATCACGACTTAAACTGCTGCAGTGAATATGGTAAGCACTGAAGAGAAGTCCAAAGACTGAGCCCTCCCAGCTTTCAGAGGCTGCGGGGAGAAGGAGAAACCAATGGAGACAGAAAGAGCAGGCGACATTAGGGCAGAGAGATGGGTCGCAGCTGGGAAAGAAAGAAGATGGCTCTCAAGGAGGCGGAGTGGGACACGTCCTGTGCCGAGAACAGGTCCAGGCGAGGGCTACCATCGCTCAGCAGATTCAGCAATGTCAGAGGCTTTGGTGGTTTTGACAGGAAAATAAATGAGGCGCTCTGGGGATTAGGAGAAGAGACGGGGTTTCAGTGCCCTTTCCCAAACTCATGTTGAAATATAATCTCCATTTTAGTGCTATCAGACCAGGAGGACTGTGCCCCTCAGTGGACTAATGAAGGCCTTGCAAAAGTGGGTCCCTTACAAAGGGCAAGGCCGATTCCCTCTTGTCTGCTCTTCCCTCTGCTTTGCTCATTTGCCATGCTTGAAGCTGTCCCTCAACTGTGAGCCAATATGTGGCTACGTGTTATGAATAAAGTCTGTGGCATTTTGTTACAATAGCCCAGATGGTCCGAGGTAGGGGACAAGGACCCGTCTGATATGGACGGAAGACGGCAGGGAGAGAAAAGTAAGGCACAGAGGCTATAGTCAGGCTGTCCTTCCGAGACGTTTTTCTAAAAGGAGAAAAGTAGAAAATGGATGAAGGAAGGGATGGAAACGTGAGGGCAATGGCATGGGTTTTGTTAAGGCAAGGGGTGTGGAAGTAGCCATAAAAAGGCCAGCAGAGATAGGAAAACGGATGACACCAGGAGAAAGAATTGTTTCCCTTCTAGAATGGAGCCCAGGGCCCTAACACATGCTAAGCAACTGCTTAGCTACTGAGCTGTCTGCACCTATCCCCAAGGCGAGAATTCTTAGGTCCCCGAGTAGACTAGAAGAATGAGATCCAGTACATGGTAGATGACTGGTTTTCATTAAGCATGTAATCTTGTATGGTGGGTTTTATTAATGTTAACTCGTTAGAAATGAAGTCGGAGGATTTGGTTGTGGGACCAGGAAGAAATTGTCAGAGCTGGGAGAAAGTATGACTGGTCTAGCAGAGTGAGAACATGAACGGATTAGGGAATGGCCATGACTGGAGATAGCACTAAGAGCCACTCGTGATGAGGGATCGTTGTCTGTGTGCGTGGGTATGTGTGTGGCTTCTTCCAGCAGCATTCAGCTGAAGAGGCGTAGGTGTGGAGCTGAAGGGAGGACTGGATTTAAGCTGGTAGCAAGTGTCCAGAAAGTAAGAGCGTTTACATTTGAGCATTTGTATATTTGACTTATTTACTGTGTATGTGTGGATGCACATGACACACACATGTATGGAGATGTGACGACAATTTGTAGGCGTTGATTCCATGCCTTTCCCTGTGTTGAATCCGGGGGATGAAACTCAGGTTGGTGGGCTGGGCAGTGAGTAAGTGCTTTAACATGCTGAACCATCTCTCCATCTTCCTGCCGGACTTCAGGAGCTAAGGGCTGGGCATGTAGCTCAGTTAGTAGAGCACATCCTTAACACTCAGGAAGCCCTAGAGTCCATCCCAGCTCCGCATTAAACTGGGTGTGCTGGTGCATGCCTGTAATCTCATCAGTTAGGAGAAGGGCAGACGGTCAGAAATTTAAGGTCATCCTTGGCTGCGCAGTGAGTCTGGGGCCTGCCTTGGCTACAGGAGACCAAAAACAAAATGAAAAAAAAGACCCAGAGTACTTGAGTTAAACACACGTGACTGAGTGCTGTGCATTCTTTGTGGAGTCTGGATTTTCCAACCCGTGGTCTACCCATCAACAGGATGTCTGAACGGCCTTTAGACTCACGTGTGTCTGCGTGTCGTTTGTTTTGGCTTAGTTTCTTCCCTTATTTCCTGCGTGCTGCCCGCCTTATCTAGCTGTTTTATGGCTGTACCCACATTCTGACTCCAGCTACTACTAATCCCAAAGCAGTTCTTAGGGTGGCACTTAAAAATTCCTAGTCCAGAAGAATGTCGGTGATGTTGCAGATCCAGTCGCCACTCCAAATTTGTTCAGTCATTACCTGCCGTGTGCTTGTCCTTCTAACTCAGGACTGCAGCCACATATGTCACAGCCTCCGAAGGAGACCAGTTTGTTTGTTTGTTTAAGTTTGCTTTCTTCAAGACAGGGTTTCTCTGTGTAACAGCCCTGACTGTCCTGGAACTCGGTCTGTAGACCAGGCTGGTGTCGAACTCACAGAGCTCCGCTTGTCTCTGCCTCCCAAGTGCTGGGAGAAAAGGCGTGCGCCACCACTGCCAGCTTGTGCTTTCATTTTTAAGCATTCAAATCTTTCACTGAGCTGGGTGTCAATTTCGATGTCATTTGAAATAAGGATCTTTTCCTCTCCAAACTTTTAATTACTTGTCCTCATACAGTGTATCAAACTGTTTGAATGCTAAATTTCACCACTACCACAACCTCTCAAATAGCCTTCAGATCTACCTTAGTCTTTATAACCCTTGTTAATGGCCTAGCTTAGGTCACTTCCTGCCAGCTCCCACCAGTCACCGCCACAGGCTTCTGACTCCGGGCGTTCAATCCCTTACACACAGCTCAGACAGAATGACCTTCACATAACATAAAACTGATCGTATTGCTTCTTCATACCACCTTTCAGTACTCATCCAATTTCCTACGGACGAAGGGCTGAATGACAAAGCTTATGTACATTCCATGCTGCGCCTCGCTTTCAGACACCTGCTCTACTTTGCCTCTGACCTACCTCCTTATATTTTGGATGACCAAGCCATCCGTCCTTCAGGTTTCACTAGGACAGCATGTCCTTTTAAGAGTATATTATGGAGACTGGAGAGACGACTCGGCACTTGAGAGTGCTGGCTGCTCTTCCAGAGGACCCAGGTTCAATTCCCAGCTCCCACATGGCAGCTGTCTGTAATTACAGTTCCAGGAGCTCTGAAACCTCACACCAATGTATATATATAAAAAAAAAAAACAAACAAACAAAAAAAACCAAAAACAAAAACACGAAGTATCTTGTGATGCTTTTCCTTGAGCCCAGAGAGTAGGAGCTAGGAGCTTCTCCTGTGCCTACTATACTGCCCCACCCACCACGGCTCTAATTATGCAGAACTGGGAGATCTAATTTACCTCTCTTCTAGATTGTAAACCACGTAAGAACCCAGCACAAACTGTTTTATCTGTTAGTGACACAGCCTAGCTTCGCCCAGGAGGGGAGCCTAACTTAATGAGTCGCCTACATTAAACTGACCTGTGGGCATGCCTGTAGGGGACAGCCTTCTCTGTTGGTTGATGTCTCGGGAGAGCGAAGCCAACTGTGGGTGGTCTCTAGGCAGCCAGTTCTGGGTTGTGTAATGGGCACAGCACGCATGAGTCATCAAACAGCACTCCTCCATGGTTTCTGCTGCATTTCTTGCTAGGAGTGAGCTGCCTGCCTGGTTAGAAGTAACGTTTCTCGGGATAGAAAGCAACCCTGCCTTCTGTTTCCTGCTTGAGTTTCCCATCCCACTCCCCTCAGCAGTAGACTGTCACCTAGGGTGGCTCAAGCCTGGTGACCTGAGTTTGGTCCCTGGGACCCGCATGGTGGAGAAGGGAGCTGACTTTGGCAAGTTGCACGCAATGACACCCACATAACTCCGCTGTACCTCATCGCTGCCACCCCACCACAGAGTAGAAATGTTGTAAAGTCAGCAACAATGAAAACCCTGTGAAACCGAATTTTATGCTCTACTCCTTAATCCCTAACACACAGTGCGTTTGTTTGTTGGTTTGTTTATCCTCCAGTGCTGGAGACTGATCAGGGTTGATCTCTCAAGTGCTAGACGAATGTTCTTCCCGGATCCACGCATAGTAAATTTGTGTAAATATTTTCATATTCTTTTCCACTGGCATATAATCTGTAGGTGTGTTTTGAATTCACCAAAAAAAAAAAAAAAAATGTATTAACCACAAGGAATACAGCAGACACTATGCAAGGCAGTAAGAACATAGGATGGATGGCAAGATCACCTAGATTTCTGTGACAGAGACAGATAGTAAATGCGACAGTAATATAAACACAGTTGTCGTGCGTGAGAGGGAGAATTGTGTTGGTTGTGATGACTGAGCTTGATCCAGATTCCCACACTAAAGGGGGAAATCAGTTCCCAAAGGTGGTCTCATGACCCTGCACACGTGCTGTGTGTACTCACACTAGCCCGCACGGGCACATCATGCACAACAATTTATACCTGAATAAAAATGTAAAAATAAAGAAATCTTACACGCACTCGAACCGGATCAGTTTCAGGTTCAGTTTTAGCCGATGCCACAGGGCTCATCTCTGGGCTCAACTTTTCCCCAGACACTCTTGTATCTTTAACACACTTACATTATCTTCACTGTATCTATTTGCTTTAAGTCCACCCATCTGGCCAGTCTTCTGACATCTTTCTGCTATCACATTTCCAGATCAGACAAGTCTGTGCATGCCTGGTCCTGTGAGTTTGCCTTTTTACTAGGAAAGGACGGAAAGCTCATTTTCTGGGCATGCTGTGTGTGTGTGTGTGTGTGTGTGTGTGTGTGTGTGTGTGTGTGTGTGTGTGTAGGCCAGATGTTAACACTGGGAATCTTCCTTAATCCCTTCTCTACAGACATATGTATGTATGTGTTTTAGACAAGGTCTTACACATCACAGACAGTCCTAGCTGAGGATGGCCTTGAACTTCTGACCACTTCTGCCGCCACCTCCTGACTGCTGATGTTGGAGATGTGGGTAATCGGTTGACGTGGCCCTGTGGATGAAATCCAGGGCATTCTACCAACTAAGCTATATCCTTTGCCACCCTAGTTTTTGAGACAGGGTCTCTCACTGAATCTGGAGCTCCTCAGCTGGCTAAAGGAACTGCCCTAGTCATCCGCTTGTCTTTGCTTCTCCAGCCTGGGATTTCAGGGTTACACGAGTTTATTTGCCTGAGTGCGGGTACTGGTGATTTACACTCCAGTCTTCCATGTTCATTGCATGCGCTTTCCTAGCCAAGCCACCTCCTCAGCTTTGTTTTGAAGTCATTTTTGACTTGCTTGTATTGGAGAGAGCTACAGTGTACAGGCTCATCTCTCCTACCAACTAATATGAAGTAAGAAAAAAAAAAAAAAACCAAACCAGTGTTCTATTGATTTTGATGGTTATAAGTAACTGAATATTTTTCAAATGTTTGTTAGGCATCACCGCCCCTCAAAGTTTTTTCTATGGGAATTTTAGTGCTTTTAAGCTTTTTTCCTTTATCATTTTTCCTCCTGCATAGGTTCTTACCAGTTAGTTTAAACTGACCTTCACTGGCAATCCACTGGCCTCCATCTCGTGAGTGCTAAGATGTATATACTACCATGAATGGTTTCAGTAGTTTTCCAAAAATAAAGAAGGGGCTGCAAATACGTCTCAGCAGCTAGCGGCACTGACCATGGTTCAATTCCCAGAACCCATATGGCAGCTCACAACCCTCTGACTCCAGTTTCATGGAATCCAATGCTCTCTTCTGGCCTATGTGGGCATCAGGCATGCACGGTGATCCCAGACACACATGCAGGCAAAACACCAATGCACATCAAGTAAGAAAAAGGCTACATCAACATTCGTGTTATAAAAAAAGACAATTTTATTGAGTTTTTTTGTAAATTTAAAGGAATTGTTTATTGCAAATATTTTCTAAGTTGATTTAAAATATTTTCATCTTTTTTTTCCTTATTGATATATGAGTACTCAAATCCAGAACTTAAAATTTAAGCATATGTTGTATGACTGGGCTGTACCTAAGGCTCTAGCTGTATGTTTTTATTTTTGAAATTAAATTTTATATGGTTAAATAAGTTGATATGTTTCTTTATAATTTGTATATGATTGTAGACTTTCTGCAGGTGGTTTCCTGTAAGTCCCAGTTCCTATCCACGGTCTAGATAGTCACTTTATACTTTATTTTTGTTAAACAGTTTTACTTTTACCTCCATCCATCTGGAACTTATTTTGCTTTACTTTTAGCCAATGTGCACATTAGGAATATGCCTTCCAAAATTGCCATATTATTCTTATGCCTTTCAAAATTGCTACAACTTTTTATTTCCCATTTAGATCTGTATTAGTTTTGATTTTTGTATATGTAGAAATATTAAAATTTTGGTAGTTGAATCTATTAATCATTAGTGATTTCTCCTTGCTTTTCAGCTTAGAAAGGCTTCACTATCTAGAGATTTAATATACACTTCTGCTTTTATTTTTTTTTCTTCCTCCTCTTCCTCCTCTTTGCATGCTCTTAGGATTTGCATCAAGATAGCCTTCAGTATACAGACTTACAAAGCTGGTCTAAAGCACTTCAGCTTCTTGGGGGTTTATAGATCGGGAAAACCATGGGCTTGGGTTTGGGATGGGTTTCTTTATACTACAACCCTCTTCCCCTCTTTCATAAAAAACAAAAAGGAACACACACACAAAAACAGTTCAATGTCCAGTTTCCTGACACATATGCACATATATGACAATTCATAAACTGTTGTCTTTAATGGACATTTGGTTTATAAATTTAGTCGTTGCTACCGAGAGAATGAAAACACAAACAAGCAAACTCCCAACCCTGCCCGGTTCTGAGGAGACCCTACTTGCTTCTCCTTACGCCTTGGGGTTCTGGTCCATGTCACTTTCTTTGAAGTCGGAGGGGCGCTCTGTGCAGGACGCTGCACGCCAGCCTCTCTCTATACTGAAGGTGTGAACTGCCACGACGATAAACTATTCGCAGCGTGGCAGAGGGAACGTTGGTTTTAATGCACTTGGCGGTTGCCCTGCAGATCCCTCTGTCTGTGAGAGCTTTGTTCGCCTGGAGAAAACAAGAGCGTTCTGAATCTTGACACACAAGGACCCTTTCACCAGAGCATCCTGTTCTGAGAGGAGACACAGTGCTCGCTCGCTCGGCAGACACTGCCGTTTGGAGCCAGCACACTGAGGCCTTTTCCCATGTCCTCTCCGTCTGTAAAGGGTCTGTTTGCCAGCCCCCAAAGTGACTTTTCTATAGATCGGGGGAGGTATAAATATTTTATGTGTTTATGGTCACACAGAATGGAGAGCAAACTGGGACTGTGAGAAAAAAAAAAAAAAAAAAAAAAGTGGCCGAGCCTTTCCAATATGGAAAGAGGATTTTTTTTTTTTTTTTTTTTTTTTGCAAATTTTACTTGGAAAAGAGGTTGCTTTAGTGAAGAGCAGAGCGTGTCATAGAAACAATGGGTGAAGCATTTATATGGAGAATGTGCTGGAAGCAATAGTGTTGCATGCAGTTGTTCTGAACCTCGGGGGCACTGTCTGTCATCCGTTTATAGAGCGGGCCTCCATCCCCGATCCCTGTATCTGTATCAGTTCGGTGCAGAAACCTGAATCAGCTGGGTGGTGGTGGCACACGCCTTTAACCCCAGCAAAGGAGGCAGAGGCAGGAGGATCTCGGTGAGTTCGAGTCTGGCCTGGTCTACAGAGTGAGTTCCAGGACAGCCAGGGCTGTTACACAGAGAAACCCTGTCTCGGGTGGTGAGGGAGAGACAACTAAATCAAACGATGATGTTTTAATCCTAGGAACACTGGGCTGCAGGAGAGGTCAAAGGGTGACTGATGAGGGGTCCTCACAGCTATCACAGCCCCTCACTTCATTACGGTGTATCCATCCTGACCGCCATCGCCATCGCTCCATTCTGCTGTCTCCAGGGTTTCGCTTTGGCTGTAGCACACACTCAGCTTTAAGAGCCTTCCTTCTCTTATAGTGCCGAGAACAGGCTCGCACCAGCACGTGGTAAGTTCTCCTTTTGGATACCATAGGAGTAAAGGAGACATTTTCCACTTAACATTTTGAATTCTCCCCCTCTCCCCGAAAAACCTGAGCCCACAGTTACATTGTAGGCAATATTTACATCTTTGAAACTAGATGAGATCGCCAACCGAGGAACTATCATGAAGAAGACAAAGGACGGGATTCTGGGTGTTTCTCATTTAAGAGATTGAGGGGAAATAGGAGGCCTTGGCACAGTCGTCCATAAGGACTCACATGGCTCTGAAATAATCACATGGAAGGTCAGATATGGTGAAACGCGCCTGTAATCCCAGGTCTTGGGAGGCTGAGGCAGGGGGATTCCTAGTTGTGCTTTGAAGTTTCCTACAGCCATGGTTTTTTGTTTTGTTTTTGTGTTTTTAATTGCTGGGAACCTTTGATGCCCCTGAGTTTCCTACACGTTTTACAAATGTTAAGTTCCATCCGAGAGTTGGTCTTAAGATCATGAATGATGGAGACCATCTCCCCAAATTAACGATTCCGTTACTCATTCCGAGTTTATCACGAGATGCGCTGCAGCCTTACGGCGCGTTTCTAAGCCTACAACTCATCCCCACAACTGGCATTTTTATTCGCTTGAGGAACTCAGAGTTCTGGGTCTTCTCTGTAACATCCTGTGCCTCGTGCACAAAAAGCATGCAATAAACATTTGCAGTGGTTTAGATTCACGGGTATCTCAAATTAGACATCTTTCAAGTTGGAGTAACTTTGGATTTCTACATACATAACATACATACCTATATATCTTTTTAAGTGCTTTGTGCTGACTGTAGGGGTAGTAACAATTCAGCCATTAATTTACTATAAGAGAAACATTTTAAATATGCGTAGCTAGGGCTTCTTGCTTAATTCTCTTTCTTCTCCAAGGGTCGTTGGCTTTTTCTTCAGAGAACATTTTCTTGCTGTCTCCAGAAAGGAAATGCTCGACTCCCTGCTCCCTAATATTATCTCCACATGCGCTCTATCTTTTAGGGGAGATGCTCGGCCTCTGTGAATTGCAGTTTGCACATGAGTTTCTCCTGTTTCAGGGGGCAACTCGAAGATTCTACACTTGGCGGCATTCTGCATCCTTGGTTGACATCTGTCCAGTCACCATTTAGAAAGCCCCTGCACGGCTGGGTACCTCACCCTCACACCCTCTGTGCAGATTAGAAAAGGATCCATTTGGATCACCATTTGGTAAATATCACAGTGTTTAAAATCACTCACAAATTAATGTTATAGTACAGTGGGCTAACCGTGGTTAGCATGTGTGCTTCAAACCTAGGGCTCCGAATGCAGTAGGTAAGCACCCTCCCTCTGAGCCATGCCCTTAGCATAACAGTTAACTTAATACTTCAAGATTCATAGCAGGGGAGAATTTCTAAATACAAAGAAGTGATAAATGTTTGAAATAACTATACCAATTACCTCAATCCTATTGTTAGATACAGTATACATACATTGAAATATCACACTATATTCCATAAACATGTATAAATATGTCAATGAAAACTTTAATAATAAATAGATATTATATTATTTATATTACAGATATATGTATAGCATATACATTAATTACGTGACAGGTTTGGTGCTTGTAATCCTGGCGTGCAGGACGTTGAGACAGGAGGATGGCCTATAAAACAAAACACTGACTCCTAAAACGAAGCAAAAGCATTTCACCAGAAGATAAGCATTTGTAAATAGTTGCATTCACAGTTGAAAACATGGATGTGCATGCTACATCACATAAAGCTAACATCAGTGCATCTGTGACTTATATGTGGTTCTTCCTTCAGCACTGAAGGAATTTGGGCCTTGCACAAGCTAGGTAAGTGCTCCATCTCTAGCGCTCAGAGCAAGCTTGCACTGAGACGCTCATGGCGCCCATTAAATAATTCCTTTTTGTTTCAAAAGGTGTGGTAGCACACACCTTTAATCCCAGCTCTCAGGAGGCAGAGGCAGGCTCTACCTGTGAGTTTGAGGCCAGCCTGGGCTACAGAGTGAGTTCCAGGACAGCCAGGACTACAGAAAGAAACCCTGCCTAAAATAATAATAATAATAATAACAACAACAACAATAGAAACAACAATAATGATGTATCCTTTTGGCTGGCTGGTGGTGGCCACACCTTTAATCCCAGCAATCGGGAGAGGCAGAGGCAGGTGGATCTGTGTGAGTTCCAGGACAGCCAGGACTGTTTCACAGAGAAACCCTGTATTGAGAATAAAAAAAAGTATCCCTCTGTTTATTAAAGTTTTATCAAAATTATATACAAGGAAGTCCAAACAGGCTCTACTTTTTATTTCTCTGTATTTGTGAAAATACCAAATTCTTTTAAAAAGTTACACATACTTATTTGTATGTGTAACGTGTGCATGCATATGTGTGTTTATGTGTGTGTTTAGATCACCATCTACCACTATGAGTCTTAGGGATCAAATTCAGGTTGTCAGGCTGGAGAGCAAGCGCCATCTCACCCATAAAAATAGCTAAACTCTTAAAACAACTTTTGGGAGGCCCAGTTCTTCCTGGGCTTTAAGCGCCTGTGTTGTAAGCGAGCACACACGTTGCCTGAATAGTGGGTTTTGCTCATAGGAATGAAAGCGATCAGATAGGGACCCAGAAAGCAGTGTAAGGAGCCAGAAGCCACGGTCACATCTGTGGAGAGGAAGGAGCTGGGGTACAGGCACCCTTTCACGTTCTACCTCACCCCTCATGTACAACCCCAACATAGTCACCTACTCCAAAAACGGCAATTGTAAAGGAAACACGACGGCTCACTGTTTCTTGTGCACTCTAAACTTAACACGAAAGGACGTGGATTATGCTTGGTAAATGCTAACACGGGAAGTCTTGAGGATGGCTCAAACCACTCTTCAAGTTGAGTGTGTCGACCTTACTTTCTCTTCCTCGCAACAGCGTGGGCTAGATGACGGCGCCTTGTAAACTTTTTCATGTGTGGGGTCTAGCAGCCGTCACCACTGAGCTTTCCTAGTTTACCTCTGGATGGATTCTTTCATAGTTGATGTGTTAAACTCTCACAGAAGCACAAGTAGCGCATCACCGGTTATCATTTCATAGGTAAAGAAACAGGCCATAGGCTAGCGAGCTGCCTCAGTGGTAAGGGTGCTTGCTGCCAGCCAAGCCTGAGGGGTCCGAGTTCAATCCCTGAGGTCGGTGTGGTAGGCAGAGGGACACTAACTCTCTCGAGTTGTCCTTTGGACTCCTCGTGTGCACTGTGGCACCAATGCATGCCTCCAACAAAGTCATAAGTAAGTAAATGCGATGTAAAGAGGTTTGTCTGGCAAAGCTGGTCTCACGGCTAGGACGCACTGGAGCTAAGCTGTCTCTCTCTCCGGCAGTCTCTGTGGCAGTCTACCTTCACGTTCTGCCTAGGAAGAGGGAGGGAATGGAACATGTGTGGCTGAAGATTTTGATTGGATTTTGTAGTTGGCATATACACGTCTGTCTAATTGGGAGGTGACTGAAGGCATCTGGGGCTGGCTGGTGTGTTGGTTGAAAATTACTATTATTATAAGGGTGATTATTATAGTATTTAGTAATTATGCAATGCTTTATACTTCAAAGACCTGTGCTTTATAATCCTTTACTAGCTATGTCTCCAAACATCTCTATGACACAGACATACATTCAGAGCAGAAGCTGAGGCTGAGTAAGATGGGCAGCCATTTCTAAAATAAAGTGAAAAGTGTTTGTTTATTGTGTGTGTGGGGGGGCGGGTGTCAGAGGATAACCTCCACACCATGTGGGTTCCAGTAATCAACCAGAGGTCGTCGGGCCAGCACGCTTTCCCACTCAGCTACCTTGCTGGCGCCTGGGCCACCACTTTGATTTAAAACAATAAAATAAAAAGAGATCGGAGGTGGAATGTGACCAGTTCCTTCTTCACATTCATTTAGATAACTCAGTCCTGGTGTCAAGACGGTCAACTAACCCCTTTCAAGTACAGTGTAAGTTCTGATACTTCTTCTTAGCATCCAGAAGTAAAGTACAAATTAGTGACAAAAAATAGAACGGTGTCAATCATGTATCGTGCTGGTTTGCACCCACTGTGAGAAGAAAGAAAAAAGAATTTTGTTCACTAGGCAGGGACTCAGTGATAACTTTCGATAAAAAAAATCTTCACACAAATATCATATGTGAATTTCAGAAAACTTGATGTCTGGCAGGATAAAGATGACGAATATGTCAGTATGTCATGGGGGGAGAGATAAGGCTCTTTTGAGTTTATTGCAGATTCCTGTAAAAGGCCTGGAGGTGACAGGCACATTCTTCCATAGATCTAGTGTCTTTCAGGCAGTCATGGCTAGGTCACATGGGAAAGGCTCATAAATGTTAGTTTAGTGGTTAGGACCCGTGTCTCTGGAGACAGATTGTCTGTGTTCCAATCCTGGCTGTCCCTTGCTATCTACCTTACCCAGCTGTGCCGCTGTTTCTCTGTTCGGGAACAAAGGGGACAGAAAAGATCAGATCTCTATCTCCTAAAGTTGCTTCTAAGTACCTGATACTGTCTTTTCTCCTTTAACTCGGTGGCGGTAGGTGACCTGGGCATGTAGCTGGGTTGTTCCAGTGTTTACCTAACGTGTAAAAAAAAATCCTTGGTTTCCATCTCCATTACCCCATAGTGTGGTGGCACAGGTCATCCCCGGCTACATAGTGAGTTCAAGGCCAGCCTGGGCTACTCATTTTGTTAACCACCACCACAACAAAACAAAACCCATTGGTGTTGACTATATAATTTGCTTTCCGTACTTGCCTTTTGGAGCTCTCATGATCTATTCTCCAAGATAATACTTTTAAACTCTTTCAAAGTACATTCGAATAAATAGTTATGAGTCTATACTTATTCACTTATTTATTTATTTAAATGTACTTTATGTACAATTGTGTGAAGGTGTCAGATCCCTGCAACCAGGATTACAGACAGTTGTGAGCTGCCTTGTGGATGCCGTGGGAATCGAACCTGGGTCCTCTGCAAGAAGAGCCAGTGCTCCTAACCACTGAACCATCTCTCCAGCCCTAAAGCTTTGAGTTTAGAAAGCTGGAGCCATGGTTCACCATCGCTGTGTGGCTCTTTGCTGAGCATGGTTGTGGATTTCTTTCTTATTCCAGCACTTGGGAGGCAGAGATGGGACAGCTTTATGAATTTGGGGCCAGCCTGGTCTACGCAGTCAGTTGCACTTCAGCCAGTCCAGCTACCTCAAAAACAAAACGAGGGGAAAGAGCTCCCTGGCTAGAAGCGCTGGCTGCTCTTCCAGAGGGCTGGGTTTGATGCCAGCACCCACACGGCGGCTCACAATCGTCTGCATCTCCAGTTTCAGGGGACCCTGATGCCTTCTGGCCTTTGTACTGCACACACAGGGGGTACAGACACGCATACACACAAAAACGAACAAAACAAAATTCACAAACAACAAAAGCGACCACTACTCCCACCAATAACAACAACCACAACCACATAGTGCTTCCCCGGGGCCCCCAAGTGTTCCTAGTACCAATGGTGGGTGGCTCCCAATCAAGAGACATTCAAGTCCCAGGGCATCTGAAACCTCCGACCTCCGCGGGAAGTTGCTCTCACGAGTATATACTCACATGCAGACACATGCCTGCACACATCATTAAAAATAAAGCAAATCTTGGGGCTGGAGAAATGGCTCAATGGTTAGGAGCAAAGGATGCACTTAGAGGGGATTTGGGTTCAATTCCCTGTAAGTACACGGTGGCTCACAACCATCTCTAAGTTCAGTCCTCTCTTCTGACTCCCGTGGGCACAGGCAAAACATTCACACACATAAAATAAATTTCAAAACAAATTCAAAAGGAGAAAAATCTTTAAAAAAAAAAACCTTTTGGGTTTGTTATTATCGTTATCATTATTATTGCACAAAACTTTGGGACAAACACGTTCTAGAGCCGATTTTCAAATCTTTCTACACACACTTAAATACGTGTATTGTGCACAGCACTCCTACCCAAAGCAGTGCCTTGTCTAATACCATGCCGGAGAAGGGAGGAGAGTCGAGGTAGACCAAGCGTGATCATCTTCACATTGGAAACACTGCAGTCCGGCAGAGTGACGCTGGCCTGTGATCCCAACACTTGGGAGGTGGAGGCAGGAGGGTCAGGAGGTAGACCCTAGCTGGGATGACTTAGTAGTTCCCGTCTGGAAATGAAACTAAAACATCTCAAAAGCTCTTGAGTTCGGGAAGATTTGACAGTATCGGGGAAGGCTGTGAAGAAAACAGCCACGGGGAAGTGTTGAGCATCAGACTTAAGCTGGGTGGTAAAGGGTCAGGCCTATGATAAAACAAACAGAGCATAAACAAAGAACCCCATTATCTCAAGGCCTGGCAAAGGGTGGACTCGAAGTGCACAGCTCCTTTGTTTAACAAACGGCTTTAATGGATCTGGGGGTAGTTGCTGTGCAGGGGCAGGGGCGTCTGTCGCCTTGCACAGCTCTATGAGGCATTGGGTCCAGACTGTGTGCTTGGCACCCCCTTGAGCAGCATCCACGCTGTACCCTTTGTGAGCAGCACCCCCTGGGATTGTGCAGCCCGGCTATGAAGTCAGTAAATCAGTAAAGACGGCCTGGAGTCTGGCCTGAGATAAAGATTAAGAACTAAATCCTCCTACATAATAAAATAACAGGAATTTTAAGTCTTCCTGGGGGTGGGGGGGTGGGGTGTGGGGGTGAAGGCAGGGGGGTGGAGGGATGCTTGGAATGGAAAGGAAAAAAAAATTTGGATTAAAAGTGCTTTTAGGATCAGGGTAGGCTAGCTTGGTAACACAGTGGAATCTGTGACCCCTGAAAGAAATTCTGTCATTTAGATTACACATTTGGCAAAACCCAGGGTCTTGGGCATGTTAAATATACTGTCACCGAGCTATACCCCAGCTCCTTGAGTTTAGTCAGGGGCTCACTATCAAGTTTGGCTGGCTTCAGACTTGTAACAGCTTCTACTTGTTACCCACTGGGATGACAAGCACATGAGTGAACCTCTGTGCCCAGTTCTCTGTGCACTTAAAAAAGAACACACACACACACACACACACACACACACACACGATCCTCTGTGGTGTTGGTGGTGCATCCCTTTAATCCCAGCACTTGGGAGGCAGAGGCAGGTGGATTTCTGTGAGTTGGAGGCCAGCCTGGACTATACTGATCACGTTCCAGGACAGCCAGGGGTACACAATAGAAAAACCATACCAAAAAAAAAAAAACCCTCAAAAACAATGATCCTCTGTCACCTTCTTTATCCTTTAGGAGAGGAGACACTGGCAAATGAATTTAAACAACCTTTTGTTTTTGGAGGGTGGGGCACTCTTATTTCTATATGAATCTTGGGAAGACCCAGCAAAAAGCTCAACTCCTAGGCTCATAGACTCGATGTGTGTCTAAATGCACGTGACCATAACTTGTTACAGCTTTTCTTTTATTACTGCTTTTTCTTCAAAGAGCTGAAGGCACTTTTATTTCCTCGTTTATTTTGACATTCTAGTGCAGGAAGGGCAGATTTACGATAACATTATTTATAGACGGAGAAATTGAAAATGGAGATGAAATTGCTTACTCCATGCTGCATAGCTGGGGTGGTAAAGCCACTGGAATCTGGTTCTCCAGGCCCCGGCCACAAGCTGGAAAGGGCAGGAGCTTTGGAATTAGCGGGATCTTTGAGCAGACCCGTTTCCAGCCTGGAAGGACACAGTGTGGCCTTAATTACCTCACCTCGCTCTCAGCTACTCCCATTTGTAAGAGTTAGACCATAAAGCCTCACGGCTCGGTGAAGATTAATTTAGAAAATGCAGGTAAAGCCTCAACACCAAGCGCTCCTCAAGTAAATGCCACCCCACCCCCACCCAACCCAGAATTATCTGGTTCAATTTCAGTACAAATCAAAAAGAATCGCCCATTAAAACTCATTTTCCTCTTTCTCCTCTCCTGTGGAGAGAAAAATGATGAATACAAATGTTCCAAAATGTCATTTAATTAACTGGAAGACTTTTTCCCCCCCCTGACTTGGAATGTAGCTCAGTGGCATTTGCTTCCAATGGACTGAGAGACAGACTTCAATCCTCAACGCTACAAAACAAAATCTAATACTCTTCCTCTCCCAACAAAATAACAATAACAACAACGGTCCTATGCAGTAGCGGAAGATTTATGACGAACACACACACACACACACACACACACACACACAGAGAGAGAGAGAGAGAGAGAGAGAGAGAGAGAGAGAGAGAGAGAGAGAGAGAGAATGAGAATGTGAAAGATGGGCTTCCAGAATGCTGCAGGTCTTTAACTCCAGAGCTTACCGGAATGCCCTGGTTAGGTGGGGGGGGGGGGGCACTGAAAACAAGGTCTTATCCTAGAATTACAGCCTTACAAGGTCTGGGGCGGGCCTTGCTCATTTGCATCTTTAACAAGTTCCCAGGTGGCGAGGAGCCTGCTGGACCGGGACACACCTTGAGAAGCACTATCCTGGGTGAGTGAGAGCTTGGGGCTAGGGACCAGCAGTTCGCTCACCAAGCCCTCCAGGCACTATCAATTTAAGACCTGCTGTCTTAAGAAGCCGTGAAAAGCTCCCGAGAATACAGATTCACTTTTAAATCCAGGTTATACCACTGTGATTGAGTCCTCTCACTAGGTCTGCAGGCACTGTGTGTGTGTCTGTCTTCTGTGTGTGTGTGTGTGTGTGTGTGTGTGTGTCCGTCTTTCTGTGTGTGTGTGTCTCTGTGTGTATCTGTCTTTTCTCTGTGTGTGTGGTGTGTGGGTGTCCGGGATTGGGGATGGGGGATGATGGTAATGGCTGGTGAGAACCTAAGTTTTGTCTGTGTGGGCTCTGGTTTTTTGCTTCATTGTACTAGGAGGCATGGAAGGCTGCTTGAACTTGGGAATTATGGAAGTATTTACAAACATTGCTCCAATTACATAAAACACGAGGCAGTTCTTTTAAATACAGCGTGAATGATGGGATTGTTTGTATCTTAAATTTGTAATAAGGGGTTTTCTTTTACCCTGTCTTTCTGAAGTATTTGTTTTAACAGATACTATGAATTCTAAGAGACCTCTCTCTCTCTGGCTCTTGCTACATTTACATTGTCCTTGCTGGCTTTGACTGGAACTCACTGTAAAGCCTAGGCTGTCGAGAATCTCTCCGGACTCTCCTGCCTCAGCCTTTAGGCTGCTGGTAATACAGGCACAAGGTACCTGGCCAGGCTTGAGCTCTTTCTTTTTCCTGTCTGTGGGATCAGCGTCAGATGGAAAACCTACCTCCACTATTTGATGTGTTTCTGATTTTGTGGCAGAGGAAGTCGTCGGCTCTCTTGTCTGACTCGGTTCTAATACCGCCTTTGGTCAGAGCTTCAAAGTCCCAGGACTTCTGTAGTGCGTGCTACTGGTTAGGTGTAAGAATTCTCTAGTGCCTGCTACTGGTTAGGTATAAGAATTGTGGACTTAGTCCTGGGTACTCGGGAATGTTTGCCATGTATTACATTTTTAACTTCCACAACCCAGAGATCACCACCACCACCACCACACACACACACACACACACACACACACACATACACACACGTTAAAAAAAGGTCAGCTAACTGGTCAAGGAGAAAAATAAAAACAGGATCCAGGAGCTGAAATTCCAGAGCCCCTCACCTCGGCCTTCATTGAAAATGCAAAGGATGACGATATCGGGGAGCAGAGTTTGGCTCCTGTCTTTGAACGCTCTGAGAAGCCTGGCTTGGGGCAGGCGAGGGAGTCGTACACACAGCACACGTTAGGCTAAAACCAGGTTTGGTACCTGGCCGGTTTCCTTCTCTGTAAGAGGTAGGGGCCAGCACCGATCGCCAGGAGTTGGAAGGCTACGAAAACTGTTACCGCAGCCGAAGCTGTGGTCCGCTTCGCCTTCCACGGGAGTCGGCTGCACTTCCCAGCGAGCCAGCCGGGGGTGATCGCAGCGGGCTGGGCTAGACTGGATGCTCCGAGCCGCCGTGGAAGTGGGCGGCTGGCTGGAGGGGGAGCAATGCTAACCGCAGCTGGGGCCAGGGTGCGAGCCACGTCCCGGGGCCGCGGGGCTGCGGGGAGCGCGGGGCTGCGGGGCCGCGGGGCTGCGGGGCCGCGGGGCTGCGGGGCTGCGGGTTAGCGGGGAGCGCGGGGCTGCGGGGAGCGCGGGGCTGCGGGCGCCGGGCGGGCTCACAGGCCCCGCCCCTCGGGGGAGCCTGGCCGCTCCCGGCCGGGAGCAGTTCCGGTGGCAAAGCGCTGCCCTCCCCCGCTCCCCCGGAAGTGCTTGGGTAGGGTCCGGGCCGCCCAGAGGCCTGGTAGACGCCGCCGGCGGGGCTCGGTGGGCTGCGAGCGGCGGGGTCGGCCCCGGAGAGAGTGCGCAGCCCGCGCCCGCCGCCGCCGCCGCCCCGCGCCCTCGCAGCGGCCTGGCGCCGACGGTGAGTAGGCGGGGCGGCCGGGCGGGCGGCGGGCGGCTGCGGCTTCAGCTGTCGGGGTCCGGGACGGGGTCGCCGGCCGCCGGGGAGCGCGCGGGCCGCGGGCCGGGAGCGGGCGGGGTGGGCGGGGCGCGCCGGGCCGATCGCTCGCTCGCTCGCTCTCGGCGCTCGGGGGCCGCGCGCGCGCGGGCGCTGCGAGGCTGCACGGCCCGGCCGCCCGCGCTGCACGTCGGTGCCCGGCTGGGGTCGCCGCCTGGGTCTGTGCCCCCCGGCCCCCTCCTGGGCTCGGCGGTCCCCCCGTGTCCCCCCCCGGGTGTAGCCTCAGCCCCAGGGTGGGGCGCTCCCTGCGTGGATGCTGGCGGGCGGTCTGGTGCAGGGGCTTTCACGCATCCAGAGCTGCGTCAGGGCCGCCGATTGTCCGCCCAGGGCCACCGAGAGCTGAAACTGTTTGAAGTCGCTCCTTAGAGCAAAACAAAACAAAACAAAACCAAAACAAGCGGAGGAGAGTCGTAAATTCAGATGAGTTTCTCCCGTGTTCTTGCTGACGTTAAAAAGCAAAAAAGATGCTATTCTCTAAATCAGCCTTCCCGAATTCCCGAGCCCAGCCGAAGTCACAGTTGTAAGAGTTCATCCGGGACGTAGCACAAGTTGACTGCAAAGGGCTGGAGGACGGTACCCTTTCCTACCCCAGATTTGTTTACTTTCATACCTGGAACTGTCATTTCTTGAGCTTTTAAAAAAAATGTCCTCAGTTTCTCCTCAGAGCTGCTTTGTATAGTTCAGCTGTTGGCTGCTGCAACGCCCCGGAGGTTCCCACAGCTGGACAGTGGTGTGTGTTTGTTGATTTAAACGTTTAGAGTGTGTAGCTCGAATGAACTGAGAATTTTCTAGACGAGAAAATCTTGTAGGTAGTGTTAGTAAATGGAGTTTAGATGATAGACCACCGGTGAAAGGTTTGCAGGAAATAACGGAGATATTTTCCACTTTCATTGAGTTTTAAGTTATAATTAGAAAGTTGGTTTGTTGCAAATGACATGTGTTACCACAGTGTCAAGTATACATAAGTCATTTTCGTCAAACCAGTGACTTTATCTGCTGTTCTCATATTACGCTTATATTAGGGTCTATACTTTTTCTTTTCTGTGTCTATTTCTTCCTTTTTTGTATTTGTGTCATTCTCTACCACCAGAAGGGAAGATGATATTGTGGATAAGTTTGAAGTGACAAGTTCCACAAACTGTCTTATGCAAAGGAAAAATCATTTCATTAAAGAAGATTTCACAGTAATGTTAGAGGTTAACATTGGATGTCTTAGATTTCTCTTCATTTTTATTGTACTATTATCATTACTAATTTTTTGAGACCGGGTGTCTCTGAGCCTGGAGCTTGGAGTTTTGGCTGGGCAGTCTGGCCATCAAGTCCCAGGGTTCCTTCTGTGTTTGCTCTGTGTCCCCCAATTTTGGCCCAAGGGTTACAGACACATGCTGCAGACCTGGTTTTTAATGTGGGCCCTGTGGATCCTAGTTTAGGTCCTCCTGCTTGCTCAGCAAGCACTTCACTTGTGATCCATGTCCCCAGATCCCCAAATCTATGTCAAGTTCAGTTATTGATACTGAACTTTAAGTTTGTGAGAAAAAGATGAGTAAAGCTTAGTTGCACAGTTTTTAGATTTGGATAGAAATGGTGGCCTCTTATGTACCTGTGTAGAAGTACTCAACAGAGCCTAAGATTGGATGTTGAAACAGTCTGGAAAATTATTCGAGTTAGATTTGGTTATGAATTTGTACTCTGGATATAATGTACTTTGAAGGGGAAATTATGGGAGTTATAAAAAGCAAAAAAAGGAAATTTGTAAAAATCAGATACTTTCAGGCATTGTAAATTTTAACTATTGCTTGAGTCAATTCAAGTGATATTGCACATTTTCTGTGTGTCAGATACTTGTAGGGAACCGTGTAGAGGCAAATAAAGGCGAAGCCATTCTAACTTGAGAGTCATGTTTTGACAGTTTTCCAAGGTGTGTTGGAATTATGAAGAATTGAATTGCACTGTCTAGGAATACCAAACCTCCTTGGAATTGGGACTTAATTTGGAGGGAGATGTTGAGTGCTTCATGAAAAATACTATGCCAGCACTCTAAGTCACAAAGATTAAGGCTGGTCTTTAGATATTTGAACCTAGTGTGGGGTGTATATTTGTACAAAAGTTTATAGTATGAGTAACTGTCTGGCTGGATGTGTGGCATGCTTTGGGAGGCGAAGGAACAGAGGGTAGGTGATGGTAAGCTGTTAGCCAGAGTGATCCTGTTCACAACAAATGAAGACCCTCTGAAAACAAAAGAGGTGTGTGTAAACACTTAACCACATGGGTGTGTTTATATCAAGTTAGGGGTAGTAAAAAGGAAAATGTTCATCATGGAAAAGTGTAGAGACTGGTAACATTCAAGGGTGGGACAGTGCTGTTATTTATTGGGCACTTAGTTCTTTTATGTTATCTCAACAAGGAGAAGCTTCTTTCTGTTGAGACCCTCAGGGTCTCACATCTGAGTCTCAGATATGTTCAGTAACTCCCCCTAGAGTTATGCGACTAGCATAAGTCTCTATTTGAAGCCAGATCTGCCTTGTGGGAAAGTTGGTACTTCCCAATAAACTTGGACTCTATTTATTTGGTTTAAATTTTGAGACAGGGTCTCCTGTGTCTGCCGTAGGTCACTTTGCAGTTAAGTGTGACGTTGAACTTGTGATCCGAAGTCTCCGCCTCCTCTGTGCTTGGGGTCACAGGTGTATTCCATTGCATCCTGCTCTTACTAGCAATCTGAAATTAGTTGGTGATTGGTAGTTAAACTCTTTTAAACAAAGACTCCGGAGGTAGGATTTGGTGGATGAAGAAGGCCTTCCAAATTAAGAGGACAACAGTTTTGGAGATGAGAAGGCCCATGAGCTAGGGAAAAGTTAGGGTACCAGACGACCTGGGTGCTTTATTTTTGAAAGAGAGATGAAGTCTGAATGTAGTTGGGAGTGGATTGTGGAGCATGTTTGCATGCAGTATTGAGAAGTCCAGTGTTTGGGAGAAAACAAGATGTGTACGTTGTGATAGCTCAGTGTGCAGACGGGTTTATTATGGCGAGCTATTAATATCGACTGTGCACCCTGAGAGAGTTGTCAGTGGGAAGAGGACAAGGGCTCAGCAGGGTCTAGCGACCATCAGTAGGGAGTGGGGGCTTGATAGAAGAGGGTTACAAGAGGCAGGCATAGAAGTTACGCTTTCCGTCTGCGTGGTGTTGATGGTGGTACCGTTTCTAGGCTGTGAGCAACGAGTTGTATAATTAGGTTCTATTGTTTTAAGATGGGGTAAAGCCTCACATTCATAGCCCTGCCTTGATCTCTAGAGAAGCTGTGATTACTTGTGTGATTCCCAGGCCTGGTATGCCAGGATTTGAACACACTTACCTGTGGGCACTGCTTAGAGGTGGGAATGGAGGTCTGCAGAGAGAGTCAGAGCTAGACATGTACTAGAGGGGGAACACAAGTAGATGGTTCAGGTAGATATGCTAGTTGGCTCTCTGTCAGGAGATGCAAGTGCCAAGGGAGTGTGTAGCCGCCCAAGCCTGTGTTTAAATGGCATCTGCTTAAAACAGAAAGAGAAAACGCTAACTAGACTATTTTACGCAGTGGGTAATCTGTGTAGTTTCTTTGAACTATAAATTCAGATGGAGTAGGAAAAAGTTCTGTTCATTGAAATTCCAGTTGAGTGTTGAGATGACTAAGCAGGGAAAGGGGCTTGCCTACAAGTCTGATGACACAAGTTCTATTCCTGGCACCTGCATGGTAGAAGGAAAGAACCAGCTTTGCAAGTTCTCTGATCTCCACCTGCAGGCCATGATGCCCTCTCCCCCCACGGCAGACACAGACACTAAATCTGATTCCACTGGACTGTGTTGTTGCTCACCTTTAATGTCAGTACTCAGGAGGCAGAGGCAGGCAGATCTTTGTGAATTCCAGGCCAGCCAGGGCTACATAGTAAGTTCCTGTCTCAAAAACAAAGTAATGGAAACCCTAAAACACAAAGATAAAAAAATCCACTTGAGGCAGGCTGGGGATGTAGTTTAATTGGTAGATTTTACTTAGTATGCCTGAGGCTCTGGACTGTGGGTTAGACCAGGTCTGTACCTTTTCAAAGGCATTACTTGTGCTTTTCATTACAATGACTTAACATTGTACTTTGTAAAAAGTGGTATGTGTATATATATATATATCCCCCCCCTGGTTCTTTTATAATACGCTTTTTATTTTTGTGGTATCGGATCAAACCTGCAACCGCAGGCATGTATCTCAGATAGATGTACCAACAAACTCCATTCCCAACTCAATAGAAGTACTTTTTATTAGTGTGAATAATTTCATCTAAATTCACTGATTACCATAGAGGGATGAAAGAATAAAATACTCATATCATAGATTATATGTGAAGATTGTTTTGAGTTATAAATCTGTGGAATTCATGTCCTTTGCTTTTTAGATAGTTAAAAAGGAAGATGTTGTATTTTAACCTGTAAAACATTGTAATGGCTTGCAGAACCGAGGCTTAGGGTTGTACTTCTTAAAGCCAAGTTTGTTTTTAGTCAGAGTTGCTGTGGAAGCATTACTGTTTTCTTAAGAATTAGTATCTTCTGTTTTCGATGCATCCCAGGCACTAGGGATGTCCAAAGGGTCCTGCAGCAGTGTGTTTGGAGGCAGGAGGCTGTGTGCATGCTTTTTCCAGGCTGCTTGGTTTAGTTTCAGTGAGCTTGGTATTAATGGGGCAAAGGTCAGGAGTTCCATTTAGCTTTAGTGTGAGTAATGGCCAAGGATACACCTCTCACTCCCATCAGCCATCTCGGAAATGCCTTGGTTGTCATTGGTCACAGTGCCTGGATGAAAGTGTGGCTCTGGCTCTCTGCTCCTGGGAAAGCTTAGCTTGATGGTTGGGGATTGTCTGGGATGTACAAATGTGACTTTAAATTCTTGACCTGTGACTCTGGGAGAGTTGATAATTGTTTTCAGCAAGTTCTATAACTGTTTCCCTGGGGGTGGGGGATGTGCTCACCAATGAGACGGGTGGTTCTCACATGGTCAAGTGTGTAATAATGTCATCCTAGGACACCGTTGTCACTGGCTGTGTGGAGTGAGACTGTAGTCTGCTTTTTATAAGGCTGAATATTTAAGAGATAATCTTTATCCCCTAAAATTATCATTTACCAATTTTGAAGGGAACACCTTAGTTCTTTGATGAAATAGTAGTGATTGTATAGCTTGTTTGTATAGCTTCTTTTTCTTTTCAAGTAGCCTCTCGTGTACGTAGTACAGGTTGGTCTTGAACCCTCTGTTAGCCAAGATTGCCTCGAAACTGGTGACACTTCTGCTTCACCTCTGAATGCGCCACCATCCCGGACACGAGTGTGTGTGTTTTGGGCAGAATGAGGGCTGGCAGTGCTATGCTGGTCTCGCTTAGGTGGTATTTGGGGTGTTGGAGAGAGAGGAGTGTTCATCTTACATGTTTATGCTCGTTCAAGTTAGGTTGAGGGTCCACCCTGCCCTGACTCTGAAGCCCGAAGAGCCACCGTGCGTACACACACAGGCAGTACTTACAGCACACTCCGAGGAGCAGTGCAGACTGTTGGCAGCTGCTCTTAGCTAACTGGGACGAACTTGGTGAACTGGTGGGTTGCGGTGCTGCTGTAAGTCTGTCAGCCAACATGATTGGTTAACTTGCCTTTGCCATAATGAAACGAAATAGCAGAAACCGACTTTCCTTCTCCCTGTGCAGGAAAGACGGAAGCTAGAGTGAGGAAAACCTTTCTGTTTACTATAGCAAGGAAGTCTTGTACAAATAAAATACTAGTATTCAAAACGGCCTCTCGGGAAAGGGAAGACTGAAGCGCTGTGCATGATGGGTGATGCACATGGAGCCACAGAAGTCTTCCTGAGGGTGCAGACAGTCCTTGACAGGGGTGCTTCTGGAAATGGCGTCAGTGTCTAGATGAGACACTTTCTGAGTCCTTGTTCACCTGGGGTGAGGGAGGGACGCAGGCTTTTAAGGGGGAAAACCTGTCCTAGGCTGCTGAATCAAGATGGAATATTAGGGCCAAGTGGTGGCGCACACCTTTAATCCCAGCACTCGGGAGGCAGAGGCAGGTGGACCTCTGTGAGTTCGAGGCCAGCCTGGTCTACAAGAGCTAGTTCCAGGACAGGCTCCAAAGCAATAGAGAAACCCTGTCTCAACCCCCCCCAAAACAAAACAAAATAAAAAACAAACAAACAAACAAAAAAAAAAACCCTTAACATTAGTTTCCTTAGAGTATTTCAGCTTGGATAATTTAAAAACTTTGGGCGATCTGTAGAAATCCTTGAATTTGTGTTGGGATACCTAAGACAAAATGTTGAGGTTAAGTTAGAGCAGCCCAAATGCCTTGGAGTTTTGCTGCCTTACATATTAAAGATGGTGTTGGTGTAGAATTTTCCTTTATGTAATTGTTTCTGGCAACCTGAAAAAAAATCATATGTAATTCATTTATTTTAATACTGCTGAGTTTTTTTTTGTTTTGTTTTGTTTTGTTTTTTTTCTACCAAGCATTCCCAATGGCAAATGAGTTGGATGAGAATCCTCAAACATCTAGGGAAACAGCCCAAATATTCCTTTTATAAGCTGAAAGTCTTTGATGTTTATAAAGTCTTATTTTGCTTTTAAAATTTGCACTGATTCTGTATTTTGTCTTCTATGTATATGAATAGGACCAGTGGTTCATCTTGAACACAGCCTGCCTTGTATTAGAGTTTAGTAAGAACTGCTCTCTTTCTCTCTCTCCCTTTCCCTCTCTCTCTCTTTCTTTCTCTCTCTCTCTCTCTCTCTCTCTCTCTCTCTCTCTCTCTCTCTCTCGCTCATTCGCTCTCCCCCTCCCCCTCTCTCTCCCCTCCCCCCTCTCTCCCTTTCTCTTTCTTTCTCTCGTGTGTGTGTGTGTGTGTGTGTGTGTGTGTGTGTGTGTGTGTGAGAGAGAGAGAGAGAGAGAGAGAGAGAGAGAGAGAGAGAGAGAATAGAAGTTGATTCTCCCTACTCCTCTGTAATCCTGTCCCTGCTGGCCAGAAACTTAGGGCAACCCTTCTGCCTCAGCCTCTCGGTGCTGAGTTTATGGGCATGAGCCGTCATGCCTGACTTTGATGATTTTATTATACTCTTGTGGCAGTTATGCCTATCTTCTGGTTTTGTAAATTAAGGCTCAGAGACAGAGCTGGTAAAAGGTAGCAGTGGAATGCAAACCCCAGCATGTGAGACTTTTTATTGGCTACGGTTGCTTTTGAAATTGCTGTTAATGTTTATATTACTTGTACTATTAAATGCACACATATCTATGATTGCTAGCTGAAGTAGATTACTGAAAAGGTAGTAATTCCAGTATAAGTATATATTATAATATCTATTTATTGTGAATGTAGATATAATGCATATATATATATATACTAGACATAATTGTATGTAATTGTTGAGAGCTTAAGGCTCATATGGAGAGAGTTCCTGCTATTTTGTATAGCTTCAGCTCTTCATAGAGCCTTTTATGTAGTAAAGAAAGTCTAAAAGCATCACGTGATGGAGGTTAGCAAGGTAGATATTTCAGGTGTCAGTACAGTTCTTTTCCTAGTTGTTAAACGGTAGTCAGGGATGGAGAGTTGGTTCAACTGCTAAGAGCACTTGTGGGGTTGGAGAGACGGCTCAGGGGTTAAGCTCACTCACTGACTGCTCTTCCAGAGGTCCTGAGTTCAATTCCCAGCAACCACATAGTGGCTCACAACCATCTGTAATGAGATCTGGTGTCCTCTTCTGGCCTGCAGGGATACATGTGGACAGAACACTGTATATGTTATAAATAAATCTTAGAAAACAAAACAAACAAACAAAAAGCCAGAGCTAAATTTATGGGCGGGCGGAAGGGGGGAGCACTTGTTTCTTCCAAAGGACTCAGGTTTGTTTTGTTCATTTTATTTATTTATTTTTTCTGAGACAAGGTTTCTCTGTGGGTAGTTCTGTCCTGGGAACTAGCTCTTGTAGACCAGGCTGGCCTGGAACTCACAAGCTCTGCCTGCGTCTGCCTCCCAAGTGCTGGGATTAACGTGCATGTGTGCATGCGCCCCCCCCCCCCAGTCGGGCAGGACTCAAGTTTGATCCTGGCACCTACATGGTGGCTGTCAAATGTCTTTTATCCAGGGCACTCTGTGCCCTCTCTGAACTCCATGGGCAGCAGGCATTGGTGTTACGTTGCTATTGGGGTGTAATGCTGGTTAGTATTTCCCTTTGGGTTAGTGAATTTTAGTTGAAGCTGGGCCATTATCCAGATTCATCCTTTTTCTTTTGAGATTTGTGTCTCTACTGCAGCCCTTTTGAGGAGCTGGGGTTATGGGCCTGTGCCACTTCTAGCTCTTAGGCTGACTCAGTGCTGGAAGGACCATGAGTCAATCTACTGACTGGTCCAGTAAGTGGTTCTTGGGAAGGGATCTTGATTTTAGGTATCGAGAGCCATGCTGTCCTTAAATGTAACATAATGAATTAAAACTGCTTTCTTTTTTACCTTTTCTTCGTTTCCTTGTCCTCCCTCCTCCTTCCCTTCCCTCTCCTTCCCCATTCTATCTTTATTTACTCAATTCATCATTCATTCATTCATTCATTCACTCATTCAGTTGAGGCAGGGTTTCTTTTGATAACCCTGGCAGGCCTGGAATTCACTGTGTAGACGAGGCTGGTTTAAAACTCAAAGATCCTCCTGCCTCTGCCTCCCAAATGCATCATCGTGCCTGGCTTCTTTTTAATTTTTAAAGCAGGGTATAGCTTTGTAACCTACATAGGCCTGGAATTCACTATGTAGCCCAAGCTGGCCTCAAACCCTGGTATTGCTTCTGTCTCCGCCTCCCAAGTGCTGATACCATAGGTGTGTACCACCACATGTGGGCTCAGACACGTGATTTAGTGCTGATACCATAGGTGTATACCCTATAGGTGTATACCACCAAGTGTGGCTAAGACACATGTGATTTAGTGCTGTGACATGACAGTCTAGAGTACTAGATCCTTTGACTGTAGTAGCCACTTATATATTGAAATTGAACATGTGTAAGAAAATCCTTTATTTAAATCTGTTTTCTGTCAGGGAAGGAGGAAGGAAACTGTTGCTTATCAGATTATGCAAGTGTAGGCGTTGGGTTCAAAACTTCAGTTAAACATGATCTGAAAATTAATACTTTCATTTAAATGGAAGCCCTTTATTAAAGCTTGAGTTAAACACATTGTATTCAGCCTAAGGACCGCCATTTTCCTTTAAGTTGTTTTGTGATTTTGGGCTGGAAGGATGGCTCAGTGGTTAAGAGCACGTCTTGCTCTCCTAGAGGATCTGAGTTTAGTGTTCAGCACCTGTGTCAGGCAGCTCACAACTGCCTGTGGCTCTGTGTGGCATATTCCCTCTTTCATTAGCTAAATAAAAGTTCGAAAGAGTTGACTAGTACACTTCGTAGTGTGTATTTAATTTCTCATTTTGAAGACTCATATGAAGTTTCACTGGGATTGTTGCTGGAAACTAGGGTCTCTGGAAAAAGTGACATTTAATCAGAAGCCTAAAAGATTGAGAACAGGGAGATTGGGGGTGGGAGTATGCCATGCCTGGAGAATAACACGTTTGACCATAGAGACATGTGTTATATGTGTGGTGGATCCCTACAGGGCCTGAGGTGTGCATGGCCACCAGACGTGTTGCCATGAACTTTGAATATTTTGTGGTGAGTGGTGGTTAATCTCTGTTGTCTGCTCTCTAGATTTATCTGTGGGGAATTACTTTGATTAGTAATCCCCTAGTGCCTGGCAAGGTTCCCCAGCCTAGGATCCTGGACAGAACAAGGAGGAGGAGGAGAAAGTGAGTTGAGCACTAGCGCCCCTCTCCCCAGACAGAGTAGCCTGCAGACCAAACTGGCCTTGACTCACAGAGCTCCGCCTGCCTCTGCCTCCCCAGTGCTGGGATTAGAGGGGGCACCACCCGCCCAGCTCTCCACTTCTTCACAGTGGTTATAGTGTAACCAGTTGTCCTCAAATTTAGTGATGACTTCTCCACCTCCTGTAATCTTGAGCTCTGATACAAAAATATACGCTTCCTCCTTTTTTTATTTAATTTATTATTTTACATGTCAATCCCAGTTCTCCCTCCCTCCCTCCCTCCCTCCCTCCCTCCCTCCCTCCCTCCCTCCCTCCCTCCACGCTTCCTCCTTTAAGTTGCTTTTGCCAGGATATTTTATCGTTGCAACAGGAAAAATAAGAGAGAAGAGTATCTTGTAAAACTAGGCAAAAACCCCGCAGATAAGCCTTTAGGAGTGAACGAGCCATTTTGGAGGCAGAGGGAATGTCATTCCATTCAGGTGAAGTTTATGAGAATATAAAATAACAATAGATGAAAATGAAGATTCAGCAAGTTTAGAAAAATATTACTATTCTGAATAAAATAACTATTTGGAAAGTTTCCTTTTCTTTAATTCTGGGGATAAAATCCACGGCCACCCACATTCGGGTGAAAGCTGTGCCACTAGGCCAGACACCCCAAGCCTGGAGATAATTTGCTTTTATTTTTTTTAAAATAGGGATTTCATGCTATTTATAATCCAACTTTTTTTTTAAAAAAAGACATATGTATATGTCTGCAAGTACATTTGCATACCAGAAGAGGGCACTGGATCCCACGGAATTCCGTTATAGACAGGTGTGAGCCACCATGTGGGTGCTGGGGATTGAACTCAGGAGCTCTGGAAGGACAGCCAGTGCCCCTAACCACTGAGACATCTCTCAGCCCATAACCCCAACTTCTTAAATTACCATCTTTAGCGAAACTGGGATCACATAACTATATATATATATATAGTTTGAAAAAATGGTAACAGCAAAGGGTTTCTGAATGTGCAGCAATCTAGAAATAACTCAGAATGGAACATATAAGGAATCTGAGGTGTTTGTCAGTGCTTGTCCTTGACATGACAGCTTCATGCAGCCCTCACTCTGAACATACAGCGTGCTCACTTTACGCTGTGTACACCACTGCCTGGAGAAACCAATGAGTGGTCCCCAAAACCCCTCGTCTGAGTCCAGCTGGGTGTGTTCCCAGCACAGGGCTTTAACCACCCCCACAGAAACACAGTGGGTTCATTACTGCAAACGGACTTTTCACATTTCCCTACCTTCATTCCTCGGGGTGTGTCAAATTAGGACATTTTGGGGTTGTATTGATCTAGAATGCTTAAACTTAAAAAGCTGGAGTTGTTGACGTAAGTGTCATTAAAAGAAAATTTTAAAGATGATTGACTGCTTGGTGGTCGTGCAAAGACCCGGGTTCAGTTCCCAGCACACAGATGGCAGCTAGCAACAACCATTGTAACTCCAATTCCAGAGGATCTGACCCCTCTTCTGGCCGCCAAGAGTAGCAGGCGCACACATGGTACACATACATCCATTTATGAAAATAAATCCTTTAAACATAGTTAAATGAGCTGGGTAGTGGTGACACACCACTGTGTCTCAACCCCCCCACCAAAAAAGAAAGTTAAATGAACTTGGTTTGGGAGTGTGACAGAATTTCCAACAAATTCTGAAATGGCCTAAATATATTTATTCCAGAAAAGCTGGAAAATAAAACAGTGACCCACACACAACAGCAAGAATACAGACACAAAACAGCGAGAATACAGACAGACACTCAACAGCGAGAATACAGACAGACACTCAACAGCTACTCGACAGCAACAGTGAAATGGACACAGCACTGCCGGCTCGCACCTGAAGTGGTGTTCTCAGCACTCGGGCCTGAACCTGCGAGGCGGTGGGGCCATAGGAATGAGTGAGGAGCAGTGAGGACACACCCACAGATGGAGGTTGCACCGAACCCTGGAGACTCGGTATACGTCTGGAAGGGGGTGGGCGTGTTCATTGTCAAGGAGCAAGGTAGCGAGCAAGGTAGTGAGCGTTGGTCGAGGGTCTCTCGGGTGCAGGGTCAGCTGCGGTCCTTTGGGAGCAGGACGGGGCCCTGGCCGTTGCTCTAAGGTATTCTAGGGCTCCTGACGTATACACTGACTCAGGACTCCAATTGCTCTCCATTTGGATGATTATAAAATCAAAGTATGGGCCAGCTCTGGAAGACACTGAAGAGGTTCTGCATTGGCAGTGTGAATTCAGCCAAAATGTAATTATTTATGTACGAATAAACAGGCACATTCATCTTGTTAGTATGCAGATTTGTTTTTGTTTAAATGGAAAGTATATATACCAAACAACTGTTTTGGAATGACTTATTATGAGTTATTGCTTAGGTATGTGTAACATACCATAGGTATGTGTAACATACCTAAGGTTTCATAAAAATTTCTTGGGCAAAAAGGGGTTATTGAATGGAATCAATTACAGAAGCCCCGACTTACAGTATCTGTTGAGCTTTGTTTGGTGCTTTAAAAAAACAGTATTTTTTTTTTTTTTTTTTTTTTTTTGCATATGGGGCTTGAACTTAGAGGTTTTGTGCGTGTTAGACAAGCTATATCCTTGTGCCTATACTAAGTATGTTTGTAAAGCAATTTATCATTTTTAATATTTGCTATTAGAGGAAATTTGACAGAAAATAACTTTGATCTAAAGGTTTCTTCATGGTTTTAATTGTTATTTAGGACAGATCCCCAGGTATGAGTTTAGATTTTTAGATCAAAGGATATCATTTCATTGCATTGTTTTCAAAAGGATGGTGGTAGTAACGGATCCTGGTCCTTGTTTAGAAATCCAGGGTTGCTTTTCCTCCTAACCCAGAAGATGAGAGAGAGGCCTGACTTCAGTGTTCTAATTATGGAGTACATTTCTTCATGTAAGATTTTCCATGAAGAAAAGTCAGTTGTAATGTCATAGTGACATGAACTTTTAAAATGTGATATTTCCTTTTAAGTAATTGAAAAAACCTGCTAATGTGTTCACCAGTGCTGATCTAGAGATTGAATTGCCAAATACATCTATTTACCACGATTAGCTCCAAAGTGATTGTAGTTTATGCATTGCCTTTCTTTGTCTTTGCTATTATCTCCTCAGTCCGGACCCTCGACCACCCTGCTACTCTTGCTCAGGAGCCGCTGCGTCCTCTGCTGGTACTAGCCAGCGCCTCATCCGTTTGTCCTTCCTTGTCATCTTCAGATGCCTGGGCCCGCTGACATGCCAACACATCACTGTTAGCTTCTCCTTGTAGTGAAGTATAGCCGTCTGTCTCGCAGAGCTCTGTCACCGCAGGAATTATATGAAATATGTTTGTATGTTTCTGTACAGAAGTACTAGAAAACAAGGAAGTTATATACTTTTTTACCCTTATGCATGTTTCAGGGGACAGCAGTACTCTTTTTTTAGTTTTTGCTCTGAAACAGAGACCCATGTAGTCCAGATTGGCCTTGAAATCACCGTATAGCTGAGAATGATCTTGAGTACTTGATTTAAAAACTGTGTTTCTGTATTTATTTGGGTGGTGGCCTGGAGGGGTGCAGCGTGCTGGTCAAGGGCAGCTTGTGAACGCTGGTTCTATTGTACTGTGGATGTCCTGTGGGAGCTCGGATTGTTAGGCTTGGCAGCGGGTACTGTGGCCTGCTGAGCGTCTTCGTGGGCTGACCTTGCTCGCACTTCTGATCTCCCCCCTCCGCCTCTCCAGGCTGGGGTTACAGGTGATGTACCAGCATGCATACATGGTACATAATAGATGTATATCGTGCACACTGTGTGTAGTGCCACCATGCACAAATATGCTGTTAATGCAGTGTTGTGGGTTAAACCCCGGCTTTGCACATGCTAGGCAAGCATACTGCCATCTAACTGAGCATCAGCTAACAACAAAGAGAACACAACTCTCAGAGAGAAATCATTGTTTTAAAAAATGGTGCTGGAGCTCAAATTCAGGGCCATGTGCATGCTAGGCAAGTACTCTATCATTGAGCTACATCTCTGGCTTTCAAACAGAATTTGAATTTAGTGTGTACTAACTAGTAATCATTGTGCTTAATTAAGTACATTGTTTTACTTAGCTTTCGCAGTAATACAGTTTTGAGTGTTACATATAAAGATCTCATATATGATAATATTACATATAAAATTGAAAAAAAGTTCATGGGAAATCATAAACAGATTTATTTTGAGATGAGGTTTTTCTGTATTGCTGACACCTCAAACTTCGCCTCAGCCCCTGGAGTAGTGAGTGTAGGCATATGCCATTGAGCCTAGCCATATCTAAACAATTAAGTGAAATCTATATCCTTTAGTAATTTTCCTCAGATAGGGTCAAGGGTTTTCTTTGTGGATGTGTCTTTTGAGCAGAGTTCTGGGTTGCCTTTTTAGAGTAATACAGTCTTAGTTAGGGGTTTATTGCTGTGATGAGACGCCATGATCATGGCAACTCCTATAAGGAAAACATTTAATTGAGGACTCACAGTTCCAGAGGTTCTGTCCATTTTTATCACAGCAGGGAGCATGGCAGTGTGCAGGCAGATGTGCTGGAGTCTTGTAGGCAACAGGAAGTCGACTGAAACACTTGGTGTCCTGAACATAGGAAGCCTCAAGTCCCACCCCCTCACAGTGACACACTTTTCCAACAAGGCCACACCCACCGCAACAGAGGCACACCTCCAGTACCGCCACTCCCTCTGAGAGTGTGGGGGCCAAATACATTCAAACTAACACAAGTACATACCTTCATTGGCCATGCCATCATCTCGTCAGGTCAGCACCTAGGTGCATAGCCAACGAGGGGAGCTGCTGCCAAGCCTGGTGACGTAGGGCAGGAGAGACCTACTTCTAGGGCTGCTTTCTGAACTGCACCTGTGTGCAGTGGGGCGTACACACACACATTCACACACGCTCACTCACACACACACACATACATGCACACATACATGCACACATACACACATTCACACGCGCGCATAATCGCGCACACTCACCTACACACATACATGCACACTCGCATACACCCGCACACACATACATGCACACACACCTACACACTCATACACACACATACATTCACACACGCTCACACACATACACGCACACATACACACATTCACACACGCTCACACACGCATGCACACTCACCTACACACATACATGCACACCCGCACACACATACATGCACACACGCACACACACATTCACACACCCGCACACACTCACCTACACACTCATACACACGCGCGCACACTCACACATGTACACACACATACATGCATGCACGCACACACACACGTACACACACATACATGCATGCACACGTACACACAGACTTTGAACTTTTCATGGAAACAACCTCCTCATGACCCATCAGTTTACCTAATTACAGTGACAAGTTGACAGGCATGGGTCTGGGAACAAGTAGCTCTCCTGTTTGGTGAGAGCAGCAGATGTGACACTAGGAGAGTGGTTTACGTAGATGACCTCACTCTGCAGGGAATCCCGAAGTAACTGCAGACTGCTGATTTCTGCTGAGAGATTTGAGATGTCAGGGACTCGGTAACCCAAAGTCAGGTAGCTAAGAATACATCAGACAATGGGACTTGCACTTAGGGCCGTAGGTTCAAATGTCTGTGTAAGCTTTTATAGACTATGGAGGTGCTGGAATGCCATCAAGTCCACCTGACTTCTCTGGTCATTAAGTAATCTTGAGTGTCTTTAGGCTGGCTGGGGTAGCTTCCTTATGCTTGTACTGTATCCCCCACCCTCTTTTATTTTATTCCTTAGTTCTTGTCTTGAACTTTGAATTTTTTTCCTTTAAAAAGTAAGGGTGAAAATATAATTATTTTAAAAAATTGGTTGGATATGTGCATATGGGGACAATAGTTTAAAGTCCTGTAATGTCGCTGGGTGTGGAGCTAATTGAAATAGAAGAAGAAACGTTACTATTCGTGTGGAAACTCCTTAGTTGTTTGGGATCTGATAGTTTGCTTTATCTGTGTTCATCTTTATTTCATAAGCATCAGTTAGTTTAGTACTCAAGAGGACTGTAGATATAGATGTGTATATCTCTGTTCTTAAATATGCTTGCATCCTCATGTGGTACACACCGACATTTTTTTCTGAATAAACTTAAGTATTTTTTTTTCAGTATTTAGATCAAAATATATAGCTTTAGTTTATATTTGACTTTTCTAGAACATTTAAGAAAGTAAATCACCCTACTTTTATTAATTTTGAGCTGAGACTCAAACATTTTTTTGTCAAGATAGTTCTGGCTGTCCTGGAACTTGCTTTGTAGACAAGGCTGGCCTTGAACTCACTGAGATCCACCTGCCTCTGCCTTCTAAGTGCTGGCATTAAAGGTGTCCGCCAGCACTGCCTGGCCAGGAGTTTTTTTTTTTTTTTTTTTTTTTTTTAAACAAAATAGCTGCTTTTCTGTTTAAGAGAAGTTTTATTTCAGATTAATTTTTATTTTTTTTTATTTCATATGTATGAGTATTTTGCCTGCATGGATATTGTGTACCCGTGAAGGTGCCTGGTACCTAGAAAGCAGAAGTGGTCATCAGCTGCCTCTCTGCAGTTGGAGATACAGATAGCTAGGATCTACTCTGTGCGTGCTGGGAATCAAACCCTGGTCCTCTGCTGGGACAGCAAGCGCTGGTAACCTGAGCCAATTCTCCAGCCCTCAGAACCTTTTTACAGACTCAGTGGTTTTATGTGTATGAGTGTTCGCTTGCCCGTATGTGTGCACATCGTGCTTGTGCCTGTGGGGGTCAGAAGGGACCATCAGATCTCCTGGATTGGAATTAAGGGTGATGGTGAACCACTGTGTGGGCGCTGGGAACACTCCTACATCCTCTGCAAGAGCAAAAGAGCTCTCTACATCACCAAGCCGTGCCTACGGCTTCTAGATTTGCAATTTGGAAAACTTTATTATATGTGTGATTAGTGGGGTACATGGGTGCCATGTGCATGTGTAAGGGCCATCAGCTGGAAGCAAGGATGCAGTGCCCGAGACTGGGTAGGGCACGTCATTCAAACCACCACAGTTTTGTGTAGTGGTGTGAATGGTGTAGGCATCAAATTTAGGTCCCCAGGCTTGTGCAGCTAGTTCCTCTACCTGCTGAACCATTTCTCTGCCCCCAGGCTTTTATTGTTCTTACAGAGAACTCTAACTACGACCAGAGGTTTCTGGTAATGAGGCAGCTAGTGATACTACCTTGAGTTTTAATCCCAGTAAAAACAAACTAATTTAGCTATTGCATTAAGTCAGGGGTCTCTAAAGGAACGGATAGAATTCTTGGAAAGGCTGAGAATTTGGTAGTTGCTCAGTCCATGAGGCTGGATGTCTGAGCAGTCCCAGTCTGGCACTGGAGTCCTGAAGAATTCCTGGAGAACTGTTGATCTTCAGTCTGTGTGGAACCCTGAAGAAGTTAGTTGGCATACTAATGCAGAAATGCCTTAGTACCAGGGTCAATGAACTGCCACAGAGAGTGCCACAAGCAGACTAGTGTCATTGTATTTGAGCTGCCACGAGAAGGTGTGGCCCTGACATGGGTGGGTCCTCAAGTAATCAGATGCAGGAGTTCCTCTCAGGCATGTCCAGAAGCTTGGGTTCTAGTTGACTCCAGGTGACAACCATGATTAACTAGCTGTCACAGATTCATCCCCTGTCAGCTTGACACAATCACTTTTCTTTGTGTTATACTTAATTTCCAAATAAAAACAATAACCAGGTCATAATTCACCTAACATGAAGTAACTGTCTTATATATAATCACAAAGCCGTGCATTTTAGGATAGGTGGCAATGTTAAGGTATGCTTAGTCTTTTAGTGTCTCATAAGACATATAGTAAGTACTGTAGTTGATGTTACATTCATTACATGATTAAAAAATAGAGGAAAGAAAACAAATATCTGCTTAACATATGTAAATGCACAAATGTTTTTAACAAAATAGGGAAGAAACACTCATGACAATTACATCCTCATTTCTGCACCCGGTCACATGACTTTAGCTGGTATTGAAATTGTGTCCCAGTTCCAGAGGGAAGAGTCGTTGCCATCAAAGCAGGGAAGCATGGCATCAGGCAGACATGGCAACTGGGACTGGAAGCTCAGGAAGCTCAGGCCTCTTCAACCTCAGCCACAAGCTCCAAGCAGAGGGTGCAAACTAGGAATGGCGTGAGGCCTTTGAAACCTCAAAGCTTGCCCACACCGACACTTCCTCAGGAGATAAACGTAAACTGTACAGAAAGAAGGGCCATCAGCTGGGAGCAAGGATGCGGTGCCCGAGACTGGGTAGGGCACGTCATTCAAACCACCACAGTCTGCTAAATGCACTCAGTCCACCGTCGGAAGTCCACGTGGTCTTTCTGCACTGCTTTAAGTTTAAAGTTCAACATCCAAGTTTCTTCAGGGACTTCAGGGCACTCTCTTAACCATAACCCTGTAAACTCCAAAAGCAAGTGACACACGTGTAGCATACGTGACACAGGATCTGCGTTACTGTTCCCAAAGGAATGAATAGAAGAAGCATAGTGAGTAAGGCCTGGACCAGAACCAGACAACACTCGAATTGCTGTGGCTCCATGTGTGCTTTGAAAGGCGCTCGCTGCTCCTCCAGCCCCGCTGCCTGCCTCCCTCTTAACCGTAGCTCCACGTCCTCAGCAGCTCTCCTGGCCGTGTGTCCCGTGGCTCTGACATCTCTAGTGTCCTGGGGTCCCCAGGCAGCCAAGCTCTGCTTCCACAGCTCGATGCACTGGCCTCGCAGGGGCTGCACACTTCCGGCTTCTGTGGCCCTTTAAAACCATGGAGAACAACCCCCACGACTCCTTGTCCAAGTGTCTTTTATAACTCTAACCCAGCACCACATTCGCAGCAGCTTTTATGGTGGTTTCCTTTTAGAAAATTAGTTTTATTTCATGCACATTCAGTTTTTTTTTTTTTTTTTTTTTTTGCCTACTTGTATGTCTGTGTGAAGGTGTCAGATCCCCTGAAATGGGAGGGCCAGGCAATTGCAAGCTGCCACGTGGATCCTAGGATTGAACCCCGGTCCTCTCTCCAGCCATCTCTCCAGCCCTTTATTGTTTCTTTGTTAGCAGCAGATAATTCCTCAGGCCTTTTCACAAGTTGAAAGCCTAGCTGAGTTGGGTCTTGCCCTGAGTTCACCTATCCTTTTATTCCAGTGCAGGTCATATCTTGTCTTAATATCCTTGTCTCTCTCAGCACAAGACTTGGCTGCAGCATAGTTTCCCAGTGTTCCTTTTTCTCTTTAAGCTACACATTTTGCATTTCTTTCTGGCTCATTTGGTCATTTCTGTGTGTGTGTGTGTGTGTGTGTGTGTGTGTGTGTGTGTGTGTGTGTGTGTATTTTGAAGAGTCAGTATTAGGCTGTCTTGAAACCTCAGCCAAAGAGTTAGTTTAGCGTTATGCAAGTTCTTAGGAGAAGGGCAGAAAGCAACCACATTCTTTGCCAGAGTATCACAAGAATGGCATCTAGACCATTCACTTACATTGTTGCCCTCAGAAACTTCTGGAGATGGTCCTCACAGTCTACAGCTCTCAGCATGGCTACCTTCTAAGCTCCTGTACTTGGATGGCCTATTAAGCTCCATTTGCAATGTACAACCACTCTCTAACCCAAACCTCCACGTTTCTCTAAACAACGGGCTCAGTCAGGTCTGTAGCAGAAGTGCCCCACACCGGTGCCGGCTTCTCTTCATTATTTTTCTATTGCTGTGATATAACACTAAGGCCAAGGAGACTTGCAAAGGACAGGGTTATTTGAGTTTTCAGGTCTGGAGGAATGAGTCCATTACCATCAAGGCAGGGAAGTGTGACAGCGTGCAGGCGTGGTGAGCAGAGCAGGGCTGAGGTGTGGCGGCGTGCTCGTATGGTGAGCAGAGCGGGAAGCTCAGGGCTGAGAACTCACTTTGAACCACAAACGAAGTGGAGAGAGTGAACTGGGAGTAGCATGTGGCCTTTGAACCCTCAAAGAAGAAACACACTTCTTCCAGAGAGGCCGTACCTTCTAACCCTCCCTGAAAGGTGGGCAGATGAGATCAAGTACGCAAAGCTCGTCTGTGGGGACATCTCATGCAAACCATTCATTGTGCTCGCTGTCGCTGTCGACAGCTGTCTGCTCTGGATAACATCATAGTTCAAGCTCTTCTTCAATCTTGAAAACTTGTTCTAGTTTAGGTGTCTTTCATGATTAAAAATCACTGTCTTTACAAATGAGCTTCAGTGTTTCTGTGTGTGCTCGCTCATTAATCCCTTACATGTGTTTATAATTAATATAATGGACTGTATCCTGATTGTACTCAGCATTTGAGGTTCCTTGAGCTGTAATTAGTAAATGAGAAGTTAACAGTTGGTGACATTCTGGAGGTGTGCTTTCTCTGTAACTGTCATGACCGATAAACACACAATCACCGGTGGCAACACCCCTGTTTTAGGATGCCTCTGTTTCATGAGTCTCTTTGGAGGGGCGACATGAAACTTGCAAATGCAGGTCCTGGTTTCTTTTTTATAAGCCAAGGTGATGGGGATATCTTTTGTTTTCTGAGATATATTCAAGACCTCTAAGACCATGGTTTAATGTAATTTTTTTTTTTTTTTTTTTGGACAGAAAAAAAAAAAACCCAGCCTACCTATGATAAAGAACCATTTACAATTAATTGGTAAGAGATTAACAGTAGTGAGGTAGAGAAGTATAATGATACACTCTAATAAAAGGCGTGATCATGGCTATTCTTGAACATTGTGTTGAACGAGGTTGGCCACGTCTTGTACTCCAGGTTAGGCGTGATTGGCCTCCCTCCCATTACCTTCACTCATGTCGTGGCCTATCTTAGAACTGCATACATGCCACACACTGCCTGGCTCTCCACAGTACCTCACTCAACTCAGCTCGCCCTTGTGGTGTGACATTATTGAGTGCCTGCATAATGAGAGTGAATGACTTCTGTGGGCACTTTGGTGCTATGTTAGACTGCTCTTGGACAGGGTGTTAGGGTACTGTGACAGTCTGCTGAGCAAGGTGACTACATTTACTAGTAGGAAGTTTGGAGCTTAATGAATGTTTTGGGAATACAGTTTTGTGGAGCATTTCTCTGCTTTTTCAGTGGTGAGAAAATAGCATTCATTATGTACCTAACTTTAGGATGCTTGTTTCTTAAAATGGGCAAATAATACGAATTAATCTGTTTAACCATAAGATAAGGTGCTGGATAAACACCAGGACCATTCTGCGTACTAGAGGCAAGTTTTGATCCATTCTATCAGTAAACATTTATCCCGTTAGCCTTGACTTATGCTTTCAAGTGTACAGGTGGTTTTAGTTACATCTAAATAAGAACACCCCTTGAAAAGACTTGTAGTAGAGCATAAACGTTCAATTAGACATGGAGCTATGCTTCTGCCAGTAACCCAACATTTTGAGGACAGATAACATCCCAGTTCCAATTTGAGACTGGGTACAAAAATATCCTAGGGCTGAGACTGGGCATAGTAAATTGTACCAACAAAACCTTTTATGTGCTTATAGTGAAAGAAATGTTCATTGTGTTTGTAAGGAAAGGATGACATAAACTCATTACACTCTAAGTATAGTAGATAGACCCTCATTTTATATGATTAATTTTTCACTACAGGATTCCAAGAATGCTTCTGTACCTGAATCCCCTTTCTTTCATCTTTGATTAGTTTGAGAAGTGCCTCAAGTTTTCCTTATTTTTATACTTTCTTTAATGCTTTTATACTAGCATAAAATTTCTCTTAGTACTTGAAGAAATTATAAGACAATTAAGTTGTCTTCAGATGTCTTTTATTTTCACTCCAACACTGTTTGAATTGGCTGGTATGACATGCTTATTTTGCGTAATTTTCTCTTACTTTTTAGTATTAACATGTCTGGGAATTATTTCAAAGTTTAGCTTACTGTCCCGGAAGTCTCGGAGGCTCTTCTCTCTGTCCTCGATGCTTTGTCCTGCGTCCCCAGAGGGCATTTGGTTTTGTTGTTCTAATTGGTTACTGTAACATTGAATTGGTTTGATCTCAGACCTCCATAAAATTATAATCAATTTTTAGTAGTGTCTCCAGTCTGTTACAGATTTTAAAATAGTGCTGCAAATAAAATTATGCTGATAAATCTGGGAAGAGCTGATACGTATGCTTTAGTGGAGAATATTAATAAATTAATACCATTAATAACACTTTTTAAAAGTAGAAGGCTGTAAATAACTGTCAATACTGTAATCATCTCTTAGATTAAAACTTGGTGTCAGCAACAGAAGTTGTGATCTAGTGCGTACAAATTTATAAGCAAAAGTTGCCATAGTCTCTTTTTGCAAAGTACATTTAGGGTATATTATTTGCTTATTGTAATAATTCCATACATAATAGCCTGTTGTGTATGTGTGGATTTCACAGAATTAAAAATAATAAAGTCCTCACTGATCTGTACCTTAGTGAAGGTTACTACTTATGATTGATTTTATGAGCAGTAAAAACTTGTAGATATCTGATTTTTCTTTTATTTATCGTTTTTTTGCTTTTTGAGATTGCAATTTCCCTCTTTGCTTTCCCCCTTCCAACCTCTTCCGTGTCGTGTCCCGTCCCGTCGCCCCCCCCCCCCCCCCCCCCCCGCGCTCTCTTTGAAGTTCGTGGTTTCTTCCAGTTGGTCCTGATTTGTTCTTACTCCCAATATAATCCCTCTGACACTGAAACTAGACCCTGCTGTAACACGTGGTCGGGGTGATGTATACTAGTACTCACAGTCATGCGTGCACACTACATGACTGCATAGATGTTGAGGTCAGGCTGTCAGTATGCTCTTCCTGTGGTTGTCATTGCTGGCACAGGAAGATCTGTGATGGAGCCCTCCCCAGTGCTTTTCAACTGTGTGATTCTGTAGTCACTCTACCATCAGCACACACACATACACACACAACACACACCCTTAACACACACACCCCTAACACACACACTCACACAACACACACTCACACAATACACCACACACACACACACACACACCCCAACACACACTCACACATCCAACACACACTCACACATCCAACACACACACACACACCCAACACACATACACACCCAACACACACCCACACACCCCACGTACACACACACCCAACACACACAGCACATACACACCCCTGCACCACCATGACTTTCTCACATGTGCTTGTGGAGGTTAAAGGTAGTAACTTGAAATGAAATAGGAGGAAGGTCTCTTAGATAGGGGAAGGTGGAGTTTGGCGAACACTGTGGTCCTCTACTGCGGTTCCTTTGTTTCCGTATCAGAGGCTGGCAGGCAGTGTTGTGACTCCATTTCAAACGCCTCCCCGTGTAAAAGCATAGCCATCTGGGGAAATGATTCAGATAGTTAAGTCCTTGCTGTGCAAGTATGAGGGGCTGAGTTCAGTTCCATACCATCCTGTAAAACCACGGATGTGGTGGTGTGTACCTGAAACCCTAGCACTGGGGACAGACAGGAGGATTCTTGGAGCTTTCTGGCTGCTTGCGGCCTTGGTGATTACAGGGCCATTGAGAAACCCTGTCTCAGAAAAGAGGAGATGGAGGGCTGGTGGGGTGGCTTAATAGATAAAAGCGGTTGCTAGGAAAGCTTGGTGATGAGTTTGATTCTTGGAACCCGTGGAGGAAAGAGGCAATGTACCCATGAAAAGTTGTTACCTGACTGCCACACGTGTGCTGTAGTGCATACATGTATGTGTATGGGGCATAGACTAACACGTGCATACAGCACACAATATACCATAAAGCTTCCATATATTAAACAAATGGAGCTAATTAATTCAGCAGTACCTCCTGGCGGACGTTGGGGGCGAACATGGCTGTTGCTCAGAGATGTCTCAGGTGGGAGAGTGAGGAGAGGGCACAGCATCTTCTGACGGGGCATCCTGTGTGCCAGAGGCGGGGGTCCCGCCCATAGCCGGGGGTCCCGCCCATAGCCGGGGCATCCTGTGTGCCAGAGGCCGGGGGTCCCGCCCATAGATGTAGATATTAGAGAAAGGAATATTTTATTTTTGGTGTAAGTGATAGTATTCTAATTTCTGAGAATATAATAAACTCTATATGGGATAACATTCATGGTTGATTTTTTTTTTTCATTTTGCTGTTGAATTTGAACATATTAATATTTTTCATATATATATGTGTGTGTGTGTATGTATGTATGTATTTCAATCCCTGGTTATAAAGCTACTAGCTTATAACTAAGTAATTGAGAAGAAACTCTGAGAAAGTTGTGGGTATAAATTCTTTGTAACTGACTTTTTGCTCTGCCCTAGGAGGCATTAACTTTTCTCAGGCCATCAAGTGTCCTGTTGCGTAGAGGGCACACTGACTGGGGTAGTGAGTGGCTCAGCTTACTGGAAATATTGTGGTACAGTCATAAAAGTTTCCTTGACTGGAAGCGAAACCATGGTGTGTTATAGCATAGTTAGTTCACAAGAAATGGTTTGTTTTGCCTCAGGCTGTCCTTGAGCTTGCAATATAGCTGACGATAGCTGGGTTTGGGTTTTTTGTTTTTTGTTTTTTTTTATAGGCTCTGTAGTACCCTGATGTTTTTGGTTGCTAGAAGAGGTTCATATTGATAATAAAGCAAGACAGAGTGTCAGCACAGTCCGTGCTTCTAAGTGGCCATAAAACCCCGGGCACTGTGGGCTGGCTCGGCCTGCGTAGCTTTGCTGCTGTGACTGGCCTGTTTGTGAGCCTGTCCCTGGAAAGGGACTACAGTGTACCTATAGCTCTTGCTTTCTCTCAATACGCGAATTAGGTTAACTAAAATACTGTTTCATCTTCTCTGGGAAGTTCCGTTTAGATTATTTCCCTTTTCCTTTTTGATTTTACATACACGTTGTCCCCATTTTTCATTCAGAGAAAATTCATAGAGCAAGTAGGTGAGCACAGACTTGATTATTAGTGCTTTTATATTGTATTTGGGCCTGAGTTTGGTCTCTACATTTGTTTTTCAGGCCCTCTATTATCTCTAAATGTGTTTGTAGTTTAGTTCTCAGTTGTTCTACTGTTTTGTGTTGCTCCTGTTACTTATGTCCTAGACTTGGCGCTCGACCAGGCACTTTTTTATTACTTCTGAGACAGGGTCTTGTTATGCCCCTGCCTGGCCTGGAACTCCTTGTGTAGACCGGGCTGGCTTTGAACCTGAGTGGTCATCCTCAGGACTCTTTAGTGCTGGAAATTACAGGCACACACCACTCCTGGTTCAAGCTACAGTATGGAACATTTTTCCTGGTTCTGGGAATAGAGTCACGGTCTCGCCAGGGTTAGAAGCTCCTGCCTGAGGCACACACTGGACCCTATGCACAGTTCTTGTCCTCCTTCGGCTCTTGTCGCATGCATTTCTAGTGTTCTGTGTTAGCACCCCTCATGTCTGTCTCATGCATTTCTAGTGTTCTGTGTTAGCACCCCTCATGTCTGTCTCATGCATTTCTAGTGTTCTGTGTTAGCACCCCTCATGTCCCCATGTTGTGGTGGGTACTCAGTGGCAGGTACAATAGAAACCATTTAAATGTTATTAATGGCCTTAAATTTGTAATAGCTGCATAGTTACTTTACAGCATGGTTGCACTGCTGGTGAGTGGAGCCTGGTGGATCACCGCCCTCGCTAGCTCTGCTGTCAAGGCAAGCAAGGTGTACAGCTTCTATTTGTATATGAAGAGGGCCTTCACAATGGAAAACAATTAATTAAATCCTGGTGTAGTTGGTGGTTTTAATCTTGTGATCTGAAGTGCTTTCTTTTTCTGGAATCAGGTTTTTAGTTTTGGCTGTAGAAGTATGCTAATTAGATTATATTTAGTTGGTAAATTTGTGCCCACAAAAATGTGACTTTTAAAAAGTTGCAAGTTGCTACGGTTTTTGTAGATAAGATTGCTTCCTGTTTTCTTTTTCATGTTTAGTAATTTGTATATTCTTCCCTGAGGAGACCCTTCAGGTGTACCATTTGACATTCACATTTAAATAAAATCTCAACTAAAAATGTCAAAGAATGTTTATTTGACCTAAGAGTTGCCCATAATTACTGGGGTAATTATTCTGTGCTAATTTTTTTTAATGCTTGGTTTTGAGATTAGTGTTTTGTTCTTCAGTGCATCAAGCTGCCTCTCCACATCCACAGGGAGCTGGTGCTTTCCAGGGCTCTGGTGGCCACCTGAAAGCATGGGCAGTGCGTGTGCAGGAAAGGGAAAGCGCAGTTGTGGACTGGGCAGAAGAGTGTAAAATAGTAACTGCTAACAAATACAAATGGAGAGCAGTTTCAGTAGGTCTCAGGTGCCGTGAGCACAGACTGGGTAACGTTCCATCGTGGCTGTGAGGGCTCAGCACACCGCTCAGCTCCGAATGCTCATAGTTTGGATTGTTGAGCCCAGTGTAAAGCCCAGTGGGGAGCATGCAGGGAGACCAGGGAGGCTCCGGGCTCAGCCACCTGTTTGAGACTGCTGTCCAAAACCGGGGAAACCAGTATAGACTGTTGCATGGTTCATCATCCACCTAGTGTGTTCTGACCATAACTGACCACAGGTGGCAAAAACCGTGGACAGTGAAGGCCTGGCTGGCAGGGACTCCGCGTGGCTCCTGGCTCCTGACACTGTGATCTCTGCATTTGCTCTTCATTGAGATTGTGTGCTCACACTGATCTGTGCTGTCAAGTAATAGACAGACACAGGAGAAGCATTCCTGACATACAGTACAGACCTGAACAGCACCTTTTTTCTGTGCATTTGTTTATTTCTATATAGTTTTGTGGGGAGAAGCTGAAAGCACCACCCCCTTCTTGCTGACGGCATGCAGGGGGCGTGGTGTTGAGGATGATGGTGCCTCTACTCATGTGCCAGCCAGAGTTTCTGGAAGGAGAAAAAACCAATTGAAGTGTACCTTACAGTTTAAAGGTTACTTGGGCAGAATTGAGTGCTGCTTATTGTTGCAACGGCTAAAATGAAGTTCTGGGTAAGCAGCCAGGAACGGTGCCCATCACACTGCACAAGGGTCCCTGTGAGGACGCCAGTGGCAACTACAGAGACAGACAGACGCCACAGCCTGTCCCAGTGACACTGCTGGCTTTGGACGACTAAATGCTGCTACCTCTGCCCCAGACTTGACCTTGCTATAACTGTGCCAGCATTAGTGTGAGAACAAGCTCCTCCTGCCCACTTCTGTTCACTTGGCCTCTCCTGGTCTGCAGTGGATGGACATGTGGGAAACTGTGGGAAACAGTTCTCAAAGTGGGAAGGTGTTTGATCTTTTCAAATGATCATATAGGAAAGTTTTAGCAGACAGAAAGAATGGTTCAAGCTTCGCTGCTTGAAGCCCTCACTGGGTGCCAGGTGCCAGGGTAAGTGTTTTATAAGCACTATCCAATGTTACTCTTACACAACAGCAACAGGAAGTAACCATTTTAGAGGAGAAGAGGATGGGTGAATGGTCCCAGATCGTACAGTTAGTCATGGCAGAGTTGGGACATACATCCGAAGCTGTGACCCAGAGCCTGTGTTCACACACAGTGTGCCATGCAGAGCCCATGTTCATACGCAGTGTGCGTGCAGAGCCCGTGTTCATGAGCAGTGTGCCATGCAGAGCCCGTGTTCATGAGCAGTGTGCCATGTAGAGCCCGTGTTCATGAGCAGTGTGCATGCAGAGCCCGTGTTCATACGCAGTGTGCCATGCAGAGCCCGTGTTCATGCAGAGTCCGTGTTCATACGCAGTGTGCATGCAGAGCCCGTGTTCACGAGCAGTGTGCATGCAGAGCCCGTGTTCATGAGCAGTGTGCTAAGCCACTCCTCCTTTCTCCCTGGCCCATTTAGCTCAAAGCCCTGGGAGTGTGGGCAGCTTTCCGGGAGGCGTCTGCACCCTAGTATCAGGTGTGCACCCTAGTGTCACGGACGCGCTTACAGTTGATAGTAAAGTCTGAGGAATGGAGAGATGGCTGAGCGTGTGAGTACCACAGTGCAGTTGTAGCTCCCAGTCAGCCCACTCATAACCGCCCGAAATGCCAGTTTCTGGGGGATACGGCTCCTCTGGCATCCATGGTACCAGTACTCATGTGCATACATCCACACACAGGCTCATGCACGCGCGACACACACATGCACACATGCACACGCACACTCAAACACACGCACATGCACACACACACACACATGCACGTCAGAAACGATAAAGTGGTAAAGTAGGGGCTGGAAAGATGGCTCAGCAGTTAAGACCATGCTGGCCTTGATTCCCAACATACACATGGCAGCTCACGACCACTTGAAACTCTAGTTCCAGGGAATGTGATACGCTCTTCTGTGGCGCATGCACAGCCTGGCAAGACACTCTGCACATAAAATAAAAAATAAATACATAAAAAAAACTACTAAACTCTATGCTGTCAATAAATTCTGTAAGTCTCTGGGCAGAGTCCACTAAGGTAATTAAAATCTTGTATGTGGCACATGGGCTTATGAATTTTAAAGTTGACAGTGTGCGGCTTTGACTTTAAGATGAAGTCTCACCTGGTGACCAGGCTGTCATGGAACCCCATGTGTAACCTGGGCTGGTCTTGACTTCCCAGCCCCCCCTCACCTCTAAAGTGCCAGGATTACAGGCATGCCCACCATGCCTGCCTTTCATTCTCTTTATATCTTCTTTTCTCTGTGTAGCTTTGGAGCCTGTCCTGGAACTCACTCTGTAGCCCAGGCTGGCCTCAAACTCACAGAGATCCACCTGCCCCTGCCTCCCGAGTGCCGGGATTAAAGGCGAGCGCCACCACTGTTCGGCTCACTTTACATTGTAACCAGTGTTTGAATAGTTACCGTTTTGTTTTGTTTGTTTTGTGGTACCTGTATCAAAGCAAGGTGCACAGTAGGAAACTTTGTGTGGAGCTTGTCTAGCCTGGTTTCTGCTTACTGTCTCATTTCGTGACAGTTTTTAAAGAATTTGGCCCAGTCTGTAATCTGATGTTTTCTCTCTGAAAATCTGGGATTGAAATTGAGTTACTGTACATGAAGGAGAGGGAGATATTCACCAAGACTGAGCTGGAGAAATGCTGACACTGAACAGCACACACAGACAGGTACTCACCAAATAAAGGGGCATAGGAATGCTGGCCTGCAAGTAGCATTTAAAATACTTCTTTGTTAATTCTATTGTTAGACTGGAAGACAATGAAATTCTTTGTCCTGGGTTAGGAAAGTCATTAGTTTTATTTATTTATATTTACTAGGTTTGGATCAGTGCTCTCCCTAGAGTAAACAGTAAGTCTTAAGTTTTCTACAGCTCCCTTCATTAATTATTGCCTTACTTAGTGCATGCCTGTCCTGTAGATTTTCCTATGCCACCCAACAGCGTGTTATAATACTGTGTGCCTTGTTATGGAATAGCTAGCCTAGTCTCCTAAAATTGAGTAGTTTGAGTGTCGTCTTCTGCGTAACTCTGTGGACTACCTTAAATGTGCTCTGGGTGTTTGAGAAGTGCTGACGTAAGGAAAATGTCCATGAAGTTAAAATACTTTTTTCTTTCAGATTAACATCCTGAGTATACTGTGCTTTTTGTCCTATTAACCATCTGCTCCTTTTTAGTGTATAAATTTTAATTTGAGAACTGTTAATTCTTTGTAAAATTTTTGTTTTGGATCCCATGTAAGCTGTACACAATGGATTTTTGTATATATGTTATTAGGATCACATCTTTGGGGTTTTTTTTTTTTAAGATTTATTATTTATTTATTATGTAGACAGTATTCTGCCTGCATGTATCCCCTGCAGGCCAAAAGAGGGCACCAGATCTTATTATAGATGGTTGTGAGCCACCATGTGGTTGCTGGGGATTGAACTCAGGACCTTAGGAAGAACAGTCAGTGCTCTTAACCTCTGAGCCATCTCCCCAGCCCACATCTTTGGGTTTTAAGATTATACCTTCTGTATTAAACCAGCAATCAAATCTTTAGTCCTTTTGTTAAACAACCAAGTTGAAAACAAGGTGTTGTGTAGACAGTGCCATTTCATCTCTTTAGAGAGATTAACTGCTGATAAATCCAGTGGCTCACCTGAGTTACATAGAACTGTTTCCTAAAGTATACACAGATCATTTCTAACTTCCTTAACATGCATGTTACCATACTCAGAATTCATGAATTCATTGTTTTTAAAATGGTTCATTTTGTCTTGTAAAGATTTATTTTAATGTGTATGATGGCCAGCAGAGGGTGTCCGATCCCGTGGGACTGGGGTTGCAGGTAATTGTGAGCCTCTGGAGTGGGGGTGGAGAATCAAGCCTGGTCCTCCCTGAGAGCAGCAAGTGCTCCTAACTACTGAGTCATCCCTCAAGTCCCTAACAGTTAATTTTAAATCCCTTAGTGGCATGATTTGTTCTGATTTGTAAATCAGACTCTCTCTCTCTCTCTCTCTCTCTCTCTCTCTCTCTCTCTCTCTGTGTGTGTGTGTGTGTGTGTGTGTGTGTGTGTGTGTGTGTGTGTGTTGGACTGAGTAATTCTGGAAAATTTCTTTTTTCATGCCACTCCCAAAATCTGTTCTGGTGTTTCCAATGATAACCACTCTATGGTCTGGTGTTTCCAATGATAACCACTCTATGGTCTGGTGTTTCCAATGATAACCACTCTATGGTCTGGTGTTTCCAATGGTAACCACTCTATGGTCTGGTGTTTCCAATGGCAACCACTCTATGGAGTTCATCCCTTTACTCTTCCTAACATTTTCCCCCATGTGTAACACTGTAACACTTAGATTACATTTTACGTGTACAGATGGTTTCCCTCATGTGTTTTGGTGTACACATGTATGCCTGGTGCACACTGAAGTCTGAATGTGTCAGATACCCTGGGACAGGAGTTATGGATGTCTGTGAGCCACCATGTGGTGCCTGTCCAAGAGCAGAAAGACGCCAGTGCTCTGAACTACAGTCGTCTCTTCCAGCCTCGCCTGGGTGTCACTTAAAGATAGAATATTGAGCAGATTATTGATGTATAATGAAGTAGGTATGTTTGGGAGAGCCATGGAATTTCTGTGGAGTGTCTTACAGCTGTAATTAACTTTAGGGAATTAAGGATAAGTAGAACTTCCGTGCAGCGTGCTCTTGGTGTGTGTGTGTCCAGTGATCTGTAGGTTGGGAGGGAAGTGTGGTGTTGTGGGGACGTGTGGAGCTTTTTTTAGTGTTAGGGCTTAATGCAAGATGATTACGTCCTGGAAATTGCTGTCCCTAGAAATGAGGCCCTGCGTGATTCTCCGTGTGTACTGGAAGAGCAGCATTGGCCACTGCTTGTTTTCCAGTGCCCAGTGCCCTGAGATCTTTTTCTTTGTTGTGATGTTTCCCTGGAGATCCTCAGCACAGCCAGCTCCCTGCTGTGTGCACTTCTAGTCTTTAAAATTGTGAGTGGAAACAAACAAACAAGCCCTCCAGGCATGGTGGTGCACACTTTTAATCCTGGCACCTGCAGGGCAGAGGCAGGTGGCTCTCTGAGTTTGAGGACACCCTAGTCATGACAAATTGCTGGCCAGTGAGACCCTGTCTCACCTAAGTAATTAAATTTAAAATACAACGAAAAGTTAATGGAGTAAGGTGACAGTCTAGGTGACAGTCTGTAGGACACATGTAAAAACTGAATGTTTTGGTACCCAGATAACTGAACTCCCTGGAGAGTATAAACGGTAAGCTTGCCGGGCAGTGGTGTCGTGCCCTGTAACTACAGCACTCGGGAGACAGGCAGGTGGATCTCTGTGAGTTTGAGAACAGCCTGGTCTACAAGAGCTAGCTAGTTCCAGGACAGCCTCCAAAGCCACAGAGAAACCCTGTCTAGAAAAACAAAAAAAAAAAAAAAAAACCAACAACAACAAAAAACAAACAGAAAAACAAGTAATCCTATTTGAGGCCATGCCTTCCTGCATAGTGAAAGTTTAAGCATTGCAGTTAAGTTTATGAAAAAAAACAAAGTCACAATTCTAGTGATGCTTGTTTATTTAGGTTTGTATACATCTAGTTGAAGATTTAGGAGAAAATTTGGCCAAGTTTCTATCTTGATATTCTGGATAGATCACAGTGGGAAACAGTCATATTTTCTGTTTAAAAATACATTAGTAGCTGTGTGGTGGTGCACTTCTTTATTTCCAGCACTCAGGAGGCAGAGACACAAGGATCTCGGTGAGTTTGAGGTCAGCCTGGTGTACAGAGCGAGTTCCAGGACAGCCAAGGCTACACAGAGAGACCGTCTCTTTGAAAACCAAAACAAGGAAAAAAACATTTTGCATAGTGACCTAGAATGCAGGCAGGAAGTCTGTAGAAAATAAAAGTTTTAAAGTAGGACATTTACTCATTTTATAAGTGTGCATGGGAAGACCACACAGTTACTGATTATAAAAATTGTGTACGTAACTTTCAAGAGACATGTACACTCACATGCCACATTCCCCTTCGTAAAGCCTGAAGCAAGGTGTAAAAACAAACCACACAGACCATTCCGATGGAATTGTTCTGATGACTCTCATCTGATTAAGACCCTGAGCTTACTCCTTTGTGGGGTAGGGGCCAGAGCGTTTAAAAACAAGACAGGACTTTACTGTTGGGAACGTAAGTGTTTTTTAAAGGTTTTTCAAGACTGATTTCTCTGTGTAGCAGTGGCTGTCCTGGAACTCCCTCTGTGGACCAGGCTGGCCTGGAACTCACAGATCTGCCTCTGCCTCCCACTATACCCATATCAAGTTCCAAGATAGCCTAGGTTTTTGTTCTAGGTCTGTGATTGGGAATATGTCTTTGTTGCCTTTGTTTATTGAGGAAAAGATGGTGTTTGCGATTTAAGCATGTTCATGGCAGCTCTTGTAAAGGACATGTTTACCAGGAGCTGTCTTTCAGCTTTCAGAGGGTTAGTCCATTGCCATCGTGGCGGGAAGCATGGAGGCAAGCAGGCAGGCATGGGACTGGAGAGGGAGTTCTGCATTGGTGGGCAGCAGGGAGATAGAATGGTACCAGTCCTGCTGTGAGCTTCTGAAACTTAGAGCCTGTCCCCATGACACACACTTCTCCAACAATGCCACTCTTATGTGGCTGTGGGGGCCATTTTTTTTTTTTTTTCTTTTAATGATTCATTTATTATAGTTTTCTGCCTGTACATATCCCCAGAGGCCAGAAGAGGGCACCAGATCTCACTACAGAGTGTTGCAAGCCACCATGTGGTTGCTAGGAATTGAACTCAGGACCTCTGGAAGAGCAGCCAGTGCTCTTAACCTCTGAGCCACCTCTCCAATGTCTACTTTCTTTGTAAAAGACAATGTCTTTATTGGGCCCTTAGGGCTTTGTGTCGGCATACCCTTCCATATCCCCTCCTCCCACTGCAGTAACGAAAGTTCTCAGTCTTTCCCGCATCTCCCACACCTGCATTAACCCCGGCTGCAGTAGAAGCCGCGGTGTCACAAAGTGCACCCTTTTTGTCTGGCCAGCTTTCCTTGCAAATGCTCACTGCAGGGGACCGGGTCCTGGTCCAGGCCTCTGGTGGTGGTACGCCGTCATCACTCCTCACGGATCCTTTCTTGGGTTTTATATCTTAGGTGTAATGACTACATAAACAATGAGTGGACAATTTATGATGCTCAAAACATTCAGTTTTACTGCTTCCTGTGTGGCTTCTGCGTTCCAGTTTACAGACCACAGTCAAGAGCTGTAAGGCCCAGAGGACTGACGCATTCTGGTCCTGTGGGACAGTACCCAGTATTTTGTTTTCAAACCGTGCATCGTAACTCTTACCCGCTGATGTTTTGTCAGGAGTTTGCTTAAGAGCTGTGTGAATAGTCCTTAACTGTTCGCGATGGTTTGTAGTGTGTGAGTCACGTTCTCAATACTGTACCTTTATTTCAGAGATGGCCATGAGGAAGTAGATGCCCAGATGTAAGGGTGAGGAAGTAAAGCCATGTCATGAAGTAGGATGCCGCAGAGCGTTCATCCGATTAGTAAGTCACCAAGTCTCCCTCTCATTAACGGCTGTTGTCACAATGTGGGCATTACCTGAAGTGTGTTCTCACTGTGTAGGTCCTAGCATGTGTGTGACTCTAGGAATCACACCCGGGAGGCGGGAGAGCAGCTTGTGTGTCAGCTCTCTCCTTCACCGTGTGGCTCCCAGGGATCGAAACAGGTCATCAGGCTTCTCAAGCCCTCCTGCCGGATGCCTGGTCTCAACCAGCTCTTGTTGTTTTTGTTTGTTCTAATTTCTTAAAGATGGGTTCCTGCCATGTAGGCCTGGCTCTCCTCTGACCTGCCATGTAGACGAGGCTGGTCTGTAACTCCTGGAGACCCTCCTTTGCTGAGATATACATCAGCACACCTGGCTGGCTGGCTTTGAGCTTTTAGAAGCAGGTTTTCATGTAACCCAGGCTGTGTTGGGTCCACTGTGGAGCTAAGACCGGCTGGAGTGCCTTCCTGGTCTTGCCTTTAATCAACTGCTGGGGTTATAGTGGTGTTCTACCAGGCCCAGGCCTAATTGCTATTTTTAAAAGTTCCTTAAGGATCCACCACCTTTCCAATGGATCTTGAGTGGATACTGTAACAATAGTTTTTTATGGTCTTTAGACTTTCTGAAGGAAGCCATCAAGTGAGCAGGTATTATAATCTTTTTCTTTTTGGCTTGTTAACCATATACCACGTACTTTAATTCAGTGGCTGGGTAGCTTTAAAACGTTACTTGATTACATTTTCTCTGGAGCGTTCTGAGAGAGGTAGTGGTGATCATTGTAGATTATTTCAAACTGCCAACTAAAAATGCTTTTGAACTGATTTTTTAGATCAATAACTAGTTCCTATTAAATTTTCCAGGATCCCGTGTTGAGGGGGGCATGTACTCTGACATAGTTTTCCCAGTGTTGAAGCTGCTGTGCAGTTAGTCCTGGTCTTAGAAACAACGGGGCCCACTCGCTGAGGAAGAGGTCACCAGGACTGTTAGTGACACCAGGAGGGCTGGACCGGACTTCCCTTCCGCCCCGTGTCCCTCCTGCTTCAGGCTGTTAAGAAGGTCGGGGGATGCACACACGGCACGGGTTCACACTTTCCAGGGTCCTGTTCAAGGCATTGAAAAGGGCTTGAGTAGAAATTCAGAATCTTTTCATCAACCACAGCTTAGGAAAATCAGAGAGTGCAGAAGATTAACCTCACTCACCTTAACCTGTCCTTATTTGCCATTTTCTTTTGGAAAATGAAACTTAAATCTTCTACATTAATATAAATATGCCATGCATAACAACAATGGCTTATAGTGCCTGCTGCTAGAAAATGTGTGTGTGTGTGAGAGAGAGAGAGAGAGAGAGAGAGAGAGAGAGAGAGAGAGAGAGAGAGAGAGAGAGAGAGAGAGATTTTTTGTTCTGGGTGGGGGTGTTGAGACAGGGTTTCTCTGTGTAGTCCCAGCTGTCCTAAAACTGAATTTGTAGACCAGGCTGACCTTGAACTCACAGAGATCCACCTGTCTCTGTCTCCAAAGTGCACCCATTCCCAGGGTTTGTGTGTGTGTGTGTTTAAATTTGTATTTATTTAATGATGCTGGGGATTGAATCCAAAGCCTCATATGTGGTAGACACGCTTGTATTACTGAGCTATGCCTACATTCTGTGTTTTTAGCTTGTGTGTATGCATGTTCGCTGGTGCATGTGCATGTCTCTGTATGTAGAGGCCAGAGAACAACCTCATCTCATTTCTGAGCACCAACCACTTTTCTCTTTGGAGACACGGTGTTTCACTTGCTTGAACTTGCCAAACAGGTGAGGCTGGCTGACCAGAGGGCCTTGGGGATCTTGTCCAACTCTCTCTCTAGTTCTAGGATTACAAATGCACATCATTACCCAGCTTTTTCTCACATAGGGTCTAGGGATCCACCTCACGTCCTCTGAGCCTCCTGTCCATCACCCGACATTTTTATATTCGGTGTAGAAAACCAGCATATTATTTGTACATGCACATACACAGTACCACTGTGTTATAGTGGCAACCTTAAAAAATGATTATCCATTTTGAAAACTAGTTGAAATGGTAAGTTTCACATAGTATACTTTGTATTTTTTGTTTAAATTTCTGTGAACCTACAAGAGGTCGAATGTCTGAACATATCAGCATTTACTTAAGTTCGGGAATATTGACTAAAATCTTCTTTAGTTCTGAACTCATCATCATTGACTAGTTCATTTAAAGGGCATTCTGCTTTCAATGTTTTTTGTGCATATTATTTTGTTTATAAGTTTCTAAAAAATATTTTAGTGTGTGTGTTTATGTGCTTGTGTGTCTGTATGCCCGTGTGTGTTTGTGCACTTGTATGTGTGTGTAGAGGCCAGAAGATGGCATCCAGTATTCTCCTACTCTCTGCCTAATCCATACTGATTGGTTTACTTTGAATATATGTCAGGGTTTGTGAATATGAGTGTAGTGACCATAGAAGCCTCAGATCTCTGGAGCTGATGTTAAAATGGCTGTGAACTGCTGATTAAGTTGCTGGGAACCAGACTTGGTTGGAAGAAGCTGAAGGTACTTGTTAGGAGGACAGGCTCTTAATATGAAATGGGGGTCTTTGAGGATTTTAGTTCTGGGATTAGGGAACCCATACATGGTGGAAAGAAATAGAGGAAGCACATTTGTGTTGCTATAATAACACACCACAGACTGGGCAGCTTATAAAGGACAGAAATTGATTTCCCACCACTATGGAAGCTGAGAATTCTAAGATCAGGATAGTGGCAGGTTCCTTGTCGGATCGCTGCTTCCCGCAGAGAGGAAGGATGCTGTGTATTGTGATGGGTGGTGGCAGGAAAAAAGGCCAATATGAAGACTTTTGTGAAAGCCTTAATCCCATTCACAGAGATGAGCTGCATGACCTAATCACCTCCTAGGACCAACCCACCCTCCTATCACTCTGGCCTTTGAGTCTCAGGGCCTGAATTTTGTCTGGGTGCAATTCAGACTGTAGCAGGAAAGGAAAGAATGCACATGTCTGCGAAAACAAAGCCAAGATTGAAGCTTTTTGAAAGTAGGGTTTTTTTTTTTTTTTTTTTTTTTTTTTTTTTTTATGTCAATAATGAAGCATTTATAAAGGATTTTAGGCCAGGGGTGGTGGCAGCATAGGCTTTAATCCTAGCACTCAGGAGGCAGAGGCAGGCAGGTGTCTGTGAGTTCAAGGCCAGCCTAGTCAACAAAGAGAGTTCTAGGACAGCTTCCAAAGCTACAAAGAAACTTTATCTGGGTGGGGTGGGGGTTGGTGAGAAGACGAATAATTTGAAGCTGATGCGACCGGTTTTCACAATTCCGTAGATGGCCAAACAGTACCGTACTCTTTAAACAGCACAGCTCGTGTCAGGAGGCGGTGGCGCACGCTTCTAATCCTGGCACTCGGGAGGCAGAGGCAGGGGGATCTCTGAGTTCGAGGCCAGCCTGGCCTATAGAGCGAGTTCCAGGACAGCTCGGGCTGTTACGCAGAGAAACCCTGTCTCGAAAAACAAAAGAAAACATAAAAAGGTACAGCTCAGAGAATTGAACAAGTAGCATAGTTCTTTTTTGAGTCTTTTATATGGCATAATAATTTGATACAAATGGTAGACAGATTGAGAAGATGATTGTGCAGTCCATCTTCTACTCACTTGGAGCAAAGTGCTTGCTTTCTGCAGGCTCTGTGGCTGAGGGTCAGAGACAGGCGATGCTTTGGGACTCAGACTGTTGTTGGTGTGTATCAAGGCTTCAGATTTAATTAAATCTAAAGCTAAGCTTTATTCTTGAAACTCGACAGTTTTAAATAAGAGTACAATTGTTTTATAACTTTTGTTTCACATTCCACTCATAGAGTCCCTTACGACTTAGCAGGGTTTTGCTATTTTAGTAACTTGCCTTTCGATTTCAAAAACAAAACCCCAAACTCAGAATAGGTTGAAACTCTCCAGATTGCTACCCCAGAACAGAAGTGCTGATGAGGATGAATCAGGAGCTGTACTGTGAACTCCTCTCCCCCAGGCTGAAGAACATGTACTTTCCTTGCCAAGGAGGACCAGCTGTCCGTGTTGGGAGCATAGGGTTGCTACGGTGACCATGGTTGTATAGAGAAGAATGCTGCTGAGAGGCAGGTTCTTGATGTGTGAGCTGAGGGAAAGAATGTGGTGAGGTCGTGCATCCTTCCTCCTAATCACATGCTCACAAAGTGCTGTGTGGGCAGCTTGTGGGGACCCAGGGCTGAGAGCCCACAGTGCTGTGTGTTTAACCATGTTTTCATGTGAGCCAGAAACTTAATAGTCCAGAAGGAAAGTGTGTGTGTGTGTGTGTGTGTGTGCGCGTGCGTGCGTGCGCGCACGCCTGTGTGTGTGCATGAGTGGCTACTTTGATGTTGAAAGAAATAAAAATGAATTTATTTTGTTTGGTGACAGTCATTATATCCAGTATTTTAAAAGTATTTGACATAAATGTTTACTTATTCCATCTCATCCTTTTTAGTCATGAATACAGTGTTGATAAGTCAAAAAAATACATCATTAAACTGGGAACTTGACACTTTATCATTCTTAAGAACAGCCCTCCACCCTCAGCCTACCAGTATGGCAGACAGCAGGCTCTCCCTGCACAGCCTGCCTTAGCTGCCCCCTCTCCCTCCCTAGCTCTGTTTGATGTTTGTTTACTTGGTTTTTCTTTTTTGAGACTGGATCCTACTTTGTAGTGTGGCCTTAAACTTAGGGCTCTCCAGCCTCAGCTTTCTGGGTGCTAAGATTACAAGTGTGTACCACTTTGCCTAGCTAAGGAGCATCTCACCTTCGTGTACGTGTGCGTTTGAGACACTCTTTCCCTGAACATGGAGCTTGCCTTTTTGGCTAGGCTGGCTGGCCAGCAACTCCTGGGAATCTTTGTTTGGTTTCCCATTGCTGTGGTTATAGGCACAGGCCCCCATTCCCAGCTTTTTAAGTTGGTACTGGGATCTGAACTCGGGTCTTCTCCTTGTGTAGCAAGCACTTTACCCACCAGCACTGTTCATCCTCTGCAGCATCTGCACATAGTAAGAAATGCAGTGACTTGAAGCGAGCTGGAGAGATGGCGTACAGTTAGAGCGTTGCATTCTCTTTGGGAGAACTGGAGTTCAGTTCCCAGAGCTTAGCCAGGTGATTTCCACCTGCACTGACTGCAGCCCCAAGGGATCCAGTGCTGCTTCTGGCCTCTACAGGCTCTGCTCACACGGCATTCCTAGTCACAGACACAAATTCACAAAGAAGTAGTCACTCAAGCACAGGGAGAAAGGCACCTCCTCAGGCTTCAGTTTGCAGGTACCGTTGTGGCCTGCCATGAGCACTGTTGCTCATACATGAGGTGAAGCATACAGGTAGACATGGTCTGGAACATGTATTGTTTCCATTTTCCCAACAGTTCTTTCCAAATTTCTATAGCTGGTATTTGTTGTTGGGTTTTTTTTGTTTTGTTTTGTTTTTTGAGACAGTGTCTAATGTATCCCAAGGTTACCTCCAACTTGGTGTGTACCATAGATGGCTTTGAACTTCTTATCCTTCTTATCCTCTACCTCCCAAGTGCTGAGATTACAGGCAAGTGCTGTAATGTTCTATTTATGTGGTGCCACAGATTAAATCTAAGGTTTCACACATGCTAGGCAAGTGCTCTATTAACTGAGCCCCATCCCCACCCCAATAATATATTTTAAATGAGGCATGCGAAGGTAACATTTAAGATATGAAGTAATCGGAATAGTTAAAGCTCTGTCAGCGTCATATATTTCTTTTCAAGGAGGTCTCATTATGCAGACCATGCTAGCTTCAACTAGAAATCCTCCTTCCTCAGCCTCCAAAGATTCCACAGCACCTGGCTCTTTATTTTCTTAATTAGATAATCTACTTGATTCAACAAGTTTTTGTTTGATTAGTTTTTTTAATTATATAATATGAAGGACAATTAAAGAATTAAGACAGTTTGACTTCCAAGCCTAGCTACTTGACATTTCACAGTAGATCTTGAGAATGTTTGATGTTACCCCACATAAGCAAAGCAGGACCAGCTTACATGTGTGCGCACTCTCCCCCACCCCTGAGAAAGAAGTCAAGTCTCCGTATATGAGCAGTTCTGTTTAGTATGCTCTGCTCCATAGCACTGGCCTGTCTGGTCCTGAACCATTGCTTTTGAGGTATGTCTTAGACATCTGTGAGTTCAAGGCCAGTCTGACCTATATAGTGAGTTCTAGACCAGCCACAGCTACACAGACCCTGTCTCTAAACAAACAAGCGAGCAAACAAACCTTTTTTTTTTTTTTTCAAAGAATTGTTGGGCATGATGATGCATATGCCTCCAACCCCAGCACTTCAGAGGCAGAAGGATCAGGAGATCGAGGCAGCCTGGACTCCATGCTAAGTTCCAACCTGGAACCACATAGTTGCTTCTGTGTCAGATAGGGCTTTGTGTGCGCTAGGCAAATGCTCAAGCCCCCTGTAGTGAGATGTAAAACTGTCTACCTTTATGTTTTACTCTTTTTCCCAAAAAAAGACTGTTTCAATTTTATAGTTTATAAAATTTGTTCTTTTATATATTTGAAGCATGTCTACTAAAAAGAAGTGGCATTCTCTAGTGAAAGGAGCCAGTGTCCTCTAGGGATGGCTGACTGTAGGCCTGGGACAAAGAAGAAAGAAACAGGAATCCCTACATGGATGGGACTCTGTCAGAGGATCACAGCAACCAAAATGGAGGAGGTTCCGGCGGCCGCAAATGAAATCATTTGAACAGCAGACGCCTGAAAAGTAGTATTAGATATAACTCAGAACGTGAAAGTAGTGCCCACGGGTCAATACTGGTATAAATGTGACTGAATAGAATAAAAACAGGAAGGACAACTCTCTTGTGCAGGATTCCAAATAATTGGTCAGTGCTGCAGATATAGTTCATTGGGGAGGGTGCCAGCCTGGCATGCCAAAAGTTTGACAGGGCTCTGCCCTCAGAGTGAATCCAAACTGCCTCCACACCACCTCGTTTATTGTGCATGTCACTCTGGGGATTGAACCCAGGATCTTATGTAAATAGATAACAGCTTTCTCCACCACCCCCCAGCCCCCCCCCCCCCCCCCGCACTACAGTTGAGCTCAGTCTCATGCTTGCTAGTGATTGTACTTAGGAACCACCTTCCAGCCCACATAACTCACCTCTTTAAATGTTGATATGATCTTGCTAAAATTGCTCAGGCTAGCCTGTAGCAGGCTTTCTTAGACTGCCAGCCCCCAAATCTTGACACAGAGGCCTAACACCTATGCCAGCCTGACCCTTTGCTCAGGCCTATTTCTAACCACCTCTTACAGCTTAAATTACCCATTTCTTTCCATCTGTGTGCTGTCACAAGGCTCATGGCTTTTACCTCTTCTGCATACCCTGCTTCCTCTCCGTCTCCTGTTTTCTCTGCTGGGAGTTCCCACCTCCCCTTCCTGCCTAGCTATTGGCCATTCAACTTGTTAAGCCAATTAGAAGGTGCCTTGACAAGAACACATACTCATAGTGGACAAAAAAATTATTCCACGATGATAGCCTTAAGCTTAGAATTCCTGAGTATCTGGGATTATAGGCCTGCGCCACCATGCTTGGCTTCTTTGCCTTGTAAGTACTGACCTTTCTAAATCAGTGTGGAAAGCAGCTTGGAGTGGAAGCTTCTGGGTGGAGGAAGGCAGGCACTGCTCCAGCCACACGTCCTGCTGGTACTGCCTCCACATTTTATCTCTGGTTCCCAACCTCATAATTCAGGTCTAATTATAAGAAAAGCATGAAACTCATTCCAGCAAAGAGCTGTGGCGATATATTGTTTATGATCTAATACAGCTGTCCTAAAGATCAGATTGCAAAGCTAGTCACAGCCATAGATAGAGGCCAGGTGTCATGAGTAGTTTTTCCGCCAGCCCCAAATAATACTAGTTTCTTATCTGATGGCTCGGTCTTAAATATTAACCCATTTCCATTCATCTAAATCTAAGTATTTCCTTGTGGTCTCATCGGAGAGAGGGTCCCAGCATTTTTCTCTCTCAGGTCTCTGCATCTTGACGACTCCTCCCTTCTCTTCCTCTCTCTTCCTAGCCTTCTTGTCCTGCCTATCTTCATTTCCTATTGGCCAACAGTGCTTTATTCATTAACCAATAAGAGAAACATATTTACAGACTGACATCTCCCATCAGCCAGGCACACACCTTTAAACCCAGCGACCACACTAGTTAGCCATAGAATTGTGGTGGTGGTGGTGCACACCTTTAGTTCCAGCACTAGAGAGGTGTATAAGACTGGAACTCGGGGTCTGTCTCAGTCTGCATTCTGTATTCAGTGTGTAGTCATGTTGAGGACAGGATCACCCCAGCCTTGGTAGAGGTGGGAGCTAGTGGCTCACCACTTTGCTTTTCTGGTCTCCAGCTTGAACACTAATATCTGTCTTTGGATTTTTATTATTTGTGCTACAGAATAAGTATTTAACCTAGTATTGCTGAGAATCAGAGGGGTCAGTGGAAAAAAGGGACATTAGGAGAAATGTTACAGTAAAGAATAAGTATACATTTCATTTTTTTATTTAATTAATTTGTTTATTTTTAGTGTTTCTCTACGTATCCTGGCTGTCCTGGCACTCACGCTGTAGACCAGGCTGGCCTCAAGCTCACTGAGATCCCCCTCCCTCTGCCTCCCAGGCCACTTCATTTGTTTAATAATTATTAAATTGTTTTTTAGATTTTGACACAGGATGTCACACAGTATCTAGGTAGGCTAGTCTGGAACTTACTATGTAGCCCATGCTGGCCTCAGCCTCTTGGGTGTTGGGGTTAAAGGCTTAAGCTGTCTATGTATTCCATTACAACAGCAAATGGTCCCTCTAATATAAGATGCTAATAGTAGAGGAAGGTGCAAATGTTGTCTGGGATTTCTCTGTACCATCTTCTCAGGGTTTTCCAGCATTAAACTAGGCCTTTTCACTCCAGAAAAATATGTACCGTGTACTTTTTGAAAACCATATTTTAAATAGTGTCACACTCTAGAGCAGCTCATGTTTTAATTTTATTTTAAATAGGTAAACATAGCAAAGGAGTACTTTGCCTGAGGGTATTGGTTGCCTGAGGGTATTGGATGAACGGTTCTTGCAGACAGGCCCCGTGTTTGCCTGCGTCTGTGACCCTCAGAAGACATACTCATAAATGTTAGAGTTGTGTTTTTAAAAAATCTTAACTCCTTTAGGACATTTCAAGTTGGGTTTTTGTCGGTGGGTTTTTTCTTTTTTTGGATCTTCAGATTCACCAAAATTCTTATGAAATACTGACAGTACTTGAGACTTTGTCAATTTGTCTGTTTTAATACTGAGCTCCTCTTTCTGTTTAGCTTAACTTGTAAAAAGAAAGGCGGCCCATTAATAATATTAAGTCCACTTTAGCCTAGTACAAAAGTAGCATTGCATTGTAATTCAGATGCAGCAGTTTGGGTTTTCATCTATAATAAATTTTTGCACAAATTTTTCCTTACTAGCAATAATCTTAATACAGCTTTGGTAATTTAAAGAGAGATACTGATTTCACGTAAGTTAACACTTATTTTTCAGAACAATTTTGTAGTAAACCCTTGAGGGATCTGATTGTTCTTTTGCTAAAGCAGACCTCAGGGAGGGAAATAGTGCTCACTACTCCCTACAGCATGTGTTTTGGGGAGAGGAAGAGTTCTGAATATTTTCCTTTACCACAAGATTTTTCTCAGTATTGACAAAATAAACACATGCATTTCTGGCATTTTAATTAAAGTGTGAGAACACATACGCTGCCAGTTCCAATCCGAAACAGTCTCAGCCTTATGCACAGGAGGAACTTAGAGCCCTTGTGATGCCTTTGCACTCCAGGTTAAAGAAGACGATGAACTCTGTAGTCGATTTATTTTCCCAAACCTTTAAGTGGATTAGGATAAAGAAAACTAGTATTAGAAGAAATGAATGTTGATAAACTACCATTGCAGTGGTATTTGATGTTCTAAAGTTGTACTTTTTCTCTCTGAAGTAACTGTTTTCAACACACTGAAGGCACAATGTTGGGATTCTATGAGACAGTGATACTCAGAGGCGATATTAGCTAATATTTAGCACCTTTAAAAATGTTTACTTCTAAAGATGCTTATTTTATGTGTCTGAACGTTTTGCCTGTGCTTTTGTGCACCATGGGTGAGCACTGCCCTCAGAAGAGGGACCATGATAGTTGTGAATTACCCAAGTGCATGCTGGGAACCAAATTTTGGGCCTTTACAAGACATGTGCTCTTAACCAGTGAGCTATCCCTAGCTCCAATATTTAGCACGTTATGTTAAAAATGTAAAGATCTTGGGTGCTGGAGAGACTGATCAGAGGTTAAGAGCACTGACTGCTCTTCCAGAGGTCCTGAGTTCAATTCCTAGCAACCACATGGTGGCTCACAGCCATCTGTAATGAGATCTGGTGCCCTCTTCTGGTGTACAGACAGAACACTGTAGACAGTAGTAAAATCTAACAATAACAAAAACATCACTTAAAAAAATTAAAAGAGCTGGGTGGTGGTGTCCCACACCTTTAATCCCAGCACTGGGGAGGCAAAGGCAGGTAGACCTCTGTAAATTCGAGGCCAGCTTGGTCTATGAGCAAGTTCCAGGACAGCCAGGGCTGTTACCCAGGAAAACCCTGCCTGGAAAAACAAAGAACAACAAACATTAAAAGGTCTGCAGGACCAGAGAGCCACATGGAGAGTGATGACAATCTTAGGCCTAGGTGAGGGGGATGAATTCCATCTTAAAACATCGGGACTCAGAGTGATGTAGCTGGAAGGAAGGGACAGCATGGCCCACAGCTATTCACTTTGACAACAGCATGATAAACAGTTCTTCTAAAAGAAATTCTGTAATGCTGTATCTTTTTCAAAACATTTTTTCCTTGTGAACTAAGTGTCAGGGTAAAAATAAGTAAACATGGAAGACTATGTAGGTGTATGTCTCAGCTAGGGTTTCTGCTGCTACAAAGAAAACATTTATTTGGGGTGGTTCAGCCCATTGTCGTCATGATGGGGAGCATGGTGGTGTGCAGGCAGCAGGGGCACTGGGCAGTGACCTGAGCATGGGAAACCTCAAAGCCCACCCCATAGTGACGCACTTACTCTAACAAAGCCACACCTCCCAGTAATGTACTCCCTTTGGGGGGCATTTTCTTTCAAACCACCAATGTGGGTTTTTTTGTTTTGTTTTTTTGTTTTTTTAACATTTTCATGTTGCAGGAATTCATGGATAAAATATATGAATATATGGATTTTTTTTTTTTGGATGGATTCTCCTATGTGTAGCCCAGGCTGGTCTCAAACTTGAACTGATCTTCCTGTCTTAGCATCTAGAGTACCAGGACTACAGGCATGTGCCACGTACCTGGCTGAATATTGCTGGGTTTTAGAAGTTTGTTTTATTCCATGGATGAGTGCTTTGCTTACGTGTGTGCGTGTGCATGTGTGTGCGTGTGTGTGTGTGTGTGTGTGTGTGTGTGTGCGCGCATGTGTGTGTGTGTGTGTGTGTGTGTGTGTGCGCATGTGTGTGCGTGTGTACCACTTGCATGCCTGGTGCTGAGGAGATCACAGGAGGACTTTTGATCTTCTAGAATCAGACTTACAAAGTGCTGTAGTGAGACGCTCTCTTGGTCACCCCCTTCCTCTCACCAAAGACACTACAGTAGTAAGAATAGGGAAACGGGAGAAAACATTTCAGGCCATGCTGATGAGAGAGAAGACTAGAACCCAGGTTCTCGTCAATCTGGGGCTCAGGAAGGAGAAAGCTGCTCTAATTAAAGAGTGTGCGTGCTCCAATAGTCATTTCTCCAAAGAAGACATACAAGTGAAGAAATGTGTCACTAATTACTGGGGAATGAATGCAGGTTTGAATTATGATGACACCAACTCCTATTTGTTAGGATGATCTCCCCCAGCAGTGGTGGCGCACACCTTTAATCCCAGCACTCTGGAGGCAAAGACAGCCAGATATCTGTGAGTTCAAGGCCAGCCTGGTCTACAAAGCAAGTAGAAAACAGCTAGAGCTGTTACCCAGAGAAGCCCTGTCTTGAAAAAATAACAAAAACAAACAAAAGCCTCAGAAAATTAAAAAATTGGTCACTACAAGTAAAAACGTAAATGAACCAGTGTTGTGGAACAGAGTATGGTAATTCTCCCAAAAATTAAGACTAGAAAACCCATATAATAGAGCGCTTACTCTGGGGTACGTATCCAAAAGTTCCATACATCTTGAGGAGGTGAGCAGCCCAAATGGCCCCTGAGGGAAGAGCTGAGAGATGAAACTTAGTAAATCCGTCTAGTGGGATACTTGGTTCCAAGGAAAGGAAAGTCAAGGTAGGCATGGTGGTGCATGTTTGTAAAGCCAGTACTTGGGAGGCAGAGGTGGGAAGGTTGTCCCAGATTTGAAAGGACACTGATCTGTTCAGCAGGTTCCAGGCCAGCCCAGTGAAAATGAGCAAATAAGGTTTTACAACGTATAGTGAGACATGGGTGGGTCTTCCAGACATGCTGCAAAGACCTGTATGTCAGTCTGTGATTCAGTTACATGAGAGACTACTCGCCAGCAGAGCTTAAGTGGAATGTAGTTTGCAGCGGCTGAGGTAATGGAAAGCGTTTAGTTTACAGAACAGGAAGAGTTGTAGTGATGGATAGTGCTAGGATTGATGACAGGTGTGGAGCGGATCTGGGGGCTCAACCTAGGCCCCTGGTGATGGCAGACACTGCCAACTGAGCTGCACCCCCAGACTCAATAACCTTTTCAGTATTTCTGATTGCGGCTGGAGCTTGCTGCTCTTTCAGATAACCCGGTATCGGGCAGCTCTCCACCTGCTGACTCCAGCTGCAAGGGGTTCAGCGCCCTCTTCTGGCCTTCGTAGGCATCTACAGTTCCTACATTCCAGCTTGAAGGAACTGTAGTGGACCAGTCTCTCTCTCTCTCTCTCTCTCTCTCTCTCTCTCTCTCTCTCTCTCTCTCTCTCTCTCTCTCTGTGTGTGTGTGTGTGTGTGTGTGTGTGTGTGTGTGTGTGTGCACATGCATCCTTCTTGATCTGAATTGTGTCTGTCTTTGGGGACATGATTTAGAAATTTTTCCCAGAAGCTTTCCTTAACACTTTCTACTCAGTTCAAACTTTTTACTGCACTGGCACACAGCCAGTGATTTTGTTGCGTGTCTTTCTGATCCGCTGTCCTCCTCCCTGTGGAATCTGTTATCACAGGAACTACTGCATTCACTGTAGAGATTGCCTTGCAGAGAGTGAGCATCCAGAGACTGTTTGGATGCTCCAGTATGTGAGGACAGAGGACTGCATTTTAATTAATCACTTTACTCTAAGTAACTTTTCTTAGGTTACGTGAAGCAGCTTTGTCTACAGTAAAGAAACTTAAGGTGGTTTAAGCAGTTGGGATGTGCAGTGTACTCTTGGTCATCCTGGTTTGATTTGTCTCTTACGGTGAAAACAGGAAGACTCTGATAACAAACACTTGAGTAAACATTGAGCGTCAGAAAGAGGACAGAGGAGCCAGGTGTGGAGACACAGCTTTTAATCCTAGCAGAAGCAGGGGGCTCTCTGTGAGTTTGAGGCCAGCCTGGTTCACGTAGTGAATTTTACGACAGCCAGAGCTACATAGTGAGACCCTGCCTTAATGAAAAAGAGGACAAAGTAAATCTTTTCCAAAAATTTTAAATGGGTCTTAATTATTTGTAAGTACTTTACAGGCTGGCACACTGATTCTGTAGTATGTTTAACTTCAAATGGACGTTATTATTATTATGTGTGGAAAACTGTTATTTCTCTTCAGCTTCTGTACTAGCTGTGAACTCTTTCAGACCGGAAGTGGGCAGATGCTGGCATGGAGGGAGAGCAGGAGGGAGGAGGGTTTCCCGAATACTCACAGCTTTTAGAAAGCAGGCGACCGTGGGAACACGTGCCACAGATGAAGAGTGGCCGTGGGAACACGTGCCACAGATGAAGAGTGACTTGTGTAGGGTTAGTGTAGTTTTAGACACCAGAGACAGAGCTTAAACTCTTCACTCATGACCTGTGTGTGTGTATGTGTGTGTGTGTGTGTGTTTGTAAAATAAGTATACAATGAGTTAGTAAATCATGAAATTTGTTTGAAAAAATTTTGATATACATACAATTATACCAAAAGCAACCCTGTGTACTTAGTTCTACATAAAGAATTAAATGTTGGCTAAATATGTGATACCACCAGACACATTATCAAACATCTTCATAGTAGATTGGTACTTTGGTTTTGCAATAATCAGTGCTGGGCATGTTGCTTGGCATAAATGCATAGTATGAACATGGCAGCGGTACGTTTAGAACCACCTCAGAGGTTGTTAGAGAATCTGTCCAAAGCCGAAATTCGCTGACCGGCCTTTATGGAACTGAAGTGAGCCTCCAGCTCGGTGCTTTTTAAAATCAGACCTTGTACTGCAGCACACGCCAAAGGTAGACTGGTTGGATGCTTTTGTAGAGGAATGAAGCTAGGAGAGCGCTGCCCTTGTTTCTGAGGTTAAGCCTCTATGTTTGCACAGGAATAGAAAGCAGTGTAAGAGCGTTTAGTATGCTCCCGCCCGAGCAAGGCTCCTGATTGTAAGAGCGTTTAGTATGCTCCCGCCCGAGCAAGGCTCCTGATTGTAAGAGCGTTTAGTATGCTCCCGCCTGAGCAAGGCTCCTGATTGTAAGAGCGTTTAGTATGCTCCCGCCTGAGCAAGGCTCCTGGTTGAAGCAGTGTTCGTTGGTGTTGGGAACAGATCGTGAACAGTGAACTCACGTGTTGCAGTACGGTAGAAACATCGCAGATATATTATCACCTGTTCTGATATTAAATTTATTTTTGATTGAACATTAAAAACCTTTTGAGCTAGAGAAATGGCTCATGCAGAAGACCTGGACAGCTCTCTAGAGCTCACGGCTGTCTGTAATTTCAGTTGCATGGCATCCCACAACCCCTTCTGGCCTCTGAGTGCACCAGGCATGTATGTTGCACAGACATACATGCAGGCAAAACTGATACATATAAAATAAAACTAAATTTTAAACCAAAAATAATCATCAAGGATGCAGGACCAGGGCACTGCAGGCTTAGACAGGACTTCCGGTCTGGGAAGGGGTCATATTTATAGCAGAGGGCATGTGCTTAGAGACGTCAGTTAGTCAGTAGAGAAGCCAGAGTGGCCATAAGAACTTCTGTGCATGCATTGGTTACTGTAAAAGTCTAGCTAAGGCACTAAGTAGTTTAGATCAATGTTTTAGATACTTGACTTTGTTTATACAGGTCAGCTTAACTAGTAGTGCTGCCAGAAGGCTTCGAATGAACACTTTTCCTTAAAGATAAAGTCTCAGGGCTGGGGGTGTTCTTCAGTGGTTAAGAATGTGCGCTCGCCATGTGTGAGGTCCTAGGTTCAACTGTCAGAAAGAGATTGATTTTTGTTTGTTTGTTTCTTCTAGGTTGTTAGCAACCGAAGACATTGCATTTTGAAATATGATTAATCTCCTGATGCAGCATCAGAGGCTAACAAGATTAATGGCCAGATCTAGGTAAGGTGAGATTTTCCTTAAATGCAAGGAATAATCAAGTTAACATTGTTTTATTGTTGGTCTTGATTTGCTGACTTCTCCCATTACCAGAGGGTAAATGTGAACGGCTTTTAATTAAACATGCGCTTTCCTATGTAGGATGTTCAGCCAGCTTGTGGGAGTCTAACCTCAGGCAAAAGCTGCCTGATGCTGTTGAGTACGCTCAGATGTCAGCGATGTCCCTGTGTGCAGAGTGCTGGAGAAAGGTGCTTGTGAGAGCGAGCTCACAGTCCTTCACGGTCCTTCACGGTCCTTTATTCTGTGCTCAGCGTGAGAGTGCTGTAACTGCTGAGCCTGACCCCAGGCCCACCGTCCTCTCCCATGGCTGTCATGGTCCGTGCGTGTGTCAGGATTTGTCTAAGCTGCTCCCTCAGAACTGTGCTTACGTATTCAGTCCTTTTGTGTGTCTTTGATTGGCTGTTGTCTGCAACCTCAGCTTGGACAGCTGAAGCTGAGGTCATTGTCACTAATAGCTGAAGCATTTGGGCTATGGGACCCTGCCTGTCATCTGCACGGTGACACTTGTTTTCTGCTCCTTTACACCAAGCCAGCCTCCCAGCTCTGTCAACCTCGTTTTAAAAATTCATCACTTTCTTCTTCGTACCTATTCTATTGCTGCTGCAACTCGAGGGCTTCATCATTCTCATTTTTAGATCTGTTGATTTGAGCTAACCTCCTGCAGATGAGTTCTAAGTGCACACCTGGCCATCTCCCTTTCCTAGTTAAAATGAATGCATTTAAGGAGCTCAGGGAAAGACTGCCATGTGACTTTAAGATTTTCAAAATGTTTCTATCAATTACTCTTCTTAAACTTAAATTATTAAACGAAGAAAATGTTTAACACTTGTCAGTAAAAACTTCAAACATTTGTAGACCACATGCTATGTTCAGTGTGCTAGTGTCCTAGAGAGTGAAGAAGACAGGGTGCCTGTCTTCAGATCACCGCAAGGTGGGCCAGGTGACCAGCACACAAAACCATGTTACTGTGGGACACTGCAGGTTAGCATTTTGTTAGGTTTATATACTAGTACAACTTTTCATTTAACTTTAATTGCCAGACATTCTTTTCCTTAGAGTAGTTCATTTAGTTTACAAATGGCCTAAGGTACCTACTTAGTGTTGGACACTAGGTGTGCAAGGGTGAGTAAGGCTCGCTTCTGCTGGGAAGGAGCCCGTAGTGGAGTGCAACCAGTATGTAAGTGGATAGACAGACAGCCACAATCTCTGCTGCTGAAGACAGAGCCCGCTAGGTGCTGTGCTGCTGGGCAGCGTGAGCATTCTAATTAACCTGAGCGGTTGGGGCCAGGAGAAGTTTCATCTTGGAAAAGGGAAGCCACAGAGAGCTGTTGTGGAAGGACTGATGTGCAGAACGTTGGTTATCTGTTCTAACTAGAAGTAGGGTAGTTCGAACAGCGGAGAGGGGAGTTTGGTTTTTAAACCTGAAAATGGTTAAGGAAAACAAAACACTGAATTTAAATGGTTTCAATCAGATCTGTATCTGTACTGTTGTGTGGCTCCTGTGCGTCTTTGCCTAGCCTGTGTAGCAAATAGCCTATGTATTCTGCTTGTCTGCTTTGTTTAGAATTAATGCTTTGACATACTTGGAATGCTCTTGAACACTTATTGTCACCTCTGTAACCTTTCATGTTGACTGACCTTCTATGGCAAAGGATTAAATAGATGAAGTGTATCAGGTTGGCCAATGTTGTGCTTCATTGTACTGGTTGAATTTTTTTTTTTTTTTTAAAGATTTATTTATTATGTATGCAGTGCTCTGCCTGCATGTATCACTTCAGGCCAGCAGAGGTCACCAAATCTCATTACAGAACGTTGTGAGCCACAATATGGGTGTTGGGAATTGAACTCAGGTCCTCTGGAAGAGCAGCCAGTGCTCTTAACCACTGAGCCTACTCTCCAGCTCCTCTATTGGTTGAATTTTGAGTTGACCTTCTCTCTTACTAATGTACTGTTTAAAATTTAATGTTGTAGCTGGGCCTTGGTGATGTATGACTTTAATCCCAGCACTCGGGAGGCAGAGACAGGTAGATCTCTGTGAGTTCAACGCCAGCCTGGTCTACAGATCAAGTTTTAGGACAGCCTCTAAAGCTACAAAGAAACCCTGCCTCAAAAAAAAAAAAAATTATATTTGATGTATGTTGTTTGCCAATAAACTCTTGTCTAATAAGATAGGGGGGGCTGCAACGAGTAATAAGTATCAGAATACTTGTTGGCTAAAGGTATAGCATCCTTTTAAAATTGTACACACACACACACTCACTGTCTGAAACAGGGTTTCGCTTTGCAGCCCCGTCTGGCCTGGAGCTAACTCACTGTATAAATCAGGCTGGCCTCAGATTCTCAGAGCTGCCTGTTCCTGCTAGGATTAAAGGAATGTGCCACATGCCCAGCTTTTACTTTTTAGAAATCTCTGATAAGCCATAGAAGATTAGTTTCTTGATTAGCTCGTGAATAACTGTAAGCTGATGTTTAGGTAGTAGTGCAGTTTTAGACTAAGCAGACCTTTGTAAACTAAACTGGGAATCTGAGGCTCTATGGCATGTACCTTATAGGATTTATTTACTGCCAAGCAGAATTGACCATCTAGTTGAATGAAATTTAGTTCTAAACATTATCATCATTGGGATTTATTTTCTGCATCAAAATTTCATGCTTGTGTGGGGTGTTTTCTAGTCTTTTCCGGTCTTGCAACTTTTGTGTCCTGATATAGTAACTTGCTTCAAATTATTTTCTGTGCAGTGTTCACATGGTCTTCTGAAGAAGCCATGGGTAGCTGCTGTAGCTGTCCAGATAAAGACACTGTCCCAGATAACCATCGGAACAAGTTTAAGGTCAGTAAAACCAACAGAACTTTGTTTTTCTTCTTCTGCCTACTTGGATGTACTTGAACACATAGTTTATTTTGCCTTTTTACTACACAGAACCTCTTATTTCTTCCCTTTTCCAGAGTCCACCTTTTCTTCTTTGAGTAAATGATGACACTTTCTTACTAACAATGTGGATTGTTAGTCCATTTTTTTTCTTACTATAACATACCTCCAGCTAAATAGTTAAAAAGAAAAAAAGAGGTTTATTTAGCTCGTAATTTTGAATAGAAAAGCTCAATTGGCATAGCACTGGCCCTGCCCAAGGACCCCTTTGCTGCACTGACTAGTGGTATAGTGTGGCAGTGGTCTGCACAACCAGAGCTCTGAGAAACTGGACTGGCCAGAGTCTCACAGGTCCTGTGTTGGTCTTGTTTGAGGCTACATCCACAGACCATCCATATGCCCGCCCACTCCTTAAACGTCAGCACAGTGATGACCAAGTCTCCCACAGACGAAGGGCTACGAGGACACGCCATAATAGGAATCCTCCTTTGGTTTTCATTTGGTCCTTTGTGTCCAGTTAATCATAAGTGTGGTAATCGTTTCTTTAAAATGTCATTTTACGGTTGTCTTGTAGTCTTACACTTGTCAACTTTCTGTTACTGTTCTGTCATCTTACATCACTATATGTCCCACTGCTATGGGACAGTGGTACAGTAATAGCCCATCAGGGCTTAATATGTTATAGAGCAGAATTTTGTATGTGATGATCAGGGTGTAGAAAAAGACACAGCTGGGATCTTCTTCATAGACATCTCCACAGTGACTAAAGACCCTTTCTTTTTAAGGGTTTGAGACAGACAGACAGACAGTGTTGCTACAGATGGGGTCTGTGCCTTTAACATTTAAGATTCAAACTTTAGTACCATCATTTAGACATCGTCATGCATGCTTTGTTTGGTGACCCTCCCTCCCCCAGGATTTCTGTGTCTAGGCTGACCTGGTATTTGCTTTGTAGACCAGGCTGACCTTGAACTCAGACACCTCCTGCTTCTGCCTCCTGAGTGCTGGGATTAAAGGCTTCTGCCACCATGTTCAGCCATGGTTTTTCTTGATAAGATGGTCTCCCCTCCGTATCCAAGGCTGTCTTGTAGACCTAGCTGGGATTGCAGCCTTGTGCTACCAATCTCTGGCTTGATTTCTTACTGGCACTATACTTGCATTTACCCTGTCCCCCACCCTGTGGTTGCCATCCAATTGGTCCTCTTCCGTCTTTCAGTAACCTGTGCTGATAAAATAGACTGGGTGCTCCCAGAGCTATTTAGTGTCACTTACAGTGTGAGTTCAGCTGTGTTACCTAACAGCTTTGTGCTCTTGGGCAGTTTGTGTGGTTATTACTAATCCTTCCTTCCGCTGCTGTAATGGAGACTTGTAGTCTAGGGTTGCTGTGAAGATTAAATGGGGAAGTACTTGCAGATCACCTGTGTGTGCCCAGGGGTTCCTTCCTTTGGTCTTAGTCTTTGGCCGTTCTGTGTTTGCAGCACTTGCAGAGGAACCTAGGGCCTCGTGCATCGTAGTCAGATGCTCTGCCACTGAGCCACTCGCACAGCCCATCTCGGGTCTTTCTGGAGCTGGGTAGTGCAGTCCTTTCATTACTGGACTTTGGGCCTGTCCTAATCTGGTCTCTTTAAAGGTACTTTCATCATTGTGTATTCATATTGGGTTTATATCTTGTGAGCCACCAGATTCCCCTCTTGCTGGGTTTCCTCTCTAGAGTTTATCATACTCAAGTCTAGTTAAAATCCCTCCTTGTTTTCCTCATGACCTTAGGCCGTCGTTCTCTCGGATAGTCTATTGTGTTCATTTGTCAGCTAATCTAACATAGTTGGACTTGGTGTTTGTATCTTACATCTCCAGTGGGAATGCAAACTCTATGTGTGAATAAATATTTTATTGCTACACACAGTGGTAGGTGGATGAACTTATCAGCAGTGCATTTGTTTCTGAAAATTGGTGAAATGTGCAGATTATTATCGTTTCTTCTTAGGTCATTAATGTGGATGATGATGGGAATGAGCTAGGCTCTGGCATCATGGAGCTTACAGATACGGAACTCATTCTGTACACCCGAAAGCGTGACTCAGTGAAATGGCACTACCTCTGCCTACGGCGATATGGCTATGACTCCAATCTCTTTTCTTTTGAAAGCGGTCGAAGGTGTCAGACTGGACAAGGTAGGTAAATCCTTTGTTTTCTCCAGATTTCATGTCTGGGAGACAGGTGGGGAATGGTGAACACTCTTGTACACCTAGCACTTGGGAGGCAGAAGCAGGAGGGTTGTTATAGCAAATTCCAGGCCGGCCAGTGTTAAAAAGGGAGACCCTATGCCAGTAAATTAAATAACCCCCCAAGCCCCCAAACAGGATGGTTAAAAAGATAAGGGGGTGAAGCGATGGCTCATGGGTTAAGAGCACTGACTGCTCTTCCAGAAGTCCTGAGTTCAATTCCCAGCACCCACGTGGTGGCTTGCACACATCTTTAATGAGATCTGGTGCTCTTTTCTGGGCAGAACACTATTGTAACAAAAAGTATTGGGGTTCAGGTCTCAAGCTGAAGATCAGAGAAGCCAAGCAAAACCAGTAGATCTTCCCTCTACCATGCTGAAATGATGATCCTGTCTCCCCAAGCCCCCGACTCCTGAAGACCCTGCTCCTGTCTTAGCCTCTCTGGTGCTGGGATCACTCTTGGGTAGGCCAGGGTGGCCTTGAACTGGGAGAGATTCAGCTGCCTGTCTCTTGAGTCCTGGGATGAAAGAAAGGTGTGTGTGTGTGCCTCCACCGCTTGACCTCTGTAGCTTGCTGGCTTTACTTTCTGAGTCCTCAAGGCAAGCTTTAATAAATCTAAGTAATGTATCACCACACACTGTATACATAATAAATCTTAAAAAGAAAGATAAATTATGGTTGGGCAGTGATGGCACGCATCTTTAATCCCAGCACTCAGAAGGCAGAGAGTTTGAGGCCAGCCTGGTCTATAGAGGGAGTTTCAGAATAGCCAGAGTTGTTACACAATGAAACACTTTCTCGGGAAAAAAAAAAAAGAAACAGATTAATTATGAATTCATTTATCAAGCATGCACTAAGTACTTTTCTTAAGGTGTAAATACAATGGCTAAGCATCATTTTTGGATCTTCTTTGGGAAAGAATGTAAACATTGAATTCAGAACTTTTTTTTTTAATTAATTTATTAGTAATAACATTACTAATGTTTTCCATTGGGACTTTGTATGATATGATAATACCTGTCTTACGGAATTGTGACAGTAAGTAGGTCATGATCATAAGCCCCATAGCCAGGCCTGTTGAGAAGTAGGTAGAGTATTGTTTGTTGCTGATGACTGAGCTCCCCTGCTGTTAAAGCTTCCAGAGCTCATGTATAGATCTCCTTTGCTGTCCTCTGAAGCACTGTCCATTAGACAAACAAGTTATCTGTGAACTTTATGGATTTATGCCTTGAAATGAGGCATCTGTACCTTGTTTGTCACAAGGTATTGCTTGCTGTTGGCGCATTAGGGTGCTGTCTCAGTCACTGTCCTATTGCTGTGAAGAGACCCCATGGCCGAGGCAGACCTTACTAAGGAAGATGTTTAATCGGATGCTGGCCTACAGTTCCTTAAGGCAGGGAGCTTGTTTATACATAAGATGGGCTTCATTGGCAGTGTCATGATGTATATAGTAACATTGACCACATCACTCCTCCTGTCCAGTCTTGCTCATCCACTGTGCTAACCCTTTTTCTTCCTGGTTACTGTCATCTACTTTCATAGCTTTGGGAGGGGACTTGGGAGAGTCCCACGGGTGCCGTTGGAGTCCTTTACAGGAACACGGCGAGTTTGTTCACAGGAGCATAGGCACCTTACCTTGGCTTCACTGTTGATAAAATACCTTTCCTTTCCACGTTAACCAGGTATAAATCCTAAGCCCCCGTGGAGCCAGTTCCCCTAGCCCACGACACAGTATGTTGGTGGGTCTAATAAGTTCAGTTGTTATGCACATAGTCACAGCTGCTGTGAATTCAAGAGTACAACTTGTCATGTGTGGAAGTCGGCATTGCATTCCACTCCCTTCCTTTGGGTCTGACGTTTTCCTGCCCTCTCTTCTGTACTGTCCTGATAATGGCAGGGTGTCCAGCAGTCACTGCTGACCAAACTCCTATGGCTTTTTTTAAGGCACGGTTGCCATGTTTCCCTTGGTTTATATTTGTAGGAATCTTTGCTTTTAAGTGTGCCCGTGCAGAGGAACTGTTTAACATGTTGCAAGAGATCATGCAAAATAACAGCATAAGTGTCGTAGAGGAGCCGGTTGTGGAAAGGGACACCCACACAGAGCCGGAGGCCCCGAGGACACCACGGACACCCACAAGTAAGGAGCCGTTCCCTCTGACTTTGCCTGTCAGACATTTGTACGATACAGGTTATGGGTATGTCATCTCGTAACAGTTAGAAATGGTGATCAACATCAAAACCTGTTAGCTGTAGTTACAGACATTTCAAGCATGAAAACAACTATGTCTCATTACCAGGAGTATGTGTAGCTCAGGGTCGGAATGCTTGTGCGGGAGGGGCGGGCGGGCGGGCGCTTTAGCACTGACAGAACAGTCAGCCGCTAAGGTAAGACTGGATGGGCTGCCGTTGTACTCCAGTTTGAACGTGTCCTGACTGGAATGTCTCACCAGCTCTAGGTGTGGATAGAGTCTCACTCATTTTTTATTCTATGCCCCTCCTCCCATACCGTCTTTCTCCTCAACTCAACGAAAACTCAGCTCCGGGATTTGCTGCTCAGAACTTACCTAATGGATATCCCCGCTACCCCTCATTTGGAGACGCCTCATCCCACCCCTCCAGCCGGCACCCTTCTGTGGGAAGTGCCCGCTTGCCCTCGGTCGGTGAAGAGTCTACACATCCTTTGCTTGTGGCTGAAGAACAAGTAAGCAGCTGCCATGGTGTGCTAGCAAACGGTTCTGTTCTGTAAAGCAGCACTGAGTCCCTTCTGCAGTGGCAGTGGAAGGGCGTGCGTTTCTAGCACGTGCTGAAACATGCAGATGCCAGGGGAACGTCTCTTTTTTTTAGTGGTCTCACTTCGGAGCCCTGGTTGTCTTGGAACTCACTATGTAGACCAGGCTGGCCGTGGACTTAGAGAGATCTAAGTGCTGGGACTGAAGACATTTGAGTATTTTGTGTGTTCATAGAAAGATGCATCTGTTGCTGAAGAAAGACAAACTCAGCCCATCCCCATAGTTGAAGAGTTTATGCTGCTTTTTATGTTTTACTTTGTTACCAGTGAGCTACAGATGTGAACCAAGTATTTGTTTAAACATCATTATCAGATAAGTCTATCTTTTGTAAGTTATATGATCATTTACCATTAAGGGATTTTTAGTATTTTTAAAGTAAATTTCTTTATGTTCTTTATATAGTACACATTTTTATATTACTTAGTATAATTAGATTTCCTCAGTTTTGCATTTAATTTTGAATCCTAAAATTTTTAGGTCTAGTCCTCAGGTTACTTGTAGACTGTTTCTAAACTGCCACTGTTTAAAGTTTATTATGTACAGTTTTCTGCCTGCATGTATCCCCGCAGGCCAGAAGAGGGCACCAGATCTCACTACAGATGCTGGTGAAGCCATTTCTCTAGCCCGTTACTTATTTATGAACCATGTTTTATTATCTTATCAAGGGCTTCTAAACCAGCTTCAAAATAATAACCCTTCCCTTAGCTAGCCTGTGATAGCCTCATACTTGACCAACTTTCTGCCTCTGCCTCCAGAATACTGGGGTTATAGGCATGTGTCACCATGGTCAGCTGATTCCCTGGTGAATACAATAATTGTTCTTTTTATAAATTAAGAGATTTTTTTTGCATTCTTTCCTCCAATATTTTTATTAGGTGAAAAGTTTTAAGGTAACAGTGTAGCTATAGAGGAAGTAATAAAAATCAATGTATGTAAAGCAGGGTTGGTGACATAGACCTGAAATCCCAGTATTTGGGAAGTAGAGGCAGTTGAGTCTAGTATGATGCTAACCTGGGCTACACAGTGAAACTGTTTCAACAAATTTATGCACGTGAATGGGTGTTTTGCCTATGTGTACTCTGCACCCCACGTGTGCAATACCTGTAGGGTCCTGAAGGGGACAGTGTGGTTACAGACAGTTGTGAGTTACCATGTGGGTGCTAGGAATTGAACTCAGGTCCTCTGGAAGAGCAGCCGGTGTTCTTAACCACTGAGCCATCTCCCCGGCTCCCTGACTAGTCAGGCTATGTTTGCTTTGTGTTTCACACTGGATTGATTTGCTTCATTTTCTTTTTAGGTACATACTTATGTTAACACTACAGGCGTGCAAGAAGAGCGAAAAAACCGTGCGAGTGTCCATGTCCCCTCCCCAGAGGCTAGAGTGTGTAATACTGAAAGCAACACACCGAAAGAAGAGCCAAGTAATACTGAGGACAGGGACCCTCAGGTTCTTCTTAAACCGGAAGGGGTCAAGTTTGTGTTAGGACCAACTCCTGTTCAGAAGCAGTTAATGGAGAAGGAGAGGCTAGAGCAACTTGGAAGAGACCAAGCTAGCGGAAGTGGTGCAAATGGCACGGAATGGGACACTGGCTACGACAGTGACGAGCGGAGAGACGCACCGTCCGTGAACAAACTGGTGTATGAAAATATAAACGGGCTATCTATCCCTAGTGCCTCAGGGGTCAGGAGAGGTCGTCTGACATCTACCAGTACCTCAGATACTCAGAACATCAACAACTCAGCTCAGAGGAGAACCGCATTGTTAAACTATGAGAATTTACCATCTTTGCCCCCTGTCTGGGAAGCCCGCAAGCTAAGTAGGGACGACGATGACAGTCTAGGACCAAAGACCCCATCTCTAAACGGCTACCATAACAATCTAGATCCCATGCATAACTATGTTAATACAGAGAATGTAACTGTGCCAGCGAGTGCTCACAAAATAGACTACTCAAGGCGTCGGGATTGCACCCCGACCGTCTTTAACTTCGACATCAGGCGCCCCAGCTTAGAGCACAAGCAACTCAATTATATACAGGTGGATCTGGAAGGTGGCAGCGACTCGGACAGCCCTCAGACTCCAAAAACCCCTTCCACCCCCCTCGCACAGACCCCTACCAGGCGCACAGAGCTGTACGCTGTGATAGACATCGAGAGAACCGCTGCCATGTCCAGCTTGCAGAAGGCGCTCCCACGCGACGACGGGACCGCGAGGAAGACGAGGCACAACAGTACGGACCTGCCCATGTGAGCCGGGACGGCTCTGTGCCCTTCACACCTTCCTGAAGTTTCTGCAAATGAAGATCAGTGCTCCCTCTCGTTCCTACACTAACCCTTTTCGAGACTGGCACGTCTTTTTCCGATTGTCTCCTGTGCATCTTTAAAGGGAATTAATGTGGAGCAGGCACTCCCTAGAGAACACTAACTTGGTTGTGCTCGCCTTTGTGTTGTGCAGCAGCATTCCCTTTTTTCAGTGCCTATTTAAAGCGAGAGTTGAAGGGGGTGACATGCCCGTCGCTTTTGATCCCATATCCAGGACATGTGCATAGCGTCCGCGTCTAAGTTGTGTTGGCATCTAACCCTTCCCTAAAGTCTCTTGATAACGTGCATTGCTAACATAACTCTAGGCTTTGAAGGTTGGACTCGTGCATTCAGTGCTCATGGCGTATGGTTTCCAGCATGGAACACGAGGAATCTTATTTCAGTAATTAAAGGCTTTTTGACTTGGGCCAAAAAAAAGAAAATCAAAAGAAACCCCACCTCCTCTGGCAGCGGTCAGCCCCTCTGCCCTCAGTGTTTCTAGGATGTGGATTGGAAGGCAGACAGGACCAAGTTCTGTTTACTCATCTCATGGTGTCATTAGAAGGGCATGTCCAGGTTCCTGACTCAGCATGACCATGGGTTAGGAATCAGTCTCAGGTCACTAACCCAAAAACATTTCAAGAATCTGCACCATGATCTCTTGGTGTTTCTTTTCAATAGATTATTCACAGCACATTGTTTTCTGGAGACATTTGTGCCATTAAATTCCCATTTAGCTTCAATTTTTGTGTTTCTTTTCCCCTTTGGTGTTTGGGTTGTCTTTGTTTTTGTATTGTGTTTCTTAATTTACAGTACAATGTTTCGGTTTGTATATCGTTTTTGGAATGGGATTCTATGTTTATTGTTACTTAGTTTGCAGTTTTGTCAAGTTATGGTCTTGAAGGTCTTTTTGGAACTGACTGTTATTTTCTAACAGGGTTGCCCTTGTCCAGTATTTATTTATCTGCTGTTTACTTTTCAAGTTGATGAAAAACATTGTTTCGATTTTAAATTTCATTTGTGTCCAGAGGTGAACTCTTTAGTAGCCGAGAAGTAAAGGCAGGTGCTCCTGAGGGCAAGAGCTTCCCAAAGGCACTGTCCCCTGTGGGCCTGTCCCCAGCACTTTAGCAGGGACTGCCTTGCTAGTCCCCCTCGCTCCGCCCACTCTGCTACCCTTGTGGGTGGACCCAGGCTCTTCTTACCCCTGATTTGGGTGAGCTGTTAATACTGTTCCCAGCACTGCAGGTACAGGGACATCTTGAAGCAATGCAATTATGCCATCATAATTGGGACCTGAAATGAACGAAAACTTAAACCGGCGAGAGTCCGGATGTCAAACTCTCAGAAATCAAAAATCAAAAAACAAAACAAAACAAACCACGCTCCAAATTCCCCAAGCACGTAGAATAAAGTAGAATAAAGAGGGTGTGGAAGGGCAGGCGGCCTCACAGAACGTTCACTTCTCTCTCTAAAGCTGAGGAGTCCCACGTTATGATCTGGGTATACCAGGCGTGACGAAGGTTGATTTAACAAGAAAACGTTTCAGTCACAGAACATTCAGAACTCATCTCGGAACAGGGAATAGATGAGAGGAACACTTGAGCGGGGCCACAATGAAGATAAATACTCCAGTTGTTGCCATCATTTTTAGCGCCGTCGGTTTAGAGCAGATTTTTTCTCTTGTTTTCCTCTGTAAACTCGGTGCTTATTAAAATGTCTGTCCTCTAGAAGTGCAGTGGGCTAGGCGTGCGGGCTCCGTGTTTAAGGTCCTGTTGGGTTCAGCCCTCCTGCACAGACTGCAGATCGTGCCAAATTTCAGTGTGGGGGGGGTAAGAACACGGACGGCAGCGATGCACACGGTGTCCTCTGTACGGGAGCCAGGCAGAACCTAGCGCTCCGGTGAGATGGCTGAGCCGCTGTTCCTTCTGGAGACTGGATGTTTCCTTTCCTTTCCTTTGCACTCCACTTTCCCTCCAGATTGGAATTAGATTTTATATATATATATATATATATATATATATATATATATATATATATAATACATATATATATATACATCACGTGTGTGTGTATATATATGTGTGTGTGACTAATATAATCACTACAGTCTATGCTTTAAATAGTAAATAGTTTAACAATGAAAACGGGACCAATTTGTCCGCTAAACATTTGATTTTAGGTACTATGAGTATTAAGAGGTAAAGAGGTGGTAATTTCTAGATGTCTTCTGGAAATTGCCTTTGTTTCTATTTAATCAGTCATTTAGAATACCACTCTCCTTTACAGTAGTCTCATACTGGGCATTAAACTCTGTTCTGGAAGGATGTACCTGTTACTATTTGGTGAATTTTGGAGTGAGTTTTTTTTTTTTAATTGGCACACATTTGTGGCCATATGGCCCAGATTTTCTGAGACAAACCTATCTTTAGACCATGTGTCCCTACTTTTTGGATTTGGAAGTATAATCTTGCTACCTTATTTCCCCCCAAATAAAATCCTTTTGTATCCATATAGATCATGGCATTTTTTTTCCAGACCAGGGTTGAAAGGTATGACTAGTGTTCTTCTGAATGTTTTACTTCTCAGTTTCATCTTCCTTTGAAAAACGATAATACGGTGCCTTCCCTCCCTCCAAGAAGATTGGCAAATAGTTCCTTTTCTTTACTGCTGCTGTGGGGTGAGACATGCACTTTACTCTCCGAGACTCAGCAAAAAGCTTCCACTTCTCAGTGTACCCAGAACAGACCACATTTGGGACTGGAGAAACTTTGCCAAGCAGTCTTTGTCACTATACTTATTAATGTTGACCTCCCCCATGACGTTCTAAGTCAAACTGATGTTTATTCCTTCCCACCCCAGCTCTGGCACAGCGTATAAAAATGTACCTCAATAATGTTCTATTAAAAATGGGACAGGGGCCTTATGTTTTCATAATTTTCCAACAGTGTGCCACCCTGTATTTGCCTCAAGGTAAAGGTCTTAACCTAAAGAGTACTTCCCAGTAACCCCTGTGTGGTTCTCTGTCCATAATGCCCGAGTGTTTTGTGCAATGTGTAGTGTGTATATATAAATACATATATATATATTCTTGAAATAGACATAACATCAGAGACATCATTCAGAAGCAATGTATTGGCATCTCATTCATATTTCTGATGTGAAGTGTATGGTACTATTTACTTTTTCCTTAATGTTTGCCAAATTTGAATCAAGGCGTTGGTACGAAGTTACAGAATGTATAGGAAACATTTTGGCTTGAAAAGTTAGCGAGTCCAAGCATTCAGACCCATCGTAATGTCCTCTGCCCCGGCCGGCACACCCTGCCTTCTTGCTGCCTGCTCCTCATCCCTGCTCCCTCCGTTTTCAGGGTGTAACAGCGCTCTCTTACAGCACCCTGTAGGTGAGATTCTCTTGCAGTTGGACAAGACACCATGGAAACAGCTGGTAATCAATAGTACAGAAGTCACCAGGTGCCACGATTGCATTAGTAAATGCAAAATAGATGTTTTATACAGGACAAACTTTGTGTTATGTTTCTATTTTCATTACATTGTATAAAAATGTAAGATTATTGTATGTCCTAATTTGCATTATAAATGTTTTTTTCCTACATAAAGGCATAAATATAGCAACTTTGTATAAAGGTAGCTTATTAGAGTTTAATTTTTCTTTTATAAAAGTTGTCTACAGTGGGGCTACCATTGCCAAATTGTATATGAGACATGAATTTTACCCCATGGTTAATTTCTAAACATTCCATATTTCTCTAATGAACGACGTGATACTGTACTATGCATAAATTGTGTTTTAATGCTGTTTCATATCAGCGTTTAAATTTTGCGTTTGCATCTTTAGTATTGGCAAAACTTAACCACTGTTAATGGGAAGAAAGCCTTGTTGTATATGTAACAGCATCGTTTGTTCTCTGTCCCTTCTTACCCTTTGTTCTTTATTCTACCCATCAGTGCCAACTTCATACATTTTGTAGCATGGCAATAAAGTTAACTTTTCCACTGAGGCGGGGTGTGGCTTCTTGGCAGTGGGTGAGGTCAGCACCCGGGCTGCCCTGGTTTTCCCCTTCTGCCTCCCTCTAAGCCACCTTGTCAAGCATCAGAAGTTGTATGTGATGTGAACATGCTTTTAAGGACCAGTGTGGATGTGCTTTAAAACTTTTTAATGTAACAAGTAATAACTAATTTTTTACTATTTGGAAAAAGAGTTCTTGAAGTACAATCAGACCTTTATTAACTGGAGTGTATATAAAGAATAAGGCGATAATGGAGTTTTGTTAAACAAGGGCTAAGCAACACTTTTTAAAAATTCTTATTTATTGTGGAACATTGATACTTTACTACCCTAAAATTATAGTGTGTAAACGATGGTGGAATATTAGACAATGTAGCATCTTGCAATGCCTTACTGTTATCACTCTGGCATAAATATCCATGAGGTACTCAAGCTGACACTGGGAACTGAGTTGACCATACACTGACCTTAAGTATTCATGAAAACTGCTTTGTTGAATAAAGTCTTGAGTTCTTACCGTCACTCCTCCCTTACTGCCAAAAGTAGATTGCAATAAAACCCAAATAAAAGCTTGGTTGGATACCTGTTGAAAGTTTTACTGTATTTATAACCCACATATTACTTGACACCTTATGAGAAAGGTTGCATTTTTTTAAAGAAGTTTTTTTTTTTTTTTTTTTTTTTTAATCATTCCAAAGTTGGGGAGTGGGGTTACAAATGTCAGTGCAGAGACCTTGTAGCCCAGAATAGGAAGTTGATTACCAACAGATAGTCGCTAGACATCTGACTGGCTGGTAAAAAACAAACTCTGGTCCTCTGCAAGATCGGTGTGTGCTCTTAATTACCAAGCCAAAGCGGACCTATGTATGCGCTTATTTGGCAGACTTTCTCACTATCTAATGTGTGTGGTGGAGAATCGTTTCTGTTTATCTTTCTCAGTTCTGGGACCCCAGACCTGCTTTTAGCCACTGAATGAGATTGCTAAACCTTGTCTAGTACAGCAGAATCATTTAAGCAATGTAGGAGTAGACAAATTCACAAATAATTGGGTGTTTACACATGCCAACATTAGAGAACACGCAAATTGGTTATGCTACAAATGGGGTGTTGATGCTCAGAACTTTAAAACTCTGAATATTTATGTAATTTTCCTTTGAAGATTTCCAAGGGTAGAATTGTTAACGTGTTCTTATTTGCAGGTGGCCTTAAATTAGGCCCTGTGCTAGTCACTGAAATAGCAGTCTTTGTCCTCAAAGCAATCTGTAGTTAGAACATCACTAATGATAGAAGGTGGTGTCTTTCCTCCCAAAGAACCAAGCCCTAAGACATATCACAGTTACACCAACCTCTTTGGTAACTCTAGAATGACAGTAGCCAATAAAAAGGTGTGTGTGTAGGACTGGCTCACACAGGCACAGACAGCTAAGTGTTCCTCAATGTGAGAACAAGAAACACTGGGACTCGATAATTCTTAGCTGAGGGGTTTGTCCTATACACTATCGAATATCCAGCAGCACCCCTGCGTCCCCGCCCCCACTCCCCCACAAAAGCACCAGTATCACTTTCTCAGTCCTGACAACCACCACTGTTTACTTGGGAGGCTGACCAGGAGGAAGAGGTTGGGCATTTTGCTCCGGCCTGTACAGCACTCATGACCTTGTCTATCAAAACCAGCCAAACAAAGGAAAGTATTCAAATGTTTCTAACTGCATTAGAGGAATAAAGTTGTCACTAGTTAATGACATGAGGCTGTAGAGCCGGCTCTCCAGCTCTCCGTGAAGAACACTTGCAGAGGATCCCTTAAGTGTGCTCCCTATCACATCAGAGGGCTCAAAGATGTAACTCCAAAACAAAGCTCTCAACTACACAGCAAGATCACATTTACCAGAAACAGCAGCCTTCCCACTATTCTCTACCGCCACCTGGTGACCACAGGGTGGTAGGAACCCTCTGAACTCACCAAACCTAACTTACAAAATATAGTAAAAACAAATTCTTGCATTGTTTTTACTTTTAAAATCATGGAATCAGCCTTTAATCCCAGGATCATTGTGAGCTTGAGGCCGGGCTAGTCAACTGAGTGAGTACTAGGAAAGCCAGGGCTCTTGCTGCCTCAGAAAATGGGGACAGAGGTGCCCTGGAGTCAAGGAAACCAAACGCCACTCCAGCAGGAGCTGTTTTGATGGATGGCTTAAAAAGATTGTAGTTTGCAGAGCAAGAATGTAGGAAAAAAATAATTCTTGCAGGCGGAATAGAAAATCATAAAGAATGGACATGGGACATGGGAGGGGAGAACAGAAGTTATGAGAACAAGAAAGTTCCTATGCTGATGGGGCTAGTGGTTGTATGCTAGGCTGATCTTGTTAAACAGGGCTAGTGACAGCCAAGAGAAAGCCAGAGTATGAAAAAAGTTTCTCACAGGTCTTGGCCCACAACGAGGTAATAGGCCCCCAACCCTGGAACAAAAGATTCCAGATGAGCAGCCCCGTCTGGGTCACTCCTGGCCAACGGACAGTCTGGGGACTTTCCAAGTCATTCTATGGTTTTTCCCTTGAATAAGAACAGGTCAGACCTGGGTGACCTCTCAAATATGAGATCATACTTTGTAATCAATCACCTTGTGCCCCATGCATGTATGCTGATTGTAGTCTTTCTCTATAAAAAGGAGCCTGAACCATTTGAGGGGTGTGCAGATTTCCCCAAGATTGCTGTCACCCAAGTGCACTTGTTCAATAAACACCTCTTGTTGCATTTCCTGGTTTTGGTGTTTGTGTCTCGGGGCTCTCCCACTGGCCCATCAGGACCCCGGAATTAGGGTCTAACATTTGGCGAGCCAGCCAGGAGGTTGGGGAGCCCCCTGACCCATTACCAAGACCAGAAGGAGTAAGTCCGGCTGGCACATTTAGATTCATGTTTCATGTTGGTCTATTCATCTGTACCTGTGCAGGCTTTGTAGAGACTCAAGAGGCAGGCTGACAGCCAGGAGACCTCTGAGTCCAGCCCTGGAGGCGATGCTCAAGGGCGGTCTGGGTGGGTGAGAGTGATCAGGCAGCTCTTGTCCCCGGGAGAAGAGGATTTCAACCCCCGTGCCCATCTGATATTGACAGTTTGTAGCTGCGAGTCCTCTGGCCTGATTGTCAGTCTTTGTGTGGTTGCTACTGTCAATTTATTTCCTGTTCTTTGTTCTTTGTTATTCTTTGTTTTACACCATCAGTCCGCTATGGGACAGCAACTAATGACTCCTTTGACCCTCACTTTAGCTCACAGGAAGGATGTCAGGGAGTGAGCCACTCACCAATTTGTCACTGTCAATAAGCCAGAGTAGCAGACACTTTGCAGTTCCGAATGGCCTTGGGACGGTACTTTTAACCTGTCTGTAATTCCACAGGTCCAGGACAGAGTTTTTGACACGGGACCTCATGGGCACCGCGCCTACATCGTCACCTGGGAGGATCTAGCCCCAAAACCATCTCCCTGGGGCAGGCCCTTCCTTGCCCAGCATCCCCTGCCCCTTCAGTCACCCCCTCGACCGCCCCACCTCCTCACACCCTTCCTGCTGGGCATCGCCCAGGGGTCAGAGTCCAGCGGGCAGCTCTCCCTCCCTGTAGCTCTCCATGAGCCTGGCTGCCTGAGCTGTGCCTACAGCCTGGCCAGACCTCCATGACTCCCCAAGAGCCCACTGCTCTCTCTAATTCCTCTTCCACAGATTAACCCTTCCTTTTCCCAAGAACCCAGGCCCTGACTGGGCTCATTGAGTCCATTCTGATGACCCATCAGCCGACACGGGAAGACTGCCAACAGCTCCTCCAGACTCTCCTTACTATGGAGGATAACAAAAAGTTATCCTAGGAGCACCCGGCATCCTAATGAGATTAAGGCTGCTTTCCCCCTGAATACACCTGATTGGGACCACACTACACCTGCCAGGAGGGAACAACTCTGTCTTTACTGCCAGGTTCTCCTTGCGGGTCTCAGGGGCGCCAGGAGACGCTCAACCAACTTGGCCAAGGTAGGAGCAGTTACCCAGGGAGGGGAAGAAGCTCCCGCAGCATACCTAGAGAGATTGACGAAGATAGGCTTAAAAAAAAAAGACAGAAAACGGACTAAGGAACTGGGCAGAATCTTGGCCACCCTAGTGCAGCCCAGACTAGAGACAGGGAGGCAGGGAAGGGCCCTGCGAGACAGAAGGGGCCCCATGCAGTAGAGACTATAGTCCTCCAACCTCCCGACCTCGGGGTCTCAAATGCACGCATGGCCCACTACCAGACTCTGCTCTTGGCTCCAGAAAGAATACAATTTGGGCCAGTAACCTCCTTGAACCCCGCCACCCTCCTGCCGGACCCAGGTCATGAGGAGAAGGCCCCTCATGATTGCCAGCAAGTGCTGGCTGAAGGCCATGGAACACGCCCGGATATGACTGATCAATCTCTGCCGGACACGACCTGGTTCACAGCCTGGAGCAGTTTCCTACAAGAAGGTGAGCGAAAAGCTGGGGCTGCAGTGTTGGAAGCCTGCTGCCGCCTGGCACATCGGCACAGAGAGCTGAACTCATAGCACAGGCATGTGATAGCCAGCATGCTTTCGCTACGGCGCATGTGCCTGGGGAATTTAAGAAGCCCTATTCCTGCCTAAGAGACTGAGTAGTATGCATCAAGGAGGAGACGATCCCATTGCCAAGCGGAACCGCCTTGCAATGAGACTGCTAAGGAAGCTGCATTTGGACCTCAGATCCTGCCTTTGCAGACTGAGGAATCTGAACCGCCCACCAAACAGCCTCAGTTCCAAGTACTCAGCCGGAGACCTAGCCGACCTGAGCAAAATAGGTACAAAATATGACTAAAAACCCAGGAATGGGGATTCCAAGGAAAACTAGTCCTCCCCCCAGAGGGAGGCTTAAGACTTTGGTGACTGACTTGCACAAATTGACGCATTTGGGTAAGAAAAACTGGCCACCTTGTTGGCCAGAAGAACTTTTTCCATATACCCCATATAGACTCCCCTCCACAACAAGTTGTCAGCAATTGTGTCCCCTGGGCCAAGGTCAACGCAGGGAGACAAACTACCAGAGGGTGTCAGAGCCAGAGGCCATCGACCTGGCCCATGTTGGGAAGTTGGCTTTACAGAGACCACGCCTGGCATGTATGCTAACAGATATTTGCTAGTTTTTATAGACACATTTTCATGTGGGTTGAAGCTTCCCCTGCAAGAGAGAAACGGCTCAAATAGTAGTCAAGTAGATACTAAAAAAAGTTTCCAGGTTCGGCCTGCCTAAGGTAATAGGGCTGGACAATGGGCCCTCTCTTGTCTCCCAGGTAAGTCAGCTGGTGGCCAAATTACTGGGGCTTGATTGGAAATTACATTGTGCCCATAGACCCCAGAGTTCAGGACAGATAGAGAGAATGAACAGAACAATCAAAGAGACCCTGACAAAATTAGCGCTGGAGACTGGCACTAGGGGACTGGGTTCAACTCCTTCCAATGGCTCTCTATAGAGCAAGGACACCCCAGGGCCCCATGGACCAACACCATTCGAAATCCTATATGGGGGGCCACCTCCAGCCATTACATTTTTTGATTCAGGTATCTGCTTATGCCAATACCACAACCCCACAACTGCAAGCAGTTCAGGAGCAGATTTGGAGGTCTTGGCTGCTGTCTATTGAGAAAAAATACCATCGGCCAAGTCTCACCCCCTCTAGATCAGGGATGGGGGTCTACGTGCTAAGACACCAACCCAAGACATTGGAGCTCCGCTGAAAGGGGCCTTACACCGTGTTCCTGACCATCCCAACCGCCCTAAAAGTTGACGGGATTGCTGCCTGGCTACACGCCTCACATATTAAGCCAGCCCTACCTTAGGAGCAGAATCATGGCAGCTTCAATGCACCCAAAACCCACACAAGATTCTCAAACAAACCATTTTAATGACTTTCATGCTCTTAAGCAGTAACATCCCTAAGCTTCTGTGCAGCTCCTAACCCCCATGCTCCTTATGTGACTACCTGGCAGGTTAGGAATCCTGAGACAGGAGGAATTATAAACCAGACCTCCTCAGGGATGTCCTAAGAGATTTAACAGGGAACAAGAAGAAATCCCCTTGAATTAGTTTACCACAGGACCCGGCAATCCCCCTCTTAGGTATATACCCAAATGATCCATAGCCATGCAACAAAGACATGTGCTCAACTATGTTCATAGCAGCACTATTAGTAATAGCAAGAACCTGGAAGCAACCTAGATGCCTCTCAATTGAAGAATGGATAAAGAAGACTTGGCACATCTAACAATGGAATACTACTCTGCAGGAAAAAATAATGCTATCTTGAAATTCGCAGGCAAGTGGATGGCATTTGAAGAAACCATCCTGAATGAGGTAACCCCGTCACAAAAAGAGGAGCATGGTATGTATTCACTCACATATATTTAATGACAAAACCATATTTTCTGGATACGTATCTACAAATCCAGCCCTACAGAAAAGTATTGAAAGGAAAACACCAACCCAAGGAAGGTAACTACACCCACAAACATGTAGGCAACAGATAATCTAACTACACCAGAAACCAAGGGGCAGGACAAATATTTTCACAATGCCACTGCCAACAACAAATCTAAAACAAACAAGCATCTACAACCAATGGTCCTTACTCACCCTCAACATTAATGGCCTTAACCCACCTATAAAAAGGCACAGGCTAACAGAATGGATACGAAGACAGAATCCATCCTTCTGCTGCATACAAGAAACACATCTAAGCTTCAAAGATAGACATTACTTCAGGGTAAAGGGTTGGGAAAAGATCTTCCAATCAAATGGAACCAAGAAGCAAGCAGGTGTGGCTATCCTAATATCTAACAAGTTAGACTTCAAACCAAAATTAATCAAAAGAGATGAAGACCGTCATTTCGTATTCATAGCAGGAGAAATCCATCAACACAACACAAAGTCTCAGTTCTAAACATCTATGCCCCAAATACAAAGGCACCCACATTCCTAAAAGGAACACTACTAAAACTCAAAGCTCACATAAAACCTCACACACTTAGTGGGAGACTTCAACACACCACACTCAACACTAGACAGGACCACAAATCAGAAACTCAACAAAGAAACAAAAGGACTAACAGAAGTTATGTCTCAACTGGGGTTAACAGACACCTATAGAACATTCCATCCAAACACAAAAGAATATACCTTCTTCTCTGCTCCACATGGAACCTTCTCTAAAATCGACCACATACTAGGAGACATAACAAACCTCAACAGATACAAAAAAAAAAAAAAAAAAATTGGAATAGTCTCCTGTATCTTATCAGACCACCATGCTTTAAAATTGGAATTCAACAACAACACAAATCGCAGAAAACCTGCAAATTCATGGAAACTGAACAATGTGCAATTGCACCACTCCTGGGTCAAAGAAGAAATAAAGAAAGAAATTAAAGACTTTCTAATATTCAACGAGAATGAGGACACAACATACCCGAACTTATGGGACACCTTGAAAGCAGTGCTACGAGGGAAGTTCATTGCACTAAGTGCCCATATGAAGAAAACAGAGGATAGTCACATAAGAGAATTAACAGCCCAACTGAAAACCTTAGAACAAGAAGCAAACTCACCCCGGAGGACCTCGTAGACGCCAGGAAATAATCAACTTGAGGGCTGAAATCAACAAAATAGAAACCAGGAAAACAATACAAAAAAATCAATGCAGAGTTCGATCGGTAGCAGGAGCGGAGAGCGGACCCCAGAGAGCCCTGAGAGCCCCACCGCCGCCGCCGGCCTAGTCACCATCACACCCCGGGAGGAGCCCCAGCCTTCGCCGCCGGCCCCAGTCACCACCACCGCAACCATGAGCAGCGAGGCAGAGACCCAGCAGCGGCCCCCACCGCCGCCCTCAGCGCCGCCGACACCAAGCCGGGCTCCACCAGCAGCGGCGCGGGTAGTGGCGGCCCGGGTGGCCTCACATCGGCGGCGCCCGCCGGCGGGGACATCGCAACGAAGGTTTTGGGAACAGTAAAATGGTTTAATGTAAGGAACGGATACGGTTTCATCAACAGGAATGACACCAAGGAAGACGTATTTGTACACCAGACTGCCATAAAGAAGAATAACCCCAGGAAGTACCTTCGCAGTGTAGGAGATGGAGAGACTGTGGAGTTTGATGTTGTTGAAGGAGAAAAGGGTGCGGAGGCAGCAAATGTTACAGGCCCTGGTGGAGTTCCAGTTCAAGGCAGTAATTACGCAGCAGACCGTAACCATTATAGACGCTATCCACGTCGTAGGACATCCACGCAGTTACCAGCAAAATTGCCAGAATAGTGAGAGTGGGGAAAAGAAGGAGGAATCAGAAAGCTCCAGAAGGTCAAGCCCAACAACGCCGGCCCTATCGCAGGGGAAGGTTCCCACCTCACTACTGGCGGAGACCCTGTGGGCGTCGACCACGGTATTCCAACCCTCCTGTGCAAGGAGAAGTGATGGAGGGTGCTGACAACCAGGGCGCAGGAGAGCAAGGTAGACCAGTAAGACAGAATATGTATCGGGGTTACAGACCACGATTCCGCAGGGGCCCTCCTCGCCAAAGACAGCCTAGAGAGGATGCCAATGGAGAGGACTAGGAAAATCGAGGAGATGAGACCCAGGGTCAGCAGCCACCCCAACGTCGGTATCGTGGCAACTTCAATTACCGACGCAGACGCCCAGAGAACCCTAAACCACAAGACGGCAAAGAGACAAACGCAGCCGATCCACCAGCTGAGAATTCGTCCGCTCCTGAGGCTGAGCAGGGCGGGGCTGAGTAAATGCCGGCTTACCATCTCTACCATCATCCGGTTTGGTCATCCAACGAGAAGAAATGAATATGAAATTCCAGCAATAAGAAATGAACAAAGATTGGAGCTGAAGACCTTAAGTGCTTGCTTTTTGCCCGTTGACCAGATACACTAGAACTACCTGCATTATCTATGCAGCATGGGGTTTTTATTATTTTTACCTAAAGATGTCTCTTTTTGGTAATGACAAAGTGTTTTTAAAAAAAAAAGTCTGGTTTTTCTCAATACACCTTTAATGGTTTTTAAATTGTTTCATATCTGGTCAAGTTGAGATTTTTAAGAACTTCATTTTTAATTTGTAATAAAAAGTTTACAACTTGATTTTTTCAAGAAAAAAGTCAAAAAAAAAATCAATGCAACAGAGTTGGTTTTTTGAGAAAGTCAACAAGATAGACAAACCTTTATCCAAACTAACGAAAAAGCAGAGAGAGAACATGCAAATTAACAAAATCAGAAACGAAAAGGGGAACATAACAACGGACACAGAGGAAATCCAGACAATTTTCAGGTCATACTTTGAAAACCTGTATTCCACAAAAATTGAAAATTCAAAGGAAATGGACAAATTTCTGGATAACTATCACTTACCAAACTAAATCAAGAACAGACAAACAACTTAAATAGACCTATAACCCGCAATGAAATAGAAGCAGTCATTGAAAGCCTTCCAACCAAAATAAGCCCAGGACCAGATGGCTTGAGTACAGAATTCTAACAGAAATTCAAGGAAGAGCTAATACCAATACTCCTCAAACTGTTCCACACAATAGAAACAGAAGGGTCATTGCCAAACTCTTTTTACGAGGCCACAATAACCTTGGTACCCAAGCCTCACAAAGACACAACTAAGAAAGAAAACTACAGACCGATACCCCTGATGAACATCGATGCAAAAATACTCAATAAAATACTGACAAACCGAATTCAAGAATACATCAGAGAAATCATCCACCATGACCAAGTAGGCTTCATCCCTGGATTGCAGGGATGGTTTAACATACGAAAATCTATCAACGTGATCCACCATATAAACAAACTGAAAAAGAAAAACCATATGATCATCTCCCTAGATTCTGAAAAAGCCTTGGACAAAATTCAACACCCTTTCATGATAAAAGGGTCTTGGAGAGATCAGGGATAGCAGGAACATACCTAAACATAAGAAGAGCAATATACAGCAAACCAACTGCCAATATCAAACTGAATGGAGAGAAACTTAAGGTGATTCCTCTAAAATCAGGAATAAGACAAGGCTGCCCTCTCTCTCCATATCTCTTTAATATCATACTTGAAGTTCTAGCTAAAGCTATAAGACAACAAAAGGAGATCAAGGGCATCCAAATTGGATGAAGTCAAACTGTCTCTATTTGCACATGATATGATAGTTTACATAAGCTATCCAATAAACTCTACCAGGGAACACCTAAAGCTGATAAACACCTTCAGCAAACTAGCAGGATACAAGATAAACTCAAAACAATCAGTAGCTCTACTTTATCCAGGCGACAAAGGGGCTGAGAAAGAAATCAGAGAAACATCACCCTTTCCAATAGCCACAAACAACATAAAGTATCTTGGGGTAACGCTTACCAAACAAGTGAAAGACCTATATAATAAGAACTTTGTGGCTCTAAAGAAAGAAATTAAAGAAGATACCAGAAAATGGAAAGATCTCCTACGCTCTTGAATAGGTAGGATAAACATAGTAAAAATGACAATCTTGGCAAAAGCAACCTACAGATTCAATGCAATCCCCATTAAAATCCCAGCACAATTCTTCACCGACCTTGAAAGGATAACATCAACTTTATATGGAAAAACAAAAGACCCAGGATAGCCAAAACAACTCTATTCAATAAAAGAACTTCAGGAGGCATCACCATTCCTGACTTTAAGCTCTACTACAGAGCTATAGTTCTGAAAACAGCCTGGTATTGGCACAAAAATAGACAGACCAATGGAATCGAATTAAAAATCCTGATATTAGCCCACACACCTATGAACACCTGATTTTCGACAAAACAGCTAAAATTATACAATGGGGCGAGGACAGCATCTTCAACAAATGGTGCTGGCACAATTGGATGAGGGTGTGTAGAAGACTGCAGATAGACCCATGTCTGTCGCCATGCACAAAACTCAAGTCCAAATGGATCAAAGACTCAACATCAGTCCAGCCACATTGAACCTTTAGAAGAGAAAGTAGGAGGTACCCTTGAACAAATTGGTATAGGAGACCGTTTCCTGAACATAACTCCAGGGGCACAGACACTGAGAGCAACAATCAATAAATGGGACCTCTTCAAACTTAGAAGCTTCTGTAAGGCAAAGGACACAGCGGAAAAGACCAAACGGCAGCCCACATCCTGGGAAAAGATTTCACCAGTCCTATATCTCACAAAGGGCTGATCTCCAAAATATACAAAGAACTCAAGAAACTAGTCAACAAAACACCAAACAACCCTATTAAAAAATGGGGTACTGAAGAGAGAATTCTCAATAGAGGAAATCAAAAAGGAAGAAAGATACTGAAGAAAATGCTCAACATCCTTAGCTATCAGGGAAATGCAAAGCAAAACAACTTTGAGATACCATCTTACTCCTGCCAGAATGGCTAAAATTAGAAACACCAATGACAGCTTATGCTGGAGAGGATGTGGAGAAAGGGAACACTTCTCCACTGCTGGTGGGAGTGCAAACTCATACAGCCATTTTGGAGATCAGTATGGTGGTTCCTCAGGAAAATGGGACTTGGTTTACTACAGGACCCAGCAATCCCACTCTTAGGCATATACCCAAATGATCCATAGCCATGCAACAAAAACATCTGCTCAACTATGTTCATAGCAGCATTATTTGTAATAGCAAGAACCTAGATGCCCCTCAATTGAAGAATGGTTAATGAAGATGTGGCACATCTACACAATGGAATACTACTCTGCAGAAAAAAATAATGGAATCTTGAAATTCGCAGGCAAGTGGATGGCACTTCAAGAAATCATCCTGAATGAGGTAACCCCATCACAAAAAGAGGAACATGGTATGTACTCGCTCATATATGGATTTTAGACCTAGAGCAAAGGATGACCAGCCTATAGGATAGATACAAGGTGTATTGTAAGAGATTCACATTAAAGTCCCTCACAGAAGGGGAAGGGACAAGTCTCCCAGAGCACAGGGGAAGTGGGGAGGGGGCAGTGAATGGAGAGAGAAGTAGGAGAAAGAGAGGGGGAGGAGAGGAAACCTGTGCGACTAGGAAGATTGAGTCAGGGAAGGAATAGAAGTTAGCAGAGAGAGAGAGAGAGAGAGAGAGAGAGAGAGAGAGAGAGAACATAAAAGAGGGAGCCAATATTGGTTTGAAGAGAAAACTGAACCCAAAGAAAGGTCTACAGACCTACAAGACTGCCGCCAACTAACAATTTGAGCATCCATGGAAAAGCTACCATAAATGCCTTTCTCGGTTAGTGAGATCAACAACTAACTTATCCATGGAGCCGTCATCTAATACCTGTTGGAAACAGGAGCAAACACCCATACATAAACACTGAGTTGAACTAGAACCCAGATGCAGATGGAGAGGACAAGACCAGGCTGCAGAAACACATAGATACAGCTGACCTGAACAAGGAGGAGCTAACGGGCCCCCAGACGGATAGCTGGGAAGCCAGCATGGGACTGACTCAGGTCCCCCTGAATATGGGTCTCAGCCAGAAGGTCGGAGCAGCCTAAGGGACCTCAGACAGTGGAGCCAGGATGTATCCCTGGTGCACAAAAGGACCTTGCGAATACATCCCCCATGGAGGGATAACTGCCTTAATCTAGAGACAGGAGAGAAGCCCTAGTCCCTACTTCACATGACTTGTCAGATTTACATGACCCCACCTGGATAGCATTGCCCTACATGTGGAATGGGGGGAGGGGAGGGGAGGGGGGTCAGGGTGCACGGGAGGGGGGAGAGTAAATCCCCTCGCCTCACTACCGTAAGTCTCCACAGTCCTGCGGCCCATGCTTACCTTTGGGCCCTGTACCCACCGATACCAGTCCCTCAAGCAACGAGAGGGACCTTAAGCTTCAAGATTAAAACCTTACAAAAAGAAATGGGGGATGAAAGATTGTAGTTTGCAGAGCAAGGATGTGGGGAAAAAATAATTCTTGCAGGCGGAATAGAAAATCATAAAGAATGGACATGGACATGGGAGGGGAGAACAGAAGTTACGAGAACAAGAAAGTTCCTATGCTGATGGGGCTAGTGGTTGTATGCTAGGCTGATCTTGTTAAACAGGGCTAGTGACAGCCAAGAGAAGGCCAGAGTATGAAAAAAGTTTCTCACAGGTCTTGGCCCACAACGAGGTAATAGGCCCCCAACCCTGGAACAAAAGATTCCAGATGAGCAGCCCCGTCTGGGTCACTCCTGGCCAACGGACAGTCTGGGGACTTTCCAAGGCATTCTATGGTTTTTCCCTTGAATAAGAACAGGTCAGACCTGGGTGACCTCTCAAATATGAGATCATACTTTGTAATCAATCTCCTTGTGCCCCATGCATGTATGCTGATTGTAGTCTTTCTCTATAAAAAGGAGCCTGAACCATTTGAGGGATGTGCAGCTTTCCCCAAGATTGCTGTCACCCGAGTGCACTTGTTCAATAAACACCTCTTGCTTGTTGCAGCTCCTGGTTTTGATGTTTGTCCCATAGGGCTCTCCTACTGGCCCATCAGGACCCCAGAATTAGGGTCCAACAGCTCATTGAGCTCTTTATTTGTGATCTTTAAACTGATATACATTTATCCCGAGTGAGTTGTGCTTCTAATAGCTATTACAGTTATGGCACTAATGTGATTGGATTCTTTTAGTCTTAACATCATGAACCTCCCTTTCAAGACCTCTTAACACTGCACGACTGTTTAGAAAACCACTCATGCCCCGGCTCTGGGGAACAGCATACGTTCCATCTTAATTAAGCCTGCTTTAGTAAACCGGTCACAGTAGGTCCCCTAGATAAGGAAGACAAATCATGGTGCAGGATCAGAAGCCAAGGGAGGAGGAGGAGAGGGGCACCCCAGGCCAGCCCTGGAGGCACTGTGGATCTCTCTGGCTGTCAGCACACAACTCATATTACTCACTTTGTGACTCAAATCGTGGGACTGGAAAATATCCACTCCCTGTGACTGAATCTGAAAACTCAGCTCCAGCCATCCTTTTCGGCTAGGGTGGAGCAATGAATACCAACCTTCCCTCCCGCCCAGACTCAGCTGACAGGAATAAGCAAGGGGCCTGATGAAGCGAAAACAAAGTCTGTTCTGCAGAAGAGACAGCCCAGGGCCTGGGCAGCAGCCAGTGCCACCGGGTGACAACACACAAATAAGCAGTCAGACTATGCACAGAGCAAGGGACTTAACGCCGAGCCAGCCACCTTCACTCGGGGGCTGGTGTAAAGGTGCTGAACAGAAGTCCTGTGTACTGGAGCACAGACTACAGGCAAGGCGCTCCACCTTCCCACCCTGATAGATTCCCTGCCAGGACGGGGCCCCCAGTGAGATGGGGGTCCTGTTGTTTGTCCCCAGGACCCTGTAGCATTAGTGCTGGGTAAGTATGAGATACCATTGCAAAGGCACAGGTTCTTCTTACCGGGAGTGGTGTGAAACACTCATCTGTGTAGGGATTTTATAAGCACTGGGCACTGTGCTTAGCACTTGGGTGCTCAGGAAATAACAGCCGGCGGCCATCTTCCTATTGCTATCTTTTCTCGGGACCGTGGGGACGAGCTGCCTCATGACCATTTGTGGTCACCACTGAGTAAGCTAAATATAGAGCAAAGGGGAGCACTTGTGGAGAGATGACGTGTTATAATAACACAAACATCGAGGAGAGGGCATGATAAGAGCTCTTGGCCTTTCTAAGTCTAGCAGCGCCACAGCCACCAGCTTTGGCCATAACCCTGTGAGTAGGAAATGAGTGGTGACAGGTTCCCCAAGCCACCCCGTAGAATCACTGCGAGGGCGCTCCTGACCTGCGCCTGTTACACTGACGGTGGTGGAGGAGGCTCACAGGTGATCTGGGAGGCCACCCCACAAGCCCACAGCTCTTTCTAAACAGGCAAGCTGCTGGGCTGGGTTCTTTGTTTTCTGGATTCATTTTAATTATGATTATTATCATTATTATTTTAAATAGGCTCACACCCTGCAGACCAAGCTGGCTGGAAACTCATTATGTAGTCTGGGTTGCCTTTAAGTTTACAGCAATTCTGCCTCAACCTCCTAAAGACAGGTGTGAACCATCATGCCCAACCAAGCTTTAGTTTTAATATATGCTCTTAAAAACCAAAATCAGGCTGGGCGGTGGTGGCTCTCCCCTTCAATCCCAGCACTCAGGAGGAGGCAGAGGCAGGCTGATCTCTGAGTTCAGGATCAGCCTGGTCTTACAAGAGCTAATTCCAGGACAGGCTCCAAAGCTACAGAGAAACCCTGTCTTGAATCCCCCCCCACTTCTCACCCCCCCACCCCGCAAAAAAAAAGGAAAAATCACACAGCACTTAAGGGTGTAAATGGGGGAATTTAGCATCTCTATATCATCCTAAACCTCCAGGGAGATTTCTTACAATCACGATCACTCAAGAGCAACATTTACTCACACACAAGGACGGATGCATGAGTTTTCACAGCTGGAAGTCCCAGGAATTGTTCTCAATCTTGCTTGTTTCCTACCCAGCTTCCTCCTAAGCACCTTTCCAAATCAATTCATATAGATTTGTTTGTTTTTAGTAGTTACCTAAATATAATGAGGTCATATAACAAGATCTCGATGGCGTGGTTAATCACTGGGTTGTTGAGTGAGTCATAGGGTTATGGGAAGGGGACCGTTCTGTTCCCAGAATTTAAGTGCAGCTTTACCATGTGGCTTCCACATACTTGCTGGCTTCTGGTCACCCCAGGTGACAACGTGAGGCCAGTGGATGGGGAAGAGAGTATGGAGGAAGGTGAGGAGCCTGCTTCCTGTTTTACAACCAAAAGCAGTGGCAGGGAGACATTAAACACTTCTGCCTCATTTCTCTAGTACACAGGGTTTTTAATAGTGTGTGTGTGCGCGCGCGAGAGCGCGCGCACACGCTCACATGAGTTCACACATACACAAGGGTGTGTAGGTTCCCACAGAGGCCAAGAGTGTGCTGGATCCCCCAGGGCTGGACTTAAAGGCAGTTGGAACCCTGGACACGAGGGCTGGCACGGAACTAACTGGCATGCCCCCCTCAAAAGGGCAGCGGGTGCTCTTAACCTTTGAGACAGCTCTCCAAGCCCTAGTGGTCAGAACTCAAAAGCGCTCTATACTGGCTGGTGTGTGTCAACTTGACCCAAGCTAGAGTCATCAGGGAGGAAGGAGCCTCAGCTGAGGAACCGCCTCCGTGAGGTCCAGCTGTAAGGCATTTTCTCAATTAATTACCTAAATGGAGGTAGGCTGAGCAAGCCACGTGAAGCAAGCCAGTGAGCAGCCGTCTCCACGGCCCCTGCATGAGCTCCTGCCTCCAGGGTCCTGCCCTGATTTTCTTCAATAATGAACAGCAAGGTTTCTAAGTCAAATAAGCCCCTTTCTCCCCAAATTGTACATTTTGCATTGTTACTTGAGCAGCTTGCTCCTTTCCATTATAGATCTTTAATTGCGTTAACACTAATAACCACAAGACAGGGTCTATACTAGGCTGTTCTGACATTTCCTCTGCCAATGGAATTAATCAAAAACTCAATTTAGCTGTAGGCAGACTTTTCAGGCAAGGGCAATAGGCAGCCATACTCTTCATCAATTCAATGCCATACCAAAATACCGCAAGAATGATTTCTAGGCAACATAATAGAATTCTTCTCCTCCAAAACCTCTTAAGCCAAGTTACTGGTCACCCACAGTTCATCAAATCACTCGGCAGCACTGTCCTCTGCCTCCCTTCTAGTGTGACCCATCAAGTAGCACTTAATGTGTTCAATTACCTTTCTATCCATATCACTCCATACTCCAAACAAAACCGGGGTCAGACACATCACCCCGCCCCTGGTACCAATTTCTGTCTTAGGGTTTCTGCTGCTGTGAAGAGACCCCACGGCCATGGCAACTCTTATAAAGAAAAACGTTTAATTGGGTAGCTTACCGTTCAGAGGGTTAGTGGATCAGCATCAGGACAGGACGTGTCGGCGTGCAGACAGACACGGTGCTGGACAAGGAGCGGAGAGTCCTACACCTCGACCCACAGACAGCAGGAGCAACTAAGCTAGGCCCAGGTCCACAGAGACAGACTTCTTCCAACAAGCCCACACCTCCTCACAGTACCACCCCCTGCTGTGGATGTTTGGTACTCCTGGCTTTTTGGCTCTTTTGCCATCCAACTCCCACACGGAGGCTTAGTCTTAGTTATGAAAGCTCAAGCTTTAGCTTGGTTTGTTTCTCGCCAACTTTTCTTAACTTGAATTATCCCTCGCTGGGCTTTTATCTTTCTTCTGTAATCTCACTTTCCTCCTTACCCCATGGCTGGCTGGGCGGCTGGTCCCTGTGGTCCTCCTCGTCCTCGTTTCTCTATGTATCCTCTCTGCCTTCCAGCCCCGCCCATCCTCACTCCTGCCTCACTTTATTAGGACCATCAGGTGTTTTAGACAGGCAAAGAATCACAGCTTCACAGAGTTAAACAAATGCCGCACAAACACAAGTAATACACCTGAAAATAACGTTCTACCACAATTCCCTGTGAGTTTACAGGGGCCAATTACGTTCAAAGTAACACACCCAACATATGGTGACACATGCCTTTAATCCCAGCACTCAGCAGGCAGAGGCAGGCTGAGCTCTGAGTTCGAGGCCAGCCTGGTCCACAGAATGAGATCCAGGAACTACCTTAAACAGACATTACTGCAGAGGAGGTGCATTTGACAGGCATTTAGAAGCACCTGGCACATTGAACCTAAGGTTGCACTCTTATTAATCTGTGCTTTAGAAGGCTAGTCTGGTCTCCCTTTCCTTGTTCTCTGTTTCGGCTGGAGACAGACCCCAGGGCCTTGCTTTTGCTAGGCAAGCATTCTCCCATTGAGTGGGTTCTTGTTTGTTTTTTCGAGACAGGGTTTCTCTGTGTTGCCCTGGCTGTCCTGGAACTCACTCCCGTCGATGAGGCTGGCCTCAAACTCACAGAGATTCCCCCTGGCCTCTGCTTGTGGACTGCTGGAATTAAAGGCGGGTGCCATCATGGCTGGTTCCGAGGTACCTTTTTAAAGTACTGGAAGTCATTGCTTCCGATTACGTCCTGATCCAGGTTTGCTGGAGCTGGGGGGGGGGGGGACCTCCAAAGGATGAAGACCTTTGACTCAGCACTTTCAAGGATGTGTCCTGGAAGACTTAGCAGTGTGTTGTTGCTTTTTCCATGCTCGGGACTGAAACAGGACCTTGTTTGGGTTAGGTAAGCTCTCTGCTACTGAGCTATCAATCTCCCAGCCCTGGGGCCCTCACATCTGTATTTACACGGGTGTTTGCAGTGACCTATTACTCCAATATAAAGAACTGTTTAAATCACTGTACACGAATAAGGAGTACTATGCAAGTATTTAAAATAATTGTATATTTTATACCCGCAAGTATAAAATACTTCCACGATGTGATTATTTTTAATTCATGTGTAATTTAAAAAATTATCACTTGTAGCAAAAAGGAGAGAGGACTATGCATTCCAGTATTTACAGTTGTATCTGCAGAGTGGAAATACCGGTGTTTCTCGTTTTCTACTTTTCTACCTTTATCTCAGTATTTTCATTAGGGAAGAGTAGACAAAGGCGACCAGGGCGTAAGAGGTTAAAGCAAGTATGTGAGTTGAACAAGGCCTCCCAGACCCTGCCTGTCACCGGACACTCAAGTCGCTATCAAGAGCACTTTCCACTGTCAAAGTGACTGGCTTATGTCACAGAATCCCGGGTTATAAAGGGGAGGCACAAAGGACCCAGAGCAGTTAGCCGAGCCGGCTCCACTCCTTGGCAGGGTCGGTGGGCAGAGGGTGGCCGGGCGCCAGTGGGCTTCACATGGGGAACACCATCCGCGCCCTCGTGGCCTTAGTCCCCGCCGATCGCTGCCAGAGTTACGTGGTGGGAGACCTCAGGGAGATGCCGCTGGACCGGATGGTGGATCTGAGTGGGAGGCAGCTGCGCCGCTGCCCGCTGCGGGTGTGCGCCTTCACCGAGCTGGTAAAGCTCTACCTCAGCGACAACCACCTGCACAGTCTGCCTCCGGACCTGGCACGGCTGCAGAACCTGCAGATCCTGGCCTTGGATTTCAACAACTTCAAAGCTCTCCCCCAGGTGGTGTGTTCCTTGAAGCGGCTCTGCATCCTCTACCTGGGCAATAACAAACTCTGTGACCTCCCGGCTGAGCTCAGCCTGCTCCAGAACCTCCGTACCCTGTGGCTTGAGGCCAATTGCCTCACCCAGCTGCCCGATGTGGTGTGTGAGCTGAGCCTCCTTAAGACCCTGCATGCGGGCTCCAACGCCCTGCGGCTGCTGCCCGGCCAGCTCCGGTGCCTGCGCGAGCTCAGGACCATCTGGCTCTCAGGCAACCAGCTGGCCGACTTCCCCCCAGTGCTGCTTCGCATGCCCCTCCTGGAGGTGATCGACGTGGATCGGAACAGTATCCGCCACTTCCCCAGCCTGGCCCACCTGACTAACCTGAAGCTGGTTATCTATGACCACAATCCTTGCAGAAATGCCCCCAAGGTGGGCAAAGGTGTGCGCCGTGTTGGGAGATGGGCAGATGAGACCCCAGAGCCTGAGCCCAGAAAAGCTAGGCGATACGCACTGGCCCAGGAAGACTCGAGAGCCACCTGCGCCCCTCCCACTTCCCAGCTCCTCAGTAGCTTCGGTTGTAGCCAGTCAACGAGGGCCCCACAGGTCTGAAGACACCTCATTAGCGTGGACCGGAGTGCGGGCTCATCCCAGGGCCGATGCAGAGCCAGGGGAGGGGAGGGGCCCGGGTAAAGGACTATTGAAAAGAAAAGCTCTTCCTAGCGCAAGGTGTGAGCGCCTGTCACTCCTGAAGCAGCTTCTTCAAATAAGCTATTTGAAACACTGGCGAGTGGAGGGTCTTTGGCTCCCTCCATTATGCAGAAAGGGCAGGACCTGAGGCCGGTGAGTGCTTCAAATATGGCATTTGTTAAAATAAAAATTATCAGATGCTCAGGTGGTCTGTCTCTTACCCCCCCCCAATCTCTTTCTTTACCATGAACAGTATCATTGTACGGTTCCTAATTTGGACCCTGGAAAGGGGCCTCTACTGAGTCAATCTTGATTTGAAGCTGCTATTACAGAGCCCTCACTTCCCAGCACCCACTGGAAAGACCACAGAGAGCCTAGGGCCTCTCCCACCTTCACGGGGATGGTGGTTCCTCTGAGGTCTGACCTCGGGTCTCAAGTTTACTATCATCTGGAAAGCCAAGCCTTTCTTCCCAATGCAGCCCTGTGATTCCAGGCTGGTCTCCACAGCAAAAGAGCAAGCCATGCTTCCAGACTTCCAGAGTCATCTATTGAAAGTCAGTTCAGGGACAACAGCACTTGCAGTCCGAATGGGGGTCTGCCCTATGTGTAGACATGCTGGCCTTTTAGCACAGCTTGTCTGGGCTTTTTTCATAGGGTCTTTTGTAGTCAGTCTACAAACCTCTGTACTGGGGCATTATTTAGATATATAAATTGAGATTTTAATACAATATATAAACTCCAAATTGCGGTCAGCATATGATCTAATAATCACCTTTCCAAAAGACAAGGACACAAGATGTTATCCCAATCAGACAAACCACACTGAGCTTTTAGAGATTGGGGAGGATCTGACCTTCACAAGCACAGTTCTGAAATGACAGAACTCTTCCAGAAATACCGCTGGCCAAGTCAGAGGTCCCAGAGACTCTCATAACCCTGTCACCACCTTCCCATGCAGAGCAGGGCAGCCTAGCCTAGCCGTCAGACCACCAGGTGTCTTTAACCACGAAGTATGTCCACACCCACAGGGACAGCTATATTCTATTAATGAGACCACACTTCTACTAGATGCCTAGAAGGCAGGCTTCCTATAATAGTCCACCCTTATTCGGGGGTGATTGAAGCCACACTCAGCTGACAGTAAACACAATTTGCAAACAAGAATTTGTCTACCAAGCATCCGTTATAGCACTTTAGAGATTGCTTTGTGAGCAGTCTTCCCTCCAGATGAATGGGCCTACCTATCTATCTTCCCCAGCATGATCTGCAGCCTTGAGTTGAAGCTAACTAACCTCAGAGTTCTCACTGAGTATACTAACCGCTCTGCAGCCAACTTTAAATCACCAGCATTTGGACTGTAGCCAAATGGTTTCGGTCTAAATCAGGGAGCCTGCAACAGCCTCCCCCCCCCCCCCCTTTCTCAAGCATGGCTGATTTTGCTGCTTGAGAATGTTTTCACTGTAGGTTTCCCATCACTTGGATGTGGCACTTACGTCTGGCGCTTCTGGCGGTCTGGAAGGTGTGGAGATCACCTGTCAGCAAATAAGGAAGAATGGCTAAAGCACCGAACAGTAACTATTTCACCCCTGGGTTTTAAGCCTGGAAACCCCAAGGACTGGACTGGGGAAACTCTTGCAGACCATCCCAAAGAGGGGATGAAGCTAGACAAGCTATCGACTCCTTACTCTTCCAGAACTCCACATGTAGAATTTTAGTTTTCACAAATGAGTGGTATCCAACCTGGGCTGGCTAGTTTTCTGTCAATTTGACAGAAGCTAGAGACAGAAGCTAGAGAAGCTAGAGGGGATATAGAAAATGCCGTATCAAACTGGCCTGTGGGCCATATTCTTGACTTACCGTTTATGTGGAAGGACCCAGTTCACTGGGAAAAGTGCCACCCTGGGCTGGTGGGTCTAGGTGTTATAAAAGAAACCATAAGAAAGCCAGTGCATGTGTGTGCATGTACATACACACATCCATCCATTCATACATCCATAATATTTTACATTCACAGTGGGGAATTAAGGAGTACTTAAAAATCTGACCCTAGGTCAGATTCAGTGACAGTAAACCAGCAATCCCAGGAATTGTCAGGAGTTAACTGGGTTCATCCCAAGCACCCACATAGTGGCTAACAACCACTCCTAACTCTAGTTCCAGGGAATCTCACGCCCTCCCCGACCTCCTCAGGCATGCATGTGGCACATACACACATGTAAGCAAGGCACTCGTGCACACAAACCTGTGTATTTGTATGCACGTGTCAACACATATCCACACATGGAGACTACAAGATGGCATCTCCACTCTGTAAGAGTCTCTGGCTCAATCCGAAGCCCACTTATGGCACAAGTTGGCTGTGACTAGCTAAGTCCAGGGCTCCTGCACATTCTGCTTCTCTAGTGCTGGACTTACGTGTGTATCACATGCTGAGGACCCCAGCTCAGGTCCCCATGCGTGTGTGACAAACATTTTTCCGATTGTGCCACTTCCTAGGCCTCTGGTATCAACTTTGAAAGCCCCCTCCTCCTACCACTATGAGGGCATTCTGAAATTAAAGATACCAGGGGAACGCCTACACTTTTGAGCCTTCTTAAATTCTGTGCATGCTGCAATACCCTAATTTCCAGATCTAAGTCATATTTAAATTAAACCCAGTACATATCTATGCTCATTTCCTTTCCTCATCAAAACAAAACCCCTAACAAAATAATCATATTGAAGTTTAAGTACACCCCTTACCTTAAGAGAATGTTATCCCAGTAGGGTACCAGAAAGAAGTGGACAGTTAAGTATTACTTTTTCAAACTTGAACAGAAATTGGAATTTTTATCTAATGTAAATAAGAAAGGGTACGTATATAAAATTATATCATTATTGTACCAGATGGCACTTCTATCTAAGTTAACATGCAGTAAAAGCTACTTATGACGGAATACCCATATGGCTCATGAACAAAGCTAAAAGACTAATGTGTCCATGTTTAAATCTGACTGGGACATTACCAAGGTAATTATTTAATAAAAGAATAAGGTCAATAATCGATTAGGCTGAAACAACTCCACACCGAAATACAATCAGTTCCATTAAGTACATTTTGAAACAGCAGGATATATACAAATCAGTCAGTAAGACATTAAGGGCTACTTTAAGTAACTGGATTTTTATTTTAATACACAGTCTGAGAAATGAACTTGTAAATCAACTGAATTGTATGGGAAATGAAATAGCAAATAAATTAGACCCACGTTTAAAACAGAAGGTCAGCTAAATGTTCAAACTTAAGGCTATCATGGACACATAGATTCCACAGTCTTCTTTAAAACGCTGAAGTCTGTCAAATGTAACTTCACTATGAACTGGTCCAGAGAGCAACAGCAAATGGGGATGCTCAACAGGGGTGGTGATCAGGGACACGTTTCCTGTAAGGAGAAATCATACAATCAAGAAAAAGAAGTAAAAAATCAAAAGCATGCTTCTAACTAGTTTTTCACTGCCTACAAATAGAGCTATAACCTGTCTTAACCAAAATGTCTGTTGCTCCACTTCCACAGGGACTTAACTGCCAATTTAATAAACATACAGTCTCCAAAAAGATTGCCCTACGGTTTGCTTTCTTTTATATTTTTTTTTCCTGAAGCCCAGCTCAGATCTTGCAGTATATCCTAAGACTAGACTTGAAGTTGCAATCCTCCTGCCTCAGTCTCCCTAAGGAATATACTACCACATGGCTTAATTCATGTTTTTCAGTAATCTAAGTATTAAAAAAGTTCACCAAATTAGCCAGACTGCATCAAACAAAGCCACTGAACGACCTACTGCCAAGTTGGAGTCTGGGTAGACTGTGCCTTCATATGCCAACAATCATGCCGTGTATCTCTAATTGTCTGGCGACCAGACAGTGAATCTTTTGCAAAGAGATAGCGGGAACATCAGTGAACACTTTAACTTCATATATCAGCTTGTAAAAAATTTTTAAACAAAGTATATATGTATGTAAACGTAAACACACACACACACACACTTTAGATTTATATAGTGGGGAAATAAAATGAGTACTTCAAAAATCCCTGGTATGTCAGATTCAGAGACAGTAAACCAGCAAACGCAGGAATTCTCAGAAGTTTCAAAATTACAGAACTTTAAATATCTAACACTCTTCCGTTTAGCTATTTGGACATCACAGATACACATGACACCTCAAAACCCTCTGTCTCTTCTGAACTTAATTACAGAATGCATTTGATCTCTGCCACTGCACTGACACTTCCATGTCAAGACTAATGTTGCTGAAGTCCAGGTTTTAAAGTGAATAGCTACCTTCCTTGACCTACTTAGCAGATCATTCTGGCCTTCGCGTCTTCTTCCTATTACTTCACCTGGCATCTTGGATGCCACTCACTTGGCATTCCTCTTCTCCCACCCAAAAGCAACAGAGCCAGCTCAGCATCAACTGAGACTTCTAACTCTTACAGCAGACTTTCATAGCACAGCAACAGGAAACAGAATGAAGCACCTGTGGTGTGAATGCATTCTAAGAGAATTTACGTTTCTAGAGTAGGAACCTATAAAGGGTCCTTGCACAATGGGTACTTGAGAATGCCTGTGTGAACCATGTGTGGGGACGACCACCTGTAATCTCAGCTCAGGAAGAGGATTCTGAATCTGAAGCCAGTCCAGCTTACACAGCAGGACCAATGTCTAAAAACAGAACCACCCACATGTGTCTACGTGGAAGTGTACCCGGGAAGGACAGCTGTAAGATCTCACCCTGGTAAAGAGACAGCCGGCAGCCGCAGCTCCAGCCTTCCTAAGCCTGGCTCTTTCCCACTCGGGCTGCCCATGCCTTCCCTTACTTTAGATCATTTGCACAATCTCCCTGGAGTTGAGCTCTGGCGTGTGCGTACCTTGGTGCTGCTTTGATGATGTTGTCCACACGGAGAATCACCTCTGCTGCTTCAGCTGCACTCAAGAGGACCTGTCGCTTCACTTGGAAACTCTCGGTTATACCCAGTATTGCCATGTCTCCAATGGTACCTTCCTTCATATCTGAACAAGCAGCAAAGTGCCATTTAACAATAAGGTATTAAAGCATCTCTAAAAACTTGTAATAAAACTAACCCTGTTACTACATCTAACTACCTGATATAGTTAGCAGATAAAGTCTATAAAAGCACTCAAAGAAAATCTTTTTTTTCCCTTTGTCTATTTTTAAAATTTAATGTAGAAGCAATCTTATTTTAGCTACCAATACCAGTTCCCTCTCCTTCCCATCCTTCCATGTCCCCCACTGATCCTACCCTCAAATCCACTCCCCAGGGAGGGTGAAGCCCTTCATGGGGGATCATCAAAGTCTGTTATATCATTTGGGGGAGGGCGCCCAGTATAGCTAGGCTGAGAGAGTAGCCCTCCATGGGGAATGGGCTCGCAAAGTCTGTTTGTGCACTACAGATAAATACTGGTTCCACTGTCATAGGTCCTATAGACTCCCCAGGCCTAAACGAGAAACACATTCAGAAGGCTTGGTTCAGTCCAATGCTGGTTCCCAGAAAATCTTTTACAACTTTTAAAACTGCAGGGATTAGATCAATGACTCAGTGCTTAGGCTGTTCTTGGAAACAGCCTCAGTGCAGTTCCCATCATCCACGTGGGGCAGCTCACAACTGCTTCTGGTCTCTTAGGATGCATTTACACACGAATGCACAAACACCTTAAAAGTGGGCTAACGATACATTTCAGTGGATGAATGCTTGCACCCTGAAAACCTAAGGATCTGAGTTTGAGCCCTCAACAAGCTCGCACACCCCTCCCACACACACACACACAAGCTAGGCACAGCTGCCAAGTGCATCTAAAACCTTCACTGGGATGAAAGGAATTGGGGGGTATGAAGGGGGAGATAAGCATTGCTGTCTCCACCAAGAGCTCCCTGACCCCATTCAATCTAGCAAAAATGGCAAACTTCCAGTTCAGTAAGACCCTGACTCAGGGCAGTAAGGTGGAAAGCAATAGGGGTGTAGGCAGCCTACATCTTCCTCTAGTGTGCACACAGGGACTGATATACTCCTGTGTGTTACACACACACACACACACACACACACACACACACACACACACACACACACACACACACACACACACACACACACACGCCCACTTCGGGGAGGGGGAGGCAACACTAATGATCTCTATTATCAGAGGGCAGCAATATCAAACAGAAACTTTTAGAGGGGCAAGCTAGAAAATGATTTCATAGGTAAAGTTTCTAGCCTCTCTAAGCATTATGACCATGAGTTCGATCCTTTGGACTGACATACAACTCGTACAAACTGTCCTCTGACCTCCAAATGCTAGCTCTGTGGAATGCACACAGATGTACACACACACCCCCAACCTTTAATCCCCGGTGGAATTGAGCTCAAGGCTGGCATGGTCTACGTAATAAGCTCCAAGCCAGGGAAAGCAACATGGTGAAGCCTTGACTCAATAAAAAGGGGAAGGAGAGATGGCTCGGAGGTTGAGAAAGATCACTAACTGCTCTTCCAAAGGAGCCTGGTTTGATCGCCAGCACCTGTGTGGAGGCTCACAGCTGTCTCTAAATCTACTTGAAGGCTTCTGCAGGCACCAGGCCCACGTGTGGTATCTTGTTAAGTACTTTATGTATTAGAGGTTTATATTCAAAACTGACGTTTGCCATGAAGTTAGAAACTAACATTGTGTTTTAAGAGTTTACTCTTAAAAATAAGCCCTACTCACATATCCCAAACAGCTTTGTAACTCTTAAAGCAACGCTATGAACACAAAATTAAAACTAATATCCCCCATACACAGTAAGTATAAAAGCAATTAGCACTGCCATCTTTTATAGTTAGCATTAAGATGCTTTTTAAAAGTACAAAAAAACAAAAACCAAACCCTTATTGAACAAAGAGGGAACGGACTACTGTTGCTTTACTAAAAGGACACCGTGTCCAACTGCCATCTAAACGTTTGTGTGTATGGATTAGCGCTGCCTGAAGCCTTACTCAGAAAAGCTTCAGTCTGCAGCGGGCGGCAGTGAGCACAGAAATTACGATGCTGAGTGCTCAGCCCTCAACAGAGCAAGCAGATCACGCCCTCCGGTCTGAGACCTAAGACTGCAACAGTCCATCAGAGAGCAGAGTGGCTCAGAAGGTCCCACCCCCCAGCCCACAGGTCTAATGGCTGCTAGAGAAGGATAAATCACATTCCCCAGGGCACAGCCTCCAATCAGTACCTTCGCGCAAGTAAATAACCCTCCACCCATCGAAGCAGGAGAGTTCAGTGGAAGAGGACAAGGGGATCATGACCAACTGCGTAACACATGGGTTTGTGTGTGTAAACTTAAGTGAGAATTACTCTCAACACCGACGACACAAAAGCCCACTTATCTCTCACCCAGTCCAGCGGTTGTGCGGCCTTCACTGTGAGCAGCTCGGAGCTGTGCCACCAGATCTGCACTGTCATAGCCCGCATTGTCAGCTATGATGGTTGGCAACTACAATATGGAAATGAAAGTAAGCACCAAGGACTAGTAATTGTCTGTAGGCACACACCATGCCTGCCTATTTCTTAATGACTGTTCATGACTGAGTATGCAATGTAGAATCAAACGATAAAACATTGTGAACCATTTCAGTTCTGTAAAAGGTAAGGAAACAACATCTTTTTGTCTAGGACAGAAAAATGTACTCAGTTGAAAATCATCAACTTCTATGGGTTCAGATCTCCCTCTAGTTACCATTCTCAGTGCTTTGGCGAAAGACTCCATTGCTACAGCTTCCTTTCCTGGGGTTTTACTGGCAAGTTTTGCCACAGCATGAGCCATCAGCATCTCAGAACAACCTACAAATTAAAACCCAAAAACTATTATTATATGCTCTGTTGTCTCCAAAACAATAAAATGACTTCCCTTGAGGTTTGTCATTTTAAAGTCAAAGGCTAACATGATTAGTTTCTACAAGTCACGAAAAAGAGTATTTAACACTTCCCAATGCTTACCTCCTCCATAAACTGTCCTAGGATCTTTCACAGTCTGGGCAAGAACACAAAGGGCATCATGCAAAGACCTTTCAGCTTCATCCAAAATTTGCTGAGTGGCACCACGAAGTACAATGGTACATGCCTCTCCTAACATTAAATATAATATTCATGTCAGTTTCCATGTAGTCACATACCACAGCCATTTGCATTTCATTATCTATGTATGCATGACTATTGGGTTTTGGTAGCTGGTGTCTTCTACCATGCAATACTTTCTCTGCAAAACTCTATGTTCATAAGTACTCTCAAGTTACCAAGAAACATCTATGCTAAATGTACACATTTCAAAAAGGCACAGCAAATATAAACTTAAGACTTCAAGATACTGAAAAAAAAAACATAAAATGGGCCCTCTCAAAATTTACTTTATATTTGCCCTTATACATCCACTCCACATATTAATCTTTGGGTGTGTGTGTGGTAACGCATGCATGGTAGTGAGGGGAAATCGGTGTGTCCCAGAGAAGGAACTTAGGTAATCAATCTTGGCACCAAGCACCTTCACCATCTCACCTACAGAATGTATTTTAGCACTATGATAACCTTTCTTTTGCTCCAAGAGGCCAACAAGGACCTAAGTATTTAAGCCAAAATTTATAGTCACTCACCAAGGGCAACTCCAGAAAAGTGGATGAGTTTGTCTTCTCCGATCATGACTTCTTCGATAAGTTTGCAGCTTCCAAGCTTCACCAGCTCTGGGTGATCAAAAGTGGAGGCAATCTCACCACCTACAAACATAAAACACACTACAGGGTTAAAACCTGCTCTCAGCTGGGCATGGTGGCACATCCCTATACCAGCACTAGGAAGGCAGAGGCAGATGGATCTCTCTGAGTTTGAGGCTATTTTTGGATTGATTTACTTATTTAAACAATTTTACCTTTCAGAAAATTAACTTAGAAAACACAAGGTCCATACTTCACTCGCGCTGAGAGGCGCAGTATTTACTAAATATTCAGCAAAGCAGACTAGTTAAGACTCAAGACTCCTCTTTTTAAGCTCTAATTTGTTTAGACTATGCCTAGAAAGCTAGTCTTTATATTTGTGTGAAAGAACTAGGTGTCTTAAAACACAACATCAAAAAGAAGTGTACAGCCACGGCAAACCTAGGATTTATGTAATTTGGTATACACTTCAAACATGAATAAACTAAAACCTAAATGTACAACTTTTAAAGAACAAAAATGACAGAAGTAGAAAATTCTGTATTGGAGTCCATGCAATGGACCAGTAAGAATGAAAGCCAACCAAAAATATTGAGTAAGATATCTTTGTGTATAAGGCATACATATCTAATAAAAATAAATTTCATATTTAGACTTGGGTGTCCAAGTTATCTCACTACTATCAAATATCTCATTCCACACCCCCAAAATTTAAAATCTGAGAAACTTGAGTACCAAGTATTTCTAAGAGAAAACAATAACAACAACAACTACTACTACTACTACTGCTACTGGGACCAGTAAGATAGTTCAGCAGGTAAAGGCATTTGTCACCAAGCCACATGACCTGAGTTTGAGACCAAGACTTACAAGGTAAGAGAGAATCAACTCTCTGAAGCTGTCCTGTTATCTCCACATGAAAACCATGGCTCATATGCACCAATCACACGAAATCAATTAGTCAATATAATTCTTCAAACAATGTAACTACTTATATACCCTTATTTTAAGGGGTTTCTTCTTACTCTCAACAATGCATTGCACAGCAATGCTAAACATATGACAAGAATGGTAATTATACTTGCTAGAAACTAATGGCTTTTTTCATACCTGTGACAAGAGCTAGGCGTTCCACACCTGCAAAATCTGCATGTTCAATAGCCATGACACCAGCAGCACCAAACAGCTGTTCAGGATAATTATAAATTAACTGTCTGCAAACAAAACACATAGGAACTTTATGCTCAAAATGGCCACTTTTCATGATGAATTACATTGAAATACAAAACCTGCAAGCATATCATTATGCCGGAAACAAAAGTACCGGCCAGATGTATGTATGCTCAATCCTTCGGTCTCAAATGAGAGATCCCATCCCCACAAGTTGTTCTCTTAACCTCCACAGCAAAGGCAGAGAGGAAATTAAAAATAAAACAACCCAAAACAAGTAATCTACAGCAATGAAATGCTACCAAATCTTTGATAAAGCTACTTTTGCCTCAGAGTCTCTCCTAAAGACGAGTTTCTCAGGTTCCAGCTAGCCATTCTGTCAGACATTCCAAAGAGAAACAATCCCTCATATTTAAGTCATTCCCTATCCTGAGTACCCACAAGAAATGACATTGCTCTACACTGTCCCACAGCTACATGTCTGGTGAATCCACACAGCATGTTCTTCTGCCTGGTAGTCCCTTAGCGACCCTCCCACCCTGCCTCCCTCCACATGAGAAGATGGGTGTTACCTCACTGTGAGTGTTCAAGACTAACATAGATGCATTTTAAGTGACAACACCCAACTAATTAGCCTCACTTCATCTACCACATCAAGCACTCTATCCTTTTATCACATGAACACTGAGTACAGTACAATAAAGGCAAAGCTTGCCTTTAATCTAACTCACAGTCCACTGAGTATGCGTGTGTCTTAAGCTCACTGCTCGAGCTGCAACAACTGGCAACTGTAAGTGAATCATGTATAACAGTTTCTAACTGTTTGACAGGAAATACAATTTTCATGAGTAACTTCAGAGTTTGCTGAAAACACAGTCGGCACAGGCAAACACAGACCTGTTAATAAAGCAATTTATCCCATGCTTGAGGATACGCTCAACCTTCTCCTTCATCTTTTCCTTTTCTGCATGTTCTATTTCAGCAACCTTTGCCGTGGAATCCACTCTTACCCGAGAGCCAAATATCTAAGATGAAAGCAAAGGCAGAGTTAAGTCTTACTCCTCTTTAAAGTTCTATTAACAGAGCACTTCAGCACTTTTATGAACATACATATCAAAGTGTATGTGGGTATATTATTTTCAGAGTCTAAGCTGTTTAATGTACCTGACTCCTGATTAATAGTAACCAGCAACAGAATATCAAGAAATAGTCATATACCTTTATTTTGTCTGTATCCATTCCAGTATTTGCAATAAGAATTTTAGCATTTTCAATTCTCTTTGGTTGATTTACTCCAATCTTTTTATCCAACAGAAAACCTACAACAAACACAGAGATGCTAATAAATTCTTTGAGGATGCATTAGTAAATCTGCAAAGTTATCTGCGTTACCAAATTATTAATTCAAATAATTCACTTTAAAGCCTAATGTACCATGTTCCCAGAATCTAAAAACTATTCCATTATAGCAGTGATCACAAATATCAACTCATTATTTAAATATATTTGAGGACCGGGTGGTGGTGATACACAACTTAAATCCCAGCACTCAGGAGACAAAAGCAGGTGGAGCTCTGTGAGTTTGACGCCAGCCTGATCTACAAAGTGAGTTCCAGTACTGATAGGGCTGTTACAGAGAAACCCTGTCACAAAAAATTGACAAAGAGAACATAAGGGGTTGGAGAGATGGCTCAATGGATGAGGGTGCCTGCTGCCTGCTAGCTCTTGCAGAGGACCTGGATTTAATTCCCAGCACCCACATGGTGGCTCACAACCATTCATATGCCATCCAATGCCCTCTCCTAATCTCCAGACAACCAGACATGCACAAGCCACAGATATTAATGTAGGCAAATCACCCACACATTAATAATGAAGTAAATGAATAACATTTTAAAAGAGAATACACACAAGGCAATATTACAGCATTAGCAGAGAAATAAAACATCACCCAGAAGCTTTTGTTTCATATACATACAACAGACCAGAGTCTATTGATTGTAATGTAAAAAATTTAAATTCATTTTTACTAGCTTAAAAACCAACAAGATAAAAGAAGCAGTAAAGATCTGAAATCAAAGGATAGTGGTATGAATTCAGCCTAGCCTGCCTGGCATAGTGTGTGTGTGCCTTTAATTCCAGAACTAGGGAGAGCAACACAATACAGACCTTGCCCTAAAAAACAAAGAGAACTCCACCTCATAGTAAAACAGAAACATCACTGACAACACAGCTGGCAAACCGGGCCCCAGTCATGCTCTTGTCCTTACGCTTATGGAAAGGCGTCAACCAGACACTCCCGTGCAGGGCCGTATAACTGGAGGCAGACTACCAATTACCAGCCTCGCTCTGCGGACTGGGCACGTCACAGGACCTAACACTGACATCTTCAGACTTCTTTCAGACACCTAAGAAATGTTTAGCCCATTGAGCCCATGTTGTGCTCCCTTCTCTCCTCAGCTTGGTCTTGTCTTCAGCAGACCATCATGATGAGAACTAAAGGATTAAAGTCCCAATTACCATCCTTGGCACAGAGCCCATAGACAAGAATGGGGCTTGAACTAACTGCCTCTGTTACAAGGACCTCCCCTACCTGGCGGCCCATAGACAAACGTTACAGAGCCCTTGTACATACATCTATGTAACCAAGATATTTTCATCATTGCATAAGCCAAGTGGCACAGGACACACTGGAAAACCAGGATTCCAAGTCACTTTTAAGAAAATGCCTACACAGGCCAATGTTCATTTGCAAGGAAACACAATGTGAAGACACAGAAAATCTATGCCCTACAAACTACAGTTTTAAGAAAACAGCAATCCCAAGACTTAGTCCTCAAAAATCACATCCCTATATAGTAACCATATACAACTTGTCAGTTAAAAGAACTGAAAATATCTGTTCTTAAAACAGCAGAATGAGCTGGAGAGACAGTTCAGACGTGAAGAGTGCTCGATGCTGCAGAGTGTGGCTCCCAGTCTGAGCAGTTCCAGTCACATACAAACATGCACATGATTAGCCAATGAGGGAGCTCAGTTAGGAGTGCTCACCTAGCACTCACAAAGCCCTAGGCTATGAACCCCAACCCCGTCCTGCATAAACCAGGCAGGTGTGTGGTGTGCATCTGTGACCTCAGAACAGTTTAAGGTCATCCTTGGTTACACACATAGCAAGTTCAAGGCCACACCACTAGCTACAAAAGACTCTCTTTAAAAACAAGTAACCAAGCTGAGTGGTGGCGGTGCATGCCTTTTACACCAGCACTCGGGAGGCAGGGATAGGAAGATCTCCAAGTTACAGGCTAGCCGGGTCTACACTTGCTGCAGACCTGTGTTTGGTTCTCAGCTCCCAAAGGGAGGCTCAAGCAATCTTGACTGCAGTTCTGAGGATTCTGGTACCTTCTTCTGACCTCATGGGCACCAGTCATGCATTGTGATGCATATAAGGCTTATTATAAGTCTAAAAATTCTTAATTTAAAAAATGACAAATGCCACACCACAGTCAATAAAACAATCAAACAAAACCCCTTTATCCTCAACCTGCTAATTAAATGATTTGACTTATCCAGACTCATGTATTGGAAAATACATGTAATCCTAAAAAAAAAAAAAAAAAAAAAAAAAAAAGCAGCATAATGGCATTGATTTCATGTGTGAGATCTAGAAAAGATGCTGCTGCTGAAATAGTGTGGAACGTATGAAGCACAGGTCAACACTACAAACTGATTAAAATGACAACAGTAACGATCACTGGAAGCGGGAATGAGTATCTGAGACTCAAGGGCTGATCAGATCTTTCCCGTATCTGAGACACACATACCTTCATCTAAATAGGAGTCTGCCAGACTCCCACCAAGCTTCTTGATGACATGGATGGCCTCCAGATTACCAGAGCCCTTCAGTCTGAGAACAGCTTCCACAGCTAATTCAGTGAAGTGGTCCTTGTGATGAGTAAGGAGTTTTGAGGATAATGTCGTCCCCGCAATATTCATTAAATCTTGCCGGAATTTGACTTCATCAGAACTAAAACCAATCAAACAAAAAGAAAACCCAACCGTTATTAAAATTATTCAAACATATTAAGCCTACTTTATTTTTTATTTTTCAAAATTTACCCAAGTACTTGACTGTAACCAGGCCTCTAATGTCACCAAACTCAAGAAACATGTAAACAAGGGATACTGTCTTTGGAATTTTGGAATCAAACTGCCAAACCAGGTGAGGCATAAGCAAGCAGACTATCAAATGTTGCCAAGAATGCAGGGAAATAACCATTCGTGACACACGGCACAAACAGAAATCATTTCTGGAGATTTGGTCAACTAAAATGTTAGACTCAGCAATTCCACTTCTAGAAATATCCCATGGGTAACAAATTTCCCACATTATTACAGAGCTACAAAAATGCAATTCTCCAAGGGCAGACAGTTTAAGGAAACTTCATCAATACCCAGACACACAGGGGTTGTCCTCCCAGGTTAAAAAGAGACTAATAAACCAGGCATGGAAAAAGGCCTGTAGCCCCAGCACTCGGGAGGCAGAGGCAGGCGGGTCACTGTCTGGAGCACAGGAGGATGGCGTGCAGGGTCAATTTCAATGCTGTCTGAGGTTAGGAAGACTATCTCTAGAGGTAACTCGGCAGGTAGGGAAGGCAGAGACCAAGCTCCTGCAGGCCTCTCATCATCCTCTGCACTGACTTTCCCAGCACCATCTGGGTTACCAACCCATGGTCCACAGCGGAGCTCAACAGCGCCTCTCTCGCGGCCTTGGTGGCTTCTCTCCAACCTGCGATGATGGTCTGTGGATGTATCTTTTTTGCAATTAAAGATTCTGCTTCCTGTCAATAAAAAAAAGCACACAAATAAAAATGATAAAGGACTGGATTACTTCTACTGCTCAAAATCATTCACAACAACAAGGTGGGAAGTGTTGAGCGGTTCTTACCCGGAGTAGCTCTGCTGCCAGAACAGTAACAGAGGTAGTGCCATCACCAACCTCGTCATCTTGAACCCGTGACATATCTAGGAAGAAACAAAATTACTTCTCCACATTCCTAAATACTTTTAAAACATCCACTTTGAAAAATCTAAACCCCGCTTATAGCAAGCAGGTCTGATACCTGACAAAGTTTGAGAGACCTTTCCGTTCTAAATACCATAGCTCGAACATGCTCTCCCAAATTCATGGACACTCAATCCCACATCTTTTTCTGCCTCACCCATGTTATGACACAGCAAACAGGACCTTACCGACCTGCACTCTCTAGGCCTTCAGGGTTCAGGCAAACAGACTGTGTCATTTAAAAACTACCTAGTGCGTGGTTGCAGCAGCTCCAAGTGGATACTAATCACACTTCTGAAATTCATTTCAACAACAGTAAATGATGGCTACAATTTAAAATTTCAATAGTTGAGACAAGCCATAAAGAAATGTTATTGTAAAACAGATGAGCAGACTCACCAACTAAAACTTTAGCTGCTGGGTTGTCAACACCAATGTTTTTTAGAATGGTGGCACCATCATTGGTCACCATCAGGGAGGCATCTCGTCCACTGCTTAGAAGAATTTTGTCCTGAAGAGAAATTGATGTGTGTTAAATTAAGGAGTAAGAGCCTTTGAAGAACACCCAGAGTCAGTAACTGCAGCTGTGCACTGTGATCTCCAACACTCTGGGTGGCTACCTGGCCACCAGACATTTTTAATGTATGTATCGTATCCTACAACCGAACCTCAATGTTTGCCTAAAAACTTAGAGGTACGGGTAACACAAACTAGTTCTGCTACAGCACCATGGCAGACAACAACGGAAACAAATGTCCATGAACAAAGTCAAAAGCAAACCCCAGAACACTATATAGTGGCTAAAGGAAAATCATGTATTTTTAAAGACCATCATCAATAATGGGATCCTCCTTATGATAGTTAAAAGATCAACTTAAAAAAATTGGCAAAAATCGACAAGAGGGAGTTCAACAAACACAGGATGTTGAAGACAGGCTCAAAGAAAGCAATGGGAGGAGGCGCTGAGGGAGGCGTCAGGTGACCCTGACCCAAGGAGGGCTTGGGCATAAAGTATCTGTGTGTGTGTGAGAGAGAGAGGGGGGGGGGAGGGAGGGAGGAGACAGCTTGGATTTAGTCTTGAAATAAGATTGAAGTCTTGACACTGAAAATGCGGGGTTTGTTCAGTGTTTGGTATCTAAGGACATCTGGACAGTTAATGAGTTTAGGGGAGTCATGGGGCAGTAGGTATTGGGCAATCACTTGGGCAGAGGAAAAGTAGGTGAGCGAGAAGAGACACATTGTGTGGAACAGGTGATCACGGTATCAATAATGGAGGGGTCAGAGTGATGCGGCCACCTGACAGGAAGGAGCTGCCATCTCTAACAAGTGTGAGCAGAAAGAGCTAGAGGACACTCTGGTGTATGAGAAGGATGGGGAAGAGGTCTGGGGAGTTTCTGAGGGAGTGTAGAGGATCCAAGGCAGACAGGAGAATATTAAGGAAAGAGGTGAGTATGGGAGTCGAGGTAAGGAATGTGAACAATGAGTTTTGATAAAGAGAAATTCGGAGAAAAGACCTGAGACAACGGACGGGACAGTAGAGCCCTTTCTAAGTTAGGAGTTGAGGAAGTGGTGGGAATAAATGGTAGGAGGCGATCAAGAGACTGAAAGAGCAGAGCCCAGAGCTGGTTAGATTTAGTCATGGGCACAGGAGACCAGAGGGCATCCGTGGACAGTGCCACAGAATTCTAGAGGTGGAAGCAACAGGGGCAGAGGCCATTCTTAGCAAGTGTCTATGTACTCTGCAAGGGTGGGAAGGTTTGTGTATATTTGAGAGGCAGAGGGCCGGAGCAGAAGAGAGACCATTGTAAGAGATAGTTTGTGGGGGGGGGGAGGGCTGTAAGGCTATAAAAACAATGTATGCATGTCAGAAGTTTAAAATAGGGACACCAAAAAAAAAAAAAAAAAGTCATTTTAGAGTTCTGTGTATAAATGTTAACACCTGCTGCCAGTGGACAGCAATGTGCCGTTGGGGATGGCGATACAGGTGGAGAACTTTTTCCATTTTTGATTTTTAATAATTTAATGTCTTAGACCGCAAAGCAACAACAAAATTGTTACTAACTACATCAGCCTAAAGGCTTTACTCAGTTTTCAAAACGTTTGTTTTTGGCCAGGCCGCTGCAACGCAAGACCACATCTCAGGAAAACAAAACTAGAAGAAACAAGCCTGCGAACAAACTTGGAAAATTTCCCCAGGTTTCCTTACCATGCCCTTGGGTCCCAAAGTGCTCTTCACCAAGTCTCCAATGGCGATGGCACCGATAAAGGATGACTTGAAAGAGAAGAAAGGAAAAAAAAAAAAAATTCAGAAAAGGCGGTCAAAGACTTAGCGTCGTGAAGTACAACCGTTGCCAATCCCAAGAGGCGGAAGGAACGGGCTTACCAGGCGAGCTGTCTCGGCTCTCTCTTCATCAGCTCCGGCCTTGAAGATATTCACGGGGGCCAGGGAGAGGGACGCCTGAAAAGGGAGCCGGGGACACTCGGTTTGCACGCCATCCAGGGCGCCCGTCACGCTGCAGGGTTTAGACGGCGGGGGGGCGGCCCGGGGGTAAAGCGATCGGGAGGCGTGCAGGGCCGCACTACCGCGGCGGGCAGCGGCCGCCCACCCTCCGTCTTCCCGGGCCCCGCCCCGGCCCCGCGGAGGGCGGGGCTGCCAGGAGTCCTAGAAGCTTCTCCGCGCGGCCCGGGGCGAGCGCGGGGGTCGCCGGGCCCCCCTGACCGCCGAGGGCGGGCTTTGGTCGGCGCTGCGGGCCGGGGGGGGGGGCGCGTGCTCCCCTCGCGGCCTCCCCCGCCCGGAGCGCGGATGCGGCGCAGGCCTCACGCCCGGCCATGTGCGGCCGGCCAGGCGGGCCAGGCGGCGCAGGGGCCGGCCGCACGGCAGCCGCGGCCCGGGCGGGGCGGGGGCCGGGGCCGGGGCCGGAAAGCCGGGCTCACCATGGTTCCCGCGGACTGAGCGCAGCCGACGACTAACTCCGGGCAAGCCGCGCCGAGGAGACGGCAGGCGAGAGGGAGGCGGACGTGACGACAGCCCGGCCGCGGGGCGGGGCCGGAAGCGGGCCGCGGGGCGGGACCGGAAGTCGCCGCGGTGTGGGAGGGGCTGGGGCGGGGCGGGGCCGGCTCGGTGGATCTCCGGGACAAAGAGAGGCGGAGGCGGAGGCGGAGCGGCTGCTGGCGTGCGTTTTCACCGTCACACCTGCAGTCTCGAGGGACGCACCCTAACCGTTTCCCACAATTACTCCCCCTGGGAGCAAGCGCGCAATTCTTCATTTCCCCCCTTTCTGGGGGTGGGTATTTACCTGCGTGCACACTTGCTTCTCTTCCTGGGGCACAAAGCGTGTGCCCCAGAATTCCCCTAGCTGGCCTTTTGGGTTTTGCTTGTTTTGGAGAGTGGTCCAGGAACCAACCTGCTCCTTGATGAGAAGCACAGCCTTGGAAAGAACACCTCTGTCTGATCAGCCAGGGCAGCCAGAGTGGAGGCTACCCTGGGCGACAGAGCTTTCCCCGGCTTTGTGATGAGCCTGCCGATAGCGCTTTCTGTTCCCAGTGTCCAGATGGCTCACGGCTGCTTTTCTAATCAGCAGGCTAGGTGTTTGCTATCAGTTGCCACATTTGAGGCAGGAGTGGCTCCAGCAGCCTGGGGTGGCAAGCTGCGGGGTGTCCATAGTTCTCTCTCTCTGTCTCTGTCTCTGTCTCTCGCTCTCTCTCTCTCTCTCACACACACACACATTTTAAAGTTCTACCAAACATTGGATTTTCCATCCTAGTTGTTTATAATCGTGGGCTGCTGTAGCACACTGCTCAAAGGGATGCTGTCTGGAGCTGAGTTCCTGCTTTTGTTTCAAGTTTGAAAACGTACCTACTTTTGTGGCGTTGGGGATTGAACTCCGGGCTTGTGTTGATGGATTATACAGCGGAGCACAGTTGGTGTTCGAAGAACCCACCCATCTCCCAAACTTCCACGGTGGCTGTATACTGTCTTGGCTTCCACAGCACATATAAACACGGCAGTTGTTTTAACACTTGCAGTTAAACCCAAGGCCTTTGCAGCACCGGCCCTGCCTCTAATGGTCTGAGGTGTGTCATTCACATGCCTTGCTTTGTGAAATACAGAAGCAGAGGCACCTCTATCATTGGGTTGACCTGAGGAATAAAGTAATTCACAACCACATCGAACAGGTCCAGTTTACACACACACACACACACACACACACAAGTATGGCATGGTTAGACTGGACCTCTGTTGTAGGAAACACTTGAGATTCCTGGCAAAAATGATGTTCCATTTGGGCCTAGATTCTATGGTTATTTTTAATAGTAATAGCTGACACCATGTTGAGAGCTTTTTTATACCACATCATTTGAACACGCCCAGGCTCCTCAGTAGACACTAGTAACATTCTGTTTTCAGATGAAGATGGGAGGGTTAACACCTTGTGCTGGAGGCTCTGGGACCAAGTTTCAGCATCATGGCTACCCTCCATGTGGTCATATTTTTGTGCTGACTGGAGTGGAGGGGAGTGGGCAGGCAGGCAGGAGGGCTCCCCAGACTTGCTGTTCCGTCTCAAGTCTAGGACAAATGGCTGAGGTGCCTATTTCACGTGTCAAGCAAACCTGGCTGCCAGCATCCCTCAGTCCTTACCTGTAACAGCGTATGGCTGGCATACCCCAATGTTACCCTGAACTTCTCCAGCTCAGGGCTCACCAAGCTCTGAGCCTGAGGTCAGACGTTTAGTAACCACTCCTGGAAGTGAGCCATTTCCATGTCCCCAGTTGCCCCTTCTGGAACACCTGCCTGGAGACATGCCCGTGACCTGTCCCACACGACCTGTACCGCACAGTCTCCTTAGTAACCCTGGATGTCTCTGGGCATTCTCCTACAGCGAGCAGTCTGGGATGCCAATGCGATACTGGCACAAACTCCAAGAGAGGCTACCCTGGATGTCTCAGGAAACAGCTGCTGCTGGAAATGTGAATCTGTGGGAGTCAGAAAAGAGTCGTGGGCCAAAGAGGGGGAAGTGCTTTCTTTGCGGGAAGGACCTTTTTTGGATTGGAGAGATGGCTCAGGGTTTGGGAGCACCAGCTCAGCACCTACATGGCAGCTCCCAAATGTTGGTAACTCCAGTCCCAGGGGATCCAACATCCTCTTCTTCAGGCGCCAGGCGTGAACATGGTATAACACATATATACAGGTGAAACACTCATACACATAAAGTATTTTAAAAATATTTTTAAATATTTAAGGTGAGACTGCATGTTCAGAGAAAACTGGAGTGTAAACTTCAAGATGGCATACTTCATAGAATTTGTGTGAGTCTTAAAGGGTACAATCTAAGTAAGATTTTGATTACACATTTGGATGGTACTAAATGCTTATTCATGATCAACAGTAAAATAATGTCTACGGGGCAGGGGATGGCCTGGCTTCAGTTGTGTGACCACCAGGGGGCATTCCTGGCCTGGGAGTTCACCACACCATGAGCCATTATGATTCATAGATGTCAGACAGGTGTGAGAAGGTAGAATTACCATCTCCTTGCTTGCTGATCTGGAAGCCTCCAGCTAAGTGTTTAGAGAGAAACCACCTTCAGAGCTCAGAAGCAGAAGCTGGTCTGGCCACTTGCAGGAGGGCACATGCTGTTCAAACCAGATGTGCCACCAATTCCCAGGACGGGTTTTTATCTATTTATTTTTATTCTTAAGACAGAATTTATTGGTAGACCCCCCCATCCTAATCTTGGCCATATTAAGGTCAGAGGGGACTGAATATTTCCCCCTTTTATTGAAAATGAATGTTTACCATATAATATACCCTGATGATCCTCTCGCTCTCTCCATGACTCCCCCTCCTATCCAGATCCATTCCCTTTCTGTCTCATCAGAAGACAAACAGGCTTTTAAGGGTTAATAATATAATAAGATAAAGCAAAAACTAACACATCGGAATAGAACAAAACAAACGAACAGTCCGAGAAAAAAAGGCACAAGAAACAGATGTCGACTGAGACACAGTTGTTAGCACACTCAGAAATCCCACAAAAATACTTAACTGCAAGCCACGCCCAAAGAACCTGTAGGGTAAAAAATGGAAAAATATCCCAGTGAGCCTTGGAGTCAAATTCAATGCCTATTTGTTCTCTCAAGTTCTATTCTTTTCTCTGGTTCCTCTCTAACCACTAATCTCCTTAACATATTATGCATATGTCAATATGCATAATAGTAATATATTATGTATATAACTATATATATTAATCTGTACCTTCTTTTAGTCTAAATCAGGATTTTATGCCTAAGTGTTTGGGGTCAGATGTTTGTGGAGTGTACCCTGGCCTTTGCTGCTGCATGTCAATAACTCTTCTGGTATGATGACCAAAAATGTCAACACCACCCAGTGTCTCCTGGGTACAAGATCACATGTGGTGGAGAACCAGTAGCCTAGACAAAGGACTTGGAGCAGAATAGCATTTCTGCACAAAATCAGTTTTAGAAATGTCTTATTTGTTTTCAGGCCTCAAGATGCACTTGCCTTTTTCATCTTTGGTAAGCAATTGTCCCAAATTAGAAGCTCATGGAAGATGGTTCTATGGAACCATCTAATTGAACCCACTTGAGGCACCAGGCAGATTTGGGCCCACTTTCTAAAGCAGTTCCGAAACAAAGAAGACCAAACAAATATTTAACCTCTGGCCTGAGTCAACTGAGTCTTTGTAGGGAATCTCCTTCGCTTTGTATTTGCCACAGCCAGGGTCATGCTGACTGTACATTTGGGGATGCTGGAGGGAGGCTTAGAACATGATTCAAGAACAAAACTCAAGCTGGGTCATAGTTCTGAAGCTTCACCAGTAGATTGGGGTCTTCTGGAATTTTTTAAGATTTGCAGTCAAAGAATCCTGGCATTGTTCAATTGGTTCTTTCCACTCCGTGGCTTTATCAATGGGAAAGCTGTCCTAAAAATTGGGTTCACAGAATTGAGAAAAAGAGTGTGGGAAGACTTGAGGAACCTGCCTGGGATAGTTCAGTTAAAAAACAAAAACGAAACGAAAACAAGTTCCAGCGTATGTCCATCAGCGGCACAGGCATCAGTGTTTGCTGCTGACCATTGAGTTAGATGGTTGCGATGAGGGGCCGGCAGGTGGACTTAGGTTCTGATTTGCTCCTGCTTTGGGGTTTGTTTTCGGTTTTACACTTGCATTACTCCTAATCAGCTGATATAGGACCAGCTCTGGGGAGAGCAGATGTCCTAAGGCAGCCTTCCAACCTTGAACTCAGTGTTCTGAACTCTTTAGAGAGAGCAAATGCAATTAAGTTTTATTCTGGTTCTGCATTTTGCTGGGGGGGGGGCGGGGAATTGATGCACGAAATGAGTTAGATGGGAAATTCATAGCTGTGGTGATGTACCCTGGGATGCTGTGTGTGTGTGTGTGTGTGTGTGTGTGTGTGTGTGTGTAGGAATGGTGAGAAATGCCAGAGAGAAGGAAGATGGTGGAAGTTGAGAAGTATCAGGAAAGAAAAAAAAAAAAAAGTTCAAAAGGAGAGACAAAACAGTCAAGTCGGAGTTAGTACTGTGACTCTTAGATGACCTTCCTAAATGAAAAAGATTATCGTCGCAGAGATGAAAGGGACTCTGAAGCAGATAATCAGAGCGAGAAGAGGACTTGGTGGCAGATCCTGGGAGCACCATCCACAGTCATGCACATTGGACAATCTGAGGTTCCCAACCTTCCCTTTGACTCTTGTGGTGGCTAATAATAGCTGTGACACCTTCCAGAGAGCAGCCATACTGTAGATGGGAACCCTGATGGCTGGAATGACATGGGTCTGTTTAATTTCCTGCCTGCCCGCCTGCCCTGCCTGCCTGCCTTTTTCAAAGTTTTGTTGTTTGCTTGTTTTGGTTGGATTTTGGAAGTAAGCTCTTGCTATGTAACCCTGGCTGACCCTAGACCTCATGTCCACCTAGTTGACCTTGAACTTTCAATTCCCCTGCCTCAGCCTCTTGAGTGCTGGGGTTACTGGTATGTGCCACCATACCTGGCTTTGTTCAAGCTTTTGAAGCTGCTCAGAGGCAATTCATAGATTTCTCTTTGTAGTGATGGTAAATTTTTTACTTCTCCATTCTATGGAGACATCTATATTTTCTATCACTTGGCTAAACAAGGCCAAAAGTGAATGCCCAGAGTAAAAGAATGAATGGACTGAGTAGATGGGACAATGAAGAAGGGAAGAGAGGGCCAGGCAGCTCTAAATGCGTGCACAGGAGAGGAGAAGTTGGTGAGCTTTAACTGCATTGAAACTGAACTCCGGAGTCAGGGCACAGCTGTCTGTAAGAGCCAGGAGAAAACACACAAGGGTAAGGCCTCACTGTTCACCTTGACGTGCAGATTATACTAGCACAGGGCTAGAATAAGCCTGCTCATGGATAGGGCAGACCCTGAAGACTGAGCTGAGGAGACATATGACTTTTGTCTAAAAGGTGGAATTTTCTAGAGCTCAGGAGAAAATGATGCAGGCAGGTAAAAAACCAGCCACAAGAGAATAAATCCTTTTATTTTTTCAGCCCTGGCCATGCAGGATGAAGACTTGTTTTAGAATGGGAAATCTCCTCATTTTGGCTCATTGAGCAAGTCGTTGAAGAGAAAATGGGCAGCCACCTCAGGATTTGAAGATGCATCGGGGAGCTTGAACAATTCTCAGGAATGAAGGTGGAGAAGAGGTGAGCAGGAATAGATAGATGAGCACCTTCCCATCTCCATAAAACCACTCTTCCGTATGTAGTCGACAGCTTTGGCTCTAAGAATGAAATTGGTTACACTTGGAAGACCGCTATAGATATTTGGGCCGTAGATAGAGCCCACGAGAAGCAGACAGAGAGGCTCATACTGAAGCACTCAAGAGAGGTGCGTGAAGACAATGATGGCTGGGGAAAGGCTGGGACTCTGATCTTTTAGAAACTCACAATGGGGCTTGGCCCATAGTCTGTCTGTCTGTGATGGTTTGGGGACTACAGCCCTTTCTTGGGAGTTAATGGTGTGGGCCATCCATGTACAGCATTTCTTTTAATGGCGTATCGCTTTAGTCCTTTAGGAAAAGCCATTAAGGTAGGACTCGTTGCTTTTTGCCCCTTAAGAGGCCTGTTGAGATCTGAGGCCTTGTGTGACTGTGGTCACTGTGGCAGGGCCCATCAGGACTCTGAAGTACGGGAAGCAATAAGAGGCTCCTGCCAGCTTCTAGAGTGACAAGGACAGGACCATGGCAAGAACTCCAAGACAAAAAGCTCTGCTGTTCTCTGAGACTGACAATTGTTTGGGCTGAAGGGGCCTGGCACAAACCTCTAGCAGATTTAGGGCCCTCCAGGGCCACCTCGAGGCGGTGCGGGCTCCCGAGCAAGCTACACCTGGGTGTGTGAGCTCAGGGAAATGAGTTGCCCGGCACCTCTATTTCCCTCGCAAGGCGTGTGGACTCAACTGTGGACTCCAGATGCAGCTGCACGGGCCACCGAGACAGTCGACCGATGGTCACTGCTAGAGCCTCTCGCTTCTGAAGCCACATGCCAAGCTTCACCATATGACGGGGAAAGGATGGCGCTCCGAAAGGCAAAGGAAGCTGTTCATACAACTCTAATGCCCTGCTTCACATAAATCAACCCAACAGGCACAGTAACTGGTCCCACGCTGTGACACATTTGGGATTTTTTTTTTTTTCTTAAGACTGTGTGTGAGTTCAGCAGATCCAAACCACGCCGTCCTTTGGTGATGTAGCAGTTGGGCTATGTGGATTTCACTGCAAGGCTGGAAGTGCGGTGTGTGTGTGTGTGTGTGTGTGTGTAGATCCCTGCACCCGTCTTTACCAGCGTCGCATGGTTTGAACACCGTGACCAGGATGGGCGGGGAGGGAGTAAGCAACAGAGTTGGAAAGAGAAAATGTTATACCTGGAAAGAGGGGCCGATTAGAATCACTGGAGGAGCTAGCCTAGGAAAAAGGACAGAGGGATGATGTAAGCGGATGACAAGGAGGAAGAGAGACAGACAAAGAGCAGACAACAGAAACAGTATCTGAAGGGAAAGGGAACTTCCTGATGCTGAGGAAGTTTCACAGTTAGGGAAGGATGGTGATAACAGTTACAGAAAGCAGGAGCGAGGTGGCCAAGAAGTTCCAGCTGAATAGCTAAAGGGTCTCTGGGCATGGCATGGTCTAGCCTTGTCTCTGTAGCTAAAGGGAGGGAGGTATTGGAGTGAGCCAGGAGGGAAACTGGACTCTTTGTGTCTGGGGCTTGGACTATGACCTGTGTGGCCCTTCCCAAAGCTAATCATGTATAAGCTGTGCATATTTATACAACATCCCTTATTTCGTTATGATCATTCGGTTTGGGCCACACAACTTCTGTGAAAGCCCCTTTGCAATAGCTAGACAACGTGGTTGTGACAGTGGCCATCTCCTGTGGGCCGGGGGTGGGGGACACTGTCCCCAGGCTGGTATCCACAGCTCTGTGTAAAGAAGGAAGGTGAACTAGAACCAGGTCCTGGGGCGCTGCCGGGTTCCCTGAGGGGATTCTTCGGGGTGCTCGTTGTTAGACTCCAGGATGTCTGTTTCCTTAGCATCCAAGCTTTCCATTAAGTACAGGATGTCAGGAGAGAGTCCAGAGCCAGCCCCGGGATGGATTCTGCTGGTCTCCGAGGATGTTTCCGTATCAAGTAAGAGAGCAGCCCTGGGGCCCATAGGGTCTGGAGCCAAGTTTCCCAGGGAGGTGTGCCTGGACTCCCGTAACTCCGGAAGGCTCCACCTTTGCGGGAATCTGTCATCATCCAGGTCCTCCTCAAACTTGAACAAGTCTCTCTCAGGACTGGTGGAAACAGCCTGGGGCTTGGGGTCCCCAGGTGGTGTCGCCTTCCCTGCGGGGTCTACCTGCCGCTCAGTCCTGCTAGGCTGCACCCCGGTGAACTCGAGGCTCAGGATGGAGGTAGCGGAGTCATGCGGTTGGCCGTCTGATGAGGACGCGGGGGCTTCGGCCGCTGTGATCAGGACCTCGGGGACCCGGGGCATTTTGGTAGGGGAGGCCCTCACGCTGGACTGCGGGGTCAGGCTCTGCAATGTGCTGGTACGGCTGGTCTCCCTGATGGTGGACAGCTCTCCCATGCTGGAATGCAGCTTAGGGCTACCCTCTCGGGAGTGGGATTGCTTCCGGCTGGGTGAGGCTCCGTGGGGATTTCTCGAGGGTACATCCAGCAGATCCCGAGCTGGGCTGGGGGGGAAGAACATGGAGCTGTCGCTGGCCTGCCTGCCGAAAGTCCTCCTCCTGGGGCTGCCGGGGTGCTCGTGGGTGCTCAGGAAGCGCTTGACTCTCCTCATCACCGAGTGCCGGGGCCCATGCTTCTCGTAGTTCCAGAGCCAGTCCTCCGCAGGGAACTCGGACCCCAGCCTGAAGCACGGGACAAAAGACAGAGTAGCTGTAGGGCTACATTGAGGGCGGTCTCTAAGTCAAAAGCCGAGCTAGGGCAACTGCTATTTACGCATACAAAATGATAGCCGAGGAATGTAAAAGGCAAGAGTGTATGAGCGCATGCGCCATTAAGGATGACGCCACGGCCATGACATCGTCATATATCTAGTAGCCTCTAGGAAAGTCCGCTGACTAGAAGGCGTCCCCACCTTATCTCGGGAGCTACATTCCAAGATCTCCAGTGGATTCCCAGATTGATGGTAATGCCTTTTCCCTGTTGTGTTAGCTAAACACATGCTACACACGTAGCTATACCCTTATTAATTTGTTTAGAGACAGTCTCATTATCACAGGTTTGCCACAAAACTTGCAGTTTTGCCTAGGATGACGAACTTCTGATCCTTTCATCTCCAATTCCCGTTTCAGGGTTGCAGGCATGTGACGCCGTGCTTGGCTGTGGCCATAACTTGTTTTAAAATTAATCTTATTATTTTGTGTTGCATGTGTGCGAGTGCAGGCAACCATGTGCCATGGCATGCTTGTAGAATGACCTCTGGTGAGGAGTCAGTTCTTTCCCTCTACTGTGGGTCCCAGGGATCCAACTCAGGTCATCAATCAGGCTTGTGTGGCAAGTGCTTTTACCAGCTGAGCCATCTTGTCTACCCAGCCATAACTTCTGCAGCATCAAGTATGACGGCAAAACCTGCATGGGCTGTTTTTCCATTCTTAACAATAGCACGAGGAGGAGACTCATCCTTTTCCATATTAATAAACAGTATATTTTTTTTCATTAATGAGTAACTTTCATTTTTCACTTAAGGGACACATTTTGCAACTTCTCTTAGACATAGCCAAATACACCAGCATCATTACTTTTTTGGTTTTTCGAGACAGGGTTTCTCTGTAGCTTTGGAGCCTGTCCTGAAACTTGCTCAGTAGACCAGGCTGACCTCAAACTAACAGAGATCCAACTGTCTCTGTCCCCCAAGTGCTGGGATTAAAGGCGTGTGCCGCCGCCACCGCCACCGCCACCACCTGGCAGCATCACTACTCTTGTGTGTTAAATAGATTCATAAATTAAGGTGTCCTTGAACATAAGCATTGTTGCTCTGATGACTGAGTTGGCTAGTAGGTGAGGGGCAGGTAGGGCATGCACTATAGATGCACTGGACATAGGGCTGACTCACAGACCAGGGAAGATAAAGTATGATGGCTCCAAACATCATTCCACTGTTCAGAATGGCATGCAGTTTAAAATATACGAATTGTTTGCTTCTGTGACCTTCCATTTAATATTTTTGGACTATGGTTGACTACACAACTGCAGTTGGAAGTAAAACAGCAAATCAGAGGGATTTTCATACGCTTAGAAAAGAACACAAATCAAAGAATAAACCATAATGTTATGATGAAGTTAGTTTTATCCATACGGATTCCCTTCCAGAGTGTTGGAGACCTTCAAGGGGTTCCCAGATCACACTCGAAACACTTCTGATCTAGAAACTTGAATGTTAGTATATACTGTGCAAAACATGGCTTCTTTTGCTTTTATTTGGGTTGAAATGAAGACAGATTTCCCCAGGACCCACTGTTCCCCTAGATCTATAAAAAGTAATGGGGCATGGCTAAACTCTAGAGAATATTAGCACCGGCAAGACAGCTCCGTGGGCAGAGTGCTTGCTGCGTAAGCCTGGCAACCTGAATATGACCCCAAGACCCCGAGCAAAGGTGAAAGGAGAAAACAGACACTAGCAAGTGTCTTCTGACCTCCATACCTGTGGCTCTGCATATGCGCCTCGGCATGTGTGCCCCTCCCCTCCCACAGCAAATGCCAAAGGGGGCGTGATGCAAGCAACAGCTAAGGCTCATTTAGCTGTGGAGGTAACGATGTCAATTCATATTGCTGTCGTTACCAACACTTTACAGACAGGTTACTGAGCTCCAGGAGATTCATTACGCCTGTGAGGCCAAAACAGAAGTCTTACTCCAATGCTAGAGCTCAGAACAGAACAATGAGTAAAATTGGGAAGGAACTGAGACATGCCTCGTAAAAGCCTGACATCTCTGCTACTCAGTTTGGACTGAGGGAGAAGTCGGCACACCATGAAAAGGAGGTGTGTCGGTGAGGTGGTCTCTCTCTGTGCTTGGGGTCCCCTGGTAGGTTTGAAGGGTTTGCCGTGGCTAAGGATTTCCCACTGAAATGCTGACTTAATGAGTCTACTCTTTTAATCTCCTGCAAGCCTTAAGTAAAATGAGCTAACGAAGCCCATTTGGCGGAGAGGTCTACTCCTGCCTTAGACTCCAGGGTTGTCGTCTCACATCTCCATCAACTTCAGCCTTAATGGGGGCTGGGAACAACTTAAACACTTGCCCTGAAAGGCCAGTTGCTCATGCTGGCTTAGGGAGCAACGGCAACCCTGCTGTGCCTGTCCAGGGCTGGTAATTACATCCATGGTCGACCAGATGTCCTATGCTAGGTGCGTTTTCTGTGACATATAGGTAAAGGCTGGCAGAGTGCGGGTGGAGCCAGAAGAGTGCCAGGAAAAATTGTCCTGGGATGGAGCTGGATCACAACCTCTTGCTGTTATTCGGAAGCTCCAGTGGTGTCCTTGGCCACCGGATAGTCTCCTGTCCCTCCCCCTCCAGATCCTGTTACATTGCCCTGGGAGATGCCGACTCATGGTTTGGTGGCCTCAGTGACCCTGCTGGTTGGGTTTCATTAGGTCAGCTCACAGGGCCTAATTAGTCACACTTCACAGCCATCCGTTTAGCTAGGGAGTTCACAGAGGATGGACAAGCACAGTTGCTCACGGGGACTGGCACACTGGAGGTGCTCCGAGACTTGAGGGCAAGCTGGCACTTTCTCTTTATAGGACAGGCATGTGCCCTTTACTTGGGACACTGACTTTTTATTTTGGGGTTTTCCCCTTAACTACATTAAAGGCGCCCTACCTGGTAAGTGGGACATCATGGTCTTCTATGATAAAAACAAAAACCAAAAACCAAACGTATGTATTACTATTATTTCAAAACGTTGTGACTCAAAAGGAAAAGAAACAAATAAAACAAACTGGGTCAGAAATATGGCTCAGTGCAAAAGGGTATTTGCTACCCTATCCAGATGACCTGATCTCTGGAGCCCACATGGTAGGAGAGAACAGGTATTGGTAACCTATCCTCTGACCTCCACATATACATGTGGGCCTGTGTATGCTCACCACACCCACACAAATGCATGTGCACGCATTCATGGATGCTGGCGTGTGAACGCACACACCAAGTAAGTGTAAAAATGGAAAAAAGGCCCCAACTGTACAATGGAGATGTATCCTCACCTCCATCGCACACAATAAGCCCCCTTGTCAGACTGCAGAAAACGAGACAAGCAAGGGAGCAGGCAGGAAAGGCTCCGCTAACCAAGCCTCACTGGGGAGATTGCCAAGGAAACCCATTGGTACTTCCCGGCCTCATAAGACTGTGGTGCGGACACACGACATGCAGCTGCTAAATTACACTGCTAGATTTACCGAGCCTCTACCGTGGACAATTTGCTACATCATATACCTTATTACTTACAATTTTAAAGGAGGGAGAAGGCATGAATATGAATATCTACATTTGAAATGAAGCTTGTGTGCCGGGCAAATTTCCCATGAAGAGCTGGAACCGCACAGAGAAAGAAGGTGTGACAGATAAATAAGGCAGCAGGAATTAGCGTGCTTTTGAGGTGGCATAAAACAGAACGGCATCGGTCATGGCTGGGATGATGGTCTTGGAGTATGCTGTGAGGGCTTGGACTTCGTCCTCCAGGCTGAAAATGTGTGGTTTTGGTATTGCCCGCACAGGAAAAGCTATGTGAACATCAATGCTGGTGTTACCGGGGGAATGCCCTTTCTTCTGAGTGCCAGCACCAGAGACAGACCGTTACTGACATTCACTCTAACAGTCACGATTTTCCCTGCTCTTGTTTCTGATATGTAGAAACTCAGCTTAGGAACAGAATGCCCTGAAGATTAAAGCATATCTCATAAAAAAACGAGGCCAAATCCGGTATACTTTAGGCTGCTCTTGAACCCACTACGGAGATCAAACTGAACCTCTTGCCTCCACCTCCCAAGTACCGCGATTACACCGCCAGACCGGGCTGGTTACCTGTTGGGGACTGCGCACACCTGAACCCTTACTTAATTTTTAAAGTGTACTTTTAGTGCATGCCAGAGGCGTAGATATAACAGCACTTAAACAATCATGGCTGGGGCATTACATGATAGGGCAGGATCACTCTCGGTGTGTCCCGCTGTGTCAGGGACGGCCAGCTGAAACAGATAGCTCGTGTTCCAGAACTCATTGGACGGGGCCGGGAGAGACTGGGGGGGGGGGGGACATGCACGGGAATTTGCCACACTCAAGTGCCAGGGAGCCACGAGTTTCCAGAGACGGAGAGGGACGGAGCGTTGTTTCAACAGTAGGAACTCGAGAGTGAGGATGCTGCTGCCCAGGCTGGCACTAGCTGAGCAAAGCCGAGGGACTCATGTGACCCTCTGTGACTCAGCATCACACGAGGTCAACTGACAGCTGTGACGTTTTTACCTGCCTCCCTTGTTGCCTGGGAGATGAAAAGGGTGGCCATGTGTCCGTGAGTTTTGAGGACCCGAAGCTGTGGAGGACTCTGCCAACCACTGGCAACCCTCAGAAGTAGTTCCTGGTGCCCGAGGGAGTGATAATGTGTGTCTGATAGTCCTTTTTCTTCTTTGAAAGAGATCTGTAAAAACTGTCCCGGCAGCTGGGAGCTTCCCCGGACAGTTGAAAACCTTAGATAGGATGACTTAGCAGCTATTGAGCGGTAAGACCAGGGCACTGGGTGTGTGTGGAGAGGATGTACAGGGACTGGTAGAAGCTGGGAAATCCAGCTGCGGGAAGCCAGGGCTGACAGGAATTTACTAAGTTTGTGCCATTCGTCAGACACTGCTAACTCTGGAAGTCACCCATACACCAACGCGGGACACACGGGAATGAGAAAGTTTGTTCCATGCAGTCTGCCTTCAAAAGAGAGAGGAAGGGCAGGCGTGAAAGCACGTAGTAGGGCAGAGGGTTGTCTCAGTTGGAGCTACTTTCATATCCAACGTTGAGAAACAATAACAAACTCCAGCATTTCAAAACATCTGCTGAACACCCATGAGGCCGTCAGCCACAGAGCTAAAGGCATAAGCAGGGGTACTGCTAAGTAGCCTGCTCAGAGTGCAGAGCAATCTTCTCTCTCTCTCTCTCTCTCTCTCTCTCTCTCACACACACACACACACACACACACACACACACCGTTACTATAACAAGGAAGAGGTAAGAGCCTGGTTTCCAAAGACCACAGGTCAACGCCTACTTCTTAGGGCGTATCTGCTATACAAAGACCAACATGATTTGAGGTGTTTTTGTTGTTTGATTTTCAAAGCCACTTTGTCCTCGTTAGTGTAAGGATATAACTAATTACAGAGCTTGGGTAAGATGGAAGGACAAACCCCACCACGCTGGACATTGCTTGTTCCACTTTCGAAGTGGTGTTTTGAGAATTTAAATTCCAATGATAGATGGAAAGTCATCCTAGCGTAAATGAAATGAAGTGTGCTCTGGGTGGTTTTGTGTCAACGTGACACAAGCTGGAGTCATCAGAGGAAGGAGCCTCAGCTGAGGAAGCATCACTGGGGGGAGGGCTCAGACCATGGTGGGTGGGGCCATCCCCGGGCCGGTGGCCCTGGGTTTGTAAGAAGATAGACTGAGCAATCCATGTAAAGCAAGGCAGTAAGCAGCTCCCTCCTTCCCACCACCTCTTTGCGCTCTGTTTGAGAGCTCAGACTATGAGTTATGACAAATTTAGTCGGCCACCCCTTTCCTGAGGCATATCTAGTTTCCCCACGGTCAAGCCCGCTCCCTGAACACTACTGTACTCTGTAGGCGTTCTCTTGGAAAAGATAATTAAGCCACAAACACCTGTGATAGCATTTAAAGGTAAGACGTGAACAGCAAGGTCACCGACCCCATGCTGGCAGACCGAGAGTCCCCACGCTCTAAATGATGAACCCAGTGTACACTCATCTCCCCTGGAGGGAAAGAAAATCAACGTGCGAGGGCACATTTTTGTAGAAGTTAGTGATTTAGAACTTGAGCTATTTTTAGTGGTTTATAACATGGGTATGCAATTGTATATGCCAGACTATGCATTTTCTTATAAGGCTAAAATAAGCTATTTGAACGTCTTTGGCTAAGTAAGCATGATTGCTGAGAACACCAGTCTAGAAACACATTTAATGACCTTTAGTAGGGTCTTTGCTTGCTACAATACGTATTTTCATGTATTTGAACTGGTACTATCTATTGCACCATCTTAAATCCCGTGTATACACTAGACGCGTACTTGTATAATTGTAAAATGGGTATTGTGGTATGGTAAGCATGTTGAGAAGTTCTGGCATACAGACGGATAAGCAAGAGTCATCATTTTCGACCCAGTGGCTTAGTTTCCTAGTGACAAATAAATCTTAAATTCTTCCATTTCTCTCTATAAGGAATTCTTAGCATACTGGGCTATTTTCTCCTCTCTACTAAATGGATCTGTTCACCACATAGGTTCTCCTAGATTGCTGGAAATGTAAGGAGGATTGGTATATCATTTCACCTCAGAAAAATCCAATGAAATAATGACTTTTAAACGGGAGTAGCAAACAGTCTGAAGGCTCGTGCTTGGGCATGCTTAAGGCCAGCAGCATGGACAGCAAGCGCTGCTAACACACTCGTGTGCCCAGTTGTGAGCAGACCCAGCCACTCATCTCCAGGGAGCACCCTCTAACTGTTATTTATGGTGGACAGCTTGTTAGTGCTCGAGGGGTTATTACTCCCTTTCTGTTGGCTGCTTTGATTTCCGTGACGGGACTAAAGGGATGTGGGAGACTTCAGGGCTCTCTTTCATTTCCATTTACTGCATGCCTCATCGTCTCTAACCTTTGTGTCACGGGTAACGGCAAGAGGACACCTACATGAGTCTCCTGGCGCCTGCATCTCTCATTGTTCAGCACAGCTCCTGAAATGCCACCTTCAGGCAGCTGCTGCTTTTGCTCTTGAAGGGCTTTTAAGTTCAGGGGCCCCTTTTGAGGAGGAGTGCCACAGACCATTACCCATGAGGACTTGGGGTTGTCTGGCCAGGAGCCAAGCTTTATAGGTATGGGTGACAGAGGCTAGCCGTCTGAATGAGGAGCGTCAGGGCCAGAACACTGGAACAGAGGAGAGGGCATCCAGGCAACGATGGGACACAGTTACGTCAAAGCTACAAGATCTGTACAAGACAGAGCCAGCCTGAATTCCCCACAAACGGGGGGTGGAGCTTCTAAGGCCCCACCCCTAACTGTCGAGCTGAGGGACGGAGAATCTTTCTTTTTTGAGGATGTGATCACCGGTAAGTTCCCCTGTTCTAGTGCACATACTGGCAGCGTTAATGAGACTTTGAAAGGAAGAAGGAGGAGAAAGGAAAAAAAAAATGAGGTTGGAGACATGTTTTGGGGGAGATATTGGGGAAGTTGAAGGGAGAAATGGAGGGTGGATATGATCATATTTCAGTGTGTGTGTGTGTGTCAGAAGGTAGATTCCAAGATCATTCGCACCTGTGTGTGGGTAACCGCGCTTGCTACGGAAGCCTGATGGCCTGTGTGACCCCGGGGACCCATGTAGAGGTGGTTTGAGGGAAGTGACTGTACAGTTGCCCTCTGCCCTCCACGTGCACAGCACGGCTCATGCCTCCTCTGTCACGCACACATGCATGCACACAAGCACACATATTTAAGTGCTCCCCTAAATATCAAGGATTTTTAAAAGCCTGCTCACCCCATTTGGATGGTTGAGCCCAGAAAGGAGGGTATGCAGTAATCTGCGGCTGCCAGTGTGTATGGTGGCCGAGCGGCAGAATCGTCCCAGTAAATGTCCTTCTTCATCTTGGGCAGGCTCATGTGCATTTCGTCCACAGCCAAGAGAGAGACCTAGAACCGTTGTCACAGTGTCACACTGTCAGAGCAGCTTAGATTGGGGGGGTCCCCCAGCAGGTGGGAGGGAGCTGGAGAACAAAGGGACGATGTCCGAGTGGACCCTGCAGGGCCTGTTCTTTCCTGCTCACAAACACTGCGCACAGCCGGCCCGCTCGCCCGCCCTCTGCCTGCGTGCTCCCCGCCCCCCCCCCCCCCGTGGGGCCTCCTTCCTCTTTTCCAGCTACGGTGCTGTCTTGGTGGCTCCCTGACAGCCACCACTTGTTGTCAGAGGGCATGGAGAGGTGGACGCTGTCTGTCCACCTTCTGTAACCCACAAACACACCTCTACCTCCCACTGCTTCTTGTCACCCTCCCTCTCTCTCCCTCTGTCTGCCTGTCTGTCTGTCTCTGTCTCTCCCTCTGTCTCTCTCATCTCTGTGTCTCTCCCTCTGTCTGTCTCTCTGTCTCTGTCTGTCCCTATCTGTCTGTCTCTGTCTGTTTCTCTGTCTCTGTCTCTCCCTCTGTCTGTCTCTGTCTCTCCCTCTGTCTGTCTCTCTGTCTCTGTCTCTCCCTCTGTCTGTCTCTGTCTCTCTCTGTGTCTGTCCCTATCTGTCTCTGTCTCTCTCTCCATCCTTCCTTTTTGAAACAGGCATGTACCTCAGGCCACCCTTGAACTTGGACTCCTCCTTTCCCAGCCCACCAAGTGCTGAAATTACAGACACATGCCACCAGGCCTGGCTACATTTATGTATTTGGAAAAGTAGTGTGCCAACAGACCTGTGTCACATGCCACCAGGCCTGGCTACATTTGTGTATTTGGAAAAGCAGTGTGCCAACAGACCTGTGTTTCGGTGATGCTCTCTCTGCCTTGGCTTAGACAAAGTTACAAATAAGCCATTAAGCCTCTGGGAATCCAGTTTTGACACACAGAGAGAAACATTATGCTTCCTCCCCCAACAGACTGGCAGGGCTTCAGACAGCCGGATAGGGTAAAGGTCCTCAGACAGAGGACCTGAAGGTCCCTCCCTAGAAAGAGAATTCCCTCACGCCTCGGTGAGCAGCTTGCGGGAACTGCGCTGCTCTGGGTAAGGGGATCCATTCAGATGTGAGAAGGGAGCCGGTGTGACTTTGGCTCCACCCTGCACAGCTGATTACTGGGGTCTGGTGGGTCATGTTTAGGGATTCACAGCAGATTATGTCTGGGTCTCAGTTCATGTCACTGCTAATCTCTCTGGATGACAAATCAAAGTAGGAGAGATAAATGATTTAAAATATTGCTGTGTACTGGACGGACAGATGATGCCAACAAAAGCTCACACAGAAAATGGGCCTAATTGTGCTGGAAATGGGATCCGGGACATTTTAGGTACAGAAAGGAACGATGAAGCCCACGGTTACAGATCTCACGTCCCGGAACCTGCATCCAGAATCTATTTGCAGGTGATTTATTGCTCACAAAAGACAGAAAAGTTCCTCACCTGCAGGTTTCTGTCAATGCACCAGTTCGTTTCAAAGTCGTCATCATCTTCCCCAAAAGGGTTGATCAGCTGCTCTGCAACCTGCAGTTGTGAACACGGGATACACAGAAGCAGTGCATGTGAAGACCCAGGAGGAACTCGAGGTTGACCCTTCCCAGCCACTTCTGTAATATGCAGCCTCCAGGGCAGCGGGCTGGTCTACCGATGTTTATCACCAAGCAGGCCCCTTTCACGGGCATGCTCTGCACATGGATCTGTCTGTTCATCTAGACCAGGGAAGCCGTGCAGCCAAAGCAAACCCGTGAATCCTGAGTGGTCATTATCAACACGCAAAGCACTTATGTTGTCTGAGCTTTCAAAGCAGTTGGTAAAGGCCTGGTTGACAACATGAGCTTAAAGGGCAATGAAGGACAAATCACGATAAAAGACATATAAACAGTTGAGACTTAAGTGCTAAGTGGTTGCACCTGAGAGGTAGGGTCAACTCATTTCACCTTAAAGATTTACCCTTATCTAATTAGTTCTAGTTCTGTGAATCGTTTAGCTGGGTTCTGACCAGATATCATCTAACATTTTGTCTATGTTAAATATTCTCACCACATTTTTTAATGGAATAGCCTTTTAAATGAGAGCCTTTCATGTCAAATATAACCTTCTTGAACAATTTTTCTTTGATTTTTTAACTTGTGAATATGTGTATGCATGTGTGTGTACGTGTGTGTGTGCTCATGTGTATGTGGGGGGGGGTATTACATTGTTTTTTTTTCTTTGAGACAGTGTTTCTCTGTAGCTTTGGAGCCTGTCCTGGAACTCACCCTGTAGACCAGGAATGGCCTCGAACTGACAGAGATCTGCCTGCCTCTGCCTCCCAAGTGCTGGGATTAAAGGCATGTGCCACCACTGCCCAGCTAAGAAGAAAAATTTTAAGTGAACAAAATAAAGATATCATTTGATTAGTTTCTAGATCTTGAGGCCACTTGGTGGAAACTCTACCCACTTGGGCTTGGGGAGATGACTCAGTGGGTTAGGGTGCTTAAGCTGCAAACATGGGGGTCTGAGCTTAAATCCTCAGTACCTGTGTGAAAAGCCAGGCAGTTTAGAGGCAAGGAATTTAGACACTTCACCAGGAAAAAGAGGAAGAAGCCACTAACCAATTCATGGTTCAGCCAGGAACTTAAAGAGGCCCCAGAGCAGAGAGACAATTAAAAAGTTCCGCAGGATGAAGGGAGATGGGTCAAAACAAGCCAGAACGGAACTGACTGGCAGGATAGCTGATCATTTTATGTTGATAAAGTAAAACCCCTGTTCCCTCTAAGGGAGCCACTAATCTCTCTTGCTCTTCCTCACTCCCAGAAAGCGGCTAAAGATTTTTACAATCACCGTCATCTGGTTAAAAAAATATTTTTGCCATTTAAAGGACATGCTGTTTGTCACTTGAGTATACTTCAAAACGGCAACGTACTTAACCAGCGAAAGAACTAGCATTTGCAGGGGAACTGGTCTCAACCCAAAGGCCTGAGCACAGATGGCTGTTTGGAAGGTCAAGTATTTGGAAATTGTTTTGTTAGTTTCCTTGGGCGTATTATTGGATTTTACTTAAGGAAACTGTTGTTTCTGACTTTTTCCCTGTAACATACTTCAAGGACGGAGACTCAAGCTTCTGCTATATATTCACACACATGTCTTGTGAGGTTTGGGAGTGGTGGTGGGGGGGGGGGACGACAGACACAGCTGCACACCCGTGACTGAATGAGCTGTCGTCACAGCTCTGACTTGCTTTTAGATCCTGGCAAACTAAATGACATCGTTAATCCTGGTGTTTCTGCTTTAGTCCCAACGAGCGTTTCTTTTTTTGGAAAACGGGATGCAGTTGATGTGTGGGACAGCTAGTACAACTCAGAGGATTGCAAATGATTTTCAGAGTGGAGTAGAACTGAGCTTCTATTACAGGGTTAAAGCTGGGGGCTGCTCTCATAGGCTGATGCTTTGCTGTCGCGGCCTCTGCCCAGCTGTGCCTAAAAAAATTGCTACTTTAATTACATTCTTTCGGTCCTAGTGGGAGCACACAGAGACTTGAAGAAAAATCGATAGCTGTAAGAGAAATGTTCTTCTTATCTCTTTGCATAATGGATCGCTGCACTCCGGCCTCTCTGCCCATTGCTTTAACCCCGACGGGAAAGCAACCGCAGCACCTCTGAGCTATCACACGCCAAGTCTACCTTTGAGTTATTCATGAACGGTTTGCCCAAGACTCGACAGAGGATCCCTGCGGAGAGTTTGGAACAAGAGGGGCTCCGGAGAGCCCTGGGCACCAAGGCTACCTTGAGCCATCCTGCGTAGAAGAAGAACTGGAGGAGGGTGAAAACTGGGATGTACAGATCGAGGTCATGCCCCGCGTAGCCTTTGGTGGGATCCAGGAACTGCCGTCCAATCAGGCAAGCAAAGAAGAACGTGTAGACGGCGAGAGTGACAACCTGCAGCAGAGGGAAACCCGGGTGAGAGGTCCGCGCTGGCTGCCCCGGGGAACCATGGTGCAGAGTGGGCGGGCGGTAACTCAGCCAACAAGGAACGTGGAGCGCAAGCACGAGAACCCGAGTTCAAGTCCAGGCACCCGTATAAAATGCCAGGAACGGTGGAGGCTTGTTCCTGTACTCTACGGAAGGGGTGAACATAGGTAGATCCAGAGGCCTCACCCGCCAGCAAGTTTAAGTGGAAAGATGGCAAGTTCTAGGTGGATGGCTCCAGATGTACGACACCCAAGATTGGCCTCGCATTCGACCGCCTTGTCCCGCCCCCACCACAACCGCATGCACAGTATTTTGTACCTGTGTGTAAACCAGCGGAATGCCAACCCAGTCATAGCCAAATAAGAGGCTGCACCAAGAGCGGTACCGATTCATCTCCTAAGCCCAAAACATGAAAACACGCTTTACTAAAAGGATAACCACAACCACACACCTCAGCCGGGATGAATGTGTCACTAAATGCTGAGGCCAACTTGTTGGCCCCAAGGCTGCTGTGAAAGGAAAGTTCTGAGACTGAAAAAGCAAAGGAAGCCAGGAGGTGGTGGCACACGCCTTTAATACCAGCACTGGGGGGGGGGGGGGGTTGGGAGGCACAGGCATGCGGATCTCTGCGTTCGAAGCCAGCCTGGTCTTACAGAGCGAGTTACAAAGCAAGCTCCAAAGCAACACAGAGAAACCCTGTCTCCAAAGCAAAACAGAACTAACAAGCAAAAAACAAAGGAGCAGTTTGTAAAAAGGAAAAAAAAAAAAAAAAATAAGGACACTGGGGACATGTGGGGCATATTTTTATAAATATAAAAATATAAATCATGTAGACTGGCCCCAAGTGCTCACAGGGAGCTGAGAAGGTTAGTGTCTTAAATAAGCAATTGCTAGTTATTTTGGTAGAAAAATTAGGCAAGCATTTTTTCCTCTCCTTAAAAACATTCTTACTATAGATATCAGAGAAGGCATAAACACATGCTAAGCCTTCTACCTAGCAAATTGGGACTTGAAAATGCTCATATCAACACAAAAATCTATAACAGGAAGGACAAGGAATCATTGATCTCTTTACTTATCCATATGAGACTGGAATCTAATATTACCCCAATTTGAAAACCATTTCCTCATTTTAGCCTCATCCAAGCCAGAGCTGCCACAGTAGATCACCCCTGCATGCACTCCTCAGAGCTGCCACAGTAGATCACCCCTGCATGCACTCCTCAGAGCTGCCACAGTAGATCACCCCTGCATGCATTCCTCAGAGCTGCCACAGTAGATCACCCCTGCATGCACTCCTCAGAGCTGCCACGGTAGGTCACCCCTGCATGCATTCCTCAGAGCTGCCACAGTAGATCACCCCTGCATGCATTCCTCAGAGCTGCCATGGTAGATCACCCCTGCATGCATTCCTCAGAGCTGCCATGGTAGATCACCCCTGCATGCATTCCTCAGAGCTGCCACGGTAGATCACCCCTGCATGCATTCCTCAGAGCTGCCACAGTAGATCACCCCTGCATGCACTCCTCAGAGCTGCTACAGTAGATCACCCCTGCATGCACTCCTCAGAGCTGCCACAGTAGATCACCCCTGCATGCATTCCTCAGAGCTGCTACAGTAGATCACCCCTGCATGCATTTCTCAGAGCTGCCACGGTAGATCACCCCTGCATGCATTCCTCAGAGCTGCCACGGTAGATCACCCCTGCATGCACTCCTCAGAGCTGCCACGGTAGATCACCCCTGCATGCATTCCTCAGAGCTGCCACAGTAGATCACCCCTGCATGCATTTCTCTGACAAATCCTAAGATCTTTTATTTCACAAGACATTGTTTTGTTCCCTGGAGCAACGGAAAGGCTGATCTAAATTTAGATTACTCATATTTGGGGGCCGGGAGGTGCTGAGGGGTTAAGCTCAGGGGGAGATTGCCCAGGGGCAATGTGCCTCTTTAGAGTCTTTGGCAATCCTGGCAATCTTTGCCTGTTTCCTACAAGCCTCTTGCAGAGCATGCTGTAGGAACAGCAAGCATGCTGTCTGAGTTCATCTTGCTCACTCTCTGTCCCACACACTGTGGGTTTTCGCACTGGCTTCCTGGCTCCTGGGGGATCTGGCGTGAACAGAGCAGAGCTCTTGTTCTGACCTCTTACATCCAGGGTCCTCTTTAGTTCTAACTAGCATCGTTGTCTTGTGGTTTACTCCATACTTACGGTCATCAGTGACTGCAGGTCGACGCTGTCCCTGATTCTACCTTCATTGCGGGCTTTAGTAGCAAGATTTCCAAACCAAACAAATGGAACCCAGTATTTCAGATGTGGTGACTTGAGGTGGTCGAATAGTTTCCTTTCATCTGTTGTCATAAAACCTTTACATAAAATAACGAGAGGGACATTACGCATGCTTCGTGAGCCCCGATCCAGTAGATCCAGTACCATAATTTTAGCATTCTATGTGAGCATACTTGGGTAAAGGAGGGGGAAGGTGCTAAAGAAATAAAGATTCTTGTCTCCAGAGGTTTATACTTGTACTAGAGATGAGGAGTTTTGCACATGAGTGTGTGTACTTGCCCATAACAAACTGCACACACACTATATATTGATTGAAATGTGACGCAATGCATTCTCTTGGCAACTTGATAGTAAAGGTAAAAAAGGAAGACAGGTGTGAATCTGTGACACGGGTTTTGAGAATGCGAAGGCATCCCCCCCCCGGGGGTCACACAGCTGGATGTGGGTTGTGAACTATTTGGTAACAGATTTCTGAACATACAATGACCAAAAAAATAATTAAAAATCAAACACACAATGAATGTGGGGTGTCGCTGGCGGCTCACACGGGTGTCATATTAGGCGACTCCTTGTACCTTGGCTCTGCACACACGACATGTGTTCTTCACACCGGGCACAACTCGTCGCCACACAACACCAACAGATGCTGCCTCAAACGTTTCGGCTCAGATTCAAGACTATTTTGTGCTATGAGTCGCAATGCCTTCACTGTCCACATATAGCATTCTGCTTTTATAGAAACACAGTGGTTTAATTACAGAAAGCAAAAACAGTATCTTCCTATGATCATTCCTCAGCAGTGAAGTACCCAGTTTGTATATGTTTGAATCGTATTACTTTAGAGTGTTTGATTCTAATATTGCCACTTGAATTGTTGGCTTGTTTCATTTTAAACAATGTCTAATGAATTTGCCTTCGAATTAGGACATAAAATTTCTACAGTTTCTGAAATGGCCCTAAACACACTTCTGCTATCTTACAGTATGCACCATTGGAAGTGGCATTCTCGTTGATGATTACAAAATGAAAATACCAATAACTCTGAAAAAAGGCAAAGATGTCATGCACTATCAAATAGTTGGCTGAAAATTAATCCTGCATATAAAAATTGTCTCATTCATATATGCAACTGTGCTTTTTTTTAGAGAACAATTTTACTTTATTTAGGTGTGTATTATCTGTGCATGTGTGTGTGTGTGTGTGTGTGTGTGTGTGTGTGTTTGCATGGTGGCTAGTAGGGTGCATAAGATTCCCTGGAACTGTAGTCATTCGTTTGTGATTTACAGATCTCAACTCTGGCTCTCTGATACATAGCAGCAAAATGTTCTTTAACCACCGACTGAACCATCTCTCTAATTTATGCCGTGGTTTTGTTTGTTTTGTTTTGCTTTTGTTTGTTTGCTTGCTTTGTTTTGTTTGTTTTCTCAGACAGAGTTTCATGTAGCCCAAGCTGACCTCAAACTCACTGTGTAGTTGGTCCTCTCTCTGCCTCTCTGTCCCATATACTGGGATTACAGGCATGTGCCGTGGGGGCCATTTCTGTTTGTTTCTTTATTTTCATGTGGTGCTGAGGATCAAATCCAGGTCTTTGTGCATGGCACACAGGCAGGCAGGCAGGGAGGCAGGCAGGCAGTCCAGCTGAGCTATGGGTTTTGCTTGCTTTCACTTTCAGAATGATTTCATTCACTTTAAATAACCAGTCAAATTATATGTACCTTAAAGAGTTGCCTTAAAATAAATTTCTATTACAAAAGCTTCAAAATTAGATTTGTTCATGTGTGTATGTGTGTCGATGCCATGTGTATGGAGCTTGGAGAACAGCTTTCGGGGTTATCTAGCACATTCTACCACATGGCCCCTGGAGATACAGTCTAGGTTGTCAGGCTGAACCATCCTGCTAGCCCAAATAAATTTCTTTACAATTTATTGTCAGTAACTGTTTGGTTTTATACATATTTTATATCCCCGTATATCTAAGTGTTCATAAACATTTCTCCTGTAAGAGGGGGTTGGTGAATGGAGAGAGCTTTAAGAGCCCCGACCTAGGATAGCTAAGGACGTTTCTCCTGTACATGTTGATTTATAATCTAAAATCTGGAGCAATGATGCTTAGAATTGTGAGGGTTAGAAGACTGAACTATGATAGTGCATATGCCGCTTATAGCGAAGAGCTGCACAGGATCCCTGAGACTGTGCCTGCTGCCTTCACCCTTCCCGTCCGTCCATCCGCATCCTGCTTGATCTCATCCCTTCTGTGAAGCCATCACTCACCCCTCCCCCTCCCCGGGACGTCTCTAATTTAAAGCTCCCATACGGCACTCTGTCTTGACTTGTAGCAGAGTGATCTTGTACATAACGAAAGGCAAGGACTACATTAGTCTTTTCCGTCCCCACAGCACCTTCCCACAGATTTTTCAGAACGTGTGCGCATGAAATGCAATTAGCTCGAGTTTCCAGAGACCTCCCTGAGCCTCGGGGTTTTCCTCTGTAATAATATCTGCTTTATAACGATGATACTGGGGGTAGAGCTCAGTGTTAGAGCGCTTGCCTATCAAAGTTGGAAGCCAGTACTGCACATCGGCAAGGCAAGGGGTGGGGCTACCTGAGATACCAAACATACATGAGTGGTTTAGCACACTTGGTTCTGAGGGACAATGTGTCCTGGACACTTTGGCTTCCTCCTTTACTCCCTCTCTCCCAACACAAGGGAAAGAGGAATAAGGTGGCAGGTTTATTTAATAAAGACACTCTGAAAGAAGATTTTTAACAACATAGAGACCTGCCTGCCTCTGCCTCTGCCTCCCAATGCTGGGACTGAAGGCCCGCGCCACCACCTCCCGGCCAGTGTATGCGCTTAACTACTGAGTCCCCTACAGCTTCCTTTTCTTAATGTCTGCTTTAAAAGCATGTTACAGTTAGTGCTTGATTTTTACCTTTTTATTTAAAATAAAGGTTAACTAATTCAGGTGATATAAATATCCAAGAAGGCCTAATGAATCCTAATGGAGAAAATATGCCTCCTTCCTTCCCCAACCATGGTGTTCCTTTGGCTAGGCAGAACCAGTATGAACAATCTACTGTATAACTAACTCTACAGAGGAATCTCATGGATGTTTGTACACACCTGTTTGTTAAACACAACTTATTTTTATTTAGTACACAGATTTATGATTTACTTCTATTTTTGTTTGTATATTAGAGATTAAAATTAATATATATATATATATAGAGAGGGCAGCATCATTTAAATGATTGTTCTCTACTAACATTGTTTACAATGTTTTATTTAATTAATTCCACTTTGAATGGACATTTAAGCTGTTACTAAGTTTTAACCACAGTGGCCTCTTTATTGTGGTCCCAGGGATTGAACCTGTGACCTTATATATCCTAGGCAAGTGCTCTAAGTCTTGAGTTAAATACCCAGCCCTGGTTCTGATGTTGTCACTGATAATAATGCCGACAAGATTCTCATTCCAGTGGCTTCTACGTGTTTTGCCTTAGTGTAAATTATATTTTCTGGATGAAAGATTATTCACAGAAACAGTCTTAGTAGGCACTACTGTTGGCTTATTCTTGCCTACAGAATGTAATCATCTGCTAATGAAGTTCTAATGAAAACCAGCTTTGCCTCAGTACAGCGCATGCGCATCCTGGTAAGTGGTCTGCTCACAGGTTTGGTTTTTCTACTGGAAGTTATTATCTCTCCTCGGTGTGTAAGATTTGAGAGGTGGTGCTGTCACAGAAAACATGTCACAGAAGGAGCGAGGGACACTGTTTTGACAGCCATGGACTCCTCCAGCAGTAGAGTTCCCTAGCTCTCCCAGATCTGGAGGGACTCAGACCAGTGTTCTCAGGAATGAGTCCCAGGCAGAAGACCTTGTTCTCAGAGTCTCCTAGGGTAGGGCTGGCCCCACCAGCGGGCAGGAGTCCCCCAGTCAGGCCTGCCATTACTGTGCCTGGAAATGCCACCACCTTCTCAGGTGGGCTGGGTGGGGTCAGCTAGGGGCACTTTAAGTCTTCTTGGTTGATCTACTGAAACAGGAACCAGGCAGCTGCGTGCTTACAAAAGACCTGCAGGAAATTCTAACTGAAGCAATGTTTGAAAACCACTGCCCGGATGGATGAAGGTTCTACCGATTCTGTATGTGAAATAAGCACAGAGAAAGCTACAGAACCAATATTTACCTTCAGGACACCAGGCTAGAATTATATCCAGTCTGCTTATTTTAGCTAAGAATGGCACTTCAGAAGGAAAAAAAAAAGTCAAAAGTTACGTTATTTTTCAATAAAACTCAGAGTTGTTACAAGTGATGGCTATTCTTGGTTTTCAACTTGGCTACATCTGGAATGAACTACAGTCCAGAAACGGTGGAGGGCACAGCTGGGAGGGATTTTTCTGCTTGGCTTGAAGTGGGTGAATCCACTCCTAGTCCAGACCTTTGTAGTGGGAAGACGCAGCCCTAGATCTGGATCTGAGGGGGAAAGACACACCTGTAATACAGGCCACACCTGCTAGAAGCCTATCTAAGGGCGTGGCTCACCTGCTAGAAGCCTGCATAAGGGCGTGGCTCTTTGCCTGCTTGCCTTCGCCTTGCTAGCACGTCCATTTCCTCATTGGCATTAGAGCTTCCTTCTTCGGGGTTCCAGCACATACAGAAGACCAGCTGAGACACCCAGCCTTGTGGGACCGAAAAACTACAATCTTCTTGGACTTTCCATTCACAGCTGGCCATTGTTGGATTAGTTGGAATGCAGACTGGAATGTATGTATGTATATGTGTATGTTACATATTATATATATGTATGTAGTGTGTGTGTGTGTGTGTGTGGAGAGAGATTCATTCTCTAAATTTTGTGTCCCTAGAGAACCTTGACTAATGCATTGCGTTATCCAGATAGCATGCTGTTTCTTTTAAATCGGGCTTACAGAGCATGATTAAATGTTATTTTAAGAAGTAAGCTTGGGTTATGACTTTCTTTGTTCTGTAACCAATTAAATCTTTACTTCTTTGTGGGACATATGTGTTGGGGGCAACCCGAATCTGTGTTCCAAGGCCCTTGCCACTCATATTGGGCTCAAGAATGGACTATCTCTTACCCTTTAAAAAGCAGTTAAAGATGAACTTGGCTTTTCTTCACGTTGGGTGTAAAGACCCTCCTTTAACTGGAAACCCATCTCAGCTGCTCTATACCAATTGTCCAACACTTAGCTAAATTCTTGGGATTTAGAGTGCAATTCTAAACAAAACAAAACAAAAATGACTCCACTTATATACTGGCTGCAATTTCTGTAATTTGGCCAAAGAAAAACTTTGCGTCTGGTTACTCTTTATTCAGGAGTGTGGATCAAATCATGCTAGCAAGTCCCTTCTTGGCATCTAAGCAGAAAGCGAATATGCAGAGTGAGGGCTTGGCTAATGCCAATGCTAAACCCAGAGCTGGGTCCTGCACTCTGGGAAGGACATTTATTGGTTGGAGGGGTCACACAGAGGGAAGAAAGCTGGTGATTGTCAAGTTTTCTTTTCTTTTCTTTCTTTTTTTTTTTTTAGCCCAAAGTTATTGATCATTTAATAGTTGCTGGGGAGGCTGAATGGATAAGCAGAACTTCATGCTTGGTCCCAGAGTACACGGCCAGAATGACTCCTGTCAGTTCCTGCTGGCTCACACATCTAAAGTAACCTGATTTTGGAAATCCTATTGATGGGCTATTGAAAGAAAAGCTCTAGACTGGGGGGGGGGTGTCAAGTCCATTTAGGGGACATTAGTTATGATGTGGGATGTCATCTTCATCAGCATTCTCAGGTCATCGTAACTAGACACCAATGCTTTAAGATTTATAACTAATTTTATTATCCTCATAGCTAAGGCAAATTAATTACAGTTATTGTTGTGCTGTATTGTAGGTTAATTGTATTGCAAATCAGTTGCAGTTGGGCTGGTCTACCACCACCCTGGGCCCACATGTCTCCTTCTACATCTGGTTTAGCAAGCCACTGCATATGCCTAGAGCAACTCTCGAAATTTCTTTTCTATCTGGCTGGCTCAGCCTTGCCCAGAGATTTTCATGTTGCTTGTGTGTGAAACAACCTTCTTTAATATGGCTAAGCAGGGTAAGATACCCTCATACCTATCCTTAGGAATGAGTGCTTGTACTGACTTACAACTTGGGCTGTAGTTCAATGGAGCGCAATTTGATACTGGAAGGCAAATTTGAGGGCTAATTAAATCCACTGACAGGCAAGATCCCTCCCATCGCAGATCTGTCTGCTGTAGAGCTGGCCTGTTTTCCCTCTGGCTGAAGCAGAGGCGGGTGTCTTTTGGCCTTCCAGAGAGGCTCTGTTAGCAGAACCACAGCTCTGCAGCTCCAAGATCAAAGGCAGAGCGGCTCTGATGCCAGTTCCTCTAACAGAAAGCTGTACCGTCAATATCCGAGCCTTCTCAAGACAGCTTTTTCCAGAAGAGTCCAATGGTTCTGACTCTTTTCCAAATGCATAAAACAGAGCCAACACTTCAGCTAGAGATGCCCTTTCAATATAATGGGGGAGGCTTAGAGGTCCCTGTCTAGCAGGGGAATAAGGAGATGCAAAGTGAGAAGAAGGCAGAGAAAGAATCATAACACGATACTGTTGTGCAGAGCAACACATTAGATCACAAGCCACAGTGAGACAAATGTGGTTTGAAAATAACCGCCATTTCTTCTTCGTTATGTGTTCACTGGTTCTTATATGAGACAGTATTGTTTCTATTCAATCCTGTGTTTCTCCATCTAATCCCACCAAAAATGACGCTCAGAAGTTTTAAAAATAATTTAAGAACATTAACCCAACAATGAGGTACAGGGCTATCGATCAGAAGCCTAGAGTAGGATATGACTGAGGAAAGTCAGCATTTGGGGTGGCAATACAGGCTGAAGAGATTTACTCCTTAATTCCCTGACATGATCAAGTCATCTGCAGCCATCCTGAAGGGAGTGTTCCATTTGGCAGGACAATGCATTCCATGCACACACACACACACACACACACACACACACACACACACACACTCACATGCACACACACACACTCACTCACACACACGCACAAAATAACATACATGCAGTTAGTGCTTTTAGCTCCGTGCCTGAGTGGGTGTTCTTGAATTTTATTTGCCTTGGCCGAACAGATCTGAGGCAATTTCCAGTCGCTAGGCATTTCAGGTCAGCCTGGGCTACATATCCAGTTCGAGGCTAACCTAGACTATACTGTGGGGCTCTGTTCCAAAACAAGCAAGCAAGCACACTGGCAAGTACAAGAACCTGCTTCAGCATGGCGGTACACACCTGGGACGCACGGTAAAATCTTGTCTTAGGAAAACATAATCTCATGACAATTCAGTGACAGGGATCACACTTCCTGAAATACTGGGTGGATAGACTGGCACTCTAGTCACTGACCCAGGGAGGCTGACTAGTGGTGGCAGTCAGTTCAAGGAGGGCCAGATTCGCCTTGCACTTGTCTGCTGAGAGGAGCGTGGTAAGCCAGGCTTCCCTCACAGGATGGCATTCGGTCTGTTCCGGCTCGTCGCGCCACAAAGACAGGAGTAACTGACTCAGCTTCTAAACTGTTCAGCCAATGGAGGCAGCTGGTGCAGGTGTCCCTTTGGCCATCTCTCCTCCGACACAGCACACCAGGGCACTTAAACAGCCAGGGAACCAGGAACACGCCCAAGAAAATGACAGCGGGCTGAAGGACAGGAATACATCCGCAAAATCCAGGGAGACCTTTTCTCAGGGAGAGACCTGGGATGATACGATCTGGCTAGGCCACAAACACAATTGGGGCTAGCCTTGCGCCAGAGCGTCTCAAGTCAGGTTTCTCCTCAGCAGCCGCTGGGCAGCCCCGTGCATTTCATACCAAGTGAGTCGGTAACTGAAAAACCCAGACGAGTCTCTGCCAGGGCTTGGAGAAGGTCCAGGGACTTTGTTTAAAATTCCAGGGCTTTAAGAAAAGTAAACTTGCCCTCCGGTGATGGCTCATGCCTTTAATCCCAGCAAGGGAGGCAGAGGCAGGTGGATCTCTGTTTTCTTTTTAATTAATCAATCAACCAATCAATAATTTTACTTTAAGACAGGCTCTCATGTGCCCAAGATGGGCCTCAAATTCATGATTTGGCTGAATAATCTTGAACTAGGGTCTGTCTCTACTTGCTCAGTGCTGAGATTACAGGCAGTAGCCTCCATGCCTGGCATTCTTCAGTGCTGGGGATTAGAACCACAGCTTGGTGCATGCTGGGCAGTCTCTACCAACCGCTGCATTCCTACTCCAAGAAAGCTTCATAGATGGAGCTAATGCCCGGTCCCCATTGGCAGCTTTGCCGCTGGTTTGAGTCGGTCTTTAATTTTCTATTTCCATCCTTGTGCTCTGATGAGCAGTTTTGCCGAGAACTATTTTCTTCTCTGATGCTTGTGAAGTGCTAGGTGAAAGATTTTGCTTCGACTTGGCTCTAAAATATAAACAATCAACTAAGGTCATGACCTGAGTTAGCAAAGATCCAGAATTATGCACTTGACTTGGAGTGACTGACATTTTCCAGGGCAGGTGACTGGAATGACTAGAATTTTCCAGAACAAGCTCAGAGTCAACAGGCAAAGTGGTAGAACCTCCCTTGCAGTACCTCTGGTAAATAACCGGATGGCCCGCACTTCAGGGCTTTTCAGTGTGATTGACTTATTCTGAGCTCAATTTCATAAGCAGAAACAGAACGTTTCATTTTTTAATTTGAGAAATTTAACCTGTGGTGATAACAAATCAGATGCATCTTCCTGGAAGTGTGCAGTATGAGTTTTCCCACTCCTCAGAATGATAGAACTTGACTTTAATTTTAAAAACAAAGCAAGTTCAGAGCCTGGCAGGGGAGGGCCTGGTTTATCTGCTCCAGCATAAGCTTTGCCGAATGTTCAGGGGAAGCGGCTGGACTCCATCCTCCTGCCCCTTGCCTCTACCCTCTGCCCTACATGGAGGAGAGCAGGGCACAAGCCCTAGGGAAGCAATGTGAGGAAGGGCCACAGGGGAAGCCATCTTAAATCTCGGTGTGTGTGTATGTGTATGTATGCATGTATGAGTTTATGTGTATGTGTATGTTTGCATGCATGTGTATATGTGTGAATCTGTGTGTATGTGTATATTTGTGTGCATGTGTGTGTATGTTTGTGTGCATGTGTGTGTATGCATGTGTCAGTCTGTGTGTATGTGTATGTTTGTGTGCATGTGTATAGTGTGTGGAGAGTGTGTGTGTCCTCAGCATTGCACACTTACTTTGCCCCCATAGTGCAGGGTAGTGGCATAGCCATGAGCCTTCTGTCCCCTCAGGCAGGAGTAGGTGCCCTGGCTCTGCCCTCAGGACATCTGCCAAACATTTTCCACCATCTCCAACTTCCTATTCTTCCCAGAAACCCTGGCACCGGCGAAAACCAGTCAGGGAGTGGCGAAGGCCTGTGTCCAGCCGGACAACTTGGAAACAGAGCCTGGATGACACCGAGTCAGCCCTGTCCATGGGGGAGGTGCCAGACAGTGCATGAGTCATCGCTGCCAGGGACAGAGGGTGCTGGCTGGGGCAGTAGGAAATACCATGGCCTCCAGGCTTGGGCTTGGGACCTTTGCTCTGTCACCCGACACACAGGCCTGATACAGTACACACGCTGTGCGCAAATTTACATTTCTCTGAGCACAAGCCCTGTCCTCTGTCCACTTTACAAAGAGTGCATGAAAACTAAAGAACAACCCCCACCCACCTGCCTTTTGGTTTTCTTTTGGGGCACGATCTTCCTTCTGGCCAGGAACTCACTCAGGTTGGCCTTAAACTTGGAACAATCCTTTTTGCCACAGCCTCCAGGATAGGCCCCTGCACCAGCATAAACAAGGCCTTCTAATGAAGGGCGTGCGTAAGTCATGGGCTCATGGGCTCTAAGGAAGATTTTTGGCTCTTTGTTTCTGTCTCTTTCAGCCGGTGCAAAGAAACTAAAAACTTCAAGTGACTCAAACTCCCTGCCTGAGGGCACGCCTTGGACCGCTGCAGTCACCCGGAAACCCACTCCTACTCCATCTTCATCGCTGGTACTTGGTTAGTAGCAATCACTGTGCATCAGAAAAAGAGGTGGTGTTGTTTGTCTGGCTTCGTTTTTAAAGCATCCTTTAAAAGATTCAGTACTTTTCAATTTCGGTGTGTGAGAAATGCCATGGAGCCAAGGAATGGTGAAGAACGCTTCATCCCTCCACCAGGGAGGCAGAGGCAGGAGGGCACTCGTGAGGGCAAGCCTGGGCTACACGTCAAGACTGTCTTGAAATACAAAGAGGGAAGGAGACAGACACGTGGAAGTGTGCTTAACTGAAGGGGTCCAGGCAGCACTTCTAAAGGTTCAGGGGGGTTTTCATCCAATAGATTCAAAGTGGATTAAATGAGCAGGCAAGATGCGGAGGTCTGTGGATGGCGGTTTCAGACAGACGAGTGAGTGAATGACTCTTGTTTTCCAGATTCCCTTGGAATGTAGGGGTGTGGATGGTGGGGAGAGAAGTAAAATCCAACATCCCAGACACCTTAGAAAGGGAAAAAGCCTGGTTGCGTGTGCATGGCAGCCCCTTGCACAAGTGTGTTATGAATGACACACTCCAAGGGCACCAAGTCACACCTCTGTCCTCCTCATCCTGCTTGCTCACTTTGCCTGCAGAGCCGGGTCCAGTTCAGCCCTGGGAACTCAGGTCTGACCAGGGGCCCCACAGCCCTCTCTGCTGGCTGACTGCCTCCTCTGGAACCTCTTTTAATACAGAGCTGACACTAAGAAGACACCATTTGCTTTGAGAATGAGGCTGCCCAGAGCCCTTCCGTGCCAGGGTCCATCAGGACTGGAGAAGCGGTTCTTTCCTTCACCCAAACCTTCCTCATTGGCTTTTCTACCTCTTTAGAGCAGGCCATTCTTAGTATCCTTATTCTTTATACATTAGGGTAAGAAGCTGAAGTCGCTAAGGATTCATGTTAGTTATTCTGAAGCAGTATCCTACCTTTACCTTTGGAGGACAGCCGCCCGGTAATTAATTACGTTTGATTCCCGGTGTTGCACGCGAATGCTCCTGTGTGTGTGCTGGGCTACTCAGACTCCTGCCTGGATCTCCCGCTAATCCCTCACACCCCACAACTTTCTCATACACACCCTTGGCTTCTTTCCCCAACCCCAACTTGTCAATCTTATGGTGAAAATAGATCAAAAAGACCCAGGATGTCACGGACACATGCGGTCTTCAAAAGTGACCAAATCCTGTGCTGTCTTGTTCTAGATGATTCCTTTAGAGTAAGTAGTGAGAACTGACATAGAGCTCGCCAGGTGCTAGGAACTGCTCTGAGCACTTTGTGAACGTTAACTTACTTAGTTCCCATAGTGAACCTACAAGGTATATAACACAGGTGCTAGTAAGTATAAGCCCATTTTACAGATAAGGAAACTGAGGCACTGAAAGGCTAAGTACCTAAATAATATCATGTAACTAGTGAATGGTGAAGGAGTCAGAATTCCAGCCCTTGTGTTATGCTTAATTATCCGTGTCTCCCATAAAAAACTCACCACACACACACACACACACACACACACACACACACACACACAAATACAAACACCACCACCACCATCAACAACAACAAGGTTAAAAAGCAAACAATGTTCATAGCGGAAAGGGGACACTGGAGGTTACAATTTGATTTGAGACTGTAGCCTAAATAAAGGTGGAATTCTCAGATCATCAACGCGGGCCAAGATGTCCTCACGTAATCCCCACGTGAGGCACAGAACACTGGCTCGACAGCTTCTTTGTTAAATATTTACAGAGCAAAGAGTACCATCCTTCACACATGACTCATTTGCAGCGTGCCAGATCCGAGAACACAGATAGAATAGCTCCGTCTAGTAGACACTGCGCAGCGCTGGAGAGGCCCCAGGTGCAGAGAGAGAAAGAGAGAGAGAGAGAGAGAGGGAGGGAGGGAGGGAGGGAGGGAGAGAAAGTTATAGAGAGAGAGAGAGAGAGAGAGACCTCGCCTAAGACACATACCATCATCATGTCTCTGACCTGTAATTGCCTTCTTTTCACTAGCCAGCTACGCGACTCGAGGAATCTCAATCTTCCATCACGTCTTGAAGACCTACCTGAAATAGCGATAAACTAGGCACGGTGGCTCACCGGCCTATAACCCCAGCCCCAGGGAGGCTAAGGCTGGACGACTGCCGTGACTTCAAGGCTAGCCTGGGCTACATAGTGATAGCGTGTCTCAAAAACAAAAACAAAGACAACCAAGAAGCAAAACAAACAAAAAAACCTCAGAACGAAATAAAAACAATTGCCCGAAGGCACTGGGAAATGATAAGGCAATGCACACGAGAGGTTGCTTTAGCGCCGACGCAGTACCTGCTTCGACCACGTGGTCCATGGTGGGAAACCGTTTGTACACCGCGGTGCTCACGGATCGGAAGATGAGCAGGGACGTGAGGTTGACGTAGCGCATCAGCGTCCTCCTGAGCAGGCGCCCGTGCTGGTCGCTGCCGTGGACGCTGCTGGAGATGAGGAACATGAGCCTGTCCGGCCAGGGCAGGTTCACAAACTGGTTCCACCACCGGTTCACCACCAGGGTGACGTAGAACCCTGCGGGACAACGGGGAGTCAAGCGTGCGCTTTGTTGCAGCGTGCAACTCGACGGACGGACGGACACACTTGCAGCGGGAGTTTAGCCTTTGGAGGGGATTGAGATCTGCAAGGATGTTGTCATCCGCACCTTAACGACCTTGCCCCCCGAGAGGGGGTGGAAGAGTCCTATGTGCCTGGCAAGTCAGGGCCCCCGGTAAGTGGGCGTTAGGACTCAGATAGTGAGTCCTAATGGAGGGTTAGTGGAGGGGAAGCTCAGTTGCCCCAAAGCAGACCAGACCGTGGCCTCACACTGTCGGATGTTAATTTAGCAGAAGCAGCCCCGAAGGCCGGCCGTGTGCCAGTGCAAGAGCGGCCGCTTTCCCGCATGCCGCTCAGCCCCGAAGCACGCTCATGGCTCATGCAGTCATCTGTGTCATCTCGTGGTGACAGCTCTGTGGCTGCACTCTGCGTGTGACCTATACTTACCAAGCACAAAGGTTACTGGAATTTGCTCAGCATATCTGTCACAGTAAATTGATAATTTTTCAAAGTAACGTTTTTGGGCTCCTGTAAGTACCAATCTGGAGCAAAAATAAAACGCACAGCCCTTTATGATATGGTTCTTCTGCACCTGCGCTGCAGGTGGCATCAACTGCAAACAATTAAGCACAAATACTCTCAGGTGATTTTTGTTTTTTGTTTTTGTTTTTGTTTTTTTCTTTTTTGGTCTGTTTGCTAGTTTGTTCCTTTTTCCTTAAACAGGCCTGTCTCCGCTATTTTTTAAAATTGATTTGTGCTTCAAGAAAATTGAGTCTTTAGCATATAAGTCTGTCGGCTGTTAAACAAAGGATTTGTTAACCTTTTTTTTTTTGTTTGTTTCTTAAAACTTTATATCTCTAAATTATATAATCGAGTCATTGGATTTTTGAGAAAGACTTGTTACAAAAGAGTGAGTGTTTTTTGTTTGTTTGTTTGTTTTTTATTTCCACTGAAAGCTAAGGCAACACAGGCGCCAGGCAGACACTCACTGAATTCCAGCCCCAACTTTTCCTTTTTGTTTTTGAGACAGGGTCTCACTTAAGTTGCCTAGGCTGGCTTGAGCTCTCTCTGTAGACCAAGTAGGTCTTGAACATGTAATTAATTCTCCTGCCTCAGCCACCCAAATAGCCGGAGTTACGGGCCTGCACCACCAGGCTGGGAATCCACTTTTCAATTATTCACCAGGAATACTTGAAAGAAAGAGGTTATCGATTTGGTGGGTCATAGTTATTAAGGCATTATTGAGTAACAACAGTAGGCATCTTGATCTAGTCCAGAATGTATTAAATCAATTTAATTAAGTAAATTAGCACATTCTAGATCATGCATATCCCACACCAAGTAAGGTGACTGTTTACTTGAACACTCATAATTATTTGGAATATAAATAAAACTGATTCAATCTTAAAGGTGGAAAGAAACTTTCTTTATCACATCTGGCTGTCTCAAAACTTTTCTTGTAGCTCCGACTTAACCTCCCCAAACTCATATTCTGAGATTGCTAGACATGCCTGCCCGTATCGAGACTGTGATGTTTCAGGGAGGGAATTCAGAGCCCACAGAAATTTCAAATGGCGGGCTACCAGTAATCAACAAAACGTGGGAAGAGAAGCCACACAGGAAATCTGCAGAGAGCAACAGTGCAGTTCACCTGATGCAGGAAGAAACCGAGGGGAAGGTCCATCGGAACAAGGGTCAGAAGTGCCTTGGGTGGACTGTTGGTAGAGAGGTGGAGGGACAGTCCCAACCAATGGGACTGCAGGCAGGACACTGTCGGGAGCTGCTACTCATGAAGAAAGAGTTTGGGGTCCAGGGGTGTGTGGAGTTCCTGTCTCAGCTCTGGATGAGGTAACAGAGTTCATGGTCTGTGAAGGTCGCGGTGATGACAGATCACAGACAGAGTGGCTTTGCATTATGTAAACAGAAATGGTCAGAGAGTATTTAGAGTGGAAAGTGTAGCTCTTAGGGTCAGTTAGGCCAAGCCAGGGTATCGCACAGGTCTGCCATAGATGTAGACAACTGTCAAGGCTCTAGGAGTCTCCATTTTTCAGTTTATGGTGTTGTAGGGATAAAAAAAAAAAATCAGTTATATAATCTTCAAACTATATATATTCTAATTATATATATCTTCAAACATAGTACCCAAGTGGGTGGTATTAATACAAATTGGCCAAAGAAATAATAGACACAGAAATGTTCTTAGCTAGACAATACTTTAGAGATTATTTTTTTATCAGATTTCCTCCAAATTGGAAGAGATACAACCAGTAAAGTCTATAGTAGGCATAAGAGTGAGCTCTGCTTATATTCCCCTAGGTCTGCTTGACTTTCTTGAACTATTAATTCAACAGTTTTTGATAAATCTTTAAGATAAAATGGAACTGTTTGGGCCGGAGAGATGGCTCGGTGGTTAAAAACACTGGCTGCTCTCCCAGAGGACCCGGGTTCAATCCCCTGCACCCATATGGCAGCTCACAACTGTCTGTAACTCCAGTTCCAGAGGATGTGTCCCATTTATATGGATATAAATGCAGGTAAAACACCAATGCATATGAAATAAGTTTTTTAAAATCTACTTTTCCAAGAATTTACAATGAGGCTTTTAAGAAAGAAGGGGAAACCAAGTTAGAGTGATTGTTATAAATGCATGCACTCTTTGATTTTCAGAAAGACAAAAATGTATGTAGACTTTTTTGGGGGGGAATATGGGTTTGCCATGGGAGCAAAAGTTGAGACCCCAGGGAGCATTTCTGGCAATACATCAACTGTACTAGGGCTTCTTCTACTCTAAGCAGCAGTAGCAACAGTCACCTCACATTAGTAAAAATAAACTATTGAGATAGTGGTCCTGGAACACTGCTAATCTGCCACCATTTCATATTCTGAAGGTCCATGACATATGACTAAGCTGTTAAGATAATACACATGATATCTGACAAATATTAGAGGTCTGTCAGGACATTTGGCAAAATCTATTCTTGCCATTTTTGTCTTGGTGTTGTTTCTTTTGGTTATTTTGAACTGGGGGCTGAACCCAGGACCTAGCACTTTCTCATCAAGCATCTTACCACTGAACTAAATCCCCAGACCCACAAAATCCATCCTATATACTTGTTTGGATCATAGTGCTTTGGTTTTGAGACAGGGTGTCTTATAATCCAAGGAGCCAAGGGTTATCTTGAACTCCGGTCCCTCCTGCCTCTGCCTCCCCCATACTGGGGTTTCAGGTTTGTGTCACTGTGCCTGGCTTCATGTGACACTAGGAAATGAACCCAGGACCTCATGCATGCTAGGCAAGCATTCTACCGCCTGAGCTACATCCTCAGCTCCAGGATGGAAGTTTTGACGGCTAACAAAATAGTTGTTCACATTTTGCTTTGGGTAGTGCTCAGTCGACTCAGTGAACATCCCTCCTTTCCAAGTGGGAGGCTGTAGGTAAGACAATGACTTAGTTTGTTCATTTGTGGTAGAAGAAGCATTGGATACCTAGCTGAGCTGGAAATACAGCCTCAAAAAACAAACAAAAAACAAAACAAAACAAAACAAAAAAAACCCCAAAGCTTTCCTATTAGCTTCCTCCTTATTCTATTTTAGTTTAATGATTCATAAAGCTTTTTTTTTTTTAGCACACTGATGAGATTTAAGACTAATTTTTAGCCATTGAGAGGTTGATATGTTAGCCCTCAAAGTGTCTCTCAACCTGACGGGAACACATCTTGACGTTATAAAGAATAAATACCTCCTTTCTAGAAAACGACGTCCTGAAATCAGAAGACATATAGGAAACACATTGGTCTTCCTGCCTTAATTCTTTTGTTGAGGCACTGGTAAGGTTTGAGAACATGGTCCCGGGTTAGAGCTTACCATCCAGACTACAGGAAGAAAAGCTGCCTGATGAGCTCTGTTCACCCATATGGAGCTGTAACAAGCTATCAGGTCTCACGTTCAAACTATGAATGACATCGTTGAGAGACACACAAAAATATTTGTCTGTGGGGCTTTGCCATTAATCCTCACACGATAAGGGTGTGAGTATAAATCTTTCAATTTACACCAAAAGCAACATGGCTGGTACCTCGGTGGGACTGGACCTGGAGCAGTTGCTATCGCTTACTCCTAATACCTGGCTAGGTGTGGACTAAAACACCCTGTCCCGGAGGGGGGAAAAAAAAAAAAAAAACGACAGAGAGAACCATGCAGACGGAGAGGTGACGCAGTGCCAAGGCCAGCGGCAACCAAGGGGATCGGGTTTTTGAGACTGTGTTCTTACATTTCTTACATAACATCTGAGGGCCGTTTAAGGAGACATGCAAAGCAAAGAGTACCTGTACACCAGACTGATAGCTGTGTAAAGAACAGCAAAAACAATAAACTCCCTGTACAGGAGCTTGTAGATGCTGCCTCTCCACTTGAGGAGCAACCTATGAAATCCAAAAAAAGTTGCATTGGCTACTTTACTGGAGTAAGTGACAGTCATCTCGGATAGTTTTGTTCTAGAAGAGCAAGAAGACAAAACATGGGTGAAAAATAACATTTGATGTCAGCTTTGGCACGTGCTTTTTTTTTTCTAATTGAAAAAAAAAAACTAAAGCTGGTGATTAATTAGCCAATCCACCCTCTCTACTTTCTCCCGCTCCGTTTCATAGTTTAGCCCTTGTAGATACCACCATCTCACCGTCTAGAGTCTCAGTACCAGAGTACCAGAGCCTCAGTACCAGTAGCACAGAAGGGGAGGAAGATGCTCTCTGGAAAGTGTTCTTAAAAGCCCATAAACTTCTGTAATTGGTTAGTATCATTGAGCTATTACCCAATAAATACCTAAATTAACATGTATGATATGCTAGATGCATTGTAATGTCACTTCTTAGTAGTAGGAAGATTTAGGAAACCAGTTTGCTGAACTGATGGTTTTAAAAGCAATGGCCATACTCATCATGGCTTGGGTCCGTGTCTTTAAACTTCCTAAGAGGAGAAAGTTGTGGCTCACTTCTTAGGAACCAGGAGTTATTGTAAGGAAGAAGGAAGCCAGGCCCTTCGATCACTTTAACTGCTGGGTTACTCTGCAGAGTCCTACTGGGTGGGATGTGCATCTGAGTGCTCTCCGGATGCACAAGTAGAATTCTGTATCCGGAGCCCATGCCTGCTGGGCAATCCTGCTGTATTTTCCCTTTGGAAAGTCCTAGTGAGATGCTTAAAGGTGGCTGACCTTCTGCTCGGAGCTGAACAGAATGAGCTTTGTTGTTGTTGTGAGACAGTGGCCTAGAACGCGGTATTTTGCCAAGGATGACCTTGAGCTTTGGATCCACCTTTTGAGTGAGGGCTGGAGTTGTAGGACTGAGCCACTGTGCTTAATTTACTAGGCACCGTCCCGTGTACTTGAGGCAAGCACGCTGCCAACGCATCCTCAGTGCGTCCATTATTTAGGATTCCTTGTACTGCGTCCTGTGCCCTGGATGTGAGCAGGATGGGAATGGAACCCTAAGCCTGGTCCTCACTGAGCTTTGTTTTGCCATTGCTTCTCACTGACGTGTGCTACTCAACTGTGAGATGCATAAAGTAAAGCTGACCTGTGGGTAGAAATCTCGCTCAGCTATTGGCTGGCGTAGGTCTCAAGCAAACAGAGTGAGATTTCCGTAAAATAACAACTTTCCTCAAATGGAACTATGAGGCGCTTCTCACAGAGTGACTTAGGCTGAGAACATGTAGTTTTTAGGTCAAATTATAACACACACACACACACTAGATGCTTTTCCTATAGCACAATGTACATCATACATTCTATCACAAGTGAAAACGTCTCATTCAGATAGGCAAACATTAACTGTAATTAGGCTGTTTTCTCTAAGGAAGTATGAGCTGGCAACTGTATTCACAGCAGCAGCAGCAACAACAAAGTCACCGATTTACCCTCCAAAATTATTGATTTTAATTAAAAACCAAACCAAGGCCGTTTGCCTAAGTAAGTGGCCCTATAAAAAGATGGGATGCCCGCCACAAAACACACTCCCCTTTCCCGTGGCTACCTTGTCTCTTTGCCCAAGGAGAAAACACTTGACACAGAAGAGGGACACAACACAATAAACGGAGCCAGTGCCATCAGCTGTCCTCCAGGTAGGCCGTGTTAAATAAGTCTCTGACCACCTTCCCTTTCTTCTGTTTGCTCCTTCATCCTTCTATCTAGGCTCTGTCAAAACCCCTAAGCCCACGGCGCACCAAGGTCACCGTTCAAGTGCATAGCTGACTGCGCACTAACCGTTTTCTTTGGCGTCTCCCACGGGAAGGGAGTCTTCAAACGCCGGCTCTCACTGGAGAGGCGCTTCAGATCGTGGCTCCAATTCCACTCTTCACTCGTGGACCGTGGCCGTCAGGGTTCCGCCCGCTCCCTGGCTGCTGTGAGGTTCCAGCATGTAGCCAGTCCGGGGTTAAATGTTTTTCCACTTGCAGAGGCCTGTTTGTGCCAGTTTGCCCACTGATGACAGTTATAGCTGGGGACAAACAGAAGCGACAGCTGCTGATGTTGCTTTTTTCTAATCTATAATTATAACTCCACCTGCCGCCCAAAGTACCCCTTCGAACAGAACTCCGGTGGTGACATGAAGATGCTGGGCCGTTCCAGTCCTGCAAGATTTGTTTCAGCCCTGGCTTGGGATCAAGGAAGAAAGGTCCTTCTCAACGGAAAAGTTCTGGACAGACTCCAGCAGCCAAAGAGGGGGATTAGGACAGTCTTCTGTGCATGAAGAATAGATTCTTAGGAAGCTGGGGCAGACAGGAATATAAACAAGAATTCTGATCGCCTGAGAGCAATTGAGCCTGTTCCTCCACTAAAAGCAACAAGTGTGCGTGTGTAAGTGCATGCAGGCGTGTGCATGTGCGTCAGGGGAGTGTGTATATTTGTGTGCATGTGTGTGGTATGTATGTGCTATGCATGTGTATCTAGGGTGTGTGGTGTATATGTTTGTAAGCACATGCTTTGTGTGTGTGCACGTGTGTATATCTGTGTGCATGTGTGTGGCATGTATGTGTACATAGAGTGTATATGTGTGTGGTGTGGCATATGTGTGTGGTGTCTTAGAAATCATAGAGAATCACTGCGTGTGATACACTGGGAAACCACAACACAGGGATCTACCATGTTTCCCTGTAACTAGGAAAACTATAAATTATTTGAGTGGTTTCTTTCAGATCAGTAATAATGCATATTTTCTTCCTTAAAAGCTGTTCATCTGAGTTCCTTAGGTGGTAGGATAATTAATCTGAGATCGTTTCCTGGGTCCCATCATTGTGAGCTTGAAGAGAATAATGTGAAAAAAAATGTTTGTTTTTGGAGAGAAAAGTGTAGAATAAAATATTTGAATCAAGGCTAGGCTAAGCCTGGTGGATCATGCCTGTATTCCTATCACCTGGAAAGTTGAGGCAGGAGACTTGCCATGAATTCAAGCCTAGACTGGGAAATTCAGTAAGCTCCAGGACAACCTTGGCTAGTAAATGAAACTCTGTCTTGAAAAACAAAGCAAAACAAACAAACAAAAAGCAAATGGACAACCCCCCAATCCCTTAAGAATGTATAAAATAAAAGAAATACATATATATATAAAATTAAAAATTTTAAAGAATTATTAAGTTGTATGTACATTTCATCAATTTGGTCAGACTGTGAGTGCTTTAAAGTCCTAACAGAGTTGAAGGTGTTATCTTTTGTTTTTTGTTTTTTGTTTTGTTTTTTTTACTTTTTTTGCCCTTATTCTCGTCCCTAACTTCAGGTTGAAGCACTGTAAATAGTGGATATTCATTTAACAATTTCTCGCTAACTGATCACCCCACTGAGGCTCCAATAACAGATAATGGATATTATTACTGTTTGAGTATCAGTTCTTATTCACTAGTTCACAGCCGTGAGTACCTTGGGGGATGGGGAATTTGTGAACACACAGAATGCATACACACCGTATTTCACACCTTATATCTGAGTTGTCTTGAAAGGTGGTTGGATAGACTTGCAATTGCATTTACAAAGACTGTCAGGTCTGGTGGGTTAGGGAGTGTGAACTTTTCTAAACCCTCACATGCACAGGAGAAGAGGTGAGGCCTTACGCCTCCACTGCTGGCCCCTAACCCTCAGCATGTTTTACAGCAGAGGTACCTGAGACCCAGGAAACCAGCATGCTTTGCCGGGCAGTGTAAGCATTGCTGGTTGGTGCTACGTCTCCCAACAGGATGATGTTTTTCTGTTATGGAACATCAAGAGAAGGTGTGGTGGACCATTGCTACACAAACAAGTCATGAGATACAGACGGATAGACAGGACTAAAGTCAAAACATAAATCAAACGAAGTGCCAAACTTTAAAGCTTAAAAAATCAAACGGTTCAATCATTCTATACTGTCCATCTATTTTGCTTTGAGGCCGAGCCTCTCAGTGGCCTAGAACTCTCCCCGTAGGCCATGCTGGCTGGCCCCAGGGAGCCACACTGAGCCCTGTCTCCAGCACTGAGATTACATACACAGGAAGCTATGCTCAGCATTTTTCACGTGGATGCTTGCGATTGAACTCAGTGCTTCCAAGGTGAGCGCTCCACTGACTGAATCGTCCCCCCACCCGCCTTAACTCATCATTTTCTCAACAACACAATGTTTTGGTTCGGTTGCTTTATGAACTGCACACAAATTCTTATCCCTACAGGTAATGCTTTCCTGAGTCCCGAGTCCCATAGGCAGTAATCTTCCTGAGAACTCACACCCTTAGCCCATCTTGGGGTTTCCCGGATGCGGGCTTCTCTGATGGCTTCTAGGGCTCTAAACCAGGCAGCTGCTTGGGGAGGCCATGTGGTACAGCAGGTGTGTAAAGTTTCTGATACAGGTGCCATTGCACAGGGAATTCTGCCCCATACTGAGCAAAGGCTAAGGAAAACCTTGGAAACCTCCCTCTCAGGCTCCCTCTTGGTTTTCAGGGAACAAAAGTTTCAGCTTTAAACCCAGAGGAGGCTGGGTAGTGAGGAGTCTGAGAGTAATTGCCCGTGCTGAGAGTAATTGCCAACTCAACAAAACAGAAATGCATTAGTTCAAGTTCTGAAGGTGATCTCTTTTGAAATGGATGCTACGGAAACTCGGTTCTATTTTAGAGATGAAAGCTCTGAGTCTACAGAATTATGACGACGGTGCTGAAAACATATCCAGCGCTCAATAATCAATGACATTCCTTAAGTAAATGGTCCCACTCTGCTCTAACGCATTCCAGATTGCTAGAGGAAAAAGGAATTACAGCATAGAGCCAATTACAACAAGTTCAATTTCACACAGGCGCGCGCGCGCGCACACACACACACACACCATGTAAATCCAAGTACATTGTTTATTCTGAACAGCTATGAAATTCTGTTACTTGACAAACAGTGTTTGGAAATCATATTAATGTGTGGGAAAGGGGAAGGTAAAGGGAAATTTTACCCTGAAATAAGGGTTAGCCACGTGTGGTGACATGCATACACTGTTCAGCGTTTGGGAGATAGGACCCTGAGGGTCAAGGGCAAAGGCCAATTGTCTCGGTCGAATAGTGAGTTCAAGGACAGTCTGGGCTACACGCTGTAGGGAGATACTCATCTTGTCCGCACCTGTGACATAGACCACGCCCATGGGGGGTGGAGACAGGGCCAGACGTGACCTGGGGGAACTAAGGCTGAGGAGGGGGCTCCGAGAGCTCTCTTGCTTGTCTGTTTTTTGTTTTTAAAATCCTTTTTAAGCTTTTCTTAAGTTTTACGTGGAAGTTCTTTGGTCCACGTTGCGACGCCATAATGTAAGAGTAGTTTTTCCGGCAGCCTGGAGCCACCGCCGCGCCAGCCCCAAATAACACAGAGGCACACTGTATTAGATACAATGCTGTTCCAGGTACTAGTTTCTTATCGGCTAGCTCTGTCTTAATTATTAACCCATTTCTATTAATTTATGTATTTCCACGTGGTCTCATCTTACCGGGGAGTGGGGCCGCCTTCCCAGTCTCTCCATGCTGACTCCTCCCTACTACTTCCTCTTTCCTCCTCGGCTCCTAGTCCCGCCTATCTTGCTTTCCTGTTGGCCAGCAGTGCTTTACTCATTAACCAGTATGAGAAACATTTACAGAATGCCATCTCCCATCCAGCCCTGTTTTAGAGAACAAGTAACATGGCAGAACATGGGTGGAAATGGAAAGCTCCCATTGCTTCGTTTCCTAATAAAACCCAAAGGATGGAACATTTTTCAGACATCCTTTGGGTTTTATAACTTGTAATAGCTCCTGAACAAACTGTAACCTGCTAAGGAGCCTCTTGGATTTGGGCCAAAGCAGTCAAAGAGAAACTTTGGGGTTTTTTTCCTCTCACACAAACTATAAATATGAAAGTATTCATATTTCAAAATATTTTATTGACTTTTTTATATATTTTGATTAAATTCTTTCTCCCCGCTAACTTCTCCTGCATCCAACTTCCTGTTCCTTTTCTCTCTCAGAAAAACAAAAACAAAAGCCCTTAATATTAAAATAGCAAACAAAAGCACAATCAGACGCATGGAGTCCGTTTTGTGTCAGCCAACTGCTCCTGAGCGTGGGTCCTCTTTGGAGTGTAGTTGGCATGGCCCGTGACACTCCATTGGTGACACAGTTTTCCCCTTTCCAGACAGGTATCGATTGCAATCACCTTCTCCGGTAGGGGTGGCACTTTGTGTCCGCTCCCCCCCTCTCAGTGCTGGTGCTTCGTTTTGTTGCTATGACAAAATGCTTGACCAGAGAAACCGGAAGGAGGAAGTGTTTGTTGTGGCTCACGGTTCCACGGATGCAGAGTCCATCACGGCAGGGCAGCTACCGGAGCAGCAGCAGCAGCAGCAAGAAGCAGCTGGTTAATTTCACCCACAGCCCGGAAGCAGAGAGTGAGCAATGCTGGCCCTCAGTCCACTTTCTCCCTCTTCTGCAGTCTAGGACACCCCCTCCCCATCCCCGCTCTCACAGGGCAGCTCACAACCATTCCATGAGATCTGATGCCCTCTTCTGGCCTCTGTGGGCACTGCATGCACATACTGGCAAAATACTCCTAACACGATGCAAAAGGAATTGAATCTTACACTCACACACACTCACATGCAGTCACACACATGCACATACATGCTCATGCATCGTGCATACATACACACACTCACTCACACTCATGCACACACACACTCACTCACTCACACACACTCATGCGCACACATATACACTCACACTCACTCACACACACCCCTGCACACACATACACTCACACACTCATGCACACATATACTCACACACACTCATGCATACACATATACACTCACACATACTCATGCACACGCACGCGCACACACACTCCTCCATGGTGTCTACTTATATCTAATGGGCACTAAAATGAGATGAAAAAAAATGTGGTATTTCTGTCCCCAAATTGTGTCTGTCCCCTTGATCTTCGGGCCACACTCTTCTCTTCACATTGATCATTGAAAATGTTTTACCCAATGCTGTAACGCATGGTGAGCTGGGCTCCTCCCCGTTTGGAGCTGGTATGCCTTTCCTCTACCCTTAGTCTAGTGCTTTGTCAGCAGCTCTGGATACCTACAGTCCCTCAGCCTTATGCAAGGTCAGGATGTTTATGCAATAACGAATAACTCAGCAGTTCCCAGGTTAAGCTGAATAACTACTAGCTGGCAAATCTCAAGGCCAGAATCCCTGTATACAAGAAGGAAAACCTCTTTCCAAATCTTGCCCTTGAACAACAGACAATTATCAAACTTTAGCCCACTTCAGAAAAAAAAAATCAATAAAAGCCTGTTTCTCCCTTTGAGAGGCAAGTTGTCTGTCTATCCCTTTGATTGCTGTTAGCTCCCATTTGCTCGGGAGCTGATGTTCCAATAAAGCCTTGCCTGTCTCCTTCATAATACATGGCTTTGTCTCATTTGTATTATCTCCATGTCACAAGAGCCCACTGTCTGGTATCATAATAAAAAATGCAGATGTGCCAACTCATCCGCTGTAGCATTGTTTGTAATTGCAAACTGTTGAAAAGGACATAGTATATACCCATATGCAGGAGAATGGTTGGCTAAAATGGTCCATTAGTTAAATGAGGCACATGCAGCTGCAAACAAGAACAAAAAATGATCCTTATGGATCTGTATGATTTACAGGGTACTCTGGTAGCTAGGGGCTGGGGAGAGGGGAGGTGCAAAAAATCACTTATAGCAAATAAACTCATGGTGAGATCCTTGACATCAGTAGCTACTGGGTAAATGCTAGTCAGAGTGAAAAACACAGGATGGCTATGAAATGCAAACAGATCTGGGAAGGGCAGCGCTCAGGTAGCTAAGGTAGGAGGGCCATGAGTTCAAGGTCAGCCTGGACTATAGAACCTGTCTAAAACAACAACAAAAGCAAAATCAAAGAAACAAGGTAAGTAGAAAACAAGTGTTGTTGAGGATAAGGAGAAATTTAAATCCTAGCGTGTTGCTGGTAAAAACTGGAAACGTGCCTACCATCACTGCAGAAAACAAATTGATGGTCCCTCAGAAAGTTACAGATGATCCTATGGCCCGTTAACCAGTGAGGTTCCATAGGCCCCAAAACACTACAGGCCGCTGATACTGCTTTCGGGTTCCCTCAAGTTCTAGAGTATCCCAGGGTTCCAAACTGGTACTCACTTGGAAGTGCTAGAAGGTACTGTGTGTACTACCCGGCAAGAAAAGTAACCATCAATCCTACAAAAGAGACTGGGTCGGGCTGGGCAGTGGTGGCCTTTAATCCCAGCACTGGGGACCGGGTTGGCACAACAGTGGCATGGATATCATGGGAATAACCAAACACTTCATAAGATAAAACCCACACCTTCATGACTGCACTAATCCACTCTGAAGGGCTCTGCCGCCCAGCACCCTGACAGCGAGGAGTGAGTCGACAGCTTGTGGTGTAGGGGACACAGCAAACCACAGAGTGGAAAGTGGGAGGAAGATGTGTGGAGAAGTGGGCGAGAGCATCCATCTATGTGCTTAACAGTCATGGGGACTCAGCTTAAAGCTCTGTCCATTTAGCAGAATTACGGAAGCAGCCCTGCCTCCTTATGCTTTCTCCCTGGCATGAGCTGGCTTGTCTTTCTGCCATGCAGCGCTGTGGCAAAGGCCCTCACTCCCCATCACCCTCTCTCGCCCCCTTTTACTTTCATGTCATATATAGTGTGTACATGTGTACCGTATGCACACACCTACACACATACATACGCATGGCGCTCAAGTTCCACATATGGGAGGAAACATGTGACATTTGTCTTTCTGGGTCTGGATCGTTTCGCTTATCACGGCAACCTCCAATTCTATTTGTTGTTCTGAAGACGATGTAATTTCATTCTTCTTTACGCCTGGATTAAACTCCATTGTGTGTAGACAGAACACACTTTATCCATTCATCTGTTGTACTTAGACCGATTCTACGACTCACCGCACCTGAGGGTTGATATAGTTTCTGGGGGGATGTGAGTATGGGTTGTTCTAGTGAGTCTTCAGACACAGCTTCTCATCTAGAATCAATGTGTTTTTTCCTCTCACAATCGCCCTTCCCCGACTTGACATAAGGAAACCTTGCCCCTCATTCATCTAATACAATCAGGGAATGAAACTTCAGTGGCCCCAAACCAATTTGGGGCCACCAGGAATGAGAGGTGGGGTTGAGGGAGGGGTTGCCTCTGGGAATTACTGAGAGGATCGAGGTCGCTCACAAGGGATGTGCACTGTACACTGCCTTTCCGATGGAGCGGTTCGCATTTGGACCCAAGGTTGGGAACGGGTCTTTGTCCACTTAGGAGGGAAACGATTCTAGTCTGCTTCAGACGTGAGCTCCAGAGCTCTTCCCTCTCGGCACAACCACTGGTGATAACAGGCAATTATACCTCATTCTTGTGCACATTCCGTGTTGTCACTGAAGAATCAGTTCTCAAGAAGCTAGATAGAGTCAGGAGCGTCCAAGGCCGGGTACCGCCTCCCTTTGACCATGTGAGACCAGGGACAGGGAGACTGTTGTCCCTGGAGCCTCAGGATTCCGGTACTCTCCACGCCGCCCATGCTAAGGTTCATAGCTTGATTCCAGGTGGTGGCTTTGCATCTTTATGTTTCTCCAAATATCCTAATTCTTGATAAATGCTGCTATTGTTTGGATAAAATGGCTGTACTATAAAGTTCACCAGCATAAAAAGGAAGGGCAAGAAACCCCAAATTCTACCAATCAATAATAATGACTTTGGGAGTCTGTCTTTGTGTGTGTGTGTGTGTGTGTGTGTGTGTGTGTGTGTGTGTGTGGTATATGTGTGTGTGTGGTATATGTGTGTGTGTGGTATATGAATGTGTGTGTGTGTGTGTGCATGTGTATGTGTGTATTCTATATTCTATATAAGTTATATTCTGCATCTAAGTTCAGTGTCTTTAGATCAGCCATTTCTTGGTGCCACAGTCCCAGGGGCTCTTCAGTAGTTTGACCTCTGAAGTGGATGAGTCTGTCTGTCTGTCTTCCATGAGTTCCTTTGTTCCTTCCATCGTCCGACATGTCTGCATTTCTTACCCTTTACTCCCTGCCTGTTGTCTGAGCTCCTCACCCCTGGGTTACTGTTGACTGGTAACATTTTTCTAGATCTCCACCGTTACAACAATCTTTGGTTTCTGGTTTCCTGCTTCTCTGGCCTAGGTCCCTGGGACCCTCCACAAGGCCACGGTTTAGCTAGGTTTCCTCGTATTTGGGAAGGAAGGGGAGAGGTGAGTGACTGCCCCGGCCCACCCCCTGTGTCTTATTGCTTAAGGGCAGTTCTCACAAAAGCATTTTCATCATATTGATTTCCCCTGGGATTCCGATGCCATCTTTCCCGGGAAAGATTGATTTTTAAGAGAAAATATTCAGAGTGTATGCCCTCTTTAAAATGAAAGTAGATTGATAATATGTCGTTCAATACACATGTTAATTCCCAATAAATCACCCGGCGTCGAAGCCAAGCACTCAAGCAGTCAAGAACAAGCTCAGTGGTTCTTAAACAGCACATAGGGTGGGGCTGCGTCATCTGCCCTCCTCCCTGTCACCCCTCTGCAGTTTTCCAAGACTCCCGGATACAAAGGGAGCCATGTAAAAAGCCATACAACATTTTGTTGTTATTCGCTCAGTGTTGCCAAAGATCGTTTGTGTCTAAAGTTACTTGATTTGGGACTTTTTAATGTAAAATATGACTTATCGCCTTTAACTTTTTTATATTTCATTGAAGCGTCATGATTCTCACACTTGGTTTATATTTATAGGTAGCGATCACATTTTCAAAGGGTTGCAGAGCATCCACGGCTTTGTAGTCAGTGTATCTCCACTTTCCTCGTTGATAAAGGAGGACAGAAGTAGGTTGCTATCATCGTAAGGCTGTCACGAAGCAGACAAAGAAGACAGCAGTTTGCTCCGGGCAGGCAGCTATATTCTTTGTGTACTTCGTGTATTGGCTATGAAACCTCAGACAGACGGACTTGGAGCCCACATGCTCACCCACTCTACTGTAGCCTCTCAGCTATGAGACACCCTGAAAGGACCCGGCTGGGGGTAAATGGGAATTCTTTTTAAAATCGAAAAGCAAAGCCCCGGCATAGGAAATGAACGCTTTGATGCTGCTAGAGGTCCCTGCAGTCTGCTGAGGCATTCCTGACCACGAGGGTTGCTGTTTTTAATCGGCTTCTTCCTTTTCCTACATTTTTAGATGTCTAGCTTTAGGAAAAAGCATCAGCTTAGCAAAGAGAACTTGAGGTGTTTGAAAAAGACAGTGTTGGGTTCCTTACTACCTGTGTGACCATGGGTGAGTCATAGGCCTCTGTGAGCCTACTTTCCCTATCTGTTTAGGTGGTAGCAAGAATTGCTTTTGCTTCTGTGAAAGGAGGCTCAAAATGCTTGTACATTATAGCACAAAGAGGGAACTCAGGGAATTCAGCCCAGAATGTGACTCACACTGAGCAGGCCCAGAGTCCACTGTAGCTGTCTCCCTGGCTTTGAGTTTTGCTAGTCCTTTTTTTTTTTTTTTAAACATATATTTTTATTGATTATTTGGGAATTTCACATCATAGACCCCTCTCACACTCGCCAACCTCACCCCCAGGTTTTGCCAGTTCTTAATGAGGATGGGAATTCATATCAGGGGGTTACAAAATGGCACTGTTCTTTCCTTAGAAATTTTGACCTTGTTCTTATAGTGAAGGGCCCAGCCCTTCACCCAGCTCCCTGCTCTGGCAGCCATTACAGGCTGCAGAAAAGACCCCGGCAAGACATAGACTCAGCATCACGTGCTGAGCCTCTGACCTTGCCCTAGTTACCAGCAAGCCAGATACTCTCCATATAATAAGGAACCAATCAGAAGTTAGCTGGCGGTCTCTGCATGTGCTTTGCTGATAATAGTGGAATGCAGGACATAGCAACTGGCCCGGGAGGGCTTAGCAACCTTTCTGCAGCTGCAGCTGACCAATCAACTCAGGACAGGTTGCCAAGCCCAGAGGTGCACCAATCCTGAGACTGTTGCATGCAACTAGCAGACACCCTCCCCTACACTCCCCTTGGTCTATTCAATATATGCCCCGCCCCATTGCTGCTTTGGGTCCCTCCCACTCCACCCCCTGTGTCGGATGGCTGGCTGGAGGACCTGAGTTAATTCGTAAGTTAACTCGTAAATTAAAAAGACTTTTTTTTTTTTTTTTTTTTTTTTTGTAATGATTACTGTTTACAAATTATATGGAAAAGCAACTTATGGTACAGGAAATGTTACTAGTTAGCCAGTATATAGGGAATAACTAAACTCTCTAGAAACCAACAAACGCACACAAACATACACCTTGTTTCTTATCTGAAAGCCTCCAGTCTGCAAGGGATGGTGATTATTGCTGATATGTAAGCCGAATCTGTTGGAATGCGAACTTTTAATACATAACAAGTACCTTAAATATGTTCTAACGGTGTAAGAGAATTTCAGTGCCGGGAATCTAGCTGATGGAAATAAAAAATGAGCCTCCAAAAGAAACTTTTAGTATGGAATTGTTCAGTTTGGACATTCCATTGTTCATTATGAATTCTTGGAAGACGGAAACTATTAAAGGCTGTAGACTGGGAACCCTTCTGTAAACAAGACATCTCCCATGTAATAATGTGCAGTTATTTAAAATTACGCTTATAAATAGCTTTTAGTGGAATGGGGAAATGCATGCTACATAACAAATAGAAAATAGAACACGTTTAATATATAGTATGATCGCAACTAAGTACAAGGCCATGGCGGTGCAGCCTTTTAGTTCCAGAACTCTGGAGGCGGAGGCAGACAGATCTCTGTGGGTTTGAGTTTAGCTTGGTCTGCGGTAAGTTCCAGGCCAGCCAGAGTCACACAGTGGGACCTCTGTCTCAGCAACAATGTAAACATAAAACAAATGTCCCCTGACAACTACGTAGTGAGAGTTATTAGAATACAAACATTCGGAGGAACACTACACTAGAATGCTCCCTCAGAGCTGTTGCAGGGTCTCACTGGGGAACACAGCAAATGAGTAAATTGAATTCTGGCGAGGTGATGGTTACGGGTAAACTTTTCTACATTTAAAAATTCACACAATGAGTGAATGCTATTTTACATATTAAAAAATGCAGCACCTCTCGCACATTACGACTTCATTGTAAGATGCCCCATAGGATGCATCTGAGCACATTCTACACTACACTGCTTTACCGGTTTAAGTGAAAACTGAATATGATACTGTTTATAGCAATGGCCAACGTATTCCCACATGCTAAGAAAATGTTACAACATTTAAATTGTAAATAAAGCCTTACATAAAAGATGAGATAATGCTTTCTGAAAGGATTAATTATTTTTACATTTTATTAATTTGTGTACCTCCCCTCGTGTGTGTGTGTGTGTGTGTGTGTGTGTGTGTGTGTGTGTGTGTGTATGCGTGTGTGTGTGTGTAAGGAGGGTGCCTGCCCTAGCATGTCTGAAGATGGCAGAACACCTTTTTTGGTTTCTGGGATCAAATTTTCGTCATTAGACTTGTCAGCAAATGCTCTTACTTCCTGAGCCATGTTAGTAGCCCACTTATAGGATATTAAAACACAAAACAACAACAACAACAAAACTACATTTCTTAACCTTTCCTTGGGAAGCTTGCCAGGCAAGTAAAATTTCACTACACAACTGCTCAGGACTTCTGTATAGAGTAACATACATTTATACAAATGGATACCTTTACCAAGAGAGCACATCAAGGAAAAAAAGCATGCTAAAGTTTAGTTGTTGATGTTGTTTTAATTAAAAAACAAAACTCTGACCTTTGCCCAGGGCTCTCCTTGCTTAAGTGGAGCTGGAGGGAAAGCAGGACTGGTCTAAGTCCTGGCTCCAGATCGAGTTTAGGTAAATTAACACCCCAAGCCTTCAAACTCCCCCTTTTCCTTTCATTGAAAATAGATTTTTTTTCTCTCTCTCATATAATACATCCTCCTTATGGTTTCTCTTCCCTCTCCCTCTTCCCACCTCTCCCCTCTCCTGTCTCTCATCAGAAAACAAACAGGCCTTTAAGGGATAACAATAAAGTAAGATAAAACAAAAACTAGCACATTAGAATAGTACAAGACAAAACAAAACGAAACCGAAGGAAAAGAGTCCAAGAAAAAAGGCAGAAGAAATAGATATAGACACAGAGACTCACTGGTTTGCACACTCAGGAACCCCTTAAAAGCACTAGACTGGAAGCCATAATATATATTCAAAGGGCCCATGCAGGCCCTGTGTGTGCACCTCAGACTCTGAGTTCATATATGTCAATCCTGTTGGTTTAGAGGGCCTTGATTCCCTGGTGTCCTCCATCCCTCCGGCTCTTACTTTCTGCCTGGGTTTGCTGAGCTCTGAGGGGAGGGATTTGATGGAGACAAACCATTTAGGGTTGAGAGTTTCAAGGCGTCTCTCTCTCTGCATAGTGTCTGGCTGTGGGTCCCTGTATGCATTCCCATCTGCTGCAGGAGAAAGCGTCTCTGATGATGGCCGAACAAGATCTGATCTATGAATATAACAGAACGTTATTGAGAGGCATTTTATTGCTGCATTCTTTTAGTAGAACAGTGTACTTGGCTTTGCTCTAGATGCTCAGCAGTCTAGTCTTAGGTTCTTGGTCACCCAAGCAGCGACAGCTATGGGTTCCATCGGTGGTGTGGGCCTTAAGTCAGATCACATATGGGTGGGCTGCTCCCACAGTCTTTGTGGAGGGCGGTAGGATTGTGAGTGTGGTGTGGCTGTAGAAGAAGGTTAGATTCATGAGTTCTAGCCTAGGAGTCCGGGACTCAGTTGACCTGACCACACACAGAGCATACTAACTCCCCTGAGAGCATAGAAAGAAAGCTGGGAGGGAAAGCTGCTAAATAAACTATGAAATGAACCGGAGAGAACTAGAATGCATTTCAGAGCTGGCCTCAGTACGAAACTAAGGTTTAAAGTGCATTTCCTTCTGGTATCTGTGGCTCTTTCTTCTCATAACCCACTCCTCCCTAGTTCTAGAAATGATCTTGTGGTAGATGAAACTATTCTGACCCTTTGTCTCGTAGACTAGTCCCCTCTCGCAGACTACTTCCCTATCCACGGTACCAGGACAATCCATGTTACATAAACAAACGCCATTTGCCTGCTCACTCACAGCTGTAATTCAAAGCTAAGTTTTGAAGCTACTTATGTGGAAAGTTAGATCACGGGTCCTCACTTTGGGGCAACTGTCCCTTTTAATCCCACCCCATCTGCCACTCTCTGCTGCTGATTTGTCAACTTCTCTTGCTAAGTTTTGACATTCTGTTGGCACTCTCCAAGCATCAGCTGTGTTCTTCCACGAACAGATTATACTTTCCCTTGTGTTTGGCTTATCTAAACATAATACGATGCCAGAAGGATCTATCTGTTCCTGAAGCAGTTACTTGCCGTATTTGGAGCAGTATAACATGGTAGTGATTTAACCAGTTTGGTGTTCCATTTGTTTCCTTCCTTCCTTCCTTCTTTTCTTCCTTCCTTCCTTCCTTCCTTCCTTCCTTCCTTCCTTCTTTCCATTTCTTTCAGATTTATTCATTCATATATATGCGTGCTCTGTCTTCATGCACACAAGAGGCAGGCAGATCCTATTACAGATGGCTGTGAACCACCATGTGGTTGCTGGGAATTGAACTCAGGACCTCTGGAAGAGCAGTTAAGTGCTCTTAACCACTAGGCCACCTCTCCAGTCCCTTGTTACTTTTCTTTATAGTCTTAAACTTTTGGGGTAAGACGTGATACCAGCCATATTTTCTGGGCTTTCTTTACAATCCTTTACTTAACTTCCTGCTAGGCATGTAATATAAATAATACGTAAATTGCAGGTCAAGATGAATGAACCAATCATTTCAAGAAATGTTTGTTGAGATCCTACTATGTATGAATGTTAGGAGTTGAGAATATGAAAGTAAGATGAATACTATCTCATAATCTCTGTCAAGACACATGATACAAGAAATTATTATATATGTGTATATATATATAATTACATATACACACACATACCTGTGTGTATGTTAAAGTGTGCAGGGATCCCCAGAGTTGTGTAACCCATCATGGTTAGTTTTTGAATTGTCCGTTACACTCCCAAGATAGCAAGGAAAAGGATGACTGCAAACAAGATTGGGTTTCTAGCAAGGACGAAGGGTGTGTACACACATACATGAGAGGCACGAGTGTGCATCTGTGTGTGTGTGTGTTCCAGCGTGCAAAATCAACTGCCAAACCCAGATCAAAGAGTTTAGGCATCTGAGAGACCAGTTTCCCCTGAGATATGCTCAAGTCCATTGTGCTAGGTTTATTGCAAAGGCATTTAGCTGTCACTGCTTGATAAAATACACAAAACAAAGCATGCTCATTAAAAAAAATGTAGCAGAGGCAAGCACTCACATTTCTATGTACTTACAAAGGCTCAAGTGGACACTCGTGTAAACACTCACCATTACACACATTCTCAATACTCAGTTTGCTCATGATCTTAGCGGGGCTCGTCCGGGTTGAAGAGTGAGCAAGAGGCAAGGATTGTTGCGTTCCACTTTCTCTGAGGAAAGCAAGTGAGGCTGGTGAGGGAGAACTAGACGATGGAAATGATGCAAGAAAGGCGTGAAGCGACGGGAGGGGGGAGGGACATGTGGCTGTGCTGGCTGCTCTACAGGGGCGGGGCAAAGTTGGAGGTGATCAGCAGGTGTGTCTGGCTGCAGGGAGGGATCCTACTTCAAAGCAGGTCTCTCCAAGGACAGACGATGGAAGGGCTTTTCCTTAGCTTTCTCCTGCTTCTGATTCCCCACTGGCCAAGCCTCTTCCCACTGCGGGGTGGTGGGGTGAGGCAGCTCGTATTTGCAGCCCTGCTCTCCAGTGTGACGGCTCATCCAAATCTGGAAACGAGAGGCACATATCGATGCTGATGGCCCAGGGTTCCAACTCAAACCGCAGCCAGCTTAGGGAGCTTGGCAAAGCCCAGGGTAGCAGGAAGGGTACAATCAGGGTGTTGGTGTGCCCCTCAGGACAGAGACTACCTTCAAAGCACTGATTCGAAATTGGAGGCCGGGCAGTTGTGGCGGACGCCTTTAATCCCAGCACTCAGGAGGCAGACGCAGTCTGATCTCTGTGAGTTCCAGGACTGCCAGGACTGGTATGCAGAGAAATCTTGTCTTGAAAAGCAAGCAAACAAAACAAAACAACACACACACACACACACACACACACACAAAAGAAAAAAGAAAAAGAAAAAAGAAAGAGAAAAGGAAAAATGGGAGGAAGTTTTTCAAAAATGCAATACTTTGAACCTCACTCTGTATGCTTTCCCGGTGAAAACAAAAACAAAATAAACTATACCCACTTTTTCATATCAGGGTTTTGCAGGCTTGCTCTTCTAAACGAATGTCTAGGACCCCAGAGACTAGATGTGCCATATTTCTCACCATTACCTATTGATGGGCTTCCAAATTCTCACGATAGCACACGGCTTCCTGGGAGGACAAATTCCAAGTGCTAAGACGAATTTGCAATGAGAGGCCTTGTTGAGGACCAGGCCCACACCGGTCTGGTGCCTCAGTGGCCGGGTCTGTGGCTGCATTCATTATGACCCATGGCAGCTTGCCCCAGGGCTGGCACTTTGAGCTTGCCAAATGGAGTTCTGTAACTTTGGTAAGCTTTGCTACCCTCTGGGGAGGCCTCCCACTCCGAGAGGAGATTATCTCTCATGTTGCGTTTGCCCGAAGCCTTTCCATTTGAGTTATGTTGTCAGGGGATAACTAAAGGAATGAACTGAATTCTGGCTGCTGGGCCTGCCTTTTGGGAGCCCTGTCGTCGAGGCGGATGGCTTTAGACACACGGTGGCAGGATGGGGACAAGGGGAGGCAGGTGACAGTCCTTTCCTAACAATGTTCATCTGTAAGGAAAAACATGGAGAATTTTAGGTCTCACATGTTAAAAAAAAAAAAAAAAAAAAAAAAAAAAAAGCAAAAATCCCTCAGGTTTCATGCATGTTTTTGGAAGAGATGTTTTTTCTTGAATCTTGTGTTTGTATCTTGTTAACCCCATGACATTTTGATAGTTTTGAACTTCACGACCCCTCATGTAATTTAAAGGTGCTTGACTCTGAGTGTGCTGAGTCTTTAAAAATCTTTAAAAAGTCAAATTTTAACACTTATATTTTAATTATAATATTCTAATATTGGGGAATATGTTTTCTGACTTTTTAAATGGTGGAACAATTTATCAGATAATAAACTGGGCAAACAGTACGTATACCACCCATCCATACCCACCTCCATTTTCCAGTGATTATAACCCTTACCTCTTGATCCCAGTGACTGTCTGAAATTGATTATTACTCTGCTTGTTTTTTGATACAGGGGCTCTTTTCATAGCCCGGGCTGTCCTGGAACTCACTGTGTAGACCAGGCTGGCCTCGAACTCACAGAGATCTTCTTGTCTCTGCCTCCCGTGTGCTGGGACTAGAGGAGTGCACCGCTATGCTGGGCTTAGAAATAAGGCTCAGAGCTTTGGTGCTCTGTATTTGGAGTTAATTGTATCTTGAACATGTGGGGATGGAGGAGACGGTTTAGCTGGTAAAGGTTTTGCTGTGCAAGTGTAAGGACCTGGGTTCGGGTCCTCAGCATTCATTTAAAGCCAGCTGCTGCAGTGTCTGTAACCCCAGTGTGGGTGGGTGGGGTAGAAACAGCTGGCTCCCGGGGCTTCTGGCCATCCAGGATAGCTTGAAGTGGTAAGCTTCAGGTTTGGTGAAAGTATGGTAGGGACTGCTAAAAGGCCCCTGACTTCTGCCTCTGGTGTCCATGAGTTCACATATGTGGGCAAGCTCACCACCCACCCACAGGCGCACACACCGGCATGTACCACACACAGATACAAATAAGTAAATAAAAACAGAATGCTGCTCCTCTTTGATGCATTAAGGCTATAAACCACCATCTGTATTTTTGCACAGTTTTCTAGAGAACAGAACCAACTTCGGTGTGTGTGTGTGTGTGTGTGTGTGTGTGTGTGTTACAGAAGAGGATTCATTAGGCTGGCTTACACAATAGGGGTTGAGTAGTCCAGCATCGACCATCTCCACACTGAAGCCTGAGAACCTTTTAGCTTCACAATCTATGGAACTGGAAGCCTCAGCTTTTCCACTTTGCTGAGGGCCTAGAAGATTCCTGGAGAGTGGGTGATCTTCAGTTCAGGCTAGAAATCTGAAGAACCTGAAGGGTGATGCCGGCAGGAGATGATAAAGCAGCAGCTGCAGCAGTAAATATAGCCACCTACAAGAAGATGCTGCAGCAGTAAATACAGCCACCTACAAGAAGATGCTGCAGCAGTAAATACAGCCACCTACAAGAAGATGCTGCAGCAGTAGATACAGCCACCTACAAGAAGAGAGGCGGACGGCCACACTGCCTTCTTCTCCACCTCCCCTGTTGCCCACTCTGAGCACAGGTCATCTTCCCTTAGTTCCTCCTTCCTGGGAATGCCGTCACAGGCCAGCCCAGGACCATGTCTCTGAGTTGACACCAAGTCCCCATCAAGTTGATAGTCAAGATTATCACACTTCCTCTTACACATCTCTTCTGCCGGTTCCTGCTATTCAGCTCAAGGCTGGGACACACATTTCAGCTCGTGCGGTCTTGTAAAGAGGTACAAAATTTCTATGTGATATACTGTCTGAAATGTTGAAAACAGCTCATCGAGCTCTACCACGACCTTTGAGAACCCCCAAAGATCTGAAGATGCCCCTTCTTGGGACGGGAGGTGCATCCTCAGGGCTGTCCATGGCCTCTGGTCGTATTAGTGTCCTGATCTTGTACCCTGCCTAATCATATTGGCTGTTTGATACCTGTGTCTTCCAGCTTGCTGAGTTACCACGGGCTGGCTTCTCCCCATCTGAAGGATTCAAGTCCTATAAGGTGGCCTGCTCCACATAGCTCTGTACCCTGTAGCAGATGGAGGAAGAGGTGTTGTTGCCGGACGGCTTTGCTTCTTGCCGGCGAGTGTGTCTGTCACTGGCGCTTTGTGACCAGCTGCGTGTAATCATCTTTTGTTGCCCAAAGTTAATCTTTTAGTAGTTTTCTTTCTCTTTTCTCTTTTTAAAGGGCTAACTGGAGCAACAGTGCCTGGATGGTTGTGTAGTCAAAACTCTTTCTTTGCCTGTAGTCTGTCTACTTGGAAGACAGTTTGGCAAGACTTCCTGTCTGGCGTGTCCACTTTCTTCTTACATCTTTCGTTGCTCTGGAGTCTTCTAGGAAGGAAGACTCCTGGGCAGAGACCCACAACCAGCCTGACGGTTCCCTTTTGAAAAGTGCTTATATGTATCTGTTTACTCATTATAAAACACTAGGCTTCACAATATTTAACCATTTCCCATATCCTTCCTCAATGTCAGATTCTGGAAGCTTCTGGACCACTTGGGTCTTGAGCTGGGATTACTGGTAGCAAGGTGGATCAGTGCCCATTCCAGGCAGCCCCAGCCCCAAGTATGTTTATCTGGAAAGAATTATTTACACAGGGTTGATAGCAGAGTGTTTCTGGTCCTGAAAAACATTATCATAAAACAGAAACTTATTGGCAAATTTTGATTACTTTAGTGACAATGCAGTTATGTACTCAATTAAACATTTTTTTTTTTCTTTGAGGTGTCTCAACTGTGTTCAGGTGACTGTAGACGGAAAAGGGCCAGCCAAAGAAACATACCCTGAGCAGAGCCAAATGAACACACTTTGGCCCTGCAACCAGAGTCAAAGAAATGCACCCTGACCCTGAAACCAGTGCCAAAGAAACACACTTTGTCCCTGAAATTAGAGCTAAATCGAACCCTAAGCCTGCGTAGGAAACCAACCAATCCCTGAGCAGGAGATCTAGCCAGTCTGAGCTCAGGGAATGAAATCTGACCAATCTCCACCCTGAAAATCTCCCTGGAAAACTGCCCAGGCAGCCCCTCTCCTGGATTCTTCCTTCCCAATAAATCTCTTGAATGAGGTTTGGGTGAGACCTTCTTTCGCCAGAGCAGAAACGACCCTGGGCGGAGCGGAGCAGAATAGTGCTGTGACAATTTTCAATGGGGAAACCTTCGTGGCTCTCTGGGGAGCTGGGGCCAAACTGTAACAAGGTCACCCGGAACCCCTCTCCTGCTAGAGCAGAGCGGTCACACTGGCAAAACCTTCCCTGGAGCAGGGCTGGAAGCTGCTCCGCTTACTGCGACCTGTGGTATTTCTCGGCTCCGACTGCCAGAATACCTTTCCATCCGAGCTGTAACACTCCTGTTCTGTGACTCCTGAGAGCCAGAATCCCTGTCCATCCCATCCGATCCGTCGAAGTGCTTACAGTGATGGATAGCTGAATTTAGACTTTTCTTGTTTTGTTGTTTACAGAATGATTGGTTTTGCCTGGATTTTAAGTGTTGCTATGAAAGAAATCCATGCAGACTAAAATTTGGGACAATTTTGTCATCCACATGCCACGTCTCAAATTCCAACTAGATCTTTGATAGAATACTTCCTTTTCAGGTCAGTGAGATTAAATTCCTTTTGCAACCACACTGTATACAACGGAGAGGCACTTGGTGATTCAAACACATCTTGAGGGTTTTGTATCGAAAGCAGCTGCAGAAGCTTGAAGTATGACTCATGTTCGTCAGAGTAAGTCTCTTCTGAAATCAACTGTGCTGAATTCATAGTTCCATGAAGCTCCTGGCTTGGGCTGAATGCCTAGTTTAAGCCTAGCATTTTCATCCCCTGAAACAGAGGTCCTCTCCCCCTGGGCTCCCAAGTTCAGTATATTCCGCTGTTTCATCAGAAAGCAGTCTCTTGGGTCCCTCCATGTTGGATAAGTTGGGCCTGTGGGAATTCTTTCATTCCCTGAGGCCCTTGACGTTGAAACATCTTGTTAACAAGATCCCGCCATCCAGGATTCTGACTGTATTAAAATAAACTTCAACTGATGTTACCTTGTCTTTGCCCTAACTGGAAACTGCACGGGCGTGGAGAAGGACAACCATAGCTCCTGCTCTATCCCGGGGAAAAGACCTTTTCAGAGCGCTAACGGCAAACCGGCTGACCAGGAACGCAAGCCAAGAGTCACCAGAGCACGGCTTTTGTCTTCGATGGGTACCAGAGCATTTCTCCCTCCGTCCACTGCAGGTATGGAGCTTTTCCAAAGGGCTCACATTCCCTGCTGGCATCCATAGCGTCTGTGAAGTCTGTGTCCCCTACTGAGACAGGATCAGGGTCTCCTAACTGACCACCACTGTGTGCTGGCGGTCTGTTCCGTAGACTTGCTCTATGGAACATGTATCCTAAGTAACAACTAAAAATTTAGTTGTGTGAATGTGTGTGCAAGAGTGACGATAACTTGTTTGTTTCTGAGCTGGAAACTCACCAGGTAAGGAAGCAAGAAGGTATCTCTCATTGTCAAAGGGTGGGAATAAAGACACCCTGCCCACATCTGTGAGAGACACGCTTTTTATTTTACAGTCATTTTTTTTTTGAAGGTCCATGGCTTTTTTTTTGAGTCTTTTTGGGCTTACCTGCCCACAGTGTTCAGTTTATTTATATCTTATGTACTTGTTCCATGTGCCAACTCCTCTAACTGCTTGCCATCTCAGAGCACACCGAGAGACTTTACAATTCCTTTATTATTATTATTATTATTATTCATTTAGTTTTTACATTCCAATCCCATTTCTCTCCTCTTGATGCTCCCATCTGCAGCCCTGTGTCTAGGCTGGGCAAGGAATCTCTCCATATAGAATGGGCTCCACTAAGTCGCTTTGGGCATTAGAGTCAGATCTTGGACCTACTGCCAGTGACCTCATACATTGTCCCAGTCACACCATTGTCAGCTGTATTAAGGGCGTCTAGTTCTGTCTTACCCATCCTTGCCATCCTTACAGGGTCTTTGCGTGGTGTTGGTCCCACATCAACTCTGCTGCTCTTGGCCTAAGCCTCATCTCAGACGATGAGCTAGGGAACACTGGCTACCTCTGATATTGGTTCTTCTTTCTAGTTTAGCGTTAGAACCACAGATTTTTAGCTAGGCACAAGGCTACCCAGTAGAGATTATACTTGGCCAATAAGATTTATAAAGGACCTTAAATAGAAGCCCATGTTCTGTTCCCCCCACCCCACACACTTCCTGTTCTGCTGGCTAGGAAAGGGATGTGATTGTTGGAGTCAGAGCAGCTATTATGGATCATAAAGTAGAAGCTACTTGTTGAGGAGATGAAGTCATAGGACAGGAGCTCCTGCTTATCGATATCTGCCACACTAACCTTGTTCTGCCTGCACTTGTGTGGGAAGCATAGATTTATTTTGTTTAATTTATGTGACTTTGCGCTTTTCTTTATAAGAACCCCCACCCCACCCCCATACAGGAATTTCTGTGTAGCTCAGGCTAGCCTTGAACTCTTAAAAGGTGCTTGCCACGAAACCTGATGACCCAAGTTCCCAGGACCCACATGGTGAAAAAAGAGACCCCGACTCCCGAAAGTTGTCCTCTGACCTCCTCACACATCACACCGTTCACCATGCCACCACATAATAAATAAAGCGTACGACAATGTAACAAGGATATTTTCTGGTGGCCAGTAACAGTAACCCATTCAAAGCTGCACCAAACAAAATTGGAGACTTGTTTTAAGTATTTTGAGGGTATAAGGAAACTGACTTCTGTGAAACCAGAGAGAGAGAGAGAGAGGTACAGAAATGAAATGTAATAAATGGATAGACGACAGAAAATACGGGAGGAGAGATATAGGGATGATGAAGGCCTTACGCGATGAATGAAACAAGGCAAATTTGAGAAGCCTCTGGGAATTCAGAGCTGCTAATATATTGAAGATGAGTTATTAAATAGTTATGACTTTCTAGGTTTCTGAAGGACAGGCACATTCCCTGGACACTCTGTCACACAGCACACGGATGGCATGTATTAAACCCTCAGTGAGGTAGTTGTTCTTGTACCCATTTAGTAGGGAGAAGATTGTGGCGGATGTCAGACTAGGGCGCTCAAGGTCACAGAGGTCAGTAGGTGGCTGATCACAGGAGCCACGCACACAGCCTACTTTTGGTGACCACCTCCTAGATGTGCTCAACGCAGAACGCCAGCCCCTTCCTCTGAGTATCCACAAACATTGACCAAGATAGCGGGTGTGTGTGTGTGTGTGTGTGTGTGTGTGTGCCTGCTTCTTCCCCTCTCCCGTCCTTCCTTACACTCGATTCCCTCTGCGCTTTGGCTTTTTCAACTTGGGATGGAAGTTTGACAAACAGAACAAAACAATTAAAAACAGTTCCCGCAAACGATGAGAGTAGGCTGGCACAGGCTCAAGTGCTCCGGACGCCTGTGGACAGACTCTTGGGCTAACCCACCCACCCCACCCCACCCCACCCCACCCCACCCCACCCCACCCCACCCCACCCCACCCCACCCGTACCCCCCACCGCCCGGTCTGGTCCTCAGCTCTTCCCATCACCTCAGGCTTGCTCAGCATCCTGCACGCCATCCCCAGGGTGCCCAGCCACAGTGGTTGCCCGGGGCAACCGCGCTGGGATGACCCAGCACGGTCTCCGCACGGGGGACTGTCGCCAGGGGGCGCCGCAGCGCGCGTGCCCTCGCCCCAGGCCCCGCCCCCAGCCCCGCCCTCGCCCCGTCCGTCCGTCCGTCCGTCCGCGCAGGCGCAGTGGGCTCCCCCCTCGGCGGCGGCGGCGGCGGCGGCGTGGAGTGCAGCGCCGTCGGTCGGTCTCCGTCCTCCGCGTCTCCGGAGCGGGGAGCGACCCGGGGACGCGCTGCCCTGCCGTGCGGCTCGGCGTGCGAGCGCGGCTGAGCGCGGGCGGGTCCGGCAGGTGAGTGCGGCGGGAGGGAGGGCTCCGCGCTGCCCGTCCATCGGTCCGTCCGTCCATCGGTCCGTCCCGCCGGGCCGGCGGGCGGGGACGGCGGCCGCTGTCGCCCGCCCACCGCGGAGCCCCGGGGGCCCGGAGGGCGGAGGCGCAGGCTCGCCCGGTTACTCCGGAACTCCGCGCCCGCCGAGCGCTGCCCGGCGCGGCCTGGGTCCCGGAGTTGTCCAAGTCGCCCGCGCCGCGCTCGGCCGGCCCCGGGCGGAGCGGTGGGAGGACGCCGGTTCGCACCCCGGTCCCCTCCCCATCGCCGGACGCTGCGTGCTGCACGCCAGGAGTTGGCAGTTGTTGGAGATAGGGGCTTCGCCCGCCCGGTCAGGGCTGGCTGGGGCGCCCAGCACCGAGTTGGGAAGGATGCCCCAGGGGCACCCGAGTTTCCAGGAAATGTTGCCGGTTTATACACCTGTGCAGAGTCCCCCAGTCAAGGAAGGAGCCCCGAGATCTTATCATTATTATTCCCCCCCCCCCCGGGAATGATTGCATAATGGGAGGAGAGGCCGATAAGAGGATTAAAACACACTGTTGTGTTTGTAAATCTTCTGAAAGACCCAGTTTCTGTCCATTACCCTGTTAACGTGTTTTTTTTTTTTTTTTTTGGTTTGGTTTTAGACAGTGAGTGACAAAGAGCAGGTAGGATAGGTATGCAGACCTTCGTTGTAAATGTTTGATACTGCTCAATACTTCGCCAGTTTTACGGGGGCCTTGTTCGGTTAGCGTGTGTTATTTATTTACTAGGGCTGTGCCGTTTGGATAGACACTGCGTTCTGAATCTGGCCTGTGTGATCCAATCCTAACGGCTTTACTTAGTGAACCTTAGCAATCACACAGGTTTCCTCAGTGTTGAACAAACATCTTCAGACTTTTTTTCTCTCTTTCCAGTCCTACGAGGTTTCGAATTAATGCATACCTTTGTGAGTGAGTGTGCTTGATGGAACGCTTCCTTGCTCCGTTCACACAGCAGCTCGCCACTGATTTCAAACACATGTAAGCCTCCCACACGGTCTGTTTGCTGTTCACCTGATTTTCGGAAGTTATGGTTAGTGATGTGTCTGTTTAAATCTAGCTGTACTTTTGAATGAATGTAGTTCCATACTTTTAAAAATGCTCTTCACCTCATATTTTCTTTGATGTATATTATATAGATGTTTTGCCTGCAAATGTGTCTCTATTCAGGAATCAGATCACCTGGATCGGGAGTTACAGACAGCTGTGTGCACTCACGTGGGTGCTGGGACTTGAACTCAGGTCCTCTGCTGTAGCTCTTAACTGCTGAGCCATCTCTCCAGCCCTGCCCCAGATTTTCTTTAAGCCCCTACTCTGCTGCATACATGGGTGTTCTACAAATATTTTTAAAAATGGAAACGTTCCTAGCAATAGTCCATCCCTCATTTTTATGCTGGGGTACAATAGAAATAAGCAGGTTTGTGTGTGTTGCAGGGGTTAGAGAGGCCTTTCTGTGCTGAGCATCTTAGCTCCAATGAAAGTGGCATAACTTTCAGTCCTGTCTCACCAAGCATGCAACCTTGAGTAAATCATTTATTGAGCATACTTTGTAGACACACATTCAAATGCCAGTATTTGGCCATTCTCTGTGTTTCGACCCATGATATGGGTGGGATGTGGGTTTAATTAGGCATTCCGCTGATGTGGGGGAGGGGAGAAAACGAATATCAGCTTGACCGCAGACTGGGCATGGTGCCTGTCGTTTGCGGCTACCCTTGGCTCGTTAGTCCTAAGGACAATCTTAGGTTATAGGTGCTTTATCGGGTTTTACAGACCTGGAAACCGAAGGGCAGAGAGTCAAAAATGACTTGCCTGTGGTACTTAGTTCTCATTTATAACCGGCTGATCTCAAAGTCAGGATTTAAAAAAAAAAAAATCAAAAACAAACTGTGGGGACCTCAAGTGGATCTTTAGACTCTGAAAAAAGAACTTTGCATTTGGCCTGGGTGTGTGTGTGTGGGGGGGGGGTTGTGCAGGTGAGAGGTGCTGTTATTTGTGTGTCTGATTAAAAACGACACAGGTGTTCTGATGACGGTGACATTGCTGTTGCCACTGTTGCTAAGTTCCTGGTTCTTGAGTGCCAAGTCCTGATCCAAGCTCACTCCAGGTCATTTTTCTCTCACCATCCAGGAAATTATACCCCCCTTGCTTTTTATAATTGAGGAAACTGAGACTCGAACAGTTGTGTAGCTTGGCCGGGGTCACATGGCTCATTAGGTGCTGGGTAGATCAGAGGTCGGGCAGCTTCAGTGTCAGGGCTGGGACCATTACTAAACCCATCGCTTCCTGTGTATGTGGTGCCTGCTCTCTTAGTCAGCCCGTCTCACCAGTCCATGTTTGAAGGATTGCCAGTTCTTAATTACTGCTCTGCCACTTCGTGTGTAGGTTGTAATGCTGAAAAATTGTTTTTAATTTAGCGTCTGTGAGGTGGTTGTAAGTGTGTAATATGCAATTCTTATGTCACCAGAGGTTTTCAAATGAAATATTCATTGGGTATCTACTTTGCAAGTCAGTGGGGGTTAAAGGTAGCTTTAGAGTCTAAGGTAGGAGGAGCATGTTTTGCTCCTGTGTATTATATGATATGTTCCTCAAAACTTAGAGGAAGCTAAGGTGTAGCTCAGTGGTAGAGGGGGTTGCTTAGCCTTCGTGAAATTGAATCCAGTCCCTAGGATGCAGAAAAAGCAAAAGCTCCCAATAGAAACAACTTAAAGGATACACACAAACACACACACACACACACACACACACACACACACACACTCATTCATACATACATACATATGGATGTGAAAATATATGTATACGTTTTGTTGAGTATCAAAACAGAAAGTTACAGTTGTTGGGTGCTGAGGTAGAGGCAGCAATGACTAGTAGGTGGGTGTGTGTTAAAAAGTTACAAGATTATTGTTCAGGAAGATACATTTTAAAACTAAACTTTTTGGCAGGTATAGAATTCTTTTGAAAACCCAGGCCAACCGATTTTTGCTACTGTATCTATGTGACTCCCCCAAGTCAATATCAGGGCTTGGGAAAACTGCGTTAACTGGTTTCTCCTCCTCTAATGCTGTCCTCAACTACCCTTGCCCCTCAACACTTCTGTGTTGGATATGTATTTCTACTGTAACCCTCCCTCACTTAGTGTGGGAAAAGTACTTCCGCTCTACTCGCTCGCTTCTCGCTGGCTTCTGTGGTGTTGAATACAGTTCTGTTTTGTTAGTTACTAATTTTGATTTGCAATGCATCTGCCCCCTTCTGGTGACCTGGACAAATGCTTGAGGAGGTGGTTCTTGGAGCTCCTGGACAGCTGGCTTTCCTTTATCTCAGTCCAGTGTAGAGCTTTAGCCTTGGGCTTGATGCTCAGGCTGAAGGATTGCACTGGGTAAGCCATTGCAGTTGTGCTGAGTAGAAACGCTGAAGTGTTTCACAGGAGAGCTGAGGGGAGAACGGAAGAGATTCGCACACCTTTGACAGCGTGGATTATTCTTACATCGGGAAGAGGTAGTCACACAGAGTGACACCTGAGAGTTGGCAGCATGGTTTGTTAGCTAGAGCCACAGACCAAGATGGCTTAGAAGGTGCAAGTTAGCAGGAAGCTCGAAGCTTATGCAAGATTTGTTGCTTGTCGTTAACAAAGACCAGTGTGTTAAGTTTCTACACTAACTGGGAAAATGGACGGCTTTCTTTCCCATGCCTAACCTGTCTCACTGATGTTCCCACAAATGGTAGATGTCATTAATTTTTAGCGGCTGAATAAGACACCGGAATACATTGGCTTTAGTAAAATCAAGCTCCTGTTTATTTTCATTTACAAGTTGTGCTTTTTCAAAGTTCTGTGAGGAGAATTGAGGAGACGGCTCAGTTAGGGAAGTGCTTGTTTGCGTTTTATCTCCAGAACCAGTGAAACAGCGCCAGGCTAGTTAGTGTTCCATTGCTGTGATAAAAACAGCATGGCCAAAGCAGCTCATCGTAGAGCTCAGTGTGTCCGGCAGGTAGGAGGCCATCTTGGCAGGACGTCATGGCAGCAGAGCAGGCAGCTGAGAGGTCCCATCTTTAACAGCAGGCATGAAGTGCAGAGAACATGCAGGAAGTAGGGTTAGGCTGATGCTCCCAAAACTTCTGTGCCCAGTGAAGCAGCAGGTACCCGGACCAACGGAAGCCTGTGGGGGACAATCCTCATTCACAACACCACAGCTTCGGTCTGCGCTTGTTTCCCAGTGTCGCGGAGGCTGAAGTAGGCAGAGCTTGGCCACCTGCATAATCGTGAACTCCAGGTCAGTGAGAGACACTTCCTCAAGGCAGGATGAATGGTGCCTGAGTAACAACGCCAGAGATATTGTCCTCTGGTCCCCACATGCACAGGGATGGAGACACACACACACACAGAGTCACACTCTCTCACACACAGTCACGAGACACACACACACACACACACACACACACACGGCTCTCTAAAAGACTTTAACAAGTTAAAATCTGAACAAAGTAGTAGGTAAAGGAGGCGGGCAGGAGGGTTGCAGCCGGTGAGAACAGGGGACACAGAAATCGGCACTCGCTGTTGGTTTCGGCGGCTGTTTGAGGAAGGGCAGAGCCAGAGGAGCTGAGAGGCTAACGTCTTTCTGTGTGGATGCTCCCATCTCAGGGTAGACGTGACTGCTTTGTCTTTCCAGCTGCCCCCGCCTGCTGCCCATCTTCAGGTCAGGTCTGTCCTGTAACTGCACCTTTAATGAAGTGGGGGTCAGGTGTCGGCATCAGACGAGGCAGGCTTGCATCGTCTTACTTGTGGACTGTCTGGGTCTGTTCTGTGACGTAAGGATGGGGCCGTTTTAGAGGATGCTCAGCTAGGTTGTGTGTGTGCTCAGCTAGTTTGTGTGGGTGCTCAGCTAGTTTGTGTGGGTGCTCAGCTGGGTTGTGTGTGCAGATGAAAATAAAGCTTACCCCTGCTTTGGGTGTCCCCAGGGTGTGACCTCAGTGTTGGTCTGACCTTTATAGTCTATGCGGCCCTTTGTGGTAACCACTTAACCAGTTGCCTCTGCTTAAAGCCATAACTACCTTGGAGTCCCTTTTTTTAATGACTGCACTATAGTTTGGCAAAGTTTCTCAAGATGAAGGTCTGACTCTTCAGGATAAACGCCAAGCAGCATTTTCATGTTAAACGAAGCGTCTAATGGTCTGTCCCTCAGCTGCCTTCCTGGCTTGATTTTCTGTCGCTAGCTTCCTTAGCATCTGACCCTTATTCCCCGAGCGTCCTATCTTATTTCCCTGCCATGTCAATCCAGTGGACGCCTCCCTAGCATTTGCCATGTAAGCTATACTTTACTCTCCTTAGGGTACCCTCCCCCTCCATCCCTGTGCCTGCGGGGTCATCTCTGGCTCTCAGGGACCAAATGTTGTCCATTCAGTCTGTCCATCACTGTGTTCTTAGACGTCAGCGGCACCCTGACGAGCTGAAACTGGTGACCATGCTGGGCGTGACAGGGGTGTTTAGTGAAGTGAGCCATGTTATACCATTGCAGTAGCAATTTAACGTGTAATGTCGGGGCCATTCTTTAGAAATCCATGCTAAATTTTGAAAGTCATCTGAGAATTAAAAAAAAAAAAAAAAAAATCTGGCCAGGTTGGTGGCGTGTTCATTTAATTCCGGCATTCAAGAAGCAGAGGCTCCTTGGGTTTGGGGCTAGCCTGGTCTACATGGAAAGTTCTAAATCAGCCAGTGCTACCTAGTGAGAGCTGTGTAAAATAAGGAAAGAAAAAAGGTGTGTGGGGAATGGGCCTGTCCTCAGCCCTCAGCACAGCATTCAGTAGTCTGCAGATAATAAACGGAACAGAGGGAAATGCGCTTGTAACCCTTTTTTGGTGTTTTGAGGCAGGGTCTCACTGCATCGCCTGGGTCAGCCTGGACCTATGTAGCGTGGCTTGGTCTTGACTTGCCCCACACCAGCTCGGTGACGTTCTCATGCCTACACAGTAATAATAGCAATCAAATGTATAAAAGCTGAGAGCCTCAGCATTCCTGTTCAGGCACTACAATGACACATAACCTTTGTTTACGTCTAAACTGTAGTTCCGGCCACACTTTTTATAAATGGAGACTCACCTGTGTGCCGGTACCTACCCATCCTTCATACGTGTGTACCCGGTACCTAACCGTCCTTCATACGTATGTACCTGGCACCTACCTGTCCTTCATACGTGTGTACCCGGTACCCACCCGTCCTTCATACGTGTGTACCCGGTACCCACCTGTCCTTCATACGTGTGTGCCCGGTACCTACCCGTCCTTCATACGTGTGTACCCAGCACCTACCTGTCCTTTATACGTGTGTGCCGGTATCTACCCGTCCTTCATACGTGTGTACCTGGTACCTACCCATCCTTCACGTGTGTGCCCCACGCCCACCCGTCCTTCACGTGTGTGCCATGGTAAAAGATTTAAAAAGTAGCTTGCTATTCACAGCTGTTTTCCCTGCTATTAAATTCGTCAGCATATCACGGTCACTCAGCAATGTGTGCAGACGCTAACCCTCTTTTATATACACACTTCGTTAAGAGGCTGCACCGCAACTTATAGTCTTGCTGTTACAGTTGATGTTTGTCTTCTTTGTCTTTCCAGTTTGCCTGTTTATCCTTGGGCTGAACCCTTCACTACGAGCATGCTGGGTCACATTCGTCACGGACCTGCCACTTTGCTAGGTATTGCCTCGTTTCCTTCCGGGAGACTTCTAGAAATGAAAATGCTGTTGTGCTCTGTAATTCAGTGCGGTCTACTACACGTTTGACTTTTCTATACGAGGGAAAGAGGGAAGGGCCATGGGTACTCATAAAAACGTCAATTTAAAGACAGGCTCCTGCTCATGCTCTTGCTAACCCAGACCTAGATGGTGGGTACCCTTTGCTGAAGGAGCCACCACGTTCTGGATGGAACAGGCAGACAGAGGAAGCAGGCGGACACTGAGCTGCAAGCTTCCTTCTGCTGCCAAGTGTTCATGGTACCTGAAGGTTCTGTGAGGTCCTGAAGGGAGAGAAATTGTCAGTGCCCTAAGCCAGCTGTGGCTCCTGCATGCTGCAGCCCTGACCTGCAAAGCGAGAACATGGCAAGAGCATGGGATTAACCAGCTGCTTCCTGATTGGATTTGAGAGTTGTTCCATGGTGGATACAGTAACCCTGATCATAAACCTATGGCTGGAGACGTCACAGGCCCCAGCACAGAATGTACTCCTGATGTTTTACCAAGTGGACAAGCAGCCTAACTGCCTTTTATGTATGTGTGTTATTGCTCGTACTGCTACCAGTATGGGTCAGAGAAATTTCTTTTCTGCGGGGGGCAGTAGTTAATACAGAGAATCCTAAGCAGCCAGAACAGTCAGGATGAGTGACTGCCGAGTCATGCACCTGCCCCTGCCCGGCCCAGGGGACATGCCCAAGAGGGGTAGGAGAGTATGAGAGCCGGAGGATGGAGGGACTCCAGGCGGTACTCTGTGCATGTGCTCCCCGCGCAAGGCCTGCACAGATAATATAAGGACCTGGGGTGGGCGGGCGCTGGGCGGGGAAAGAAAAGCATGAACAAGAGGAGAGAGGGTGTGAGGAGATAGGAGAAGGCGTGACTCCCTGCACACGGGATCGTCCCATTTTCTTTTTGAAAGTCGGTTTACTGTAAACACATTTCAAAGGTGTTTATTTCTTTACCTTAGCATGAATTAATTAGTAAGCTATATGGAAATGGAATATATATACTTTTAGCATAAACTTCCTGGCTCCATATTTGTTTGTGAATTATGTAAAAGATGAAAATGGTTCTTTTAGATGGGGAAAAAAAAAAACAATTTACAAAGTACTATCTGAGCTTGCATTTGGCACAGTAAGTGTTTTACATTAAATTAGTTGAGCTTCGAGGACCGAAAGTACCATTTGCTATTAATAAACTTGTTATTAGTAAATTCACCTACTTTGAAGATGGGCATTTATACTTATTTGACAAAATTTTTGTTGTTCATACATGGCCATGGAGCACTGGGTAATTTTGAGAGACTGTTAATGTTTTTGCTGTCTGGATAAGTTAAGGCTTTTTATTGGTGTTTAGCGATTGAGTGAGTATGCCTGTGTCCGTGACAGCCCAGCTGCTGCTTGCGTTGAAGGTCCGGGAAGGACTGCTCACGACTGTCCCTGTGCTGCTGTAGGAAGGACCAGATTGGAAAGGAGCCAGTTCAGGGTTTTATAGGCTCTGGCTTTTTGGACTTTCCCCTGTAGATTAAAAAAAAAAACAATGAATGATGTACAAGATTCTTAGTTTTACAATTAAGAGAGCAACTCGAGAGAGACAGGTCTTATTTTTTGCATAAGTTGTGTAAAATCATCTGTAAAATACTACATAAAGTATTTTTTTGCTAGTGTAGAAACTGAAGAACACTTGTCATAGTGGCTGTGAAGTAAATGTTATCAGCGGTACAGTGTTCCTGAGTGATCTTAGGGACTGTCTTCAGTGCTCATGGCAGCTAGGAGGTGGAGGTGGGCAGGTGCTGGGGGGTGGCGGCGGTGGTTAGGCCCATTCCTAGCTCATCATTTGGGTTTAGGGAAAGGAACTGGATCCTGGACCTGACCTGTAAGTCCAGAGTTTGATTGGGGCTTGTGCATTTGGTTGGTGGTAGTTGTCATCATTTACTAGATTTTGGTGATGATTTTATGGTCAGCTAGGAGAACACCCTTGTTCTTGGAATACAGTGTATATGTGCACATCAGTGGTTTGAAACATTCCTCAAACAGCTCAAAAATGTTAATAGCACCCTGGTAATGGGGACTATTACACAGGAGCTCTGAGGGCCTTATGTAAATTCTAAGTGATTTCAACAGAAAAACCACTGGCGTTTCCAAAGTCACACCCAGTACAAGGTGGGATAGAACAGTTGAACTTAAGGCTAGCTTGTTCTAAATGCGTGTATCTTTGCTGTCTTTTACTTTTCCTAGCCAAGGTTATAGATGATAGCAAAGTTAAGAAATCGAGAAAGCTTATCTTTATTCCTCATACCTTTTACTTGTACCTACTGTGACAATATTTCTATATTTTCATATCTTTTCCAAATCAGATTACCTTCTGTGCAGTATTTCTACCATGAGATAATATTGCAGATATTAAGGCTTTTTCATTTTTCTTTTTAAACTATTTTATTGTAAGCTTATACTTTATATGGATTATTTTACAGCTTATGCATTTTGATTTAGTTTTGAACCAACCCCTAAAAATAATCATATTCTTTTGGCTTTAGCTTAGACTGTCCTAGGATGAAGCCTTTGCTATGGCTAATGACCCCTTGGAAGGCTTCCATGAAGTGAACCTTGCTTCACCTACTTCTCCGGACCTTCTTGGGGTGTGTGACTCAGGCACCCAGGAGCAGACGACCTCCCCGAGTGTCATCTACCGGCCACATCCTTCGTCTCTATGCTCTACCCCTCTCCAGGCTAATGCCTTAGATCTTTCTGATCTTCCCACACAACCTGTGTACTCATCCCCTAGGCGTTTAAACTGTGCGGAGATACCCAACATCAGGTATGAGATCCCAATGTCAGGTGTGAGTTTGCTTGGATGTCTTAAATTATCCTTTTTAGAAAATACGAGTAATATGAGTATGCCCATGTAGCGTGATACATTTTAATCCTTAAACCAGGAATTAGCAAACTTCTGCAGATGTCCAGACCAAAAAATATTTTCGTGTAGCAGGCTATATAGTTTCCTTCCTTCCTTCCTTCCTTCCTTCCTTCTTTCTTTCTTTCTTTCTTTCTTTCTTTCTTTCTTTCTTTCTTTCTTTCTTTTTTTAAGATTTTGTTTTTATTTTTTTGTATGTAGATGTTTTGCTTGCACATGTATCTGTGTCCCTCATATGTGAGGTACCTGTGGAGGCAGGTAGAGGGCGTCAGAGCCCCTGGAGCTGAGTTTCAGTGGCTGCATCGTGTCTTTGCTGAGATTCAAATCTGTGTCCTCTGTAAAAAACAGCCAGTGCTCTTAACCACTGGGCCATCTCTGCAGCCCAGGCCATACAGGGTTTATACCAAACTCATCAGTCCTTTTTACAGTGTGAAAGCGGCCACAGGTAGTATGAATAACTCTGACTGTTGCAATAAGAACTTGTGGCCACAGAAATTTCATACAGTGTTTACGGGTCATACAGTGTCCCTGATTCCTTGTTATCCATTGCTGGCTTGTGGGCCTTAGGACAGCAGGGGAGACTTGATTTAGGCTTCAGATGCCCTGTGTGACCCCTGCCCTGGAGAACAGCACTCAGCAGCCCTTTGGGATGATGAAAGTATTACTGTGGTGTGTACTGCGAGTGATAGCCGTTACCCACGTGGGCTGTCGAGCACTTGAAGCGTAGCTCGCACGAGGACCTGGCGTTAGTCAAATGTAGGTTGGCTAGTTCTTTGGAAGATTTGTGGCCTACCCTCTGGGCTTCCTCTCCTCACAGCGTTCATGTTCCGGACACGGCAGCAGCTGTTACCTCTAGAGTGGCCGTGGGACTCACGAAGCTAACACCAAGGAAGGACAGCTGCAATGCGGAGAGGGAGTTTTTGCAGGGCGCCACTGTCCCAGAGGCCCCTGCTGGCAGTGACGACATCTTTGGGTTGAGTACGGATAGCTTGTCCCGTTTACGGAGCCCATCTGTCCTGGAAGTTAGAGAAAAGGGCTACGAAAGGCTGAAAGAAGAACTTGCAAAAGCCCAGAGGGTAAGAAAGCCACGTTGAGAATGGCTGCTTTCTTAGAGCGTGTGTTTCTCCTTCACTTAAACTCCCAGCATCCGAGAGTGCGCAGAATCGCCCTCCCGGATAGGCACTAGAGAGGGGGGCCTGTCCCAGCGGCATCTCTAACACAGCCTGATGGACCGTATCTCACCTGAACTGTCTCCTTATGTGGCTGGGTTGGTAGTCGCTCACGAAGCCCTCCGGTCCAGTTCTTTCTTCTTGGGGGAATTGTTTAAGTGCCGTCACCTTTCTTCTGCTGATTGTGAACATTGTCAGTATTTTACATTGGGGAATGTCCTTTCCTTGATAGGTTCCTAGTCGCCTTCTAATCTATGGCCAGCTCTTATCCTCTGCCACCCCCAGACTGAAATACAGTTGCCGAGAGAAGTGTATAGCAGCATGCTAGACTTGTCTCATGGGAGCTGGGATCTGACCCTTGTTCTTCGTGACCAGGCAGCAAGCACTGTTCCGGGTTCCCTCTGGCCCAGGAGAAGTTCTTATTTTATCAGCTGAAAAACAGCGGTGCAGTCAGAGCACGGAGAGCAGAAGTCACTGCAATTAATAAGAGAAGCAGGGAACAAATAAAACATGGATTCTTTAACACAGCAGTAAAATCGACAAAACTCTGGCAAAAAAAGATTAAAAAAAAAAAAAGACAACCGATTATCGATATTAAGAGTAAAACAGTTATTACCCCTGATCACACAGACAGCAAAAGTATAATTTAGGGACGAAAAGTAAAATCCCATTTTGTGTTTTAAAACTTGAGAAAGATGTCAAGCACTGTTTCTTTTATACCATGACATAGTCCTGTCATGTTTCCCGCCGTCTATACCATGGCTTTCTCATTTTTTCCCCATTTATTTACATTTTGTGTGCACATGCATGCTGATCTCCCAGCTCCATTGAGAATCCCTTTTGAATCCCTTCAGATTTTAGCATTTAGAGCTGTAGTATGGTAAGATCATGATGTGTGACCATGTACATACTGAATTGTATTAGGATGAGTACAATATAGTTTTAATATTAACTCAGGACCGAAATCTTGAGGAGGACTTGAATATGAAAATATTTTCTGAATTCTGGTAACTAATGAATCAAAATTACATCATTGGCCACTCCGTATTCTGATGACCCTTAGCTGCCTGGTTTTGTCTGTACCTTCCTATTTAAGTCTTGCTTTTTATCCTTCCTACTAGTATGTCCCCTTTAACTGGTCATTTACACTTCATACAGTATTGATAAAATTTGGCAGTATCTATTGTCTTGGTATTTGTATTCTGTTATTCTATTTGATCTCCTACCACATTCCTCCTTTTGTATTAATTCATTATTTTTGATAATTTGGCTTACTGGCTAGTTGTTGTTGTTTTGACTTAGTAGTACACTCCTTTAACTTGTCACTGTGTTACCTTGCTGTGGCATACTGCCTGTGCACAGTGTAAGAATCTTAGAGACTATATTTTCTCTTTTGTGTTCAGCTGTTTGCAGTAGTTATCATATGCTTCCTGCACATACTCTTTTTGTGTGTGCTAGACATTTGATCATTTTAAAGGGACATAAAGAATCTTCAGTTCTCTATACACAGATGTTTACAGTGTTGCTCTTTTGCTTCATGTGTATTTAGATTTCCATCTGGCATTTTCTTCTTTCTGTTGAGAGGCCACCTTTAACCTGTTTCCCATCCGCTTGTGATGTGAGGTCCCTTTTACTTTAGTTTTGGGTACGGACGCGGAGGCCGATTCATGCGTTCTCTCCCTCAGTAGGGAAAGGCTTCGCTTCGTTGTCTTCCGGCACACAGGAAGCCGCTGTGTGTGATGTCTTTGCTTTCTTGCTGCCGTGAGCACTTCTTTTCCCGGGTGGTGTAGTTTTCGTCAGGGCTGTGTGGTTGGTGTCTGTGTGTACGTGTGTATGCGTGTAAGTGTGCATGTGCACACTTATAGAGAGTGTGGTGTGCTCTTGACACTGGGTTTCTGATTTTCATAAAATTTTGGACATTTGGCTTCTGTTTCAAAAATCTTTCATTTCTTGCCTGCACTTTCTTCAACCTGTACGTATGTACATTAGAGTGTGGGCCTCTATTCCTTTTCCTGTTTCAGTCTTTTACCTCCATTTGTGTTTGATTGTGGATAGTCTCTCCTAGTTTCCAGTGCTGCTCCTTCTGTGGTATCTAACATATTTCAGACTTTGTTGGAGTTTGAACCTTGTTAATAGCTTGCTTTTGTTGTGTAGCATGGCGGCCCTTATGTCCTAATACTTCATCTGCTCACCCAGCCCAGCCTCCCAGGTTCCCCCTTGGGGATGGTCAGTCTTTTGTGTCCACAGTTTCCTTTTCAAGCAGGTTCACGGGGCAGACATTTCCTGACATCTTACAGATGTGTTACTTCGTGGCCTCATGAAAGATAGTTCGGCTAACTATAAAACACTCAATTTGTAGTCTAGGATTTCTTTTAAAAACAGTACTTCCTTGTTTGGTAGCATAAAATATTGCTGTTGAAGTTTTAGACGTATCTCATTTTTTTTCTTCCTTACAGGTAATTTGACTTTTTAAAAAGTTTTTAACAGACAAAAAACATATAAATCATATACATTAATATATACATTATATGTAATATGTATCAATATGTGTGTATGTTGTATCATGTTTAAATCATGTTAAGCATATATGTAGCTCTACAAAATTTTCCATTGACAAAGTTCTTGAAGTCCTTTGTTACAGATTTGAAGTGGTCAGCATATTATTATTTATAGTCACCCTGCTGTACAATAGCATACCAGACGCCTGTTTAACTGTAACTTTCCAACCATTTTTGCTTCTCATGTGCACATGACTTGAGTTTCTAAGGAGTATTAGGAGGTTCCAGTGTAGGAGCAGGATAGCCAGTGTGCCTTCCTTGGGATTGGTGTGTGTTTGTCATCACTTAACATCCTCCAGAGCCATACCTTGTCCAGCAGGTTTCCTCTAGGGCAGTGTTTCTGGGGGGGTCTCAGCCTCTCAGCATTCCACTGGAGATCAGATTTTGCATGGGAGCTTTCTCTCAGCCTGCCTGCAGTGTATTGATGGCTTTCCAAAAACAGGTTTTCCCTTAGTGTGAGGCTGTGCTGGGAGAGGCTCCTTGCTCACCCCTTCTGCCACAGGTGAGCTCAGGGGTCTGTCCACCTCTGTCTCCTTGGTGCTGGGTTACAGATGTGCCTGCTGTGCCAGTGAGCTCAGGGGTCTGTCCACCTCTGTCTCCTTGGTGCTGGGTTACAGATGTGCCTGCTGTGCTTGGCTTTTGCATATGGGTCTGGGTCTTTGTGCGTTTGTGTCAGGGGCTTTACTGACCGAGCCATCTATCTACTCTGAATAAACATTAAAAAATAATTTTATAGTCATTAGTAAGCAAAATTAGAAAGAAGTACATGCTTGGGAGAAATAATCATGTTCAGAGAAAAGCTAAAGGGGAAATAGTGTTTTTTATGTGTTATTCATATTTAATCTCTGGATATTTTATGGAAGAAATCTAATGCAACATGTTGGAATTAGATGTAATTGTAGTTGTCTGGCTGTCTTGTATCTAGCAGGTACTAGGCATTCAATATGAACATGTCGGTGGTGGTGTTAATATTTTATAATTTTACTAATAACTGTTATGTAGTCAATACAATCTTGTTTCAGGTTGAAGAGATCTAAAACAAAATTATCAATTTCTCATAGGAATTGAAGTTAAAAGATGAAGAATGTGAGAGACTCTCGAAAGTGCGAGATCAACTTGGGCAGGAGCTGGAAGAACTCACAGCTAGTTTATTTGAGGTTGGTTTGTTCGTGGCCAAGAGCAACATCGCAATTTTATATGTTGATAGAATTGGTTTGTGAGGGAATCTTGAGAAGGGTAATGGCTAGCTTCACGAGTATTCATAATCCCTCTAAGCAAGAAAGAGAACATTAATTATAGTAAGGAAATGTAGTCTAACTTAAAATAGTGTACAGAGGAAAATAGAATTCCTTAGGTTATCAGTATCTGGTGGTTTAAACATATGTGTGTGAAAGGAAGGGTTAGTAACTTTAGTTTTACATTTTACAGTTATTTAGGGGCTACTTTTTTTTTTTTTAAATTGTCTTTTATGCTTGCAGGCCCTTGAGGTGCAGCCATTGCTGCAGGGTGGTTTGAGGGACATTAGGAGGTACACCTCTTCATTTCTAGCTTGCGGTCAGGACCAAGATTTCTGCCCAGCTCTGCTTTGACTTTTGATCACAGTCATTGGCCCAGAAAGACAGATGCACTTGTGAGACAGACAGACAGACACTCAGACACTCAGACACTCATTGTTGTAAAGAACTGGCTATTGCCTGTGGAGCCTGCTGTGTCTGAGGGCTGTAATGTGGGTTAGCAGGCCCCAGAACTGGAAAGGACCATGAGTCAGGGTTGGAAAGGAGAACAGGCTCTCCTACCCGGTGAGAAGGTAAGCCTTTATTCTGCTGAGGCCTTCCTCTGTGCGATTGTCCCTGTAGAGTGCAGTCTGCCTTATTAAGTGTATCAGTTTGTTAATCTTGTCCCAAACACCATTACAGAAATACTAGGGATAATGTTTGATAATACTTAATTAAGGCGTCCTGTGATCCATTCACATTGCAAAATGAAACCTGAAATTGGTTTGTTCAAATTCTAACTGGGAAAGAAAAGTGATTTTATTCTCTGAGTTTGTGAGTGTGTACACGTGTGTAAGAGCAAAGGTCACAAGTGAGCAAATTGCATTCTGTTGATTTTTGTCTCCTGTGACCTAAAAAATAGAGTTTATGGCTTTAAGTGGAGAAAAAAGTTTAAAACTCTCACACATGTAAATAATATGAAAAAAATGAATACTACTGCATAAGTTGGAAAGCAAGTATTGGAAGTAGCCAAACCACAGAAATTTGTCAGTGGAAACACAGTAAAGACGTGAGGTCCAGCACGTCTAAGGGGCAGAGTGGGGTGGGGGCACATCTCAAACTGTCTGTGTGTTACTTAGCTGAAAACGGCATTAGAGTGGGGAACTCTTTAGTTTGCGTTCTGATAACCAAAATAAAAAGCACATTAGATACACGAAAGAGAGAAAGGAATCAAGTGTACCAACGCACACCCCACACCACCAGAGAGCCGCGAGCCGCGAAAGCGGACAAGACCAAGGAGGAACAAGGAAGCCACAGAGGACAGAGCACAGATGGACCACGTGTGGAGAGTAAGCCCCTGCCTTACAGTAATTGATTCAGTGTGAACACATCCTCCAGTCACAGTATACGTGTAGAAACACACAGCCTGAAGGTGAATGGGCAGAGAGAGATTTCTGTGCAACTGCTAAGGAGAACAGGAGGTGTTGTATGCACATAATAGAGTTTCGATCAACACTGTCATCAAGAGACAGGATGGATACATAATGACAAAGGATCAGTTTGATTGGACGATACAATTAAATATGTACCCAACAACAAAGCATCTGCATGTTCAAAGCACGCAGTGTCAGAGCTGAAGGGAGAAAAACAGTACAGTAATTGCAGGAGATGCTAATACCTCTGTGTGGAATGGACACATCGTTCAGATGGCAGTCAGATACAGAAGCAGTTGGACGGGTGGCAGTGCACCAGATACACCTGTGGACACACACGGAACTGTCCACACGAGGAAGCAATCCGTATTCTTCTTTTGCAGCCATAGTGACATCTAGTTAGAAATCAACAATAGAACAGCAAAATTACGTTAAGTGTGTGGAAATGGAAACACTGAACTGTGAGCTAAAGAGGGAATTAAAGAGGAACTTGAAAAACTTGAGACATTGAAAATATAGCATATTAAAAGCTTATGAGATGCCGCAAAAGCAATGCTAAGAAAATTGCAGTCATGGCAGTAAATGCTTACAGAATACAAGAAGACACTCTACTTAGTGTCAGGCCTCAGGGAACCGGAGGAAAAACAACCCAAGTACCAAGCTAGCAAGAGGAAGGAAGTAAGGGAGTGTAGTAGGTACAGAAACAAGGGGAAAATATCAAGAAGCCCAAGACTTGTTTTTTGGCTTTTTTCTTTCTTTTAAGAAATAACCACACCTTTACTAGACTGAGAAAAAAAAGAGAGAGAAAGTTTTAAAAAATAGTTGAAAGGAGAGATGTACTGCAGATTTCTTAGAGTTCTTATGAAGTGATAAGTGTACTGTGTGAGGTCAGAGTCCTGTGTGAGGTCACAGAGTCCCGTGTGAGGTCACAGGGTCCTGAGTGAGGTCAGAGTCCCGTGTGAGGTCACAGGGTCCCGAGTGAGGTCACAGAGTTGTGTGTGAGGTCAGAGTCCCGTGTGAGGTCAGAGTCCCGAGTGAGGTCACAGAGTCCCGTGTGAGGTCACAGGGTCCCGAGTGAGGTCACGGAGTCTTGTGTGAGGTCACAGAGTCCTGTGTGAGGTCAGAATCCTGTGTGAGGTCACAGGGTCCCGTGTGAGGTCACAGAGTCCTGTGTGAGGTCAGAATCCTGTGTGAGGTCACAGGGTCCCGTGTGAGGTCACGGAGTCCTGTGTGAGGTCACAAAGAGTCCTGTGTGAGGTCAGAGTCATGTGTGAGGTCACAGAGTCCCATGTGAGGTCACAGGGTCCTGTGTGAGGTCAGAGTCATGTGTGAGGTCACAGGGTCCCGAATGAGGTCACGGAGTCATGTGTGAGGTCACAGAGTCCCGTGTGAGGTCACAGAGTCGTGTGTGAGGTCACAAAGTCGTGTGTGAGGTCACAGAGTCATGTGTGAGGTCACAGAGTCCTGTGTGAGGTCACAGAGTCCCGTGTGGGGTCACAGAATCCTGTGTGAGGTCACAGAGTCCCGTGTGAGGTCACAGAGTCCTGTGTGAGGTCACAGAGTCCTGTGTGAGGTCACAGAGTCCTGTGTGAGGTCACAGAGTCGTGTGTGAGGTCACAGAGTCCTGTGTGAGGTCACAGAATTGTGTGTGAGGTCACAGAGTCGTGTATGAGATCACAGAGTCCTGTGTGAGGTCACAGAGTCCCGTGTGAGGTCACAGAGTCGTGTATGAGATCACAGAGTCCTGTGTGAGGTCACGGAATCCCATGTGAGGTCACGGAGTCCCATGTGAGGTTCTAAGGATTCAGAAGCTCAGGAAAACAACAAAAATGGACGAGTGGAGTTGCATCTAACTAAAACCTGTACACACCCATCACCAAAATTAAAGTGCAGTGGATGGATGGAAAAACACTTGCAAAGTGTGTCTACCAAGGGCACATATTAGGAATATCAAAAGAGCAATACAATAAAAGATAGTTTAAAGGCTGAATGGACTTTTCCCTAAAGAGATGTGCAAGCAGAAGATACATAAGAAGATGTTCAGCAACACCAGTCAGGCAGTTGCAAATCAGAGCCCAGTGAGGTCTTTCCACACGCTTATCCAAATTCAGCACAGCACCTGTAGGCAAGGATGTGGTACTGCTGGTATGGTTATTGTGGACAAAAATATGGAGATTTCTTCTTAAAAGATTAGAAGTAGAGTTGGGCGGTGCTGATGCATGCCTTTAACCCCAGCAGTCAGGAGGCAGAGGCAGACAGATCTCAGCATTTGAGGTCAGCCTGGTCTACATAGTGAGTTCCAGGACAGCCAGGGCTGCATAGAGAGACCTTGTCTCACAAACAATAACAATAAAACCTATCAAAAATAACCAGACCCCCCCAAAAAAGATTGAAATTAGAAGCAAGCAATCTCACTTTTCAATCTATATCAAAGGAAATAAAATTAATTCTTTGATGGGAGATGCCATTATGTATATGTTTCTCATACTGGTTAATGAATAAAGCACTGTTGGCCAATAGGAAAGGAAGATAGAAGGGACTAGGAGACGAGGAGGAAAGAGGAAGTGGTAAGGGAGAAGAGTAAAGATGGAGAGTCTGGAGAAGGCAGAAACGCCAGCCGCTTCTTGCTGGTAAGACCACGTGGAAATACATAGAAATGGGTTAATTCTTAAGACAGAGCTAGCCGATAAGAAACTAGCACCTGGCTAACAGCATAATATCAAATACAGAGTCTCGTGTGTTAATTGGCTGGTGCGGCAGCGGCGGGACCAGACCGGCAGCGGGAGGAAAAACCGTACGCATTACAGTTCTTGATACTTGTATTCTCGTGCCTGTTGCTATAGTATTATCACAAGCCAGAAGTGAGGGAACATATACTCATCAAGGAATGAATAAAGCTGAAGCATGGTGTGTGGCTATATAATAAGGGACATCAGGTTGATAGGGCTCTGTTGGTGAAAGTGCCTGCTCTGCAAGCTAATGGCCAGAGTTTAATCCCCTGTGGTGCAAAGAGAGTGCCACTCCCGAAGGTGCAACAGTGCTAACCCGTGTCACGTCACAGGGCCACACCGCAGCCTTGGCTCTGCACATGCCGTATGCTCCCCCTGCATCGTCCATTCTACCACCAGCGAGGGTGGCCTGAAACGCCCAGCTCCGGTTCAGGCCTGTGGCCCGTTGGGGGCTGCAGTGTATATGGTTTCCTGCTCCTGTAGAAACACATGGGCTTAGTTACAGGAAACAAAGTGCGCGTGTGTTTGGATTGAATGGTTAGAGATTGTGGTCTGTAGGCCAGCAGGGTGGCTCAGCAGTAAGGGCCCCTGTGGCTGAGCCTGAGCCGCCGAGTTCCATCCCTGGGACCATATGGTGGAAATAGGGAGCTAACTTGTGCGAGTTGTTCCCTGATCTCTATAGGCATGCCATGGCACGTACAAAGATAAATTAGTAAATATGACAAAGAATTTGTAAAAAAAGGGAAATTGCTGTTCAAAGTGTTAGTTTGAGTTTTATTTAAAAGGGGAAAAAACCCATTAAAAGGAGAGGTTGGTGGTGGAAACAGATATAGGGACCCACAGCAGACATCGGGCGGACTCTGATGCAGTCTAGGGCATCACAAGAAAACCCGTAGAACCAACTAACCTGGGCTCATAGGGATCACAGAGACTCAACCGACAGCCAGGGAGCCTGCATGGAACTGAACCAGCCCTGCATGTATGTTACAGTTGTGTGTAGGTTGGTCTTGTGGGGCTCCTGGCAGTGGTAACAAGGGCTGTCAATGACTGTGTTGCCTGCTTTGACCGGATTGCCTTGTCCAGTCTTAATAGAAGAGGAGATGCCTGATTTCCCAGCTATGGCTGGCTGATATCCATGGGAGGACTATCTGTATCTGAAGAGAAATGGAGGGGTAGGGGAAAGGGGGAATGAGCTACTAAATAATAAGAAAGAAATCCCCCCCAAAAAAGAGACATTGAAAAAAAAAAATCTAAGAGCCAGAAGATGCGGAGAACTGTGAAAACTCTGTGTCCAGAGCGTCTGCCCAATCTGCACACAGCCTGCACACAGTAGGGCTGACACCAGTTAAGCACAGACGGGGAGGGCTCACGGGACCATACGCCACCCTGATGAACTGTGGGCCCTGATGGCTTGTATATGGTGTGCCCACCTGGACAGAATGGACAGTTCAAAACATGGTCACAAACTGACACTGGGAGCCAAAAGTCGGAGCGCAAGGGCTGAGTGTGAGAAGGCACTTGTAAATGGGAAGGTTGTCGGGTAGGAGGGAGAGACGACAGATGGGAGCAAAGTACCCAGAATGCATTGCATACATGTACTAAATTGTCAAAGGAGGAAACGTCAATGAAAGTTACGTATTTAAAAATTAATTTCTAGCAGTCTCTGAAATGGTCCTAAACATACTAATGCCTTTTGTATTAGAAGTGGTACTCTCACTATTGTAAAATGGACAGTCTGACATCTCTAGTAGAGCATTCGAAAAGCCTGGTGTATATAGTGCCTACATCTCACCTCAGAAAGAAGTAAAGGAAAACCGTCTAGATATTCTACATCCTGACATTTGGGTGATTGGCAGACTTGTGCCAAATGCGGTATCTTTTCAGATGGTTTTGCCGCAGGCCAGCACCCTCCTCTTTGGGGACACCTGTGTGTCTTTCATGGTGCCCCTCTTGCAACTGGAATCTTTGGGTTTTCTCCTGGCCTTGGTTCCGGTTGTTCACCGTTTGCTCATCTCTCTGATGCTTCCAAAGATACATTTTAGAAGTGTCAACTCCAAGAAGTGTGATTCCGATTGTAGAGTTGACATTAAGAGTCCATTGCCAGCCAGTTCAGCAGGTGCTCTGCTTATCATTAGTGTCTTCTGTATGTAGAGTTAAGTTAGGAGAGGTTGGAATAGACAGGTTCATTATTTTGGAAATATCTGTCAGATAGTCTTCTTTTGACAGCCCCTCCTTGTCCCAGTAAAATTCAGTGACTCTGCAACAACTGTCGTTTCCCAAAGGGAGCTGCTGGGCTCACGACATCTGACTGTTCTTAAGGACTTTGCCAGATAAGCAGAAAAATGGTGCATGAAGTATGTCCGTGGTTCATCTCATTTCATTATAAATCACGAATAATGATCATTTGATTATTTATTGCTGTCTGGGGTTCACGGTCATGAGACACAGAAGCTGCTGTCTCCAGTCCCATGCCATAAGAGCAGCTGAGCAGCTGGGTGCCCTGGCACAGCCCAAGGAAGAGTTCCATCCTGCACTCGGCGGCTCGCAGGCCCAGGGCGGCCATTGCCCTGTGTGCTTATTAAATATCTTTTAATCTCCTTTGGATATATTAAAACTCTGAAATGTGAACTCTCAAATCCCGTGCTGTTTGGATTCACTTTAATCTCTTAGACTGATTATTTTGCACAAAAGCATAACCTTTAAAATACGAGATCATGTTATTCTCTTCCTTAAAAAGAGACTTCATCTTTCATTTAGAATCAAGTCTGTCTCCCTCAGAATGTTCATGTACTCTTTAGGAGCAGGGCCTTTACCCCGTTCATTGTCAGCCTGGAACAGCACCGCATAAAGAGATGGCATGAGTGAATATTTGTGACTAAAAGGCAGGAACCCTGGAGTTTCCTACGGCTTCACGTCTGTTTCATTAGAAAGTGAAGGCCACTAACGAGTACTCAGATTTCCCTTGCAGGTCACGCTGTACAATACAGTTTTCACTCTCTTGGCAACTGAAACTCCTCGGTTAACCTTCCTGTTGAGGTGTTAACAGTTCTTACTTGTCCGTTTCGTGTATTTTTTTCTGTGACTAACAATATGTATACGTATCACGATCGCGTGACAGACACCGCTGGATTGGTTGGACCCACCGCGGCTGCCTCAGTGGCTGATGGGTGCTAAGTGGAGAATGCCTGGTCCTTCCCTCCTGCCCTTTTAATATCAGCTGCTTTCCCATAGAGCACGGAATGCTTAGTTCCACGGTCGAACTTGGCAGGGGGTCTTTGTCTTAGGCAGCAGCTTAAATGTGCTTTGAAAATGAATGCTAAAATACTTGTCTACAAAATTTGAGATGTCGCCTTTTCCAGGAAGCCCACAGGATGGTGAGAGAAGCAAACGTCAAGCAGGCCACAGCGGAGAAGCAGCTGAAGGAAGCTCAAGGGAAAGTAAGTCTCATGGCTCCAGTTGTGGGCAGGAAGATGTCAGTCATCGCTGTCTCCAGGGCGCCTTGGCCGCCATCGGGGCTGTTCTGCAGAGAGGCAGTGCTGAGTTTACATGCACAAAAGCCACGAGGGAGGAAGTAGGCGCATACAGGAGCTAGGGACACCGGGCACCGGTGCATTCGCGTACCATCCAGCTCACTTAAAACCGTGTAAGTCACCTAAAGCTAGGGACACCGGGCACCGGTGCATTCGCGTACCATCCAGCTCACTTAAAACCGTGTAAGTCACACAAAAGGGTTCAGTAGTCACAGTGAAAAGTTATACTTCTTTTCTTAGTTTGCTTAAAAAAAAAAATCAAGCACCTAAATAGATTTTATTATTTAAGACTGAACTACAGCTAATCGTAAGTTAATGTATCGTAGTGATTTTGAGAATCCACATTAATGTTAGGTAATTTTGACCATTTAAATGTTTTCTTTTGGAATCCAAGCCATCTGGAAACCCAAAAACTTGGATTACTTTCTTTGCATTAGTCCCCAGAACATACAACTTAATCTTATTTTCTGCCCTTGAGAGTGTCCTGGCCGAACTGCTAACGCTCGGCCACATGTGTCAGAGCTTGTGTGTGTGTGTGTGTGTGTGTGTGTGTGTGTGTGTGGTGTGTGTGTGTGTGTGAGTGTGTGTGTGTGTGTGTGTGTGTGTGGTGTGTGTGTGTGTGTGTGTGTGACGGTCGGTGCTGATCTCTTTTCAAGATTGACGTTCTCCAAGCTGAAGTGGCCGCCCTGAAGTCACTCGTGTTGTCCAGCTCGCCCACGTCACCGACGCAGGAGCCGCTGGTGGCTGCAAAGACGCCTTTTAAAAGGGGGCACACGAGGAATAAAAGTACCAGCAGTGCCATGGGTGGCAGCCACCAGGACCTCAGTGTGATACAGCCCCTGGCCAAAGACTGTAAAGAGGTGACTGTCGCTCATTTCCATCGCGGAGGTGTCTGTCGGGATTCTTTCTTTCCCTTCCTTCCTTCCTTCCTTCCTTCCTTCCTTCCTTCCTTCCTTTAGTATAAAATATGCAATATTAAGATGGGGGAGGCTTTGTCTAGAGCTGGCTGCTTTCAGGGACCCTTTCCCCCTGTTCTCTGCTGGCTGGCCTTGGACTTGCCGCTGCAGACCTGCTGTGTCTCTGCACCTCAGAGTTTCACTAGGGGAGCAAACTGGCATGTGTTGTGTAGAGGAAAGGGGGGCCTCAGCATCCTCACTAGCCGGGGTGCTCCGTTGGTGCAGTGTTAAAATAGCAGCACGGGAAGTGGGGAAGTGGGGTGATGCTCTTCAAGATCTGAGAAGCAGAATTTTACATTGCTACGGAAGTCCAGAGTTGATTCAGACAATTGAGGAAGAGAACAAACAGAACCCAGAAGTACTAGAAGCCTTACATTTTAGAAAACATAAAGATAACGTAGATACTGTGTATTTTGGGATGTGCAGAATAAAGATTAGATAATTATTAAACCGTTTCTAAAGGGATTGATCAAGAATTCTGGGAGTATCGCTGGTTTTCTTGAAAGCTACATCCATCATTGAGTTTAAGCTAATTCATGTTTGAGAAGCCATTGGTGTTTATTCATTTAACCTGTGTCTAGAAGCCAGGAATTACTAATTGAATTACCAAGGCAAACTATTGTAACTGAGTTACCTTTGCTCAGCTATTAGTAAGAATATGGTAACCAGAACAGTTTAGTTCTTGTCCAATTCTGAATATAGCAAAATCTGAAATCCATATTTGTTTCTGTTAAATGTCTAACACACTCCTTTAGTTGCTTTAATTCTCATTTCTTCTTTGATTTTAAATAAGTGTACTTAAAAAAAAATTGTAGTTTTCACTTAGTAAGTGTAATGGTTTTTCTCCTGTTGCCTATAATAAAACAGTTTGGATGGTTTCTCACCATTTTTAAAGCTTTTCTAGTTTTGAAATGCATATGAATAGGTTGCACACATCCACTTTTGATACTTTATATCCTGGTGCTTTGTGGAAATATCAGGAAATTTTATCACACAAAAGAAATCCAGATTTGGCTGAAGTATACCCTAGGACAATGTTCTCAACCTTGTGGGTCGCGACCCCTCTGGGGTCGAATGACCCTTTGACAGGGGTCGCCTAAGAGCATCAGAAAAGACAGATGTTTACCTTATGATTCATAACCATAGCAGAGTTACAGTTAGCAAGTAGCAATGAGGGTGAGGTTAGGGTTGGGGGTCACAGCATTAGGAAGGTTGAAAACCACTGTTGTAGGACACTTCCCAGCAGTCGCCTGTTCTTCTGGACAGCGTGGTGAGGCTCTCAGTCATAGAAGGGAGCTCTGAAAGCTTTAGCACACGTGTGCAGCCGTACACACACAGTGCAGGCTTTGGGTCTACATTATACTTAACTGTGTGTCTTAGTCAAGGATGCTAGCGCTGCGATGAAATGCTTTGACCCAAAGGATTTCACGTCATCTTTCATCATCTGAAGGAAGCCAGGGTCAGAGTTACACAGAGCAGGATTCTGGAGCGGGAGCTGATGCGGAGGCCATGCGGGGCTGCTGCTCACTGTCTTCTTCCCCTGGCTCGGTCTGCTTTAACTATTGAACCCAGGACCAGCAGCCCAGGAATGGCGCCGCCCACAGAGAGCTGGGCCTTCCCCCACCAGTCATGATAAGAAAATGCCCCTTGGGCTTGAGGCTTTTCCTCAATTGTGGTTTGGGAAGCTGCTTTTCTCTGTAAGTCCTCGCCCATCATCTCTCCTTGCACAACTTAGAGGATTAAGTGTTTAGAAAGTGCTTAAGGGACCATGGTTTCTGAAAGAGTCAGCTGTCAGGAAATGGTTCCAGTGTTGCCTTTAAGCAATCTTTCCTTTGATTATTATTCACTTTCCTGCTTCGGGCCTTATTTCCATTTTCTCCATTAACTTCATGAGTGAATTTGGAAATCTTAACTATTTATCTCTTAACAGACTTTATCCTCTTGCCTTTAACATTGACTCAGGACATTTATGAATCGAATGAAAAATAATCACAATGTGATTGCCATTACTGACCTCTTAAAGCCCGTAGGAGACAGTGGTGCCCTCAGCCTTCGGTGCCTTTGATGGGGCTGCACCTCTGGCTGCGGGTGTGGCCCGGAGCTCAGGGGCCGCTCTGCGCCCGTGCGTGTGTAGGTGCTGCTTTCTATCAGCAGGTGGCCTGGGGTGGGCTAGGTAGGCTGAGGGTCTGTAGAGAAGAGGACTTAGTCAGGGGAACGAGGAGGGCCAAGGGGAGGTGTGGCTCGCTTCTTACGGCTAATTCACGGTGGTTCCCATGGTCAGTGTAGCAACTGAGCGTGCTGTTGCTCATTGCCCGTCGCTTGTACTAATGGCTGTTTTAGCATCCTGTTAGGACTGTCATCCCACACTCCGGCACAGGCTGGATTAGATTTTTTCAAGTAACAGATATCCGGATTGATAATTTTAAAGCAGACTGCTCAGTAGCACCTTTTATATTCAGGACAGTCCTTGTCCCCAGAGAGCTCTAGTGTTGCTGGGCATGGTGGTCAGGCAGAGGCAGGAGCCTGCTCAGGGCCAGCCTGCTGACAGTGAGTCCCAGAGAGCTGGGTATGAGTGAGGCCCTGTCTCCGAAGAGGTGCAGATGATGGCAGCATCTTTGAACATCATAGGGGACACACCCAGACACCCAGAGACTCAAGAGACTCAGTTAATCTTTTTTTTCTTTTTAAAGAAAACTTGCTATCATGTATTACAGGACAGTTGAATTGTTATTATTTGAAATGAAGGACATTTCCTTTTAATAATGTGTAAATTAGGGCTTGGTTCTATCAAGTGGTTCATATTTATTCTTTTAAAGTTGCTTTGTGTCTGTTCTGTTTGTTAGGCCGATTTATCTCTGTACAATGAATTCAGATCTTGGAAGGATGAGCCCACGATGGATAGAACATGTCCTTTCTTAGACAAAATCTATCAGGAAGATATCTTTCCATGTTTAACATTCGCAAAAAGCGAGGTAATTTTTTCTTTTTCATTTTAATAGAAGTTTGTTCCAGATCTTTTGTACTTTCTACTGTCATGTTACATATTTTAATGTCTTATATGTCTTAAATTACTGTAAAAATGGCATGTGTAACATTTTCTCCATTTCATTTTAGGACCATATGGTTATTGCGATCCTCCACATTTTCCTTCTCGTTAGCCGGGGGTCATGAACACTGAGATGTGTATTGTGTCAGTGTGACAGGGACATGTGTGTGGGAGGAGCAGCTTGTTTCACACATCAGGTTCAGTTTTCAGTTTAAGCCAAGTCCTGAGCCTACTCTGTAACAGGCAGTTGCTGGGCTCGTGGTCACGATAAATGTGTGCACAGCCGGGGTGTAGCTCAGAGAGAAATGACAGACCCGCCTCTGCAGGGCCCTGAGTCCATCCCCACCACCTGCCAAAACAGAACCTACACCAGAACCAAATCTGTTTATAAATAAAACAGGAAAGACAAGGCTTGGCCTTTGTCTCAGGATTAAGAGGAAAAATGAAGTAGGCAGATTAAGAAATATTTCAGAGGATCGGGTATCGTATAGATCACACACAGCTGGGCAGTCACCATTTCCCTTTGATCTTACCTGTGAGAAGTTTGTCCCCAATAACCTGCCAGCTGATGTTTAAGGACTTCATTCCTGAGAGTCTAATGGAAGCCTTTTGAGGATTGAGCTGTAGCGTTCTTGCAGATGCTGCAAGCTTATAAAGCCAGAGTCAGATGAACACAGCACTAGCCTGGTGTGGGCATTGCCGACCATCCGCTCGGTGCTGGTAACCTCACCAGGAGGAACTCGGGACCGTCACACTGCCTCTATCAGAGGAGACTTCATATTTGATTCGGGGGGGGGGGGTGAATGCTATTTTTTTCTTTTTTTCTTTTTTTCTTTTTCTTTCTTTTTTTTTTTTTTTTTTTTTTTTTTTTTTTGGTAGATGTTTATGCCTCTAAGTACAAGTTGAGAAAATATATAGCTAAATTTGGTACATATTGCTAATGTAAATTACTAGTACTTATTGCATAAGTTAAGCAGGATGTAGCATTAGGATGTTAATTTTGAAATGGCTTTTGTAGTGGATGTGTAGTCGTGGGTGAGGAATGGGTTGAGACTGGAATTAATACTTTAATCCTCTTCCGGTTAATACAAAAAAATTCTTCCACTGCAACTTAGTTGCCTCCCATAACTGCTCGAATTATGAAAGAAATTAAATGGAGATTGTGACTTGAACTTTTGTCCCCTTCTCTTTGAAGTGGCTAAGGCCAAGTGTATGGCATTGAAGGAGGGCTAGCTTATAAAATTAACTTCCTGTCTTACTTGAGTTTCCCTGCCAGCCTGATTTAATTCTTTTGTTGTTTTTAAGTTGGCTTCAGCTGTCCTGGAGGCGGTGGAGAACAACACTCTAAGCATCGAGCCCGTGGGGCTGCAGCCCATTCGATTCGTGAAAGCCTCAGCTGTAGAATGCGGAGGGCCAAAGTAGGTTTTTACACCCGTGCCTCGTGGGAGAGTGAGTTCTGGAAAGTTTCTGTGTTGTGCTATTGTGTTTATTCATGTGTGTGTTGTAAATGTGATGACGTTTCTCCTCCTCAGTTTCTTCTCCGCATCTGTGGCCCAAAGACAAATAAATCCCAGGTGGTATTGGTGCTTTTCAAAGTCAAGCTTAGTTTCCCCCAGACAGAGTTGTGGTCTCTTTAGTGAAGAAAGGTAGGGTGGGAAATACCCGAGGGAAGGCCACTGGCGCAGGCCTCAGGCAAGAGATGGATGGCGGCTTCTCCAGAGAGTTAGCACCCTTTCAGTTATGGCATACACGTACAAGGTAGGGGTGTGGGTAGACTAGGGATAGAAAGTGTTGGCCCATTTTACTTTGGGGCGGTACTGACTTAGAGCTGGTCTTTCCACAAGGGAAACAGTACCTGGATTGATGGCCCTGATGCAGTACTTGGTGCTCTTGAGAGAACTCCAGTTCAGTGCAAACACCCACATCAGGGAGCTCACAGATACCTGTAACTCAGACCCAGACCCTCTGACCTTCATGGACCCCAGCACTTATGTGAGCACAGACCTGGATGCATATTCATAATTAAAAACCACAACCACAGAAATAATTAACCCCCACCTCCCATAGTTCTTCTGTAAAAGATTCCAAAATTGGCAAATAGTCTGTCTTCCACATTCGGGAGGTCTTTGGAAATTATAAATGGGGGTCAATGGGAGGACTGGTGTATTTCCCAGCGGGCAGGCTTCCCCAGCCAGTCCTCTGGGAAGAAGGCCTAAAACCTCTGAGAAGTGTTCTGCCCCAAACCAGCATGTAACGGTGCCTCAGCTTCCGTTCTGAAGACCACATTAGCGGGGGCCGGGAGGGAGCCGGAGAGCTCAGGGCAGCCGTGGGCCCGATTGCAGCTGTTGTCTGTGCAGGACTGTTGAAGTTGTAACTGTTTTGTTGGTGCACACACTCCTTAGGATGCCTGCAGAGTGTGTGCACGGTGTGTGTGTTTTGTGAGCCGCACATCTATGAACTCAGAGTTGTAGTCTGTGTTAAACTAGTGCTGTGACAACCTGTAGCACAGTGGCCTCTGAATTTCAGGGGAATTTATAGTATTAAATTCTACAAACACCAACGTATTTCCCTTTTGGCCCTGCAGCCTCTCAAATGGAAAACCAGATGCAGTGATAGCAGAGTCCACACTTTGAAGGTCTGGGTCATACCGTATTGTCAGTGTGATACCTGGCAGTTTTTACTGTCGCATTTGTCTACCCCTGCATTATCTCACACATGGTACACATATGAAGTGTACTCCAGATGATGCCAGACGGTGATGCGGACGTACATTATGTCACACATGGTACACATATGAAGTGTACTCCAGATGATGCCAGACGGTGATGCGGACATACAGGGTTTTAGGAAAGGAATTAGATAGGTTAGATTTAGAGAGCAGTTTGCACGCTGTGCTTACGCTGTGAGGTCAGGAAAGGCATTTCAGGTGTATACACACACATTCTGTGTAAAACTGAAGGGAGACGTTTGTCTTCCCTTTATTACTGTGCTTTACTTTCTTTAGTGTGCGTGTGAGGTCAGTATGCCTTGTGGGAGCTGGTTTCTCTCCTCCTGTTGGGTTCCAGGGGTGGAGCTCAGACTGTCACACTCTGCAGCAGTCAGCCATCTTGCTGGCTCACATATTGGACCTTTAAACAAACTGTGGGGACCAGGTTTCAAACATGGTGATTAAACAAATGACTCAGTGCTGTAAGACACAACCACTCTAGTGATTAGGAACTCCTCTGGGAGAGGACAGATTTGGTGTGTGTATTTGTGTTTGTGTGTGTGTGTGTGTGTTGTTGTTGTTGATTTTTTTGTTTTTTGAGATGGGGGTCTCACTGTGTAGCTCTGGCTGTCCTGGAACTCCCTCTGTAGACTAGCTTGACTTTGAACTCAGAGATGTGCCTGCCTCTGCCTCCAGAGACTGGGATTACAGGTGTGTCATACTACTCCCTGATAAGAGGTGGAAAGATTTGGTAGCGTTGGGGTGTGGGAGGAAGTGGATAAATTGGACAGGAAAACAGTATGTTCAGAGGACAGGTAAGATAGGGAGGAGAAAAACGGTGTGATAGATGGGTGAGGGGTGCAAGAAGAAAGAATTAGAGACCGCCAGCTTGATGAGGGTTGGAGTATCGTGGAAACGAGTAGAGAAGGTTCTGGCTTGAAAGACGCTACGGGCCTGGGTCTATGTGCAGTCATCCCGGTGTGACAAGGCAGGCTACATCCTTGAAGAGGTACAGCAGCAGCAGCAGCAGCAGCAGCGTGTTCTATGGCAGCTTCAAGAGACCAGACCAGCATTGAGTCCAGAATCAGAAGTGCATTGATTAACTGACCCTGTTAGCGTTTAGAAATGGCCATTTAAGAAATGCTGCTTTTAAAGGCAGTTGAAGAAGAACTTTTATTAGGAGCGAAGACACACATGCATGCAGCACATACAGAGAAAGACCCTCCACAGAGCAGAAGGGGGCGCACTCTGCAAGCCAGAGCTTGGTCCTCTCTTTGAAGGGGATTTTTTAATTTTATTCTAAAAATTAATACCTGAGACCACTTTAGCAAAATCCTTTCAAAATGTGACAAGATGTTAAAGAACAAATATATTTTCAGAAGAATAAGTTGGGTTCCTTCCTTTCTTTTCTTCAAGGGTACTTTTCTTTCTGAATAAATTATACTTTTTGCAAATTACAAGGACTTCCAACTTAAGTTTACTGACCTCTGATCTTTCCCAATCCAGTAGTTAGTGTTAGTATCCAGACATCTGCACTGGCCTGCCCGTGGGGTTCTGACAGGATGCGCCCTCAGCTTCAGCCACTAAGAGCACCTGTGCACATTCACTACGTTCCCTTTCAAAAGGGCCCTGTCCACCTTGCATCCCTCTCTCCTTCTCTCCCTCTGTCTGTCTGCTGTCTGACTGTCCTCCCCCACCCATCATCCCCCCCCCCTGTCTCTCTCCTTTGATCCCACTGTTCCTGTCCCTGGAGGCCGGTCTCCCTGCTCCCCTTTCCCGAATAAAAAACCCTTTTGCTTGAACTCTGTTCCATGGTGTCTTTCTATCTTGAGCTGCTTTTTAAAATTACAGCCGTTAGTACTTTGAAATATTGTCACAGAGCATTAGAACAGTTTGCAGGTGTGTGTTGTGTGTGCCTGTGTGTGTTTGTGCACGCTGGACCAAAGTAAGTAAAATAATCTCCTTGAGAAGAATTAAAAGATAATCTTTTTTCAAAGAGATTTGAAATTCTAAATTTTTGTTCTAAATAATATGTTTTATACTTTGTTTCTCTGTGGAGGAGCGCTTGGGTTGTGTTTATTTTAGGTATACCTGAAATCTAGCATCGTTCGGGTATATTGTTTCTTTGTTGTATAATTTGTAGTGTCGCGTCAGCTGCTATTGCCACCTTGTTTTACTGAGAGCGTCGCTAATTTTTCATTAACAAACACTGGTGGTTGTGTCTACCCAAGGCCCCAGCTGACTAGGTTGACAACTGAGCAGCATGGTGACAGGTGGCTATCACTTAGTTAGCAGTCAGTGAATCTGACTTGTTGCCAGGCTCTAAAGATGAGCAAGCACAGTATCTACCCTCAAGAAGTAGATAGCCTAGTCCAGGCAGAACGGCCGCAGGTAGGAAGGGTGGAATGAGCTGGGCCCCTCACACAGGTGTTAAGGACAACTTACTTCTTTATACACTAAATGCAGCAAGGCCTACCAGTCAAACAGGCTCCTCTTGGCAGCTGTCAACCCTGTACAGCATTAGCAAGGGTTGTTAAGACTTGAATGCTCTTGATTAGGTTCTCTTCAGCTAGGAAGCTGTTATGTTGTACGGAGACCTGCAGCTACTGGACCACGTGTAGATTTTCTCCCAGCTGGGCCGAGTGTGGAAGCAGTCTGCGTCTTTCTAGAAGCGAGCACAGTGTTAGGGTCATAGGGCTATACTGGGACATAAATCCCACAGGGCACTGACTGTGCCTTTTTGTCTCGGTGATCCAGCGTCCAGGTCAGGCCTGACACGTTAGGTTCTTAGATATTTTCTATGGTAATGAGGAGACAGCTTGTTAAAAGAAAGAGAGAGAGAAAGAGAGAGAGAAAGGGGGCAAAGGCTTTTAATTATAAAACAAAACTGACATTTTTGTTATTTTGCAGAAAATGTGCTCTCACTGGCCAGAGTAAGTCCTGTAAACACAGAATTAAACTGGGGGACTCAAGCAACTATTACTATATTTCTCCCTTTTGCAGATACAGGGTAAGTGACATGACCATGGTGTTTAATAATGTTCTCTTTGCCATAAACTGACCAGCTCTGACAGCTCTTCCTTTTGGCCTAGATCACGTCTGTTTGCAACTTTTTTACGTACATCCGATATATTCAGCAGGGGCTTGTGAGACAACAGGATGGTGAGTGCTTTCAAACCCTTGTAAGCACTTGCGGGAGAGCGTAGCGTTTGCGGGAGAGCGTAGCGTTTGCGGGAGAGCGTAGCGTTTGCGGGAGAGCGTAGCGTTTGCGGGAGAGCGTAGCGTTTGCGGGAGAGCGTAGCGTTTGCGTGAGAGCGTAGCGTTTGCGGGAGAGCGTACCAGACCACTGTAGTGTGTGGCGGTGAACTGTTGTTCCTGTCGCCTCAGTGAATCCCTCACCGTTCGTTCTAACAAAGTGTGCGTCTTCCAAAAATGATGTTTTCGCTTCCCCGGTTTTACTCCTGAGTGCCGAGCAGGACCAGCTTTACCTTGCTAGGGACGTATGATAGATCAAACCACTAACTGCATTTACCCCTTGAAAGCTGCTTGGGAGGCTGAGACAGGAGGAGAGCAGGTTGAGGCCAGTAAGAGCTACAGGATGAGTTCAAGGCCAGCTTAAGCAAGTTAGTGGCACCCTGCCTCAAATATCAAAGGAGCTTGAGAATAAACGGTATAGCTCCGTGGAAGAGCACTTGATTAGCATGAGTGAGGTCCTAGGTTTGGTGTGTGGGAAGATGAGCAAGCTCTGCCAGTGGTCAGATTATTTTCACTGGTCGAAAGTTTAAGGGACCAGCTGTGAGTTTCCTGTGTTCTCTGCTTTCGCGAGGCAGACGTGGTGATTCTGAACAGGAAAATGACTCCTCCTGAAGCAGCAGAAGCAGAAGTGCAGGCCGTTGCGGTTGTGTTAACATTTCAGTGTAGCCTTCTGGGGTTGCTAAGGGACCATAACCCAGTGTCTTAACTGCCCACCCTCCCACACTTACTGATCACACTAGGTCAGGAAGAAGCCCACCTTTCTCCTCGGGCATGGTGGGAGAGTTTCCATGTAAGCTTGTACAGATAGTGAAAACCTTTCTGTACCTCGAGACTACAGAAGCTGATTGTTTGCTGTCACACAAGACTGGCAAAGACTCAGTTCAGCCCTTATGGCTCCGGTGCATGGAACTGTGCCATATTTATTTAGAATTGCACATAATTAATTTTAACATGTAAATATGGGAGGCATGGAGCTAGAGGCTATGAAACAAAAGGAGTCTGTAAGTGTGTGATGGCTTTTATAATTTCAGTAAAAACATCTTTTGAATAACGATTGATGGATAATATGATGCAAACTTCCTCCTTGTTATGAAATACGAAAAGAATTCACTTCATGAAAATAGGAAGGAAATGTCTTGGATGAGAGTGTCAGGTGTGACATTCTGTTATTTTTGCATCTCATGTATCTAATACCCAGAATATACCCTGCAGGGCCCTTGTATGAAGCTAAAGTTTTATTTTAAAACCTAGCATCATCTGAGCTTTGTGTTAAAAAAAAAGGTTAGGGTCAGTTAAATCCAAGGCATAGTTTTTTAGCCTTTGTACTACAGTAGTTTGGGCACCTTAACACCCCAACACAAATGCCTCAAGATAAGCATTGCATCGAGCATGGACGTAATCCCATAGTCAGGATGCAAGCACAATAGAAACACTACTTTTAGGCACTGTGTATAAGATCCACAGGAACTTTTTTCCTTTTTCCTTTTCCTTTTTTTTTTTTATTGAGGCAGGGTCACACTATGTAGTTCTAGCTGTCCTGGAACTCCCTCTGTAGATCAGGCTGGCCTCGAACTCACTATCCTGGCTCTGCTGGGTTAAAGACTTCCGCAATAGCAGGCTCCACACAAAGCCTTTGAACTTTGGGTTGAAGGTGCTGGGCCCTTCCCCAAGGTTATCTCCTCGTGTCTGTGTAAATGTTTTATGTTTTTTAATTAAAATATGGACCTTTTCCTCTTACAAGCATTTTAGGTAAAGGATACTGTCTTATAGTGACACTGCTAGCTTGGATAATCGTGTGTGTGTGTGTGTGTGTGTGTGTGTGTGTGTATTGGGTGTGTTATAACATATTTTACAACATCTCTGGCCTGTAGTTGTTAGATGCCAGTAGAACTCTAACATACAGCCATGAAAAAGGTATTCAGACATTGTCAAATGTGCTTTGGGGGCCAAATGTGTCTGATGAACCCATTGGTGAGTGTGTGAGCTGGCCACAGTGTGAGCTGGCCACAGACTGTTTATTGCTTGAAGCACAGACCCCTTCTCTCCCACTTTGACTGGGAATTAAAAGAAGTGTGGATAATGGAAATGTATAGTTGAACCTCGGTGTTCCTTTTTATTTCTAATTTGAGCCATACAAAAAGCTTCCCTTATCACTTCAAGGGACATTACTGCATTTTCTGTTTCTGGGAAACGTCTAAGGGAGGACAGACCAGTGCCGAAGACTCAGCGGTTGGATCATAACCTTTGAATAAGTAACTGAGCCTTAATGTACTCAAGGAGGGGATGGAGTTGGCATTTACTCTAGACCTTGAAATATCTACTTTTGTCCGTGTTTATCACGACAAGTCTGACACCGTGGCTTGAGGGCTGGTAGAGCTGGGGTAACCCATATTAGGGAGCACCAGCTTTGCATTTTAGCTAATGTTACATTTTCCTTGACGCTTGAGCAGTAATTACACATGATTTACATGTCTCTTCTCTGTCTGTGCAGTTGATCAGATGTTTTGGGAAGTTATGCAGTTGAGAAAGGAGATGTCGTTGGCAAAACTGGGTTATTTCAAAGAGGAACTCTGACCCCCTGCGTGGGGCCTGGCGTGCGCCTCCCTGGACAACTGAAGAATGGCTGAACATTTTTATGGTTAATATTTATTTCCGAGGAGAGGGCCAAGACTTGTGTCCTCTTGCACATACACTACGAAGTCCTGCGATTTCCTGTAAAGCCACCGAGCCGTGTTTGCTTTTCCCTGAGTGGAGCACACCCCGGCCAGCTGCAGCTCTACCAGTGATGGCGATCCAGCCCTGCAAAGCAAAACCACCAAATAAACGTGAGACCGAGTGTGTGTCTCTTCCTTCGCTCTGGCGTGGCATGTAGCGTTGCAGAGGGCAGTGGCAGTTCTTAACGCTGCGCCCTGTGGGCAGGGGCTGCGTGGACAGGACTCAGTGGATGCTGCCTCTGTGTATGTTGACGTTCCAACACAAGGTTCCGTTTGCAGAAAGATTTGGGTTTTTTGTGTTGTTTTGTTTTCCACCTGTGAGGTTTTTTTCTTTAATTACTTTTTTTCCCAGACTGATCAGTTTTCCCTCCCTCCCTCCCTCCCTCCCTCCGTCTCCCTCCCTCCCTCCCTCCGTCCCTCCCTCCCTCTCTCTCTCCCTCCTGTCCTCCCAGTTCCTTCCCCTACCCCCCTCCCCAGTCTGTTCCTCCTCCTCCTCTGCAGAAAGGTTTTTACTGGGATTTGGAAGTCACTTTTTGCAGTAACCTAGTGAGTCCCTGAACTGTAGTGGCAGTCATGTAGGAAATGAAGAGCGGCGAGGTCTCACTGTAGAGGAGCGTTCTTGAGCGTCCTGACCGACGTAGGGCTCATGTTAGGCATTGGGCACTATCATGAAACTGGAGGAGGATTAAATAAATAAATAGCATCATGGTCTAAAAGGATGGTATCTGCCAGTTCTGAGGTGTCGGTCTGGCAACCACTTATCTCTAAGTTTTAAGTAAAGCTGACACGAAGAAACTACTAACAGTTGCTAAAAGTAAAAGAGATTTGTGGTAGAGACAAAGTACAGGAATGCAAAGGAATCCATTGTCTGCAGTGAGGCCAGCACTGGTCATGGCTTTGGAGAATAACCTTGGGCATTCAGGCGTTTCCTACTTCTTTCTATACACAGTTGAGTGTGTGTGGGAGCGTGCCTCTGTGTGTGTGTGTGTGTGTGTGCGCGTGCGCGTGCGCCTGGTGCACACAGGGGCCAGAAAAGGGAGTCAGACCTGGAACTGGAGTTGCAGACAGCTGTGAGCTGCCAAGTGGGTGCTCGGGACTGAACTCAGGTTCTCTGCCAGAGCCCGGAGCTGTCTCCACGGCCCACCCTCCTTGCTTTAAAAATAAATATTTCCCCTATGAGAAAACCCTCACACCTTAAAAAGTTTTTTACAGTTTATGTATTTATGTGGGGGCGTGCCTGTGCATGTGACCTCAGATGACAGCTTTTGGGAGTCTGTTGTCTCCTTCCCCTGTGTGGGTTCCAGTGATCAAACAAACTCAGGACATCAAGCTTGGTGGCAACACCTTTACCCAGTGAGCTGTCTCTGGTACAGATCTCCACACCCTAATCACTGAATGTTACTTGTAATTAAACAGTTTAATTGTTTCCACAGATCGGGTCATCTTCAGTTCTTTGCCTATCACGACGTTGTGATAGGTCACCTCGAGTATGTATACTTCCGCCTGTGAACATTGTGGGGCTTCCTTCCTGTCCGTGCCAGTGTTTAAGCATGTTTGTTCTCTTGGCAAGATTTCCCCTTAGAGATCTGAACCAGTCACAGAGCCCCCACCCTCAGAATCAAATAATCAAATTGAGTGTGCTCATCCAGGGATTCAGAAGATTTTCCACAAAAAACAAAGAACCCCTTTGGAGCCAGTCCTTGAGAAGAACAAGCTCAGGAGAAATGGAAAGGACCTCATGTGTAGCTCTGGTGGGTCTTCTCTGCCATGCACAAAGCCCTGGCTTTGATCCCCCACATCACAAGACAAACCCAAACCCCCAAATACATGGGGGAAGTTAGTTTGTAGCGTAATGAGAAAAACTACAGGAAGGTAAGGACAGCAAGTCTCAGCGACTATCCTGAACTAACTAATACAGCATCAACAGCATCCACAGTGGCAATAGATACAGGCCAGGAAGCAGGGAGTTTGGTTAGATTTCTTACCTTACTAGAGGTAACAGTATCAACAGTGGAAACAGTAATAAGAATGACCAAACAGAAGCATACGATGTGGAAATAAAGACGCTATAAGAAGATACACGCAGCAGCTTGTGTGAAAGGAGCCAGGTTGGACTGGAATGTATCATAGGTATTCACAAAGTGTAGGACGCAGGCTGACGTGGGAACGATAGTGTTTATACAAAATGGAAGTGTACCACCGCAGCAGGCAGGACCATGGTGACATGTTACAATGAGGAACAGCCCAGCAAGGCTCTGGCCTCATCCTGACCCCTGCCCAGGCAGATGCTAACCTTGTACAGCAGGCAGCTGCACCTTGGGGCTCTTAGGGGATACAAGAGGACTCGTACGTGAGACCTGATACCTGGTTTTGAACGTACAGCGATCCAACCCTCCGGACAGCCAGTCTCCCAAAACAGAGTTGGACTTTCTTCCTACCACTCTGCCTCACGTGACAAGGTCCTAAGACAGTGCGAGCTGCTCCTGGCCTTGACAGGTGATCAGACAGGGCATCCCCGAAGCGGCCCCGCTCACTCCTCCTGTATTAGCAGGAAAACCACGGTACACTGCCTTAACTGCCATCTCAGGGATGAGCAAACTTGGCATAGCAGTGAATACCCAGGGGGAAGCTGCTCCTCGTGGGATGTTCTCCAGGAAGTCTAGAAGATGCTGACATCTTAGACGTGTGAAAACGGTTTGTATTCGAGGAAAAACTTGACCGGATGATGGTCTTTGGTAGCAGCTGTCAGGTTTGGAACTGAACCCCGGGGAATTACAGAGAAGTGGGTGAGTGGAACATCTATGTGAAACTATCTCGATACAACCGACATCCCATAATACCCAGTTCTTGGGGAGGCTGAACACGACGTGGAGGAAAATGAAGGGTTGGGGGGGGGGGGCGGACGCGGACCATACAGATGACTGTTTTGCTGACCCAGGGAGTGACGGTAGAGCAAACGGACTGTCTCCACCTGCACCGAGGCTTGGCCACATGTGGCCACTGCTGGGCCAAGAGGCTTTGGTTTAACACTTTTTTCTAAGAAAGGGAAAATGTTTAGGACAATAATCTGATAGCATTCATCATTGAGTTTGATAATTTCACTTTAAAATTCAAAAGCAAGCATTAGAGATGGCTGTGACCGCTACATAATGCTACAAAGACAGAACAGGGAGCCGGGTGAAGTAATGGCCATGCCTAGAACCCTTCCCCGTTAGCAGGCAGGAGGATAAAGAGTCCAGAGCCAGCCTTAGCTACATAGCGAGTTCAAAGCCAGCATACATTTATTGAGATTGAGTGAAAACGTTAGAAAATGTCTAAATTTAAGTATTGAATAACAGGACAGGATACAAAGAGTTGGGCTCCGGAGGAAATCATACAGCCATTGTTTTAGAGCAGTGGTTCTCAGCCTGTGGGTCACGCGCGACCCCATGAGATCAGAAATACCCTTTCACAGGGGAGTGCTTTCGATATAAGGATGCCTAAAAATCCTATAGTCAGCGTTGGGAGATCACGAGGAACAGCTTTAAAATAACCCGCAAGACAAACGGCCGAGGAGAAAAACACCCACAATGGAGGAAATCTCACAAGGCGCCGCCCCTAGAATGAGGTTTACATTAATGAGTACTGAGAGCGGGAGAATAGATCTTCCCCAGGGATGAGCTCTCTAACCGGTTTCCAGTATCAAGACATTCGCCCCAAACATAAGGGCAACATTAAATTAAATAGATCTTCCCCAGGGATGAGCTCTCTAACCGGTTTCCAGTATCAAGACATTCGCCCCAAACATAAGGGCAACATTAAATTAAATAGATCTTCCCCAGGGATGAGCTCTCTAACCGGTTTCCAGTATCAAGACATTCGCCCCAAACATAAAGGTAACATTAAATGGACTCAACAGGTTGTATTTATGTATCTATACATGTGTGTATTTAACTATAAGGAAAAGAGTCCATGAATTTCAGAGGGGTCAGGGAAACGTGCAAGAGTTGGAGGGAGGAGCTATGGAGGTGGACATGGTTGTAAATACAATACTAATATGTAAAATTTTCCAAACAAACAAACCATATTGGGTAGCTCACAGCTGCCTATAATTCTAGCTCCAGGGAACCTCATATCCTCCTCGTCAGGCCTCTGTGGGCCCCTGCATTCATGGGCTTACCCCATACACAGTCACACACGTAACAAATTATAATTGAAATTCTTCAAAATCAAGACAAGGGTAATAATTTTCCTCATTAAAAAAAATCTGATATAGTGGGGCTGGAGAGATGGCTCAGAGGTTAAGAACACTGGCTGCTCTTCCAGAGGTCCTGAGTTCAATTCCCATTACCCACATGGTGGCTCACAGCCATCTGTAATGAGATCTGCTGCCCTCTTCTGGCCTACAGGCAGACATGCAGGAGGAACGATGTGTACATAATAAATAATTTTTTTAAAAAAAATCTGATATAGAAGTGTTACCACCACACAGAAAGATAAGAAAAAAAATTATTTGGATAAACTAAAGAAGGTTTTGCAGATTATGTGGTGGTACACACAGAAAACCCAATTAAAAAGTCACCATCAGATGATTAGACCTTAACTACACCACAGTTTACTAAAATATGTACTTGTAAATTCAAACGTTTGCTAGTTTTGTATAGAGAAGGTGATAAAACGTAAAGGCAGACGAAATGGTCATGGCTGGAAAAAGAAAAACCTGTCAGTTCTCGCTAAATGACAGGAAGGGAGCATTCCTCCTGGATTTGACAGACTGGTTGCAGCTGAGTTAAAGATAAACTAGTGTCAGGGCACAGACGGAAAAGAAAAGTCTTCGGACCCTACTTCTGAGGCTGAGTATTAGTGTGCTAGTGCAGGGGCAGACAAAGCAGCCAGTTCACAGCTCTATAGCTGACTTGCATACGTGCTTGTACACATATATTGTGTTCACATCGGCACAGCAGGCACACAATAGATCAGTGGTCCAAAACCTTCCTAATCCTGCGACCCTTTAATACAGTTCCTCATGTTGTGCTGACCCCAAACCCTAAAATGTATTTTCCTTTCTTCTTCATAACTGTAACTTTGCTACCGTTATGAACGGTAATGTAAATATCCGACATGCAGGGTATCTGATATGTGACGCCAAGGAGATTACAACCCAGAGGTTGAGAACTGATGCTCTAGGTGAATGGTTGAAGTGTCCATGAAATGAGACCAACCCAAAAAAGGGGACAGGAGATAAATTAAATCTTCCTCAACACACACTTACTTAAGTGTCTTGAACTTTAGTGTTTCTGATACAGAAAATACAGGCAAAGAGTGTTTCAAAATACACGTAAATCTCTCAGAATTTAAGTTTGGAGGAGAGAGAAGTCATAAAAGATGAGTATAAAATACAATTGCCTGTGTTACAAATCCACCAAAAAGATTAAAGCCCAACTGCAAGCTATGAGACAGCGTTGGCCGGCATCATGAACGTCTAGCGAGTTGAGACTAGTGGTTCATGCCTGTAATTAATTACACAGGATGCTGAGGCTGGGGGTTTGAAGTGTGGGGGAGGATTAGAGTGTGGTTCTGCAGGAGGGAATCACTAGGGGCGGGCTTTGAGGGATATCACCCCTCCTCCAAATTCCAAGTTTATTCTCTGTGAGTGCTTAGCTACATACTGCTTGCTGACACGCGTCTGTTCCATGGTGGACTCTGATCCCTCTGAAACTGTGAGCCAAAATAAACTCTTTCGACTGCCTTTTGTGATAGTGTTTTGTAGTAACTAATATAGAGATGTAGCTGAGCAGTAGGGAGTGCACAGGTTGTTGAAGGCCCTAGGTTCTACAACATCTGGACAGACAACCTAACAGAAAAATGGTCAGAAGACTAAGGTTATTTTTTTCCCTGAAGTTAGAAGCACATAAATGACAATAAACACTAAAAAAAGGCTTTATTCTGGACCAGAGAAACAAGACCACAGTGGCAAAAATGAAGAAACCCAGTAAAATCCACTTTTGAAGATTTCAGTCAGTATGTGTCAACTGATTTGTAGCCATTGTGAAGTCATTCATTTGGAAGTTAAATATTTGAAACGAAATAAGTCATTTTAAAGTTTATTTATTTTTACTTCATGTGTACTGGTGTTTTGCCTGCATGTGTGTCTGTGTGAGTGTCGGGTTCCCCAAACTGGAGTCACAGACAGTTCAGCCGCCATGTGGGTGCTGGGAATTGAACCTGGGTCCTCTGGAAGAGCATCCAGTGCTCTTAACTGCCAAGCCATCTCTCCAGCCGAGAATACATTATTTTAGAAAAAGAAACGTGGCATGTTTTCTCTCCTGCACGGAGTTGATATTAAAAAGAAGAAAAGATCTATTTGGGGTGAGTGGGGGGGCGCTCATGTGAACCGAGTGGGAAAATAGAACATGTACATAGAGATGTCATAACGAAACCCAGTTTTTTACGATTAATACATGACAATAAATGTAAAGGTTAGAAAGTCGAGCATTTGTGTATTTGTGAACAAGTAATTTCACTGTCTTTTTTTTTTTTTTTTGAGACAGTGTCTCACTATGTAGCCCAGGTTAGCCTGGGACTGACTCACTGTATAGCCCAGGCTGGTTTGAACTCCTGGCAATTCTCCTGCCGTTGCCTCCCAGGTACTCAGATTATAAATGAGAGCAAATATGCCTTTGGCAATTCCACTTTTAGGTGTTTGCTCAAGAGAAATACTTGCATGGCATATCCCAGAATATATACATAAGAATGTTCTAGAAAAAAAAATCAGAAGTGTCTATAGGGAGATATATGTTCACATAATGGAGTGTTGCATGGTACCAACATGTGTTTTCTCAGGAAGGCCAGCTGTGTAGGGTGTGTGTGTGTGTGTGTGTGTGTGTGAGTGTGTGAGTGTATAGTGTGTGTGTGAGTGTGTGTGTGTGTGAGTGTGTGAGTGTATAGTGTGTGTGTGAGTGTGTGTGTGAGTGTGTGTGTGTGAGTGTATGAGTATATGTGTGTGTGTGTGTACGTGTGTGTATGAGTGTGTGTGAATGTATGTGTGTGAATGTATGAGTGTGAGTGTGTGTGTGAGTGTGTGAGTGTATGAGTGTGTGTAAATGTATGAGTGTGAGTGTATGAGTGTGTGAGTGTGAGTGTATGAGTGTGTGTGAGTGTATGAGTGTGTGAATGTGTGTGTGTGAGTGTGTGAGTGTATGAGTGTGTGAGTGTATGAGTGTGTGTGTGAGTATATGTGTGTGTGTGTGTACGTGTGTGTGTACGCATGCACATGCGTAGCTAAATTTAGACCATCAGTAGTAATATGGATCAGGAGAATGTCACCTGTGGGTGTCGGAGAGCTGGGGGAGAAACAAATGTCTGCACAAGTGTTTGTCAGGGTGTTAGCTCCTGCCTTGGGCAGCAGGGTTATAGGTGCTTATTTGTCATTAAAACATGCGTGGAAGATGTACCCATGCGAGGAAGCCAAGCCCACGGCCAGCCAGTGATGTGCGTATGCATTCTATCACAAAACCCTGATAGATGGAGCAGGACTGTTGAATTCATCCCCCCTCCCCCCAGTTGACTTGGGTGAAGCTGAACTTGCTACGGGAAATCAAAGACAAGTAAATAAGGCTCTGTGTGTGCAGCATAAAGGGACTTCCATACTCAGTCTATACCTTTAAAAATAGGGATTCCTTTTCAAGAAGTAGACTGTACTGAGGAATGCAATTTCCCACCCTGCATTTGAAAATATGGAACAAATTATTTTTATTCTCACAAAGTCTTTGCAGTAACCAAGCCTTTTTTGTCACCGATGAAAATGACTATATTGATATGTGTCCTTTCTGGGGTTTAAGAACGCAACTGTATCTTTCCTTGGTGGCTAAATGGATCTGCTTGATGAAGGTGAAGATAGAAACCGTGTGTACAGGACACATAAGAGATAAGGCTGGGCATTTATTGCCCATTTATGTAATTACATGTGTCACTAAGGACAAAGGTCCTTAAAACAAAGACCAGAGGCAAAGTAGAAACAGTTCCTGAACTAAGAGAGATGGATCTGTCACTACTTCCCTCTTGGTCTTGGTAATTCTTTTCTTCTCGTGTGGTCGCACACCCTTTTGTCGTCCAATCCCATTTGAGAACTTAGCCGTCTCTACAGGCTCAGGTTGATGGCTGAGCAGATGCTTCACATCTGTGAAAAGGGCATGGCGATTTCCCAGGAGTACTCATAGGCTTCGAGGCCCCGCAGACAGCACTTACTTCCTGAGGCCTGACAGCCCTCGTTTGAGGAGGGCAAAGCATGGACGTGCTAGATGAGAACGAGGCCCTACAGCAGTTCTTTGAAGGTAAGAGCCCAGTGGCTGCCAGGGTTCTGCAATGTCCCTGCTCACTTTCACTCTGCAGCCTCTCAGCATCGGCTTACTCTTCGCCATTGGGAGAATACTATCAGATAACTCCTGAGCTGGAAGGACAGGTTTTATCCACTCCATTGATAGCACAAGCCGGTGATCTGGGGGGTGGGGGATCCCATCTCCCACTGATTGGTTGTTACTTAAGTGGATGCTTGCAGTACCACCCAAGCTGTGTCTCATTATTAGGACGCATTCCTCCTAACCCCTTGTGTTTTAGAAATGCCGGATTTGTCCTCTCTCCAAAATGACTTTAGGGTGTAACAAAAAAGTAAGATCTTAATTAAAATGTATCATTTAGTATAATTAATTTCAAAACAGCCTGAAATGGCAAAGGAATACCTCCTTCCTGCTCCATCTTCCTCCTCATTCCCAGCACTTGAAAACGTGTAACGGACAGTCAGTTGCTCTTGTGGCTGAGTTTCTCCTCTCCCTGGTGGGGTCTGACTGACACCAGCATCTTTACACAGGCTTTCTTCCTTCTCAGAACCCAAGATGGTGGTACTGTTGTTCACATTTCATTGGGAAGACATTCTTGTAACAGTGGGTTTTTTGAATACATTAGGAAGACCTGGCCTTCTGTTAACCCCTTTATGATGCATTAGCCTGGCTCAGACTTCCTCTGGAAGGGAAATGTGGCCGAGTTTTTACACATGCCAGGGTGCTTCACAGAAGGTGTAATTCAATAAAAGCGGCACTCGAAAGACTCATGAGACAGGGTTCAAGCAGAGGGTTTTTTTTTGCTTGTCTGCTTGTTTTGTTTGGGAAAGGGAGAGGGGGAGACCGACCTCTGGAGACGGGAGCAGCAGGAGAGAGAAGAAAAGAAAGAGGAGGAGAGAGGAGAAAGGGGAACAGACAAAGAGAGGAAGGGAGAGAAAGAGAGAAGATGGGAGGTGGGCAGGGCCCTTTTAAAAAGGGACCGTAGTGACTGTGCACAGGCAGAGCTCTTAGTGGCTGCAGCTGCGGACGTATCCTGTCCGAACCCCAAGGACAGGCCCGTACAGATGCCTGAGTACCGACACAGGATGTCTAGGGTTCACTCAGAGAAGTGATATTGGCGGGTTTTTTTAGTCCAGTGAAGGGCATGGCAAGGAGAGATATTTAAAGGTTGAAATGCAAAGCCTGACAAGTGCTGAGTACTGATGAGGGACAAGTCACGTCAAGACTCTAGGTCACAGCTAAGAAGAACGGACACAAGGAGGGACTTCTATGGTTTGGATTTTGCTGGAAATGGCAACAGGGTTAAGCTAGGCTACGAGAGTCACTTTGCTTGTTTGGTCCCGCATCTGGTCCCGGGGAGTCCCGCCCGTAATGGCGGCCAGGTTTGACATCATGCACCTGGGCAGTGCTTGGCACGTGCCCTATCCACTAATGTCATTGTGCCGTTGTTTGCTGCGGCTGCATTCCATGGCTCTGTGGTTGAGGTAGTAGGCAACAAACTTCCAGCTTACGTTGCCGCTGTACTTTTCTTTTAAAACAGAAACTACCAATTCATTCCATAAACATGAAAGGTAGACTTTGTCTCCTACAACTGAGGCAACCTGGGCTCTGGCCCTCTGCTTTTCCTGGGAGAGCTTTTTAGACTCACATGATCTGCCTGATGTTCCTGTTTGTCATAGTGATCGCCACGATCCGGTTTCCACAAATCTCTTCTGTGGTCATTGGAATAGCTGTTCTATGTAGTATGCCATCATCATCACCATCATTACCATCATCACCACCACCATCATCATCGCCACTATCATTAACACAGTCTGCGTTTTAACCTCAGAGTGAACAGTGCAGCCTCTCTGATGGTGAGAGAGTCTCTTCTCCATGCACAGAAAGCTTGCCAGCATCCCTGCTCTGAGGGTGTAGCAGGACAGGTGGCAAACCTTGGGGACATGTAGAGGCACAAGCTGTGGAAATCACACTTTTAAAGTGCCCCCCCACTGTTTAACAAACATCAGGGACCTCTCTATGCCAAGGCTATTCTACCTCCTTTAAGTGGTAGCTAGCGTGGTGTGCAAACCTTTACTTCCCTAGGCTTTCATGGTTTCCTTTTCCAAAACCTGAAAGAGTAAAAACCTTCTCTAGAAGAAGAAGAGCGAGACCAGATGGGGTTGGAATAGAGGAGGAAGTAGAGGCAGAGGCTCACCATTTGGTTCAGGATACAATGTATTGACAGGATACAAGACAGTTGTCTTAAGTGTTTCTTGTGTATTCTTTCTCAAAAATGAGAAACCAACTCTGGTCCGCTGTTGATGTTTCTGGCTTTTCAAGGGAAGGGTCACACGGTGTGTAGGGCGGACACTGCCCACTGCTGGAGTTGACCCTGGCCAAGATTTTCCTGTGGGTGGAGAGTACCCTACCATCAGATGGCCTCTTGATTTCCTTCTCTCACACTGAGATCCCCACTCTGACCCCGTCTCAAGTGCTCAGTGCCCATCGGTTCCTTCTGTCCCAGCAGAACCTGGGCTGACACAGAAGGACCATCTCCCACCTCTGTGAGGTCATGAGTTCCAAGGCTTTCACCGAACACTGATGCTGTTATGACCAAAAGGGTCAGAAAGGTTACCTTCTGGTTAATCTCTGGTTAGAATTTTAGACACAGTGTTGCCTCCAGCCTGAGGTTTCTCTAAAGAGGCAGAGCTTGTTATCTGCAACACTGGCTTTTACTTCTGTGTGGAGGCAACCTGGACCTTCCAGGAGGGGAAGAAGTCAAGAACAGAAAGAAGCAGCCAGGTCAAGAGAGCAATTGAAGAGTTATCAGCAAGCTTCTGTCTGATGTGGGCGGTTGGGTAGAAACCATGGTCCATGCAGGACGGAGCTCCTAGTGAAGGCAATTTCTAGTTTCAAATGTGGCACAGGAGGGTTAGCGCTGACCTCCACTGCATGTGAGACCTATGGGCTCCTCAGCCTCTTCCCCCGATACACCCTCCTAAGAGGTTTCCGTTGGTGCTTGGGAGTTGTGATTGGTGTCTTCTTTCCAGGTTAGAGTTAAGCCTGGGTATCTGACAGCCTCTCCCATGACTTGGATTGTTCAACACATAGGCACTAACTAACAGAGCTAACCTGGAAACTCGGGCGTTGTCTCAAAGATCTCGAATCAAACTAAAAGTCCTTAAAAATCCTGCCTCAACCCTCTAAGTGGTGGGATTTCAGCATTTTGTTTGTTTGTTGTATGTTTTAAACGAACAGCAGAAAGTTACACTACTTTCCTCTGTCGCATTTAACTTCCCTGTGGGTTACAGAGAGAATTACACTTGTCATCAGTTAATTCATGCTGACCTGCAGCAGAGGTTCACAAGTCATGACCGAGAGTCCACATCTGACGGAAGCTCGCGAATGCCAATAAGGGTTAACAGAACACACCTAATCATGCCCTTGCTGCTCACTGCTGCTCTGATGCTCTGGCGGTAGAACCGAGTGCTTTCAACAGAGACCATATGGGCTGTAAGACCGAAAATACTTACCACCTGGCTCTGTACAGAAAATGTTTGCCAACCCCGAGTCTGCAAGCTAATTAGTAATAATAGTTGTAATTTATTGAGCATTTATGTGCTGAGTGAGGGCAGTAATTAAGACCATGGACTTTGAGTCGGCCATCCTGGTCGTGAATCGTGCTTTTGCAATGTGCTATTTCTAGGACTAGGGATGAGTGAACCTCTCAGGGCTTATGTGCCCCAATGTGTAAATTAGAGGTAATCACATTATCTCTGTTTGTGGCTGTGCCGAATTAGTATGCCCGGTTCAAAGAGGCCAGTAGTTTTTGCAATCTTATTTTTAAGGTTATCATTTTTCTTTTTTACTTAGAGAGGTTTCAACCCATGTTTTCTTCTTCCCCGTGAACCTTTTTGAGACTGAAGTTAAATATCTTGCTTAAGCACGTCCAGATAGCAAGTGGCTGAAAGGTCACTGTTGAGGGAGGGTCCAGCTGTGGGCAATACTAATATCTTGACAGGATCACCATGACTTGTAGCTCCATTGAGGTGAGAACAGCTGGAGGTGAGAACATCTGGGGATGAGAACAGCTGGAGGTGAGAACAGCTGGGTTGAGAACAGCTGGAGGTGAGAACAGCTGGGTTGAGAACAGCTGGAGGTGAGAACAGCTGGAGGTAAGGACAGCTGGGGGTGAGGACAGCTGGAGGTGAGAACAGCTGGAGGTGAGAACAGCTGGGTTGAGAACAGCTGGAGGTGAGAAAAGTTGGGTTGAGAACAGCTGGAGGTGAGCACAGCTGGAGGTGAGAACAGCTGGGTTGAGAACAGCTGGAGGTGAGAAAAGCTGGGTTGAGAACAGCTGGAGGTGAGCACAGCTGGGGGTGAGAACAGCTGGGTTGAGAACAGCTGGGTGAGAACAGCTGGAGGTGAGCACAGCTGGAGGTGAGAAAAGCTGGGTTGAGAACAGCTGGTGGTGATAACAGCTGGGTGAGAACAGCTGGAGGTGAGCACAGCTGGTGGTGATAACAGCTGGGGGTGAGTTGCTGTAGGCCCCACCGAGGGTTGGAGTACTATGGGGTGATGTTGAAGCCATCAGCGGTTATGGCACTGGAGAGAGGAAGAGAGAAAGCAGAAACTCTCCAAAGAAAAGCACAATGAGCCAGAATTTGGTTGATGCCACTAACAGGAGGTAGACCAGTCATTTGCCATGTGACATATGACCTGGAGCAATGAACAATAGAGAATTCTGGAAGCAGAAATGAAGAACAAGGAAAAGACTTTTCTCCCTCCCAAGCCTGAGGCACACGTGCATGGGAAAACCACCTGTATTTGAGATGATCCGTAGTTCAGCTGCTTCTTATTATACATGGAGGCTTGTTCTAGGTCCTAACCTTCTATAAAGATGTGTTGAAAAATACCCCCAAGTCCCCAGTTATTTGGAAGAAGCTTCATAGAGTAGAACTGTTGGCACAGTGCTATTGTTAGACTAACTGCTCTCAAGTTCGGGTGTGGGGGAGGATTGCTTTACTCTAAATAAGTGGTTCTCAGCAAACCTGTCTCCAGAAACACGTACATTATAGTTCATAACAGTGGCAAGACTACAGTTATGAGGTGCCACGTTTGGGGACAGCCCAGCATGGGGAGCTGTATTAAAGGGTCCCAGCATTAGGAAGGCTGAGTGCCTGGGATATGGTTCCATGTGGGCTGGGGTGGAAATGTGTATCTGTGAATGGTTGTCCTTACAGAGAGCCCCCAGGTGGTCACTGGGGTGCTCTAGAGCCCAGACATGGAAGAGATTAGGTGCCCCTGAGACCTGTCGAAGGCTTACAGTTCAGAGGCTGAGGCCACTGTCATCATGGCGGGGAGCATGGCAGCGTGCAGGCAGGCAGGTGCTGGAACCGAGAGTCCTACATCTTGATCCAAGGGCAACAGGAAGTGAGTGGTCTGTCTCGCTGGGCGTGACTTGAGCATATCTGAGACCTCAAAGCCCGCCTCCACAGTGACCCTTCCTCCAACAAGGCCACACCTACTCCAGCAAGGCCACACCTCCTAATAGTACCACTCCCTTTGGAGGCCATTTTCTTTCAAACCACCACAATCTGTCTGCCCCCTCTCTGTATCTATCATCTATATGTCTATTTATCATCATTATTATCTATGTATCTATCATCATCATGATCCATCCATCCATCCATATGTGGGAGCATGCCACAGCACGTGTGTAGAGGTGGGAGAGCTTGGCAGGTCAATCTCTCCTCCACCACATGGGTCCTAGAGATAGAAAGATTGCAGGTCGATAGGCCTGGTGGCAAGTGGTGTGCTATCTTGTTGGTCTGGGTTTCTTCTTCCAATGCTCTCTCTACTTCCAGACATCCACCTGCGTCTTCCATTTCTATCCCCAGTCTCTGATAAACACGCATGAGATCTTTGCTTCCCCTTTACGCCTGGCACACCGTGGCCTGGTTTCTGTGTCCATTTATTCTGAAGTGCCTTCCCATTGCTAGAGCCCATTGGAAGCCTTATCTCGGGGCCTCGGGGACAAGTTGCCTGCACTTGTCACTATCACCTTCTGTTTAGTCCCTTAGCTATATCCACGGTGTCTGTGCCTTCAGCCTGTCCCTCTCACTCCCTGGGAACCCTCCCCCTCCTCCATGTCTGCTCCCGAAGCACAGCTGCGCATCACAAGCTCACCCAGGGTTCCCACTCACCAGCACAGCGCAAGCCTTTGACAAGCTCCAGACCCGTGCTTACAGCTATGGATGCTCACATGCAAGCTGGGCTTCCCCTCTTCTTAACCCAGACTGCACTGGCTTCTGCGTGCCCTTCACTTTCCAGCGACGTCACACAGTTCCGAGGGTGATAACGCAGCTCTGGAGACTGTCACACGGGAATACATTCCTGAAGGTGATCACTGGGAGCACTTAAATGCTCGAGGGGCTCACATTCAAATGAGCAGTTCTCAAACTAAGAAGTGGGTTGTAATTTTTTTTTTTTTTAATATTTTTCGAGACAGGGTTTCTCTGTGTAGCTTTGGAGCCCGTCCTGGAACTCTCTCTATAGATCCGGCAGGCCTTGAACTCAGAGATCCGCCTGCCTCTGCCTCCAGAGTGCAGGGATTAAAGGCGTGCACCACCAATGCCTGGCTAAAGTTGTAACTCTTAATGACTCTTCCTAATTATCTATTAATGTGGGTTGCTTGAACCTCAACTTGTCCTGTTTGGAGGTCTCTCCCTCCTTCCCCTCTCTGTCTGAGTCTTACAAGATAGTTCAGGCTGGCCTCAGACCTGAGCCTCCGCCTCCGCCTCCGCCTCTTGAGTATTGGCGTCACTGGAGCTAAAGTGCTTAGCCAGGACTCTCGTTTTTACTGTACTGTGTGTGGTTGTGTGTGTTTGCTCTCTCTCTGTGAGTGTGGTTGTGTGTGTCTGCTCTCTCTCTGTGAGTGTGGTTGTGTGTGTATGCTCTGTGTGTGTGTGTGTGGTTGTGTGTGTCTGCTCTCTCTGTGTGTGTGTGGTTGTGTGTGTCTGTTCTCTCTTTGTGAGTGTGGTTGTGTGTGTGTGCTCTCTCTTTGTGAGTGTGGTTGTGTGTGTCTGCTCTGTGTGTGTGTGGTTGTGTGTGTCTGCTCTCTCTTTCTGTGTGTGTGTGGTTGTGTGTGTTTGCTCTCTCTCTGTGAGTGTGGTTGTGTGTGTCTGCTCTCTCTTTCTGTGTGAGTGTGGTTGTGTGTCTGCTCTCTCTCTGTGAGTGTGGTTGTGTGTGTGTGCTCTCTCTCTGTGAGTGTGGTTGTGTGTGTCTGCTCTCTCTCTGTGAGTGTGGTTGTGTGTGTCTGCTCTCTCTGTGTGAGTGTGGTTGTGTGTGTCTGCTCTCTCTTTCTGTGTGTGTGGTTGTGTGTGTCTGCTCTCTCTGTGTGAGTGTGGTTGTGTGTGTGTGCTCTCTCTCTGTGAGTGTGGTTGTGTGTGTCTGCTCTCTCTGTGTGAGTGTGGTTGTGTGTGTCTGCTCTCTCTCTGTGAGTGTGGTTGTGTGTGTCTGCTCTCTGTGTGTGTGTGTGGTTGTGTGTGTTTGCTCTCTCTCTGTGAGTGTGGTTGTGTGTGTCTGCTCTGTGTGGTTGTGTGTGTCTGCTCTCTCTCTGTGAGTGTGGTTGTGTGTGTCTGCTCTCTGTGTGTGTGTGTGGTTGTGTGTGTTTGCTCTCTCTCTGTGAGTGTGGTTGTGTGTGTCTGCTCTCTCTGTGTGAGTGTGGTTGTGTGTGTCTGCTCTCTGTGTGTGTGTGTGGTTGTGTGTGTTTGCTCTCTCTCTGTGAGTGTGGTTGTGTGTGTCTGCTCTCTCTGTGTGAGTGTGGTTGTGTGTGTCTGCTCTCTCTTTCTGTGTGTGTGGTTGTGTGTGTCTGCTCTCTCTGTGAGTGTGGTTGTGTGTGTCTGCTCTCTCTCTGTGAGTGTGGTTGTGTGTGTATGCTCTGTGTGTGTGTGTGTGTGTGGTTGTGTGTGTCTGCTCTCTCTCTGTGAGTGTGGTTGTGTGTGTCTGCTCTCTCTCTGTGAGTGTGGTTGTGTGTGTCTGCTCTCTCTGTGTGAGTGTGGTTGTGTGTGTCTGCTCTCTCTCTGTGAGTGTGGTTGTGTGTGTCTGCTCTGTGTGTGTGTGTGTGGTTGTGTGTGTTTGCTCTCTCTGTGAGTGTGGTTGTGTGTGTCTGCTCTGTGTGGTTGTGTGTGTCGGCTCTCTCTCTGTGAGTGTGGTTGTGTGTGTCTGCTCTCTCTCTGTGAGTGTGGTTGTGTGTGTCTGCTCTGTGTGGTTGTGTGTGTCTGCTCTCTCTCTGTGAGTGTGGTTGTGTGTGTATGCTCTGTGTGTGTGTGTGTGGTTGTGTGTGTCTGCTCTCTCTGTGTGTGTGTGGTTGTGTGTGTCTGTTCTCTCTTTGTGAGTGTGGTTGTGTGTGTCTGCTCTGTGTGTGTGTGGTTGTGTGTGTCTGCTCTCTCTTTCTGTGTGTGTGTGGTTGTGTGTGTCTGCTCTCTCTCTGTGAGTGTGGTTGTGTGTGTCTGCTCTGTGTGTGTGTGTGTGGTTGTGTATGTCTGCTCTCTCTTTGCGGGCATGCACCGGCAACAGCTCACATGCGGAAGTCAGGACAGCTTTCAGGAAGGTTTTCCCCTCCCAGATGGTTTTGTTGTTGTTGTTGTTGTTTATTTTTTGTTTGTTGTTGTTTTAAGGTGTTCTTTGGGGGCAGATAGATAGATCATGGAGGTAGTATGGTATTCATTGGAAAATGCGGTGTGTGGTAGAGATGCCACCTGGGGTGAAGGGCCCAGAAACCAAAGTCCACAGCTAAGAGGTCCAGACTGAGACTCAAGCTGTCTTGTCAGGTGGGGTCCACACCCGACAGTCACTGTTGACCATCAGATGGAGTGGACGGTCGCGAGAGCTCTGAGTGAGAGGGCAGGCATTGGAAAACACTGTCAGGTAGCAGCCTGGGGTGTGGGAATGGCTGCCGGACTCTGAGCACAGTGGCTTCCCAACTGACGCTGCAGCAGGCCCTTCCCCTCAGCTCTGGAACCGGGCATCTCCATAAATCACATGCATTGACTCTGAGCCCCTCCTTTCCATTTGTGGTGCCGAGGTACATCGCAGTTACAGCGCAGGCTTATTTCCAGATTGTTCTGGGTTCAAATATTGCTTCTTTTGCACTGAAGTACTCCTGAGGAATGGGCTGAGATAAACATGTAAAAAATATGTCCTAGTTAGTTTTAGCTGTCTGCTTGACACAGCCCACAGTTATCTGAGGGAGTCTCAACGCAGGAATGGCCTCCATGAGATTGCCCTGCGGCCGTGTCTATGGAGACATTTTCTTAATTATTGATAGATGTGTGTTGTATAACTATGTTTTTGACACAAACCTGGGCGTACTTGGAAGAAGGGAATCTCAGTTGAATCCTTACCTCCATCAGGTTGGCCTGTGGGTATTCTCTTAATCGCTAATTGATGTAGGAGGGTCCAGCTGGGTGGCACCAGGAATGGGCAGGTGGGTCCAGGCCATATAAGAAAGATAGCAGAGCAGCCGGGTGGGCAAGCCAGTAAGCCGATTTCCTCCCTGGCGCCTCCCGTGTTCCCGCCCTGACCTCCCGCACTGGTACCGAACATTTATCACAGCAACAGGAAGCAACTAGGACCCATGTCATGCCTAGCACATGGTCATCATGCAACGTAGCAGCACTATTAATTTTAAGAAAAATTATTTTTATGGTTTTCCGAAGCAGGCTATGATTGGAGAAAAAAAAAAATCGTTGTCATTTAGAGAATGTTTGGTTCTGTGGTACAATGTGGAAATCAAACCCAAGACCTCACACATGAGAAGCAAATGCTCTATACCGTTGATCTGCACCCACATCCCTATATTACACCCTACCGCCCGCATCCAACACAATAAACAGGTAACATCGTCATCACCATTTTGCGATTGAGGGAACAGATTTATGTAAGATACTGTGTTGTTGGATATCAGAGCTTGGGTTTACACAGAAGTCTGCCTGACTCTGAAAAGTTTATTGAGGGTGTCTGTGGCAGTGGTTGTAGAATTTGTAGCTCCTGCTAAAGCATCCAGATATTCATATATTGTACAGTTTGCATATGAAGTTCTTCTGGACTGTGAGTAGCTGGTACTCTCCTGCTGCCTGGCGAAGCCAGCACCATGGTTAGGAGGTAAGGGACTAGCCAGGCGGTGGTGGTACACTGCTTTAATCCCAGCACAGATGGAGCTCTGTGAGTTTGAGGCCAGTGAGTGCCAGGACAGGCTTCAGAGCTACACAGAGAATCCCTGTCCCCCAAAACAAACAAACAAACCAAAACACACAAACAAAAACGGGAGGCAATGCACTATTCTACAGAGAAAGTAGTTACAGAACTAAAGAAAGACAAGACAAAGTAACCACTAATACAAAACGCAGGAACATCAACACCAACTGGTTGGGGACTTTATGCAGCTGGGTTGCCCTGCAGTCTGATAGTAAATATTGATTCTTGATCTTGGCATTTGGGGTAGGCAGACTGAAGACAAGACCAGCAAGATGATACTCCAGGATTTGTTACCCTGGTATTAGCAATAAAAGAAACAAGTGTCATGTATAGCAACAGAGAGAAATATATTTGTGTTATTTCATAGTTGGAGTTAATGTCACTTTTACAGTCCAAGGCTCTCAAAGCTTTAAATATTGTAAGCTGAGAAATACATCTCCTAAGATTCCTCAGCAGCCTGGCTTTGAACCCTGGCTTTTTTGCTTTTTTGTTGTTAACTTAAAATACTTAACTCGGCTACTGACTTAACCTTTCAGGTCAGTGGGGTTTTTTTTTTTTTTTCTATTTGCCTAATGGGAATAATAGCATCTGTTTTATAGTGTTGTGAGGAATAATGCTGAAATGGGGGAAATCAATACTAGTTATGGATCTTTATTATATTGCAACTGTGGAATAAAACATCAAAGTACTTGGTTTTTTTTTTTTTTTAATTTTGAGACAAGAATTAATCTAAGCTTGTACACAGGCCCATATATTTCTTTTTCGAGGAAATACTCCTGTCTCCAGGGAGTTATTACAACTTTTACATGCTCACATTAGTTATTGAGCCTTTATAATCATAAAAACCATTTATAGCCCTTGGTTGCTAAGCAACAAAGGACAAAGTACTGAGTATTTCCTTTTACTAGGAAAGGTTCAACTTTTCCACATTTGTCTTGAAATCAGCATATTTTAGAAAGGACAGAACATCCTATTTCTTAAAGGGCTTAGCTGGCATTTTTGTGTGGAGATAGACTCAAGCCCAGAAGGAATACATTATTATTTTTCTGTTCTCAGATAGGCTGGAGTGTATTCTGCTAGTCACACAGAGTGTGAAGTCTGGAGTTGAGAGACTACAAGTTCATTTTATGGTGAGGTAACATGTTGCCCGTGTTCTGAGATGCTCTCATTGTGAGGCCCTGGTTCTTTCTTCTGGCAGTAGTCCGGAGGGAAGGTTGAGGTGTGGTTCCCGCACATAAAGAGATGCTACACACCTACGGACCTTGATAGCCAACAGCTTCAATCAGGTCATTCAACTGTACTCGACAGGGTTCGGGAGAGCCGACTTTTAGTCATAATCAATGTAATCAACATCCTTACGTGAGATCAAAATATTCAATCATTTCTGAGTAAGTCTTTGGATATTCCCAAAGGATATAACACTATTTAAAATTGTATAAAGACCTTCAGCACAGCAGATTTTTCAGAGCTCATGAGTGCGTATATGAAAAACAGAATTTTAATAGGTCGGTGTGGCGATTTCTCTATTCACCCACATTAAAGCACATTGGACACCCTGTCTGAAGTCTGGCTGTTCTTTCTCTCGGATGCATTTAAATAAATGATGTGGGACCACAGGTGCCAGGTGGGGACAATGACCCTCTCCTTTCTTTCCTAGTGGAGTTAGGAAAGTTACCACTTTGAAACAAATCTACCAAGAAGGCCCATAACATGTCACCCATGCAGGAAGAGGCAGAAGGATGCTAAAACTCTTTTAATTCCCTACATTCAACAGCTAGTCAGGGCCCTGTTGCTGGGAGGAAGGCCTTCAGAAGGGGTTGTGTGTAAATAAGGCAGTAAGAGCTGTCTGTTAGGAATGTATTGATCCTGTTTGGCCAGAAGAGAGAGGCTTTAAGGGTGCGTGTCTTTAATCCCAGCACTCAGAGGCAGAGGCAGAAGGATCTCTGTTAGTGCGAAGCCAGCCTCGTCTACAGAGCGAGTTCTAGGACAGCTAGGGCTACACAGAGAAACCCTGTCTTGAAAAACCAAAACCAAAAGAAACCCTCAAAAAATAACTACAAAAGGAAAAAAAGAAATCTATTCTCTTATTATCATGTCACATGTGTTAACTGTATAACACACACATATATTATCCATATGTTCTAACAGGAGTGCCTTAAGCAGGGTTTGAACTCCTGCCTCTCTGTCTGCTTGACAGGAAGACAAGGCAGACATCTGCTTGCTGCCCTGGGGTCTGGAAAGCTGAACATGGTGGTGAGGTCAGGTGTACGGAACACTGCCAAGGATTTCTCTGTCTCTTTGATAGCCTCCTATGGAAAAAACAAAGCTATATCTGCACCCCGTTTTACAGGTACTCACTCGGACAGTCCGTTCCGGTGCTGTCAGTCCATCTCCTGTTTTACAGGTACTCACTCGGACAGTCCGTTCCGGTGCTGTCAGTCCATCTCCCGTTCTCCCCCCCCCCCCACTTTCCCGTTTCTATCCTGCTTATTTGTAGAGTCCGCACACTTTCATCCCCATACATCCATTGGCCCCCAACTCAACTCTGAGAGGAAGACAACATACAGATCAAAAATTTCCCTGCATGTATTATGTGTGTGCCCACGGACAGAGAGACAACTATGTGTGTCCTGGGGGATTAAACTCAGCTCATCAGGCCTGGAAGCAAGCACCTGAGCTGTCTTATCTACCCACAGTTCACACAAGATATGAAAAACATATGTTAAGTATAAGCATATACATATAAAAGTACACATATAACAGAATAATCACACACATACACACAAATATATATATATATATATATTTATATATGTTTTAGTCCATCTAGTGTTAGTCATATATACATATGATCATATCTACTTTGGATTGGAAAACCTATCAGGGATTTTGTTGCTGGAGAAGACTTATTCTCCCTCCGTCCAAAACCACTGGTGATTTGTATCTCTTCACCGGGTGAGCAGGTCATCGTGAAGCCTCCCCTCTACATTATGTAGGCCTTATAGAGGCTCCATGCACCCCTGTCACATCTGGGAGACACGGGCATCCTGGTCCTCTGCTTCGAACCTTCCTGCCTCCACTTACACAGTTTCCTTTGGCCCCGAGATATTAGGCACTGTGTTGTGGATGTGTCAGTTGGGGCTTGGCATCCCATGCTCACTCCTTCCCTGAATCTTGACCGGTCATGGATATCTGTAATAGTTTCTGTCTGTTGCAAAGAGAAGCCTCTTGGATGGGGATGGGAGCTACATTTATTTGTGGGCATAAGGATAAGTATTTAGAATGCAATTGGTTTAGGAAACTTGCAGCAGTAGGTTCTTGTCTGGGTCCTGTGATGCCTCAAGCCATGGGTAGTTGGCTGGGTTTATAGTACCAGGAATGGATTCCCTCTGCTGAGCAGATCTTAATTACAGCTGTTGGTTACCCCCAAGACAATAGAGCCACTATTGCACGATTGAGTATATCTTACTGGACTGGTCATTATTGTAGCTCAGAGGCTGTACAGCTGGGTAGGTCTACTGAGTTCTTTTCTCCCTGTATAACACTTTCTGAGAGTTAGTCCTCAAAAAGGAAGCTTCCAGATCAGGCCCAACTCAATTCCTCCATGTCCTGTATCTGAGATATGTGGTATCTCCAGTAATAGTTAAGTTCTGAGAGGCAATCAAGGACAGTGGGAATCGCCTACATTGTTTGGGAGTCGCTTGGATTCTCCTGACCTCAAAGAGAGGTTTTCTGTGCCTGGAACTGGTGTTTCTTGTTTCTGTTACATAGCCAATGGTTCCTGGGAGAACATTATCACTGGTATGGTGTAACTCCATTCTGCCTGCCTGCCTGCCTGCCTGCCTGCCTGCCTGCCTGCCTGCCTGCCTGCCTGCCTGCCTACCTACCTACCTACCTACCTACCTACCTACCTACCTACCTACCTATCTATCTATCTATCTATCTATCTATCTATCTATCTATCTATCTATCTACCTATCTATCATCTATAGCTATCTATCTGTTTGTCTGTCTTCTATCTATCTTGTTTTTATTGTAAGTGAATGGATGTTTATCTTGCATGGATACATTTGTCCCATGTTCCTAACGTGCTGGTGGAGGCCAGAAAAGAGGGTAGAATTCCCTGGAGCTGGAGTTTCGGGTAGTTATGAGCCATTATGGAGGTGCTAGGAATCAAACCTGGGTCCTCTGGAAGAACAGTCAGTGCACTCTTAACCTTGGCCCATCTCTCCAGCTATTATTTACATTTAATAAGTAAGCTTATAAAGCACTCTTTCCTTATGGCTGTTTTTTTTTTCAGATATTCTAGTGTGTGTGTGTGTGTGTGTGTGTGTGTGTGTGTATGCATTTGCACGCAGGTGCACGGAGGATGTGGGTGTGAGTCCATGTGCCACTCTGTGTATATGGAGGAGGTCAGATGACAACTTTGTGTTGTCAATTGTCTCCTTCCACCTTTATGAATGAGTTAGTTCTGGGATGTTGAACTCAGACTGCCAGGCTTGCACTTTCTAGTACCTTATTTGCTCCATTACAACTAATGTTAATGGGTCTACTGAAGAGAAAAATTAAGAATGAAAGTTTAATTCTTATGGAGTAGGGCTAGCTATAAGGATCCCAAACTGCTGGAAGAATGGATTCACAAACTCCCAGAAAAGGGGGAGATTATTGCTTAATCTCTATTTGATAGCCTGTTAATACAGACACTGAAATACTTCAACCAAAATAGTTATAGATCAAAATACAGTAGATCATGCTCCCTTCCTGTTGTGAATCCTACGTGAACTTATTATCAACTAAAAGGGGACAAATAACCCAAGGGCAGAGTCAGCCATTAATCCTTTATCATTTACTCCAAATGCTTTCGAGATTGTGAAAAGTAATAAGAGACACACTCCTGTGGAATTTTAATAGCGTCAACACCGAGGATGCTTACGGTGTTTTTAGGTTACATGAGGCCAGCACAATCTGCAGACATGCTCTGCACCTTCCCTGCCGGAATGGGCTTTGCCTGAGCTCTCAAATCCGAGAAGGGAGCCTCTGGGCCAGCCCTGTCACAACTGCCATCAGCCAGTTATCATCACCCATTTTCTCTCTCCCATTCCCTTATCTTCAAATTCAGCAGCTGCAATTCTTTGACGCAATAGCATGGTCATAAAGGGTAAATGTCTTCCTTCGCTGAAGCACAAAGACACGTTAATACTAATTTAACAGGTTGCTTGCGTTTTTATTAAGAACATCACTCTCTTTATTGACCATTAGTGGTTTTTCATCAACCTTCTATCCTGCCATTATTTTGTATGATTCTATAGGAACTACGCATATATTAGGCAACAGTAAAATATACCCAGTCCCTTGCAATGACTAAGTCTGCATCTCTAAAAAAAAAAAAAAATGGGGATCATAAAAAGTAATCTGATAAAATAAGATTGTTGCTAGGATTAAATATTAAGAAATACTGTATGTTGATTAAGTATACACATTTAAAGTTTACCAAACATTTTTTTCCTGATTATCCAGCTCTCCAGTGGCTTGCCTGGAGGAGAGTCTTTTGCTCATTCTGGATCACTTTAGGTACTCTGTCACCTTTCACTGATAGGAAACTGCCATAGTTAGCTTCAGCTTTCAGCTTGACATAAATCTAGCATCGCCTGGGAAGAGGGGACAGCTCTACTGAAGAACTTCCCAAATCAGATTGTCCTGTGACCTTATCCGTGAGGCATTTTCTTAATTACTAATTAATGTAAGAAGGCTCAGCCCATAATGGGTGGTGCCATCCCCAGGCAACTGTACCTGGGCTGTATCAGAAGGAGCTGAGCAAGCCAGAAGTAGGAACCCAGTAAGAAATTGTCCTTTGTGGTCTTGGCTTCAGTTCCTGCCTGTGAGTTTCTGTCTCACGTTTCTGCCCTGGTTTCCCTTGATGACAGGCTATGAACTGCAAGCCAAATTGGTCAATTGTCATTGGTCATGGTGTTTATTGGCCACAGTGTTTATTATACCAACAGAAACAGGCATGGGTCTCATATCATCAAGAGGCAACCTGTGTGCTGATGAGCAAGGACCTCGCTGACCTGTTTTCATAGTTGACGATTTTATGACCACAGCCCTACACTTGATTTGTTTTATTAATACTTCCTCATAGTGACCCACCGAAGGACTCATGGCTCAGACGTCTATTCACTCCCAAGCAAAGCCAATGCAGCCAGAGGCAGCCAAGAGCAGGCTGGTGTTCTCATGTCCCATGTGCATCTGCCCCCTCACGCACTGACACTTGGATAATTTGCCTTTCTGGATTTTCCTAAGTCACAAATGACATTGTAAAGAAGGGTAGGAGCAGAGCCTTTGTGTATGAACACCCAGATTTTCCCTAGGCTAGCCTTCTGGTGGACAGTGAGTGACTCTCCTACTCTAGGGCAGGAGGGTGGATCTCGACCCCCGCCCACACGCTTTAACATGGGTGCTCATGTGGGGGTGACCCCACCCCCACCATAAACTTATTTTCCTTACTACTTCATAACTGCGATGTTGCTACTATTATGAACCATAATGTAAGCATCTGTCTTCTGCCACGGTCTTAAGTGACAGCTGTGAAAGGGTCATTCTGTCCTTGGAGGGGACATGTTGAGAACCTGCTGCTAAAGTCACCAGATTCCATGGAGTTCTAAAGTACTCCCTTGACCATTTCCCATCCTTCCCACAAGCCTGGTCGCCCGCCTCTGACCTCCCACCGGTCTGCCACCTTTCCCTTGGGTTAGAAGCTCTTCTTTGAAGTCTCCTGGAGTGGACATGTCACACCATCGTCACTGTTGGCTCTCTTGCTGAGCTGCTCTGCTTTTCTTACTTACAGGTGGGACTCAGTGAGTGAAGGAATTGTGTTAAGTGTTTAGTTGAAATCGGGCCCTGGAGAGCTTGTTCTTAACGGCATGTACAAGCTTTCCGATGTCCCGTGCTCTCAGAAAGACTCACAGGCCAAGTGTTCGATGGGATGCTCTAGAACAATGAATCTTGGGGTGTTCTAGAAACCCTACCTGGAGCTTGCTCTCTGTTGCACAATGCACTGTGTGTTTTACTCAAATCGAATGAAGGTTTATTTTCATTTTATCTCTCAGTTATCAGTCATACCATGTTAAAGTCCAGAGAGAGCCCATGTACTCACCGTCTTCAACAATGGGTCCTGTTATCTGTGCTTGGCAAAGATGATAAGATCCTGGCTAGATCAGTGTAAGGTGTCCATACAAGGAGACTGGGAAATTCTTGGGAAGCTGGGTTCTTGGGTGCACTGTCCTGCTGCTCGCTCTGTACTAGTTACTCCACTTATCCCGATGGCGGAGTACCTGGCAGGAGCCACATAAAGAGGGAGAGGTCTGTTGTGACTCTCAGTATCCAGGGAGCACACCCCTGCATGGCAGTAACAGCTGGCATTGTGGCGTCTTCTCCTAGTGGCTTGTGTCTACCAGCTGGGTCTTACTTCACAAGGCTCTACAACCTCCCCAACCAATACCACGAGTTTGGAACCGAGCATCCAAACTCAGGCCTGTGGGAGACACTTCACCCACAAACCTGAGTCACCAAGAATGTGGGAGCCGGCCAGCGGGACACTTCCTTGAGCCTTGAACTTATTTCCCTGACTTCACCCTGATCTCACTTCAGTCTCAAGGTATCAGCGTGACTAGGTAGGGCTGAGGATTCAGCTACCCTCTTTCCAACCAGTCACAAAATGCAGTAGTTTATCCTTCTAAGGACCACTTACATAAGATGATGTGTGGACAAAAATTTACATGTGGTGATGTGTGGACAAATATCTATGTATGATGATGTGTGGACAAATATTTAATAGCTAAGTCCCTGCGAGGAAAGAGAGGTCTGCCCTGATCTGTAGCATTTTGATGGTGTAGACATTGTTACTATGGTCAATTTTAAGCCAGTAACTCAGAGTGACTAACTGTGACCTTGGGATAAGAGACAAAAGTGTACACTAGTTGGCTTCTCCGCCCTGTTGCCGTTCTCCTGATTTCTGAACCATGTTAGCACTGAAGCAGACCAGAGTCTCACGACACCCAGCAGCCCGGAATCTGCTTTGGCTGACAGTTGCAGCCCTCATTGACCACTGTTCCCAAAGCTTTTCCTGACGCCATTTCACCCTGCCGAGTCAGTTCGGTATCCCATAATGCCTTGAGGCAGTCTTAATAGTCATTGAATAACGACTACCAGGCCACGTTCTGGGTGTTGCAGTTGCTGCCATGCGTCTTTCTGTCTTTGTTTGTTTGTTTTTTCTCACTGGCCTGTTGGCTTCTCCAGCAGAGGAACTGATGGCAACCACACAAGGTAGCCCAGACTAAGCAGATCGTGTGCATTAACTCATTTGACTCTCACAGCTCTAGGAAGTAGGCCTGTTGCTTTACAGAAAGGAGACTGAGTCAGGCAGTCTCCCTGCGGTAGGCTGAAGGGCCTTTCAAAATTACACAACCGATCATGTCACTTCTCCACTTAGAATTTTGTCTGTCTCTCTACTTAAACTTTGCCACATATGATGGCATCTGCTACTTCTATGTCACCGTGGTTACACGTAGGGCTCACGCAGCTTTGATCCAGGGGACATGGCCCATCATGGTGGGGAAGGGTACCAGTGGCTCATGGCCTCAGTGTCAGGAACCAGAGGCAGCTGGCTCATTGCGGGAGCCAACTAAGGGAGCACTAACATTTGCACTAACAGTAATTATAACTAACATCCAAGTCTTTGTTCGTGAGACAAACGTAATATTTATTGAATAGCTGCCATATCACAGGTCATGTTCAGGGTGGGTGGTTCCCAACCTTCCTAATGCGTGGCCCTTTAGTACAGTTCCTCATGCCATGGCCCTTTAGTACAGTTCCTCATGCCATGGCCCTTTAGTACAGTCCCTCATGCTGTAGCCCTTTAGTACAGTCCCTCATGCCGTGGTGAACCCAGCCTCACAATTATTTTTGTTGCTACCTCATGATCATAATCTTGCTACTGTTACGAATTGCAATGTAAGTATCTGATATGCGACCCCCCCAGAGGGGTCACGACCCACAGGTTGAGAACCACTGCTCTAGATGCTTAGGGACTCTATAGTAAGAGGCTGTTCATGGTCTGGAGGAGCTTGGAGTAGAGGGAACAGACACACAGCACATAATTGCCACCTGTTAAAATACAGGCGTGCAAAGCTGGTGACGAGCTCCGTGGAGGGTGTGGCTCTTATTGTTTACCTGCTTCCTGCCTCTGATAGTTGGAACTCATTTGCACACCCCATGGAGATACAATGTCCCTGGCTCTCCCAGGGGCTAAAGCTGAGTTTCCTTCTCTGAGCAGGACCTTAGCAGAGCTCTTGGCGGCCAAGCAGGACCAGAAGGAGCAGGTGGACACTAGGGATGCAAATGAGCCGCCCGGAGGGAGGAGGGCTGTGCAAGCTGGGAGTTCTGAGCAAGTGTTTAAGACATTTAGAGCTAAGTGATTGCTTTTAAGAGCACAAGATTTATTTTAAGAGCCATCTGAGAGTTGCTCTCTGTGTGCAAAACCTCCTGAAACAGTTTTATCTGACACTATGAATTTATCTTGTTGAGGTATTCCCTCTGGGTCTGGAAAGCACAGATGTGATCCCGAGCCCTAGAGAAAGCTAGCTACAGCAGGGATCATCTCTCTGTGTGCATTATGGCATTTGGATAAGCCATGGCAGGCGGGGCCGATCTCCCATGTCCAACTGGGAAGGGGGCAGGCCAGTAAAGAGCAAGTGGGTTACTGGTCAAACCTTCGGGAATAGACTATTTCCACCTCCAGAATTGTGAGTGTGTGTATGTTTGTGTGTGTGTGTGCATGCGCTCGTGTGTGTGTGTGTGTGTGAGCGAGTGGTGTGTGTGTGTGTGTATGTGTGTCTGTATGTGAGTGGTGTGTGAGTGTCTGTGTGTGTGAATGTGTGTATCTGTATGTGAATGGTGTGTGAGTGTGTGTGTGAATGTGTGTGTATATGTGTCTGTATGTGAGTAATGTGTGAGTGTGAGTGTGTGTGTGTCTTTATGTGAATGGTGTGTGAATGTGTGTGTATGTGTGTCTCTGTGAGTGGTGTGTGTGTGAGTGTGTGTGTATGTGTGTCTGTATGTGAGTGGTGTGTGAGTGTGTGTGAGTGGTGTGTGTGAGTGTCTGTGTGTGTGTGAATGTGTGTATCTGTATGTGTCTGTATGTGAGTAATGTGTGAGTGTGAGTGTGTGTGTCTGTATGTGAATGGTGTGTGAATGTGTGTGTATGTGTGTCTGTATGTGAGTGGTGTGTGTGTGTGAGTGTGTGTATGTGTCTGTATGTGAGTGGTGTGTGTGTATGTGTGTGTGTCTGTATGTGATTGGTGTGTGTGAGTGTGTGTCTGTGTGTGTGATTGGTGTGTGTGTGTCTGCCTGTCTCTGCATGTGTCTGTGTGTCTGTGTTGGGGACGGGTGTCCTATAAAGCAGATGGGACGCCAGCAGGCGCTTCCATGCGAAACCAAACAGATTCCTCCTTCCATCTGCTTAGCGCTCGGCTTGTCCAAAGCCCAGCGAAGCAGTAGCAGCAGCAAGTCCCCACGGTGGTTGGCTGGCACTGCTGTCAGAGGCAGCGGAGCCCACTTGCCCAGAGTCGTTCAGTGTGTGCGTGACAAGAGGGAACCAGCCCAGGCCTCCACGTTTCCCATAGCCCAACCTGGCCTCAGACTCACTTTGCAGCCTAGAATGGCTTTAAACTTATGTTCCATTCTGTCTCGGCTTCCCAAACATTAGGACCATAAGCATGGGCCAACAAGTCTGGTCAAAACAGCCGTGGGGAGCAAACCCAGGGTTTTGATCATGCTAGATCAGCACTCTACCAATGGAGCTACTTCCCGAGTCTTCTGGCTTGACTCTTGAGCATGTTCTCACCACCCCCTATTATCCCCACCTCTCAAAGCACAGGCTCCTGCCTCTGCCAGCAATACCGACCCTTGCAAGCTGGGTAGCACTGACAGCCACAGCCTAGGACTGCAATAAAGATTCATTGACACAAGGAAGGTAAAGTATGACATGTAGCCAAGCACAGAGTCAAAGGTTTCAATTCTGATTATCTCTGGAAGCTGCAGCAGCATTCACGTGAATCTCCCTACTGTTCTTGTTCCCTTAAAATCCCTTTGCATAAAGCAACCAGAAGGACCTTTGAGAATGCGTGTGACACACATCACGCACCTTTCCAAAGGCTTCCGTTGACTTGATCCTGCTGCTCCTCCGTTTCTGTGCTCTGCTCTGTGTTTCTGTTTGCTTCCCTCCCCTTGCACAGCCCCTTGCTCTAGCTCTTCACACCCCCTCTGCCCAGCACACTCGATGCTTGCTTAGCTGGCTTCTGCCTCAGAGAGGATTCCAAAGCAGAACGATGTCGTCTAAGGCAGCTTGTCACGCTGCCCTGCTATACCTCCATCACGGACAGACTGTATCCTTACTGCTTCTCTACACTGTTGTAATCATGCCTACCCGAGCTTAGCAAGACACCGGGAAGGCTCCTATTTCTCTTTGTGTGTGTGTGTGTGTGTGTGTGTGTGTGTGCGCGTGCGCGCGCGTGCACACACACACATCACAGAATGCAGGTGGAGATCAGAGGACAGCTTGCAAGAAGGAGTTACTTCTCCCTTCGAACTGTGTATTTTCTGGGGATTAAACTCTAGTCATCATTCTTGGTGGCAAGCACCTTTATCTGCCGAGTCCCAACTGAATATCTATAAAGACACGGAGAAACGAATAGATAGAATACATTTTTAATGACATCAATATTTTTTTAATAAGGTACATTTCACTCTGTAGCCCAGGCTAGCCTCAAACACATCGACTCTGCATCCTAACAGGGGCTAACAGGTGTGCTATGCAGTATTTGGCTAGTAAATATTACATATACTATATTAATTTTATTTGAAGTTAATACAACAAAAATAACTTGGTGGGAACAAGAGCGGCTGCAGAGTTTAAAACAATTTTTTAAAATGCTGTTAGAAATACCAGTTTTAAAGAATTCTTTCAAGTCCTAGAAATGAGGGAGGGAGAGAGGCTTTTCAACTGTGTACAAAGTAAGTGGTCAGTGTCACAGGGTTTTATAAAAGAGCACTACCCCATCCTCACACAGCCAGGAAGTCTCGATGGAAAGGGTGATCTGAAGCGATCTCTGAAGGACACATTTAAATGGAAAAAAGATTACATCCCCAGCAAACACACTGTGTTATTTGGTTGCCTTGTAAGTCTGGGTATCTGCCCGTCAAGGTCTTAGCAGTCCTGAAATGGTCATGGTTCTTAAGATCTTCAATTTCCTTTGCAGCTCATGGAGCCAGTGGCACTTTGGAGAATCCAGCCCTGGATACGAGTCTGCTTGAAGAATTCCTGGGCAATGACTTCGATTTAGGAGCCCTGTAAGTAACGAAGGCAACCCTCTCTACTTGATGTTTTTGAAACTGTGATGGAATTGAATGATTTGGAGAATGCTGCCTTTGCTTGCTTGTTTGTTTTAAATAAGAACTTGAGTAGAATTAATCCTATTTCTCCTATGGAACTTGGGCAGATTTCACCAGTGAAGCCATCTGGCCATCTGGGCCTCCTGTTTTTCTTCATGGAAGTTATTCTTGCTTTTCCAAATCCCTTCTTTTGTGACAAGTTCAGTATCTCTAATAGATAGGGAGAAAATTCAGGTTCTTGATGGTTAAATACCAGCTTAAGCTATTTGTAGCTTTCAGTGAATTTGTTAATTTTATCTGGGTTGTTAGGATCAATATCGTAAGTTATCTATATTCCCTCTATTGTATACTGTACTTATTTTTATGTCCATGAGTGTTTGTCTGTGTATATGTATGTGCACCATGTGCACGCCTAGTACTTGCCGTAGTGAGAATAATAGACTATTCTAGAGTATATAAGGAGCTCAGTGCAGCCTCAGAGGGCAGTCTGGCATCCTGAGGCTTGGTGGGGGGCAGTGCAGTCTGGAGTTGCAGGCTGAGGTTCAGTAGGTCGCCCCTGCTGTCTGAGCATTGGTAGAGGTGAGAACTCTCTAGTGGCTGGCTGCTTTGCTTTTCTGCTTTTCAGGCTAGCTTTATTAGGTCATAAGCAAAATGTCACCACAACCTGCAGAGGTCAGGAGAGCAGCAAATCCTATGTAACTGGAGTTACAGATGGCTATGAGCCACCATGTGGGAACTGGGAACCAAACCTAGGTCAGCTCTGCAAAAGCAGGCAGTGCTCTTAACTGCCCAGCCATATCTCCAGCCCCTCCCTGTTAAATCCTAATGTCTGTAGGGTCTGTAATAGATTTTCCTTTTGCCCTTGGAGTCAGTAATGTCTTTTCCTTGATCAGTGTGGCAGATTGCTTATGAATTTTCTTAACTTTTGAAAGAAATTTATATCCATGTTGTTTGCTTGTTTTTCTGACATTGATGTAGCTATTCCAGATTTCTTTGCTTTTGTTTTTGTGTTCATGACTGAATTCTGGAGGAGCAGTAAGTGCTCTTTACCACTGAGCCCTCTCTTCAGACCTTGAACTCTTTGGATATAGTTTTGAGTATTGATACTCTCAGATATAGACTACTACTATAGTTATAATAAAGAACTGTAGTGAGATAGTCATTCTGTGGCACTGACCACGCCCATTGGGGGGTGGAGCCATGGGCGGATGTGACCATGATACAGAACAGGTCCCCTAGTCCCTGGTAACTACTGATTTCTGTCTCTGTATCCAGTTTTTCCAGGATGTCAAATAACTGAATCCATATGACACCCTCTGAGTCTGTTGTCTTCCGGTTAGAACGCCTTTGCGCATTAGCTCATTCCTTTTAATCCCTAAATGTTTACACCATTGTTTAGCCACTCGTAAACTCAAAGACGTTTGCATTAGTTACACTTCTTGATATTACGAGTACTGTCATACGCATTTTCCTGTACAGATTCTGATTTACTTATTTTTGTGTGCACACATGCATAGACCAGAGGAGGATGTGGTGTCCCGCTCTGTCACCCCAGGTCAACTCAAAACAGCTGTGTGCATTGCCACAGCCTTTGCTTTTAACCATTTGTCCTGTGTTGAAGGTAGTGCTCGTGAATTCTTCCTTTAAGTTCTCTGGAAAGAACCGTTACATTTTTCTAAACGTGCACAATGCACTGAGCTCGGGCTGGCATACGGTGTATTAAGATGGATGCGTGGCTATGCTGACTTTGGGAGGAAGACATGGAACACTTAACATCCGTTGAAAACAGCAACTCACATTGCAGTCACTGGGTGTGGGGTTCACACATTGCTCTAACAGTGAATAACTTTTGTTTTGACAGCCACCCTGCTCAGTCAATGACTGTAGACACTCTCTTGAGAACTGGTTCACATTTCAGCTCCCTACCACAGGAAGCGACAGCATTGTGGTCAACAAGAGACCTGGGCCATTATGCACTGACTCTCTGTGCCTCCTCTTATTCCAAAGACTCCCCCCATCCCCACCCCCACCCCCACCATTAAGTTTTTAGCAGCCTTGTTTGTTCCAAGCTGCTTCAGGCCTGAAAGACTGGATTTGTGGTGGAGTTTTAGTTGCTCTGTATTTCAACTTTGGTCACCAAAGAGCTGTAAGCTGACGTTACTGCCTGCCATTATCTTCCTCTAAGTCTTGTCACTCCAGAATCCAGTGCCTTTTGTCCACTTTCCAGCATCTCTGGGTAGTTATGTTCTCCTACAACTTAAAGTCTCCACTGGCTGGAGGACCAGGTCTGGCAGGAGCTTCTCATTCATTTCAGAGGCAGGAGAGCTGTTGGTGACTCTCCTGAAGTCCTTGTTTGGTTGGCTGCTCTGGCTTTAATGTCACAGGCTTTGTGGCAGTATGTGCAGTTTCTTTGTTCTGTGTAAATTCTGTGTGCAAGCTGTCATGATCAAAGGATGGACTTCACTGCAGAATGATCAGATAGGGAGAGTTACTGATTTCCAATTAACATTACTAAAATGGGGAGAGGGCAGGAGAGATGGCTCACTGGCTACCTGAGGGCACAAGTTCTATTCCTAGCATCTACATCTGGCAACTCACAACTACCTGTAACTGTAGCTCCAAGGGATCTGACACCTTCTTTTGGCCTATGCACACACATAAACACACATACATACGTGCAATCATACATCTACACATACACTCACACATACACACACACATATTCACAAATACATGCACTCATACATATATACACAGAAATAAAATTTTTCTCATCACAAATTAATAAAAGATTTGGCCCCTTCTTGTAACTGGAGTTTCTTTCCAGCCTGGTTCTGTAGCTGATTAGCCCCAAATAGACACACAAAGATTTATATTAATTATTAACTGTTGGCCGATGGCTAGCACTTCTTTCTGGCTAGCTCTCTCTTAATTATTAACCCATAAATACTAATCTGTATTTCTACATGGCCTTATCTTACCAGAGAATGCCTGGCGCATCCTATCTTCCCAGTCTCTACATGGCATCTCTTCCTGGCAGCCTCTCTCTGCCTCCTCTCCCCAGAATTCTCCTAGACTCACAGCCTTGCCTATACTTCCTGTCTGGCTATTGGCCAATCAGTGTTTTATTCATCAACCAGTAAGAGAAGCATATATACATAAGGACCTCCCTCATCCCCTTCCTTATGCACAATCACATTCAGGGTTCCTTGGGAGCAATATTCCAGTTTCTTCCTTGTGTTAAACCTGCCTAGATGCGTACGTACACAGCAGAGCCGAGGAAGGGTCTCACAGTCCCATGTTTACACTTCCTTTTCTTGTGGAGGGGCGTAAACCCAGTGCTGACCACATGTTAAGCAAGCTCTCTATCCCAGCCTCAGGTTTAGTTTGCAGTGCATCTCCCGTGTTGGTCCCAGAAGTCTTGATTGTGCCGCTCTCCCTGGACCACAGTCTCCCCGGAACAACTTTTTAAACTTTGGAGTGGTGAGTGGGGGTGCTGGCCTAGGGTCCAGTTGTTCCTCACACCTCCATCTAATTGTTTCCAGATCCACCCTTGTGGGTTGGAAGCTCAGTGGCTTAGCTTTGACTTGGAGCTGTGCTTGATGGGATTTCTCCGTGTTACGGCCTGATGCCCCGCTCCCGGTGCCTAGGCGCTCTCTGTTAATTCAGCCCACCATCCCATGTCATCTGCCACTGTGTTACTGATGCAGTCTGTTGTGGCCTATGTCCAGGGGCTCTAAGCCTTCCGGTACTTATGCCTCTGATAAAGATAAATGTTCTCTCTTCCTTACTAATACAGGGAGAATAAATTTTAAAGAGCCAATTTGAGGATAAAAATTTTTGAAGAACTTTTATATTTAAAACTTTCTTTTTTAAGATTAGCATACAAACTGGGTGTTGGTGGTACACGCCTTTGATCCCAGCATCTGGGAGGCAGAGACAGGCAGATTTCTGTGAGTTTGAGGCCAGCCTGGTCTACAGAGCAAGGTCCAGGGCAGGCTTCAAAAGCAATACAGAGAAACCCTGTCTCAAAAAACAAAACAAAACAAAACAAAAGATTGGCACACAGAGTCACTTCATCTTTACACTTGTGTCACTGTAGCCTGACATCACAGCTCTCCCCTCCCCCTCCCCCTCCCCCTCTCTGCTTATTTTCCTCCTTCCCCCACATCCCCCAGTGGTGAAAGGTGAACACACTCTTCACCTTTGCATTATACTGGAATCTCACTCCTTCTGTGGAACCCTTGAATGCCTTCCGAAGCTTGGGATGCCCGGCCCTTACAGGGATGGAAGACCAGAGCTTGCTTCGGGAACAGAACTTTACACTCTGATGAACGCTGAGTTCGGAGCATCGCAGTCCAGGCTTGGTGGCCAATTCCCCAATTCTCACAATACTGCCAAGTGGGTGTGCTAATGATTGCCATTGCTTGTGCGTGCATGCGTATGTGTGCGTGCATGCGTGTGCGTGTGTGTGCAAGCCTGCATGCGTGTGTGTGTGTGTGTGTGTGTGTGTAGGGGGTGGGGGCAGAGGCCTGGAGAGGCGAAGAGAAGAGCTGGGACCCTAAGTTGTAGGAGCTCAGGCCCCCCCACCCCTGAACTGCACACTGAGGGTCGCCTTCCGTTGGAGAATAAAACAGGACAAAACAGCAAAAAGCAGTGTTTCTAACCCCCAGGCAGCGGCAGCTCCCTGACACCCCGCCCTACTCTGCATCGGACCCTCGTTCTCCTCCACAGGTCAAAGGTGAGTCGGCCCACCTAGCACCTTGGACGGTTGACTCAAGCCTGGGTGGGGCGAAGGAGGGGCAGCTGTCGCCCCTGTCTTCCCTGCAGGCGCGTGCTGCGGGACCCCGAGGCCTACAGCAGGGAGGATCCCCGCCACCTTCCTCCATTCCAGCACCTCACCCGGACTGCTGCCCGAGCACCCACCCCAGAGCATGTCCAGCCAAACCCACAGCAGCTTTCACAACGACTACCTGGACTCCACGCACCCCGCCAGCTCCCGCCACCAAACCGGACCGTTCCATCTGGGCATGAGCTGCCCTTACCATCAGCAGCCTCTGTGCCACCCTCCCGGGTAAAGGATGAGTTATTTAGTTAGGAACCATCTCAGCATCCACAGCTGGAGTGCCCAGGAGGGACGGCGGCAGCCTGTCCAGTAGGTGGCAGTGTGGAGACGCACAGGGACACTGGGGGGCCCTGATGTGCTGCTTCATTTAGACAGTCTTCCTTAGAAATCCCTTCCACTGAAGGCCCTCATCCAACAAAGATTAAACTGTTAGGAATATGCAGAACAAGGCTAGGTGGCGAGACGAAGCACTGCCTCCTTCCTTTCTTGTTTTCTTTTTTAAATGTTTTATTATAAACCATCCTATTTTACATATCAATCCCAGTTCCCTCTCCCTTCCATCCTCCCATGCTCCCCCCGACCCTCTCCCATCCACTCCCCAGGGAAGGTGAGGCCTTCCACGAGGGATCATCAAAAGCTGTCAAGTGATTTGGGGCAGGGCCTAGGCCCGCCCTCCCCTGTGACTCTAGGCTAAGGGAGTATCCCTCCATCCCCATGTGCTCCAGAAGTCCTTTCATGCACCAGGTTCCAAAGTCAGCGGGCCCCATGGACTGCCCAGGCCTCCTGGCTGACACCCACATTCACAGGGTCCGTTTTGGTCCTATGCAGGTTCCCCAGCTGTCAGACTGGGGTCCATGAGTTCCCACTTGCTCAGGTCAGCTGTCTCTGTGGGTTTTTTTTTTTTTTTTTTTTTTTTTTCTTTTGGGACAGGCTTTCTCTGTAGTTTTGGAGCCTGTCCTGGAACTCACTCTGTAGATCAGGCTGGCCTCTGCCTGCCTCTCTGCTGGGATTAAAGGCATGCAACACACACTGTTTTCTTACGCTGCCTCCAGCAGAGGGGCTCAGGCAGTCTGAGAATGAGTTAGACCTCAGTAACTGTCAGTTATCTTTCCTTTGCTCCTCCTTTCTGGCCTCTAGTCCTCCTCTGAAAAGCCAGGTGGAAAGGACACAGCTGAATGTTCTGTCTGAGTCCTCTCTGCTTTGAAAGTATTGCCAGTTTACCTTCCAGGCAGGTGGATTTTAGATTGGTTGGATATAGGAAGATTAAATCTCAGAATAGTAGGGCCCAAAAAAAAACCATTGAAGAATTGGGATTAGACTAAGGAAACCAGAGAGCAAGGACCTGGGAAACTCAGTTTGTTTTCATGGGGCACCCAAGGTGCTAACCGACCTCTCGTTTCCTTGACTTTAGAGCCTCCTTGCCTCTCACAAAGAAGAGAAAGCACGAGCAGATGCAAGTGGAGTGTGGGGACTGCCACCCACGGGCCCACCCCTTCAGTCCAAGTGAGCAAGAGTGGCTTTGTGACAAAGGCAGGCGTGAACACCTCTGCTGTGTGTCTCTCTCAGCCGCCCACCCCGCTCTGTCCCCTCCCCCCGTAGAAGAGCAGCAATGGGCTCTGGGAATGTATTGCACCCTCTTAAAGTGTCTTTCACGCAAGTCAGTCACACAGGTGCCCCCAAGGACAGCTGCTGCTCTGTCTGTCTGTCTCTCCCATGCAGGTAAACTGCTAGTCCTTCTATTTCAGGAGCAGCGCATCTCAGACGATGCAGGCTCCGAGCCTGGGGAAGTGGTACCTGGAGAGCTTTCAAGAGCCTACTGGCCACCCATTTCCTTGTTGTCCATGGCCCTTTGTAACTTGATTGTGCACAGGCTAAACCTGGGATCTTGGTAAAGCGCACCTTTAGCTCGGTGAATCTGAGCTGGGACTCGAGCCTGTGGTTCTTACATGCTCCCAGGTGGAGGAAGACAGAGGCTCGTGGGGGGCCATTGTGATGCTGTGGGGGGAGTTGGCCTTTCCTATCACTCACATCAAATTGGATCCTTCCTAGTAGAGCTCTAGAGTTTTTAAAATTATTTCCAAAGTATTTCATTAAACTACTTTAGGCGGGGGAGATGGCCCAGTAGTTAAAGCACTTGGTGTTCACGATGCAAGCATGAAAGGAATTAGGGAGACCCCTCAGGCGAACTTCAGATCTCCACATGTACACATACAATGCATGCATCTGCATATGTGTGGATATGGGTACACACGTGCACACCACACACATATACTTAAAAACAAAACAAAACAAAACAAAAAACCACCTGATGCCTAGAGTGGTCAGTTATTTATCTTATATAACAAGCAGCATGCATCCATTTGGGGCTTAAAGGGATGGATTTGGGAATAGCTTGGTCTTTTGGAATCTGAAGGGAAACTGTTAGAATTTTTAGGAAAAGGGGTGATACTCCAGGCCAATTCCAGTTGCTACGGTAAACATTCAAATGGATGCTGTGTGAACAGGGCCCCAAATTCAGGGTTTAAGTCCATAGTATGACTCCAGGAGTCAGTTTTGTAAGAAACCCAGGATTTCCTCCAGGGTCCCCTCTTTTTCCTGTCCCCAAACTCTCTCGATAGACCCCCTGAAAAGAGGTACCTGTTGCTTCCTGCCAGCTGGGGTTGCTGCCTTTGATTTAAATTACCCTGTGGTGGGAGAGGACTCTTCCAGAAACAATTGGCATCAGCTGTGGCATGGGCACATGTGTATGTGGCTTCACTGTTTGCTTTTGTGGATAATGATGTCACCATCTCAGTCAAGTTCCACATGTGGTCATCCCTGAGGATGCTAACGTTAGAATCGCACCAGACATCCATCCACCTACCCATCATCCATCCATCATCCATCCATCCATCCACCCATCATCCATCCATCTACCCATCATCCATCTATCCATCCACCCATCATCCATCCATCCATCATCCATCCATCCATCCACCCATCATCCATCTATCCATCCACCCATCATCCATCCATCCATCCACCCATCATCCATCCATCCATCCACCCATCATCCATCCATCCATCCATCCACCCATCATCCATCCATCCACCCACCCATCATCCATCCATCATCCATCCATCATCCATCCGTCCACCCATCATCCACCCATCATCCATCCATCCATCCACCCATCATCCATCCATCCATCATCCTTCCATCCATCCACCCATCATCCATGGCTACAACACTGAAGAAAATGTGTCACCCTCTTCTATCAATCACTCAGTGCATATAGGTTTTTGTGAGCTGCATCCCACTCTGTGACAGGATACTGATGCCCCAGTCTTGTTAAGACAAGCACAGTTGCTATGAGCTCAAGAGAGCCATGTCCTGCCCAGAACACAGGATCTACAATATTCCATCCTCTCCTCTGGCCTTTACATTCTTCCTTTCCTCTCTTCTGTGGTGGTCTCTGAGCCTTAGAGGAGGGGATTTATGTATCTTATTTACAGCTGAGCAGTCGCTGTCAGTCACGTTTTCTCATCACTGTGACTATTTATATATGCATCCCTGCAGTCACAGGGCCTATGCGCTTCCCAACAGTAGGCTTTTGACGAGGTTTATAATACCAGGAGTGAATTCCCTCCTGTGGAACAGGCCTCAGATCCAAGCAGAAAGTGGTTGTTTACTCCCGTAACCGATGTGGCACTGTTGTACAAGGGTACACTTGCCGGGCTGGTTGAGGGGGTTGCTTTCAGGGTCCACATTAAGGACTGTTGAAGTCAATCCTTCCCTGGTAGGCAGAATAGCATCTTCCAGTACTTGGTGGGCTAGTCAGCAGAGAGGAAGTTTCCAGCCTGGTTCTGATTGATTTCGCTGTGTCCTGGAACCAGAGAATGTGGTATCTTTAGGAACGGGTCTTAACCCCTTTGGTGGGTAACCAGTAGCCATTAAAATTGCACATAATATTTTGGTGATCTCAGGGGCCTCCTTGGCCAACAGCAAAGTAGCCCACCCCCAGTACTGGGATTTTCACTTAATAAAGCATGGCTTCTTGGATCACTGTGTCTGTTCATACAATTTACCTCTGTTTAAGGTGTGTGTGTGTGTGTGTTTTAATTGTGTCTAGGTGTGTGCATCTGTGTGTGGGTATATGTCCATGAGTGCAGGAGCCCACAGGGCCCAGAAGAGGGTGTCAGGTCCCCTGGAACTGGAGTTACAGATGGTTAGGAGCTGCCTGACGTGAGTGACTTCTCTTTGAAAAGTAGCTGAGGCCCCCATTGATTCCCAGCCTCTTTACACATCCTTGGCTTTGATTGGCCCTCGCACCTCCTGTCACTCACTGGGTCCTTACTTTTCTCGATTGGTTTCTTGAGTTCTGTGTGAGTTCAGGGTACTAATTCTCTGTCAGATGTGTATTTAGTAAAGATGTCCTTCTGTTCTGTGGGCTATCTCTTCACCTAGATTGTTCCATTTGCTACCCAGAAGCCTTTTAGCCCCAACAGGTCCCACTTTACTCCATGTTAGCCTCATTCTGAGCTGCTAGAGTCCTGTTCAGGAAGTCCTAATCTGTGACTATTTCTCCACTGGAGGTGAGAAATGAGAATCTAGTTCCCTTCCTCTACAGGCAGACATCTAGTTTTCCTCCACCAGTTCAAAGAGTCTTCATGTTTCCCCTGTGTGCACTGGGCCCCTTGGGAGCCCAATCCTGATGCCACAAACACCTCTGCCAAAGTAGGGTGTTGACTGAAATCAGTAAAGCCAGAAGCCAACGTCATTACATTGCCTTAAAAAAAAAATCCACAAGGAAATCCCCTCCCACCACTACCAAACCCCCAAACAAACATAGAACCAACCACGTCTGTCGGCTCCTTTGACACAGAGTTTGGGATTGAACCCTGAACTCAAGTCACATCAGGACCAAGGTCAAACACTATTATCCCCACCAGCTCAGTGCTGGCTTCATCCCCAGATGGGCTTTCTCTCCTCTTCCCAAATGGAACCAGTTGCTCTTGACAATGTGCCTCGGGGGCTCAAACCTTGTGGGAAATAGAGAACATCATGGTCACTGCATTACTCAAAGTGCTGAGATCTCCTGTGCCTGCATTGGATTGGGCACATGGCCACCCTGGATGCAAGCAGTTAATGCTATTATTGTCTAGACAGGACCTGGGGGTCTACCGGCCTGAGGCTGGACATAGACTTCGTTAGGGCCAGAAATACAGGAAGTGACGAGCTATGTAGGAAGTAGGGTCCCACAGATGTCCAGTGACCTTCCTAAGAGCTCGCTGGCCTGCAAGCGCCTTTCTCCCGGCTCTGGCTCAGCAACATGCCTCTTGCCGCCTAGCACTCAGCAGCCCCTCTAGTCACACAGCCGCCTCCCTAGACCCATGCAGCTGCCTGTGAACAGCCGGGTAGGAATACTCTAACTCACCTGTCTGTTTGTTTGCTCTTGCAGTGACAAGTAGGACTCACAGCATCGACGTGCAGGACCATGACAGAGAGGGACATAATGGGACGCCCGTGGGCCAGTACTCTCCTGCTCTGAAGTGGCAGCCATATCAAAGTGTCCCTTGGCATAGCTTATTAAACGGTCATTATGAAAAACTGTAAGTGGTCTTGGCGATGCCTTGGGTGGACTGGCATTCAGTGTCAGGCGTGGGAGCAGTGATAAGTCTTAGGATTAATCCACGTATTTGAGCCACCCCTGATCAAAAAGTGTCTGTTCTACCCCTTACGCTTCAAATAACCGTTGGGGCAAAGGCACCTGACTTCCAAGCACCTAGGCTTGCAATTCCAGCTCTTCCCCACCAAATGGAGAGGGAAGAACTCTTCCTAGGATAACAGGCCCAGTTAAAAGGCAAAGCTGGGGGCTGGCCAGATGGCCTAGCAGGGAAGGATGCTTGCTGTCAAGTTTGTCGACCCGAGTTTGATCCCTGGAACCTACATGGTAGGAAGAGAAACCTGAGTCCTACAAGTTGACCTCTGACCTCCACATGTGCATCTGAAACAAATGTTAAAATATCAAATAAGAAACAAAAGGGAACACCTGAAAGAACTAACTAACCCCAACCTTGCAGTAAATTTATAAATACCACAGAATACTTGGGGGCACATTAAACCAGTTGCCAATAGACTACTCCTCACACCTGTGCCTGGAATTGGTGTTGTCATGTTCAAAGTCAGCACGCTGTGACTCAAGAGCACACGTTCAATAATAAATATGAGATGAGAAATACTAGACAACGTACTTGAGGGCCTTTCTGGCATTTTCCAAATTCAAATAGAGCAGAGCTTATCTCTGGGACCCTTATTCTGGGTAGGCTACAGGAATAAATAAATGTTTTTCTCGAAGTTAAGCCCAAGGATTCAGAAAGATCTGGGCAGTTGTGCTTAGCAGATAGTGAAAGGAAGCTGACCTCACTGAAATATCAGGACTGTGCCTGAGCTCTGTGTGCAATTGGAGACCAAGGGCAGCTTCTAGGTCTCGTTCTGAGCCAGCCTTCCTTGATTATCCTTGGGACATGGCGTGTTCTGTCTGAAGTATGAGACTGTCACAGACAGGCGTGTGCTTTAGTAGAAACCTTCCTGTCTCCACGCATCTGCATTGGCCAGTGTTTAAAAGGTGAGTGTTCTCTCTCTCTTACAGAAGACTTTAGAAACGTTTCCATGTGGCTTAGTGGCTTAGTAGGAAGAAGCACTCTAGAGCAGTCCCGGGTTCCATCCCTGGGTCCCGCAAGATGGTAGGAGGGAACCAAATCCTGAAAGTTAGTGTCCTTGTCCTCCATTTGAGCTGGTACTCCAGAGCCTGCACTCAAGGACAGACCCCCCCCCCCACACACAGACACATACAGACACACACACATTCACATACACACACACTCAGACAGACGCATACAGACACACTGTACTCAGGCACACACAGATACACACAAGACACACACACAGTCACGGACACACACACTCACACAGACACATACAGACACACACTCAGATGCTCACATGGCACACACTCATACACAGACACACACAGCATGCACACAAGACACAGTCTCTCACACACACTCACACAGAGAATACAGACACACACTCACATACACACACGCTGCACTCAGGCACATACATGACACACACTCATACACAGACACACACAGTCAGACACACACACACACACACAGCATACACACACAGACACAAGTCTCTCTCTCTCTCTCTCTCTCTCTCTCTCTCACACACACACACACACACACACACACACACACACACACACGAGGTCTATTTCAACAGCCTGTCTGTGCTCCACTGATCTTGGAGGGCAAAAACAGGAGACCGAGAGGGAATCAATAGGAAGGTACAGAGGAGACTTATTTAGAATAAGTAGCCATCATTTGCTTTTTCCAAACAAACACAAGAACAAAAGCAACATTCACTGAGATGATTATTCAGGTTCTCTTGATTTGACTATTCAAGCCACTGAGACAGAAAATCATTTACTTGTTTATAGGTAAATATGTTTACTCTGTTGCGAAAATGTTGTCTCCCTAGATTACCTCAAAGCAATGAAGTCAGGGATTAACATTTACTAACCTGCCCTTTCCTGAGTGTTCCAAGCATGAACTACACAAGAGAGCCAGCAAAGCAAATTCAGTTGGCTTCGTGTGTAATTTTTTTTTTTTTTTTTATGTCAAAAGAGTTACCTTTCTGCATTGAAGAGATGGATTTTTAGTCCAGCGTAATTCAGTTTCCTTCTCCCTGCTTACGGCTGTTAGGCTCTTCGGGTGGATGCTGCTGTAAGCCCTCTCTTTTCAGAGTTTTTGGCAGTGAGCTATGAAACCTTGTAAAAGTCTTCCATTTTCACCACAGCAGTTACTATTGCCCATCCTAAGTTACTGTAGCTTTAGCCATCTGGTCTTTAGACTTGGGCTTCCTAAGTATTTCCCACTCACAGCGCTTTCTCCTGAGCAGTTTTTCTACAACCCCGGGAGGGAAGGCATGTAAGATAGGTACACAAAATATTTGAAAAACAATTTAATTTCACCATTTAAAAAAGAAAAACAGATTTGCATACCAACAAGACAGGGTGTATGTGCTAATTTTTACATAAAGAATTGAATCTTGGCTCATATTAATGTTGTAAGACATGGAATACCTTCAGTGTTTTAGATGTTTCGATTTTATTATTTTTAATGGCAAGAATGCTGATTCACATAAGTATACTGTATAAATTTATGAAAGGTGTATTTAAGGCAATTTCAGAAACTGTTGGCAATTGTATCCAAACCCTAAGCCAAAATTCATTTAAATTACTGTTTTATAAAAGTGAAACTCAAGTTGGCAATTCAAATAGCAATTCTTTAAATCAAATATTCAAATAGAATCTAGTCCAAGTATATATATATATATATATATATATATATATATATATATATATATACTAATTTGATCCTTACCTACTGAGTAATTATGATTAGAAAATATTAAAAGGTCTTTGTTTTCTGCAGTCAAGCCTTTTTCTTTCTATTAGAACAAAAAAGTTTGTGTGGACAGTAAAAACACAACACCCCATAACATATAATTGTTTGGAATGTGAGCTGTGTTTCAGACAGCCATCACTGGCCTGGTGTGGTACGATGATGTGTATATTACAACATGTACATGTGTGTTCTGAACTAAGGGTGCAGTGACATCATACAAGACGACATGGCATAAGCAAACACAGCCAGGAGCAATAATACGGATTCATTGCACATCTGATTTTATTCACCCTGTAGCTGCAAACTTTTTGTTGTTACCGATTTTTTTTTTGTCACCAAAATTTTGCCCCTATGTGGGGGTCTGACCCAAAAATTTAAGAAACATGTTGGCATGTTGGCAGACTGACTGTGGAAACCAGAGTCGATGTCAAGTTCCTAGACAGTAGAAGGTACCCGATCTTCCTCAAGTTCTTTGTCCAATGGTTTTCCCTTGCTGCTGGTGAACAGAGATTGCCAGGCCTTCAATTGGCTACTTGAAGGTAATCAATGATGTAGGGACAGGGTCCATTGGCAGGTAGTCTACTCGAAGAGAATGTGGACATTCCTTTCCCAGGAGACCTGTTAACAGATTCTGGTTTGGGAATTAGAGCAAAATTTCGAAGCTCTGTGCTTTTGTGATTACAGCAGTCACCCTCTGGGACCTCAGGAGTCAGGTCACCTCACAAGAGACCAGTGGATACCCCTGCCCTCTCACTCCTGGCTCTGAGGAGGAACTGTTTCCATGAACAAAAAGATCCTCTTTAGGAGCCATGTTCCACATCAGCAACATGTACAGGAGAAGCTCACCAAGGAAGTTTGCAGCTTTTACATTTTTGTGTCCAGTTAATGATGTTAGCACCCAATGAGCCCATTTTATTAATATTTTTGAAAAGATTGACTTTGTTAATTTGGTGTCTGCATGGGAGTGTGTGCATGTGAGTGCAGATGTCTGTGGAGGGCAGCAGGGTGGGACTCCCTTGGAGCTGGAGGTCCAGGTGGGTGTGAGCTGCCCGAAGTGGGAGCCAGGAACCCAACTCAGAGCCACTGGAAGGGCAGTACACACTCTTGGCTGCTGAGCCATCTCTCCCCAGCCTTTTATTAACACTTGGAATATGTTTATTAACCATGCTATACACAGATCATCACTACTGGAAATATTAAGTAAAGCAAAACTTCTGGCTAGCCATTGGCTTCTTTTCTGCAGAAGAAATCTTTTGGTGGTTTTCAGGAAGGACCAAAGGGAAAGGAGAATGTTCTAGGGAAGAAAAATGTTTCCAATCAGTACGACGACTGTGTCTGCTTAATTTGGTTTAGAGTTGTCCCTAGCCGTTCTGAGCAGCCTTATTTTTCCATAGGACAATCCGTGGGCCGAACGTTCTCCAGCCAAGTGGCTAAGGTCCCCATGAAATTGAGAAGTGTCTTTTGAAGGGAGGAGATTAGATAATTGTGAGCGAGGTGGTGATGGCCGAGCCTCTAGCTTCCTCTTTTCTCGTGTGTGGTGTGGAGTCAGATTAAAAGTTTAGAAAGCATCAAGAAGTCCCGGAAACGATGGTCCCGTTTGGCAAAACCCGTACTACTTCCTTGTGAGAAGAGAAAACCGGCCAGTGTGTTCCAATGTCGTTTTCATCTCTGCAGTAGAAATGCAGGGAGTGGGTTGATTAAAGGTAGCAAAGGGCGGTTGGCATAGCGAGCTTCGAGCAATGGGATGCTTACTCCATTGACCCCTCTGTTTTCAGGCCTGATGTAGGCTATCAAGTTGTGGCGGACAAAGGCTTCAGTTTCTCGCCAGTAGATGAGGCTTTTGTTTGTCAGAAGAAGAACCATTTCCAGATAACCATCCACATCCAAGTCTGGGGAAGTCCGAAGTTTGTGAAAACCCAAATGGGACTAAAGCCCATAGAAATGTTTTACTTGAAAGCTTTTGGACTTAAGGTAGGTCCTGTATTAATTCAGTTTGCTTTTAATCAGCATTTCTTAAACGTTCTCACTATATTCCTCCATAATCCTAACCTCAGACATCAGTGACTGAAAAATAGCAGCAGTAATTTATTGAGACCACAGACGCTGTCCCCATGGTCAGGGGCAGAGAAGGCCACTGTGCTATTTCTGGGATGTGCCGGTCATATTCTGGCTTCCTGTGACCTGGTGTCTAAATGGGACTAGGGCTGGCAGGCGTCAGCTCTCCTCTGTGTGGACTTCTCAGTGAGGTGGCTTGTGCTTCCTACAGCATGGTGAATAAAGGTCTGAGACACAGGAAGTACAACCCGCCACTCCCTCAGATTTCCTCAGATGTGAACCCTAACCTTGGTACCACATCGCCTCAGAACATGGCTTCTAGTTTCCAGTGTATAAGTTGTTTCCTCGTCTTGGTGCGTTGGCTGCCAACCATTTTAGTTTTGATGCTGGTGTATGACTACAGGGAGTGCATTAAGTCTTAACCCAGTTCCCAAAGAATTCTCTAACTACGAAAGCTAAAGAATCTGCATTTAGTCAGTGCCCCCTTTCTGTAGTGTAGAACAGGATAAACAGTGTTACATACTTCATCTAGGATAGGAATGGCAGGGTCCCTTTGTCCACACCACATAATCCCTATCTCAAACGTCAGTGACTTGAAGATAATAGTGGTCATTTGTTTGGGTCACACATCTGTAACTTGGTCAGTCTGAGTATGACCCCTCAGTTCTGGCACTCATCAACAGTTCAACTGTATTTCTTCTAATATGCACGTAGTACGGTTTGAGAGTAGCCAAAAGCACATTCAACTATTGTCTCCTATCCACCCGCTTAGGAGAGGCAGTGTCCATTACAGACCCATCTCACCCTAATGGTGAGCCAGACCTTGGGTGTGTTGTCCTCTGAAATGTAGCTGGATGCTGTATCCACTAACCTCTTAAAGTAAATCAGCAGGAAAAAACTGAATGCAGACACCAGGCAAAATAGCCACAAGCACCAGACATATTTTTATGAGTATGGGAATAGTGTGTGCTGTGAAAATGTTGGTCCATAATAGAAATGTGTGGAGAGGAGGACTCTTCCTAGTTGAGGTCCAGCAGTTGCTGGACTAACTTTGCTCTCATTTTGATGAATGTTTTCCTGTTAACATGGCAATATGAAAGTCTGTGGTAGCACAGACCTAATGAGATGCTGTCGACACAGCCGGCAGTTTTCTTTTCTAAGGAAGCATAATATTAAGGGAAATTATTATACTATATATGTATATAACATCATATGTATATAACATAGTATACAGCATATACTATTATTGGACATTTCACTTTTCTGCCTTTTGAGTTCTTAGCAAAACTTCACTGAACATCTGTGTATCTCCACATATGCTGGAGGAGAAATCCCATGAAGGAATTTGATGTCAGTTGCCTATTTACTTTCTAGAAAGACTGTTCCAGTGTGAGCGCCCATGTGTTGTGTGTCAGAACATTGCACTGGTAGTGTTCATGAAATAGGGTGTGCAGCAGCTGTAGAAGAAACACTATGTCATGTATTGCTTACATGCCAAGTCATTGTTCCTTCATATTAGAATTCAAGCTCAGTCAGAACAGGTGTGTGTGTGTGTGTGTATGTATGTATACACACATGTGTATGTGTGTGTGTGCACTCACGTGTGTGTATGCACTCACATGTGTGTATGCACTCACATATATGTGCGTGTATGTATGTACTCACGTGTGTCTGTGTGTGTATGCACTCATGTGTGTCTGTGTATGTGTGTGTATGCACTCACATGTGTCTGTGTATGTGTGTGTATGCACTCACGTGTGTATGTGTGTGTATGCACTCCTGTGTGTCTGTATGTGTGTGTGTATGCACTCACGTGTGTATGTGTGTATACATTTGTGTGTATGTGTGTGTATGCACTCACATTATGTGTGTGTATATGCACTCATGTGTGTATGTGTGTGTGTGTATACATTCACGTGTGTCTGTGTATGTGTGTGTATATGCACTCACATGTATGTGTGTTAACAGGGATCAAGTCAATGGCCTTGTGCAAGCACTCTATTATGGAACTCCATCCCAGACTTCTCTTTTACTCTGAGCTGTGCTTTCATTAAGTTGCCCAAGCTGTTCTTAAATTTCCTTACTGCCCGGGCAAGTGTGAACCACATGGTCTGCCAGTCTCAGCTTCCTGCGCACCTGAGACACCAGGACTAGTGAGTTTTGTTAATTTTATTCACTTTAAAAGTTGTACTTACCAATATATTAATTGTACATATTAATGAAATTAACTGTATTTCTGTATGTGCATCTGAGTGAATTAACCTTGTCTGTTTGTAATTTTATTCATCATTGTTTAGAAAAAAGGGTGGTAGTAAGAATATTGGCTGCTTTGTATCTGTAATGTTGAGTCATGCCTGGAGTATAGTAGGGGCTCATTAAATAATGAATGGATGGATGGATGGATGGACAGATGGATGGATGGATGAATGCATGGATGGATGAATATATGGATGGATCCTTTGAGTTGTCTTGCTCTTGTTTAGTTTATTTTTATTTTTATTCATTTTGCTTCTGATATTTTGGCCTTTCGATAGCTCACTCTGTATTTCATCATTTAACTCTGCAGGTATGTCTCCCTTTTATTATCAGTGGCACACCGCTGATAGATGGTACCCATTGCTATTCTAACATGTCTTTTTCAGAATTCAGACTCCTCTCCACTCCCTGAAGCCTAGCCTGGTACCCTAGAGAATGTTCTAAGTATCGGAACAGCATTTTCTATTAGTAAACATATTAATCGATTCACTTTTTGTCTTTCCATGCAGGTAGAAGCCACCAATCAAGTGATTGCTATCGAACAGTCCCAAGCAGATAGAACCAAACAGACTTTTGATCCTGTTAAGTAAGAATTTCTTTTCTGAGTGTCTTGGAGAAAATTTGGGGAAGACCACCAGTGTTATTTATTTTTCCTATTTACAACAAAGTCCGTAGTAGATGTAAATTAGTAATAGGGTGCTAGTATTATAAACACATGTTTATCCACAAAAATAAAGCTTTATGATCCTTGCAAAAGCTCTTTATGAAAAGGTCCATTAAAAAGTCATCTTTCTTAGAAGCTTTGATAACTGATGAACTTAATGACAATTTGATTCCTTGAGATAGATATTTTAATTTTCAAAAAAGGCTTATTTATTTATTATGTATGCAATGCCTGCATGTATCCCTGAAGGTCAGAAGAGGGCACCAGATATCACTATAGATGGTTTCTGGGAATTGAATTCTAGATGTCTGGAAGAGCAGGCTCCTAATCCCTGCGCCATCTCTCCAGTCTAGATATTTTAATTTTTAATTTAGATTAGCACAATTCTTGGTTGCATTAATCTCAAGGTTTCCTGTCTATGCATGGATACAGTTCATTTCCCCATGTAGTTTACAGTTACCTTGACAGATGCCGGTGTGAAAGCTTGCACCCACGGTGCTAGTATCCACAGCGGTAATGATGTAACAAGTTACAGTCTGCTCTCTCCAATGGCTCGAGGCAGCATCTGTCATCTGTTCCCAGCTCACTTGGCCAGGTTGCAGTTAGATAGTTTATGCTAACTGCAGTTGAGCCCATTTGGGGCAGGGTGCTTCAACAGCCTGGACAGCCACTCATGCAAACCGCTGTGGAGCCCAGGCATGTGACCGGGCAAGTGATGGGGGGGGGGGGCAGAGCTTTTCTTTGAAGGATGCGGCCTCCTGTTGCTAGGCTGTAGGAGGTCCCCTACTTGAAGGAGAAGCCAGAGTTCTGGAAGAACCTAAAGAAATCGATTGTGAGGAGCGGGAGCTACAGCCAACAGTGAACACACATGAGAGTTATCCCCCCCCCCCCCCCCCCCCAACTGTGGCGGCAACAGAAACCGGGCTGGACATGTTAAGCTCAGGGCCGAAACCTTGTTAGCAAGGAGCCATTCTGTGACCTTCCTTGGTTGACACTCCAACCCCTGGAGTTATGCATGCCGCCTTTGCAGATCACAGCGGACACACACACACACACACACACACACACACACACACACACACACACACACACACACACACACACACGGAGGGGCTCAGGAGACTACACGCGCTCCCGGGCGCTGTCCTACATTCTCTTGACACTTCTGTTGTTTGCTTTAGAGTTGACCTCCTGACTGACCAGGTCACCAAAGTAACGCTGGGACGATTGCACTTCGGTGAAACCACAGCGAACAACATGAGAAAGAAGGGGAGGCCGAACCCTGACCAGAGGTACCTGGGTCACCGTGACAAGAGTGGCCAGACCCCGCCCCGCCCAGCCCGGAAGCGGCCTTCGTGGCCCCTCCCCTCCGATGCGCTGAGCCACCCGGCCGCTTGCTTCCCGATCCCCTCCGACTTGCTTTATTAACTATGTCATTTTCCCAGACACCTTTGTGTCTCTCTCTTCTCCCCCCCCCCCCCCGCCCAGTCTACTCCCGCCATGGTTCTCTGGATGGGTGATACACGTTCTGCTCATTGCCCTTGGGTTGAGGACTGACTACACTTACCAAACCTGTGTGCTGGATCTGAAACTCCCCCTCCTCCCCCTTTTTTTTAAGGAAGAGAAAAAAACCTACAATCCCAGCACACGGGAGGCAGAGGCATGGGGATCTTGAGTTCAAGTCTAACCTGGGCTGTGCAGCGAGACCTTGTGTCTCCAAAATCAAAAGGCAAAGAAAGGGGGAAATCAAAAGGAAAAGAAGATGAAAAGCTCCTTAATGATGTGTACCTGGCTCCGAGGCTCGCCTGCCTGGCTGCTGCCTGGGCGTGTTTGGAGATACAAGTCCTCAGGCCTCACCAGGGCCTGCCCACTCAGGTGTTGGCAAGTGGGCTGAGCCAGCTGTAGCTTCACAAACCCTCTGGGCTCCAACTGGAGAGCCGCTGGTCTCAGGACAGACACTGATAATTGCTAGATTAGGGGCCTCGGGTGTTTAATTTAACCCGTGTGAAATTACTTTCTGCCTGTGGCCACCCTGAATGCTACTGGTCTCACCCTTACATTCATTTCCTAATCTGTAAGATGGGTGTGAGAACAATACCTTCTCCGGTCCACTTTGGGGGAATCTTAAGCAATGGGGTGACTAACTGCTTAGCCCAATACGTGGTGCCTTATGAGTCAGTCCTTGGCCGGGCTCCACAGCAGCGGTGGAAGCAATCATTACTAGTATTGATTTAATTCAGTTCAAGGGGAGAATTCTTGTCCGGAAACTGGAAAGACCAGAGTGCCTCTGTGAGGGGTCTGGAGAGGCTCAGGAGTTAGCATCCCTGCCCCGGGAACCACCATGTTCAGGATAATCCCCTCCCCAGCCCTCAGAGCCCCCAGTGCCTGCCAGGAAGACTTCATTCTTCCAGCAGAAGAGAAAGTCGCCCAGTCCCCGACCTGAGATCCACCGCTAAGCCGGGATGTGTGTACCCTGGCTTCTCCTTGCTTCTTTTCAGTAGGGTGAAACACTGTAATAGGCAAGGCGGGCATGGCCTGAAAAACCTTCTCCCCCAAAATTTATTTTATGTGTATGAGTGCCTTTCCTGCATGTGAAGATGTGTACCACATGCATGCCTGCTGCCCATGGAGATCAGAAGAGGGTGCCAACGTCCCTGGAGCTGTAGTTATGATGGGTGTAAACCACTGTGTGGGTGCTGGGGACTGGATCTGGGTCCTCTCTAAGAACAAGCGTTCTTAACCGGTGAGACACGCTTCACAGAGAGCTTTTGTTTTGACCCTCAAGTAGTCGTCATATCCCAGGGCGGCCTCACTGATGTGAGGAAGATACTTAAGGAGGGTGGCTAGGGCAGGGAAGGGACCAGTATGATTGGCATATCTGCTAAGTCCCTCCTTTAAGGCTCAGGACATACGACTTACATGGTTGCAGAGGCAGGGGCCGTGTGGCTCTGTCCTGTGTCTGTGAACAGAGCTTTATAGATGCACCAGGGTGACCACATAGGTGGGCTGAGCCCAGCCCTAGGAGCTCTCCCCAGGGATGCTGCTCCCAGATACACCCAGGATAGTAGCAAGCCAGCCACTTACTCTTCCGTTTCCCTGGGGTGCGGCTGACATGGGAGGGGGGAGGCAGTCTGCAAGTAGTCCAGCCCGTTGTTAATGAAACGCTGGGTGCCCTTCAAGGACACAGATGGCATCTCTATTCTTGGATGCGCCCGCATCAGTCTGCTGTTTCCGAATTAGGTACTTCATGCTGGTGGTGGGATTGTACGCCGCTAACCAAGACCAGCTCTACCTGTTGGCTGCCCACATCTCCGAAAGGATCATCGTTCGGGTAAGCACATTCCTCTGGTTTTCTGGGCCACGGATGCTTTTCTCCCTTGCAGGAAGAGGTCGAACTGTCGGTGACATAATTGAGGTGTGTGTTTCCCAATGGCTGCTGCCGCAGAAACCACATCAGTGTCTATAAAGTGATCCTTGACCAAGGGCTGCTTTGTCCCTGCAGGGTCATTCAGCACACCTGGGGCATAGAGACCAGAGATGCCACGTGCAATAGTTCACAATGCACAGGGCAGCATGGGCACAGGCCGCCCCTCCCTAATGCCCTGGTGGTACTGAGTGCTTGGGAACCCCTGATACCGGCTCTCTGCTCGAGGTGCTGGTTAAACATCTACACGGTATTTGGATGATGCATTTCCACTCTATGAGGATTCTCTGTAGTCGGGACAGAGGGCCTGAGATGCTAACGCATGCGGGATCACTCAGCTCATAAATAATGGTGCCTGCGGGCAGCCCAGCTCTCTCTCACCCAGGCCTGGTGAGTGAGGGTAGCACCTGGAAGGCCCCCTGTGTCCCAGCGTGATTGCCGCCCCCAGGAAGAACTCAACACATTTGCTGAATGGTTACAGCCGTGGATGGGTGTCTTGGCAGCCATAGGGACATTAAGCCACTAGCAGCTGCAGCTACGGCCATGGGTCCAGACTGGCTGCCACCAAGAATGCCGGGGCATGAGGCAACAGGTTCCATAGGCATGGCAGCCTCGGGTCAGGCTGTGTGGTCACAGACCTTCGAGAGTGACATGGGGTGGGGGTGGGTGAGACTCCACCAGGAAGCATCCTTCACTGTGAGCATCCCCATGATCCCAGACAGCTACCAGTCCAGGGCCCTGGGAACACATCAGGAGAGTAGTGTTTCTCCTTGTCTGCTTCGAAGCTGTCCTGAAACAAAGAGTCCTCTGTAATTCTTCTCGTCGTCAGCTAAAACTAATAAGCTACCTACTGGTAAAAACCCTTCAGTTACCCCTAAGATATTTATTGGAGGTGAAGTAATTTCAGAAGTGAAGTAAAATGCTTGCTGTTCACACACAGGCTGTTTTTGACATAACCATGGGCCAGCGGGGCTCTTTTGAGGCAAAAACAGGCAGCCAATCACAGAGATGCCTGTCCACCCCGTCACCTCGGGTCAAAGCCACCCTGGGCATCTCATCTGGAATTATCGGGATTGCTGTGCTACCAAGTCTGACCCGAATCCCAGTCCAGAAAACAGTTTGCTTACTGTTTCTAACGTGAGAAGAAACGATAGCACCATCCTGTGATTAGCACTCGATTCACAGTCTGCTAGTCACCCGCGGTCTCCGAATAATTTACCTGGCGGCAAGGTTTCTCCTTCCCCAGCTGGCTGTGCCCTCAGTACTGTGCAAGCCAGGAGAGGAAGGAAGCCAGGCTCACCCCAGCTCTGTTAACTGGACACTGTTAACGGACACCTCCTCAACACAGCACGAAGGTCACGGACAAGCTCGCACGGGGAGCTCGGGAGCTCGGAAGTTGTGGAAACTCACATTTAGTCGGGATATGGAACACGCGGAGTTGTACTCAGCACTGCTTAGGTGTAGGCTTCTCAGTTTTTAAAATTTAAAAACTTACTGTACCTTGGAGACGGTAGCTTCCTCCCAGCTATTATTTGTGCTTAAAGAGAGCTCTGCTATAGGAGACACCAGCTTACCCCAAAAATAACGAGAAGAACAATGGTGACAGTAATACAAACCCTCATACCCCAAATCGAAACTATCTCATGGCTGCTAGCTCACGCTCATCCCAAAACACAGGTGTGAAGGTGTAGACTTCTCAGTCCACTGGAACTAACGCCAGTGGGAGGGAAGGGGCGGAGGGGGCGGAGGGGGGTGGAGAGGAGTGGAGGGGGGGCAGAGGGAGGCGGAGGGGGCGGAGGGGGGCGGAGGGGGCGGAGGGGGCGGAGGAGGTGGCATTATTATTTGATTCAGGTAGTTTTAGAAATGCTGCAACCGTCACTCTGGAAGGGACCATCTCTGTGTGGTCTATACAGAAGGGTCGACACTGCATTTTACCCAAGAGCCAAGCGTGGCCTCTAAGGCCTTGGCCTGGTTCTATCAGCGTGAGCTCCAGAATAAAAAAGACAAGAAGGAAAGTTTAATATTAAATGTGTTGCGTGCTTGGCTATGCTAAGGGAGGTGGGAGCCGCTCTTTAAAAAGCAGAATTCATTTTGTGGCTGGCCTAAGTAAGAGCCGTTTCTCAAATGGAGACGAGCGTTTTGCTGCCCGATAGAAGGGGCAGTATGAGGACTGCCCCTGCGATGCTGGCCTCTGGAAGTGTCCAGGGTACCGCATTTGTCAAACTTCTTCTTGGAGGGAGGATGGTGGTCATCGTTAGGCATGGTCTACCTGGCTTGTCAACTGTAGCAGCTTTAGACATGCATTAAATGCCTGTGGCGTAAATGAACCAATTTAGTGTCTGTTAAGGTTTTCTCCAATGAACACATGTATTTCCCAGGCCTGGGCTTTTAGGAGCTTCCCCAGGCAGAGTTCCTTCAAGGTCCCCTGAGTTAACGACCAGGCTTTCCTACAGTTCTGCTTCCTTTAGGAAATACTTAATTGGAGCTGGCTTGGGGGTGTTGAACAGCAAGCAGGAGCAACAATTACTTTTGTCTGCCTTTCAAAGATGCTTCAGGATTTTCTCCTTTTGAAAAGAAACACATTCTTTCTGTTTTGTCCTGGGAAGGATAGAAATGGCTCCATCATCAAGGGTCCCTGCTTTCCCCTGCCAACTCCACTGCAGTGGATAATCAACACTATAGACAAGAGTGTCTGTGTGACCGGAGAGGGGCAGAGCTAGCAAAGGGTATCCTGGGGATTTCTGACCACAAACTCTCTTTACACACACACACACACACACACACACACACACACACACACACACCCTGCCCAGAGAGCTTGTGCAGACATAGCTACCCAAGCCTACCCCCAGAGCTTCTATTTTAATAGCCCGAGATGTCCAAGAACATGCATTTCTAACAAGCTCCTGGACATGGATATGAATCTGCGTACCACACTTGAATGGCCCTGCAGAAGAATATCTTTGGACCCAGTTTTAGTAACTGTTTCAAAAGATGCACAGATTGATCTCCTGAGAGCCAAGCTCTCCTATTGGAGCCTTGGCCCTGTTCAGAGTCATAAACAAAGGTAAAACAAAGAAATGTCAGCAATTTCCCTTTGCCATCCCGAGCACCTGCAGGGGGCGCCCTTTGCGCTGTGTTCTTGCAGAAGGGATGTTTGTTGCCCTGTGATTACAGTGATGGCAGTATCCAGTCAAATGTTAAAGATAAATTTGTGTCAACTCACCCTCAGTTTTGCAGACTGTCACACACACGAGATTTCACTTACTCCCATCATAACCTTTGGAGATGGGTAAAGCCAATAAATAGGTTTATCACTGTTCTTCAAAAGATAACACTAGCGTGCAAAGATAAATGGTTGCCCCGGAGTCCTACAACCAGTTGGTGTCATAACATAGTCTGAAATGTTCAAGTCCTCCCTAAGCATATGAAACCATGAGACAAAAAGTATTTTAGAAAAGCAAACGAACCATTCTGGCATTTGGTTGGTGTTCAGCAGCCACTGTGGAGAGAGCGCCGTACGTGCAGTCTGCTTTGACACACGAAGACACGGTCCCAGGGAGGGGAAGGAAATGCACAGATCTTACCGTTTTTCCCACTCGAGATGGTGACCCCTTCCTAGTGTCCATTGTAGAGCTGTGTTCCTTCTGGAGAAAATTTGAACACGTTTTAGGGACTTAGTTTTGTCTGGTGAAACAAGTAAATGTTGTAGTTGTATATATAAAAGAATCTACTTGTATCTGCTCCTCTAGCATCCAGTTCCCAGCTTGACCAGAGTCATCCCAAAGTTCACTGACAGCAGCCAACAAGAATCCGCCACTGTCCTGGGTTGTTTCCTCCAAGTGGCTCATTATGTTCAGCAGAGAAAAAGCATGCTTCCCATGCTGGGTGCTCCCCATGCTGGGTGCTCCCCATGCTCGGTGCTCCCTATGCTTTGGTGCTCCCCATGCTTTGGTGCTCCCCATGCTGGGTGCTCCCCATGCTTTGGTACTTCCCATGCTTCGGTGATCCCCAGGCCTCTCTGTTGATCGCTCCCCATAAAAGAACCCAAGTCAAAGTCAACTCCAGGTTCACACCCAAGGGTTCCAGGGATCCTACAGAAAAGCTCTGGTTCAAGTCAGTTTATACAACAAAATAACGTTTCAAGCAGTTGGTTTGATTCTTCCCACCGCTTTTGTCTGTGAAGTGTCGTCAGTGGCTGGGTCTTCTGAGAAGCTGGAGTTTTAAACTGGTAGAAACAGAGGAGGAGGTTGTAGTTGCCCAAAAGTTCTCCAGTTGAAATCAAACTAAGAGCTAAACTTGGGGGCTTCTTTTATTTATGTATGTATGTATAACACTTCCAGGTGGCAGAACATTCAAGAAATAACCAGAAAAAAGTGTCTAGTGAACAGTGCCTCACCACCCACCCCGGTCCCCAGGTCTCCCGGTATGTGTCCATGGGCAAACTGCTATGTGAGCCCTTGAGCTGTCTTCAGGGACAAATGGTGCCAAGATACGCAAGGCCCGGCAGATTGGCAACAGTGAAGTCACCGTGTTAGTGCTGTTAGTTCTGCCTGTTGAGGCGTCAGGGATCCGGAATCTCTACAGCTGGCTACAGAGGCAAAAATCGCATGTAGAGGAACACAACCCAAGTGGGACTTTTGGGCCAGCCACAGCTCCGAAGACTTTCCTTCCAGCAAAGACCTCTGCCGGAGAGTTTCCACTGGATTACTCTTTCCTCCCGGCTTCCCTGATGAATGTTTCCAAACACCTCACACAGGGGTCCCCAAATCGGCACAGTCCTCATGACAAAATCCATTTTCTTTTTCTGAATGATGATGTGTTCGTCTACATGCTACTGGCTACTTCTTGGTCCGGTGGTGGAAGTCAGAGTCATTACTTAGCAATCAGAGGACATGAAGCACAGAGTATCTATGTGCTCTTGGGCAATTTATTATCCTTTCAATGTGCTAGGGTCAATAAGATGAACATAACGGTACTTATACCATAGAATCACTGCAAGGGTTATCATACACAAATGTAGCTGCCACTATTCTACAGTACCACCCGTGTTTGGGGAAAGTCAAGGTGTAGCTTCTGTGTCTGTGATGTTTGTCACTTGCCTGTGAAATCACCAGTATGGGTGTTTTGACATTATAAAAGGCTAGTTAAATACAAGATATTTTTGTTTCCTTGAGAATTAAATAATGTACTTTTTTTTGTTCTGAATTTAAATTATTACTATTTGGTTTTTCCTTTTTTATTATTTGGTTTTTCAAGACAGGGCTTCTCTGTGTGACAGTCCTGGCTGCCCTGGAACTGGCTCTGTAAACCAGGCTAGCCTCAAACTCACAGAGATCCACCTGCTTCTGCCTCCCAAGTGCTGGGGTTAAAGGTGTGCGACCCCAATGCCCAGCATGAATTTAAATTATTATGTCTGAAAAGATAGTCCCCACTTTTAGTTACCGCTCCCCATCCCTGCCTTTTAAAGTTGCCCATGTCATGTAACTGAACATGCAGTTCAGTCTCTGAGAAATGTTACAGAGATTGGATGGTCTCAGCCACGGCATGCAGAGTCTGTTTCTCTTTGCTCCGAAGACTCATGATCAACCATTCCGCCACCGTAACTTTAACTGTAGAATGCCCGCTGTGTTTCTCCAGGCCTCCAACCCCGGGCAGTTCGAAGGTGACAGTGATGCATTGTGGCAGCGAGGCCACGTTCCAGAATCTGCCATCTGTCACGGTCGCGTAGGAATAAACACAGATGCACCTGATGAAGCCCTGGTTGTCTGCGGCAACGCGAAAGTGATGGGAACCATCATGCATCCCTCTGACAGCCGGGTGAAGGTGAACGTCCAAGAGGTGAGCCTGCACTGTGCCCAGAGCCCTTCCTCGGACACCCCAGCCAGGCGCCCGGGGCTTCAGTCTGACTTGATGGCCAGGGCGTGTTTATGTGCCTGCAGGTGTGCATTAACCTCCTGGCCAGCTCACGTTTATTTGTCACACGTTTGTTTGAAATAACAAGTTGCTTGAAGATAACGGTGGTGGGAACTGCTGGGGCATCTCTAAAGCTGTCCCAGTCTCTGGGGTTTACCAAACACAAACACAGCCAGTGGGAAGTGGCAGCTTGTTTCCCACAGGTCGGTGCCTTCCTGTCTCCCCTTGGCAACCCTCCCTCTCCAGCTCCTTCCTTTCAGGGTCCCTTATGCTGGCTCTGCAAGATCTCTGAGGATCACTTGAAAAGCCCCCCCCAGTGGGGACCTTACTGGGGACATCTGATGCCTAGCTCCATTTAGGACAAGCAGTTGCCTAGTGCCTATCAAAGTCTGGCCTGGGGATCTACTTAGATAAGAGTCAGAGCCTTCAATTGTCCAATGCAAGCGGCCTTGCCTGACCCTCAGGAGTGTCTTATCTTCTAATTGCTTGGAAGAAGAGTGCAGAATTCTGGAAAGTTGTGGTAGCTCCGTGGGCCAAGGAGCTCAGGATGAAGACTGAGCCTGGGGTCAGGCCACTCCTGCTTCCGGCTTCCCCAGCATCCACTGTTCCTTCCCCGTGCCCACCACTTCCCACCGTCCCACTCATATTTCTTCTCACAAGACTGTTGAAATTTGTTTTAAGCTCACTTCCCCTCCTTTATTTGGTCTCCCGTTAACCCACAGAGCATCTAATCTGTTGTCCTTGGCCTTTCTTCCAGACTGAATCCCTTTCCCAGCGCAAATGTGCACTGGGCTTTTTGGACTGACCCCTGAGAGCATTGCCACCAGGGTGGTAATTGCTGACTTTCACACTGCTTGCAAAGCTGCAGCTCACTTTAGGGCTGTGGTGACCTCCTCCTTGGACGGGAATTCAGGACTAGAAGGCTCTATAAAGTTTGAGCTTTAGAGAGACATACACTGGCTGCATTTCAGCTCACGCTAACTCGGACACGTCCTTGCATCTCGCCACACCAGTGGCTTATGACATTTCAAGCAGAAGTCTCGGTGGAGTGTCACAATTTGAGAATGCCCTCCACAGTCCTGGCTGCTATCTCCAGGCCAACACAGATTTTCATTTACCAAAAGTCATCCCGATTTGCTCTCGATGGAAGAAAATACATAGTCTCGAATAACAAACATCCTGAAGCCTCTCAAATCCTTCTAGGAATCATTCTTGGTGTACATAATGTGTTCCCTGCCCTAGACTGTAGAGGAGAAATTTCCCCCTCCTGCTTCTGTTCCCAGCAGCCTGAGAGGATAAAGAGGATTGTAGACTATGCTTAGAAGGCTAGAGATGCACCCTACAGCATCAGCTCAGGACTTTAATCCAGGGTTTACAACCCAGATCTAGAGATGCTTGAGTGTGAGCATTTTATATGTCATGAGCTTTTTCTAAGATCACATGTGTGGAACATTCTTTAACCCGTATAAAACTAAGTAAACAGCAGATTTACTTGCAAAAAAAAAGCATATTATTAATATTATATGTTAAAATCGTCTCATATTGGCATGTGTGTTCTATCTGTATTTGTGAAATGGATATATTCCTAAAACTTCTACCTGTCTCATTTGCCACTCATTACAGACATGAGATCGATGGCGGTAAAGTCATCGGGGGTGGCATGGATTGGGTGAACTTCAGATTTTCCTCTTTCGGACTCAGGTTTTCCAAACTTTTAGTGAAAGAGCCATCCTTCCAGAGTTTCTAGAAGGATCACAGACCGTTTTGTGCCGCTATAGTGAAATGTCGCTGGGAAATGAATACACAATAGAAATTTATTGCTCATAATTCTAGAGGCTATTCCAAGGAATCCCAAGATGGAGGGACTGATAGGTTAACTGTCTGTTGAGGGCTGCGGTTAAAGGCATGCCAAGGAAGTGTGCGGAATACTGTCTGCACATGATAGGAAGATGGAGAGACACAGAGGAAAGAGGTTACTGAGCTAGTCCCTTATGTTTTTGTTGTTTGGTTTTAGGCAGAATTCCACTGTGTAGCTCACCGAGATGGACCTGCTCTGCCTTGCAAATGTAGGGAGTACAGGCTTGTACAATCCCACTGCACTCTTTCTGGACCTTTGTCAATCCATGTGTGTGGGGACCTCATAACTTCATCCCCACTGTGGTGGGTTAAAATATTAAAATGTTTAGGGAGCTGATTGCCTGGCTGTCTGGGGTCTTTTGTGATTCCATATGAACTTTAGGGTTCTTTTCTATTTCTATGAAGAATGTTGTAGAAATTTTTATTGGTATTGAACCTGAAAATTGCTTTCAGTACAATGTTGATTTTCACAATATTAATTCTACCAGCCTGTGGCCCTGGAGTCTTTCCATTTTCTACTATCTTCTTCAATCTCTACTCAGAGATACAAAACTGTGAGAAGTACGGTTTTTCCGCCTACCACCGCTGGTCTTGTCCCGCCGCTGCGCCAGCCACAATTAACACACCGAGACTCTGTATTTGATATAATTCTGTTGGCCAGGTACTAGTTTCTTATCGGCTAGCTCTGTCTTAATTATTAACCCATTTCTATGTATTTCCACGTGGTCTTCTTACCGGGGAAAGGGGCCAGCGTCTCGTCTCCCCAGTCTCTCCATCTTGACTCTTGCTTACTACTTCCTCTTTCCTCCTTGTCTCCTAGCCCCTCCTATCTTCCTTTCTTATTGGCCAACAGTGCTTTATTATTAACCAGTATGAGAAACATATATACATAATGGCATCTCCCATCACAAAACTTCCATTGAAGAGGCTCCTCACATCCTTGGTTAGGGTTGTTTCTAGCATTTTATCATTATCATTATTTTAATTATTATTGTTATAGGTATTGCAAATGGGATCATTTTTCTTATTTCCTTTTCAGCAAGTTCACTATTTGTATAAGCAAAAGCACTTATTTTTCTGTTGAATTTTTCATTCTGCAATATACCTGATAGAGTTCTCAGGAGGAATCTGTAGGGCCTTTTTGGTGTAGAATCACGTGATCTGTGAATAAGGATAATTTTAATTTTCTTTCTGTTTTAACCCACTTATAGTGTCTCTTACATGGTGACTTTGAGTACTGTACTGAATGCGAGTGGGAACCTTTATCTCCTTCCAGATTTTAGAGGAAATGTTCTCAGGTCTCCTATTATATAACACTGGCTGTAGGCTTGTTTTATATAACCACTATTATTTTGAGGCATATTCAATTTATTCCCAATTTGTCCAAGACACTTATCAAGAAGGCATATTGAATTGTGTCAAATATCTTTTCTGCCTCTATTGAGAGGATTTGTGATTTCTGTCCTTACATCTATTAATTCTGTGTATTGCATTTATTGATTTGCTTATGTTGAATAGCCTTGCTGAGGTGGAGCCCAGTTAGTCATAATGTGTATGTAACCTGACTTTGTTCCTGGATTCAGTTTGCAAGAATTTGGTTGAGAAACTTTGCATCTGTTGTCAGCAGGAAACTGATCTGTACTTTCGTTGTCTTTGGTCTTTGTTTGGTCTTGGTATCAGGATAATGCAGGGTTTGCAGAACGGATTTGGTGCCATGCTTTCTCTTCCTGGTTTGGGTTGGCAGAGTGCTGGGTTCCCCAGAACTGCTACTTTGCAGCTGGCGAAGGCAGGAGAGGGAAATTGCGTTTTCTACATGACTCCTATTGGTTTGTATTAGTACCCTGTGCTTACCCTGGTCAGGGTTGCAAATCTCTCTGGGGTCCCAGGAGCCTTACCTCTGTGAAGCTGAGTCATGGGGATGAACGATGCTGAGGCCTGATGTGATGGTCCTGGCTGTCCTAGGGACAGCCGCCCTGGAAAAGGTTGGGGCAGTGGCAGCCGCCGTGCCAGTCACTGCTTTGGGAGTACGCACCAGTGGGGTGGCAGACACAGTATGGATGCAGGGAGGCAGGCGGTCTGGTGTCCACTTTTGATCTCAGTGGGAAAGACTCACTGATGATGCTGTAGGTGTTTGCTAGAAGACACGTGGAAGGCTGACTTGGAAAGGGCCCAGGCCAGCATGCGGAATCCGTGGTTGCGGTGGCTGATGTCAAGTCAGACCTTGGAGGAAGTTCGCTAGAGAATGGGGCTCATGTTTGTCAGTCAGTGGTCGCTGAGGTGAGAAGCTTGCTTGGGCAGTACAGCTGGGCCGACTCCCCTTCTTCCCCAACTACAATCATCTACTCAGAGAAAGATAGCTTCTAGTCTGTCATTTTACCAAAAGTCCGTAGGTGATATATTTCTAATTGCCAAAGCAGCATTGATTTCATAGTGCAGCAATATTCTAAAATAAAAATCAGGGAAGATACAGAAAAGTCACCGATTTGTTGTTTTTTTTAAATCAGATTAATGTAGTTAAAGTTAGATAAATCTGTTTTGTGAATTTATTGAAAAATTCTTCAAATTACAGGGGAATCTTTTGGATTGAACATTTAGTTTTTTTTTTAGAGAAGATTAACATTACTTTCTTGATGTCAGTTTTCCGGAGTCCAGTAAAATGTTTATTGAGGACTTGGCAATGACAGTTGGGGACATCATTAGACACAGAGCTGGGAAAAAGGATGCTGAACTGAACCCTGAGAAGCTTGGGAAGGAGAAGAGGGCAACTCACTCAGAGAAACTTCCTCCAGCAAAATGACCAAAACAATCCAAGAATATGGGATCCATCCTTACCTCAATGTTGTCCTTGAACTAGCATTACGTTTTCAGTTTCTAAGTAGAAGCAAGACAGCGAACCTCTGGACTCAATTGAAGAGAACACCTAGGAACCCTAAACAGGCTCTCCAAAGTGAGAATCCTCAGAGTTTTCTGAGAAGGGACAGGGAGAATGGGGTAGGAGGCACGTTGGCCTCATAATTTAGACACAAAGCTCTGAGTCCATGTTTTAGGGAATGGAAGTTACCAGTGTGGATCTTAAAGCCTTGGCTTCCCCGAGGAGAAGGTAGGAAGCCTCTTCTAATCTGGTTCCATCGACAAAACATAATTGTTGTTCTTTTGCTATAATTATTGCCTATGAAACACAAACAGGAGACTCAGCACCCACATGGAGTTTATTGAGAAAGGGGAAAGAAAGGGGGGTAGCTGGTGGCCAACCGAAAGCAGGGGAGAGAGAGAGAAGAGAGAGAGCAAGAGAGCAAGAAGGAGCAAAAGGGAGAGAGAAAGAGAGCCAGAGAGAGAGAAGGAGCCAAAGAGCGAGGCATGCTTGGTGAGCTTGCTTTAAAAGGGAAACTTGCGCATATGTAACTATGTAAAGAGTCCCCTGGCAGCCAGGTAAAGCTTGAGCAGCCAGGTTAGTCATGAGGTAGAGAAGACATGGCCATGAGCATCCCGCCCATCATCAGGGGGCGGGGTCAGCAGAATGCTGGTTCCCAACAATAATCAGTTGCACTGTTAATCTCCCTCTACTCTCAGAGTCATGCTTGATGTTGATTTGAATAACAAATACTTTGACAGGTGACTTTTACTCTGCTTTAATCAAATCAGGTTGACACAAATGAACAGCTGAGAAGAATAGCCCAGATGAGGATTGTTGAATATGACTACAAACCAGAATTTGCATCCGCCATGGGGATAAACTCTGCCCACCAAACAGGTACACAAACAGAGTCCCTTCGATTTCCTGTTCTCAGCTACGAAGCTCCTCCTTGTCTCTATCATGAGCTTGTGTGTTGTGACATTGGACACGCGCCGATCCAATACATCCTCCGTGAAGCCCACAGTCATTGGAACAGGGAAGGTTAGAGAATGTGTGGGTCACCTTTACTTACCACCTCCATGCTGCACCCCAAGTCCTGGGAGAGGATTTTGAATATATTGCTTGTGAGGCGAGGGTTCAAGGGCAGAGAGCAACACCAACCGTATGAAGAGGAGCCCTGGGTCTGGGGATGGAGTGAAAGGGTGTCAGACAGGTTAAGCTTGGCAACAGAACATTCACACTGTAATGCTTATTCCTCAGCCCGGGGCATCCTACAAATAAGAGGAGCACATAGGGACACAAAGGACTCAAACTAATGACTTGCTTCCTTGTATGTGTAGGGATTTAAACATGCTTATTCATCTTTCCCAACATTAGGCAGAGTCTTAATAAAAAGTGGGAGGGTAAGGAGGAGGGGGAGGAGTGGGGGGAGTGGGGGGAGAGGGTTCTACTTTTAATTCTATAATCGTTCTCGCCTCAGTTGCAGATGAAAGCAAGAGCTGAGTCCCCATGGCCTTTTCAGTCCATTCTGATGTAGGAAATCCCTGGGCCACCCCCATTAACACTGTTGGAGTGTTTTGTGTACAGGAATGATTGCCCAAGAGGTGCAAGAGATCCTGCCCAGAGCCGTAAGAGAGGTTGGGGATGTCCCCTGTGGAAACGGGGAGACACTGGAGAACTTCCTCATGGTGGACAAGGTAATCAATTTTCAATGAATGACGGCTAGCTGTGGCTGTCACTCACCACTAAACCACTCCAGTGGCAGCACAATGGGCAGACACAGTTCACCCAGACACATGGCTTGAAAAGACTAATTCACTGAGCTGTAGAGAGAGTGGGTACCAGTTACCACACACTGGTCACAGTAGATACCACTAAGTCCCAAATAGGTTTGCATCCTGGGAAGTGCCAAATGGCTGAGGTGGTGGATGACTCAGTTGATGGACTTCAGTCATTATATGTTGTACTTAAAAAAAAAAATCAGAATGCCACTTTATACCTCATATGTAAATATACACATTTCCAACATAGAATAACAGCAATGATGATGATGATGGTGATGATGATGATGGTGATGACAGAGATACTGATGATAATGATGATGGTGATGATGATGATGGTAATGGTAATGATGGTGGTGATGATAATGTTGTTGGTGGTGATGATGATGGTGATGATGATAGGTCCCACAAGGGTAAAAGGACCATACAATGGTTAGAATTCTTTTCAGTTGGGATTATTGAAGGAAAACTGGCCCAGACAGAGTCCACTTTGTGTGGCTGTTTTCAAAATAAGGTCCAGATAGCATGGGAAACTTTAACAAAAAGCTCAGTCGTATCTCAACTTTAAAACCAGAACTACAGTTGGAGCAATGGCTCAGTGGTTACATATGGTACTTGCTGATCTTCCAGAGACCCAGGTTCAATCCCCAGCATTCACATGGCAGCTCACAACATGTAACTGCCAGGCCTGCACTCATATGGCCCACAGGCATATATGAAGGCAAAATACTCATACACGCAAAATAATGAAATAATTAAAAAATAAAATAAAATAAAAGCAAGACTACAACTTATGGCAAAATACGTTTTATGGTACAAGGAAAATAGTAAATTTACAATGTGCTTCTTCTTGGAATAATTAATGATTGGACATAATGTTGCAACTTTTGCAGTTTTCTTTTTGATGAGACTGTGTTTAAGTTCCTCAGTGGGATCATAAAGTGGGTCATTTTTACAATGATAATCGTGAGTCTCTTCTGTTTCACCAAGGGCTTGTGTAAATCCTCGATATTCAAATTACTCTCTGTTGAAGGATGCCCTTGTGTTTCTAGATTAGGCCTCTCACTAGATATCCGGTCTAAGTCAGTCAGTTTCTCTCTTGTCAGTGTTATTTGAGTAGCTCTGTAATACCGCGCCGGTCAATAGTGTGACACCCTGCTCTTTTGCAAGGCCCACAAATTACTCTGCTGCTGGCTCACTGTGCATTGGATGGATGTGTTAGGTATGGAGAGGAAAGACAGATTGCCATAGGGATTTCTTGAACTGTGAGCATGCATGTTTGAGTGGAGACTAATCTCTAATTCGTTAATTCATGGGGAAGCGCTTCTCAAACTTCAAAGTGCCCACAGCCCGTTGCAGGGGTGAGAAGGTCTTACTAAAATCACTACATTCTGAAATGGTACAAATGGGACAGAAGCGGACACCTGTGGGACCAAGCGCCCTCCAGGCGATTCCAACCTTTCTTGCCAGCCCTGCTGGGCATGGCCAGGCTTGACACAGCAAACCACACTGCCTTTCTTGTGCTCAACTCCTCCACCATCGCCTGCTTGCAAAACGCTGTTCTTAAAAACAACGGGGAAGCAGCTTCTCAGGAGCTTGCTCTGCCCAGGGCTGTGAGAGCCACATGACAGAGCAATCCCTGCCTCTGCTGCTGGGAACACGTCTTCCTCGTCTTACCTGGACGGAAGCCCTTGCAGGAGCTGATGCAGAGGCCATGGAGGGCCTTGCTTACTGGCTTGCTCCTCATGGCTTGCTCAATCTGCTTTCTTAGACAACCAACTCAGGACATCCAGCCCAGGGATGGCCCCACCCACCATGGGCTGGGCCCTCCCCCATCAATCACCAATTAAAAAAATGCCCTACAGAGTTGACTACAGCTTGATCTTATGAGGGCATTGTTTTCAGATGAGGCTCCCTCCTCTCAAATGACTTTAGTTTGCATCAAGTTCACATAAAACAAACCAGCACACGTGGTAGTTCTATTTCAGGTTTTGAAGAACAGCCCTACTGTTTCCAAAATGCTGTCTTCTCATTGCAGCGAGAAAGTGTTCTAGCTTTTCCACCAACACTTGTCATTTTCTGAATAGCAGCCATCTTAGTATGTGCTTGCAATCTGCATGCTCTGAGTGATTAGTGACACCAAGTGTCTCTTAATGTCAGTGTTGACCATTGGGACATGTCCTGAGAAATGTCTATGTCAATTTGGTTTTTGTTATGGACGGTTCTTGGCCTGGCAGGTCCCGTGGCCCTTGAGCCCCAAATAAGCACACAGACACTATATTGGTTATAAATCTGTTGGCTGATGACTAGAGCTTCTTATTGGATAGCTCTGTCTTAATTATTAACCCTTCTCTATTCATCGAAGTATTTCCACGTGGTCTTATCTTACCAGAGAAGGGTCTGGACCTGCTACCTCCTTCCTCCACTACATGGCTGTCTCTGGCGTGTTCCCGCCCGCCTTTCCCAGACTTCTCCTCCTCTCCTAGTCCCACTTATCTCCCTACTTCATTGGCCATTGGCCCAGCAGTGTTCTATTCATCAATCAATAAGATAAACATACAGAATAACATCTCCCATCAATTTTTTGTTTGTTTGGGTTTTGGTTTTTTGCTTGTTTGCTTTGTTTTTTGCTTTTTTGTTTTGTTGTAATTTTCTGTATTCTAGGTGTGTTCATCCTTCTCAGATACACTTTCTTTAAAAATTATATCTGTTCTATGTTCTATGGTCTGTCTTCTCTTTTCCTTTCCTTTTCTTTCTTTTTTTAATGTGATACAGGGTTGTTTTAATTAGCCCAGACTGGCCTTAAACTCTTGGCAGTCTTCCTACCTCAGCCTCCTGAATCCTGTGACTACAGGTGTGTACCACTCCACCCGGCTGGGAAGTACCTCTTTATTCTCTTGAAGATGTCTTTTTATGTGCATAAATGTTTAAGTTTGATGTCCAGTTTATCCATTTTCTCTTTTGTTTCTTGAGCATTTGGCATCATATCTGAGACATCGTTCCCGAATCCAGTGTGAAGACTCTGCCCTTATGTTTTCTTCTGAGTGTTTGTTGTATATATTTACATCGTTCCTAAATCCAGTGTGAAGACTCTGCCCTTATGTTTTCTTCTGAGTGTTTGTTGTATATATTTAGGTCTTACATTTGAATTGATTTCATGGGCGATGTGTGTGAATATCCAATTTTCTGGTCACTTGTTAAAAACTGTCACCTAGCCACAGTTTGGCCCCAGCATCCGTCTCAAAAGCTACCTGGCTGTTCATACGAGTCTGTCCCTGGGATACCATGAAGGTAGTCTTGGGGGTGTATAAAAAGCAGGCTGAGCAAGCCCTGAGGAGCAAGCCAGTAAGCAGCACCCCTTCCGTGGCCTCTGCATCAGCTCCTGCCTCCAGGCTCCCATCCTGAGTTGTTCCCTGGTTTGTCTTGGATGATGGAATAGAGGAAATAAACCCTTTCTTTTCCAAGTTTCTCACGGTCATGGTGTTCTGATGTAGCACTAGGAGCCCTAACTAAGACGCCTTTCCCCACACCTGGCTGTGTCCTGCCCTCCTTAATCAGCCACAAAGACACCCTTTGTTTGTGAGCTGCCCTTTTCTTACTAGACCTTTTCCCTCCCATCCTCAATGCTGCTCAGTGTGTTTCTGCCCCAGAGCTGGGTTTTCTGCCCTAAAGACAGGCTCTGCCCATAGACAGGCTCATCATCTGGACTCCACTGCCCGGGCAGTGGTTCATCAGAAATGGTCAGACCACTTCTCTTTGTGAGGTTCAGGGTCATTCCACGGTGTGCAGCAACTTGCACGGACCCCACCTACCCCTCAGCTCGCCTTCTTTACTGTGAATAGCTGTATACTCTGGCTTAGCAGCTTGGAAGGCATTTGTGCTCAACTGAAATTACCTGTAAATGTACTTATTCTTTGCCATCTCCCTAAGGAGTTGTGTGAGAGCCGAAATGTATATTTTTCAAAATTATTTCTCCAGTACCTTATTGTACCTTTTACCCCAGGGCTTAAAGCACTATAGGAATTCAGCAAATGTTGAGAACATGAATTACCGAGTTCTGTGATGTCTGGGTTGATCCTCCCTTAGGCCTCTGAAGACACAGTCTTGAGTGTCTATCCCATTGCTCTGGCATTCTCTTTCTGGAAGTAGGAGGTCTACATTTCTTCAACCCCGTGCTGACAAGTCCAGGGCCCATTATGCTGTAGGCATCTGTTTATTCCTGGTCTCTGAATCCCAGTGAAGGGAAGAGAAGGGTGTTCCATCTGCCTAAGAAAATCTGAAGAAGTGATTTTTCTGGGAAAGGGGAGTTAAGAGTTGGCCTTGAGATGTCAATCAAACACTCAAGGCGACCATGGCCAGAAGGCTATGTGGGTTGTGGAACTCTCAGAGAGCAGCTGGGGACAGAGAGGAGGCGGTAGCAAAGCGTGAAGATGCAAGGAAGGGAGAGATTGTGGACGAGAGTCACAGATGAAAAGCTGGTGGCCAAATCTGGCCCGAAGACAGCTCCCCCCTCATAGTTTAAAAAACTTGCAAATCCATTGCCTATATTTAAACGATCAGAAATCATCTCACGCTGTTTTAGACTCTTGTCCTCCGTGAAGCGCATCAGCTCTGGGAACATGGAGCTGGGGTGAAGGCCCCCAGCAGGGACTTCCTGCGCCTTCCCACTGCAGCTTGTACAGGTCTACAGGGTTTCAAATTTATGTAGAAACGGGAAGCAAAAGGGTCGATGTGGACAGCTCGAAGAGGCATCTGGCTGAGGTTATAGAGCAGGGGTTCTCAACCTGTCCCCAGTACCATCAGAAAACACAGGTCTTTACATTGTGACTCATAACAGGAACAAAATTAGCAGTGAAAATAACTTTATGGTTGGGGGTCATCGCAACATGAGGAGCTGTGCTAAAGGGTTGCAGCATTTGGAAGGTTGAGAACCGCTGCTGTAGAGGAAGAAGGGTACCCAGAGAGGCTGGGAGGGTGCGGCAAGTGACGAAAAGGCATGGCCAGGCCAGCACCAAAGCCTGAAGTTAATAGGACCAGGGAGGAAGCAGGAGACAGATGAGCTGCGAGGTCCTAACTGGAACGGTACTGGATGCAGGCAGCCTTCATGGAACGAAATTCTAGCTGGCTGAATGTGACCCAGAGTATAAGGTCAGCCCTTGGAAGGCTGAAGCAGGAGGATCATGAGTTTCAGGCCAGCCTGGACTAAATGAAACCGTATGTCAACAGACAAACGAGCAACCCACCAGATTGCTGGTTGGTTGGTTCTTGCCCACGGCACTCTGTGACATCTGACCTTCTAAAATATGCTACTTCTATCGAGTGACATTGACTTTGCTTTTGTCTCATTAGTAAGGGCACCGTGAACCTCTTTCTTATAATCGGTCCTTACATTCCTTCTTCTGTGAATTCTATTCATTTACATGCATTTGTCGTGTGTGTGTGTGTGTGTGTGTGTGTGCGTGTGTGCGTGTGTGTGTGTGTGTGTGTGTGTGTGTGTGTGTGGACAAAAGCTCTCACTGGGCTCTGTTATTTTACTCTTTTCTGGTATTCTCAAAATAAAGCTAATATTCTAAATCTATCAAAATAGCTATAGGGAATGATAATTGTTTTCTTCTTCAGTGTTTTGGCCTTCTTAGTAGTGCTAATAACAGTCTAAAACTATGTTACTTCCTGTGCCTTGTTCTTACTACTGGACAGTTTCTTCATTAAGCAGTGTGCTCTCTGAAGGCAGGAACTATGTCTGCAGTGTTTGGTTCATTTCCTCCTACCATCAGGGAAGAGTGTGTAGCACACCATAGGAGTTTGACGGATAGGACTGATTCCACTCAAACAGTGGGGTTTGAAGCAGGTTAGGAACTGCGCATCTGTCCGTCCGTCCGTCCGTCCGTCCATCTGTCCATCCCACAGCACACACGTGGATATCAGAGGACAACTTAGCAGAGCTGGTTCCATTCTCCACCCTGTGGAGCCTAGAGAATGAGCTCAGGCCATCAGGCCATCAGGCCGAGCAATCAGAACCTTTGCCTCCTGAGCCATCCCACTGGCCCAGGTGAGAAACTATTGTTCCTGTTTTGTCTATTAAAGGTAGTTAGGCAGACAAGAGCTCCTGCTCCCGGAACCTCCCCACCTCCCATTGTTGATTACGTAATCACATTAGATTGTGAAATAGAGCTCCCCACTGTGGGATGAGACATAGGGACCACCTTCATCAGCAGTAAAAGACAGAAGCCATGTTGGCCATGCATGCTCGTCCAGTTTGGGCTCTGGCACTGTATATTTTTTTTTATTTTTATTTTTGCAAATGAAGCTACCTTGTTGAGTTACTACACCGTGTTCATGTGTTCCTTTGTGTAACACCAAGATTATTTTCTAACATTAGCATCAATTTCTATGACAGTTTTTTTTTTTTTTATCACAACTATGAAGTTGTGTTTCAGCTTAAGTACTAGACCTCACCCATAGGTGGACAGAGGTAACTGAATTTGATTCCCTTGTTTACGACCAGAGGTGACTATCAGTAAGAAATGCCTCAGTGTAGCGATACTCTGCTCAGCACTAATAAATTCAAACCTCTGCATGGAGACTCTTCATGTCTATGAGCAAAGAGTTCCTCAAGCATCCAGACATACATTCCTGGTCAGATACTCTCAGTGTGACCCTATCAGCAGGGTAAAGGACACTAAAACACACACACACACACACGCACACACGCGTGTACACGCATGTGTACACACATGTACACACGCATGCACATGCACACATGTGCACGCACATGCACACACATGCACACACGTACACGCACATGCACACATGCACATACACATGTACACGCACATGTACACACACACGTACATGCATATGTATACACACACACTATTTCTCATTTTTACAGGCTTCATTGTGATGATGTAGGACAAAGGTCAGAATTTTTAAGTTTTTTTGGCAAGAGTTGATTGCTATTACATATCCTAGAAACTTCCGTAGAGTCAGGACAGGCCATGATTATAATCAGAAAGGAGTAATAAATCTCCTCTCCATCTTTATTGCTTTCTAAATAGGAAAACACGTGAATTATCTCCTTGCCTATTGGACTTACTATAAGATATATAGTGCTGGAAAATGTGAGCTGGAGAAATTAGAGCTGGCCTTTTATCATTATTGACAAGGAACTAGGCATGTACGGCAATTGCTTATGTCTCCTAAGGCAGTTTAAAAGTCCCCTCGGGGGAGGCGTTGCAGAAAGTTGATGGTAGCGTAGGGAGGGCGTTACCGTTCTCCACTGTCTGCTTTGGTGAGGGTTTAACCACAGTGTATTGAGAAGGAATAAGTACAGAAAGGAAAGGGTATAAGCCGGGCCTGATGGAGAAATGGGGTGGGCTGCGGAGCCTGTGTGCGAGCTTAAAGTGGAAGGAGATTCTAGATGTGTGCGAGATTAAAGGGGAAGGAGATTCTAGATGATGACGGGCAAAGCGGTTTGGGCAGCTGAGAGGACATGTCCTGGCCACGTGACTCACTGTAAACATTACAGCTGCTGCTGTTTAATGTCTTCTGTAGTCTAAGCTTAGTGGGCCATCATATGACATCCATTCTCATTTAGAGTCATGGAATGGTGTTCTTATCTTCATTATTTCTGCCTTCTCTTTGTTAAACAAAAGGAAGAGCCTGGACCATTATTAGAACTTTAGAAAGGGTTTTGTCAGAAAATCTTTCACTTATTTTTTAAATAATTTTTTAATGATATGTACCTGTGTGTGTGAGTGTAGATACCCTGAGGAGGCAGGAAGTCAGAGACACCGGACTCCCCCCCTGGAACCAGAGTTACAGGAGCGACCATGTGGATGCTGGGACTAAACTCAGGTCCTCAACAAGAGCAGTATGTGCTCCTAGCCACCGAGCCATCTCTCTAGTCCCAAAGAAGAAGTTTTAATGTATACAAAATCAGTATAGTAATTGTCTTAGGGTTTCATTGCTGTGAAGAGACACCATGGCCACAGCAACAGGAAGTCACTTAATTGGGGCCGGCTTACAGGTTCAGAGTTTAGTCCATTATTGTCGTCATGAGAACGCGGTAGCGTGCAGACCGACACAGCTGGAGAAGGATCAGCGGGAGAGGGACACCGAGCCTCACTTGAGCATTTGAAAGCTCAAAGCCCACTCACCCCCAGCGACACACTTACCCCAACAAGGTCACACCTCCTAACAGGGCCACTCCTTATGAGCCCGAGGCGGGAGGGGGGGTTTCATTCAGCCACAACAGTAAGGAAAATCCACACCTCCCTCACTCAGGTTCCATAGGACGTTAATTATTTTTCTCACCACTGTGACAAAATACCTGACTCAGGTTCAGTCCCTGATGGTGGGGAGGTTCCTGACAGCAAGGGTCTTTGTGAATCAGGAAACGACGAGGTCTCAGGCTGCAGGTAGCCTGGGCTATACACCTCAACGGTCCATCCCACTGACACGCTTCCGGAACCGCTGTGCCCATCCTAAGGGTGATGAAGTCTGGAAACAGTGCCACCAATCAGGTGACCACGTGTGCAAGCATGTGAGTCTGTGGAGGGAGCTCAGTAACCATGTGTGCAAGCATGTGTCTGTGGCGGGAGCTCAGTAACCACGTGTGCAAGCACATGTGTCTGTGGCGGGAGCTCAGTAACCATGTGTGCAAGCACATGTGTCTGTGGCGGGAGTTCTGTAACCACGTGTGCAAGCATGAGAGTCTGTGGAGGGATCTCAGTAACCACATGTGCAAGCATGTGTCTGTGGCGGGAGCTCAATAACCATGTGTGCAAGCATGTGTCTGTGGCGGGGGCTCAGTAACCACGTGTGCAAGCATGTGAGTCTGTGGAGAGAGTTCTGTAACCATGTGTGCAAACAAGTGAGTCTGTGGAGGGATCTCAGTAACCATGTGTGCAAGCATGTGTCTGTGGCGGGAGCTCAGTAACCACGTGTGCAAGCATGTGAGTCTGTGGAGAGAGTTCTGTAACCACGTGTGCAAGCATGAGAGTCTGTGGAGGGATCTCAGTAACCATGTGTGCAAGCATGTGTCTGTGGAGGGAGATCAGTAACCACGTGTGCAAGCATGTGAGTCTGTGGAGGGAGATCATGTAACTACAAGTTGGAACCCATGAAGTCTTCAGGGGATCTCAAATTCAAACCCTAATATAAGACAGGTTCTTATCTCCAACTAAATTATTTAAACTGAGTTCCAAAGTTATATCAGTTTATTATAGATACTTTCACACATTCTTCCTGTCCCTTCCCATTCTGTGTGTGTGTATGTGTGTCTGTGTGTATCTGTGTGTTTGTGTGTGAGTGTCTGTGTGTATCTGTGTGTGTGTATGTGTGTGAGTGCCGTGTGTGTCTCTGTGTATGTGTGTGAGTGTGTATATCTCTGTGTGTGTATGTGTGTGTATGTGTGTCTGTGTGACTGTCTATGTCTGTGTGTGTGTGTCTTTGTGTGTGAATGTGTATGTGAGAGTGTGTGTGTATGTGTGTGTCTGTGTATCTATGTCTGTGTGTGTGAGTGTGTGTCTGTGTGTGAATGTGTCTGTGTGTCTGTGTGTGAGTGTGTATGTGTGAGTGTGTGTGTCTGTGTGTGAGTGTGTGTCTGTGTGCGAATGTGTTTGTGTGAGTATCTGTGTGTCTGTCTGTGTGTGAATGTGTGTGTGTGTGTTGTACAGCACAGGCATGTGGAAGCTCTAGGGGATAGTATGGCTATCATTCCTCAGAAGCACCACTAACCTTGTTTTTGAGGCAGGGTCTCTCATTGCTTTGCTCATTGCCTGCCTCTGTTTCCCCAGGGCCAGAGTTACAAGTGCATGTCACTGTGCATGTTTGGGTTCTCTCCCCTTGGGTTCGGGTGTCTTGCTTACATCTTTGTGCTTACACAGCAAAGGCTTTCCGTGTGGCGCTATCTCCCCAGCCTGAGGACATTTTTCTGAAAGGGACAGATCACCCCTTAAAAACCGAACTGATATACCATTATCACACACAAAAATTCACCAGTTAGTTGATGCTGGAATTTCACAAGTGGTTGTTTTTTTCTTAGTATGTATGTAGCTCAAAAGAAGTACACATATCCATATGGTTTGGACAGCCATTGAGAATCATTTTCTAGTAGATCTACTTCATCATTCTTTATTTAACCTTTGGCATTCCACTAAAATGAAGAAAGTTTTCCTTACTAGCTATGCAGTTACCTGTAATTGAGGAAGCAAAACCTTCATGCCTTCCTTTCTTTATGAGTTTTCTTTAAAGAAAGAAAGGAAGGAAGGAAGGAAGAAAAAGAAAAGTTGTATCTCTGATACCACCTGAAGGCAATCAATAAAACATCTCTAAATTGGGTACAACTTACAACTGTGGGTGCTTTTAAAATGCATTTGGTTCTTTGTTGTATGTTCTCTGGTTTCTTCAGGTTACTCTGACAGTCGTGGGTGGCCATCCCCTGCTTGCTCGGATAGCTGTCTGAGCTCTCCCTTCATACCATACCTACCCCAAACCTGGCTGTTCCTTCTCCTAAGAGTACTGGTTCCTCTATCTGGAGACAATGAAGGCACTCACTGTTAGTGGGTCAGAAATATCTCGTTGTTATACTTCCTCATGGGTAAGGCTAGGAAATGGTTTTCCTCTAAGGAAATAGAATCCATCAGGAATCCATGGTGATACTTAAAACTTAAACTTAGCATTGCTGGATTTTTATGCAAACTTTATGCTTTGTATGTATATCTTGTATCTTAAATGCTTAAAAATCCCTGGTCTTTATCATAATCGTGTATCTGTTATATTCCATTATAATCATAGATGGTGTATGTGTGCATATAATCCCTTACTGTTATTACTAACAGTATGACTATTAAACACTTAAGATTTCATTGCTAGTTATTCTTATTTGGTGTGCAGACTATATCTTTCTAAGGACTAGTCAATTACTGTTTTGAAGACATATTTAAAAAGAAATCCTTTCTGTAGGATTGAATCAGAAACTCAATACCACATTATGTTTATTCCTTTGCCTTTTCTTTATTGGATACTTTTTTTGTTATATAATTATGGTTCGACACTTAAAAAAAATACCCGCAATATTTCTCTCTCTTTGCATTTTATTGTATTTTATTTTTATTTTATAACCTTACAAAACAACAGATTCCAACTGGGGTTTTCATATGTACTGGATTTGGTTGATTTTTCCCAGCGCTGCCCCCTAACCTCCCTACCTCTTTCCCTGCTATACCCTTCGCCCCCAGCCTCTCCCTTCAATGCTGCTCTGGTGTCGACCCTACCGAGAACATCCTTCCTCCAAGTCCTGTGAGCCCCTGTCTAGTTTCTGGGACTTTACCCACATATCCTCACACCTGACATATGTATTTAGCAATTCAAGGGTAGAGTCACCTGTGAGGGAGAGCATACAGTAAAATACCCACGTTATTCTAAAGGCAAGTTTACACATATGTGCACATAGATGATATGCACTGTCCATAACACATAAGAAGGTTTATTCTGAGAGCCTGGTTTTATCCATTTTACCTGCCTTGCTTCTTCTTTCCCACAAAAAAAAAAAAAAAAAAAAAAAAAAATTAAACGGTAATGTTTATTTTTCAGTACGACAACATGGGCATATTTTGTATTTCTCCCTGGTTTTTAGAGAACATGGGCCCTCTGTGTATACTGTCCTGCATCTTTATTCTAACAATGTCACTGTCCCATCACCAAGCCCCTACTGACGGGCATTTGAGCTGATGTCAGCCTCTTTTCCCATCTTACGCTTTCCCAGTCAATCCAGGGAACACATTTCCAGAAGTGGGCGTTACCACCTCAGAAAGCAAGCAAGCACATAGGCAATTTTCTAGGCTATTGCTCAGCTCTGCTCTGTTGCTTGTTTTATCACTAAGTTCTTTAGATAGGGTTTTTTTTTTAATTTTTAAAATTTTTTAATTTTTATTACTTTTTTCCCCCGGAGACAGGGTTTCTCTGTGTAGCTTTGGAGCCTGTCCTGGAACTTGCTCTGTGGGCCAGGCTGGCCTCAAACTCACAGAGATCCACCTGCTTCTGCCTCTGCTTCCTGAGTGCTGGGATTAAAGGCATGCTTCCAACACCCAACTTTTAGGTAGATTTTTTTAAAGGCTATCTGATAGCATTTTGAGGGAGGGGGTTTGCACACACACACACACACACACACACACACACACACACACACACACACACTTAAAGCAAGCATAGCTTCAGAGAGGAAGCTGTTGGTCCTTAGCTTCCCAAAGCTTCCTGCTTTGCCAGGCTGCTAACTTGGCACCTCTCAATTTGCCTACTGCCGTTTGCAGTTTAACAATCAACCATAGATACTCCACTTAAATAGGGAGATGGCATGCAGCATCCAGTGTGGACAGATGGCCAAGTGACAAGGTCAGGGGGCTTCAGAAGACCTCCTTGGCTGGCTGGGAATTTAAGAAGACCATTCAATGTGACCCCTAAACTCTGGAATGTTCAGCTTTGATCCTCGGCCGTATTAGCACATACTCATCGTTCACAATAACAGGGTTAATCCATTCGTTTCCAGGCCTGCATATACCATACTTCAGTCCCTTTTCCAATGATTGTCTTTCGGGGTTTGAAACCCCAAACACCACCCCAAGTTTGACCTTCCAGCCATAGTCATTGGCCTGGCGGCTCCTGACCGTACTATACACCAATGGTTTTTATTATGGCTAAGGTGGACACATGTCACCCTGTGGCGGGGACGGGCCTGGCCTGGGCACCCTGGCTCTGGCAAGTTCCCCACCTTTGACCTTTCAAGTGTATTTGTGACTTTCATTGAACAGAAGGGATTAAGTGTGTTTTAAATTCTGTTTGAAGTTTTTGAGTTACACAAGATCGCTCTGGAGATGTTAGAGTAGACATTTCATCTTGAGAGTTATCTCATTTATGAACAAAGATGCTGAATTTAAAGAGCTTTTTACATTTTACCTGGCGGCAGAACTCAGGGGAAAGTCCGGGCCTTTAGCGTGATATTGTTTTTATTCTACTTTAAAATTCATTTTGGAGGCATGGTCTCTACCTGTAGCTGAGGCTGGCCTGGAACTCACTGACTCTACAGCCTGGACTAGCTGGAACTCATGATCCTCCTGCCTCAGACCCTGGATGCTGAGATTACAGTTGTATGCTCCAATGCCTGGCTGAAGTGTTGGCTAAGGCCTCCCTGGTCAACTTTTAGACTTGGCGTCCATCTTCCCAGGGAGCTGCTGTTGCTTCTTCAGGAGATTTAGCGATGCTCACAGACTGTTCTTGGAAGCCTGCTCTAACGTTCTTACGGGTTTTACACCCAGCACAGTTGGTCCCAGAAGATGTCTGTGGCCTTCAAACTTGACTGTCCCTCAGTGTCATTTCCTCTCTTGGGTTACAAGGCCACATTTTGGTTGTATTGCAAATTGATCAGAAGCAGTTTCTACAGCACAGCTGGCAGTTTGACAACCCCCTTTTGAGTTTCCATGCACTTGAGACTTCTCCCACGCTAACTTGAAGCTGGGGTGTGTAACCGTTTACAGTGGATAGTTAGTGTGCGGACAGTTCCCGGGTGGCCTCAGACCCCCCCCCCCCAGGACCCCATCCCCACCCCCCTAACCCTCCTGCTCTGCAGCTGGCCCTGTGTTCCTTCCCAGGACCAGATCTTCATGGAGAACGTGGGGGCGGTGAAGCAGCTCTGCAAGCTGACCAACAATCTGGAAGAAAGGATAGAGGAGTTAGAACTGTGGAACAAAAAGCTGGCCAGGCTAAAGCGCCTCAGTAGCAGCTGGAAGTCCTCTGTCAGCGAAGCTAGCTCAGTCAGGTACGTTCAGTGTCTTCACAGAGCTCTGGGGGAGGAAGAGCCGGCTCCTCCCGCATGAGACCACGCGGTGGCAGCAGCAACAGTCACACGTTCTGACCCTTAGGTCCCTCAGAACAGTTTAGGGTGCACTAACCTCCTGGCATTTTGGTTACTCTTTCTGCTGGTGCTCTTAAAATGAAATGTGAGACATTGGCTGAGAGCCTCAACCGTTATAAGAAGTGCTAAATATTAGCAAAATATAGCTCTCTTCAACGAGGAGAGCTGGTCATTTCTAAGTTTAGAATCATATTTGATTCTGAGGGGAGGTGGTCATTTTATTTTATTTTTTTTTTATTACTTAGGGAATTAAATGCACAGTTCCTGGGCTCTGGTTCTTCTTAAAAAAGATAGAAAAACAGTGTTAATGCATTCATCAATTCTTACTCAAGGTGCCCCCCCCCCACACACAAAAGACCTCCAATTGCTTTGACTTTGCTTTTTTCAAATTATCACTGTATTACAAAGGAAATGCCCCCCCCCCTGCTGTGTTTGTGACAGCCTGGGCCTTTGTCACAAACAACCTAGAGAGGCATTTGAATAGTAATCAATTTTTCTCTCTCTTTCTCTTTTTAAAGCAAATTTAGCAGAGCTGTTAGTACATCTTCACCAAGAAGGGCCAAAAAGCCCAACAAGGTAAACAGACTGAAATTTAAAATGAACAGAGATGGTATTTTCTGCTCAAAATAAAGTCCTAGCTGAGCCTCCTGGTGTAGCTCTGTATCCCAGCTTCCTGGGGGTGGGCGGGGGTGGGGAGGCTGAGGGAGGAAGCCGGAAAGGGCAAAGCCTGCATTTTATAGCCTGAGGTATAAAATGAGCTCAGGGCTAGCCTGGACAAGTTTGTAAGAGCCTGGGGAAGTAGTTCATAATAGTGCACTTGTCTTACATATGGGCGGCTGTTTTCAATCCACAGTAACACACACACACACACACACACACACACAATTTTAGAGAAACTGATCAACACATGTGTTCTTTGCTAAGCCCTAAATTAGGGCCTTTTGCACAATACCCAAGCTGTATGTTTTCTCCCTTTGTACACCCGAACAAGTGGGTGACATGCCATAGTCACCTACAGATTGCAAAGCCAGAACTTTCCTCAGTTTCTGCCTTCGTGACTGTACCTGTGTCCCTCTGCTGCGGCCTTCCAAAACCACCTTCTTCTGTCTCCAAAATGTGGATGGTGAAGGCGTCTGTCCTAAAGGGTTGGGAGGGTAACTGTGAGGATGCGGAACATTAGCGCATCCTCATTAGTTCCTGGAATACAGTAAGCGCTGGGTACACATTCAGGATCGTTAATGTTTCAGACTCACTACCTTTGTGGTCCTCATGCTGTGTAGCAGAAATGGTCCAGGGAGCTTGGTGGAGTGCAAATAATGATGCTCGCCTCACCACCTCCTGGGAAGTTGACTTCCCTTGCCTGCCACTAGAGGCTGCCTTGGGTTACTGGGTCTTTGAAATATGTACACGAGTGGAAAGTGGTGCGTCTAGGCTGGCTAGGGAGCGTTGGTTGTCAAAATGCTGCCATCAGCAGTTAATGAACCTCTAGGTAGGATGAGTGGCTGGAACCACCAGCTCTGGGTGCCAGCCAGGACATCTTCTGGAGGAAGCTGAGGTCACCTCCACCTAGTGCTAATGTAATCAATAGGATGGCCATCATTTGTCTCTGTCTCTCTACCGCTAAGAGGTAGGTAGCTGTATATACAGTGGTAGGTGATGGAAAGGCCCGACTGTTCCAGTTAGAATTCCGGTTAAGTAGAAGAGAAGGCGGTGGGTGGGGGTGGGGTGGGGTGGGGAGAATGGCTGCATGAATCTCACTCCAAACACAACCTGTTGAGACGGAATTTGTCAGGGCATTTAGTTTTTGACAGTCTCTATAGCAATCCTTAGGTATATCCACACTGGAGAATTGTTGCATTGTTAATTGGGCCCTGACAACTCAGAGATGCACTTGAGTATGATTATATATAGAAGAGAGTGAATAACATGGAGGTCTGTACAGGACCTGACTCTCAGTCTAATGTGTGGTCAAAGGACAGTGAGCAAGATCAGGGAGAGTGGAAATAGTCCAGCTGGGAGAAGCACTTATCTATGCTATGAATAATACTATTAATTCCAATCAATCCAACAAATTCCTTGAGCCCTTTCTCTGCATGGCAACAACCAGACATCCTCAGAACATTCCCAGAGAGAGTTGGGAAGGATGCCTAGCAGTCACGGACTCTGTTTCATTCAGACTTGCTTCTGGTGGCATTCATGAAAGACTTGGTACTAATAGCCCTAGACTTCGGTGCTTGTTTAAAAGTATATGGTTAAACACTCTCTTTTTACAAAAAGAATTCATTCCTTAACCAGCTAACAAGTCTAAGAAAGAAGTAAAGGGCAATGTAAAGCCTTGGTTCTTCCCACTCCCGATGACCCTTCAGTCAAAAGCATGATTTCGCTCTGGATTCAGAGGACTCAATACTCCCTACCACAGTCGTGGCCATCTCCTACTAAGCGCTCATTAGAGCAGGCAGGGCCCCTTCAGCTCCATTCCCCAAGTTTCACAGCCTGTTGCATATTTGTAGTTGCATATTTGTAGTTCTTGCTGTTTCCCACGCACTAGTTTTCATGGCGCTATGTATGTGTCTACCCTAGTGTACATTTCATTACCTTCCTAGAGACAATATTTACTGATTTTCATATCGTCTATGACTGTACGTAGTAGCAGTCAATAAACATTCATTGAAATGATAGAAGAGTAAACAAAATACGGGCCCAGAACTGTCCTTATTCATAGGTAGGGACATGGGACACACTATACAGTGTGCTTGGTAGGATTTTGTGTCACAAAATCTTTCCTATGGCTACCCTGACATTCTCCTGTAGGAACTTACTCCTCCAAATCTGGAGGAACTTTGGATCTCCTCAAGCCTGTTGGGAGATGGGCGCCTGGGTTCTGATGCCCTCATCTTCTGGACCGACTTCTTTGAGACAGGACAATGCTCTCATCTTCTGGGCTGTCTTCTTTGAGACAGGGCAATGTGGGTATGCACAAGTGTCCTGTGGACACCAGGGAAAGGCCAGGCTGCAGTAGCCTGCATCGCCAAGCAAAGGGAGACTTTCAGTGAGATTGTAGTGTTCAGTGGAGCAAGAGCAGAGTGGGCAGAGGAAGGAGGAGTCAACCGTCCTGGGGAGGCAGCAAAGGTCCCTGCTGGTTTGGATCTTCAGGCCCATAGCTGCTGTTCTGATATGTCCTTGTTCATCAACTTTGTCACAGGTCTCCTTTTCAGGAAGGAAGCAATCCTGTCCTAACTGGGTTTTCCAGACACTGGTTATAGCTCTAATTGCTGTAATGACGTTTTGGTAAGAAAAACTTCCATGCTATGCTGTTTTATTTCTTATTTTTTCTTTTCTCACACATGAACTGGGGAACGACCTTGTCATTGCTTTGAAGACAAGGAAGTTTTTAAAAACCAGGCACTAGTCTTTGATAGCTTAAAGACAAGGGAGCCCCTTTGAAATTCATATCTTGAAGAGAACTGGATTTATGTATCCCAATGTGAGATGAATGATGATTTTTATTCTTTTCAATCATTTGTGATTTAACAGCGGATCAGGGTGTCTGTGTGTGTGTGTGTGTGTGTGTGTGTGTGTGATATTTGTCTTTGCAAATAATTCTTTCAAATTCATTTTTTTCCCCTCTGTCTCGAGAGAAAGTGGTAAGTGGGACATCCTGCACAGCCCAAGCTGCCTGGCCACTGTTGTCCATTTGGATGCTTTGTATTCTTGAGTGAAGACTTTGTGTCACAGAGCCACCAAGAACCGTGAAAATGCATAGACACAATAAACTCATAGCTCAGACTACTGAGAAAGCAAACAAGCAAATGCAGTAAGGGAGGCCGTGGTCGCTTTGACCTGTGTCTCTGCCTGGAGGTGGTTGTGGAGGTGAGACTGGAGGAGAAGGCAGAGGCAGAGTAAGGTGTTTATGGGGGGGGATTAGGGAGAGGGAGGGGATTAGGGAGAGGGAGTGGATGGAGAAGTAGAAGAAAGTAGAGGGGGAGGAGGGAACAGTGGAGGAGGGAGGAGGGTGATGCCTCACTGTAATGCTGCATTTTCTCAGGCCTGGGGTCTCTAGGATCCCATAGCTGTTGTTGTTTGCTGCAGCTGTGGGCAGCGAAACACGAACCACGAAACTCAACAAAACCCAGGTGGAGTTTATTGGGGGAAGGGAGCAAAGGCAGGGGTAGGTGTTGGCCAAGGAGAAACAGAGACGGAGGGGGGAGACAGGTGGGAGGCGCTCGATTAAAAGGGAAAGCTTGCACATGCTTACAGAGTCCGTGTGCAGCCACCTAACACATGACATAGCCATGCAACACCGGGCCCTCTGAGCTGTCTAAGTATCTGCCTGAATGCCCCGTGTGTGTGCACCCTGACAGTTGTCAGGGGTGGGGTCAGCATAGTGCAGGTTATCGACAGTAGTCACTAGGATGGCTCCTACACTTTGTTTCTCTTGCTTGTGTTCTCTGGGCGTGTAAATAGTTTCTTTTTCCCTCCCCCCTCCCTCCCTCCTTCTTTTCTTCCTTTTTGGTTTTTGTTGTTGTTGGGTTTCTCTGTTAGCTCTGGCTGTCCTGGAACTTGCTCTGTAGACCAGGCTGGCCTCAAGATCACAGAGATCCGCCTGCCTCTGCCTCCTGAGTGCTGGGATTAAATATGTGCACCACTATGCATGGCGAATAGTATTTTCTTGTAGGTGGTCCAGCATAGTGAAAGAAAAGCTATGCTTTGTGAGAATGGGAAGGAAAGGTGCCTGGATCTTGCCTGGAAGAAGAGGCAAAGCAAGCGAAGTCCCAAAGGTGTTCCCTAGCTGCAGGACACCGTGTGGATGGCTCTCTGCTCTTTCCTCAGCTTTTCACTCTTAAAGTTTATACGATGGAGTGAGGGAGGGAGGGATCTGGCCCTGGGGATTAGACCCTGAGCTTTAAGCATGCTAAATATATACTGTCTCATTGATTATAACCTTAGTCCAGCACAGCTAATGCCCATGGTGGGAATATACCCAGGTGTTTGATGCCATGACCTGCAATTCCTATCATGGACCTTTGCATTTACCCCCTCATCCTTCTAAGTGCTTGTGGGTTCCCCAGCCAAGGGCAGGGTTAACAGACACATTTCATATACTCCGGAGATACAACCCCAGCCCCGTGAAGAGGTGACAGGAAGTTCAGTTCTGAGTAAAGACAGTTGCGTTTAGAGCGTTTATGAGATCTTCTGAGCCCAGTGTTGGCCAGTAGGACTACAAATGGGAGGTAATGGGCTCCTTGTGTTGGTTGTGGTCTCTGTTTTTCCTGAGAAGGATCAAAACCTGGGTTGCCTCTGAGGGGAGCATTTGCCTATTTCGTTCTAATGCACTAGATGTTGTCTGGCCTGTGCATTGAGACAGATGTCAAACACAAATGGGGGGGATTTTAGAATTGTTAGTGGGGGGGGGGTGGAGAGTGAGAGACACAGGGAAACATTAAGCAAGGGAAACCAGACCACAGTAAACGGTTGCCAGGGTGTCTGACACATCTTTAGACTTAGTACCATTTTTTTCCAGAAAGGACTGAGCCTCTTGGGCACATACCAGATGTCTCTAAGAACCCGTTAGGAATTCCTTTCTTGTGAATGGAATTCAGTTGTGGCACATGTCTTCGCTTTTATGCAGTGATGGTAAATCTACCACCTTCGTGTGAGAACAAAGTCCCGAGGAGTTGAGTTTGATAAGCAAGGTGTGAAGTGAGGCTGGCAAGACCTTATTTCTAGAACACTTCTCTGTGACTCGAGAGAGTCCAAACGAGAGTCCAAACACTCCCTACAAAAAGGCAGGCACACAACATTTACATGGATAAACATCGCTGGGATTCGCACCCCAAACCCCAGAACCTTTAAGGAACATTTTAACTTTGCTGCATAAATTGTATGAATGAGAGGAAAGGCATGCTCATTATTTTGGAGTCATGTCATGTGACTGCTTTGCTGTATTTCCTGTCCTCTTGCTACACAATGTGACTTATTGCACTGTGGAAGATGTTGGAGGTGACCAAAGGGTTTGGGATCCATGACTGACTGACCCCTGTCTCCTTTCATCTCCCGGCTCCGTAGCGTGGGTGGACACCACGAGCAGGAAGTGAGTTTTGTCCTTCTCTTTCCTGCAAGGAGCAGGAGCTGCCTCCAGCTGTTGACAGGCTTCCTCTGGTAACAGCTTGCCAGGGTGACAGACAGAGTCTGGTCTGGGGGAGAGCTCCTTCAGCACAGAGCACCCCCCCCCAGTGTCTGAACTACTGGGAGCCTAGGGTTCTTTTCTCTTTGCCTTACTCTGCTGGTTTCCATGGCATCTCTGCCAGCTACAGCTACCTCTCCCCCCCTCCCATCTGTGTGGCCTGTGAGTACATCCCTGGCCAGCTGGCATCTTGAGTGAGGTATATATGGAAACAAATCTGCTACATAGTGCTTTCTCCCTGTAACAGTGCCTTGACAATAGTCGCCCTTTATATACTGAGCTTGAAGGATCAAGACCAGCGCTACCCAAGTCTCCCTCCAAGGTAAGAGTTCAGATCCTTTGAGAGGAGGGCTCTAAAAACCATTCTTATTTATGTGTATCGTATGTGAGCACCCGAGGAGCCAGAGGAGGGCATTGGATCCCCTGGAGATGCATTTATATGCTGACTGAATTCTCTGACATGAGGGCTGGGAACTGAACTCCAACCTTCTAGAAGAGCGGCAAATGCTCCTAGTCATTGAGCCATCAGTCAGTTCTAAGGGGTCTCTCAAAGGACCATTTCCCTAACCGTTTTGTACTCCTCCAGCACCACGACACGTTCTCCAGAGCCAGCCCTGCTATCCACACCTTCCCCCTCAGGTATGGGCTTCCTGTTCCTAACCGTAAACCCAACCCATTCTCTCTCACTGTGCTACGCCAGACTTTGTGTGACCCTCCTTGACTCAATGCCTTGCAGTTACCCGCACAACCTTGGCAACCTCACAGACCTCCCCTCAAGTACCTGAGATCACTTTCTGCGAGATCCTGACGTGTCAGGAAACTTACTGCTGCCCTGTGTGGAGACCAAGAACGCTATCTTCAAGTCCTGCACAAAGACAGCTGGAGGCAGAGAGAGAAATCCGTCAGAGATGGTGGGCAGGTAAATGATGTTCAAAGAGAGACAAACAGGCCTTTGAAACCGAGGTTTCCCCTCGCTGATATTTCCCTGGATAGTTTACAAATGGATCTAGATAGTAGTTCTTCTCTCTGTTTGACGTAGAACCATCTATACAAACATGAACACATGAACCTGTACCCATCTGAATATTGAGCACCTTTCCCAGGGATTCCTCCCTGGGTTTCTCTGTGTAGCCCTGGCTGTCCTGGTCACTCTGTAGACCAGGCTGGTCTTGAACTCACAGAGATCCACCTGCTTCTGCCTGCAGAGCACTGATGTCCTGCTTTTATTTGTTTGGGCATAGGGTGTGCACATATGTGAGCCCACCTCTGAAAGGTGCAGACAGTAACCCCTCCGAGCATCCCCTCCTCATTGAGTTTGCCTACAGCCATCAGGGTATTTACTCCCTGATGCAGGATCTTTCCCAGGGTGGAGGAGGGCTGCTCTCTTCTTACTGAAGTAGCTTCCCCCCCACCCCAGTCTACGGCAGTGGTTCTCAACCTGTGTGTCTCAACACCTTTGGAGGTTGTCAAATAACCCTTTCACGGGAGCACCCAAGACCACTGGAAACATCAGATATTTGTGTTATGATTCAACAGTAACAAAATTACAGTTATGAAGTAGCAACAAAAATAATTTTTACAGTTGGGGTCAACACAACGAGAGAAACGGCAGTAAGGGGTGGCAGCATTAGGAAGGGTGAGGACCACTCATTAGGGTGATGTATAGCCTCAGGCTCCCAACACAAAAGAAGAGAGTGTTGGGTGACTGTCCCTTGCAACCAGATGTTTCTGAGGCATGAAGGACAATTAAAAAGTAAGGAATGAAATTAAAAAAGAAATGGAAGGCGTTAAAGGAGACAGGATAGCTCTCCGTGGGATGCAGACTCGTACCTGGCAATTGACTCGCACTGAAAGACATCGATGATGCGACCCCTCCCTGAGGACTCAGCCCACAGTACGTTAACTGAAGGAAAATCTGCACTGCTATGACATAACAAGCCGTAATTTCTCTTGTAGCTCTAAGTTGATTGTCTAAGTATTTGTAAACTGTCTTTCAGAAAAGCCATCTACCCTGCCCCCAACCTATTTCCCTACTCCTTAATGAAAAGTTTGAGAAAGACAGATCAAGGAGGATTTCAGAATACTCAGTTTCTACTCCGAGGAGGCAACCGAATGCAGTGGATTAGGTTTTAACCCGTGGAACGCATAAAGATTTAAGTAGACAGGAGAGTTTAAGTATGAAAAAACAAAGGGCCTGCCGGGAAAATGTCTGTGGAATGGCACAGATTATAACGTGTTGGTGAGCCTTTAAAAAAAAAATACAAAAGTCAAAACAGCACCTGGTATCCTCACTCATTCTGTTTTAGATACAAGAATTTTTTTGGAGAGTGAATGCCCCACAGAAAAACAGTCCCCTGTGCTAACGGTCATGATGGGCAGGGTTCATATTGACCTCTTGCTACAGGCCTGTTTTAATCATGAGACAAGAAACGTATCCTAGATACTGCACCAGAATTCAGTCTTCAGCACAATTGTTCTTAATAATACCCCCCATCTTCCACCAGGGCAGGATGGGTAGCATTTTACAGCTCCACTCTGGGTTTTAATTTAGTTGACTAGGAGGTCTCACCCACCCACCAGTTGTGAAATGCACCCTTAGCTTCCCAATGAAAACCACCTGCTCTGTACACTAAGTCTATAGTGAAAGTTCTGGAGGGCATGCGTAGAATGAGAGCTTCCCGTTTGACTCGCAAGAGCTCTGGTTCTCTAATAGCCAACTTTTCAGAGTTCAAGAGTCCCGCTTCAGAGAAGTGACAAGTTAAGGACATTTTGTAGGGCTTTTAAATTTTACTTTTGCCTTTGAAAAAAAATAATCATTTTCATAGTTTTAACCTGTAAGGTTATCTCTTCCCAACCTCCCCTGAAGTTCTCATCTTTGTTATTATTGTGTGAGTGGATGTGGGTGTGCACAGTGTGTGAGTGCAGACACACACATGCCGTGGAATTCGTGTAGAGGTCAGAGGTCACCCTATAGTCAGTCCTTGCTAGAAAAGCAAGGGGAAACCTTTTGTGTGGGTTCTGGGGACAAAAACAAGTTTAGGTCATCAGGCAAGCACCTTCACCCACTGAATAAAATAGGTATTTTAAAGATAAAGTCGCTGTAAAATAAAATAGATATCCTTGAAAGTAAAGTTAAGCCCTGACCCTCAACCTCACTTTCAAAAAAATAAAATGTTTTATTTTCAATTTGTGCACGAGCATGCACATAAATGTAAGTGTCATGGCAGCCAGGAGAGGGCGCTGGACCGTGGAGCTGGCGTTACAGGTGGCGGTGAGCTGCCTACCACAGGCGCTGTGAACCACACTTGGATGCTCTGAAAGAGCAGTACAAGCTCCTCCCTGCTGAGCACCAAACTCTCTTTTTATTACTTCCTTTTAAAAAAACCCTTTAGTGGGACATGGTATCCCATACCCTGAATCCCAACAGTTACAAAGGTTAAGAATTCTAGGCTATGCTAGCTTGCCTCAGACAGTAAGACCTCATCTCAACGCATGCACGCATGTGCAAGAACAATATATTGCAAGGCAACCGATTTTATTTATAGAGCTCTCTTCAAGAACTATAAACACAGTTCTGTGGAAGGGAAGGCAATCTGTTGTGTTATTGCCAGGTTTTACAGCGAGCCCCTCTCCCTGCAAGTTGGGCAAGGAAGTGGATCAAAAGATGGGGAAAGTGGACAGCATGGAGAAGTTCTAGTTTCTGCTTCTCTGTAGGCCTCAGTTGCCTCGGAAGACTGCAGCCTTCTGTGTGAGGCAATCTTAAGTGAAACTATTAGTAGAAGACTAACACCTAAAAGTTATTGTTGGAACAGCTCAGATTTAAGAAATCTGGAAGCCTTTGGGAAGGCATATGTATTTTTGTACGAAAGAAAATGAATATTCAGTCTTCTAGAAATTCTCCTATCTCAAGATCCACTAATGGAACACACCATTCTGGGCTGCATGTTCAGACGCTGTATCTCCTGCACGCTGGCCTCATTCCTGTGTACTGAGATGGGAAGAAACATAGACTGTGACATCTGTTGCAAGCACCCTTCACATCCTACCCTGGGAGTTTTACGTTTGAGTAAGGGGAAGATATTTAAAGGTTAAACAACTGGCTTCCCCCCCCCCCCCATTTTCTCCTCTTTCTCTTCTACTCTCTGCACTTATTTGTAGAGTGCCACAGAAAGCCTGCACTGCCCATCCTTTGAACCACAAACACAGACAGTTTCAAGATGTTCATAGCCCTGTGAGCGGCGTGTTAGTTAGCCAGGGCGTAAGAGGAGGGAGAAGTCAAGAGAGGCTTCCTCTAACCATTGTGCCCAGGGGCTCCTGCTTCCTATCCTGAAACTGAATGTAGAGACTTGAATGTAGACATAAGCCTGGACGGCAAAAAACAAAACAAAAAGTCAACTCTCTGAGGTGGTTTGGATAAGAAGTGTCTCCACGGTCTTGGACATTTGAATATTTCGTCCCCAGTCGGTGGGTGGTGCTGTTCGGTGAGGCTTGGGAGGTGTGATCCTGTGAAGGGGGCATGCCATTGGAGCCTTGAGAGCTCAGGGACTGCTGTTTGCCTTCCTTCTCTGCGATGAACCTTCAGTTTAAGGTGTCTGTTTTTGAGACAGGGCTTCTCTGTGTAACAGCCCTAACTGTGCTGGAATTTGTTTTGTAGACCAGGCTGGCCTGGATCTCAAACATCTGCCTGCCTCTGCCTCCCGAGTGCTGGGATTAAAGGCGTGGGCCACCACCCACAGCCCCTAGCTGCTCTCCTCGTCTACTTTTAGTAGTTGCATGAGGAGCTAGAGGATGGCTTGGAGGTTGAGAGTAGTTGTTGCATGCACGTGCTGAGGACCCAGGTCAGTTCCCAGCATCCACATGGAGACGTACAACCATCTGGGACTCCAGTTCTGGGAACCCAATGCCCTCCTCTGACCTCTTTATGGGCATGCACGTGGTGTACAAACAAACATGCAGGCCAAACCTCATACACATATATTCTAAAAAAAATACTTTAAAAATGATAAATAATTAAAAGAATCACTTTACATAGTCCAGACACCTGAGCAGTTGCCTCTTGAAAATAGCTTCGGAAATGCCATTTTCTCCTGCAGGCAGAGTGGCTGCCCTGGGTCTGTCCCAACCCTGGTGATATGGCTCCTGCCTTCTGATGGTTGAGTCCTCTCCTCATAGTTTAGACTCACTTTTTTTCCTACATGGATCTTGTTTCACATAATTCCAGGATGGCAAAATGGTGGCAATACAGAATCTGACAGTTTGGGCTATAAGCCTTACTGTCCCTTTTACTCAGCAACAACGCCTGTCAACTAGGGACAATCGTCCTTTTGGGCTGTCATTAGGTGCTCAGAACAATAGAAAAGGCCATGAATAGTTGGTATAGTTCCTTCACTGCAAATATATAGCATATGATTCCCCCCAATATGAAAATATTCAAGTTATTAAATAACCAGGAAAGAACACCCAGTCAGTTTTGCAACAATGCTCATCTTCAGGTACCTCCTATGTTGTTTGTAGGAAGGTTAATATTTCATCATTTTACTATAGAGATGAGTTGCTTCTATTTATTTTTCTTCATTATAAACATGACCTCTGAACTGTATTCTCTAATTTGTTAGGATCTATTATATAGTATTATATAGGAGAGAGGCCATGGAAGTAGGCAAGGTTAAAAAAAAAAAAAAGCCAATTGGAGCAAATGCACCCTTAACTCCATGCCCTAGTGATTTCTGGACTGAATTCTAGAAGGATTGGTCCCTAAGTAGTTGTATCGCCTTACTGTCCTCTGAGTTCCCAGGATGGGTCAGAAATCAAATTCCAGTGTGCATGCAGTTGCTTCTTCCTTACACCTGGTTTCTGAATGTCCATTTGTAATGACATTCGGAAATGAAGGGGGTATGATCCTGACATTCGCCTATGAGCCCGGCTTGGGTTGTGCACGCACGGCTGCTGCCTTTAGGGTCTGCTGTCACCTGAGCAGAGGTGACATCGAAACAGATGAACAGGAAGAGAGACGGCAACTCGATGAGAGAGGCACTTAGTTCTGCCCAGCAGAGGAGTGCCCTGTCCCTGGGACTGCGAATCTGCTGGCCTGGATGTATTCACACAGGGACCCTCCAGCCACTTACCTCCATTGCATAAACAATGCCGATAGGAACCCTAAGCTACACCAGTCTGATGGCTTTGACTGGCAATGTTATTGATTCAGAATCTAGATGAGAAATAAAACCAGCATTAGTTTCTCACTAATCGGGAAAAAAATGCTTCTTTAATATGGCTAAGATTACGCTGGGAGAGAGTAATAGAGGTTTCTTACTCTGACACAGTGAAGAAGGAATAGAAACACATCTGAACTTGAGGGGTAACACAGAGGTGATACGCCTTGGGCACACACAGGGGCAGGTATGTATCACTCACTAATGCACACACACTGTGACACTGGGAAGGAGGCAGCTATGAGCTCTGGAACCTTCTGGGGTGGTGGAGTAGTCTGCCTGGGCTGCTGTGATAGAATAGCCCTGACTGGGTATCGTCGACAGACATTTGTTTTTTGACAGTTTTGGAGGTTAGAGGTGTCAACAAACCCGACTTCTCTGGAGGTCTCCCGTTTGCCTACAGAAGGCCATCTTCTTGCTAGGTCCTCAGATGGTTTTCTCTTTGAGCGTGCCTGCGTGCATAGAGACACCTCTGGTGCTGCCCTGTATGAGGACAGCTGTCACATAGGACTAGAGCTCATCCAGCTGTCCCCCATCCTCTTAAGCCGCTCTTTAAAGGCTACATCTCCAGACACACTGGCACTCTGAGGAAGACGGTGTTGATGGGGCGTGAGTAACCGAGCCATGTCAGGTGGCTTCTTGGGTGAGGATGAGAAGAAACTAGATCTGGAAGAAATGGGATACGTGTGGGAGAGGGGAGGGGAGAGTAGAGAGACATTCACCTCAGGTCAGTCAGCTTCTTATCGTCCTGAGCAAGCCTGCATGACTGACTGATGTTTTCACTCTTCAGAAGACGAAAGCCAGTCATCCCTGGCAAGAGATGCGCCTCTCAGGCCTGACTGGGAGAGTGACTGTAAGTTGACATTTACCCTCGGGGTCTAGGTATCACAAGGACTCCACTGGGATTAGAAACAGTGACAACTACCCAACCTGCCACACCCATCCGCCACACCACCATCATCACACACACACACCATCGCCCCCCCCCACACAGATACATAAACATAGATCCACACACAGATACACAGAAACACACACACCATCACTACACACACATACACAGACACACACACATCATCATCATCATCATCATCACTACAGAGATACACAGACACACAGCATATCACACACACACACACACACACAGATACACAAACACCACACACATAGATCCACACACAGATACACAGGTACACACATATACACACCACACACACAGACACACACAGGCACGCACAGATACACAGAGACACACACATTGCAGACACACACACACACACACGCAACACAACACCGTAGATACCTGTGTGGCCATGTTTTATGACCCACGTCAGCCTAAACATTAATGAGGCATTCAGGATTGTCACCTGAAGCCAGATAGGCTGTGGGAGAGCTCCCTGGTTTTGATGCCTTTGAAGTCCTTGCCTTCCTTCCTCTTTTGTTTTTAGTTCGTTTTCCATGTCCTGAAGCAGATTGCATGTCACGTTGCATCCCCCCCATCTCTAGTAAATTCCAATTTAGCAGGATCTCTATAGTCCAGAAACGCTTTTGGATGTGATGCGCGGTTTCTAGGTACCTGACTTTTTATTAATGATCTCTTAAAATTTGCTATAACCACTCATTCCCCAAACAAAAACCAAAGCCTCGTCCTGACTTATTCCATCCCCCATTTGGGTGTGGATGGGACATTTGTCTGGGACTCTCTTGGCTCACATTCTGCAGCTGAGAACTGAGCAGGGACACAATACTCCCCCCCACACACACACACACAAGGGTTTATTCTCTTTTCTCCATTTCTCTTTAATTCAGGGATCGACACAACCATCACTTCTATTCAGATTTTGGAAATCCAGCAAGTGATAGACCGTCGGTACTGCAGCAGACTGCTCCGCTGCGGGTGGGTAAGCCTCCCAAGATGCCCTGGCTGCTCCTGGAATTTGTTCAGCATTACAGTTTTGAGGCTGGAGTGAAAGCCAAAGTTTCACATTGAAATCCGTGTATGTTTACATACACGGAAGATGAGGGAGTCGGAAAAGGTGGGCATTAGCAAATGCCAATAAACTACAACCCCCATGATCCCATTCTCCTCCTTCAATGACTAGATCCAAAGCAAAACCCCCAGGGGAACAGGCTGACTCTCCGGGGCATGCACCAATGTCCACAGTGACCAGTGGCTTTCTGGACGCAAGACGGACATGAGTGATTTTGCATTTGTGTTAACAACAAATGATATTGTTATAATTGTTGTGGGAGCGTGGGAATCTAGCTCAGCTTCGAGTAGCTTTTATTCTAGCAGTCAAACAATTGCCCAAATATTTTAGACATTTCCCGCAACATCCATCCCCAGTGTTTATCATTACCCACCCACCCCCCACCCCCAGCACACGGCAGCGATGCATCTAGATATGTAAAATACGAGTGGCTGTAGTAAGTGCAAATGCAAATTGTAGACCTTCAGAATGAAGCTTATTTCTTAATTTGATATGTGAGATTACTTTCAGCTGGGGGATGGGGTGGGGTGGCCGTGAGTTCTGTGAGTTTCAGCCTGAGTTCTTTTTCACCTCTATAGAACTTAAGCTTCAAGTCGAATTCCTGAGCTATAAAAATAACATATTTAAGAATTATTTATGACGCCTATGTTTATAATCACTTTGAATTCTCACTTCAGCTGGTAAGAAGTCGGCGACATTTTTCTCTGTGGTTTAGTTTTCTGTAACCTGAACAAGCTTGCATTTGATCACGCCTTTGGTTGGCATCCAGGACAGACGTTAGTTAATACAGTAGAATGACATGATGGTGATGAATTGCATGACTCAGGCCCAGATCCTAGACTCAGGCAAAAATGTTTGTTTTCCTAATTCTCTTCTCATCCGTAAGGTAGGGAGGGCGATTGTTGGATGAGACTCAGAAGATGATGGAAAGTCCATAACAGGAACAGGAAAGGATTTCCAAGTATTGGAGCGTCCCAGTTGAGCTCTGAGCTCTGATCCTAAGGCAGAGTGTGTGTGTGTGTGTGTGTGTGTGTGTGTGTGTGTGTGTGTGCACCAATAACATTGTTTTTCAGCTTTTTTCATATGACATGAAAAGTTAAACATATCTGAGATGCACAATATGACAATATGACGTGCTTTCTTATATCTTGGTGTACAACTCGTTTAATTTTAGTTTTTAAAGATGTAATGGTAAGTAAAAAAAAAAAAAACTGTACACACCCAAGGTCTATGATGTCATATCCTGATATTCTTAAGAATTATAAAACACTGTCTTTTTTTTGGCTCCCTGTAATTTCTTCGGTCACATTTTGACAATGAGTTTAGTATCATTTGAAGAGGATCTAAAATGGCTGGTTCTCCTTGCCTGGCTTGCATGTCTTGCATGCCACCCGTGGGGTCAGCAGTCCTAAGGAGGGCTTGACTGGATACATACATGCTGTCTGCTGGAGTATTTCATTACAGGAGGGATCAGCGCGTCAGCCCCTCCTCTCTAAGCATCCCTCGTTTGGTAGGTGGACCTAGGGATACGCAAGCCTACCTTACAATTTCCTCCGTCACCAAATGGTAATCAGGCTATAATAATTATAGTTGGCTTTGGTTCTAAATATACACAGCTTCTGCCAAAATTGTTTAAGAGGGAGAAGTGGCCTATGCTGCTGGTGTTATCTCAGGGTTCTTTTCCAGGAAACATCAAGTTTACTTCATTTTTCCTTTGAAATTTTTTTTTTTTCTCTATGAACAAAGTTGTTTCCTGTGCATTTGATTCTGTGCATTTGGTCTGGGACTTGACTTTTCCATATTTTATATTAAGGCACAAACACATTCATTCTGACATTGGATGAATTTGTCTCTGAAGACTACCAAAAAGGGACCGGATTAAACCCAATCTTCTAAAGTTATCATGTGATATTTTGCAGTTTATATAGTATGTAGTAACAAGTTAAAAGCCCTTTGAACATTTTTGGGTACATTTTGACTTGTGATTTTATTTTCTTCTAAAAATCAGGCCTGGACATTATAATTATAATATTCCTGTTAATAAGAACACACCCACCAACGTCAAGTTCTCCCTGGAAATCAAGTAAGTGTGTGGCCGTAAGAAACTGCTTTCTCCTTCATTGAACACTAAGTGCAAATTGGTGCCGTAGTTTATCTAGTGAGGAGGCAAAACTCTGTCAGTCCACGTTAGGTGAGGAGGGGTGAAGAGGGTGGGGTGGCCCGGGGCCCCTTGGGAGAATGGGGAGGACTGGAAGCCACATTCTTGCTTGAAGAAGTTTGATATTCACAGGCTACAGGTTTCCCCCGGCTGCCTCCTTTGAACTGGGTTAAGAACACCAATATTAACAAGGCCCCTGGCTGGGAGCTGGATGCTTTGGTGACCTCCAGGCATGAATACAAATGTAGGTGGTGTTCTGGGCAGGCCAGGACTCAAACTGTGCCCGTTACTCGCTCATTTTGTGATCTTAGAAGTGACGGTTACTGTGTACCATGCTGCTATTTCTCCACCTATAAAAGGGACATTGCATAATGCCACGATGACTGTGGTTAACACTGACTGCATTAGTAACTGCCTCTTATGGAGCACAGAGTACCCACCCGTCAGCTCGTGCACACTAATGCTGGGACATGAGTTTCTTCCTAGCATATGCTTTATGGGTGGAGCACTAGGGAACACAGGTCAAATGTGTGTTCTGGAGCTGGAGAGATAGCTCAGCTGGTAAAGCGCTTGCTACATGAGCAAGAGGACTCAAGTTCGATCCCCACCACCCCTATACTAAGAAGGCAGAGGCAGGGGGACTTTACTGATCTGCTAGTCTAGCCTTAAATGAGATGGGGTTCCCTGTCTCCAAAAACATTCAACATCATCCTCTGGCCTCCACACGTACACACACATGAATGCACACAGAACACTATGTTCTGAATTCATAGCTACTACCAGCGACGAGCCATATCTGCCTCGTAGTCTGGTGCTTTTAGTAATTATAACTTTCAGCCCACTTCACTCAAACTTGTGCAGGGGCTTCTCTGAAGGAGAGATTTAGTCTCAATTCTACTCTTGTCCTCATCCCTGCCTTTCCATTCTTCGCCCCCTTTCCCTTCCCCGACTTCACCCCCAACCCCATCTCCTCTCCCTGACTCCGCTGTTCAGTCTCGGCGTCACAGTCCTTCATTCTTAAGTTTGCTCACCAAGGAGGTAGTGAACTCAGCCCAGGTGCATGCTGGGGAAAGGTAGCCATCGTTTCATGACTTAGGATCCGAATGCCCAGGGTACTTGTCTAACAGCCAGGTGTGCTGGTTTCCAGCATTTCTGTTCTCATCCCTAGCTTTCGATGGAAGGAAAGAAGGTTATAAATTAGAACCCTGAAGGGTCATATAACCTTGAACTACTGAATCAAGACTGTGGGTTTACGAACCAGTTTCCAAATACCAGTGATTTAAAATAACAGCTACAATAGTCCCCATGTATCTATAACTTCACTTAACCATGATCAACTGTGGCCCAAAGATATTGAATGGACATTCCCAGAAATAAACAATTTTTTTAAATGTTTTAAGCAATATGTTATCACAATCATTCCCATCTTTATTTTTAATGTTGCTAACCTCTCGATATACTCAATTAAAAATGATACTCTTTCATAGAAATGTATGGGTCTGAGAACAGACAGTAGACACGGGCTTTGGTCCTATTCTGCAGTCTCAGGCATCCACTGGGTGTCTTTGAAAAGGTGCCCTGAGGATGAGGGAGCCACTCAACTGTGGGGTTTTCTTATTTGTGCAAAAATGGACGAGTCTCATCCTCTCAGGGACGAAGAGCAACTTTTCCTATAGGTCCTCTGCCCTCATCACTTAAAAAGCTGTTTATTTCTTTCTCTTTTAAAACTGTAGTTCTCTGACAGTTTCAAGCATGTATCTATGCATTCTAGCCACCCTCTCCCCGACCCCTGCCTAGCTTCTTCACCCTCTTCCCCCACCCCTGTCCATCACACCCCTACCAATCTTTCCTCCATTTCTATTGTTTACTTGCCGTGCCATTTCGGACGCTATCTACCCAAACCAGGACTTTGCAGTACTGAATGTCTTAGGGGCGTTGGATAAATGCAAATCCAACTGCCAGTGAAAAGAAGAGATGTATCCAAACGCAATGACATGGGGAGAAAAGAGGTTTGGTGTAGGAATTAGAGTCGTTATTCTAGACTTAGAACCCTCTGGCATGTTAGTCGCCCGAGGGTCATCTTCCTTCTACAGCAGTGAGATGAGATTCAGCTCCTGACAGCACCGAGAATCACGTAACAAGATGCCTGTTGTAGACTGTCAGTTTTAAATCAACCTGACCCAAGCTATCGTTACCTGGGAGGAGGGAACCTCACCTGAGAAAATGCCTCCATAAAATGGGGCTGCAGGAAAGCCTATAGTGTAGGGCGTTTTTTAACTTAGTGATTGATGGGGGAGGGCCCAACCATTGTGGGTAGGGTCACTCCTGGACTGATGATCTTGGATTCTATAAGAAAGTAGGCTGAGCAATCCAAGAGGACCAAGCCAGTAAGCAGCATCCTCCATGGCTTCTGCACTGGCCTCTGCTTCCCGGTTCCTGCCCTGTCTTGAGTTCCTGTCCTGCCTTCCTTCAACGAGGAACAGTGTAGATGAGCATAAACCACATAAATCTTCCTCCCCGAGTTGCTTTTGGCCATGGTGTCTGTCACGGCAATAGTAACCCTGGCTCAGACATGGCCCCAGGGAGGGTTTCTAAGTTACATACCCACCAGTTGATCTTCTTATTCTTGGTAGGATCTACTAACTTCCTTATCTCTTGAAGCACTACAGAGCCACTGATAGTCTTCCAGTGCAAATTCACCGTTGGGAATATATGTTTCCACAGTCAAAAAGAAAATGCCCAAAGCCACGAAGAAGACTCCCAGATGACACAGGTAATGTTTCCTGGCTCTCAGGTCCTGGTCCCAGCAGACATCATTTAGGATCTTGGCCTCTACTCCCTATGGATGAAGGGTTGCCTGGAACCAAATGCCAGCTCTTCTTAGCTGACCTTGCCACTCCGTATCATCATTCCTTCCTCAAGAGGCTGTAGACGGTTCTAGCAACACACATCAAAAACTACTGTCCTAGAGCTTCTCCTACACTGCCCTAGCCTGCCCTTCTTTCCACTGAGTGTAACATGTGGTGTGAGATGGGCCTTTCTCCTTCGTTTCTTAGGGTTATCAGCACATTTGGAGCCTTCCGGTGGCCCCATTCTCTGACAGTGCCTACCATTTCCGAGTAGCTGCACCAGTAAGCACGCTGTTTTTTTTTTTCGCTACTTTCAGTAGAAAATTAAACGCACAATAAGTGGCAGTTAACTTTTACATTCGTCTTTCTCTTTTCCTGTTCCCATAGGATTTAGCTGACTGCTCCACGGATCCTTTTTTTGCTGGGATTTTCTTCACAGATTACTTCTTTTATTTCTATCGACGTTGTAACTAATTTATTCAAGTGTGAGGACTTTACCAAAGAGAAGTATGCAGAAATACAGTTACCAGAAACTGCCATTTCCTCCAGAAACTTCCTGTACCTTTCTGTAAAGCTCTCATACTTTTGCTGAAGAGTTCTTCAGGTTTGCCTTCCAGTGGGTTTGAAACTTAAAGAGGAGAATAAAGTGTTTCACAGAGTGTGGAGAATATGGAGTTTGATTCTGTCATGTGTAGATGGAGTTTCTTTTCCGCCTGGTTCTGCCCCCCTTAGTCCCAAATAAATACACAGAGACTTAAAATATTTATGAACTGTTTGGCCAATGGCTCAGGCTTCTTACTGGCTAGCTCTCTCTTAATTATTAACCCAAATCTAGTAATCTATGTATTTCCACATGGTCTTGGGTTTACAGGTGGTGCCCAGACTCCCTGTCCTCTCCCCAGAATTTCCCTTTTCTGGTAGTCCCACCCATACTTCCTGCCTGCCAACTGGCCAATCAGCATTTATTCATCAACCAAAAAAAGAGAAACATATATTCCCAGCATACAGAAGGACACCCCCCATCAGTCATGACCGTGAAGGGAACATTTCTGTGTTGGCTTTGAAAACACAGCTTCCTTTATGCAAGAAGCTGTCAGGTTGAAATAAGCCTCTCTAGTTTTACTTTTGTTTATTGCATTTTTAGGCTTTGGGGGGGGGGGAGAAGGCCAAGTTAATTGGGCCCACTAAACGTGGCCAATTTGTGGCGTGGTAGGGGAGGGGTGTGGCTGTGGGAGGGAGTGAGTGCTGGGGATGCTGACCTTGAATTTAGGCAAACTATTGTGTGCATGCAAGTGGTGTGTGTGTGCATATATACATATATGTAAACATTAGATATGCATTTGGCTTTATAGTGAAATAGCTTTGCCATGCTTAATGAATACTGAATTTTCTATGTGAAGCCCCTATTTCTGGAGACCATTGAAAGTAACCAAACTAGCTAATTCTCCATCTCCTTGTTCTGCTTTGTGGTGCATCCCCTTGGATGGCAAGGCGGGTTCCCACAGTGCCTCTGCCCACTGTCCCCAGGACTTCATACATGGTGGACAACATGGTCTCTTGTTGTGGAAACAGTGAGTGAAAGGTCATCCTTTGGTGGCAACCACCTACTGAGTAGTTGCCGCCATGTGCCAGCTTTTAGAATCCTGAGTGCCAAGGCACACATACCGCAGTTCCACAGTGCAGGACTCCCGAATGCCTGGCTTCCCATCGAGTCACTCTAGTCAGCAGGTCAGTGAGAATTCCACATTTCTGCTGCAGCTCAGTAATACTGGCCGTCAGGTGGTTTCTATAGAGTGAGTGCCATTTCATATGAACTCCCATTAGAAGGTTGAAGCATTTTCTCCCTGCAGCAAACCCACAGGAGATTGGTGTAAGTCTTCAGACAGGGTTTAACTCAGGGAAGACTCGTGGTGACATCAGTTATTGGGAGAGCCACTGGGCGATTGTGTATTTGCAGTGTCCTTCCAGCTGAGAGATGCTCACTGTGGACCAGGCTTGCCCAAGTCCATCAGATTCCCTCATGCCAGGGAACTATTGGTGTTCCACTTGAGCATTCCCAGCCTCTAGTGATCAAAACGCCTTTAATAGCCTTCCGCTCCAAAACTCATTATCCCGTGATCCTGAGGAAAACGTCAGACGAGTCCTGAAAAACGTTGTCCTAAGTACCTATAGAGTACGCCTCCAAAGTGTCATGCCACCAGGAACAAGGGAGTTGGAGAAACTCAGCAGCTAAGAGACCCCTACAGGTTGTGGTGAGTAACTGCGATGTGGCATCTTGTATGTTTAGGTACAAAGAAAATATGAGTAAAGTATTAATGAAACTCTAGGTACGTGAAAAGTATGCCACAGTAATGTATGGTAGAACATTATTTTAAGGTGTGTGACTTTTGTTTATGTTGCATTTGTTTAACTCTGTGAAGCTGTGAAGCTGTAAAACACCTGATGGTCTAATAAAGAGCTGAAGTGGCCAATAGCAAGGCAGGAGCAAGGATGGGTGGGGCTGGCAGGCAGAGATGATAAATAGGAGGAGGAATGAGGAGGAGAGGAAGAGGAGCAAGAAGAAAAGGAGACGAGGAAGTCAGCTACCAGGCCAGCCATGGAGTAAGAGGGAAAGTAAGCTATGCAGAATTAAGAACGATAAAAACCCAGCACAAAAAGGTAGACGAGATTAAAAAAAAAAAAAAAAGCTGGCAAGAAAGAAGCCAAGCTAAGCTAAGACTGGGCATTCCTAACTAAGGATAAGCCTCCGTGTACGATTGCTCAGGAGCTGGTTGGTGGGCCCTCAAAAGAGCCAATGAGCCAAGGGTGACACCCTAGCACAACAGTAATGTGCGCGAATGAGTCACAGGAGAGGGCTGCGGAGCTGGCTGAGTGGGTGTGGCTACATACTGTGAAACACAAGGACCTGCGTTCGAGTCTTCGGCCTCCACAACAAAAGCCAGACCTGGGTTCGTCGCCCATGGACCTCCGCTGTTGGAGGATGGAGACAGGTAGGTCCTTCAAGCTTGCTGGCCGGCTAGACCAGCAAAATGATGAACTTCCAGCTCTGGGAGAAACCCTGTCTCAAGGCAATAAGACAGCAATAAAGAAAGAACACCGATGTCCACCCCTTTCCATGCAGCAAACACAAGCATGTATCACTCACGCACACACACACATGCACACACACACATGTGCACACATATGCACCCACAGGAGCATACAACATGTACACACATTCACACACATGCACATACAGGCATACACACATGCAGGAACACACACACACGCACACACACACATAGGAGAAACTGGACATGGGGTTTATAGGAACTCTCCGTATTATTTCTGTGATTTTTCTAAAGGTGTAATGCTGTTGTAAAATAATAAGTTTATTTTGGAAGCATTGAATAAAAACATTTCCCAGTAGCAGAGCCACAGTACCACACGCTGCCTAACTGATACCAAGTAGACGTGCAGCCAGGAAAAATGGCGCCATTTCAAACCTCAGGTTACTCAGAGCAACTTAGTTCCCTGCTTTGCCTGTCATTTAAGGCCAGATTCTGTGTATCAACTTAATTAACCCCCATGAATAGAGTATTACAAAACAATCACATAATGCAAAGGAGTACAAGTCTAATAACTTTTGTGAGTTCTAATACAGGTACTCAAGACTTTGAAAGCTCTGTTGGGTTTTCAAAAGAATAGAACCATAAAAATTCACTTGTAACAAGTTGGATGTCCAATCCTCTAACAAAAAAGCAGGGTGAAAATATTGAAAGGGGTAGTAGGTTACTCATTGGATTTTCCTTCTTTTTTTTCTATAAGTATTTTAAAAACATTTATTTCTTCTATTTTTATGTGTATCTGTGTGTGGTTGTGTGAATTTATGATCCGCATGTGTGTGCAGAATCCCACAGAGCAGACAAGGACATCAGATCTCCTGAAGCTGGAGTTATAACTGGAGTTATGAACTTACATGTGAGTGCTGGGATTGAACACTGGTCCCTTTGGAAGGCTCGCTAGTGCTTTTAATCTCTGAGCCATCCAGCCATCTTGGTTTTTTGTTTGTTTGTTTTAAGAATAGTCATAGTTTATAGTCTAGGCTAGCCTCAAACATTTTTTGGTGGTCCTGCTGCCTCAGGCACCCAAGTTCTGGTAATAGAGGCTCAAGCCATCATGCCTTGTTCCCGTACCATTTCTGAATTTCATTTTTAGTGATAGACTCTTTACTGTACATTAAGCCACAGAAGCCATTGAACTTTAAAAGAAAAGCAAAACAAGCAATTCTGATAGCACAAGGTTGTGATAGGACCTCACAACCTTGTGACTTGAAAGCCAAGGGAATTCTCCCTGTCTCCTGTCTCTCTGGGCACAAGAAACAAGCTGGGCTCTGGTGCTAAATGCCTTCCCTAGCCACCCCATTACTTCACTTACCCTTGAGAAATTTCTTCTTTTTCCACAACTCTTTTTTGAGTTTACGGAGACCACCAACACAGATAGTGATCCACCAAACAAACCACTGACGTGCTAACGTCTTGAGTAACGGATATTTCTTTGGGATCCATAAACTGATCAGAGGCCATTTGGTCACAATCCAGGACAGGGGTGGGGGTGGGAGGGTGGGGGGACAGAGAAGGAGTGAGTCTTCTGCCACCAGCCACCAAGTCCCATCTGTCTATATGGCACTTAGGGATGCTAAATATCAGGCTCCAGTGAAACCTTCACTTGCCGAAGCTAAAAGTCTTCAAGGGCACATGCCGTTGATTTCTGGGTCTGGTTCTAAAGAGACAACTGAGCTCTGAAGTGGTGCCTGAGGATTTAGGTCTAGTGCATTTTTGATGAGAGGCTGTTAAAAGCCAGTAGAGATGTGGCTTCAAAGACTTCCGGTTTACCAGCGGTGTTCCTTATCCACGTCCATCTCTTCTTGGCTGGCTTCCATGAACCGAAAAGTCTCTGTCTTTTGACACACAATAGGAGGAAGAGATGGCTGCCAAGGGTCACAGTCACAGTCCTCAGTTTCTTTATGGCCCTACATAAACATAAAATGAGGTCATATTTTAGAAGGATTCTTGATAGCGGCTGGGCCAGGGTTGACCTCTCAAGCCAGAGAGGTTGTAGTGACAGCAGCCTGACCTTCTGGTTCAATGCAGAATGACCGGGAGGCCACCTAAGCTCAGAAGCCGATGGCTTGGTGCTAACTGGGGCTTAACAAAATGTCACTGGTGTCATCTTAGTTAAGCCACTTGCCTTCCGCGCATCGTACTTCGCCTTTGTAAAATCCAGTGGGTAATAGTCATCTTTACCACTAAGGGATGCTGTGAATTCGAGATGAAGCAGACAGGTATGCAGACGTTCACTGTAGAGAAGGACTGTATGAGTACAAGAGTTTGGTTCCGGCAAGTTGTCAGTCTGAAGGAGAAAATAAGGCATGGGATTCTCCCCTTTTAAAATGAGCTCGGTTTGCTATGCTAAGGGGAAGTCACTTACATATCCATGAACTATCTTTTTCCGCTAGAGAACATGCTTATTACAACATAATCATGGTCAACAAACATTTATTGAGGAATGTGTAACCTGAAACACTGTCCCCTTATGTACAGGCAGGAAGAAGGCATACCCAGGCATATTCGAGTTCATCTCACTATTCTCTTGTAATCACTCTTAATTGCCAATATTTGGAATAAAAATATTGTTATGTTATTACTTGCTTGTATTAAGAGGTTAATATTCTCTTTTCCCCATGCATTTAAAAACAAACCCCTCCAAAAAAAATGTCTTAAAAGCTTCCAGTAGAAATTATGAAAAATGAAACGGCCTGTTGTCCATCATAAGATTCCAGAGCACTGGCAGTTAACTTTAGTTTATTATTCATCATTTATATTTATTCTGCCGCATTTAATTCTGTACAGCGCAACCGCATAAGCATTTAAATTAGTTGCAGATTGCCAGCCTGCCATCCTCCACAGGCACCCAGAAGCAGTTCCTGTTGTGTGTGGATGTTCTAGGCTTTTTGGAGCAGCATCTGGAACTGTGCACGGTAGGAGAAGCTACTCAAGGTGATGCCGGAAGGAAAGGGGCTCTTCTTGCTTTTTCAGGAAAGAAAAAGGAATTACTAAAGCGCCTCAATGAAAATGTAGACCTTACTGTGCACGCTTAGCTTCCCAAGCTCTGCGGGATCCGCTCACTCCCTCACATTTACAAATACCTTCTGTGCCAAACTTTGTATGAGGTACTAGGAAGCAACAAGGCTCGAGGACATCGCTGACCCTTCTGAGACATCATGGGATAGCCAGATAGCCGTACACACCATGAAAAAGCCTTGGCACCCTAGCAACAGCCTAGCAACAAGGATAGGAGTGATAAATGCTGTCTCTTAGGGACAAGCAAGAGATGGAAGACAGAGGAGAGGATCCAAGCAGGAAGATATGCCTGAGCTTTCTGGCACAAGATGATAAAGGTGTTTGCTTATGTTTTAAACGAAGGAGGGGGGAAGCAGGCAGTTACACATAGATCTGCTGTTTAAGGAATCTGATGGTAAAGGCTAGGGTAAAGCACACTGATATGGGCATGTGCCTAGGGAGCTCTTTGACAAACACACAAACAGATTTTAAGTGCAGCAGGGCTATGGAATCGATTTTCCCCCTACCCATCCTGCCCAGGTCTTCTGCTAGTCTTGTTCCAGGAGAGGGTCTCTTGCTTCTAAAGGCACCGTGCCTTTTCCCCAATGCCTGCAGCCCTTTCTGTCTGGCCCAGAAGATCCTAGGAAACGGTGAGAAAGGCAAAATGTACTGGGTGGAGTAAGGGGTGACTCAGGGAGCCGGTGGAGATGCTGGGTGGGGAGCTGGGCTTTGGGACAGTGACTCATCCGATAGGCGCTGTCCTCCCTGGGTGGTAGAGGCATGACCGAAGGTACAGTGTGGCGAAGGGTATGCACCAGTCTTTTGGCCGCTCTGCTTGTTTGAAAATAAGGAGGGCTTTCCTTGTAAAGACATGTATTTGTTCTTAGGAGGCCAGAGTAAGAAGGTCTCAGTAGGGCTGGCAAAGTTCCCCAGCATGGCTTTCCCATTCTGTGGTTGAAACACCCTAGTTTTTTTCTTCTCCAGAACTATCTTGGCTCTCCATCTCTGTGGACTCCAGAAGCTAATCCTACCCATTCATGATAGAGAAGTCATCACCCACCCAGGCAAAGAAAAGATCGTATTCCCTTGGCAACAATGACAGCTCAGGTACAAGCCTAAGAGCCAGTCAGAACTGCTCCTGAGACCATAAACAAAGGGCACACCACTTTGTAGGAATTAGGCTGCAGCTGCTGGGATCTCACCCAGCTGTGGACCCGCCAGCCACCCGGCAATGAAGCGTCACAAAGGCAAAGAGCGTGAAGAAGACAGATGTCTAAGCTAGACTTGCCCCAGCCTTAGCAGTCATGGGGGACTACAACGTTTGCGGTTTGCTTTTTTAACCAGGTTGGGTTTGGCTCTTGGCACACAGCCAGAAGACTTTGGTTGAATGCAAGCCTTTATCAAGACTGAGCACTTAACACACAGGAAGTGCAACGGCTGGTCCTAGGTCCCGATACCTTGTTAATGAGAGCTTGCCGCTCTCCAGGGTGCAGGGTTCATGGAATTGCTCTTCCCTGAAAGGTCAGGTTGCCTCTTCATTCTTCCTCCTCACCACTAAGTTTGAAGTGGGAATCGGTCAAGGCTATGGCTGAGTTTGCATGGGATGATAGTTTGAATGTGATTGGCCCCATCATCTCACAGGGAGCGGCACTGTTAGGAGGTGTGGCTTTGTTGGAGTGGGTGTGGCCTTGCTGGCGGAAGTGTGTGGTTGGGTGCTAACTTCCATTTTCCTGTCTGTGGGAAACTAAAATATAAAACACGGCCATTCCAGAGGCGCACAGACCCAGAGACCTGTCTTCCCGTTGGGACACTCTCCGGTTGGAAGAGTTTTTCTTCTGCTGGTGTAGATCCCTGGCCTTTGGGATGTCAGAACAAAACACAATGATTTAAATCTGGGTGCCAATAATACATTCACACAGTTTAGCTTTTTATTCTTGTCTCAGTCACAGACTTTCTGGAACCGATTGTTACATCCATCACATTTAGAACATCTATTTAAAATGCTTTTTAAATACAAAGAATGTTTTTTTTTTTTTTTTGAAAATAGTGATTGGATTGACAAAAGGAATTATTCCATTTATGTTATGACACTGTAACAAGTTACCAAAACATGTTCTCATAGTTAACTTTTGACCAAGGTTATGGAAAATGGAGACAAAAATCACCTGGAAAAGAAAGAACAATGTTGTGTGTATGTGTGTGTGTGTGAGTATGGGTATGCGTTATGTGTATGTATGTGTGAAAAGTATGTTGTGTGAGTTTGTATGTGTATGTGGTTGTATTATGTACATGTGTGTTGTGTGTGTCTCTGTGTGCATACACGAGTCGTGTATGTATGTGTCTATGAGTATGTGTGTGCAGAAGAGAGAGTTAAGGTAGCCAAAGGCAGGAACCCCTGAGTCCATGGAACCCCTCACCCCATCCTGACAGGCTCTCAATTGTCATGGAAACTTCATAGCCCTCAGGAAGCAGATACAGGACTCAGCTCAGGTTACCAGGCATCTATGAGTCACCTGCTGTGTTTTTTCCACGCCTATCAGGGATTTCATAAGACAGACTGAGGCTGAGAAGCCCTTCATCTGAGTCCCTTTCTTTAGCGCCACCCTCAGGCATTCTGAGCAGAAGCGACTTCAAATCCTCATTTTCAGACCCAAGTTTAGCAATCTTTCCTAGGGCCCAGCCAGTTCTGTACATGTGGATCTGCATTTAATCACCTCTCCTGATGTGTAGGCAGCGACTCTCTCAACCAGTCCTTGACCAAGCAAAAGGAACGCTCTCTGGACAGAACCCCACGGGACGGTTGGCATATGATCCCATCCCACTCTGGTTGGATTATCCAAACCCAGGGCCATGTTATCTTTGGCAGAATATGAAAAGAAAGCAGAACCCCAATTATAACAGGCTACATCCATTTAGTGCTGAAGGTGCTGTTTTACCAAGAAGGCCTTTCTATTGGGCTCTCCAGTGCTGCCCAGCCGTGGATCCACTTTGAGGACAAGAATTTGATCTGCCATCCTGTTCAGCCCTCTCTGCTCTCCTGTAAGCTCCTATGAGGTACCTGAGCATCTCCATTCCAAGAGGCAGATGCTGGCCCAGTGAGGCAAACAGCTTGCCCAGGCTTGCACAGCTGGCAAGACTTACCCCGGACCACCTAAATCCACCCCTGCCTGTGTCTTTTCTCCCACATGGCTGTGACCTCCCTGGCACACATCCATTCTTGGCCTGTGACATGTCTTAGAAAAACCTGAGTACTCATTCCCCGTACCCCAAACACCTGTTCCTTGTGTCTTGTCAGAGCATCTGCTGTAAGGGATGCATTAGCCACACCTTTGCCACACACACACTTTACATATCCAGAGGAACCTTCGGAACCTAGTTCCCCTTGTGTATTTTTGAACATGTAAAAGGAATGCGTGCATGGAAGTTAACATAGAATTCATTAGAAACTAGTAACACCAAAAGCTAGAAGTTTATGTTAGCAGTGAGTAGACACATAAACTTAAGGGCTCTTCATTCTGTCTCTTACTATGTGATCTTAATTAATGTCGCTGTGCTTTGGTTTTCTTACAAAAAGAGACAGTGTGGATTTTTCAACCAACACAAAGTGAATTAATTCTCAACAGGCGCCATTGTTTATCAAGTGCTCCAAATGATTAACAATCTTTAGGTCCCAAAGTTAGTGCTGGAGCTTAACTTCCCTTACTAGCAATGGCTGTAATCAAATGAACACCACAGCCATATGTTTATGTTTTACTATAGGCTTCACTAAAATTAAAAAAAAAAAACCAGTAAAAATATATAGAAATCGGCAGTCATCACAGTCTAATTTCCTTCGTTGCTTTTTATCGTTTGTTTTGCTCTTTTGAGATAGGGTCTCTACATAGCCTGACTCACTATGTTGACCAGGCTGTCCTCAAACTCGCGGAGATCTGCCTTAGCCCCCTTAGTTTTAATGAAGGGCCACAGAGGCTCGAAAAGCTTAAGTGATTTCACCACTCATTACCGAACCACCTTGGTGCTTTCAGTGTGGCAGGAAGCGACTAGTTGGCGACAGGCCTGGGTAAATGTGGAAATGAAGCCGGTAACTGAATTCGGACCCTTTGGTTTTTGTCCCATGATGAGGAGTACACAGACACATCACCGCGCAGTTCTTTGGGGACAGGAAGCTCCGTCCTCAGCCCCAGCAGCAGCCAGCTGACGATATTGACTTAGGAAACCGCCAGGCTCCTCTTTTGGTCCCGGGGAAAGCCTGGGAGTGTGGGATGAAAGAGAAGGCTTAAGCTGAGCCACGGTTCTGCAGGCCTTGGGGGGTAAAGCCGGGGCAGGCGGCTGCGCTAGCTCCGGGTGGTGACCTCCCAGCTCCACCCGGAGAAAGCTGGATTTAGGGCCACCTGGACGAAGCCGGTGCCACTGGTGTTTTAGGACGTTAGGTATTGGGTTACCCCAGCCTGGGGGTTGGGCAGTGGTTAGCAGCTGACCCTCCTGCCTCGCCAGGCAGCTCTCTCTGTTTCAAGTGGATTAAATACCTTTGTCTTCAGAGAATTCTCTGGCGCTGGGCTTTTGTGTTTTGGATTGAGCAGCCTCAGCCTCTCCCTGGTCCTCGAATTTCAGGTGAGCAGCTGGTGTGTAGCTGAGGGTCAGCTGGGAGGGAATATGGGAACCTTCCACGGTTTAGGGGAAGCCAGGTACGTGCACAGCAAAGAGGTTCGAGTGAACGAACCCCAGAGAGAATGTGAGCAATCGGGACTCCCAAGGGGCTGCAACCCATGTTCAGACTGCATGACCCCTCGGCATTCCCCAGCTTTGTGTTCCTGCTCTCACTTGGAATGCACGCACATGCCCATCAGGGACGACTGAACAGTTAGCCCCCCCCCCCCCCACCGGAAGTGTTCTTCTCTCGCTGCGAAGCATTTGGGGTTATTACAAAAGCTCCTCCAGTTGTATGGTTAGCGATACCTCAGCCCTTGTGTGCAGAACCCAGAAACATTGAAAACTGTCGTTCGCAGTCATCCTAGCCCTGGGGGATTTGCTGCCCTAGATACAGTGTTTTTGGATTACAGGGGATAAAGGGCTCCAAATTGCAGGGTGTGTAATAAGGAAAGTGCTGAAATTGCTTGCTTTTAGACAGGGAGCCAGCTGACGATATTGACTTAGGAAACCGCCAGGCTCCTCTTTTGGTCCCGGGAATGTCTGGGAGTGCGGGATACTCCAGTGGACTGCCTTGGACACATGGACAAGAATCCGTGTAGAAGAACACTTTTTAGAACAACACCCACACATGGTTTCAGGACTAGCAAGCTCACACTCAGACTACAGTTTGCTCATGCATGCTTTCTGTCTTTCACAGACAGCCATCTTCTGTTTCACTAATAGTTCTTGTACTGGGCCCACACTTCGAGATGACATGCGCATGCTATTGTCTACCAATTTTAGAGGAGGCTGTGCTTGTATATCCTTACTCCCTTCTAACCTCCAGTGTATCTACAGAAAATTCTGCAACAATTCGTATTTTTGCGTTTGGATTTTTTCTTTTTTCTTTTCTTTTTTGGCAACTAGCTATTGTGGTTATGCATAATATGGTGGTGTTTTGTAAATGTTTGTTGTTATTAGTGTTGTTGCTCTCTGTTTTCCGTAGCTCTTGGCACATTGCCATCAGGTGTGTCTAAAGTTTAGGTTCACAGTCAGAAGTCGCCTAGGGCTTCAGTCCACGGGTGTCTCCATTCTTCACATCACATCTGGAAACAGGTTCATGTAGCTCGGTTCCCTCTGGTGTGTGTCCAACCTCCCTGGGCTGCAAAAGGTGAGGCGCCTTCAGAGCCCGGATTTTTGAGTAGGATTCAGTCATAGCAAGAAGAGGAAGCAGGTTTGGTGGGAGAGCTAATGGCTGCCAAACTTCAGAACTTGAGTTCTGTTCACAGAACTCACGTGGTGGGGAGGGACGACCAACTCCAAAACGTTGTCCACCAACTTCCATATGTGCTCTGTGGCATGTGTACAATCATGTGAACACACACACATTAATAAATGTGCTCGGAAAAAGTTTAAAGCAGCGGGAACAACATTACTAAGAACAAGAAGCCGGCTTGAACACGGGATTGCCAGAGTGTAGACAGTACATGCAGATGTGAGAGCCAAGGGAGTACTTGTAGAATCATAACTATGGAATTCTCTTCTCTTTAAAAATAACCCACGCACACGTGTGCAACCTAAAAGCTGATGTCAGATGCATATAAAACTTAGGACCATCCCTTCCATACTTACGCAGCAGGTCTGTTTTGATCGTGTCCTAATCTTTTACCACTGGTTGAGGCAAAACGAGCAACCGATTGCACTGATAATCCAGCTCCCACCCCCAGACCTCAGAAAGTGTGGAGCTTCCCACCCCACCCGTCTCTCATCATCTCTATCTTTGAAGAAAGGGGAAGAAGGAGAAGGCAGGGTCAAGGCATGCACAAAAATGAACAGCTGCTCTGTCTATCGTCTGTGCATTTTGTTTCTCTTGCTCTGATTCTTTTAAGACCTTGAGCACACATATCAGAACACACTTCAGACTTTGAGATGGGACTACATGCTAAGTGCTCATTTGCCACATTTTGTTTTTTATTTCCTCTCCATGCGCATGAGACTATTCCAGAATGGCACCTTAGTTTGCTGGTGACTAGAGAAATGGAAACAGTAGTGATGGATGGAGGCGCTGGAAGGAAGGGAACCATAGGAAGCCTGATCCCTGTTGTGTTCCTGATTTCAAATCCTGAGTACAGACAAAGGAAGCAAACAATATTTACAGTGACCCAGCATCCCATATCACTAGCTAAAGATTGAATAGAAAAATGCCAGAGAGTGGCTACAATAAAAACTGGAAACTTTCCTGTATTGCCTTTCCTATCCCATGTCCCTTTACAAAGCTGCAAGCCTGTCTTCCCGTAGTCCTTGAATTCTTAGGCTCTCTTCCAGGCTTGTCAATGGCAAGGCTTGTTAATGTAACCAACCATGAATTGAGAATTTCTTTCCAACACTTTCACCCAGAAATGTGTAATTTCAATAAGGGGGGAAAAGCCTAGACATGCTTCTACAGCTAATCTAAATGGAAAAAGAAACGGTTGGCTATTGGTGCAATGAGCATGCCTGTTGTAGATGGAGCTTTTGATCCATTAGGCAAACGGAGATACTGTGTAGAGGATCTCCCAGTTACAGCAGTGTCCACAGGTGTCCACAGAGGACTGCCAGGTACAAGCGCTGCCCATGAGTGGTTAGCACCGTTTGTCAGAGACTACGCCAGCAAGCTGCACCAGGGGTACCGGGCCCATTTAACAGGTGCTTCCTTAAACCTGGAGTTGGCTGACTCAGTGCCCCAACCATCCGATGCACGGCCCTGCTCTTACCATCCCCAGATCTAAACCTATGTCTTGTACGAGGCTTCCTAGTTAGCTCTGGCTTTCTACTTTGGGTTTCTTATGGGGCTCAAACATGAACAGCTGCGATCGGCCCCGTCCTCCCAGCAGATTCGAATCTTTCCTTCTCACGCCACTTACCTAAGAGGTGGGTTTATATAACCCTGACCGCCAGAGAGCTGCTATTCAAATGAAAATAAAATCAGTTATTCACAGATTTGAGGTGGTCCAACTAATGCACTTCCTTTTGCCCTTGCAAACCTGTCCCTGTCATTTTCAGAGTTCGGGGCAAAAACACGAAAGGGAAATCTTGGGCCTGTGTCTCAGTCCTCTTTCCTTTCCGTCCAGGAGTCTTTCGTTGACGCCAGGACAGACGTGAGAGTATACGGGGGGGGGGGGGGGCAATAGGTGTGCCCTGCAGCCATCTCTCCAGACTAAGGGTGACGGGACTTCCTTTGGGGAGAAAAATGAAATGGGATCAAGGCAAAGGTGCCATTAGCTCTGAGACTGTTCGGGGATGGTCTGGAGGGCAGGGCTCGGCCCCAGGTGGGAGGAGTCCCTTTGTATGATGGCCTCTCAGTCTCTGGAGAGGGCTTTGTCTGGAGGAAAGTCAGAGTGGGGCCGGTTGCCCAGTGCTAGTCCTGATGCCACCCACTTAATCATCCTTCCTGAAATCTAGGACCCTAAAAGACAGATGGCCGCCTCTCCAGGTGAACTTGCCATCTCAGTCCTTCTAAGCTCCAATCATTTCTAACAGAATTTTTTTTTTTTTAATCCAAATTGTGGTCTAATGGGAATTTGATGGACACCTCTGGACTATATGCAAAATGATATCTTGTCTGAAATTACCCCTCAGAACTAGACATAACTCCAGGGACCTCTATTAACATTAATACAGGTTCCTCAGATTGCAGTCCAGGGTCATAGCCTCATTTGTTTTAATTACATGGTCAAGGACATAAGAAGACTTCCCTTAACCACAAATGGAAGTTCTTTAATCTGAATGAACCTGAGCCATTTGGGCCCCCCCCCCCCCAAATAGCACAAAGTGTCCGCAAATGACATTCAGATAGTTTCAAATAATCTAATCTTCCAGAGCTCTGTGCTTGACTGATGGGAGTGAGAATTGGAGAGGAACAAAGTGGGGACCACTTCCTTAGGGATGTGCTCTGGGGCAGAGCATTGCAGAAGGGATCACACTTTGTTCCAAGGGATTTCACTGCACAATTACTCCATCCGGCCTTGTTTACAGAACAGTGTTGTAGAGCTGCATCAACAGTGTGTGTGTGTGTGTGTGTGTGTGTGTGTGTGTGTGTGTGTGTAATCTTCTTGTCCAGCTGGTCTATCATCTAAGTTACACTTTGAAGAGAAGAAGGGAAATACACAAAACATAATGTAACAGCAATTTCATTCTGGCCCCTGGTAAAAGATGCCTTAAAATTAGTGGATGGAGAGAGGCTCCATCCAACAGCTGATGGAAACAGATGCAGAGACCCACAACAGAGCCCTGGGTGGAGCTTGGGAAATCCTGCAGAAGAGGGGAGGAAGGATTGTGGGAGCCAGAGGGGTAACTTGGAGCCTGCATGGGACTGGACCTAGGTCCTCTGCATATATGTTACAGTTGTGTTACAGTTCTATAGTATGGTCTTATTGTGAGATTCCTAACGGTGATCAAAGGCTGTCTCTGACCCAGTTGCCTGCTTTTGGGAGTCATACTGGGTTGCCTCATCCAGCCTCTATAGGAGCAGGGATGCCTGTCCTCGCTGGTTGGCCAGAGGAAAGCCTGGCTTTTCAGCTGTGCTTGAGTCCATGTCTATTATCCATCCATCAAATACCGGGGTACCCGATTAATAGCTAATAAGTCGCTGTTCAGTGAGCCACTTTCTATCAATTCTTTGCCGTGGCCTTCTTCCTTGTCTTTTCTTCTGTCCCGGTCTTTAACCTTATCCCCAGGGAAGTAATCTAGCATAGATGGTTTACCCCACAGGCAGTGTAAATGTTAGGAAGTTACTTCACATCTCTGAGTCTTGATTTCTTCGTCTGTAAAATAGGAACAGTATCAATGTCTACACATTGGTAAATGTGAAGTGTAAATTATATAAAAATAGGTCAGTGATGGAATGCTTTCCTAGAATACTCAAAGCACTACTATAACACATTAGCACACTAACACACACACACACACACACACACACACACACACACACACAAACCAAGCCTAACAAAATTTACCTACCCTGCCAATTGTTCCCTGGGCTGCTAAGATAATGTAGAGATCACATTTATAAAAAGAAGCTAGAGCTGGGCGCTGGTGGAGCATATCTTTCATCCCAGCACTCTGGAGGCAGAGGCAGGTGGATCTCTGTGAGTTCCAGATCAACCTGGTCTACAAGAGCTAGTTCCAGGACAGCCTCCAAAACCACAGAGAAACCCTGTCTCAAAACAAACAAGCAAACAAACAAAAAGTTACAAATGAATCTAGTTTGATATTTGTACCTTCTAAGGATTTATATTTCTTGAGCATGAAAAATCCACCAGTATTTATTGAACACATGTTACATGAGGTTATAAACTGAATGTGTAATAATTCTGGTGTGTGTGTGTGTGTGTGTGTGTGTGTGTGTTTCAGTGCTTGGAGTCTGCAAGAGACGGATTTGTGGGAGGGGAAATGACTTATTATATATGCTGGCTAGTTTGACTTCCAAACACAGGTTAGAATCATCTGAGAGGAGGGGACCTTAAACAAGAAAATGCCTGCGTGAGACAAGCTATCGGCAAACCTGTAGGGCATTTTCTTGATAAATGATTGACATGGAATAGGTCACAGGACTGTAGGTGGTACCACCCTTGGGTTGGTGGTCCTAGATTCTATAAAAAAAAAAAAAAAAAAAAAAAAAAGCAGCTTGAACAATCCATGATGAGCAAGCCAGTAAGCAAGCATCCTCCTTGGACTTTGCATCAGCTCCTGCCTTTGGGTTCCTGCCCTGTTTGAGTTCCTGTCCTGACTTCCTTCAATGGTAGACTATGATGAGGAAGTATAAGACAAATAAACCATTTCGTCCCCCAGTTGCTTGTGGTCATGGTGTTTTACCACAGCAACAGTAACTCTAACACGTGGACTCAAGGCGATGAGCTGAAAACCCAAGAGTCAGTGTTAGGTTTTTGCATCTCAAGTGTCTACCTGCACTGGCTGGATTGTGTCAACCTGACACAAGCTGGATCATCAGAGAGGAAGGAGCCTCAGATGAGGGAATGCTTCCACGAGATCCAGCTGTAAGGCATTTTCTTAATTAGTGATCAATGGAGGAGGCCCAGCCCATGGTGGGTGGGGCCATCCCTAGGCTGCTGGTCCTGGGTTCTATAAGAAAGCAGACTGAGGAAGCCACAAGGAGCAAGCCAGTAAGCTGCTCCCCTCCATGGCCTCTGCATCAGCTCCTGCCTCCAGGTTCCTGTCCTGTTTGAGTTCCTGTTCTGACTTCCTTCAATAATGAGGAACAAACAATATGGAAGTGTGAACCAAATAAACCTTTTCCTCCCCAACTTGCTTTTTTGGCCATGGTGTTTGGTTGCAGCAATAAAACCCCTAGCTAAGATAATTTGGTACCATTGTAGTGGGTATTGCTGTGACAGACCTGACCATGTTTTGGGGAGGATTTGTGAAAGGACTTTGGAAATTTTCTATGGGAGCCTGGAAGATAAGAATGTGGAGAGCAGTGCGGAGGATGGAGGCCTGGCTTGTGAAGTTCCAGAGGAAGTTTAAAGACTCTGTCAGGGCCGTTTGCTATTTTGAATTAAGATTCTGTGGTTCCAATTAGCTAGGGCTGAAGATTCAGCTGTGATTAACAAGACACCAGAACCATTAATGTGAAACATTTACATTAGTGGGACAATTGATGCTGGTCAGCTGGAGCTAAGAAATTAGCAGTGATTAAGAAGAGACCAGCATCACTGAGGTGAAATCTTCTGGAAAGTGCTTTCTGAGGGCACGAGAAGCTGTGTTCCGGAGGCAGCCATGGTTGTACCTGGTGTTGGCAGCAGGACTTGGTACTGTGTAAGCATCACCAGGTGGTACCGGTTTTGAAGGCACCAAGGGGTCATGGGGAGCGGCTTAGCTGAGTCTTGGCACTGTGAGAAGTCAGGAGAGGCCATTGGTGAGGACGCAGCTCAGTGGCAGTTGAAGGCCCAGGACTGAAGGGGTCGTGCTAGGAAGCTGAGGCTTGGCACCCTGAAGAGAGCCTCTGAGAGGCTGTTGGAGAAAGTGCAGCCCAGTTGCAGCAGAGACCCCAGCATCTTGGAGAAGCCGGTGCCATGGGAAGACCACCGAGAGCAGCAGCAGCCGTGGAGTGGAGCCAGCCGGAGCCCAGAAGACAGCTGTGTGTGCGGCCAAGGGCGGAGCTGGAGAAGTGGTCCAGGCCCTTAGGAGTCCAGAAGATCGTGAGTGAATCCCAGATATTGGATGGTAGGAATTTGGTTTTCTTTGATTTGATTGTGACTCTCCCTGATTTTCCCCTCTTGAAATAAGAAAGTATTTTCCTGCAGCCCTCAGTTGAGAGACTGAATTTTCAAAGTCTTTAGGGTTTTAGAGGTGGTTGGCTATTTTAAAGGGACCGACATTTTAATGTGGGACTTTTAAAGTTTTTTAAGATTTTGAGGATGAATAAGAAAGGAAGGATGGTGGCTTTATAGTGAAATGTTTGTCAGGTAGACAAGGGGTCAGTTGCACTGGCTGGTGTGTGTCAACTGGACACAAGCTAGAGTCATCAGAGAGGAAGGAGCCTAAGCTGAGGAAATGCCTCCGTGAGATCCAGCTGTAAGACATCTTCCCAATCAGTGACCAACGAGGGCGGGCCCAGTCCATGGCGGGCAGAGCCGTTCCTGGGCTGCTGGTCCTGGGTTCTATAAGAAAGCCGGCTGAGCAAACCAGGGGAAGCAAGCCAGTGAGCAGCACCGCCCATGGCCTCTGCCTCAGCTCCTGCCTTCAGGTTCCTGCCATGCTTGAGTTCTTGTCCTGACTTCCTCCAGTGATGAACTGTGACATTAACCCTTTCCTCCGCAACTTGCTTTTTTCTCACAGTGTTTGGTCTCAGCAATAGAAACCCTCACTAAGACACCGCCACAGGCTAACGTTCTGGATCCTTGGTTCCCAGCTGGCGGAGCTAGCTTGAGGAATTATGGAAACCTTGGGGGGGGGGCTAGAAGGAAGAAGTAGCTCCCAGGGATGGGCCTTTGGTGGCACATGTCTCTCTCTCCCCATCTCTCCCCTCCCCACCCACCGTGAGAGCTGCCTCACCATGCCTTCCCTGCTGCGAAGAACAGAGTCCTCTGATGTCATGGATAAAACAACCCTTTCTTTCTTTGAGTGGTTTCTGTTGCGGATTTTGTTCCAGCATTGAAAAAGTAACTCGTCTTCATCGGTAAACGAACTCTTCATGGGTTGATGCCTGATGAAAAGGATTCAGCTCATGGCAAAGCAGAGGCCCTCAGAAGCCAGAGTAGCTTGAGGCAGGGCCAGGCAATGAAGGTGGATCCAGACTGTTGATCAAAAATGCTCTAATGCTAAGCTACAAGAGAATGCTGGGACATGGCTCAATGGCAGAATGCCTGCCTGCCATCTACCGGGACCAACTTCAGTCCCTAGTACTGGGGGAATGCAGGAGTGTAGGCTAAGCTGCTTCTCCCAGGAAGTGGTTAGCAATGAGGTCCTAGGTGCCACTGGCCAGCTGGTGGCCTGTGGCAGCTGCTGCTAATAAAAGGAGAAGCCAGCATGGCAGAAATCTGAGGCGAGAGAGGATGAGATCCCAAGCCCTATGGGAGATGTTCACGCCTTCTGATTCTAGGATTTCTAGAAGAAGCATAAAACATGTCCGTTTGCCTTAACCATTTTGGATGTTAAGGTTCTTGTCATTTCTGTCATTTACATTTTCTTCTCCAAATTCCCTGAGCCTCGCTCTCTCCTTTCTTACAAAGCCCTCAATTGGCACGTCACTCAGGACGCTTATCAGTTCCGTCTTGTAGCATTGAGTGTGTGGAGACTCTGTAGCCAACAGGCAAGGCTGTGACACCTACCAGCACTGTCACATTGGCTCTAATGACAAATTAACAGCCCTTCCCCTTCCCACCATTCACCTTGCTACCCGGTGTGTGTCCACACGCTGTTGCCCACAGCACCTGTCAGGAATGACATCCCCTTCCCCTCCTCTGCATCCAGGTCTTTGTCCCAGAAAATAATGCTGCAATCCGGACTTCCGTGGGTCTTTCCCATCTGTTGATCCCTGATCACAGTTATGGTGAAAACACAACCCCAGTACCTGACGCTTCCAGGCTGGAGTCTGGAAATAAATAGCTGACGCCTGAAGTGTAGTAAGGCCATGCCAACAGCCCACCAGACTGGAAACCGTTTGCTACGGAGTGGTACAAAGTCCCCCTCCTGTCCCTTCTGTAACCCTGCACTGTCCTGAGAGGTCATCCAAGGGGTTAACTGATGAGAGACTTAACTGGTGACAAACCTCCTCTTCCAAGTAAACGAGCTCTGAAGGAATACTGCATCCAAGATGCTGTCCTTTAGCAACCAGGAAAATAAAGCAATATGATTTAATGGAGTCAAGATGTATATAAGCAGGGAACACAGAGAGAGGTTCAAAGGCTCGCAGCAACCGCCTGGGTCACGATTCCATCTCTGTCCATAAATACATGGCCTGAGGCAACTGCATAATTTCTCAGTGTTCTCTGCAAAATATGATTAATGATAAGCTACTCAATAACCCTGAGCTATGATGATGACCAAGCTGCCTGAGGCAGGGTTGCTTTGCAACCTGCATAACTACTCTTTCTATTACTGTCATTAGCCAGTGACCTGGGGTGTGAAATCTGGTGTCTTCCCTGGCGGTTTTACAAAGCACCGCCAAAGGCTGAAACTGAATGTGTGGGAAGGAAACCCAAGTAGGATTCTCTGTCAACTGGGTCCATTTATTTTGTGGGTGAAGTAAGACCTGAATTTATGAAGTCTCTTCCTTCTGCTCCTACGTTTAGACCTGACAACTGTATTTAGATTAGGTAACAATAATGTAATACAACTGTATAACTACGTCAACAGAAAAACGAAGTAGACCATACAATCAAGTAGAACACCAAGCTTGGGGCGGGGCAAACGTTCTTTAGACTCCCACATAGGACTTGGACACATTGTGCTGTGGGGAAGCACTGGGCTTCCCTTTAAGGGTTCGGAATTACTCAGACTCCTCACTATAGTATGGACTGGGGGTCTTAGGTACTAATTAGTTTGTCTCCTTAAATTAGATTAATTCCAGAGAGTTGCCTGTAGGTAGTCGTTGACATTAGTGTAAATTTTAATCTGCCTCAATGACTTTATTTACTTGGCAAGTATTTCTTGAGGCCTTCCTCAGGGCCCACTACCGCACACACAAAGGAAGTAAAAACAAGCTGGGACCTTACAATCAACCGAGCAATGGCACCAACTTAGGAGTAGCTTGCATTCTTTGTTTGAAGAGCCTCAAACCATGGGTCCCGAACACAGCGGTGTAGACAAGAGCTCGGATGCAATGGCCGTGACAGGTCTTTGGGAGTCTGGAGTAAGAGAGCAGGAGATGCTTTCTCCACACGCAGCAGCTCAGAGACCCCGAGTGTGTGGACTTGAGGATAACACAAAGCTCAGAAGGACCTGGACACACTAGACATTAGGGACCCGCCCAGGGTTCTGGGTCCCAGGAACTGTTGTATTTGGTTTTATCCTTGAAGACTCAGGTTTCCTGAACAGAACATTTCCCCCATCCAGATGGGACTGGGAGGAGCTTAAAGTGAGGGGAGGCAGAGGGAGTGCCCTGGGGGGGGGAAGGAGTGCCCTGGGGGGGGAGGGAGTGCCCTGGGGGGGGAGGGAGTGCCCTGGGGGGGGAGGGAGTGCCCTGGGGGGGAGGGAGTGCCCTGGGGGGAGGGAGGGCCCGGGGGGGAGGGAGGGCCCCGGGGGGGGAGGGGGGGCCCGGGGGGGAGGGAGGGCCCGGGGGGAGGGGAGGGACCCGGGGGGGGGGGGGCCCCGGGGGGAGGGAGGGCCGGGGGGAGGGAGGGCCCGGGGGGGAGGAGGGAGGGCGAGGGAGGGAGAGGGAGGGTCCCAGGGGGGGGGAGGAGGGAGAGGGAGGGCGAGGGAGGGAGAGGGAGGGGTCCCGGGGGGGAGGAGGGAGAGGGAGGGAGAGGGAGGGCCCGGGCCCCGGGGGGGAGGAGGGAGAGGGAGGGAGAGGGAGGGCCCGGGGCCCGGGGGGGAGGAGGGAGAGGGAGGGAGAGGGAGGGCGAGGGAGGGCCCCGGGGGGAGGGAGGGAGAGGGAGGGAGAGGGAGGGCGAGGGAGGGCCCGGGGGGGGAGGGAGGGGGAGGGAGGGAGAGGGAGGGCGAGGGAGGGCCCGGGGGGGGGAGGGAGAGGGAGGGAGAGGGAGGGAGAGGGAGGGCCCGGGGGGGGGAGGAGGGAGAGGGAGGGAGAGGGAGGGCGAGGGAGGGCCCGGGGGGGAGGAGGGAGAGGGAGGGAGAGGGAGGGCGAGGGAGGGCGAGGGAGGGCCCGGGGGGGAGGAGGGAGAGGGAGGGAGAGGGAGGGCGAGGGAGGGCGAGGAGGGCCGGGGGGGGAGGAGGGAGAGGGAGGGAGAGGGAGGGCGAGGGAGGGCGAGGGAGGGCGAGGGAGGGCCCCGGGGGGGAGGAGGGAGAGGGAGGGAGAGGGAGGGCGAGGGAGGGCCCGGGGGAGGAGGAGGGAGAGGGAGGGAGAGGGAGGGCGAGGGAGGGCCCGGGGGGGAGGAGGGAGGGAGGAGGGAGAGGGAGGGCGAGGGAGGGCGAGGGAGGGCCGGGGGGGAGGAGGGAGAGGGAGGGGAGAGGGAGGGCGAGGGAGGGCGAGGGAGGGCGAGGGAGGGCCCGGGGGGGAGGAGGGAGAGGGAGGGAGAGGGAGGGCGAGGGAGGGCCCGGGGGGGAGGAGGGAGAGGGAGGGCGAGGGAGGGCCCGGGGGGGAGGAGGGAGAGGGAGGGAGAGGGAGGGCGAGGGAGGGCCCGGGGGGGAGGGAGGGAGAGGGAGGGAGAGGGAGGGCGAGGGAGGGGCCCCGGGGGGGAGGAGGGAGAGGGAGGGAGAGGGAGGGAGAGGGAGGGGCCCGGGGGGGAGGAGGGAGAGGGAGGGAGAGGGAGGGAGAGGGAGGGCCCGGGGGGGAGGAGGAGGGAGAGGGAGGGAGAGGGAGGGCCCGGGGGGGGAGGAGGAGGGAGAGGGAGGGAGAGGGAGGGAGAGGGAGGGCCCGGGGGGAGGAGGAGGGAGAGGGAGGGAGAGGGAGGGCCCCGGGGGGAGGAGGAGGGAGAGGGAGGGAGAGGGAGGGAGAGGGAGGGCCCCGGGGGGGAGGAGGAGGGAGAGGGAGGGAGAGGGAGGGCCCGGGGGGAGGAGGAGGGAGAGGGAGGGAGAGGGAGGGCCCCGGGGGGGGGGAGGAGGGAGAGGGAGGCCCCGGGGGGGGGAGGGAAGGCCGGGGGGGGGGAGGGAGCGAGTGTCAGGGGTGGACACTTGCGTTTGGAGCTGGAGGAGATGACACTCATTCGCAAAGGACTCCTCCTACTGAGGATGTGTCACCAAAGTGTCTACATCTGTGTGGCATTTGGCTTGTCCTAAGGCCAAACTGAAGGTCATTGTGAGTTAAGCCATGAATGGCTTGCAGTCTACAGCCACTTCAGGGGTAACTGATGATACCTCAGACAAAGCAGGCTCAGCCTCTGGAGTATTGTCTGGAGAATGAACAAATCTGAGCAGAAAGGAATATTATCAGGGAGAGAAGCAATGCACTACAAAGAAAATATGAGTGAGGCAGAGGTTAAGTTTTCACACACAGCATCCACAGAGCTACTGAACCAAAGGCCACTGGTCCACAGTTCAGTCAGCTTTTCGAATTTCATCTTCTGTAAATTGCACTGCCATTGTCATGTTAAATCCATCGGGGTCAGAACTTTCCTCTCACTGTAGGAATCTAGCTCATCTCCATTTTAAGTTACCACATTTGTTTTATTCACGCGGCAATTATTTATTTAATACGTTCTAAGTGCCGGTCATCCCAGGCACAAAGGAAGCTTCCTAGGATTTTAATGCCGCAGCCACAACACTAGCGTGACCTCAAGCTCTGCTTCCCGTTCCCTTCCAGGGCCCGAGCCGATGCAAACACACTAAGGGAAGTGTCAAGTGAGTTTCCAGGATCACAAGGCTAGGAAAGTCATAGAGCGGGACTCAAGCTTAGGGTAAAGTTCAAATGTAGGTAGTGGTTCCTGAGCGGACCATTAGTTGACTGTGTGTTTTTAGGGTAAATCTGAATTTCATTGAGGACACCAATGAGCCTAGCATTGGCAACGCATGTTTTTAATCCCAGCACTCAGGAGTCAGAAGCAGGTGGATCTCTGTGAGTTCAAGGCCAGCCTGGTCTACAGAGTGAGTTCCAGAACAGCCAGGACTGTTACACAGAGTAACCCCGTCTCAAAAAACAAATGGCAAAAATACAAACTACAATTATTTTAGATATCAGGCTTCAAACAAGAAGTTGCCACATTTATACCAAAAGGCAATCCAACTGAGTCACTACAGACGCTTATTGGCTGAACACGAAACATGGCCATGCTTTGTCCCCCTGAAAGCACAGTTCTCACATGGATGGTGTCCCCAGGTAACCCCACATTGCTCATTCTGCCTGACACTTGAGATGTTCTTGGGTGTATATTTTCTTATGCATTTCCCTTTTGGATTATTGTTTTGGAGACAAACTCCCCAGTACAAGATTCTTCTGCTTTTGTATCTAATCACTTTATTCCTTTGAGATTTAAAAACTTTGATCTCTGAGAACTCAGATATTCCCTGCAGTAGAACCTGTGCAACCATTTGTAAGACGGTGCCCATCCAAATAGCAAAGAGAAAAGTCTTGTTTGGGATGGGGTCTAAAATATACAACCTTAATAGTGCCTGCTCTCTCAATGAGGACAAGCCAGCCAGCCCTCTAAAGTACTGCAATGTCGTCCCCCCCCCCCCGCATGCCCTTGGCATGGATCAGGTGTGGGTGCCTGATCGGTTACTCACGGAAGGCCTGTTGGAGCAGCCTGCATGATTCCATGTCAATGACGGTACAAGCTCCCAACCCATGAGATTCCTGCTTCCATCCCAATGACCTGGTGGCTGTCTGGGCCACTATTATAGAGACGCGAGAAACCCAGAGGCCAGGGAAGATGGGAAGCATTGATATTTAAGCCTTGGAGGTGGCATTGTATTTGAATTTAAGCCTTGGAGGTGGCATTGTATTTGAATTTAAGCCTGTTACCCCTGTACCACTATCCTGTTAGTCCTCATCAACAAAACACATAATCAAAGGTAAGGTTATTATTGACTGGGCCTGGTGACATGTGCTTGTAATGCCAATACTAGGGAGCTTCCTGGCTGGCCAGCTTAGCCTAATTGGTAATCACTAGGCCAACAAGAAACCTTGACTCAAGTAAACAACTCTCCTTCCCACCCCCCCAAAAAAAAAACCAAACAAACAAAAAAACTGGTGGATAGCCTCATACATAAGGTTGCTCTCTAGCCACTGCATGCATGTACACATATATACACATACATGTACACACATGAGTACACACACGCAACATATACAAAAGCTAACCCGACAAAGGTAAGATTGGTAAGACTCTCAAGGTAGTGGTTGCAGAGCATTAAACTGACTATGGCCCTTTCCAAACGGGGAGGGAGGGGGCTGAGCCTCTGCACCTGTAGCGGGCCTGGGGGAAACTTCTTGATGAAGGAACATTTACTACCTGCTAAGTATTAGGACACAAGCCAGAACAAGTTTACGTTCTACCAGGGCTGATAAAAGATGCCAATAAACTTGTCAGTTGTGGAGGGGCTGCACGCATGCATGTCAACAATTACCGGTTACCGAGAAGGACCGACAGTGAGCAGCCTTGCACTCCATGGGAATGAACCCTGCCTTGTCCTTCCCCTTGTGACAGCATTGCGACACTGGGCAGGTCCTGCTCTCCCCGCCCATCTCTCATCTGTAAATGAGAAAAACTATTACTCGGCTTACATAGGTGGTACTCACACGTGTTACCGACTGTCGTGCTGAGAAGCTGTGGGATTGGGGGATGGGAGGAAGAGAACCTGCAGGTGAAGGGAGGCCCTTTTCTTAACCGGTTCTAACTAGCTGACTCCCCCCCCTCCCCTCCCCCTCTCCCTCCCCCTTTCCCCCCCCCCCCCCCCGTTCCAAGTATGCAGCTGAATTAGTTTGTCTTTTATTTTCATGGCATAGGACAAAGGGCTGTTGCTGCTCCGTCAACATAGACAGAAACCATCACCATTCTTTTTATTTTGTGAAATAAAGCAGGTCTGTCTGGAAGCTAAAAGAGTGCCTGTTGTGGGGGTGGGATTATCAGAGTAAGTAGGGGGGTGATCAAATGGAGTGGACTCCTCGCTGCTTCTAGAAGTGCAGGGTTCTACCCCTGGCCCGCTGAAGCATCCTCTTAACTCTCTGGAGACCTCCGGTGACAACACCGGTCGCATTTCCTACTCAGATGTTTGGCAGCTTAGGTAAAACCCTTACAATACTGTCCACATAATGAAAGGCGTTTGTTCCCGGGTTAGAAAAACCAATGCAGGAGCTCTTTTCCTGCTTGAAAATCCAGGAATTGTTTGTTTGCGATGGAGTTGGGTCTCTCTCCCTCTTAGCATGACCTTCCAGAAAGGCATTTATAGGTCTGGAATTTCCCAGAGTGCCTTGCCAAGAATCAGTGTTGGGTTACGGTTACCAGAAAATCAATAGGATATGTAGCTCACCTTTATCTGGGCCACAGTCCTCTCTCTGCCTGTCTTTCCTGTACCCTTCATTGCTCATGGGCTCACCATTGACTTGTCCTCCCCTGCTGGGAAAACATCTGCATTTGTTGTAACCAAAAATAAACTCATATTTTAAAAAATCCATCCTGCAAGCAGATTGTGTATTTTCTTTTCGCTGTATCTATTTTATTTACTTTACTCCAACTGCGTTATTTCTTTATTATTTACATTGGTTTCTAGAACTCATCATGAAGGTCCCTCAGTCTCTATTTAGTCTCTCGTTGCTAGGAGCTGCACTAGTTTCAAATAATCTTACACCCCACCAACCCCCGTTTTTTGTGTATGTGATGTCAGCAGCGGCGGTTACATCAAGTTGGGGGATGTAGATCACGTGACTGGAATCATTACAAGCTGCTGGGGGGGGGGGTCATCTTCCCGATTCTGCTTGTCCCTATACCATTTTCGAGCCTTTGGGCACCCTGCTGAAACCCCAAAAATATTTCACAGACTGTCTTGTAAAAGAAATCTTCCCATTTCTGCTTAATGTGGTCCTGGAAAAGCTCAAGAAGATCACTGGGTTAAAAGGGGAGGGGGGGGGGTAGGGAAAGTCTAGGAAAAGACTTAGCTTGTGGCTCTTCCTTAGTCTGGATTGTTAATCTCTGTCTTTTCAACTGAATCCTTAAGAGACTTCGGAGGCCTAGCTCATGAAGTGCATGACTCCTGGTGTGAAATCTTCCCTGGAAAACACATTATACAGAGAAGTGGGGGGGGGGGGCGTGTCCAACTCTGCCCTATGTCTATTCAATGATTTGCCCTCTCCCCTGAGCCCAGGGGCTTCTTCAGGGTTTGAGTTTACTTCGTTGAAAATTCCAGTGACTACCTACCCATAATCCAACAAGCTAGATTCTGCTCAAGTTTGGATGAAATAGGTAGCAATTGTCAGTTTTGAACAAGGCTCATGCTGGTATTTTTCAGACTACTCAGCAATGGGCTTAGCTTCTGTGTCAGTTCAGGACAAGTTACCCTGATTACCGCCTGACCCCACATCTGATGGATGTGTGTGTCTGCCTCTCTCCCTCTGCCTGTGGGTGGGTGTGTGTTCCTGCACCTGCGCTCTAGTGCACAAGACACTTCGACTCTCGTTCACATTGTTAGTCCCTTCCAGGGAGGCAAGCAGAGGACTGTGGTGCTGCTGTGGGTGGGGAGAGAAATGAGTGGGAGGCAAGGTGTCTGTCTTTCTCATTCCTGTGGCAAAATACCCCCATGCAGGCAACTTTAAGGAGAAGGGCTTATTTTGGTGCGGATGACCACAAAGATGGCTGCACTCCATCTTGGCTCAAGGGCAGAGTTCAAAACTGCCCTTTGCAAGTCATAAGACCTAAAGGTCAAAGGTGTGGTTACAGTAGGGTGTCTGTCTTATTCTAAATAACAACAGACCTGATCTGAGGTGTGGCTAGGGAACAAGAAGTTGAATCTATGCTGTGGTTACTGAAAGGAGGAAGAAAAGTCTGTTTGTTCCACATAGATGATACAATGTTCCACTTTTTGGTTAAGGTATATAAGAATGGTGAAAAATAAACTCACGTTGATTCAGTATTAACTGAATCTGCCCCCCGGATTTTACTCTGTGTCTGTCTTTTCTTTGACTCTGTAGCTAGCCCTCCCTCATCCACACACCCTCATTCAGGTACGAACTTGGGACCATTCAGCTGGTTCCAATTACAGCCCCACAAAGACAGCTTCTGGCATTTTAGCTCACATTTCGGAGGACACAGTATATCACGGCAGGGAGGTACGGTGACAGGGAGCCCGGGGCAGCTGGATACACTGTATCCACACATGGGAAACAGAGGAAAACAGAGAGAGACCAATGTTGGTTTACTTGTTAGTGTCTTTATAAGCAAAGCAAAGCAAAGCAAAGCGGGGGAAAAAAAAAAAAGACAGTAATACCAATGTTATAGAGGTCTTAAGAAAATAACAAATGAAATATATTGTAAATAACATGTTTTCTATAATAATATGATATAATACTTATCCAGGAAAAACTAACCATTCTTATTCATTTCACAGTATTTAAAAGGCATGCGGAACTCTCTGCCAGCACAGCCAGCTGGGGAACAAAACTTAAAATCTCTGCGGTCTCAAAGGGAAAGACGTTGCATTGGGAGCTACCTCTTAACACGTAGTTCCTGTTTGGGGTTTGTGGGAATAGGACTCTTTACACAGTGTTCACAGAAGCCTAGGCTGGAGTATCCCATCTTGCAGAACTTCAGTAAGAATGTCTGCACACACCATCCCAACAATGTGTCCCTAGGATACTCAGGGTGTCTTCCTACAGGTGTATAAGGTACACACAAGAATGTTAAGTGTGATACTATGTGTGAGTGACTCTCTAGGAAAGCAAATGGGTGGATATGTAGAGTACAAATGAATGTTATGCAGCTATCAAGAATAATAGGTTAGATACGCATACAGCAATGTGGACTCTAGCAACATATAGCCATACTGACGTTAAGTGGGAAAAGTAGAATACAGAGAAAGCTATTCAGACTGACTTTGTACGTTTAAAATGCACAAAATAGTGTGTGTTTTGCCAAGGCACATGCAAATGGAAAAATCCTCTACTCAATGTATTAAAATGGTTGCCTAGTGTAGAAGGAGGATTAGGGGTGGTGACATGGATAAATACAAAATAGTTTATCCATCAAATCCATTTATGAGTAAAAATTGCCAAGACCAAGCCGAAGGTCCAAAAGCAAAACCAAACCAGAAGCGATTTTTCTGGAGCGTGTTTTCTGTTTATGACCCCACCTGCCAAGCTTGGCTGCCTGTGTAGCCACGTCCTGGTGGAATCTTTGGGTCACATGGCCCGCAGAAGTGTTGTGGAATATCAGAAGCTCGATTCTCCCTCCATGATGACCCTTGTTCTGCGTTCCCTATGGCAGCTGTCTGCGGATTCTGAGTGCCTAGTGTCTGCACCTGTCCAGTTGACTGGGGAACTTGGCAAGGGGGGTGGGGTCACCGGGGTCCGTGCAGCTGGCAACAAGACACCTGAATGCATGCGCCTCACTTGTTCAGTGATCCAAACGGGGCATCTGGACCAGGCCATGGTCTGCCAGTCATGCGTACATGCTTAAATTCACATCGGTGCAGCTGTGGCCTTTGGCTGTCTCTACAGGTGTCACGCTCTTTGGTCAGTCCCCATCACTGGCATCTGTCTCTCCAATGATAACTCTTCACAGAGGCGCCACAGACCCCGGTATGGTATTGGACCCTTACCACGGTGTCATAGCCAGCCATGCTTTCTGCCTGGGGGTTGATAGAGACCAAACTCTCCAGTCTAAATCCATGGGGTCATCCATCATGGCCCAAAGAGGCATTCCGAATTTGTTTTTGGAACTGGACATTTTAAAAGCCAGTACAACCTGGGAAAGTTAGGAGGAAATTCTGGGGGCTGGACGGGATGGAGCCCACTGAACCATGAGAGGTCAAGCCTACCACAGTGAAGAAGACCACTAGCACCATCCTCCCAGAGGGCAACATGTTTGGATTGTTGATTCTTTTTGTTTGTTTGTTTTTTTAAGACAGGATTTCTTTGGTAGCCTTGCCTGTCCTAGAACTATCTGTGTAGACCAGGCTGACCTTGAACTCACAAAGATCTGCCTTGCCACTGCCTCCCTAGTGCTGGAATTAAAGGTGTGCACCACCACCATCTGGAGAAACTTCAATTTTTTATCTTATATATGAAGCAATATCTAGGTAAGCCTGAAAATTATTCTGATAAACTTTAAGGAAAACGTCATACCACTTGTCTACTCTCAGATCTGTTCATAATGCCACGGAATGAAATTTTACCATAGAATTACATGATTTTAATGGTAAGAACATTAACTTATTAGATATAAACTGATCTAATAAGCTACAAAATTTTGTAAAATTCTTTTGCCATTTCTTTGTAGATTATATTTCCAGAAGAAATACATGTGTGAATGTGTATACATTGGGAGTAATCTAAAAGCCTGGAACAAGTAGAATTGGTTTGAAAATTTCAGTCTTTGAGAAGCCTCTGATCATGGAGACACACAGACATAGACACAGGACACACACACACACACACACACACACACACACACACACATACACACACACCTTTCACGTCTACAAACTGAATAAGTGGCAGAGATTTTTTTCACTTAGCAAAACCTGTATCCAATCATATCCTACACAATGGCCTCATGGTTTTCATTGTGTACTGTAGTTTATCAAAATTACTATTGCTAGTTGTTTTATTTAACTCAGCCCCAATTTTATAGTAATTAGCTTCCTGTTCATTCATTTTAGCCCATTTTCCCAACTATTAGGAAAAGTCTTGGGATAAGACTTCCTTTGACTTGCTTGCCAAACACTTTGTTAAGCCCCCCCCTTTTAAATATCAACTTACACTTCCATTATTAAGCTGTCTGTCTACCACCCTAAAAGATGGCTTCTCATGCCTGGTAATGGGGTTTTTGTTAGATGGTCTTTGGCTCTTGGAGAAAGCATTGTCAGCCAGATGGGAGATTTTAATTTAAAGTAAATATGTATATTTATACACTAAGTTAGGTGTATTATAGGTATTTTTAAATAGATAGGTCATATTATGAGTTCTTATGGCTATATCAGAAAAACGAGATCAGCTATTGCCATTGCCCTTGGTTACCTCCCCCAGTGGTGGAAAATAAGTTCCTCTTGCTGAAGACACCATGTACCTTAGACACAAGGCTGGAGGTCACTGACCTGGGCCTGATATCCTCCATGAAGATTAGATGGTACCATCAACCTTTGTTAAATACAGTACTAGAAGGTTCTATACAACCTCCCAGAGCAGGCAACCAAGAATCCTACCTAGCCACACTACCTGTGAACCACATCGATGACCATCAAGGCATGATAATCCCATGGGCGCTGTAGTAGCACACATACCTTGGCTATAACCAACAACTCTCTAATTGAACTTAAGGGAAATCATGCCTGGTACTGGAAACCTAGCCAACTGCCCACGGTTAGCAGAGTCACAGCTCTTGGAGGAGAACCTACAGCTACCATTTCACTAAACCAGTGCGCCCCCTCAGCTCATTCTGAGTGTCTGACTTTACAGCCACAGTTAAGTGTAGCCCTCATTAATGAAACTTCTCTATGCAACAGAAAGAGACCATTACAGAAAACCATAGCTGGGATCAAAATGCTGAGTTGTGGTATCTACAAAACAGCAGATACAGCTACAAAACAACTCCTCCTGCCTCCAAAGCTCAGGGAATGTTGTAGAAGACTGTGTGGGTATGTGTGTGTGTCTCCTATATATAATATATACTTGTCCCATATATTATATATATATATAATATATAAATAAAATTTACCTTATATGTTAATATATAAGAACAATTAATGAAAAAAGAGGTCATGAATCTGGAAGACAGTAAGGGGGATATACGGAAGCATTTGTGGGAAAAAGAAGAAAGTAATTATATTATAATCTCAAAAAAAAAATAAGAGAAAAATTTAAAACAGCTATCTGCAGAGCCATGTCATCAAACCCTCCCCGAGTCACGTCACTCTTGGTCACTGCCCTCAGACACAGGGCTCTGTACCAGCGGCTTGATCTCGCTCAACTTCAGGAGGTACTTTATTTTGTAGAGGTCTGGGTTCCCATAAATCAACTTTTCCTTTAACTTAGTGAATGTTTATTCTAGTTTACAGGGTTGAACTAAACTTTTTTTTTTTTTTTTTTTTTTTTTTAATGTGTGCTTGGAGTTCCGGTTTGACTGGCAAAGAGAGGTTGGTTTTTTCCCAGGTGACCAAGGGAAGGAATGTGGTGGTCAGGGCCAGCCTCCGATGGAAAAATCGTCGTCAGGCTGTCACTGAATGGCAAGTCAGCATGCTTCTGATTGATCTTAGAATTCCAGCTAAACTAACCTGTGCCTTCTTAAATTAATCCTTTTTGTTTAATCATACTATTTGTTATGCATCTAAAGTTTTTTGTTAAGTTATCCTATTTGTTTCTAACAATATTAAAGTTTTTGCTTCACCATCTCCCATTAAAGCAGTTTTAAGATACTTGTGAAAATTATAACAGTTTCCAAGGAATAATGAAGTCATAATTTATGTTTGCTTTTCATTTTTAATAACCTGGATATTACTGCCATAAACATGCTCGCTTGTGCGTGTATAAAGCCTAAATGGGTTTTTCTGTCATGTGTCCTTTAGTGTTAATAGTCTCTTATTTTTAAAAGTGTGGCGATGGCAGGGTTCCTTGTGTCATACTGTCACTTCATTAGTTTGGACTTGGCCTTTGTCAATCAGGCATGACGTTCAGTGGCTCAGTCGGAGCCTCTGCCTCGGTCCCCATGACAGGCATCTCTGTTTAGCTTGATTTCGGAGGGAAAAGAAGATTGTAAATGCTGTGCGACCCACATCTTTATTTTATAAAGTGTTTTTATCTTATTATTACCTTTTTTTAGACAAACTTTGTAGATATGCCCTAGCTTGTCTTATTGTTTTTCTAGATTAAGTTTGCTAGATGCCTTTAGGGTCTAAGAGACCATGGCTGCCTCACTCCCCAGAGAATGCCAGGGAAGGGACTTGCTGCCAGCATGGGATAAACCAGATAAACATAAGTTGATTGAAACAAATGTTGAAGATTATTCTCGAAAACAAGATCCAAGATTTCTGCCGAGGGCAACATGGGCTAAGAGCATAGCTTTCTAATTAGGCAGAATTTGCCAACCCCCAGGCAGCTTCAGGGTGCTCTGACCTCAGCCCTATTATTATTCTTTTCTAAGCCTCATCTTGGTTTCACTTGAAAGTTTAGATGAGACAGTGTGCACTTGCTGAATAAACCACTCAGTCGTCAGAGTCCTTAGTGTGACCGATGGTGACTTGGGGGCTAGCTCCTCTTCTTTGATGTTATTCACTGCACTATGCTTCAGCGTGTTAGGCAAACGAAAGCCTACAGCTCCGGGTAGTTTTTACATTTATAGATGCTTGCAAGATGATCAAAAGAAGGCTATGTTGTGGCATCTGCAAATGACAGGAAATGCAAACTTGGGTGTCCATAAATAACACTCTATTGGGACTTGCCCCCAGCCCCCCATCAGTTTTGATATGACTATGGCTCTCACCGCATCACAGAGGCAGGGCTGAGTAGCAGCAGCAGTGACCAGATGGCCTGACCTGCCAAATACACTACTTGGTCCTTTACCAAACGTATGCAGAGCTCTGCTTCAGGGAGTCCCCAGGCAGAGAACACAGATGAGACCTCATTTCTCTTCACAGGAACAGGAGGGTGTGGAGGGTGTGGCTCTCTCCCTTTGCACAGGCTTTTGCTAAGGGGACAGTTGTCTAAGCTGTCCTCTCAATTTCTGTGGATCATCTTGACAACAGTGCAGTAGATAGTGCTTCAGATCAGCATCATGGAAGGGACAGGAACACAGAATGTCACCTTAGCTCATCTTTGTGTTTGATCTCAAGTTTGCCAGTTTCATGCCAACTGGCTCAAAAACTCCTTCTGGCTTTGAATATTGGCTCTGTCCTTGGCTTAGCTCAGACTGTGTTATTTGGAAATATTAGCCACACGTGAGAGATTTGGCACAGAGGAAAGCTGTTACCAGAGGCAGAACTGACTGCTAGGAGCTAAGAAATCTGAACACTGGAAATTGACACAGTTTTTGATTTGGGTAGTTTATCAAATATCACACATCCTACTGATTTGTCTGTTTTATCCACAATCCTTTAATGCTAGCCATTTCTGAGCATGGCTGAGGAAGGGAAGAACAGAAGTTATCTAAGCAGAGTTTCTGGCAAGGAAAATAATAGCTAATGCAAAGGGCCTGGGGTGATGGTCCCTTGATCGCCTTAACTGTTTTCCATGGGTCCTGATAGTTGAGCTCTGGCTTTACTTTTGGGAAGTGCTGAGCTGCTATCTGGGCATTGGTTAGACTCAGCTCCAGAGGCCAGGATTACCGTCTTCCTCCAGTGTAACACAAGGCTACACACACAGCGGTGTATACAAACAGTACACAGCACATTCCGCCCAGCCTAACTCATTCATCCTTCTCTGTTGTCTCACGGACAATTTTGGGGACTCTGGGAGACATTTATCTCCATGAGCAAACCCTTGCAGCGTCTCTGAGGCCCCCTTTCCTTCCTTGTGAAATGAAAGCCTGCGCTGCCTTGCCATCCTGCAGTGTCCTTGCCGACTTTCCCTCTGCCTGCATCCCAGGGGAAGCCCGAGAGATGGGTGAGCGGGAGGAGCCCTGAAAGGGTAGAGACAGGTGCAGCAAGGTGCACGGAGCTCAGGGGAGGCTGGCACAAGCAAGCCTTCAGTCAGGGCGGGGGCGTCGGCAGGGACAGGCGCACAGGGACAGACTGCAGCCCTCTCCGAGTGACTGGCATGTGACCATTAGGGAAGACCCACCCTTTAAAAGAGTTTGCATGCTGGGCAGTGGTGGCACACGCCTTTAATCCCAGCACTCGGGAGGCAGAGACAGGCGGATCTCTGTGAGTTCGAGGCCAGGCTGGTCTACAGAGCGAGTTCCAGGACAGGCTCCAAAGCTACACAGAGAAACCCTGTCTCGAAAAATACAGGGGAAAAAATGCATTCCATCTCCTTCAGCCCTCAGATGAGCAGCGGACTGGTCTCACACCGTGCCCTCTTCTTCCTTATCCCTTCTTTCTGCCTCACTGAGTCACCAACTTCCCTTTCTTTTTCAGCTTGGGTTGCTTTATTTTTTTGTGGTCTGTTACTTGGTACAGAGCCAGGCATGTTCTTGAATTTGCATGCTGTGGAGTCACCTCTAGGCTGGTTTCCTCAGGTGACCCATGTCCGTCAGGGCCAGCCATCGTTCCTTGTTTTTCTTATTGTAACCATTCTCCAGAAACATCCTGGGACTGAAGCTGCCGCCTTACCACGAACGCCTACAAGCGTGCTTTGAGCATGGTATGATTTAGCTAGAGCCACCAGCCGTGCTAACAAATCGAGGAAAATTTCCACTGCGTCCTCATCCCTCTCTGAGCAAAAAAAAAGGCAAACTTCGGATTGTCCTGGGGTTTGTGTGTCGCTTATTTTGCTCAGCAAATGGTGCAATGCATGCTGGGTGAGGGAGGGGCAAAGCATGCTGGGTGAGGGAGGGACAAAGCATGCTGGGTGAGGGAGGGGCAAAGCATGCTGGGTGAGGGAGGTAAGGTCATGGCTCAATCAGGCAGCCTACACCAAACAGCACCAATCAGCAGTTGCTTCCTTAGCCACAGGGCCAGAAAATACATTCTTTCTTCTTCTCCTCGGATACTATGTGTGTGTACTGCTCACGTGGACGCAGGGTTAAAGAGGACTGTGAGGTTGGATAGCCGCCCAATGCCGCCCAAGTTACTGATTCCACTGTACTTGTTCAAACATTACAATCCCCAATATCAGCAGCATCATCAGATTCATCACAGGCCATAACTTAATTAGCAGCGCTGCCTTTATTCCTGTAGCAATGCACACAACTGATGCGCGTGACAACCAATGATGTCTCAGATTTAATGCCAGACTATCTGCTATTAATTAACACTTGACCTGTGCCTGCAGCCAGAAAGCCCAAACATACCTGCATAGTCTCCAGGGTCGCCAAGCTGAGGTGTCCCTCTGTGCCACCTCTGGTTTTACTGTCTACGTTCGTGCCCTCTGCGTGTTGTACGATTAACATTTCCTGAGTACTCACTGAAGCCAGGCCTTACCCTAACCCCTGTTCCCATCTCTCCTCACAGTCCTGAAGACTAGGCGCTATCAAAAAAACAGAGGGTGGATAAGAAATCATTAGCGCGGAAGCAAAGTTAGCAACCAGGGAAATGTCTTATTGCTTCCCATCGCCATTATAAACAGAAAGGTTTACTTCCCTTTTACTTTACAACCCAGCTTGGGGGAAGCCGAGGCAGGAACCCAAGTAGGGCAGGAACTGGAAGCAGAGGGCAGAAGGAATGAGCTTGCTGCTCCTCATGGCTTGCTCAGCCTGCCCCGGGTAGCAGCTCCTACAATGAGCCTGGCGCTTCCCGTCAATTAAAAAAAAAAGGGAGGGGGGCTCGCCGAGGCTAAAGTCACCCGTTGAGTCTGTATTCTCTGCATCCACAGGCACATACACACATGATCACACATTTTGCTTTTGTCTCCCACCATTGTGTGAGGCAGTCCATGCCTGGACATATAACCCACTGAGTTACCTTAGTGGTGACTTGGCTACAAAGAGAGTAGGAAGAGGATTGGAATTTGCTTAAATGGGGAGCGATGGCTTTAGAGGTATTATTTAACTCTAGAATTAGTGGGTGAGTAAAGGTAGAGCCTGAAAAAATGCCCAAGCTCCCTTTGTGTATCTGTGGGTGGAGAATCTCCAGTGAAGGCCTACTGTGGCGTCCATGGGGCCGCGCTTCCAAAACCACTCCCGCTGCCCGGAAGGAGCCACCGGCTTCTGCCCCCCACGTTTGCCAACAGACACCTTCTCCCTCTAGAAGCCTGTTCCTGTATCTTTATTGTCACTGTCTCAGTCACTGCACAGGCGATCTTTGGGAAAGTCTCAAATCCTGGGCTGCCAATTTGGTGGCATTATATCAACAACCAGCTAACCATTATATAGAAAAATATGTCTCGTTCCAATGGCAACTGTGAAATAAGTAGACAAAAGCCACCTGCTTTAACTAGACTCTGGGCTTCCGCTATCGGCAGAGAGAGGTGGCAGTGAAGGTTTTTCTCCTTTGTTGCTGTGCTGTGGACAGTGAATTCAACACTCACACAGACACTGACATTGATTGACAGAAACTTAACAAAATGACAGGTGTGCTCTTGAGTGAATGTATCCATTTTATGGAGTCTATTTTACAATAAAGAACTTACTTAAAGTGTAGATACTGATACTGAGTATCCCTCCGATAACCTCCACCCGTGTATACATACATATATACATATACAACACACACACATATACAGTATAACATACACACATATACATATACACACATACAACATACAAACACACATATACACACATACATACACATACAAACTCACACATATGTACACACAATACATATGCACATATACACAGATATACAGACATATACAACACACACATATGCAACACACACATACATATATACACACACATACAAACTCACATACATATACACACAATACAAACACCCACATATCCATATACACAGACATACACACATAAACAACACACATATATAAACAAACAAAAATATACAACACTCACATACACTTATATGCACATGTACATACAGCATAAACATAGACACATAGACACATGCATACATACACAAATACCACATACACACTCACACACACACACATACATACACATACTCACAATATATTCGCACTCACATACACATTCATAAAAAAAATACACACATACATACATACACTCACATGCATACACACATACACACAGTACACACACATATACATACACGCATATACACGCACACTCAGACATTCTGGCATATGGTTTCTCCAATGTGGCAATAGGAATAAAAGCTCAGTTTTCTGCAGTGTTGCTCTCTGTGGCTTCGTATTGTCATAGACTTACAACGACAAGTTTTTCTGAACCCAGACTCAGAAGCATACCTCGAGCAGGAAATTGGGGAGGTTTTTCTGGTTTCCTTTGGCTGAGCTATTCTATTCTGAGCTGATTTTGCTGTACGAGGCACACCTGTGAGTCAGACTCACTTAGGAAAACATCTGTTCCAACCTGGGTGTGGATCTTTCGCAAACACTTGGCAGCTCCCAACTGTGTGGAGACAAGGGCAGTGTGAGAAGGGACTGGAAGGGGAAGGGAGGGGATAGGAGGCCTGAGCAAGCTAATATATGGAAGACAGTTTTTGGAGCGACTACTTGAAGAGAACAGGTTTCCTTCAGCTCGTTGCTGGCCTGCAACACTAGATTCTGGCGCCTCTCCCTTGCAGGCAGGATACTTATCTCTCTGTAGCACTGGGCTAGTCATGTGCGCGACTGTACTTCAATCTTTCGTGTAGGTATTATTGTAATATCTGTACTTCATAGATTCAGAAAGTGGTCTGTTTACCAAATTCTAATCAAACACAAACTCCCCCGGAGAAGGCGCTGTCTCTCTTTCTGAATGGAATCATGGCATTCAGTGACTCATGTGTGAGGCAAGCTATCTACTACTAAGCAATATTCCCATTTTTCTCCTCCTTTTCATTCACCTATTTATTTTGAGACAATGTCTTGTTGCTAAATTGCCAAGGCTGACTTGAAACTCACTCTGTAGTGCAGGCAGGCCTGGCGACAACCTTCCGAGTAGCTAAGATTACAAGCCTATACTATAATGTCTGGCTTGGTGTGTGCGTGTGCGTGTGCGTGTGTGTGTGTGTGTGTGTGTGTGTGTGTGGTGTCTGGAGTCATACATTTAGAGATGGTTTGACTTGACACGAAGTTGTGAAGCTCCTTAAGATGCAAACATTGGGAGAGGAATATGGCAGAGTATGGCTCCTTGGAGCAAACAGGTTCATCACACCTTCTGCAAGCTGCGGTTGCTAAGCAGGATGACAATGACTTTTGGGTCTAAAGAGTCCTTCACGGTGCAGAAAGGAGAGTGTGGTCAAGGACATTTGGGGGTTGGTGGGTACACAAATCTCCTCGGAGATTCCTCAAACTCACTAGGAGACTGGAGAACAGACAGGGCGTGCAGAAGGTGGCCGGCTGGGTAGAGAGGCAGCGTTTGAAATGGCCTGTGGGACAGGATTCAACAAGCAAAGAGAAGGTAACACAAGGAATCCAAAGCAAAATTGGGTCACAGACACAGACAGCTGCTGGACCAGGCTGCCAGCATCCTGGGTACATAGACCTCCACCCGTACAGTTCACGTCCTCGAAGCCAACCCATGGCAGAAGATTAGAGACCTCGTCCTCCTTGGCTTAGTGGGCACCTAGCTCCTCATTTCCTCCTCTCTGGGAAGTCCTTCCTGTTCCTCCTACAGCTCCAGTTTCTGTCACGGAGCCAGCCTGAAAACAGGTTTGAGGTGGTGGGCCAGGTTCCATGAAGGAGTTTACTCATGAGCTAGGCCACCCGCAGGCAACTCATCTACCTGAAGAGAAGAGGTTCCCACATGAGTAACACTGGGGGCAGGCTCATCTTGAGCAACACGCTACCTTCCAGGCCAATTAGATGGGAGGAGGTCTCCATGGACCCGACCTCCCATGGGAAAGGGCCCCCTTCGCTACGGAGGCCTGATGTTCAGTCGTCCGAGGGTTTGAAAAACAGAAGGGATCATCATGGACTACAAACAGAAAAGTGCATCCTGGGCCCTTAGGTTTTAAAAAAAGGAAAACCTGGGCATTCTTTACTGAGAATACAATTACACATATCTTTTCTGATGGTGAAAGTATTACTTTGTTCAATCTGAAAATAATTGAAATAAATAGACAACTCTTGTTTGGGCCCATTTTTTTATTCATTTTCCCCTTTGAAGGGAAGAAAGAAGCAATGGATTGGCCCCTGGCGGGTGGTGATTTAGCATCTTTCAAGCATGAGTTGTTCATGAGATTTCTTTCCCCACCTACAACTCCCCCAGGTTGCTTACACCTCCCATCTGGTCCACCCGTGTTCTCATCTGTTAGCTGGGATGGTCTCATTCATCTTCTTTGGGGCTGTGTGTAGCGTTTTTTGTTTGTTTGTTTTTGGTTTTCCAGGGGCCCCTGGCGTTTCTCTGCAGCTCACAGTCCTGGTGTGACCCCGATGCCAGCTTTGATCTTTTGCTTGTGTTGCCAGCTCATCATTTAACCTCGTTACAGCTGGAGGCTGCCCGACTTTACGCCGTCCCTCTAGTCTGAACAAGCTGCCCGAGAGCAGAGAGCAGCTCTGGCTGACGTTAGTTAGTGTGGCCACCTCCTTGCCAGGCACCGCAAGTCACAGGGCAAGGAGGGCAGCTTGGACAGTGGGAAAGCGAAGGGAGCAAAATGGGCCCAGCCCGCGATCCCACAATCCCAAGCTGCTGCTTAGGGAGAGAGAGAATGCCACCTGGGAAAGCAGCTGGGTGTGCGTCTTCCAACCAGCAGCTGAAAATCTACCTGAGCCGGGTGGGGGAGGGCAAACTGACTCAGGGAGCAGGAGAGAAGTGAAAAGGTGTCTACGGATCTTGTAAGAAGACGCGGCAGAAGTTAAGGGTAGCAAACAAGCAGATCCATGCCGGTTCGGTTCTCCCCATTCCTGATTTTGGAGTGCTGATGGGGTTAGCTAAGGTAGCGGCGCTTCTCAGAGGGGCCCTCTGTGCGGAAAATTAAATCATGCCAGGACCGGACGGAACCTCCCCCCGTCCCCCGTGGATTCTTTATGGATTTCACATCATGAATTTTGATCCACTTCTCTCCCCGCCCCCCAACCAAAACCAAATTTAAAAGAAAAAAATAAAAAACCAAACAAAGACACAAAACCAAACCGAAAAGTAACAGAATCTTGTGGGAGCTGTAGCGTGGCCGGATGAGACACGGCTCAGTCCATTCATCTTTACTTGCGAGTGTTCATTGCCATGAGTTATGGTCTGGCTCCAGGTCTCTGGTTCCTGTCGCACTGCCGATAACGGGCTCTCTCCGGGGCTCCTCTTGGGGAGCCTGTTGTCCTGTGTCATTGAGGTCCTGATATTTTGGATCTGTAGGTTTATCCCCTTCACATGCTCCAGCAGCTCATAGATTTGGCAGATGTTGGGATGGGCTAACTCTTCGCTCTGGTTCTGAGCCTGGGTAGTAGGTAGCTGGGTTGGTCAGCTGGCTAGCTTTCTCCCATGTAATATTTCAAAACAAGAGAGTATTCCAAGCACAAAATAAATCAATACTTGAGGCAATGGATCGCCATTTATCCAGACCTGATCATTATATATTGAAGAATATATTGAAATACCACACTGGACCCCATCAATATGTGTAATTACAATGTGCAAATGAAAATAGAATGTCAAACGATTTTAAATCTCTACTGGATGTCGTCAATAATTGAATGACTACAATGTAGGAGAAAGTCACAGAACAGGAGACTGGAAAAATAGAAATTCCTAACCTGAGGAGGGGGAGCCTTCGCAACCTTTGCACAATGTATCAAATCTAACTGTCACATCTTGGAGTTCCCCAAGTAGAGAGGAAAGAATATGGGGAAGAAAAAGTATTCAAATCTATGAAGTCAGTGTATCGCAAATGAAAGAATCCCTGCCTTCAACATCACCACGGTCAGTCAGGTTGAAGACAAAGAGAGCGCATGCGTTTTCTATATTACATTAAATGGCTTTAATGTTATCTAGTGTGGCTCTTAACGTAGCCCATGTGGTTACAGGTCTGAGACTATCCAGTGCAGTCTGCTGGGATCAATATTTGATATATAACCGAAGACAGGGACTTTCCCACCCACAGTATCTACCAGTTATCAATAGTTCAACAGAGAGGGGGAAGCCTCATGAGCCCCGCCATGTTCCTTACTGATTGCTTGGCAGGCTCCATCTTGTCCGATGTTTGAACATACATAAAAATCAAGGTCCAAAACACTAAGCAAGTGTGTGTGTTTGACACTTAATAACTTTAAAGGCAAAAACTAAAACTGTGGCAGCCATTAAACAAACTGACTCAGAAATAAACAATACATCATCAAGATAAGGGAGCGTGAAATATCAGATGAATTAAGCTTTGAAAATATAATTATACCATGAAATGGCAATAAATCAAAATTGGCAGCAAACACATAATTTTCAGAAATATGAAAAAAAACAAGTCAAGAAACCAGAAAAATTAATTGTGATTATTTTGAAAATAAAATTGTCCTTGAGTGCAGTGGCATCTTGCCTTGCCATCGAACTTGTGGTGGTGGCCACGCCCTTTGGGTGTGGTTTCAGGTGTGGATGTGACCCACTGTAAGGGCTGACTGGCCCTCCCTTGGGTTGGGAGAGCATCTTCTGGAGCAGGAAGACTGTGCGGTTATTTACTCTTATCTGTGTAAGTGATTCCCTGATTAATGCCTGTGTATTATTCATCTTGGGTCTGGTGGACTCATTAAAAATCCCTCCTTCAGCTGAGGGAAAGAAACAACGAATGACTACACTATGCAAGTTAAACAAAATTGGTGAAGTTGAGATCGCCCTTCTCAGGCTCTGTAAGGTGGAAATGACAAGCTCAAGCTCCCTCCACAACCCTTGAGTGTGTTAAGGCAAGAGATGAATGGATGAGAAACACAGAGCGCTGAAGTCTCCAGTTCTCAGCCCCAGCATCAAACAGAGCCATTAGCCTTTATCTAGCTTACTTTCTGAGCTACCATTTAGACTACACTTGACTATTGTCTTAAATTGCCTTAACAAATAAATGTTTGAAAAAAAAAAACTGGCTCACACCACTGGAGAACACCTCCAAAGAAGAAATGCTGGTCAATAAAGCGCCTGGCTTTTATTGCTTCTTTTCCTAGTGTGTACTTGAGATTGGCAGGGGACACACTCAGGAGCAAACACAGACAGGCTCTCAGGGCTGCCACTGAGCAGGTTTGGAACCATGCCGTTGGGTCCTGGAATGTCATCTAAAGAAGGGAAGCTACACACAAGAAGTGGTCACACACCCAGTGACAAGTGTGAGGAAATCCCATGTATGTAACAGAACTATACAAGGAAGAAAGGGATCCATGGCATTCAAGGTGGAGGGGCGTGGCTCAGCGGTGGAGTGCTTGCTTAATTAAGATGCACAAAGCCCCAGGGTTGACCCCCAGCATAGCAAGTGAGTGACAACAGAAGCCAGCAGAGCAAGGAGAGGCTGTCACAAGTAAACGCTAATTTGCCCCAGAAAGGACAGGGAATTCAGACACAAAGCTACTGAGGAAGGTCTTGTCACCACAGGAGTTAAGACATCTCTGTAACAAGAATGAACTCCAAGGCAATTCTCAGGTAGTCAGGAAGGGGAGGATGCAAAGGCCTTCTTCTGAAAGCAGATCAAATCAGGAAAAGGTCCATGTTGGTCATGTGATTAAAGCATGGGGCATCATCAGAGCTCAGTTGGGCAGCTGAAGCATGACAAATTGGGAGAGCTTATTATTTTAAAGGAACTGAACAGATAGACATTGTGGTTTTGTGATATTGTTCAAAAATATTATTTCTTATTCCTAATGCCCAAGTGAAATAATTTTCAACATTAGTTCTATATTGATGTAATTTATTACAAACCACTGTGAAAGGTGTTTGAACAAGTCATACCCATAGTCTAAATCAAAGCCTTCAGGATGTGACTATAGAGAAAGACATATGAAATATTCTTAGCCTGTTTTAAAGGGCCGTGTCTCAAGACAATGGCTGACATCATGCTTATTGGTGGAGGGGCAGGGTTTGTAGTCATGACAGCAGAACTTAGACCCTTGCGTAGTACGTGCTTATCATGGTGACTTTTACAAGGATTTCTGGTCTAGGTACTTGCAGATGACAAGCAGCACTATAATTACAGCAATTAGGCAAAAGAAGTAATTGTAAAGATAAAAATATATCAGAAACCAACCATATTTTTAAAGATAACATGATTTCTATAGTCATTTTTATTTGATTGGCTAAACAACCCTATGACTGTATCCCTAAATATTGGGTAATGAATGCCAAACAGCTGCCTCATGATAATTAAGTATATTTTATTTGCAAAGAGGAAAAGAGTGTTTAAGTTTAAATTATGTATGTAGGCTCCCTGTTTAAGTTCCCTCTTCTATACTAGTCAACAACAACATAATTAAAAAGTTCCACCCACCTACAGAAGAAGTAAAAACAAAACAAAACAAAATGGACATTAGTTCATAATCTATGAGTCTGTAAAGATGAATGGTCCTTGTTTGAGCTTGTCATCTGATAAGTGGTGGAAATGATCTTTGGAGGCTGGAGAGATGGCTCAGACATCAAGTGCACATGCTACACTTGCTGAGGGACCCTGGTTTTGGATCCCAGCAATCCAGCTGTAGCTCCAGTTCTAGAGGATCCTTCTGCCCTTAGTAGCCACTGGGAACACACATGGTGCACTTTTACAAAAGTAATATATGAGGTAAGAGTTTACTAGCAAATGGGACGTCACGAGCCGTCCATCATATTTGGACAGAAGTCAATGCAATCTGGACTAGTTTCCACTTGGGGGAAAAGCTCCAAAGGCATTCACTCAGCTTTGAGCCCTCTCCAAAGAGAACTGTGGGGAAACAGTGTGTGTCACGTAGAAAAGCAAAGCTCCTTCCGTCGTGGAAGCGATAGATTTAAAAATAAGAATTAAACTTATCTACCACATCTATGAGCTGCTGGAGCATGTGAAGGGGATGAACCTACAGATCCAAAACATCAGGACCTCAATGACACAGGACAACAACAGGCTTTCCAAGATAGAACACAGTCTTCTCATTGAGTTGGAGACATAGGTTTTTGGAAGAGTGAGCAGAACTGGAAAGACGGTTCTGGAAAACTAAAACCATTACCTGGAGAAAACACCCAACCATTTGTATAGAGCTCCCATGATTGCTTGGCTGAACATGAATTGGGTGTATGTTGAGTAAAGTTTCCAAAGAATGGACTAGCATGTTCTCCATATTTAATACATAAACTTATAGGAAATTTGTTAAATTTAAATTTCCTATAGACATGGGTAATTTTTTAACATCGTGTCTTAATTGTACTTTACTACCAAGTCCTAGAGAAAGAATAAACTGGGCCTCATTTGCATCAATATTCCACCTTCATGGAAAGAGAAAAGGCACCTGGAGAATTCAGTCTGACTAAGGTGGCTGCTATAAAGCACAGTTGGGTTCCCAGCAAAGCCAGTAGAGACTAGATGAGGCAGGCAAGGAAGCAAGGGTAGACAGAAAAGAGGTCCAAACTCCAGAACCTTCAATATTAAGAAGTCCTGAGGGCATTTATTGGTGTTAGCATCATTGGGATGGCAGGACAGGACAGTTCAAAGAGAATCATGGGAGTAAATGCTTGACTGAAGTAGGTCGGCCATGACAGAAATGGATGGCAGAGAGCAAGTACAGGCAACTCCTGTGTTATTTCTAAAAGTAGCACAGAAAGAATAGAAACAAAATGGGTTATTTGTTCTTTTGGAATGAAACGGTACGTTTACGGACTTATAGAAATGGTCTAGTAAGAAGGCAAAGATGAATGTAGGAGATGGAAAAGATATCTGATGCACTTGAGTAGATATGCTAGCTAGTTTTATGTCAACTTGACCCAAGCTGGACATATATCTGAGAAGATGGACTCTGATGGGAGATGTCATTCTGTAAATATGTTTCTCATACTGGTTAATGAATAAAGCACTGTTGGCCAATAGGAAAGCAAGATGGGTGGGACTAGGAGACAAGGAGGATTAGAGGAAGTTGTAAGGAGGAGTCAAGATGGAGAGTCTGGAGAGAGCACGATGCCAACCGGCTCTCCGGTAAGATGAGAGCACGTAGAAATATATAGATTAACAGAAATGGGCTAATACTTAAGACAGAGCTAGCCAATAAGAAACAAGTAACTGGCCAACAGAATTATATCAAATACAGTGTCTCTGTGCGTTATTTGGGGCTGGTGCGGCGGCGGGACAAGACCAGCGGCGGGAGGAAAAACCTTACTCCTGACAGGACTCTTAATTAAAAAAAGAAAAAAGGTCTTCGTAAGATTGACCTGTAGGCAAATGGTGGTCATTTCCAGGGGTGAAATCCGCTATCATTATGGTGGGGAGAGTGGTTCCTGCGTGGAGATGGAACAGGAGCAGAAAGCTACATCCTGATCCACAGGCTGAGAAAGAGAGCACAAGACACTGGATGGGGCTTGGGCTTTGGAAATTCTCACAGCCCACCCCCAGTGACATGATTCCCTCACAAGGCCACACCTCCTAATCCTTCTGATCCTATCAAAGAGGTTTACTCCCTGGCAACTAAGCTTTCAAATACATGGACCTGTGGGGCCCATTCTTACTCAACCCAGCACAGCGAGCCAATAAGCTGGGTCCCTTCATGGCCTGTGCTTCAGTTTCTGTCTCCAGCTTCCTGCCTTGAGTTCCTGCTGGACTTCCCTTTAGGGGGGACTGTGATTGGGACATGCACATTGGAATAGACCCTGTGACCACCAAGTTGCTTTTGGTCATGGTGTTTTATTTCACACTGAAATGCCTAGTTAAGACATTGGACACCTGGTCATCTCTAGCAGGAGGCAGGGAATGTGAGGGCAGATACTAAGGAGTGCCCCTACCAGGGGAGAAGAGAAGGACTAATCATCTGAATGCTTTTGTCTCCTTAAGGAATCAGGAGAGGGCGTCATTTGTCCCGGGTCAAGCATGGGGAAGGAAGTTTGCTGACTTGGGGTTAGAGAAAACGGGGGTGGGTGGGGTGGGGGGATATAGTAGTTTAGGGAAGCATAGTGATGAATGGACCAAAAAAAAAAAAAAGTGCAAAGGACTTGCCACTTGACGTTTACGTCATGAATTTGGAGTGGGAACAATCCAAGGCTTGAGTGCTTCCCTCCAGCCAGTTGCTGTGTACGGGGCAGGGTGCGGTGCAACAATTTCTTTGTGCACAATGAAGATGCAGTTTTGCCAAGGCGCCTTCTGATTGGTTTAATAAGAGAGCTGACTGGCTGATAGCTAGGCAAGGGTTACAGGTGAGACAGGCAGGCAGAGGATGCTGCAAGGAAGATGGGTACAGTCTTGGGAGTCGTGACAGACGCAGAGAGAACCAAGATGAAGTGCAGTCTTGAAGGAAGGTACAGCCATGTCGCAAAGGGTAGATAAGAAATGTGGGTTAATTTAAAAAAGTAGGAGTCAGCTAATAGCCTGCCTGGGCTACCAGCCGAGCAATTATAATTAATAAGTCTCTGAATGGTTATTTGGGAGTGGCTACCAAGACACAGACAACAGAGTGGGAGCTTAGATTTAGCTAGGGTTCCTTTCTACCCCCCTTTAATTGGTGTGTGTGTGTGTGTGTGTGTGTGTGTGTGTGTGTGTGTATGCGTATGCGCACGCGCGCATGCGTGTTTTGTGGTTGTAAGTATACATGCATGTATGTGGAGGTCAGGTGTTGATATCAGGTATCTCCTTCAGCCACACTCTACCTTATTTTCTGAGATAAGCTCTCGCATTGCACCTGAAGCTCATGCACTCACCAGATTCCCTAGGTAGAGAGATCTGAGGTCCACCTGCCTCTGCCAGCCCCTACTGCTGGGATTACAGATGGGAACCACCACATCCAACGTCAGACCTTCACGCTTTGGCAATCACCTTCCTTACCAACTGAGCCATCTCCCAGCCTCAGGACTGGTATTGCCAAGTTAACATAAAGGGACAGTGTGAAGCAAGTAGTAGCAATCACTCTGGTATGCTGACCATGATTGTCAGAGCTTTTTAAGCAGGTGGAGGAGAAAAAAGAACGGGGGGGGGGGACAGGAAAAAGGCGCAGTGGGCAAGGGGTTAGGAAGGCTAAGGTCAAAGCACTATTGAAATCGACATTGGGGAAAAGTCAAGAGACAGGGGAGGGAGTAAAACTGAGGTGCCCAAGGGTTGCCGACTGTTAGTAATGAGGTCACAGTGTGGACAGGAAGGCGAGCGGCGGAGGTAGAGAGAAAGACTCCACAATGCAGAGAGGCCAGGGAGGTGGCAGGACCCTGTTTGTGTATGGTGAAACCACCAAGAACTGCTGGGACAGCTGAGCTACAGGATGAAGGCTTCCCGTTTAACCAAAGCCTTTTCATCAACAGACGTGAACGATGAGCGGAGACAGCTGCTGCGTTGGCGAAGACTCAGTCAGGCCTATTTTGACACAGTAGCCTCAATCCTAGCTGGGCTTCAGAGGCCTCCAGGTTTACCCGGCAGTGAGAAGCAAAGGTCAGTTTAGGAAAACTAGCTGCTGGCAGACTGCCCAGGGTGAGGGTTGGCTTCCAGCAGGGAGGGGCCGTTTGGCCAGGTTCCTGAGAGAACTCTGAGGAGGAGGAAAGGGCTGGAGTCCAAGGTTCCACACGTCATACGTCTGAAACTCCAAAGCTTGAACCCCAGTTCCTGGCCCCAGTGAGGAGGAGCTGGGCAACTCCACCTGTGCGTGAATGCAGATGGCAGAGCTTGGACCCTGGACCCTCATCACCAGAGGAGACACTGGTACCGCCCAAACATGAGGCTAATTATCCCACAGGGGTGGGCTGTGAAGTTAGGTCCCTACCCTGTCCTGGAGGACAGTAAAAGGAGGGACTAACATTGATCACTCTCCCTGGCCAGCTAAGCCTTCCATGAATAAATATTCTTTCAGGTCTAGCATCCATGCTGGGCCAGTCTTCCTGCATGGGTTCCATCACCAGACATGACCAGGCTCCAATTTCTTCTTTTCTTTTTCCCTTTTATATATCAAGAAAGAGGGAGGGCAGAAGAAAAAAATGAAAAAAGAAGGAAGGACACATTTTTACTTCACCATACACCTAGGATTATGTTTTTTGTGTTTTGTTTTTGGGACAGGGTCTCACTATGTAGACCTGGTAGGCCTGGAGCCTGCTGTGTAGATCACCAGGTTGGCCTTGAACTCACAGAGATCTACCTGCCTCTGTCTCCCACATATTGGGATTAAAGATTTGTGTATCACACCTGGCAGGGGCTTGTATTGCATTGGTTTGTTTCATAAAGGTTTAAGGAACTATCCTGAGAAAGACTCTAGAAGAGAGACACTCAAGGACTAAGGTCCTTGTAGCATCAGCGATGGGTTTCTGAGGCAAACACCCAGCAACTCATGCGTCCTTCATCTTGGATGTCTCAACACCAATTCAGCTCAATCGGCCCAGGAGATTTGTTTCTGTCCAGCACTCCAAAGAGTTAACATTAGCACTCAGTACCTTCCGACTTGATATTGTGATGAAGAACCCTTAATCGTTTAGCTTAAGAAGGAGGGATCTTGGGCTCCCAGTACTCACTGGGAGCCGTGAATTTATGCCTGAAGCCTTCACCTTAAAAGCCAACAATAAAACTTTCAAGACCTGCTCTGCTTCCTTGGTAAGCGCTGAGCATAGGAGGATCAAACAGCCTTTAGTTCTTGCCTCACGGTCACCTGTGTCACTCAAGGGTTGGGGCGTCGCTGTTCTAGCTCATTCCTCTCGCTATGATACAGCACTCTGAGCAGAAACATCCCAGGGGAAGGCAGGCTTAATCTGCCTTACATTTCCAGGTCCATTCTTAGGGATGTCAGGACAGGATGCCAAGCAGGAGAGAAACTTTGGAGGAACTCTGCCTACATGACCCGTGCCGTGCTTAGCCCCTTTCTTACACAGCCCATGACTTCCTGCTGAGGGAATGGTACAGCCTACATTAGGCTGGGCCCTCCCACATCAATCAACAATCAAGGCAATGCCCCCCACAGACATGTTCATAGACCAATCTGATCTGAGAAGGAAGTCTATCCAATGATACTCCCTTCTCAGACGACTCTAGGCTGTGGCAAGTTGACAGTTATCATTAACCAGGACAGTGACTGGTGATATTCGAGTCTGAATATAACTCAGATTATAGTTTTATGATGTTGAGCTCTGTCATGAAGCTGAGCCATCACAAGATTGCTGACAAATTTGGCATACTTCAGTCTGGTGGTCTTCAAAGTCAGGCAGGTATGAATTTGGATCAGTTACCATCTTGCAGAACACAGGTAGAAGCTCACTCACACGGTTTCTTTTGTAGAGAATGACAGCTCGTGGTGTTAAAAGTAATTCTGAGCTACTGAAAGAATTTAATATTAATGTACTACTTTAGCTAGAATTGAATCAATGCCTGACTGATGACAACTGTTACTATGAATATGTAAGCGCCTTAGAGATTTTATCACTAATAAAACATCGTGACCAAAGCGACTCAGAGTAGGAAAGACTTCATCTTACAACTCTCAGGAAACAGGCCATCCCCGAAGGAAACTAGGGCAGGAACTCAAGGCAGGAGCCTGGGGCAGGGGCTGAGGCAGAGGTCATGGATGAACACTGCTTACTGACTTACTCCTCATGGCTTGTTCAGTGTGCTTTCTTAAAGCACCCAGGACCGCCTGCTTATGGTGGCCCCACCCACAATAGGCGGGGCCTTCCCACATCAATCACAATCAAGAAAATACCCTGCAGACTTGCCTACAGGCCACTCTTATGGGGGCTTCCTCTCGACCAAGGGCCCCTCTTCCCAAATGAGTTTCGCTTGTGTCGTCTTAACATACAAGTAGCTGGGACAATAAGCTACATATGGACAATGTACCACGGGCCCTGCCTATTTCCCGGCTAGGCTGGACTTCTCCACTCACTATTGCTTGCCATTAAAGAGAAATACATCTTCAGGCAGCCGTAAATTTCTGACGGTGTGCGTTACTGTCTAAAACTTTGAATTCCTCCATTAAAACGTTGGCAGTTTTGAAAACTACCTTTGGCATGGATGACAGTATTTTCTCTTTTAATTGAAAAATAGAATAGGGGACTTTTGTGTGTTTCTCCCATATGTTGTTAGCTTCTTTGTTTCTTAAAAATGTAGGACCTTCTAGAAGGAAGGTATTGGGTTAATTTTTTATCACCACCATCCCTAAGTGATGCATGTGGGATCATTGGACTGGAAGTCTTGTGTCCCTTGCTTATTAATCTAGACCCCAAGCAAGAAGGGAAGTTATTGCCATATCTCCTTCAGGGCCCTAAATGTCTTAGCCACAGAGATGTCACTACTATTGGGGGCTTTCCTAAGCCACTACAGAACCATCAGGGCTATTCCAGCTTCCTCCCTTTGTTCGCCAGTGTCTTCCAGGATCTTTGATTGGACAAACAGCCTAGCCTTCAATAAATAGCAACTACGCTCATTACTCTCCATTCTCCAGCAGTGACTGGACCATCAGGTGGAGATGGCGGGCATTTCTATCTAAAGTTTAGTAAACACCAATTGCATGCTCTGGTTCCCTGAACATTTTAAAACATTCTCTAGAAGCCCAAGTGCCTTTATCTTGGGCCACTTGAAGAACACTGATCCATCTTGGAACATGGTCAGAACAACAACCGTGTTCGTAAACGAGATAAAGAGATCGACTTCCTCAGGTGATCTGTAACTGAGCAGAGAAGGGAATGCACGGAAGAGCAACCATTATCTGTTGACTGTGTCAGCTTCACGTGGTCTGCTCCGAATCTTTGAGTCTCGCTCTTCAAAACTTCCGAGTGATACAGATTGCTGTTCACATTTCCCGGGATGGCTTCATTATTTTTTTTCTTCACTTGCCAGTTTCCCTGCACGTTCCCTCAACGACATTCAGCTTCCTTTTCTTTCTTAGCATTTTACTGAGTGTGCAGTGTGTGCAGAGGAATGCTTGACGGTCAAGGAAGGGCTGCTTGATCTTTAATGTCTCCACTCCTGATGTCCTGACGCTTTCTAGACCTCAGTTTTCCTAAATCTATCTTCCCTTGTTATGTAGGGAAAGTGCAGTTTCAGATAACCTGGCAGAGAGGTGACCAAGGTGACTGATTACTGATGGGAGATGTCATTCTGCAAATATGTTTCTCTTATTGGTTAATGACTAAAGCACTGTTGGCCAATAGGAAAGCAAGATAGGCGGGACTAGGAGACAAGGTGGAGAGAAGAAGTAGTAGGGAGGAGATTCAAGATGGTGGACTGAGAGAGAAGAACGCCAGGAACTCTCTCGGGTAAGATAAGACCACGTGGATATACTTAGATTAATAGAAATGGATTAATATTTAAGACAGCTAGCCAATAAGTAACACTAGTAACAGGCCAACAGCTTTATATTTAATACAGGGTCTCTGTGTGTTATTTGGGGCAGGCGTGGCGGTGGGGCCAGACTGGCAGGGAAAAACTACTCCTAACAGACTACCTTGGGATATGTAACACAAAAACATATGCATACACCGATTATTCGCCAGAGGCCTCCTTTGTGTTAGACACCATGCCTGAGATGTGGCTATAAGCACTACGAATTAGCCATGGTTCCTAGACTCCATGAGCTTACTGTGAGTACAGGAAACAGGCAGCACCAAAGACTTAGAGCCCGTTAGCCAAGTGCTCTAAGAAAGGTAGCACAAGGCATCATGGGAAGACATGGGAGGTCCCGAATGTAAGAACGTCTGCTGTAATGGAGGGTTTGATGCCGCCAAGGCTGCCTGGAAGAAGTGATGCTTAAACTAAGAGATGGGAATTGTTTATGATTCAGAGAAAGAACGGGTGTCCCGGGGCGGGGTGGGGCAGGGCGTGGGGCAGTATTGCAGAAGCTCACAACAATGTGTTGTTGGAAAATCACAAGTTATTTAGGGCTAGGAGCTGGGCAAGAACAGGGTGGGAGATGAAGCGAGGAAGGGTACAGGGGACTGGGTGTTGGCCGTTTTCACAGCAGGTGAGAATCGGTTCTGCCATCAGGGTCCTGTGAACGAATGGGTGGTAGACAGACAGAGGGAAGAGATGGACGTCTAGAAGTCTGGCAGCTTGGGTTGAACCTTGGTGATATTACTGCTTTGTCACCTCGGCCCGGGGTTCGGTTGCTTCAACAAAAAGAGATAGTATCCCCTGTCAAGGGTTATCATTAGGGCTGAATGGCATAACACATGCTGTCTCTAGCACATCGCAAGGTGCGTTAAACCACGGTGACTATGGTACGGTGAATTGCTATAATCAGGAGGAACCACAGGAGTCCTTGAGTCACATTCTCCAGTGAGGACACACAGGACTCCCTTGCCTCTGGTTGCCAGAAGCAAGGCGCTTGCTTATCCTGCCTGGACCTGTTTGTAACCTTGTGTATGTTCTCTTTGGATCCGGGTCTTCAGTGGTAACATCTATATTTCACAATTTGGTGTAGTTTTACCGAGTAATAAATCAGTCGTTTGGAGTGAATTATTGTGTCTTTAGACTCATGCATTCCTTTTTTTTTTTTTTTTTTTTTTCTGCCAGAGACTTTCTGTGCTGAAAGAGGAGATTAGAGCTCATCTCTGGGGTTGAGAGGGAAACAGGAACGGACAGTACTCGAAGGGCACACTTTCTCAGAAACATTTGAATTTTTACAAGTCATACTGTTTGTGAAATTCAAAATTTGTTTTCAAATTGAGATAGGGTGGGGGGGGGGTGGAGAGGCAGAGGCAGAGAAAGGGCTTTGAGGCTGGATACAGCTGATTTACACGCTGGCCTTGGCCAATCGTTAACTCTGTAATTCCCAGGCCCTGGCTTCTCTTCCACAAAATGATCCCCTCATCTTGAGGCTCCACCCGTAGTATGGATCTGTTGTGAAGATGGAAAACAAGGGCCTGTCCCCACCAAACCTCCCCACTGCCCGCCGTGATACAATGGTTTCTTCTTTTTAAGATGAAGTGTTTCATCCTTCATTTTTTATGAATTAGGGAACCAAGCCAAAACAATCAAGCTATGGCCTTTAAGTAAGATAGCTAGCAATACAAGAGAAAGGGCACTAAATCAGGTGTCCCGTGTTAGAAGGAAGCCAGTATCCAGCTCTGTTGGGATGCTGGACTATGAAGCCCAGCCTGGCTACTTCTAGTAATGGTTTTGATGTTCAGACTCTGTGGTAGGCTAGATAGCAGACTCTACATGGAAAACGCCAGAGTCCAGGCTTGGGAAACTATACTTGATCTTAATCAAAAGTCTGAGAATCTATAGGAATAATTTCGTGTGTGTGTGTGTGTGTGTGTGTGTGTGTGTGTGTGTGTGTGCGCACGTGTGTGCTCTGGAGCTGGAATGGTGCCTTGTGTGTAATGGCCAAGGACTCTTCCATTAAGTCATGTTCCCAGTCCTTTGGGTTTGGCCACTATTGGGCAAACCAAGCCAGGAGCAGCCAAGTAGATTGTGTGGGATAGACGTGCATGGCTCTATCTGGAGTGGCTGTTCTTTTGACTTTTACAAACACAAAAAGGAAACATTCAATAAATTCTTCCTCCCCCTGGATGGACTTTTTTGAGTTAGTTTCTGGGACCTGAATAAGCCTGTAGATTTCAACACTCAGTCCTAGCTGTCAGCGTTGAGTCTGACACTGTAGTACCATATTGGCTTTCATAGTTTCTCTCTCCTGTCCCTTCACACTTGGAATAAAACTCCTAACAACATAGAAGAACCATAAGATCATTGCTCAGACTGAAAACTAGCACAGAATCCCCAAAACTACACCGCTTTGGTAGTTTTCCTCAATTCTGAAGACTTTCTGCCTTCTTAGTTATACCCTAGATGAATAATGAGTCGCTTTGGAAAGTTCCTTTCTGCATGGCTTATTGTATGAGAGCCTGTGTACACGTGCCTGTGTGTGAATGCAAATACATTTACGTGTGGAAGTCAAAGGACACCGTTGGGCATGGCTCTTCCTCTTCTATTTTGACGCAGAGTCTCTCCTACCGTTCACTAATGTTTACACCAGGCTAATTGACCTTTTAGCTTTACAGCAGCTCTCTCTGCTCTGATTCCCTTTCCCAGCAGAGCGTGATGACCTTGGGCCTGCCTCTTCTGAGCCTCTGCTAAATGTTTGCTTAGTATCAGCCACCTCTGAGCTCCATGCAAATGGCAATATGGTAAAGGCTGACAGACCGGGCCTTCTACGATCCCCTCATGCCTGCTGCTACAGCATGAGGGTGTAAGACTTAGTCTAAAATGAGGCTTATGCTACAAGCCTGTAGCCTCCTGCATAACACCCAAGCCAGGATTCTTTGAGGAATTTCCTGCCTCTGGAAGCTTCTGTCCTTGGCTTTGTTTCGCCCTCCGATTCCTATTTCCTCCATGTTGGGCCCTTATGCCCTTATTCTCTAGCACAAGCAGAGCCGACTAAGCCGACTAAGAGAGATTCTAAAGGAATGCCTCCCCTACTCAGAGGAAGACAATTCCATTTCAGCTGTTCTCCAGATGCTATAGTGCTAACTAATTATTATTGTACCACGCTTGGTTACACAAGGCAATTTCACCCATCTGTGTGAACGTACCCTGGGCAGGGTCCCTCACCCTATCCCACTGTTCTTCCTCTTCTCGCCCCTCCCCCTGTTTCCCTAGACAATTCGATTCTGGTCCTCTGTCATGTGTACACATACGCTTTTATGCATCTATGAGAGATCCAGGACCCACACACGAGGAAGCGTGCATTGCTGGTCTTTTCTGAATCGGCTGAAGCCACTTATGGCATATACTCTGCAAATGGCAAAACTTCCTCCTCTTCCTTTCTCTCTCTCCCCCCCCCCCCTGTGTGTGTGTGTCCATGCACACATGGCACTCATGGAAGCCAGGAGGAGATCCCTGGCGCTAGACGTTATCAGTGGTTGTGGGCCATCTAATATCTAACATGCATACTGTGAACAAGATTTGGGTGCTCTGGAAGAGCAGCAAGCGCTCAACCCACCGAGATGACCCCTCAGCCCAGTTCCGTCCTTTTACTTTGAATACGTCACAGTTTCTCCAACCACTTCTCTGTTCATGGACACTTAGGTTGGTTCCACAGCTGGGCTACTGTGAAAATGCTGCAATAAGCATCGCTGTACAAATATCCCTGTGGTGTGTTGATCTGGACTCGCTCAGGTACGTATCTAATAGTGGTCTGGGTCATGTGGCAGGTCTGCAGGGACTTTTTTGTTGTTGTTTTTCTCAGGGACCTCCAGGCTGATTTCCGTAGAGGCCGGGCTACCTTACACCCCTACTAGCAAGTATAATGTTTCCTTTCCACCCACAGTGTTGCTACCATTTGTCATTTGTTTTCTTGGTGACTTCCACTGAGATGGAATCTCATTGCGGGTTTAATTTGCATTCCTCTCATTCGGAACACTGGCCTCGAGTCCTTATTTGGCCATTTAGACTTTGCCCTTTGAGAACTGTGGGCTCATTTCTCAGGGGGGAAACGCTGGCTTTTGAGCTTCTTGCTTCTGCCTTGAACAAACGGAACTGCCTTCCTTACTCCAGCGAGTGCCCGTTCTCTCAGAAGCACTTGAACCCTCCTCTTTCTGAGGTGGGAAGTCTTGCAAATGCACCTGGACGACGGGAAGGGATGCTGTGTCTGCTGTCAAACCATACATCTAGTGTGTCTTCCACATGCACCAGTGACCATGAGTTGCTTTTAAAGTTCTCTATAACACCTCCACGGAAAGCACTCTTAGTGGCTTGCATTTGGTCCTGTAGTTGAGAGGTGGGGCCAGGATTTGAATTCAGATTTTACCATAGCCCAAATTCTCTTCCAGAACCACTACAGTTCCACCATGAAAACCAACTAACTACAGAGTGTTGTTGTTCTGAGCCCACAGACTTTGGTGAGAAATAGCGGGAGGCATGGCTGGAGGATTCAGAGCTGGGCTCTGTGTCCCTGCTCCAGAAACTGAGAGATGCCACTAATACTGCCCATAGCCCGTAGGATTATTGGGAGGCTTAAGAGAGATAAAGCAGGAAGAACTTTTGGCAGAGGCTGGCACGTCGGCAGTGGACGCTGCTGTCTACTGCTGCTAAGAAAGTTGCCAGTGGTGGTAGCTCTGGTCACCAGGCTTAAGGTCTCCAAATGAAATGGCTCTCAATGCCTACCATTCCTGAATATTTAACTTATGTTGTTGCCTCTTCATTATCTCTTAGGAACTAAGCCCCACTCACCATGGGGGTAAAGTGACTGTGTGACTGCCAGTGTTACTGCTGTGTGTGTGCTCTCACTGTCGGAAACAAACGTCTTGGTTGCTTGGATCTGTCTGTCTGCTGGCTTTGCTCCGTGCAGCAGAAGCAGCTGTTCCAGCCGGAAGTTTTCCCTGAGCTGCCACTGTCACGATCCCCGATCCCCGTTGCCTTCAGCCACTCAGAACCTCTTGCAGGGGAGGGTGCTCAGGCTCCTCGGTGAAGCACCCATCCACAGCTGAGTTCCTAAGTTGTCTATGGAAGGTGACTTAATCTCCATGAGGTTCCGGTCCATCGTTTGTGCTTGCCTCCCTGTCACAGTGAACATTTTGTTTAAGGATCAATATGCAATTCTGTTCTTCTTTATGGATGAATAAAACTCCACAGGAACAATTATACTTTAAAAAATCCAGATGATATGGCAGGGAGGTGGTGGTGCATGCCTTCCATCCCCAGCACTTGGAAGGCAGAGGAAGGCAGATTCCTATGAGTTCGAGGTCAGCCAGGTATACAGAGCGAGTTCCAGGACAGCCAAGGCTATACACAGACAGCAACATCAAAATCCAGGTGACATTTTCATATTATCTGTGAAAGACAGAGGTCTCAATCAAAACACTAAAATCTATGACCAACAATCAAGCTGTCTGCCAAAATGGTGTGTGTGGGGGGGGGGGGGGGAGAAAGGGAGAGAGGGAGGGACAGAGGGAGGGAGAGAGGGAAGGAGGGAGAACAGTAAAGAAGTAGAAAAAGAACATTGTCTGGGGTCTGTAATGTGTTCCTCTCTGAAACGGGGAGTTGCATGCCTGTGTGAAGATGGAAGACACATGATCTCTGCTCACAGCTCTTCAAGATGTTCTACCCCTAAGAAACTGCACGGCCCAAGGTCCTGGTCCTAGAGATTCTTGACTGAGTCATCATCTTCCTGTCCCTGCTAGTCACACAAGTTCCCATCAGAACTCTGCATTTCTTGACTGTGGCACTGTAGCAGTTCAGAAAGTAGGCAACCAGCAATGGCATTTTACATACGCTTGGAGACGAGCTTTTCAAACGTAAAATGTTTGTAGGAGACATAGGGCTGTCCCCAACTATTCTTGCCTGTTCTCTTCCTGGACATGACTGCATCTCCCCATTGTTTCCGGGAGCAAATTTCTTGGTCAAGGAGGAGAAAGCAGTTGGAAAGTCGAGGCAGCCATTTTAAATGAACTGAATCTTAGTTCCAGGATTTTAGGGAACAAATTTCCACCTTGTCTCTTATCCCAACTCATGGGCAGTCATAGCGTTCAGCACTGGTAGTAGCTGGCCAAGACTATTCAAGTATTTCAGTAGTGACATAGCAACAGAGAGCTGCCCGTATTTTCATACAAAGCACGTCCCTTTATCAAATCCTGCAGAGAAACTCTAGTCTAAAGGTGTCAGAGCTTTCATAGTGAAGTACAAATCGTGTAAAGACCTGCAGGGTTATGTCTGACATCGGGTTCTGGCTCTTCTGAGTTAAAGTTCAAAGGAACTGAATTCCACCCTGATGGCGCATCTGCTCGGTCTAACTGTTACGTTTGCAATTTCCAGGTCAAACTGATTCTTTTTGGAGCCATAGCTTTAGTCCTGTCTGTCTGGTTGGCGGCAGGGGGTTTCCCCTCGAGGCCTCAGAAGCTAAAGTCCTTTGTTAGGAGCCTTACATTTCACAAGCCAGCAAACAGTTCGCAGAAGAAACACTGCGATGGACCCAAGCTGTGTGTCTCCACATCTCAGTTTTAAGCACCGACATCACCAGCTGCCTCCTGGGCCATGGTCAAGGGAAAGGATGAAGGGGTGCTAAAGGCGATAAAGCCAAGAAGAAGGAGCCAGAGAGATCTGCAAGGTAGCCCACTGAACCTGCTCCTCCAATGCCCAAGTCCTAAGAGGGCATGCGCAAAGAAGAAAAGAGACGGTGCCCATAGCGCAGACAAAGTCCGATGCTGGAAAGGAGAGGAGCATCTTGACAGTGGAAAAACCAATACAGACCAGACACAGGAACGCAAGCGTGCAAAAGGGGGCGGGTGGGGGTGGGTAGGTGTTACTGAGACCTGCTTCTGGTGACTATACAGTTTGAAATATCATTTTATAGCACTGGGCGTTGGTGGCGCACGCCTTTAATACCAGCACTCCAGAGGTGGAGGCAGGCAGATCTCTGTGAGTTCAAGGCCAGCCTGGTCTACAGAGTGAGTTCCAGGACAGGCTTCAAAGCTACAAAGAAAAACGAAACCAAGACAAAACAAATAAACAATATTATTTTGGGAGGGGGGAAGACCATGTGTGTTGTAGAGTTTTCTTACCCGTGCAATGGGTCTTCAGATCTGCATCTGAAGCAGCGTGCTTTTCTTCATATACACCTGTCTTGGGTTTTCTCTGGCGAAAGATAACGTGCAGTTTTCAGTCTTCTCCACATTTATAATAGTATAGGGAGTCTTGTCGTGGAATTGATCCAAGCTGGATTCTGAGGTCTTGGAAAGCAGCTTGGTGGGCACCACCACGTTCTGTTCCATTCTGAAAGTTAACCTCGTACGGAACAATGAGAGGCTTGGTATCAAACAGGAAGGGCTTGTCCAGTTTAGCAGAGCTGCCACGCTGCCGAAGTAGTACCATGCGGATTATGGGTAAGCCACAGCTTCGTGGCAATATATAGATTAACAGATATGGGTTAATAATTTAGAGAGAGCTGGCCATTAAGAAGCCCAAGCCATCGGCCAACAATTTCATAATTAATATAGTGTCCATGTGTTCTTTTGGGACTAGAATCGGTAGCAGGACTTGGCAGGACAAGAAAAACCGCCAGCAACACGTGTCCCTAACAAAAACGTCTCCCAAGCTGGGCTGATGAAGGGAAACTCCTTTCCCTGCTGGTTTGAAAGGTTCCTCTCCGGTATAGGGAATTAAACAATGTTTTGCTCAAATGGACTTTTTTGCTTTACATTGTCTGTGGTGAATATATATTATCTCATAATCAGAAAAAAATAAAGCATCGTCCTTAACAGATTGGTTTTTTTTTCTTGTTGGATAAAAGACACCTAGAAATCATGCCCTTGCTTGATGAATAAAGAATAGGGAGATCCAGCATGAACTCCTCTCCATCCTCCCTTTGCACATCCTGCCTCGTAGTCTTCGATCGCCATCTTCCCGCTCCCCCTGCCTTACAGTAAAATATGTGTAGAGAAGAAGCAGGCCTTCCACAGGGACTGTGATTTTACTGCTGCAAGAGCTGCTTGGGGTTAATTCTTCCAGAAAACACTACAGCAGGTATGACAAGAATAAGAAGATCACAGTGCTAATGAATACCACAACCCCCTGGCATGCCAAAAGTCCCACTCTCCCAGCTAATAGTTACCAAACCAGCCCCAGGTACCCCCATTGCATGGCGTTTTATGTGTTATCCAAGAGGGTGTAAGATTTCAGGTCCCTTTACATCAGTAGTTGAGTGGTCCGAGGAGAATCATTGCTCCCTTTATTTCTTTATTTTATGGTCCTACTGAGTCCCAGGATGCACAGCTGAAAAATCAATGCCAGATGGCTCAGTAGGAGACATGTCTAATGGATCTCCATTGTTCTCAACCTCTCCACACTTGTGGCGGGGCTCTGAGGATTACCACATCCAGTGGTTACCGAGAACATTTGCTCGATGCTCACAGGGCATTTGTGCTGAGGAAAGTTTGTTTTGTGTGTTTTCTCATGAAATTATCCCCACAACCATACAACGTAAGCAGTGTTCTTCCATGGGAAACTATACACATTGCTGATCGGGGGACATACATTTCCTTAAACCAAACAGCCTGGATAGAGCAGAACCAGATTTCACAGGCGAAAGACAATTCTGATGCCTTTACAGAGAGCCCCCCGCCCCAACAATGGCCTAACATCTTAGTTTATTCATGGCAGGTCAGATAGGAGAACAAGGGTTCTACAATAGACCAAACTCTCCCCAAAAATGATGTGAACGCTATCTTCTCATTTTCTGAAAGATGATGACAGGGAACTAATAGCATTTTAGATGCAAAGGGGGAACTGTGAATTCATGAAGTAGAGTGGTATCTTAGTATACCAGTGTTCTCTCTCTCTCTGTATGTGTCTCTTTCTGTCTCTCCCTTGATCTCTCTCCCCCTTCCCTCTTCCTTTCCCCTCCTACTCTCCAAGTAATCGTATATGAATAATTATCATACTTTGCAATCACCAGCTGGATAATTCTATTAACAACACGCAGAGGGTTTCATATTGATAATAAAAAGGGCACATGCCACACTGTATTGTAACACTCCATGGCCAGTCTCAGTAACTGTTCATAAAACAATAGGCTACACTCCTACCCCAACGCTTCTGGATTGTACTCAGAACTTAACTGCTAAGGCACAGGTGGACCCTGAACTGGGAAGACGAAGGCCAGGTCTCTGCCCTTACCTCTTACCCTGCCTGAGTCACCTTCTTCATTGTTGTAGTGTCTTTGCTTGGAGACCTTCTCTGGAAACCTGTTCTCCACCGCACAGGGATTTCCTTACCTTACCTCTTAGTTGCTGGACTCCACAGCTTAGTTACAAAGTATTTGTCAAAGGCAGTTGGTGGTTTACTGTGTTGCTTTTGATTTATAGGCAGGAATGGAGAGCACCAGAGGCAGGCTGTTTGCAGGGCAGCCTGTGCTCTGGGCTCTGCTTAGGGAGAGGCCTGGAAGAAGGAACCTTTGTACTTGCTTTCTGAGTCAGTCTCAATGTGGTCTTGTTTCCACTTTTCAGAGGGGACTAGCCTTCAGGGCACCGGCTTACTGAGACAGTCCTCCTGAGGGTCACTGTTCTTGGCTAAATGTGACAACTGTGTCGATTCATGCTGGCTTTCATTTAAGCAAAACCAGCATAGTTGGCTATCAGAAATTCTTTAATGTTCTAGAAAATTCCCTTGTGCTGACTAGTTCCCCCCCCAAGAAAGTATGAAATTTTTTTTTTTAAACAATAGTTGCCTTTTTGGGGAGAGGAGGGAAAAGAAATAATACATTTTACAAAATAGCTTCAGTGGAGTTTGTAGGTTATCTTACGACTGCAGTTTGGATGGAGCAGCCTAATCCCAGTGACAACGTGAGCATGTCACTGAGCATTCCACAGCCACTTGTTTTCCACTCATTTTGGCACATGTGAGACACAGAACTATGCTATCAGTTCCAAACTTCACAGAACATTTGGCAATAATAACACTTAGGATAATAACAAAACAGCCAAACTTGTTGATACACCGATCAAGGCAGAAAGTGGCAAAGCAGGGTCGTACATGGCTATGGTCCAAGCTTTGGGGAAGCCGGGATGGGAGGATTTCAGGGTTCTAAGAGTTCAAGATCAGCCTTGACAATATAGCGCGAGACCTAGTCTCAAAAAACAAGCACACAAACAAACAAAAAATTCAAAATAAATCAATGGAAGCCGAAAAAAAAAAAAAAAAAAAAAAAAAAAAGCAAAGCAACATTAAGCACTGTTGTAAATATAATAGTTTTAGAAATAATGCACGGCTGTCTGCAGTGGTGTACACACCTTTAATCCTAACACTCAGGAGGCAGAGTCAGGCTATCTCAGTGAGTTCGAGGCCAGCCTGGTTTACAGGGCTAGTTCCAGGACAGCCAGGGCTGTTACACAAAGAATTCCTGTCTTGAAAAACAAAACAAAAATAATAGTGAGCAGGATATGTAATTATATGACAATAAATTTAAAGATCTCAATGAACCGGTCAGTTTTCTAGAGAACACATGCCTAATTACATCAGCTGTGTCAGACTTGTCCCCATTTTAAGGCTGTTTAACGTCTGTTCCTCTGCCTGGAATAGTCTTCATTCAAACAGGTTTCATTGATTCCTGAACGCCTTTATTTATATTTTGGGGAACTTTATTGGCCACTTACTATTTCAGCTCATCTTATAGATTCTGCATTCCTTTTCTCTTGTTTTTTTTTTTTTTTTTTCAAATCACGATCTCTGTTTGACATACTATATACTTTTCTCACAAGCTTTCATATTGACTTCTTCCTTTAATGTGATCCATGTGGCCAACATTTTTCCTTTCTTAATAGTTTATTTAGTTCTCTGTTGCGTATCTATAACCTAAGTCCTTGGGACACAGGAAGTTCCCAGTGCATATGTGTTGAATTAGTGAATTAAAAAGCGTAAGATTGCCACACCGAATTAAATTCATGTGCATTGGATTATGAACTAACAGACTAATATTAGTACTTAACATAAAAGCATAATAAAACATACACTGTTAGGAAACTGAGCAGCATCTCATGCTTTCCCAAGTAAAGCAGAGAGAATGGCTAAAGCAAAGTGTGAAGAAGGCAGTTTCCTAAGCTGAGTGAGTGCGGCTGTTAAAAGTTAACAGCAAATCTTAGTCTGCATGCTGAGCAGGAGCTTTGTTTATTAAGGTAAGAAAGAAGAAATTACGGCTGCAATCACCTCACCATTCGACACCGAGCTAGAGTTTTCAGTCAAAGAAGTGTCACAGGGTAAAACTTTTTCAAAGAAGTATAAAGTCCGGAAGGGAAGAAGCGACCGTCCCGTTTTTCAACTATGCCATTACTTGAAGTAACTTGTAAACTTAGGATTTAAGATCACCTGGTCTCTGATCAATAGACAAAACCCAACACCAGTCTTTTTGTTTTCAGTTAGAAATATTCTTTTTCATGCAGTATATTCTATTCAGTTTCCCTCCCTCGTCCCCTCCCAGATTCTCCCTACCACGGTTCCCTTCCAACTCTACCCATGCCTCCCCCCCTCTCTCTCTTTAAAAAACAAGTAGGCAAAGAAAGGAGAAATAACCAGAAGGAAGAAAACTCACAAGACAGACAGACAGACAGACACAGACACACACACACACACACACACACACACACACACACACACACACACACGCCCCATAATATACAAGCAAAAGATCAGTGAGGTAAAAAGCAAAAAAGACAGGAAGAAATGCCCCAAATAGCAATCTAAGGGGAAAATGTGAGCGAAAACCGGGATGATCATGGAAGTTGTGGCTCTGGATGGATGTCATCATGCGACATACTGGCATAAAATAAGGTAAAAAAAATTGGGGCCTACACAGCATGCGATGCAGATCTTTGGAGAAAGAAAGGAAGACAAAGACTTTGAAAAGGAAAACTAATCTGATGGGAATAAATGTTAACATTTGTTCGGCTGGGTGTTATTTACTGTAGTTATTCATAGGTAAATTTTAAAATCGATCTTAATAACTTTCAAAGAGTGTGTTAAAAGACCATGTTAATATTCCCTTTGATTTCTGAAGACCGAGGACCTGTGCTCCTGGACATTCATAAATATATGTAGAAATACTATAGTTTCGTTAAATACTCCGTGTGAGCCTGTAGGCATGGCTGGGTCTCTGAAGCCCTCTCTTCCCACTAGTAACAACTGTTAAGGGCTCCATGGGCTCCATTGACAGCATTCCTTTTCAGTTTGCTTTCCTGTAGACCCTAGAACTCACTCTTTGAAGTTACTAGTCAAACGTGAGTATAAAAGAGCTAAGCAGAACTTAGCCTGCCTGGGCATGCAGGCACACCTTCCCAAATGTGTTTCTTGCCTTCTGCTGACCTGTTTGGCAAGATCATCTTTGCCCAGCATTAGAGAATGCCTTTTATTAGAAATGACTCAGACTTCTGTGGTACAGGAGGCAGTCCCATATGTTTGCAGAATGTCGACTTTCTTCAGTTTGAATTGTGGGAAATCCCATTGTGTGGAGAGAGATTTCACATACCTGGTTTTATCTAATTGTTCCAGAGTTTATGTTAATAATAACACCATAGGGCAAAATTGTTACATACATTATTAAATCAACCTGTCTATATCCTTTTCTTGTTTGCTCTAGACTTTTTTCAACTACTATAAACCAGACAACTCAATTAGGACCTTATAAATAGAGTTCTGACAAGGGCCTAGCAATCAAAGAAATCCTTACCTACCACTACAAGGAAAACTGTTTGGGGGTTGTTTTCTGGATGTAGGCTCCATTTAAATAATGAGAAAATCACGGAGTTTCTGATATACAACTTGAACATTCCATTCATTCATTCATTCATTCATTCATTCATTCATTCTACTACCCATCTACTTTATAACTGTTCTCAGCATCATATTGATCCTGCATACCAAAAAGACAGCCAAACTCAGACATGGCCACAAGGACATGTCCAGGGCAGGTATTGAAGTGGGAAGGAAATAAACTCAATGGTATTTTATTTATTTTGTTTTTGTCTCTATCCATTTCCTGACACAGAGTCCCTAGCTGACAGACTGACATACGCAGATCTGTATTCAATGTTCTTCTTGCCTGTCTCCTTCTCTTCCTTTTGAACATTCTAATGGCGTTCAGTTCTGTCCTTCCCATAACCTTGAGCCATGCTGCTGACTTAAAAGGCTCTCTCCCACCTCCCATATGAAAATCCTCTTTCTGTTGCGCCAAGCTCTGGACCTTAGCTCTGGAAGAAAGCTGGGTTTTACTCACTTGCAACTGATTAGTGATGGCTTTGTTTGGGTATCCCTGAAGGGCAGCTACAGAACTGTCTAGAATTCCAGCGACAACTCCACGCATCCTACCTGTTAGTGCCACTTGCATCCGGGAACTGGAGAGGCTGCGGGTAACAGAGCAAACTGGGGCTTAAATAAGTTAGGACCGGTGCTATTGCACCCAGTGTGATGGCAACCCCAGCTAGTACACCCAGGTGTAGGAGCCGGAAGTGGCAAAGGCCCAGACAGGCTAAGCGTGTGTAAAGTATCTCACTGAGAATAGTGTAAAATGGAATATGGAGGGTGGTGTTAGCCAACTCGCAGATCCAACACTTGTCGGAATAAGAAACGAGCTGTCAAGGGACAAACGATGCTAACTTTGTCTTCCTATTTCAGAGGACACAACAATAAAAAATATCAACTAATTTATAACTAAGAAACTTATTTCTGTGGCTCTGTGAGCACTATGATGATGATGATGATGATGATGATGATGATGATGATAATAATAAATCTGTTAAGTCTACCAGTCTTCCACAGGGATTTGGGGAAGGAAGCTACAATATATTTACAGAAAACCCAGAGGCCATCCCCCCAAATAGTATTAGACAAACTACCCCAACATTTCATGGGCAATTACCAGAAATGATTCTTGTTAAAACTTTTAAAATAAAACAGAGGCATTTCTGTAATTCAGAAAGAAACCTGGATAGTTAAACTGTCCTGTTTTTTAAGCTTCAGTTAAAGGTTTTAAGAGTCCATCTTCATGAACTAAATCCAAAGTAAATCCAAAGCAGGAAGAAGATTAAATGGAAATATGCAGATGTCTGAACCAAAGCATCTGTTTTCTTAGAGTCGTATGAATAGGAAAGAGGATCGACTTGTCAGTCCATAAATGACTGGGAATGAACTCTCTGGGATATTTTCATTTTGTCTTGAAATACACCTCTCTGGTTGTCCTTAAGCCTGTTCATGAAGAACTAATTGTATTAGTTAGCGTTTCACTACGAAACCTGTGAACAAAAGGAGGCCGATTTGGCTCAGGCTTAGATTTAATGTCCGTGATTAAACAGTCCTACTGGGTCAGCCTCTCTGTCTCCGGTGGAGGAGGTAGGTAAGGGCATATTGTGTTGTGTGGCACAGGGTGGGGTTGGGGGCGAAACGGAGAGAAATAGGGGATAGACATTAAATCCTATTAAGTTCACATGCCCCTGCCCCTTCTAAGAGCACATCATTCCAGACCTAGAACCTCCCACTAGGCATCTCCCAAAGGATCCTCTGCCTCCCAACAGCACAACCCTAGGGACCAAGCCTTTAATCAAAGTGGACCCTGGGGAACAAAAATCATTTTCAAACAATAGCACAAATGCACAGTGAAGTGAACAGAATTTTTTTAAGCTTACATGGTGCATGGTGTTATTTACTCCTATTACAAAGTCTTAGCCTCTAAATTCCCACTTGGAATCTTTCATTCTGAGATGTACACATCTAACGGAACTTGCCAATAGAGAACAATGCCCATTGTTTTTATAACTCTGTTTGAGAAAACAGAAGATAGGTATGAAGAGAATAAAAATGTGTTTCTCTGGAAACTGTCGCTTTAGTGTATTGGTTATTTTGAGCTGAAGACAATGGGAAGTAGTTTATTTAGGAAAGCCTTTCTGTAACCCCGTCCCTTTTACTTTAAATCGATGCATACATTTCCCAAATTAAAGGTGACCTTCCTGTACCAGCAAGAGGAGATCAAGGATGGTGTGTTGAAGCCAAGGTGAGTCTGCTCAGGGGGTTAGAAAGATGGCTCAGTGATTAAAAGCACTTGCTGAGCAATCATGAGGACCACAGAGTTCAGATCCCAGAAACCACATAACAAGCTGGGTCTTCTAAACACACACACACACACACACACACACACACACACACACACACAGCATATACATACACAGCATACACACCACACACACACACACACAGCATACACATACCACACACATATACAGCATACACATACACACACAGCATATACATACATACATAGCACACGCACACGCACACGCACACACACACACACACACACACACACACGAAACCTTTTAAAATGATGAGCCTGTACACCTTTTCTAAAATAACCCTAGCCTTCCATTGGTTCCCTTATCTGTTTACTTTCCCATAATTCATCACCCGTAGCTCAAATTCCCTTGCCTTTGCTCTGCCTGGAATGCTCACTTCTTTCTCCAAAGCCCATTGTGTCACATAAAGATAGCAATACCAAATAAATCTATATGCATTTCCCTCTGTTAACTTATCTTCTGTCAGCTCGGCTCCCACGGTATAGCCACCAAACCTAAGGAGACAATGAATGCCTTTCCCACAAACACAAGGCATCCAAGTGTGAGCCTCAAATTATCCCAGGAGAATTTTCAAATAAGAACATTATTAAATCAAATTTCTGTGCTTATGAGAGTCTTACTTGGATAGCTGTCCTAGCTTGTAAATAAAACTAGGACCAACTGTTTCCAAGGAAAAGGGACCATTTTGTCACATGATTGAAAAGGCCATTTAGTTTTAGCCATAACTAGATCAAGCTTCGGAACAGTCAGTGCAATTTAATCTCCCCCCTGATGCCACTCTGCTTTTCTCCTTATTTAGTTCGCTCTCAGCCTGACTCTGTGGTATCAAGACTAGTAACGCCACTAAATTACCATCTCCGTGTCACAACCCTAGAGGTGAAAATCAATTCTATTTTACAATTGTCCCAATTTGAGTCTCATTAAGGCAACACAGAGCTATTACATTTACTATCACATCTACTAGAAACTTAGCCTGTTGACAAAGGGTACAGTGACTGGCTAAATCTAGGTCACTTGCCATTCTGTGGGGCTTAGGGTGGGTCACCTCCACAAAGCCCACAGGGACTGACAATAACGGAACACTGGGTTTACAGATGACAATTAAAAATCTCCCGAAGGGACAAAACAAACAAACAAAGCCAAACAAATGGCACACGGCCACCATCTTCCCTCACATAACCTAGCCCTACACACCGTTACGATCTAAACCATAACTCGTTTTCACCAGCTTCTGGTTCCAGATCCCCGTGCACATATGTACTCTAGTAATCACCATAACCAGTGCCACCCAGAGCATGTTGTTTTAACTTTCTAGGTCTTAACTCAACAGTAGATCGCTGGGGGAAGTGAAGAGGATTCCGCAACAGAGTATCAATCTGCTGACTCAACCTAAATAGCTTACATTGACAAAGAAAATCACTCCAATTCCAAGTCATCATCTTGATCAAAAAAAGAAAGAAAGGAAGGAAGGAAGGAAGGAAGGAAGGAAGGAAGGAAGGAAGGAAGGAAGGAAGGAAGGAAGGAAGGAAGTGTTGTTGTACCAGTATGGAGCCCCTGGCCTTCCTGAAGCTGGATGCCTACATGACACCATGAGATGACAGAGAGAGGCTGAGGCTCCAGAGTTCTCAGGATGTCTGAGTGTGTTCTTCATTTCCCAGTTCTCTTGAGGCCCAGAGCTACTGCTGGTAAACCTCCATGTCCTTCTAATCAGCTCATAAGTTGACACAGATGGAGTAGTGATTGTGTCGGGTTAGTTTTTGCTTTCTTCTTTTTTTCTTTTGATGTAAACATCCTTGACAAAATCAGGAAGATGCAGTAAAACAACAGTGTGACATCCCAAAGGATTGGGTTGGGTGGTGGTTTTTAATCTTTTGGCCTCCTCTAGTAGAAATATTGGCAACACTGTACCCACAGATGTCAGCCAAGTGGACCAGTAAGAGAAATAATGTTGCTAAAGAATAGATGAAGTAGAAAATACTTTAAAAGACAGAAGTTGGATACTTTATTTTAAATGTAAAACACTTCTTCTGAGTATGTTCTCACTAAATTTTGTAACGGGGCCAAATCCTTCCTTTCCATGATCATATTCAATATCCACAATAATTTTCTCCCACACCCCCTCCCCCATACTATAGCCCCTCTGATTTCACGGGCTGCTTTTTGTAAATTTAGTTGGGAATTGAAAGATTACTACAACTTGAAATGAGCACGGAGTCTCACCTGGGTTTTTATTGGCGTAGAACTCATTGTCCACAGCTCCGAGTTTCATAAACACGATCTTAAGTGTATCATGTACTTTGACACAATGCCCCATGTCCCTCCTTTGCCTTTGTGTCCCTCATTCCCATACTAATACTTTTCTTCTCCCAGTTTTCATTTCCATTTCATCCATCTTTACTCGGAGACCAGCTTACTCTGTTCGCATGGGTGAACTCTAGTTGCATCTATTTTCTAGCAAATGACATTTTGTTCTCCTTTATGGGTGAGTGAAGATCACTGAGTATACACCCGAGTCTTGTCATCCATTCATCCACTGACAGACTCGGAAGTGGTTCAGCTAGGTCACTTGGTAGTTCTAGTTTTAGTTTCTTGAAGAAGCATCATACTGATTAGACTGGGCTCTCTTGCATTCTCACCTGGACTACAACAAGGATTCTCATTTCCCCATATTCTTGCCAGAATTTGCCATTATTTCTTTTTATGATGCTTTCATTCTGACTAGGATGAGATGGAATCTCAATGTAGTTTTAATCTACAGTTTGCTGATTACTAAGAATCCTGACATTTTTTTCTTGTATTTATTGGGCATTTGTACTTTATCTTTTATAATAGATAGCCCTATCTTGCCTATCCTGCCTCTAGAGACTGGTCCTGAGGCATTCCTGTAGTTTCCAATTCTTATTTGGTCTTTATTGCAGCTTAAGCAAGTTAATAGATAAATGAGTAAATAGTTTTAGAGGGTCCAGGTTCCCTTCAGCTCCTTTAGGTTGGTTCATGAATAGCCTCCTCCGTTTGGTTCAAATTACATCAAAATTCCTCAGCCACACACTTTCCCCAGCTTCCCTGGAAGACAGTTTGATAGCCTTACCAGTTCCAATGCCATTCGTGACTGCTTACTTCCTGCGAGCAGAATCAGAATTTCCCTCTGCAAAAAATGAGTTAGGAGGGTCTGGAAAGACACTCTGCAGGTAAAGGTGCCTGCTGCCAAATCTGACAGCCTGAGTTCAGTTTCTCATACCCACATGGTTGAAGGGGAGAACCAATTGCCATGAGTTGTTCACCGGCCTTCAAGTGTGTATGTGCACACACACACACACACACACACACACACACACACACACACACACTCATGCACACGCATGTACCATATAACATCATATACATACACACACATATAAATATACATACATACACATGTGATATTCTAAATGGGTTTGGAGTTTCTTTCTCTTACCTTTAAAGTATTTGAAGCTTGGAGAATATGGTGTTTAGTCTGACTTAATTAAGCCAGAAGTATTTTCCTGTGGTTTATAGTTACAAATTCTCAGAACAATCCTTTGACTAATCATTAACAGAAACCATACGGAGACCATGCTCTTTTGTTAAATAGTCTTTTTCATGCATTCCCAAATGAATACGTTCAGTTATTACTTTAATGTTTTTCCTTTGGAACATCGTTTCAGGTATTAAGTCATAAACCAGGCTGGTATTATGTTGACATAATAGACATATGTCAACATACAGTAGGTTGACATAAAAGACAATGACCAGTAGGCACCTAAGTTTGCGTTGCTGTTATTGATAAGCTTGAGAAGCCATAAAAACGTTATATAGAACAAACCAAGAAGGAAATACCTACCTCATTTCCATCACTGGGTGGCACAGTTGAAACAGGACCCAGTGGCATCCAATGGAAACATGAAAGGTGACATTTCCGTGGACAATGAACACAATGGAAAGTGTCTCCATTCAGTGAGCTTTGCCCCATGCAGGGGTAACAGGGTGTAGGATGGTGAGATGGCCCTGGCAAGTGGAAACCGTGCTGCTGAGCCATTGTGTTCCTATCCAAGTGTCTTCATGACTCAAAGCAATCCCAATCAGACAGCATGAACTACTTTTCCTTGTTTATGAACAGGGTTTGCACTATTGCACAGGCTGGCTAAGGGTTCCCAGGTGAAGATTCTTTTGCCACAGCTTTCTGAGCAGCGGTGGCCACATCACAGTTTACTGTATTCACCTATCCTTAACTTCCAATGGAATAGGTTTTCTGTAGCCCGATAGTAGGTTTCTCTGCTGACACAGTAAGCCAGATCAACCTGAATTGAAAAAGTATAAGAACATATTTATTTGAGCAACTGGTGAGTCCGCCGGTCCCAGAGATCAAGGCAGGAGAAGTCACAGACCCAAGATAAGGCTGTGAACTTATATACCCTGTAGACGAGGGAAGGGTAATGATGTGTCTGTCCTCCATAAGCTGGGTCTGTGCCCAAGTATGACATGCTTTAAGTGGAGATGTGGGCCACTGGCAACTTCAGGGGAGGAGCCTCGGCAGCCACCAGGAATGCAGGCTGGGTTGTTGGTGCCCCGTTCATCTGTTGCTTTCCAAAACTTACCTCAGACTATCTTTCAGCATGCGCATACGAGGATAAAAGAAACCACTGGAGGAAATCAGAGACAGAAAGATTTATGAAGATGTCCCCTCCCTCAGCTATGATGATTGGCTGTAACCATATCTGTTCTGGGCGTTAAGGGATTGTTTATAGATGGTGATTAGGTCCATGGGTTCAAAAAGGTCTGGAGAACGGGTATATTATAAACGAGTCATAGGCATAATTATTCACAGCAAATAACAAATGACATACAAATGACAATCCTGGCACAGTGAAAACCACGTTGACAAGGACTTATCTTCTATCGAAAGTTACATCGGGCTCTAGGATGGATACACATTTAACATACGTGCAAGCTTTTCTCTAACCAATGAGAAGACCATAACAAGTCATGGCAGACACCGGAAGTGGCTAAGAAGCCGGTAGCCTGCAGGAAATTCAGCAAAGATCACTCAGTTAATGGCAAGCAGGCCAGCCTGTGCAGCCTCCCTCCTCAGAGGTCACCACCATCTTTGGGACGAAGCCTTGATGACTGATTTACCCATCTGGCTCTTTCTTTTTGTTTTTACTTAATATTTTTCTTATTTTACATATCAATCCCAGTTCCCTCTCCCTCCCGTCCACCCTTGCCCCACACATACCCCCCCCGCCCCATCCCATCCCCATCCACTCCGCAGGGAGGGTGAGACCTTCCAAGAGGGATCATCAAAGTCTGTCAAGTCATTTGGGGTGGGGCCTAGGCCCTCCCCAGTGTCTCTAATCTAAGGGAGTATCCCTCCATGGGGAGTAGTGGGCCCCCGAAGTCTGTTCCAGCACTAGGGATACATCCTGGATTCATTGTCAGAAGTACCATAGATTTCCCAGGCCTCCTAACTGAGACCCACATTCAGGAGGTCTGGGTGGGTCCTATGCTGGTTTCCCAGCTATCAGTCTGGGCTCCAAGAGCTTCCCCTTGTTCAGGTCAGCTGTCTCTGTGGGTTTCTCCAGACTGGTCTTGACCCTTTTGCTCATCATTTCTCTCTCTCTGCAACTGGATTCCAGGAGTTTGGCTCAGTGTTTAGCTGTGGGTGTCTGCTTCTGCTTCCATCAGCTACTGGGTGCGGGCTCTAGGATGGCATATAAGGTAGTCATCAATCTCACTATCGGGGAAGGGCATCAAAGACAGCCTCTCCACTGGGTTTCTTGAATACTAGATGCTCTATCAACTAAAGTCCATCTCCACCTCTAACTGTCATCTCTTGATGGAGACATTCCTTGCCTGTTCCCTTTACCCCAGACATTCTCTACCAGAGTTCCTTGCTTGCTTTTTTCTTTTAATGGAATCTTCACAATTTATAGTCATACATTTTGTCTGTTTTGCTCATAGAACTTGGAAGCTCCAGAGACCAGAGTAATGGGTACTGTGGTCATCACTGTACATCCAGGACTTAGCCCAGTGTTTACACATAGGAGGCATTTAGTAACTATTTGATAATAAGAACTACAGTGTCTCAAAGTCACCGGTGTGGGAGAATCATAGGAAAAGCAGACACCACCTTTTGTTTTCTCCAGCTTTACCACTCCAGAGAATAGAATTTCTGAGCCTAAAAGCCATTAACTTTCTTTATGTCATGTGCCAAAAGTACATTCTAAGGATTATTTCTAAGTAACATGCAACTAGTAGATATTAAAATGTAACTATTTCTACTTTGTGTCACATACCTAAAAATAAGTGAAACTGATTTGAATAACTTATGAGAACACTCAGGTATTACAGATTTATAATGAACCTTTCCTTAACCACTTACTGTTTTTCATCCCAAAGTAACAAATTGCAGTTGTCCGTCGCCTTCATCTTTATCCCAGCAATTACATGTCCCTCTGAGTATTTCAACTGAAAACTGAGCAAAGGAATTGCGTTAACACAGAAAGTCCTCGTGTGCTTATTTGAAATTCACACCATGGATAACGTTCTGGGTGTGGTGCTGACGGAGCTTGGGTTTTGCAAAGACACTTAGTCAAATGAGACCCACAGAATTACTTCATAAATCCACATGTCTGACAACATCTTCCCTCACTGTCTGTTCTTACTCAACCTCGTGGGAATTCCAGCTTACATTATCAGTATAAAGCAAATAAACAATCTGTCCTAATTATCCCTCCCCGAACGAGCAATGTTCTCGTTATTTCTACATCCTAATTATTTAAATAGTCAACCTCAGAGGCTCGAGCTCCAGCTTAAGGTAATAAGGCCTCAATACATGGCCTTGAGTTCTGGACTGAGCACTCTGAATTTGAGATGGGAAACGCAACAGCTGCTTTTTCCAAGGCAATGCATTTGAGAGTAAGGCATAGGTAATCAGGTAGATAAAACCCTAAATGCACCAGCTTGCCTGCTTCTCTTCGACACCGCTTGTCCTATTACCATACTCTTACAGCCCGACTGTGTATTCCCTGTATATTTGGGAATATTTGGCTAACTCAAAACAGAATCTGTGCTTTTCTTTTCCCTTTCTTTTTTTGCGCTTTTTAAGATTTTGTTCTGTCTTGTTTTTTAAGAGAGAGAAAAACTGTAAAGGGGAGATCTGGGAGCGATTGGAGGAGGGAAAATAATATGCTCAGAAACATATGAATATTTTAAAATAAACATTTAAAAAAATTAGAAAGACACATTGCCTAGGTAAGAGACGTTAGTCACTGGGTGACCTCGCCTGCATCGGGAGAAGGAAATCATGTATCGGATATAGACGCCACACCCTCCCAAAGTTCATCCCAAATCATTTGCTTCCTCAAATTGATCTACATTATGAAATATGAAGAAGTCAAATGCCTCCAGAAAGCTCTAGATGGACAAAACCAAGAGACTCAGACTCTAAACCATAGTCTGTGATTAGCAAGAACGGCATCCTTACTCTACAGGTCTATACTTTGAAGACATTGGATGAAACCAAATAGCCTACCAGCTGTGATGTCCGAGCCATCAACACTCCCTACAAACTGAATCATTGTTCAGATCACGTTGCCCACCTTAACCCAAGGAGCCTCCTCCTCAAGTACTGCTTTCAAGTGGGATCCTACTGGTAATGAAGTGAGTACTTGTCTTAGGGGTTCTAGTACGTTTCTTCACTGTGAAGGGACGCCATGGCCGTGCAAAAGGAAAAGGGCTGGCTTACAGTTCAGAGGTTGAGTCCATTATCATCATGGCAGGAAGCAAGGCGGTGTGCAGGCAGACACGGTGCTGGAGAGGGGGCTGAGAGCTGTACATCCCGAAGGGCAGGCAGTAGGAAGGGAGGGATGCTGGGCCTGGCTTAAGCATCTGAAACTGCCAAGCCCAGCCCCGGGACACACTTCCTCCATCAAGGCCACATCTACTCCAGTTGAGTCCACAAGTCCTACTGCCTAAGCATTCAGATCTACGAGCCTATGGAGGCCATTTTTACTCAAACCAACAACAGAAACTTTTTGTCTTCTCCAAACTTTTGTTTAGGCACGGCTGCTACCTTTTCTTTCTTCATACATGTTGCAAGATCGTGATATCGGAGTTGAGTAGGTTTACCTGAAGTGCCAGTTTTATTAGCAACTAGCTTTGTATCACCTTGGGCAAGAAAACAATCCCTGAGATTTAGTTTCTTTGTCAGTAAAATAAGCAGATCAACGTATCTACTTATAACGTTTTGGGAGGAATTTCTAATGGGGTGACATATAAAAAAAAATCTTTGGTATGGCACCCGTCACATGAAATGGCCGTCTGTGATGATGGACTGTCTCTTCCTTCTTTGATTTGTGCTGTGGATTTGTGTGGTTGGAGAGGCCTTGGCTTATGCTTGAAGGTAAGCAGAAGTTGGTGGAAGGAGTGACTGAGAAGGAGGGAGTTGGAGTGAAATCCAGAACAAACATCAAAAAGAAAACCTGTGAGATCTTAAAGACTGTTTATAAAGCTAAATTAAGAGTTACTGAGTATGGGATGCGTGACGCGAACCCCCCCAAAGATTCAATAAAGAAGTTTCTAAAAAGTTACTGAGGGAATGCTTATCATCCCAAGATTCAAAATAACTGTCCAAAAGTAAATAAATAAACAAACAAATAATAAAAGACAAGAATTCTTCATGGAATTTCTTAAGTTTTCCAGCAACTTCTGAGTGTTTGTTGCTGCAAGTGATGTAATAATTTAGCCTTTATCTGCATCTACTGCATGGCATTTGCCACCTCAAAGATTATGAAATTCTATGGTTATTTCCATATGTCAAACTCTCTCACTGGCACAGTAGAAAGATTCAAGTTAGGAATGAGGAGTAAAATTGTCACAGAAAGCAAGATGTTTTTAAAGCAAGTTATAAATTTACTTTCACATATAGACACATATATACAAATACATATAAACTGATACGTACATATATATACACACACACCCCAATTTATATGGATGTAAACATACATGTAACCCACTGCGCTCATCTGCTTTCCCATTAGCTTTCATACTGAATAAGCTTTGATTGCTGCTAATGACATCCAGGTGTTCCAATTCCTTGGGCTCTTTATCCATGTTTTGCTTTCTCAGATCTAATTTCTCTTGCCATTTAGTCTCTCAAGATGAGACCATTCCAACAGGCTTCATCTAACATATGGTTGGCAAATATCCAATGAGTGCAGACAGCTTAGTTAGATAATTTAGGTGCCACAGATGTGTGGCCTCTACTTAAATGACCCTAAGTGGACCCCAGGGCCTTGAGACTGAAGGCATGCTAAGAGGTGGAAACAGATGCTGCCATCGATGGAAATTGTTACTTTGAAGGTGCTTTAGCCCCAATTCATTACTCTTCATATGGGACTAGACTTCTAAAGAGGACCAGCCATGTACATCTCCTTTTAGAGTTGAGAGATTCGAAGCTGTGTAGTTCAGCCACATCCTAGTCACACGTGCAAAACTACAGGGCTCTCACCTCAGAAACTTACCTTCCTCTATTAGCAAACTTCTAGTCACTTCCCTCTTACTACCTTTGTATGTTGAGATGGTCGTGTGATTTTTCATCTCTTATTATATTTATTTGCTACCCTGGAAATGAAACCAACTTGATCACTGTAGAAGACTTTTTTTCAAATGTACTAGTGAAGTAATTTGTAATTATTTCATTCAGGTGGGATTTTTTGGATTTTGTGGAAAGTGAGGTGTGTGTGTGTGTGTGTGTGTGTGTGTGTGTGTGTGTGTGTGTGTGTGTGCTTGCTGTGATCAAATCCAGGGTCTGGAGCATGCTAGACAAATGCTCTAACACTGAGCTAAAATCCCCCAGTCCTTAAAGACTACAGCATCTATGTTCATTGATGACTTTGGCCTATAGATTTCTTTTTGTGTGTGTTCTTATCAGGATGTTGTGGTTTGAATCAGACATGACCTCCACAGACTCATATGTTGAAGGCTTGTTCCCCAGCTGGTGGTACTATTTGGGGGTGGGGGAGGCAGAAATTGTAGAAGCATGGTCCTGTTGGAGGAAATTACCATAGCGTGCCTCAAAGGGTGCTTTGACCTCACCCCTTCCCATTTATGTCTCTGCATTCTTGTTCTCTCTTTCCCTCTCTCCCCTCTCTCTTCTTCTGACTAGTGTGGCATGGGGAGCTTTGCTTTGTTAAGCCATCCCACCATGATGGTCTGCTCAGCAGGGTCAAGAATGAACAAAGCTACCTGACCATGGAGAGAAACCGCTGAAGCCATGGTTCATAACACACGACACTTTCCTTTAAAAATCAGTCATTCTTGCATGTAAGTTGTTTGTGTTGAATATTCATCGCAGTGACCAAAATACTCAACACAAACAAATGACACGCCCTGACTAACACACAGGACAAGAGTCTGTCTGTGGGATGTGCTTGGAAGCAGGACTTGGTAGACCAGGCTGGGGGTTAGGGTTAGTTCTTTTCTCAGTCTGGTAGAATTTAGCCACGAACCAATCTGTCTCTGGGCTTTTCTTTGTTGAGAGACTTCATTCAATATCATCACTATTGACCCACTAAGACATCTAAATACCCTTCTTGGTTTACATTTTGTACATATGTGCCTAGAAATTTGTCCGTTTTTCCTTCCTAGAATTTTCAGTTTATTGATATATCGATTTTTGCATGGTTCCCAATAGTATCTGCTATAGTGTCTTCTTGCCCCCGGATTTTATTTCAGTTGTGTGTGTCTTTCTTATAGTTAGTTTGGCTCAGTGCTTGTCAAATTTTCATAGGTCTCTAAGGGGCCTTGCTCGCCAACGCTACTCAGAGAGCAGAAGCCAATTTACCATACCAACCACCGTGCCGAAACTCACCGTGCCCTCTGGGTGGTTTCCTTAGATGAGACCGGACACAAGGACCTACTTGTTCACATACTCAGGAATCCCATGAATACAGGATACACTAAACTGGAAGCCACGATATATATGTAAAGGACATGTAGGGAAAAAAGAGAGAATATATATATATATTGTATTGTAAAGCATATATATATATATAGTATATATTGTAAAGTATATACATATATATATAGTAAAGCAGATATATATATCTTTACAAAGGAAGGGTCCTGACACAGTAGACAGGGAGCCTCCACAGATGCCCTTGAGTTCTTTTTCTATCTGTTGCTGTGCACGCTGCTCACCCTTAAGAGTAGTTTGTTTCTTAAATGAAACTACTCGGGGAAAACTAACTTTCCATTTGCAAGTGCTTGTCAGTTGGAGGTAGCTTCTGGGTGAGGGATGGGGGCCACTGTCCGCCTCTCCTTTCAGTCTAGGACACCATCTGTTGCAGGCCTGTGCATGCTCTGTATTTCTCACGCCGCATGTGGAGATTCATGCGTCTGTTGGGGTCGGCATCTCTTCTACTTTTATGTGGATGGGTTTTCTTAGTGAGGACCCTTCTGTACAGGGCTGACCCTCACCATAACCCAGAGAGGAGAGAACAATTCACAGAAATACCCACAGTGCAAATGCACACCAGACAATAAAAATCAACTAAAAACAACTATACTAATAACACCAAGAGGAGAGAGAGAGAGAGAGAGAGAGAGAGAGAGAGAGAGAGAGAGAGAGAATAATATACAGTAAGCTAAAAAGTTAAGAACTGTATGGTCAAAATTAATAAAATTTACACAAAAAAGAGGGTGGAGAAAGGGGGACCATAAAGAAGATTATCTTAAAGGGAAAAAAAGAGAAAGAAAAGAGACAAAATGCCATTGGTGAGTAAGGAAATTTTCGTATGTTTTGTTGGGAGGGGCCAGTCAGCTACATAAGGCGGTCATTGTTTCTCTAGGCTCCCACAGATTGATGCTATGCAGAGTGGCTAGGCCTGTGTTTCCCACTGGGCCAGTTAAAGCTGCGTTTCCCATGGCGAGGCTGTATCACTCCCCAGGCTCTTTGTACTGTCACCCAGAGCTACCGCTAGCATAAAGCTCTCTTGGTGGTCTGTAGGCAAAAAACGGGTCCTCGCATGCTCCCTCTGCCCTCACTCGGTGTTCCCAGGGACAAGGCCAAGGACCCAACCACAGTTTATCCCTGAATGCCTGGAAGAGCTGTGGAATCGAATAGATGCCTGAATTCTGCCCTGAATGGAGGAGGGGTTGTGGGAGCTCGGAAATTTGTTTTGCTCAGTCTCGGCACTGTCAGATCCTGCGCCCAGGTTAAACGGCACGTAGCTGGACCTACTCCCCACCACAAAGCGCGGAGTCAACCACGATCCCCTCCATGGCCCGTGTCTCTCGTGGCCTGAACTTCTTAGTGGGTATTTGATAGACCTCCCCCCCCCCTTTAGCTGTCTCTTATGATCTTCTCCCCTGATCACTGGGTTTGGGTGTCCCCAGGGCCCCTGAATAATAGTGATTGTTCCAGATTCTCTGATCATCGTACTAGTTTAGCGTGCAATAATTGTTCCATGCTTGAGATGGCTTCTGGGTGTACCTCTTAGAAGTGGTGAGGTAGATTTTTTTTTCTCTAAAGCCACTTTGTTGTGCAGGAGGAATGACTTTTAAACCAAATCATCCTACTAATAGTCAGTTTTAAGAGGGAATCTTGGTCTGGTGGCCAGGACTGCTGGCCTCCTGTTACAGATGCTCCCAGAACCATCTGGTTTACCTTGAACCTCTTTCCCCAGAGGATCTGGGGTTGGGTTGTGGGTGACGTCACACATTCTGCTCCTCTGCACCTTTTAGTCTCCTCTTGTAGGGTGCTTGGGTCCTAGGGTTCATTCACCCCTTCCTCTCTTCGCTCTGAATCTTCTCACTCACAAAGCCACATGGAGGACACATCTATCACAGCATCTTATCTCAAAGTTTTGTTTTGTTTTTTCAAAGAAGGACTTTCAAACAAGCCATTTTACACTACACTATCTTTTAGCTGTGGGGCTTTTTTGCTTATAAGTGTGTATTTACAGGGCTTGTGAAATAGCTCAGTGGGTAAAGGTGCTTGCCACCAAGTCTGAGTTCAATCTTCTGACCTCCACATGTTTGCTGTGGCACGTGTGCATGTACAGTTTCTAACTTTCTAATCTCTCCCTCCCTCTAACACATACAATAAGTAAATTAGTAAGTGTAAAACTTTAGAATAGATATTTACAGCAGATGGGACTTCTCCTATGTCTGAAAGTGGCACAAATAACTTACATTCTACCATCAAGTCTACTCTAGTTGATAAAAGGAAGATATGAGAAATGTAAGGTCTTGCAAAACCCGATTGTGAAGAAGTAAGATATTTTAAAACATTTGGCAGTAAAATGAGAGGGGGGCAGCTTTAAATTGCTTCACTTTTAGTAATTTCTTTAAAATATGTAAGCATCACATTGGAGGAAGTGCCAAGCTGATAGCACCTAAAATGTACTTTGCTTATTGGCACAAGATATTTAACAGTGAGAACATTTGAGTCTAGTAAAGAGAAACAAAACAGCACGCACATAAATATTGTTTCTAAGGTCTCCCTGTGTACCCAGTGCTGATCTCAAACTTGTAAGCCTTGCCTCAGCCTCCTAACTTCTGGGATTACCAGTGTGTGCCATCATGCCTACCTAGATATGTTTCATTTATTACAAGGAGACACTCAATGTCCAACCGAAGCTAAACAGAGTACACACAACTTCATCTTCATGTTGAACACTCAGTTTGATGCAGTACGGTTCTCTGTTGGTTGAGGCTTTTTTAAACAGAGTCTTATGTGTCCCAGCCTGGCCACTATCCTGCTATATAAAATGCCTGCTCTAATTGCTGAGGAGAAGGTGGGCTCCTCCGTACAAGAAGCAATTCAACGTATTTACGGTGGGATGTTAGAAGCACAGAGCGCTAAATACAAAATGGGTCCCGGAAATTTTTAGACTAACTGAAACTCTTCTCATGCCCCCAAAGTATGGCCAAATCTGAAACAGTCTAGGATTAGAAAATAGGACAACTATATTTAAGAATCAAATCACTTCCCCGGTCTTCACTGTGTTTGCCTGGAATGCTTTCCCAAAACATCTTCAGGTTCTTGATTTCTTCCCAGGAAGGATCAGATCAGTTTTCGCCTTCAAAAGGAAACCTCCCCTGGTCACCTAAATTAATGGTAGCATTCCCAGGCAGCTATTACATTTTCTCTGCGGAAATTACACCATGATAGCATTTGCCTACTTGTTTCTGACTCCATTGCTGCTGAGTGAGCTCCACTGAGTTTGCAGTTCTATTTATTCACTCAGCTTGGCTCTACCAGCCAGTGCTCAGCACTTGAGAAGGTAAGAAGGGGACCCACAGATCTGTGGTGCGGCCAACTCTCCTCTGAGAAGTTTCTCTTTGCAGTGGGCGGAAGTTGCTGTGGAGATCATAACTGGTCAAATCACTGAGGATAATTGCCTGTTGAATGCTTAGCCACAAGTGGGACATGGATATCACCCTCTCCAAGGTCCAGGGAATATCCCGGAAAATGGTGTGGAAAAATACATAAGAGCCCCAAGGCGGGTAGGAATGGAGTGGAAGGCTGTCTGTCTTCCATGCATGTATGACATTGGGGTTGCCCTCTTGAACGCCTAAGAGCTGTGATTAACTACACAAGACCTGTGCCCAGGCTGGGCCATCAGCATCTTATCATGGGAGGGAGAGGAGTCTCATCAGTCTCTCTGGCTAATAACTCAAGAGTTATAGGTAGTTAAAGGCTGCTGAGTGAGGAAGAAATATTGTCATAGCCACTGGTAAGTTTCTCATGTTCCACAAAGAGCTCTTCACACATGCTCCTGAGAATAACCCCAGTGAAACTCTTTTACACACACACACACACACACAATGGAAGGTGAGGCCAAAATAATTACTTCCATATTAATAACTGGGGCTTGACTCCATCTTATCTCTGCCAACAGCCCAAAGTAGGTGGCGGCATCTCACTATCCCCAAACATTGAGCTTATCAAGCATTTCCTGTACAAACACATCTGATGGAGCTTCCTTAAGCTACCCATTCCAATGCTGAGAACACTTCTAATTCACCTCAATTTCCTTCATTTGCAAAACTATGAAAACCTTTCCTGTGGGAGCAGCTGAAATCTTAAGTGAATGTGTGTTGTTGACATGAGCATTGCCTTGTCAAGGACCCCAGCGCCTCAGACCCAAGGGAATGGCAAAGCATTCCCTGGTCCCAGCGGATGGTGTACGCACTAAGCATGTGCCCTCCTCCTGGATGGCTGCAGCCTGAGACACTATCCTACAAAGAACCCCTGTACAGATGAGCTGGCACACTCCTGGGCTGCAACTCCATCAGAGCATGAGGCTCACTCAAACCTTGCTTTTGTATATATGTGTGTCTCATTGTTTCATTCTCTGTTGTCCCAGTCAAGTCACTCCCAAAGCCATGCGGGCCATTGAGATTCACTTTACTTGTTATGTGAGTCAAAGAAAATCCCATTTGTGAAAATGCAGCCTCATCACTTGGAATAGGATAGGTATCCAATGAATAGGACTTATTGTCCACAATTCAATTGTGAGTAACCAGGTTTGCACCTAACTCAAGCCAGTTAATATCTCATTGAACTTTGCCTTGTCAACTCCGGTCTCCTATTTCTGAAGGACTTCCAACTCCTCAAGTGGCTCTTAAAAACATGCAATTGCTATTGCCTATCATTTTCCAGTGTACAAGTCAGAAATCCATTACACTCGCGTTAAAACAACATATAGTATCAAATAAAATGCATTCCCGTGTTCTTAACTGCTGAGCAATGTGACGCCTTTCTAAATGCTCTGGCATTATAGTCACCCTCCCCTCCCCCTTCTCCACAAAACCCAAAACTCAGAGTCTCCTTCATCTGGGCTTCGTTGTTCATTCAGGCAACAATCAGTCTACATACAATTCTGTTAAAGCAGCCACCTCTCTTAGTCATGGTTTTCAGACCGCCAATGCCTCCTCAGCCATTCGCCATTTTACTCTTACTAATGGGAGTAAGTGGCTTCTAGTCACATTTTGCAGTCAGAGCATGAAATCCTCTTTATTAAGTTAAACTTACATTAGTGTAACTGCTGGAGCGTTCTGAATCTGCAGAGCCTCCTGAGTTTGACAGGGAGTGTTTCCCATAAGACTTGAGTCTGCTCAAGTCATAGGCTGCTTCTCCCTCTTTAAACTCTTGTTGATAGGACACATGCCATCTCACAGGTAGGACAGCACACGGCATGTTTCTTACCTTCTTCCTTGTCGTCACTCAATTCTTTCAGAGGCCTTAAAATGCTGTCTTGGTTTCATCAGGTCATTTTACTACATTTGTCTTAAAAGGTTTTACCTTGCATTTTATTTTCTATTACTACACACTTCTCTGTTGTGGAATATTAATTTAAGATGTGTTACATTTGCTTATGCTTATGCTTATGCATCATTACTTAATGATGCAAAGATGTATTGCATTCCTTTATGTTGAATATGTTTAACTCAGTGAAGCTGTGATTCCTTGCCTGCCTAAAACACCGGATTGTTCCAGTAAAGAGCTGAATGGCCAATAGCGAGGCAGGAGAAAGGATAGGCTGGGCTGGCAGGCAGAGAGGATAAACAGGAGAAAAAAACTATCAAAGAGCAAGAAAACAAGGAGAGGGGGCTGTTAGGGGGCAACACCCAGCCATGGAGTAAGAGTGAAAGCAAGGTGTACAGAAGTAAGAAAAGGAAAAAAGCCAAAAGATAGATGGCTAGATGGGACAAGTTCATAAAAGCTGGCTAGAAGTAAGCCCAGCTAAGGGCAGCATTTATAAGTAAGAATTAAGTCCTCGTGTATTTATTTGGGAGCTGGGTGGCAGCCCTCCCCCAAAGAGCAAAGAGTAAAAACACAACCTTCTCCAATTGCTCCTTTTTCTTCTCATTTCATCCCTGTGAAGAGATAATTCATGAGCAGCTAGGCTCAACCACGTCATAAATAGCTGACATAAACGGCTGGTAGCAAGTTTACTGCCATCGTCCATTGGTTTTATACACAGTCCTCAACAGATTAGTAACTTAGGTGCCACCGACAGAGATCTATTCTGCCAAATTTTCCCTTGGCAAAAACTGTCAGGACACTGATGATGCATGATTTGCCAAGGACACAATGGTAGTTCTCTTTATTGTTAGGTTTTTTGAGAGTAGTTATTTAATATTTTCACATTATTCTTAGAAGAACTTCCAGCACAGAAAGGGTACTCAACAAATATTTATTGAGAGATGATTCACATGGCATTTAATTTTCCTTTATGCAAATCCCTTTTGGTGTGTCGGTGAAGTTATGCAGGCCTCCCATCATTGCATTGATAATATTTGACCATTTTTAAAAGAAACCCTTCACCCATTAGCAATTACTCCCCTCCCTCTTCTGCACTGGAAACTACTCTTCTGGACCCACGGATTTAGCTACTCGTTAGTAAAACCTGTTTTGTCTTTTCAGTGTTACGTGTGTACACACAGCAATTACACATTTCATTTCTGCAGTCCCCAAATGCATAGTTAGTTCTGATGATCTAAATCAGTGGTTCTTGGCCATCCTAATGCTGTGACCCTGTAATACAGCTTTTCGTGTTATGGTGACCACAAACCTTAAAATTATGCCATCACTTCTTCATAACTGTAATGAATTTTAATGTAAACATCTGATATACCGCGTATTTGAAATGTGACCGCAAAGGGGTCACAACCCACAGGTTGGGAAACGCTGGTCTAAATGTTCACCTCCTCCATTATGTCTCATAACATTGATTTATTGGAGGGCAACTCGAAGAAGTGTATATAGAATTTCCTCAACTACAGACTTGCTACATCACCAGCAACCCCCACCCAGATCTGTAACCCCCCCCCAAACGAATGTCCAATAGTTCCTTCCTTTATTTACACTTAAGCCTGAGCTGTCTTTAAAGGCTGCACAGCGTATGAGTTGAAAGGAAGGATCAGTGGAAAAGTTCAAGAGGTTATTTTAGCAGCTAGAGATGCTCAGTGGTTAGGGACAGGTAGTGCTCTTGCAGAGGACCTGAGTTCTGGTCCCAGCCCCACACTGGCCAGCTCCTAACCGCCATAACGTGAGCTTCTGGGACCCGGTAACCTCTTCTGACTTCAGAGGGCACCTATGCTCACAGGAACACACACGCGCACACAGGCACACACGCACGCACGCATGCACACACGCTTCAAAACAAAATTTTTTAAGGAGATGATCATGTATTTGGCAGGGTAATACCACAAGAGGTGTGTGGGAGAAGCTTTGGCAAAATCGTCTAGGATTACCCAACAAGACCTGTGGGGAAACAAAGACTTTTAAAGGAAGGACGGAAGGGGATAAACCAATAAACAAACCAGACTTTTTAACTCCAGGAAAAGCAAACAAGTGTACAAGAAAAGCAACACAAGCATAGATTTGCTCCAGCTTTGTAGGGAGGCTTATTATTGTGGTATAAATAAGAAACTGGGCTAATGAACTAATGGTGATATAATCCTATTGGAAGAATTAGAAAAGGGGAAAATATGTAAAGGATTAAATACATCATTTTTTCATAGCAGGAAGTCAATAAGCATGAAATTGTCAAGTCAAGAAATACGATTATGAACACATTATTTAGACATGGCGCTAAATATAGAGGAATCTTGGGGAAATTATTAAACAGGAGATCTTATAGGATAGGGCATTCTCACATTTTAACATGAAAAGAAACACAGTTAAAACTGGATGCCATCCCCAGATATCCTAGTTTAGCAAGTTATCGCTAATGCCCATGGGGGCATCAGTGACATCCGCTCCATCCCCTTAGGAACAAACGGAGAGCAGCTGCCATAGGAAGCTGCTTCACATGGCATGGCTCAGCCTGCTCTCTTACAGAACCCAGAACCAGCAGCCTAGGGATGGCCCCACCCACCATGGGCTGGGCCCTTCCCCGGGAATCACTAATTAAGAAAATGCCCTACAGACTTTCCTACAGCCCAGTCTTACAGAGGCATTTTCTCAGTTGAGGCTCCCTCCTCTCTGATGACTCTAGCTTATGTCAAGTTGACAGAAAATTATCCAGCATGATAGTAATTATCTGTATAGTGTGCGTGTGTGCACAGGAGGAATGTAAGACAGAGCTGGAAAGTGGAAATTATGTCTGGAAGGATCCAGTCCCATCAGCCAACTGCGTGTCCTTGGGAGAGTTGGCAGGTCTGGATTTCCATGTGTTTCCTCCTTTGTAAAATTAGGATACTGGCTACTTATTATTAAATGTTCTTTCCAATCTCACACTTTTGTGTTAGTAGATATAATATGTGCTATAAAAACAGAACAAATTACTCTAATTTTGAGACTGACTTTTACTATTTAAGGAAATGTATCATAAATATTTAAAGGATTTCTCTCTCTCACACACACACACACCTACCTCTCCCCATTGCCTATTTAGTATGGTCCATTAATAAGTCATCTTAGGGAATATGCGTGGAAATGATTCAGATGAACTCAGACTTCGTGGCAGTGCATTGTATCCAGCATCATTTCTCCTCCATAGACTGAACTGCATCTAAAAACAAAACAGTGTACCCTTAGACTGTTTTCCAGGGACCCTGATGAGCAGCCCTTGAGCCTTCTGCTGGCTCCTAAGTAGCAACCGTTTGTAACATGTGTGCCTCTACCTAATTTTAGGGAGTGGTATGTAACATGTTCGGGTGAACCAAAGTAATTGAACAGAGTGATGGCTAATCTTCCTGGCTATTCCTCATTGCAGAAGACCTTTCCCTTCCTTATGCTGGACGGCCAGCATAAAAGCAATGCCAGTTCAGAATCGTGAACACTAACAGGGAAAGATGAAGGCGAACAGGCTGGTGTTAGCGTGTGTGTGTGTGTGTGTGTGTGTGTGTGTGTGTATGTGTGTGCGTGTGTGTATGTGTGTGTATGTGTATGTGTGTGTGTATGTGTGTGTGCGTGCGCGTGTGTGTGTATGTGTGTGTAAGTGTGTGTATGGGTGTGTATATATGTGTGTGCATGTGCACGCGTGTGTGTGTATGTGTATGTGTGTGTATGTGTGTATATGTGTGTGTATGTGTGTATATGTGTATGTGTGTATGTGTGTGCATGTGTATGTGTGTGTGTATGTGTGTGTATATGTGTATGTGTGTGTATATGTGTATATATATATGTGTGTGTGTGTCTGTGTGTGTGAGACTGTGTGTGTGAGTGTGTGTAACATGTGCTTCTTTAGCATAAGCAGTTTTCATTTCTTGAGCCAATGGGGTGAACTACAGCTGAAGAAAAAAGTGATCTGAGACAAACTCAGGGACGCACAGTTACACGGTTGGGCGTGGTGGCCCACACCTAAAACTGGGAAGTGGAGGCAGGCAGAAAGAGTGGCAGTTGGATTAGCCCGTTACGTAACAGACTCAAGGGCTACACCAGAGCCTGCCTTTAAAGAACAAGCTGCATAGACGAGTGAAGATTCTCACCGGCACGGGCATTTGCCCACGCCTTTCACCTACTGCCTTTGAAGAACCCTTCTTTTGTCCAGATAGAAATCAGCCGCTACTGTCACCTAGTGCTGAAACAAAAGGCGACTTCTAAAATGGAACGAGGTCAGAGCCATGTGGCATCTTGTACGTGTTAAAAATGGACTGAGAACTCACCATCTGGCCGGAGATCTCTTGGGGAAGCAGGCTCCTTCTGTTGGGCATGAATAGAAGAAAAGCCCACCGAGCTTCATGCTGTGTATTCGTAGATAGCTGTGGCCATGTTTTGCACCCCCAACTGCAGTGTGCCCATCATTCAAACTTGCATCTTTAGAATGAGATGAATGCTATCACGTAACTAATTAATAAGTGGGCGGTGTAAAGCCGTGAGGGGCACAGGTCCTGCCTGGACAAAGGCAGACAGCGTGGGAGACGGGGAGTGGTGTGGGGGCGGCCTTAGGTTCCCTGGGCAGTGGGTGGGTGTGAAGGCCTGACAGGCCAGTGCAGGCCAAGTCTGACCAATGTCCCACAGCAACTAACCCACTCCTGTGGTAAAGGCCTCACTCTAGTCAGAGTGGAGCATGCGTGTAACTTAGCCTTAAAAGTCAACTCCTCTTCATGATGCCGCGTAGCAATTATATTTCATCCTATATTTCTATATAACCAGCAGTCCATAAAACTGCTGATTCATGAGACAACATGAACAATATGAAAAGCAATACACAAAGATCTACATACTCTACGATTCTACTTCTATGCCACTTTGAAAAAGAAAAAAGCTATAAGGAAAAACTCAAGGCATTGTTGGTTAGCATCTAGGATTATGAGGATGGCGGTGACTAAAAGGGACTGAGTGGGGATGGGGTGTATGTATGTGTGTGAGAGAGAGTCACTGTATGTGTGTGTATGTGTGTGTGAGTGTATATGTGTGTGTGTATGTGTGTATGAGTGAGTGTGTATATGTGTGTATGTGTGTGTCGTGTGTGTGTGAGTGTGTGTGTGTATATATATGTGAGTGTGTGTGTGAGTCAGTGTATGTGTGTGTATGTGTGTGTGAGTGTATATGTGTGTGTGTATGTGTGTATGAGTGAGTGTGTATATGTGTGTATGTGTGTGTGGTGTGTTTGTGAGTGTGTGTGTATATATATGTGAGTGTGTGTGTGAGTCAGTGTATGTGTGTGAGTGTATTGTGTATGTGTTAGTGTGTATGTGTGTGTGTGTATGTGTGTGTGTGTGACCAGTATGTTATGATTTGCATGACTACACACATCTGACAAAGACCATGGGATTGTACACATTAAAAAGTTAATTTTGCTATAAATTATTACTCATTATTCTTGAAAATCAATATAAATAAATTCCATATATGCTTTTCCACCACAGTGAACATATACGAAATTCTCCAAGTGTTCCTATGGAAGTTCCTTTTTTATGTTTTCATTAGACTTAAATTCCAGGTGCCCTCCCCCAATTTCTTTGGGTGGTAAAGGGAGGTAATCATAGTCCAGAGTATGTCAAAATCTCAAAGTCACTCCTAGATGCTGCAGGCTATAAACAGGAACCCCAGTGTCTGGGGTTAGATAGTTCCCCAGGGGTTCTTTATCAGGGAGACCCCAGAGGGCCAAAACAATATGAGCTCTTGCTCTCCCTCTTGGTTGCTCATTAGAACTCGGCGATAAGATACTGTCATCAAAGACACCGACTTCGGTGGCATGATAGAGAGAAACTAAGCTGGTGTTTCCTCTCTTTTCAGGGTCCTACAAGGTGCTTTTGTAGGCGTTGGAGAGAGAAAAGGTGTCAATTGTTCTACTCAGCTGTGAACCCTCCAAATTATGACACTAATCTGCAGGCAAGATAGTCCCACTGTACAGATGGTGGAGTAAACTGCTCTCTAACTGGATATGATGTGCTTTCCACTGGAGGGAACCCAGGCCTGATGCTGTAAATCTGGTCAAAATCCCCTGGCAGAGGACCACAATAGACCCTACTGTGGAAGCCTGTATCATTGTCCATCTAAGCTGGCACGGGCACCGAAATGCAGTCTGAATATGTATGTTTACACCCAGAGGCAACTGGGCTCTGGGTCTGACTCAGGAAAGCATCTTCACCCCAGTGGATGGTGGCGACTGCCCAGACTCACGTCTGCACAAGACATTGACAATGAATGGCGATTGAGCAGTCTGCGCTAAACAACGTGTGCACCCTGTCCCCTCTGAGGCTCAGTGAACACCGTGGAAGGGGACGGAAGAGTAAAAGAGCCAGGAAATAGGGAGAAGGGTGGCAAAATTCCATCTTACGGAGAAGGCACAGCCACTGTAACCACAAACTCAGCAGTTGCAGATGCGGGGACTGGGTCGCCTATGACTGTCAACAGTGAAGTGTTGGTTGGAGGAGGGGCTCAGGGAGCCTTACTCCCCAGTGCTGAACTATTTGCTAATTGCAGATTCGAGGACGTGGGGGATGCCATTGCCTTCAGTTGTGGACTCACTGAGGACAAGGTGCCAGTGGATAGTTCCAATCCGATGGTTAATCCATGAATCCGGGAAATGGGCTGGCAGGGAAGAAGGGCTTGGGGAGTAAGGGGGTGCCTAATCAGAATGAGTTATGTGCATCTATGAAATGGTTAAAGAAATGATTATTTAAGCTGGGCAGTGGTAGCGCACTCCTTTAATCCCAGCTCTTGGGAGGCAGAGAGCAGTGGAGCTCTGTGAGTTCGAGACCAGCCTGGTCTACAGAGTGAGTTCCAGGACAGGCTCCAAAGCTAGAGAAACCTTGTCTCGAAAAATCATAAACAGCAACAACAAAAAGAATTAATTATTTAAAAGCTCAAACCTTTATTTGTATAACAAGGAGGAGTCATCTAACAAATTCCAGGGTATTTCTTTTTACAACTTATATCTGGGGTTTAGAGAGATGAATTTGGGGTTAGAGCCTCCTTAAGTAATAGGGATGTGCACGGTACACATTCATACACACAGCCAAACACTAAACACATAAAAACAAAACTAAACAAATCTTAACTAAAGATCTGTATTGGGATTACCATCCACTTTGATATTTGTCCTCTATTACATGTTGGTATCCCTGTTGAGGTTTCTAATACTGTTTATGCATATTTATATACATTATTGTGAAATAATCTTACATATAGAAACTTACTTATTCTGGTGTTGGTCTCTAGCCACACCTTTAGCCTTTAAAACCCCTTATTGTTTTCTAAATTCCTGGATTACCATCTGTTACCACTTTCTGTCTGCCAAAGGGCTCACTTTGGCATTTTTCTCCCCGGTGCAAGTTTTCTGGTACAGAATTAATTCTCTTGTTTTGTTCTGTTTGTTTATCAGGAAATGTAGTTTTGCCTTTATATTGAAGGATATGTTTTGCTGAGTTCATAGCTTGCGGTATTTGGGTTTTCTTTCAGCCATTAAGGACAGTCTTCTGTTTTTTTTTTTTTTTTTTTTTTTTTTTTTTTTTTGATGTCACTGTTAGTAAGGAGAAGACAGGACTCACTTGGATTGTTGCCCTGTGTACAATATGTCGCTACCCTTAGGGTTCTTTCAAGACTTTCTTCCCACTCTAGGTCGGTGGTGGAAAAGTCACTGTTGAGGCGTCGCTCGGATTGCCCTGCTCAGGGCTTTCTGAGGTCCGTGATGATGCACAGGAGGCTTTATAGGTTTATGGGCTTTTTCTTTCCTTCTACCTAAGCTTGGGTTCCAGGGTGACTTATATTGTAAGGCTTGCATAGCTGAACCATCTCCTCTTGGAATGACACTTCTAAAACAACCACTTTGAGGCCATATGAGATGCAATTGCCTATTTCTGCTCTAAATTGATGAAGACTGTTGATTTGAAATGCCTTTTTTTTTGTACTCCTTGAAAGAAACAAATCTTAAGGAAAACTTTAACAATATTTCTGTGATAAAGAAGCAAGCTATGAATTGATCATTCCCAGACCACCATTAAGTGATCGAGAAAATGAAATTCTAAAAACAAATGTGGTTTCTTTAGGCTTCAACTTGATTATACCCATTACAAAGGTTTCAGGCAAACCTTCTTTCTTATATTTTTGTTTGTGAGCCTAGCCTTTAACATGTGAGCCATCTCTTCAGCCCACAAACCTTTTTGCAAAGATACATTTGGAGTGGCATACACACCAGATATATTACCTCTGTGTTTGCAGACTGTAATAACTTCATTACAAACTATATTTTTATACCCACAGTTACTTCTGGGAATAAAACTCAGTGCCAAAGAAACTGCTTTCACTATTTAAATAAATGAAATATAATCTCTTCAATTATTTAATGGGTCTAAGTTACCCCCGCTCAGGATGATTTTTTTTTCTAGTTCTATCCCTTTGCCTGTAAATTTCAAGATGTCATTGATTTTTTTTCCTGCTGAATAGTACTCCATTGTGTTAATGTACCATATTTTATTTGTCCATTCTTTGGTTGAGGAGTATCTATGCGGTTTCCAGGTTCTGGGTATTATGAATAATGCTGCTATGAACATAGTTGAGCAAATGTCCTTGTGGTATGAGTGTGCATCCTTTGGGTACATGCCCAAGAGTGGTATTGCTGGGTCTTGAGGTAGATTGATTCCCAATTTCCAGAGGAACTGCCATACTGATCTCCAAAGTGGCTGCTCAAGTTTGCACTCCCACCAGCAGTGGAGGAGAGTTCCCCTTTCTCCACATCCTCCAGCATAAGCTGTCATCAGTGTTTTTTATTATACCAGCCATTCTGACTGGTATAAGATAATATCTCAGAGTTATTTTGATTTGCATTTCCCTGATGGCGGAGGATGTTGAGCAATTCCATAAGTGCCTTTCGACCATTTGAGATTCTTCTGTTGAGATTTCTATTTTTAGATCTGTACTCCATTTTTTTTTTATTGGATTACTTGGTATTTTGATACCTAGTTTCTTGAATTCTTTGTATATTTTGGAGATCAACCCTCTGTCTGATGTGGGGTTGGTGAATATCTTTTCCTATTCTGTGGGCTGCTGTTTTGTCTTGTTGACTCTGTCCTTTGCCTTACAGAAGCTTCTCAGTTTCAGGAGGTCCAATTTATTAATTGTCGATCTCAGTGTCTATGCTACTGGTGTTATGTTCAGGAAGTGGTCTCCTGTGTCAATGGATTTGAGTATTGTTCATGGAGATAGATATGAATCTATTTGCAGACTTCTACATGTTGACATCCAATTATGCCAGCACCATTTGTTAAAGATGTTTTTCTTTTTCCATATTTCCTATGCGAACCTTACTTCACCATTGTCTTTGATGAGTCTATTACTTTGTGTGTTCAAATAAGTCAGCCACATTTAAAATATGTATTTGAATTTGAGTTTAAAGATAACCAAAAGAAGCAAAGTACTCTGAAGCTAACGAAAAAAATGGAATTCTAGTCATCTGTTTATGGCAAAAGTAGAACATGCTTATTAAATGTTTCATATTGACCAACATAAATACTAAGGAAGGGACATGAACTTAATATAGATAAAAACATCACCATTTAAATAAGCTAAATATTGCTAAGTCCTTTTAAATAATAATCTCAAGGTTCTGAAGTCATTTTCTTTTTTGGGGGGTGGGGTTCAAGACAAGATTTCTCTGTGTAGTTCTGACTGTCCTGGAACTTGCTCTGTATACCAGAATGACCTTTAATTCACAGAGATCCTCTTGCCTTTACATCCCGAGTACAGGGATTAAAGGGGTATGCCAACAGTGGCCAGCCTGAAGTCATTTTCTGAGTAAGCATGTTGCTGGGATTCTTGTGGTCTCTACCCAGGCCCATTTTAGTCACTAATTATACTCACTCTTCTTTGGTGGTTTTTAATATTTTCATTATTGTTAAAGCTTATTTGCTACCAAGAATGAATACTTAGCAAAAGTTTTACACCGGTATCCAATTGTTTCCTAGAAACTTCACTAGATATTTCATGTATTTTTTTAGTCCCAACTTGACCAAAATTAAACTCATGGTTTCTTCCTAAACCCAGGAATCCTTGTTTAATAATTAAATTAATTTATTTAATTACTGACACTCCATCCACTTCACCCCCCATGTTACAGACACTGCATCCTCTCTGTCCCTTATGGCTATACCCAGTCATCAAATTCTGTCAACATAAACCACGGGACATTTTAGAGATCATTATCCTACATGTATTACTCAAGTACTACTTGAGTGCATGCTCGCATTCTCTCTTAACACAATGGTATCCTAAATGACCTCTCTGCTATCAATTTGTCGCCTTATAATTGCCTCCCGTGCTACTACAGGGGAATTCTGAAACACTTCCTCGAAACCTCTTGAAAGAAGTGGTTATTTTTTTATTATTACTCATCTGTGCCTCCAGCGTAATAAATATATCCTCTGGTCTCAATAACTGTATCCTCAAAATTCATATACTGAAACCTAATTGCCAATGAAATGGTACTAAGAAGTGAGCCTCTGAGAGGCAATTAGGGCAACAGGAAGTTGTGACTAGTGCCCTTCCTTGTAAAATGGCTTGGGAGAGCCCGTTTGCTCCTGCGCTGTGAGGGACCTCGCTGAGAAGACCTACACGGAACAAAGAGCCCAAGCCAGACACTAAATTTTCCAGTTCCTCAGTGTGAGGCTTTCCAGCCTCTAGAGTTGCGATAAATAAATTTCTGCTCTTTATAAGTGTCTCGTTCTATAATATTTTTCTTGTAGTAGCCCAAATGGTCTCCGACTGAAATACACTGGGCTTTGAGTAAGGACCAAATGAAGCGGATCATGCTTGGTCCACCTTTAGTATATCATAAATAAACCCCATAAATCCTAATTGCATCAGAAATAGGGTTCTCTCAAGCACAGCCACTGTGTGCAGGTCTTTACCAATAGAACCCACCCTGGCTACGATGGCCGCGTATCTGCACTCAATGAATTCTTTGTAATCACACTGCTCCTGCACCGGCCGGCACTGGTTTTCTAACAGCTCGTATGACCCTGTTGCTCCGTAAATCTCCGCAGTGTGGCATTTCATTGAGTTTCTTTCTAAGTGACATCTTTCAGATGTGCAGAACTCAGTAGGCAGCAGGGAAATGATGTAGTTTAAAAGAATCCCTGGTTTGGTTCATAAGAGGACAGAGTGACATAAATTAATGCTGACACAGTGCCCTCTGTCAAAACAGCCTGCTGGTCTACAAAAATGATTCACGAGCAGCATATGTGTTGGTTAGAGAAGTGCAGAGGATCCCAGATGGCTGTGTCGCTTGATTTCTAAACAGTCAGACTTTTTAGAAGGGAGCAGGAGAGAAATTCGTATCCAGGTCACTTCTAACGCGTCTCCTGAGACGTCCTCTAAAGTTACTGCTCTTAAGCTCTCGGGAATTTATCTGACAAGCACTGGCTGCTTTATTGCAAGGCTGAGCGTCCCTGAAAACTGGCAGCAAGCTGGATGTTTACTAAGAATCATACTGAAGTAGTTTTTCTGCCTATTAGTTGTTTTCTTCTACTAGCCATACATTGCATATTCTATTATACTTTGCAAAGCAATTAACTGCAGCTTACCTTTGACCTAGTTAGAGCTTGTATAATTGGATCTTTCAACATTAAACAGCCTTTAATTTAAAAAAAAAATGACTTGAAATTTTGAATGGGTTGCTTTGAAATAGAGACACTTGCTAAGGGGAAATCTCAATCTACTTGAATAGGGGGTCAGTCTTGTCCAGTGACAAGCAATTTCTATCATAAACTTCATTATGTCATTACTTACACAGTGAAGAGCAAACCTCAAAATTTCAAGAAAATGAAAGAGAATTGAACAGTGCTGCCTCTGGGTCCTGGGTTACCAAGGGTGCATACAGGAGTACAAAGGGCATCTCAGCTGCCTGGCTGTGGGCATGTCTCTACGCCAACACCTCAGATATTTATACCTTCCACGTAATAACAGAGGTGTAGATTTGTGCAAACGTGTGTAAGTACACACTTGTAACTTTTTATCTAGGGGGTTTATTGTTCCATTTGAAATGATGATTTTGAAATTATTACAACTCTCCTTCTTCTCTTTTGATGCAATGTCGCTATCATCGCTAGGGTCTCTGAAACCCATTTCCATTGCAAGCTACCCAGTGGCTTTTGGGTGGACTCAGGCTGCCCCTTCCCGGGTATGTCTGAATTTCTATACTAATCACATTGGCCGGGTTTGACAGTTCAGGTCACCTGTAGACTTCATTTGCTTGTATCCTCTTCTATGGATCTACATAAGTTAATTTTCCAAGATCTTGCATAGTAGCCCACTAATCTTTGGGCACCAATGGCTTTTCCAGCTCACAGCTCCAAACACTTGCACATCCTTTCCCCGCCAGTGCGTGGTTAGGTCTTGTCAACGCAATAGCCCACTCTCTGCTGTGCATTTCTGTCACCATTTACTTTTCCTGTTGCTGTGATGAAGACCATGGTCAAAAGCAATTTGGGGAGGAGAGTTAGATTTGCTTGCTGTCTTGACCACTGTCCATCACTGAGGGAAGCCAAGGAAGGAGCCCAAGCAGGGCAGAAACCTGGAGGCAGAAGTTGAAACAGTGCATGGAAGAATGCTGCTTGCTAGCTGCTCCATGGCTTGCTCAGCCTGCTTTTCTATACAACTCAGGACCACCTGTCCTCATGTGACACTATCTACTGTGGGCTGGACCCTTCCACATCAATCATTAATTAGGAAAATGTCCACAGACTTGCCTACAGGCTAGTGTAATGGAAGCACTTTCTCAGTTGAGGTTCATTTTCCTCAGATGACCCTGGCTGATATCGGGTTGACAAAAAAAACTAACCAGCACACGTTTATCAGATTCATAGTTTGCATCTTCCATTTTTGAAGTCACAGCCCAGCCCTGTTCCAATTTAGCTACTTTCTGTCTGCACTATGTGAGCAACTGCTACCACTAACTGCTACCCACCAGGCTAAGCTGCTCATCAGTCTTTCCCTGCCATGATGGGCTGAAATCCCTGAAACCATGAGCCAGAATAAATCTTCCCTCCCTTACCTTGTGCTGTAATTTTTAAAATGCAGCTGAGAGTGTATCCTGTCAGAATCCCAAGGGCAGGCCAGTACAGATGCCCAAATACTAACACCTTGTTCTTTGAGTATTTTATTACAGTGATGAGAAAATTAACTAATACAAAAATCTTTATGCATTTCAATAGACAAGGTCATTCCATCTATAACCAAAGATGATTACTTCATTCTTCCAATTTTGGTTGTATTTATTTTTCTAGCTGGTCTACTCTGATTTTCAGTACTATGGGGGTTATGGGTTGGAAAAACTGATATTTCCTTGTTGCTGAGGATAAACTTTCATCTTCCCTCTGCTGAGTACATGCTACCTGTGGACCTGTGGCAAGCGGCCCTGGTAACGCTGAGATGTAGCGTCCTTTACCTATGTCCAGAGATTTTATCCTGAAAGAGTGATGGGTTTTGTCAAATGTTTGTTCTGCATCTGCTGAGATGAGCGTATGTCGTGTCCCATTTATTGATTTTACAGTTGAAGTAAATGGAGAAAAGGCAGTCTCTTCAAGAAATGGAGGGTTGAAAAAGTATTACATCCCTATGCAGAAAGAACGAAATCCAAATCTCTGTACATGCAACAGAAGGTACATTGTTAAATTGTCATGTGCTGTCTGCACTTAATTGAGAACCGGTTCTGAGAACAAGTGAGGGGTCCCCTTGTCTCAGACTCCAGCATGTTTATCTCAAGTGCCTTCCAAGATTCTTTCTGAGGCAGGCAGGACTACTTAACAGGGAGGAAAGAGAATAGAAAACAGCTAATGTGTTTAAGACATTGTGCCGTTGGGAATCGCTAGAATGGAAATCATTTCCAAGAGGTTGCTATTGTTTATCCCATGATATAAAAACACCTGTGGTGGGAATAGGAAGCCAGTAGCTCCTCTGTGGAAAGAAAGTTTTGTTTGGAACTCCCAGTTAGGAAGTCCAGCCGGACTGTTTATGGAAGGGAAAGCCAGTTTCCGCTGGATGTAGGAAGAGCCTCATTTCATGGTTTTGTTATCTCTCTGCGGCTTGCCATTTGTTCTTGTCCTTGAGAGCCTCACCCAGGGGAAATGCTCTATTTTGCCTGGGACTGTCAATCAGGAATTCCAGCTTGATGACTTACCAGGGCTTCCCTAGTCATTTCTGCCCTGATGTTGTAAGCTCATCAGTTGATGTTCTGCTACTTTCTATTTGTTGTTTTACTCTGGCTTGTTACATGCTCAATAAACTTTTATGCGAATCCCAAAGTGTAACTCCTATACTTTTCTAGGTCATTTTCTGGACAGAACGCTTGTTGGACCTGGTGTCTCAAGTCTGTAACCCCAGCTACTGGGCTGAGGCTAGAGAATCATACATCAAAGGCCAACCTGGCCTATAGAGCGGATTGAAGGTTAACTAGAGCAACTTAGCAAGTCCTGTCTCAAAAGTAAAAAGTAAAACAACAGCCGGGGATATAGCTCAGTGCTGGAGGAGTTTCATAGCATGTTCAAGGCTGTAGGTCTTGTACAAACAAAGCACTATAATTCCCTTATCATTTTGCATTATTGATATCATAATTTACATCTTCTTTCTATATTTTGTATCTATCGATAAATTATAATTTGGGTTTATTTCTTGTTTCTTTTTGAGGTAAGATGTCACTATGTAGTATAGGCTAACCTTGCATCTGTGGTCCTCTCCCTCAACTCCTCAAGCACCAAGATAACAGATAAGTGCCATCAAATGCATGCTCCTCACAGTAGCTATTTTGACTTCTAAAATTTAATCATTTTTATGTTTCCATACTTTTTTAGACAAAGTCCAGGATGGTTTTGAACTTGTGAGTTTCAATGACCCCTTTGCCTCAGCCTTCTGAGTAGCTGGGACGACAGTCATGAATGAACTCTCCTTTTTCGTTCTGTACTGGAGTTAGAAATAATCCACACACCACAGTAATAATCCCAGCGTCCCGAATCTGGTTTAGTTAGAGGGTCCAAACTGGCGCCTTAAGAATGGTAGGCACTGAACTGTGTCTCCAACATCTGCATTGTATGTACCATTATATTACAGTAAGTTCCATACTTTCAAATGTTCCCATGTTATTTTTGTCCTTTCGTTTCAACCTGAAGAACTTCCTTTATGGTTCATGTAAGGCAGATCTAGTGTTGAGGGACTTTCCGTGGCTTTTGTTTTTCTGAGAGTCTTTAGCACTTCATTTCTGGAAGACAGATTTGCCAGGCACTGTATTCTTAACTGGCAGAGATTTTTTTTTTTTTTTTCCTGTGTCAGTACTTGGAATACATCATCCACCACCGCCCAGGCTACATTTCTCCAATGGTCATCTTTGTGGGTTCCAGTGTACAAAACGAGTCTTCTTTTTATCGCTTTAAAAACCATCCATTTGACTGACGTCTTAGACTTGGACTCTAAGACATTTTGTTGGGGATGTTTCTGCATCTTCCTTAGAGATCTTTGGGCTTCCTTCATTGATGAGTGCTTGTTTTCTTCTACCAATTTGGGGTTTTCTTTGCCACTTGCTATTGGCATCCCTTACTTTTTGCTTTTTGATTTTCCTTTGGATAATTTCACATGATTGGCCTTCATCCTCAATGATCCTTTGTGTTGCTTATCAAGTGTACTATTGAAGCTGTTTGTGGATTTTTTTTTTTTTTTGGTATGTGTTCTTCAGCTACAGAAAAAAAAATTATATAGTTTCTATCATATTGAATTCATTTTGTTCATGTACTGCTTTTCTGATACTTTTTAGTTTTCCGTGTTCTCTCGTAGCTCATTGATCTCAAAGATCAGTTGGTTTGGATTTTTTTTTTATCAGCAAGTGTATTGGTGTCCATTTTTACACGGTTTGTTCCTGGTAATTTCCTTTTGATAGAGCCATCGTCCCATGATTATTAATGACCTTTCTGACCTTGTGTTAGTACCTACCCTCATTTAACAGACTGACTCTGGGAGGGCAAATCTCTTACCAGTTAAACTGGCCAGAGATGCTGAGGTTATCTAGAAAAATCTGCTGGTAATCATGGTTTTGGGGTCCTCAGGAGGATTGGCCCTAGTGACTAGGTCTACTTGAATGTGTCTGGCACGAAACCATGTGGACATTACTTCATGTAAGTTTTGCAAAGGGCCTGGAGAAAGAGAAAAATATTGTGACTTTAGAACTAGCGTCTCACTTTGCTGTTTCTGCGATAAATCACCATGAGCAAGGCAACGTACAGAAGAAAATCATTTGGGCTTACGGCTGCAGAGGGCTGGGTCCTCGATGCCAGGGTGAAGGCCGCAGCAGCTGTCAACTGCAGCAGTGTGCTGAGATCTCACACCTTGTTTTATTCTTTTTTTTTTTTTTTTTTTTTTTTTTTTTGAGACGGATCTCACTGTGTAGCTCTGGATGAGTGGCCTGGAACCGACAGAGATCCACCTGTCTTTGCCTCCTGAGTGCTGAGGTCGAAGGCTTGCGCCATAATGCCCAGAGAGAGCTCACATCTGTACACACAGCACAGGGCGGAGTGAAGGTGGAAGGACAATGTAACTCTCGAAGCCCACCCCAGTGACACACTTCCTCCAGCAAGGCCACACCTCCTGAACCTCCCCAAGCAGCACCAACGACTGGGGGCCAAATGTTCAAATGTCCAAGACCCCGGGGGGGGGGGCATTTCTGATTCAGGATCACCAGTCAGTTAGCAGGTTTGTATAGTATTTATCAGTGAGCTCACATACTGCCAAAGAGTGTGCTCTCTGGTGAGGTTTCTTCTTAGACAGGTCATTTTTATTATTTACGTCTTGGTTTTAAAGTCACAACTGGGGCCTGGGATGAAGCTCAGCGATGGTGTGGTTGCTTAGCCCCTACACAAAGCTCCGGGTTACATCCCAGCTATAAAAACGAGTGGGTGGATGGATGGGTGGATGATCCCGGGCTGGATGTAGCTAAGCTGGCAGGGTGCCTGTCCCGCATGCACAATGCTCTGCTTTATTCGCAGCACCATACAAACCAGGGAGGGCATGGTGGTACACGCCCGAAATTCCGACACTAGGGAGTGGGGGTCGGGGGGGGGGCAGGAGTATGCTTGGCTACAAAGAGAATCCATGGGCATCCTAAAACACACGGGGCTGTCACAAACAAACAAACAACAAAGAGCAGCACCTTGGGTAGAGAGGCCTTGCTAACCTGTCTGAAGCAGTAGATCTGTTTCCTGGAACTGTCGTGACAAGTTAACCCACGGGAGGTGGTTTAAATCACACACTCTCTCACAGGTGTGGAGGCCACAACTCAAAGCCAAGCTTAGCAGAGGCGAGGCCCCTCTGAGCTCTAGGGCAGGGCCAGCCCTCTTGCCTCTTCTGGCCTCGGGTGGCAATGCTTGCTGATCCATGGTTCGGGATCGGGAACCTAGTTTATACCCTCCATTTTCACAGGTTGCTCCTTTGTGGAACTGTGCATCTCCATCTTCATACGGGCACCAGTTACCAAATTAGGACCACGTAGCCACTACAACCTGTTCTTGATTGATCACACCTGCAGAGGGCTCCTTTCCAATATGATCACATTTAAGGTTCCAGATGGGCATAATAGGGAGGCAGAGACTGGTGGAGCTCTGGAGTTTGAGGTCAGTTACAGGAAAGCCAAGGCTGTTACACATAGCAACCCCTTCTCAAAAAAAAAAAAAAAAAAAAAAAAAAAAAAAACGGGGGAAAAGAAACTTCCGCCAGCACCGTGTAGAGCATACCTTAAACATGTAATCTTACAATTATTCTGATCAGATATTAAGAAAATAAGTTTGGTAACACATGGATATGTCTCATCTGATTGTCCCTTTGTGAAGGTAGGAAGCAGCAGCATCTGCGGTTTACCTGAAGATGTAAAAATATACGAGAGAACCAATGCATTCATTTTGGACGGAAGAAATGTGAACAGATAATTCGGTATCAAGTGACAAATGAGCTCATGGGTCCAGAACTTCTTCTTCCATTTCCAAACCACATTAAACTATGACCAGTATACGAGCAAAACAAAGCAACTCCAATAAAGCAGCAACCAAGTATTCCAGTGACACTATAGACTCTTAAAAAAAAAAAAAAATCACATACCGAGTCCTGTGATTTCTAAGTATTCCTTCAGCGGTGAGATGGACAAGCGGGTATGGCAATTGGGGAAGAAGCCAAAGAGTTGCACCCTGCCCTCACTGACCTCTCACATCAAACATTCTCATTTGTAAGTATTGTTTGGGAAAAAGTAAACCATTAAAAAACAAGCAATTTTTTTTCCTTAAAAATTTCCTACAGGTTATTCAACAAAACATGGTTCTATCCATCCCCACTTTATTTCGCCCTCCAACTCCATGTTTCTTTTCTGTTTTCTGATAATCTACTAAGCCCAGTTGATGCTGCCCACATGCACATGGGGAGGGGCTGTCTACAACAGAATGGCAATCTTCTAGCTAATGAAATTTTGAATTTCTACAAACCAATGCATTCACTGTTACAAGTCCCCCAATTTGCCCTAGCAGTTGGATTCCAACTACTTAAGTGGTATGGTAGTGTTATAAGAACACTGGCTTCAAATAATGTTGGCTATTGTGTGTGTAAGGTACCGGTACGTGATTTCTCTTATTATTTCTTAGCAAAGGATGGTGTATTTTTATACTACTGTGAGAATTACACATACAAACTGTGTAAAAGCATTTCATTCTCAGTTGGTGCCAAATGTTCAAATAACATATTAAATTATCTTCAAGGACGTTTTATATATGGTATTTTTTCTAATTTTAACAGCTTGTTCAACAAACTGACTCTGTCGGTAAACTTAAGGAGTTTGCTAGTGTTTTGCTTTCTATCACACTTAATAGACGTTGTTGTAAGTTAACAAAGGTCTTTCTACAAACATAATTCAAAGAAATTATAAAATATATTATTTATACCTCAAAAATATATATTGCCCATTTTGAGTTACATATCTTTTGAAATTGGCAAAATGCCTGATAAACAGATGGGTATGAATACTCAGGTGCCCCATGACCATGAGCCATGCAGAATGTTAAAATAGCAAGTCTTTGCTATTGGTCATCTGTCCCTGCTAATAAGTCTATTAAAAACAGAAAACAAATTCTGAAATATATGATTATTCAGTCTTCAACAGGGATTTGAAATTGTGTATGCTTAAATAGTCTGGAAATCTTTAAAATCAACCACTATGCCCTGGATACAGAGCATCTCTTTCTACAGTTACAGCTAAGGGGTATGCATGTAGCTCAGCGACAGAACACTTGCCCAGCATGCACAGGGCCATAGGCTTTATCCCTTTATCCCCAGCACTGAAAAAGAAAAGTTACTGCTGAAAAGTAACTTTAAGATGTTGGATTATAGTGATGGTTCTGTCTTCTAGTTTCTTCTCTCTAGTTCAAATCCAGCACTTACAACAGCCAGGGAGCTCCAAATAATGTCCTTGTGCCAGGTCCCAAGCACACGGGGCTGGTTCTTGCACACTGGGATGCTCTTCAACAGAGCTGCAATGATCCCCAACCTTTTTCCCTGTATCTAGTTAATCATCCCAGCACGGAGGGCTTTCCTTTCATTGTCTTGAAGTGTTGAAGAGCATCCTATATTTATAATGTAGAGATGTTTGTACTATCTATTTATCAATGAAATCCATTAGTTAATCAGATAGCTGGATTAAAAAGTCAAGCCATTGGTTTAGACTAAAAACTCAGTTAATGTGGCCTTCTTCATCCCCCAAGTTTTTAAAGTTTATCTATGCCTCAAAGTGTAAGCCCTACCACTGACTTCTCAGGGCTCCTCTGTGAGTGATGCTTTTCTAGCTCCTGTTTCTCCTTTGCCTTTTCACAGAGGCTACATGGGTCTCGTAACTCTTCAGCTTCCTGAATGGTTACAAGTTTTTTTTGTTTTTGTTTTTTAAGAAAGGGCTATTCATCTATTATCATAGATTGGATGGAAAAGTTTCTAGTCAGATCCCACTTTTCACATCATAAAAATATGTTAACTACACAAGCTTGGTTAGGCACATTGCAATTTAACTGCTGAACTTATTAGTTCTAAAGTCATAAGCTTGTATGACAAATGTAAATTGTAGTATTGCTCTTTTAGTTATCTAATGATTACTAAGGCCAACAAAGCAAATCTTTGCTATAACTAGGACTAGAGTCCCTTCATTAAAACATAATTTTTGTGAATGAGGCCAAAAGAAATGTTCAATTGAAACCATGACAAGTTCAAGCTGACGCCAGACTTAATAGAAAATAAACCCTTAGACCAGCTATTAAAATCTCATTCCTTAAATAGAACTGAAATGGCCTTTTCTCCTCGGGAATTCTGAATTTGTTGCTTATTAACAACCAGGACTTAACAGATGATGACCTCTGAATTTTTAGCATACCAATACAATTTTAAGGATACAGGCCGGTAATTTTTGAATTATAAACCTTATAACCTCAGTAAGCATTGGTAGTTGGAGCAATTATAAGACACAAAATGAGAAGCTCTAAGTTAAGGTCTCAAACCTCTGGGATTATTGTAGCCTTACTGCTCGTAGATAGTGGGTCCCTTTCATGAACACAAGCTGTGGAGGGGCATAGGCCTCTCTCTGTGCCTCCTTGCACTGCTGAATCAGCTCAATCTGACAATATTTCTAAACCAGTGACGACTAAGAAGATCATGCCCAGAACCAGTGGGTTCCCATGGAGAGTGCGCTGAGGGACGGAAAAGCAACTCGGAAGCAGACCATTCAGGGAAGCTGGACATTAGAACGGCTCAGTGTCTCCCCACCTACAGCTCTAAGCCAGTGCTCACATGAGGCTTTAGCTCTGGCCCTAACCAGGAGATGTGGAATGAACTCTGCCCACTGCTCAGGTCAGTCTGACTCTGGTTAGCTCGTCTCTGGCTTTGTACACTACTTCTTCACAAACACAATCTCCTGGCTTTAGAAACGTGTAGTGCCCTATTTCTCTAGGATGACCATCTTTCCCCTCCATCACTCTGGATTTGTAGTATTACTGCAGGGTAATCATCTGGGATGTGGGTCTGAGCGGAGGAGTCATCCAAGATTAACTCACAGTTTATGAGTTTTAAGGACATCATCACAGCTGTAGCTGAACCTTAAATGTTTAGCGTCGTTTATGAATTGGGTAGAACCAGGGAAAGTTATGGCATTCAAACCTTAAATCTATCAAATAGTAGTGCTGTCATGGTTGATTTTAAAGTACTATAGTAACATTTTAATGTTTCTATTGTTCACCTTGCATTGTGTAGATTACAGGGGGGAACTAAGAGGAAGTTTATAGGCTTTCCTTTCGAATCATTAAACTTAGTAGGTGTAAAAGTAAAACAACTTGGCTTTGAACCTTATTCCTACCTGGTCAACTTTGTATCTAAAAGCTGGTGGCTGCCACTTTGGCTATACAATCTTCCAAGTAACAGAACCCTAACCACCATAGTCAAAGAAAGAATAGTATAAAGACACTTGTTTTCTCCATCAAGAAGGCATAGGAAATACACTTCAAACACAAAAATGCTTCAGTTTGTGTAAAGCATACCTTTGTGTGGTATACTGTGCACACACACACACACACACACACAGAGTAAATGAGAGAACACTCCACCATATCCTTATTTACAAAAACTTACCTATTATTGTTCATGGATTTAAGACTTAGAAAGTCATTAGAAATGGAAAGGGAATATAGCTATAATTTTACATACGCAGTTGTGATTTTATGTGCAGAAACCTAGAGGAGTCACAGGAGAGCATTAGATCTCTGAAATGGGTGTTCCAGGCACTTCTGAGCTGCCTCGTGGGTGCTGGGAACAGACCCCAGGTCCTGTTCCTTAATCAGTAAGCTCACTTAACCATTACTTTATTTTTAAATAAGCGTGTGCCTTAAACATTCAAGTATAGTAAACACTGCTCAACAATGTTAAATCCAGTGCCTTTCAAGAAGGTCTCATGGTAAAAAAATAATCACCTTAAATTATAATGCACCCTTTTTGACCTCTGTGAGCTCTTGTATAGACATGGTGTATATACAGGTACTAAGGCATGATCTCTCTCTCTCTCTCTCTCTCTCTCTCTCTCTCTCTCTCACTCACACACACACACACACACACACACACACACACACACACACACACACACCCAGGTCTAAGATGCCCATTTCCTTATGGGAAGCACTAACTCCCTTACTGTTCAGGTGAATGCTCTTAGTAGTTATAATGTTTTTGTGTCTGTGTGCTGCCTAGTTTGAATGTCAACTTGACAAAATCTGGAAGTGGGAACCTCAGCAGAGAAAGTGCCTCCATCACTTGGGCTGCAGGCAAATCCGTAGGGCATTTTCTTGGTTGATGGTTAATGTGTGGGGTGGTAAGCCCACGGTGGATGAGGCCACCCCTGGCCAGATGGTCCTGGACTGTGAAAGAAAGCAGGTTGGGCATGCCGTGAGGAACAAGCCAGTAAAAAGCACTCTGTGGTCTCCCCTCCAGTTCCTGCCTCCAGGTTCCTGCCCTGACATTACTTCATGGTGGGCTACAACTGAAAGCAGAAATAAATCCTCTCTCTCAAAGTAGCTTTCCGTTATGCTATTTATCACAGCAAAAGAAACACAACTAGGACAGTTTTGTGATCTACTTTTGTCTCTGTAAAACAAGTTACTGCATAATACAGTATATGTTTTTAGCAACTCTATTTTCCTGTTGGAGTGTGACCTCAAGGCCAAGGATTTGTGTATTTTATTCAGTGTTATATGGCAACAGCCTAGAATACAGCCTGTAATATAGGAATCTGTTGAATGAACCAGACTACAAATAACCAAGCAGCTTCTATGGAGATATTAATGCACACTATGATGTGCTATTTTTATAAAGCCAAAATTAGCTGTGTTAATATTCTTTAAGGGACACCAATTACTCACCTGACATAGAAGCTTCATATATATACATATATACATATATATGTGTGTGTATATGTATATGTATGATATATATATATACATATATATATCATATATGTATCAGCATGCACTTGGTTCTCTTAGATCTGTAGCTCAAATGCTACCTCCTCAGAATAGAATTGTCATTACTGCTGTAAAATCTACAAAAGCACCTCCTCGACACTCCCTGGCTCATTTATTTTTGGCTGAATATTATGTTAAACATTTGTCGATTGTTTACATTCTCCTCAAACGGGGCTCTTAGTCACCTTCTGCATAGCCTTGTTTTCCTTTGCGTGTGCAAGTGCCTGGCACATGGTACACATTTGTGAGCAAGAATGCACGGGGTTTGCATGCACTCATGTTCATCACACAGAAGAATACCCAGATCTGAAGCGGGAAAGCAAGTACTTGCCTTATTCCTTAACCAATAAGACAGACAAAGTAGTTCTTGGTGCTGCACTCCATGGTAGTGTAGGGCTGGTCTGACTTCCTATGTGCTAGATGCTATCGAACCAAGTCAAATTGAATTCTCAGGTTAAGTTTTAAGTTTCACAACTCTGAAACTCTGTTTGTTGTGTTGGTGCCTGAGTGCCAGAGGACCTTGGGGAAGTTGATTCTCCTCTTCCACATGTGTTCAGGGGATCATGTTCGGGTCACCAGGCTTGGTGGCAAGCTCCTTTACCAGCTGAGGCATCTCTCTAGCCCCCACATTCTACTTTGACACACAGATTTTGGGTCAGCACGTTGGCTCAGCTGGTAAAGGCACTTCCTGCCACTGCCAAGCCTGATGAGCTGAGTTTTATCCCAGGACCCACATGTTGCAAGGAAGGAACCAATCTGAAATGCATGCCATGGCTCACAGTCCTCCACAAACACGATAAATCAATATAATGCAACAAAATTCAAGTTTTATATTTGCTCATTTGTTCTTTCTGAATGAAAGTGTATTACTTTTTAATTTAGCCAAAGTCGACAATATAAATTGTTAAACTCTTTAGCCATGCTAAAACTACAAAGATAGTAGAGGATATTTTCAAACGTCATGACTTTTGTGTATGTGAACTAAAATCTGAGTTCTGAAAGCATACTCCAAGTAACATATGTAATTCCAGTATACGCATTTTTAAGTATTTGTTTTACTAAAAGTGTTTTGACTTGTTGAGAATGTAAACAAGAAAATGTTCCTTTCCCTTTCCATAATACCAAGTGCCAATCAAATAGAACATTCACTTTTTCAGCTTTCGCCCTTTTATGGGTTTTTATATAGACCCTAAGATGTTCAGTTAATTAACTTAGTCACAAAGCCTGTCTTAACTTTGAAGCGTCACTCACAGCTCAATCAGAAGCTCTCCTTTCCTGACCCTCTCCATCTCCTCAGGACGAGGACGTGGAAGCTGGCTTTCAGATACCCAATTCTCCAAACCTAGTGCCCTTGGTTTGTGGGAGAAGGGAGAGAAAACGGGCAAACGTTTGCCCTTAACTGAGGATGCTACAGAGAATGCTTTTTTGTTCCCTCTGAGCCTCAAAAGCTCTTGTCTCTGTGGATGCCCCTCTGATGGAGGGCACACGGGCTCTGATTAAATAGTCTCATCCTATTGCTGGGATAATACAGTCTGCTGAGAAGCAACCTGGGAAGGAATTCTTATTTGGCTTACATTTCCAGATCTTACTCAGTCCACCACTGAAGGAAGTCAGGGTAGGGCAGGGTCTGTAGCAAGAACTACGACAGAAAGCTGTTTGCAGGCTCATGCTTGATTTCCTTATGCAGCCCGGGAACATCTGTCTAGGGATGGCGCTGCCCACAGTAGACTGGGCTCTCCTTGAATGTTGCCAAGACAGTCTTCCACAGATGCACACAGGCCTGTTGGGTTTAGGTAATATGTCAATCAGAGCTTTCCTCTCAGAAGACTCAGGTGATGATGTCAAGTTAAGTAGGACAATTATCTTCCTCACAGTGAGACGCTGGAAGTAGTTTACCTCTTGCATTCATTTTGTTGCAACCAGCGTTAATACTAACAAAATAATTCAGCTCACACACCACACCTGGAGTTCATACCGCCGGTGGCACAGTATGACAATGTCCGTCTGTCATTTGAATGACAGATGGAGAGAGGGGGCAATTTCCGTTGTCCTGGCCTATTTGAAATTCCCAGCTCCATTTGCTCAGCAATTCCCTTCCCAGGCCTGTATCTAAAAGAGAAATGTGCCTATGTCTCTCGTCCTTTTAGGAACCCTCATCTGACATGCACACTGGGGGAGGCTGGCCACGGAGCAGCAATGTCTCTCTCTTGACCAGAGGTGGATTGAAGTGCAAGCATCTGTGAGGTGGTGTGGCTGTTTGTGATGGTTAACTTTACTTAATGCTTAAATTCAGGTTGTTAACATGACTGATACGCTTTATACTCGGCACAATGGCACAGTCACAACTCTAAGAGAATGGGGAAACTTTCTGTCAGTATCACAGCCTGTTACTGAGCTGCAACCATACTATGGTGGTTAGTTCTGGCATACCATCTTTCTTGAGGTGTTAGAAAGACCCACGCCGTCAAGGATCACAGAAACATCTCATCTAATCCTGTTCAAAATGTCTGTTATACAATTCATACCCCCTACTATCAATTAATCATAGAAAATCCTTAATCTCCATACAGAGGGACCTAATCCTTGCAAGTGCAGTGTCTTCATCAAATGCAGGTCCCTTATAGTTTTGACTAACTGAAATTTTCAATGGAAAGCTAATTCACTATGGAACACAATTACATATTAGGGATATTAAACAGCTTTGCAAGGAGACTAAACCAGTGGCTTATGAACCGAGGGACTAAGGAGCTCAGGGTGAGTACTTTCTCTCCCTTCTCTATTGTAAGCTGTTTCTACGAGGGCCTTTTGTTCTTCAAGCTGTTGCTTTTAGCAGGAAGGAAGGGGATCTCGCCAGGTCGCTGTCTGGGTTTCCATCCGACTCTCCCATAGGCTCTCTAGGCTCTCTTTTGATAGGTGTGATTGAATATGGTTTGAGTATCCAGATGCATTCTCCATGTGGTGATGCTTGGAGTGGGTAGGACCGTCAGTAAGTGGAGCATCCTGGAAGGCTGGGAGGTCACTGGGAACGCTGCCCTCCCTCCACACTGCTATCTATACTACCATGATGCTACCTGCAACGCTCTCGGACATTCAGAACTGAGCTGAATAAACTTCATTTAAACATTGTTCAGATTCAAGGACTTTCGGTCATAGCAAGTCATGGCAACAGGAAATAGGCCAGCACCATTTCTCAGGTGTGGGCTGCTTTATTAAAAAGAAAAGGTTTGAGGATGTTTCTTAAGGACCATCTTTGCCAGTGAACTGTGGTAGCTAACAGCAAAATTTGTTATCACCCAAGTTAATAGAAACTACTCCTTTACTAATATAGTATTTTGTGAAATATACTAGTTAAATTCTATTTTCTGAAATATAGTGGTTAGTTCTATTCTAAGCAGTGCTTTTAAAACACCTTAATTGTGGCTGCAGGTTTACTTCATATGAGGTGAGCTACTATATTGAAGATATAAAGTTACTGAGTATACTGCAAATACTTGGTAACTGTGGCATCTTTCAAAAGTGACAGGCCTTTTTGGGCCGGGAAATGAGCTCAGTGAGTAAGATGCTTGCTGGGCAAGCGAGGAACTGAAATCAGATCCCTTATCGCCTTCCTACATAAAAGGTCTGGTGTGGCCCAAAGTCAAAGCCTGTAGCCAGTGCTGGGGGGGGGTTTGCATGGGACAGAGAAGGAGAAGATGGCCAGGGCTTGCTAGCCAGACAGCACAGTTCAAAGATGGTGTGAGCTCCACGTTTAGTGAGAGCCTGTCTTAAGAGAATGAGGCGGAGGGTGGCAGAACAGGACGTTTGACACTCTTGTCTGGTCTGCATGAGCGCGCGCGCACACACATACATACATACACACACACACACACACACACACACACACACACACACAGGCACACGAGCCCAAAATCAAAGTGCACATACACCATTCACCACACACCCACACACCCAGAATGATAGGTCTTTAAAACCCTGTAACTGTGGATGAGATGCCATCTCATAATCTGAAGATTGCCTTAACACATATACTAAGATATTACAGTACCAAAAATCACATGATTGCTGACACTTAAAAATTCAAGAATACACTTCACTTTCCTGTTTGAGTTTTTATGTACCAACAGAAAGCATAATGCCAGCACACTTACATTTCTGATGTTTTTCGTTTAATGTGTATTTTTAGGCGGTGTTACTTGATTGCATTTACCATTCCAGATGTTTCATTAGTTACTGTTGTTTCTCTATTTAAAGTTGAGTATATGCGGTCTTTTACATTTTGCCATTTTAACTGTTTATTTGTTGAATAGTAGGTCGTTTCCCCCATCTATATATGCCGTGGGACAACATTTTTTTTCAACTCTAAAATCAGTTCTATTTTTATGTTCCATTCTCAAATAGCAAAATGGAAGCTAAGGAGGTCAGGCAATTTGCCCAGGTGTTATCGGTGAGCACATTTCAACTTAGGTTCTTAATCTTTGCTTCCCAAATCTCTGGTGATATGCTAATGTAGTCTTTAACATCCGGAATTTCAACAAAACCTTTTTATCTTTACTTAAAAGCCATTCAAAGGCCAATTGTGGGACACAAGGAAAACAAGTAGATATGTTTCTCTAGATTTGGATGCTCATAGTCCTGTGTTGTGGGTGGGACAGAGCTATATAGTGAAAGTGATGGTGAATGACAAGTAATGAATGGCTAAGTATTGTGGCTCCTGGGTCAGGAAGGAAGGCTTAAAAAATAGTCAAACCGGTAGGAAGCCTGAACAATCATAGTAATGTGGATATCCCGAATTCCAGTGAACTTTGCTGGTTTGAGATGAGTCTCCCAACGCAGCCCTGGCTGTCCTGGAGATCTCCAGGGAGATCTGGCAGTTCTGGAACTCACAGGTCCACACATGCCTCTGCCTTCTGCACGCTGAGATTAACAGTGTGCACCACCATGATTTTAATGACCAGGGTTCAGAAAATCATAACAACTACTATGAACATAAAACTCCTTTCCTCCCACTTTGCCCAACTCTGACTTTAACCAAACATGCGATGAGCGCGCGCAGGAAGGGCTTCACGATGGCATTTTATGCCTCTTCACTGTTTTCTTCTGTGCACCTTTTCATTTCCTGGCATTCAATCTCTCGATTCTTGCCATTTTTCCCGTGTCACTGCAGTCCTTTTCAGGAAAACCAAGTGTTTCCTCCAGGGGTTAAGATCTTTGACTCATTATGGATGTGATTTTGATATAGGGTGAGACATAGGAATGTCTTTAAGACACCAACGTCCAGTTTTCAGCATTTTTTGAAGAAGCCATACCTTCTCTAATGTGTACTCTTGCTATCTGCTGAAAATCAGGTGGCAGTTTCATTAATAAGAGAATCTCAGAAAAACCCATTTGTATCTATATAGCTTATGTCACACAATGTCATTTATATATCTATATGCACAGATGTAATGGATGGATATATACATATATATATATATATGTATACATATATGTTGTTTGGTCTGGGTCTCTGACCATGGTACAGAGCTCCTTAGTTCCTCACAGTTTCCTGGGAGATACGGCAATGTTTTATTCTTACGGAGGCAACTCCTGGTGGGTTTCTCAATAGCTTCAGAATGAATTCTGCTGCCTCTGGGGAGATGGGCTAGAGGTTGTGTTGGTTAATCATCAATAATGTTATCAATTGTTCCTATCTTGAAGCTTCCAGAAAACCCCGTAAGGATTGGGTTCGGATGGCGTGCCCCTAGAGGGTGGCCACCTGAAGACGAGAATAAACGCCAGGTCTTTCCCTGCATCTCACCCTGTGTCTCTCCCACCTGGCTATTGATCAACATCTATTTTAGTATCTTCTTTAATAAATCTGTGAGTACAGGCAAAGTGTTTCCCTGGAGTCTGTGATCAATTAGAGTACATTAACTGGACCTGAGGAAGGAGTATGGAACCCTGTCTTACAGTGAGTGAATCAGTCAGCTAGCATGTAAAGTCTGCCCAACAAGTCCTCACCCACCCACGGGATGTGACGATCTTCAGGTGAGCAATGCCAAAACTGAACTACGGTTCATCAAATGGAATGTCCTCACCACCCTTTCGGTGCTAACTAAACCGTGGGGTAACGGTGACTTATTTAAAACATTTCTATCAACTCTTTTGCTTGGCACTTACAGTACTCCACACTTTAACTTGTTCACCCGGATTCTGGTCACTGGATCATGGCCATTTCTGCCCTCCTGTGTTCTGGGCTGAACTGTGCCACCCTTGACCATTCATTCTTATCCCTCTTACCTCAAAATATGACTGTACTGAAAATCAGTTTGTAAAGATGTAATTAAGGTCAAATGAGGTCATATGGTAATATAATCCCAAGTACCTGGAGTAAGCTATTACACAGTTAGGCAGAGGGAAAACCATGCACGTCTAGAAACCAGAAGCACACAACTGTTTATTAGCCAAGAGGACAGGTCCTCAACAGAAGCCAAGACTGCCCACATCATTTCCAATGGCTGAGCACTGTTCATTAGACAGATGTTGCTTTCTATAGCCAACAACGTAGTACTCTAGCAACTGTACTGTTATACACATCTGTATTTCCTTAAGGTGCACTTTCAGACGATGGAGCAAGGCCTGACTGCTCACATCGTGTCACTGAGCCGGGCTTACTTTGATCACTCTGGGCTCTGCTTTTGTGTACTTGAGATGAAGAAACGGAATTCAGTAACAGAGATTAAGAAGACAGTAGCTAGAATTTCTGCTTTAAACCCACTACGATGTTTTCACACCATAAGTATTGCTCCTCTTCCTTTCTGTAACACAGACTTCCTGGAGATGGGGGTGGGGTGATCTACCTTCATTACCAAGGTCTGGATATCCCAGACACCTCATTAGCTTGGTGCTATTTTTTCCTAGCTTGGACTTTACAAATTTGCAATTACTCCTGTAGAAGATGGTATTAGAGAATAAACATAGCGGGAGTTATCATAGGTTGCCAGGGAAGGTATGCCAGAGACGATGTAACCCAGGCCATTTTCTTCCACGGCCTAGCTTACCCTCAAACTTGTGGTAATCCTTCTGACTCAATGTTTATCTCCAAACAGTGGTTTTCATAATAAAAAATATAAAGGTAACCAATTTCCCCCAAAACTGGAAGGAATGTAGCACAGATACCATGATCCAAACCACAAAGTCCTGAGGGATCTTAGTTTCTACCAGTTTAAAGTTTTGCCAATTCTTAAAATGAAGGAACAGATGTGTGTCCTAAATTGGCAAGGGTCATTCCAGGCTATCAGGATTTCAGCGCACAAAACAGAGATGGGAGCAGAGAGATGATGGGTGTACTTGCTTTCAAAGGGCTGTTCTGGAGGAGCATGTGACCGACCGGGTAACAGAGGGGATGGAGTGGAACTGGGAAATGATGCTATCATGTGGCTACAGAGTAGCTAGAAAAAGTCTTTATGCCAGGTAGCCAAGTGTCCACACTCATTACTCTGAAAAAGAGGAATTTGGGGGCGCAGTAAACAGTGTGTGCTACAGGCTGGAAAAAGTGTGGTATACGACAGAGAGGAGGCTAAAGGCAGAAAAAGAGGAGCCAGATGTCAGCTCAAAAGGCCTCTCCGGTTATATCCCATAATATCCCAGAAAGACAGGGAAGCTACAGGAGGTTTTAAAAACTGCAAAACAACAATTGAGCAAAAAAGTTAAAGCAACGGTTCTGGCTGGTCTACAAGGATGGCTGACAGAGGTGAGGGGAGCAGACACACACAGTAGGTACCGCTACACTCTAGAAAGAGACCACAGCAGCTCACAAGGGGGCACTGAGTTGATGAGCAGCTGTGAATTCACAGCAGCTCACAAGGGGGCACTGAGTTGATGAGCAGCTGTGAATTCAGAATGTATTTGTAAAGAGTTCATGGTGCATACTGGAAGGGCGATGTAGAGTGAGAAGGGACCACACAGGATTTCTAACGCTCTGCCTAAGCAGGGAGACAGCGTCACTGTTTACCGGACTGAGGAACACAGTGATGAGCCAGCCTCGGGAGGAGAGGGCAGTTGTCTATTATTCTTTTTCACAATCGGAGATGCCCCTTAGATTCCTCTCATGGCAGACAAGGCAGCATTGTATGCATCCACTGCTTCTTTAAAGGAAGGCCTTTCCCTTCTACAAACACACGCTTCCTCTTCCCTTGATAAGGCATTTGCCCAAACCTAAGTGACAAACTTTTCTGTGAGGTGCACAAAATATTTAGCATATATTTTAAAAACACACAAACGCACTCATCCGTATGAACTATTTTTCAAGTAAAAGCCACAAAATTATTAACCCCTTCACTACCAAAACAAAACAAAACCCCAGCAAGTGGGTAAATCTGATCATTATCAGCAACTGCTATTAAGGTTTTTGTTGTTTTTGAGATAGGTCTTATGAGTATGTTGTCTAGGCTAGCTTCAAACTCAGGTTGACTCTCCTGCCTCAGTCTCCAAAGTAACAGTAACAGGATCACAGACATGTAGTTTTATTTTGACAGGGTCTCACTATATCTATATCTATAGATATCCCTGTCTGGCCTGAAACTAGTTATGTTGGTCTAGATTGGTCTAGAACTCAAGAGATCAGCACTTCTCTGCTTCCCAAGTGTTGGACTTAAGACCTGTAAAAACTATCCCCAGAGAAGACATTTTTGATGCAGCAGGATGATTTAAAATTTTTATTGAGTGCTTACATCATCATGTTAAGCCCTTAACAAATACTATGTCATTCAATACCTATTAAATTGATCTTACCAACTTATGAGATACCACACATGGTGTAGAAGTTAAACACTTGGGCATCGGTCCTAACCAAAGTGTGTTCTTAGGAGTAATGGTATCACTGAATTTTTTTCTACTATCCCTACTCCATGCACTTATTTAAAAAAAATGTTATTTTGCCCAATGAAAAGTTGAGCATAATAAAATTCTCAGACCTTTTACACTGGGGAAGGGCTTCCAAAGTTAAAGTTTGTATGGGTAAGAAGAGTAATGAATTAGAACATTTAATGTTACCCAATGTGCCAATTATATACATGCTAAGGACTCCAAATAATTAGAGGCCAGATCCGGGTGCTCTGTATTGCACACATTCGTATGTAGACTCCCTATGCCTAGAGGTACAGCCGGTCCTATAACATGCTACCATATGGCAGGAGATGTTAACTTGAGAGGAAGAGAAAGCAGAAAGGCAGGAAGGAACTGTTGGGGGAGGGGCCATATAGGACTGTGTCCATCCTTCTTGAGTTTTCCTGAAGTAAAAAACAAAACAAAATACAAAACGGTGAAATGGAGGATTTAATGAAATGAACAACCCAGCAAAATAGACCCCCCTTTTTCTGGCTACGCCAGTACCAGTAGGCATTTAAACAAATTTACTTATTTGAACATATGTCAAAATACCTTACTTTCAAAACCACGACAAAGTTCCATTTTATTTCACAGTGGGCCTTTATTTCTCCCTGTTTCTTGCCTCTAGCTGTCTAGGATCAATCGAAGCTATAGTGGTTAACTGGGGGCAGGAAGAAATAAATTTTATAAAACAAACAGCATTGTATTTACTTCAAATTAAAAGCAATACACATCCATAAGGTCTATCAAACGAGGACAATAGATCACAAAACTAAGAACTTCGAATCACACAGAGGTGTTTAGCCCAGTTTCAGTAACTATAAAACACGAGGTTTACGGATGTTCACAGGAACAAAGAAAGGAGTACTATATTGCAAAGAAAAATAAACTTCAGTTCTTGGGGACAGTACTGTTTCTGGGCAGCAAAAACGTTCCTTCCCTGGAGTTTTTTCACTATTTTTCAAACGGGTCTGGTGGATGAGCCAGCTGGTCACAGAGGTTTACAAAGGGCGCACCGGGCAGGGGAATAAATAAAGTACCATAAACATTGCTGAGTTACATCAAGTGCTCCAGGTAGTGCTTTAAAAGCACGCTTCCCTTACTTCCTCTTCCTCTCACCAGGTTTGGACCGAAAAACAGAAAAGAAAACAAAAAAAACCTCCCAAACCCCAACAACACCAAAAAAAGAAAAAAGACACAAAAAAAAGAAAAAAGAGAAAGAGAAAAAAGAAAAGGAGAAAGAAAAAAGAGAAACAGAAAGGAAAAAAAAGAAAGAAAAAAATGAAAAAAGAATAAGGAAAAAAGAAAAAGAGAAAGAAAAAAGACTAAGAAAAAAGAAAAGAAGAAAGAGGAAAAAGAAAGAAAAAGAAAAGAGGAAGACAAAAGAAAGAGAAAAACAAAACGGGAAAAGCAAGCGGCAGAGCAGAGGGGCTGGCGGGCAGACGCCGCGGCTCGGCGGGGGCTCCCACTCCTCGGGGCGCGATCGCCGTCCCGGCCGTCCCGCCTGTCCCGCCTCCCGGGGCCGCGGCGCTGGAGCGGCTGGGGGCGGGCTGCCGGAGGAAAACACAAACACACTCACGCCGCGCGCCCCGGTGGGCGGACCCGCGCCGCCCGCCGCCCCCGCCGCCCCCGCGGCCGCGCTCGGACCCCGGGCCGCAGCTCCGGGCCGGCTGCCGGCGTGGGGACCCGGGCGAGGGAGGCCGCCCTGCGCCCGCCCGCCCGCTCTCCGGAACCGCCGCCCGCCCGCCGCACGCACGGCGGGGCCCCGGGCTGCTCACCGTCGCCCGCTCACCGCTGCGCCCGCCCGCCCCGCGCCCCGCGCCCCGCGCCCCGCGCCCGCCCGCCCGGCCGGCCGGCGCTGCTCGCTGCCGCCGCCGCCGCCGCCTGGAGCCGCCTAGAGCGGCGGGGTCACGGCGGGGGTCAGAGGGTAAAGGTCTTGCTCCCAGCAGCCTCCGCGGTGGATACGTCGCCATCTTGGATCCGCGGGACGAGAAAATTCATGCGGTGAGTTTTTGGCAGATTTTCGCAAGCCGGGCGGCGGGGCGCGCGGCGGGGGAGGCGGATTGGGGCCCCCGCTCGGCGGGGGAAGGCCTCGGGGCCGGCCCGGTCGCGCCCGGGGCCCGCGGGTAGCGTCCCGGCCCGCCGCTTCCCGTTGCTTTTGTCTGGGCTCCAATCGAGAGAGGGAGAGCGGGGCGGGCGGGCGGGCGGGCGGGCGGGGAGGGGGTGGCGGCGCCGGGAGGAGGAGGAGGAGGGACGGGCTGTGAGTGTGAGTGAGTGTGAGAGTGAGTGTGAGTGAGTGTGAGTGAGTGAGTGTGTGTGTGAGTGAGTGTGAGTGAGTGTGTGGCGGGGCCGACGGGACGGGACGCAGAGCGCCGCCGCCGCCGCCCGGGAGCCGGGGCCCGCCCGCCCGCCCGCCCGCCCGGGGTCTCCGCGCTCCCCCGGCCCCGGCGGCCCCGGATCTCCCGGCCCCCGGCTCCCCCGGCTCGGGGCTCCCGGCGGCGGCCTCCGCGCAGCCCCGGGCGCTTCGGACGGCTCAGCTCGGCTCTGCTCACTCGGCTCGGCTCTGCCACGTTCGTTCCCAGCAGCTGCCGGTGCCCGCCCGCCCGGCCCCCCGCTTCACGTTCTCGCAGCACACGCGCTGCATCCGCCACTCGCCTGGTGGTTTTTTTTGTCTGTGCAAAGATGGGGGACGTGGGGCTGGCTAACGGGCCTCAGCCTGCCTCCAGCAGGCCCCGAGGCAGCCCAGGCCCTAGCGGGGTGCAGAGAGCCACGCCGCCGCCGCCGCCGCGGTACCCGGAGGAGGGGGAAGCCTCCCCGGCGCTGGAGACACCCCAGCGTTCGGATGGTCCCGGGGCGGCGGAGCGGGAACCCAGAGACGCTCCTGCCCGTCTGTGAAGTTGCAAGCCCTGCTTTCCACTTCCGCCGGGGCCTCCCCTCGCCACCTCTTGCTGTCTTAGGTCTTAACTTCAGAGTTGCATAGAAGAATTAAGTCGGCCTAAAAAAGAAACCCGGTAGTTCTTAATTGAGGTACTGTCTGCCCGGGAGGAAGTTTACAAGAACTCTTGTTATCTGTAGACCCCGAGGGAAAGCTTATTGCAATTGTCTTTTGCAAAATTATTTCCAAGGTTTTGTTATTTGCATTTACTTTAGGCCCTGTTGTTGGTAGGTGATTACCTCTAAAAACAAAACAAAACAAACAAACAAACAAACAAAAATGCTTCCATACGGGCACCACTTTTCTTGGAAATTCTAGGCAACATCTACACTTTTCAACATCTGCAAAACCAAGTGTTAAGAGTGTTTTTGCTTCATTTTCACAAAATTCTTGGTCAAAGAACTCTCTTTAATCATATGGACAGTTCCTAATAAAATACAGCAATATGATCCTTAGATTCTTGGCAAATGGTAGAAGTCATGATACTGAGTTAACCAATCTGTTCACAAGGGAGGGCATATTTAATGTTCAAAATTGAATACGTTTTCTGTTCTGTAGTGAGACATTTTAGAGATAGGGAGTCGTGTCCCTAATGATTTGTCTTCCCAAACAAATAAGTGGGGGTAAGTTTTGTGGAGTGGGGTAGAAATTGAAGAATGTTACCTTCATAACAATACGTTTGAGAATGTTTGGTATATCTGACAACAGTCTCTTCCCAAACATCCTTTGCAGTTTTGTAAGGTAATTTTATCCCAGGTTGGAAGTGTTCTTTAAAAATCCTGTACCCTGAAGTGGGTGTCTGTCTTCAAATATTTGTCTCTGTTCAGGCCTTGTGTCTTTGCTTTGTTCTTTAATGGTTCACGATCATTAATGAGGACTGTATTCGGCACTCTCCTGTTTAGTTTTTGTTGTTGTTATCATAAATCTAAAGGAGAAGTTCAAAATGCCCAGAAAGAGACATGTCTTCCACTTTCCACTTTGACTTTGGAAGATCCTTAATTTTAAAGTGGAACCTTCTCATTTTTTAAAAGTGGATTTTAAAAATTTATTATTATTAGGTTTGGTAGTTTTTAGTTCTAGACTAGAAATTTTTGTGTTTCTGCTAGTGCTTTATTAATTCACAGAAGTTAGGGCAGTGAGTGTGTTGGCAGAGCACATTGTGGTTGTAGTGATACAGTCTAGAGATTATCTGTAGCCTAGAGACCTAGAGTCATGTGCACATTAACATAGCAGTAAACACACCTTTTAAAAATCGATTTCTCAAATAGATAAAAATAAATTTGTATGGTGGGAAATGAAATAAGTTGTGCCTGTGAGTGGTTTTTATCCCATTCATCTGAGAACTCTCTGATCTTGAAAATGAAATAAAACTCCAAATGATATGCTCCCTAAAAGCGATAATTACCTCGTATTTTCCCTATATAAAGGTGGCTGCTTAATTTTTTGATTTCTCAGAACTGCCTTAGTTTTATTTAAAAATTCAAAAGTAGTTATTGGTAAATTAGAAGTACTGGTAACTTTGTTCTGTATTTCTAAGTAGGTGCTGATATTAGCAATTCTTAAATTTTAACGGGCCAGTATAGAATTTTTTTCACACTCCCCATGGAGAGTGACAAATTTGCTTCATAAGAAAATTTGGCCTTTGTATGTAAATAAGCCTGGACAGTAACAATCAGTATAAATAACAGTTTAGAATTCTGTGCTCTTTTGAAGTGATGTTAAGTAGTAGTATCACTTGATTAAAATTTTAATTGTGAAATGAATGACATAGCTCATTGGGTAAAGGCATCATCACCAAGCCTGATTGATTACCTGACCTGAGTTTGATACCAGAAATCCTCATGGTGGAACAAGAGAAACAGCTCCTTAAAGTTAGCTTCTATAGGTATCCACACACATGACTACATATCATAAAAAACTTGAAAAATTCACTGTAGAGGGTTCATCTTGAGAGCAGACTGTAGATCCATGTGCTGGTTTGAGTAGATATTGGAGGGAAACTTACATGACCTGTGATGGTTTAGGAGTATGATTTTCTTATCTTGTAGTGGTATTTTAAAACTTGAGTTATGAGCAGCTGTGTGAACTTGCATGTGGACAGTTTGCATGTGAGTGCAGTGTCTTCAGAGACTGGCTGCCCAGACCCCTGAAGCTGGGGTTAGTTAGGAAGCCTCCTGTCACAGAGGCTCTTAACTGCTCTCCAGCCCCTCTAGTGTATTTTGTAACACTAAGTACAGTAAGTCAAGGTACCAGGTTGGGCAGTTTTAGAGGCATAATTAATCAGAATGGTACTGAAATTTGAGTGGGATTGCATATAGTAATGGATCAAAAGGTCTGGTGCTATGATGGGAGTTTGATTGATTGTGGTGACTGTCCTTCCTGACCAGGAATGAGTTCTACCTTTGACATTTGAAGGGATTGACTTTCATTGTCACATTTTCAATATGGGGAAAAAGCTGTGCTCAAGTTGATGTCTGTTGTAGAAAAATTTACATTTGAAAAGAACTATGAAGAAAATCAGGGTTTAAGGTCATAAAGATACTTTTTAATTTTTACCTTGGATCAGTTTGTTGAACTCTCCAATGTAAGTAGTAGTATTTTCTTTTCTTGTTTTTCAAATTATTCTGTGTAGTGTCTTGATTTCTACTTGAAAATGTCAACACTCAGGTCAAATCATGCTGATATAGTTTATTCATCAATATCAGGGATGTTTTAGAAATAGAATTCTTTTTTTGTTTATTTTTGTTTTTCAAGGCAGGGTTTCTCTGTGTAGCCTTGGTTGTGCGGGGACTTGCGCTGTAGACCAGGCTGGCTGGCCTTGAACACCCAGAGATCTGCCTGCCTTACCCCCTGCCTTAGAAATAGAATTTGTGTTAATGCTTTCTGATAGCTTTTTCTCTGAAATGAAGATGCAGATACCTCGGTGTATAGCTCATAGGGAGAAATGCCACATTATAAAGTTGTCTGAACTTTAATTTTAATAGGGGTGCATGGCTAATACAATATGCAAATACAAAATTGAGCTGTGTAGAAAAAAATAGTTTGCCTTTGCTAGACATCTACAAAGTATCTCTGGTCTAACTCAGGGTCTAAGTCCATTTAGCTTGTGTTGACTATTTTGAACATATTTGCCCCTAAGCTCCAAAAGTTTTGCTTTTCACTCATAAGCGTGTATCTGTATGTGTCCTCAAAGAGTTAAGTGCCACTTCTGTGTTGCCTGGTAAACTTACTCAGAACTCAAATCTGATGTCACCTTCTTCATGGACTCTTTGTTGACTCCTCCAGTCCGTCCACCTTACCATTATTGTGTACATCACAGTGGCCCTTCATTTACCCATCATCCCTCCCTTCCATCATAACCTCCACAGGTTGGAGCTCTAGCAACATAGGACTTGTCTTGGTTACATTTACATAGCTGGCACTTTATGTAGGAGGAATATTGCGTAGATTCTCAAGATGCTTCAAGCAAAACAGTGGCTGGGTTAGCGGTTGTCAGTGACTGTCAGTCCACAGAGTAAGGGCAACACCACATTTGGGAAGATGACAGATTCTTCTGTTCCCTCATTTCTTGCATCTCTTTTATTCTTGCATCTCTTTTACACCCCCCCCCCTTTAATTTGCTGCTGTAAAGTGCTGGAAAGTGAGTGACTAGCTTTGAGAACTCTGTAGAGTTTGTGTGGAACTTTGAAAAGAATGTTTAGGACAGTATTGATACCATTTTGCTTACTTCTGAGTGGCGTATTTGACGCTTGCTTGGCATGGCCACAGGCATTAAATGGAAGGTGACACGCAGTACTCAGAAGGTGATTGTATTTACAGTACTTAGCCTTGACTTACTAGATTTAAGCTGTTTGATGTTGGATTCTTTTTGGGTTTTCTCCCATCTTTTCCTCCCTAATACCTGGCTCAGAGTTCCCCACAGAGGCAGAATTCTTCAGTCTATTTGTTTTGTTTTTGATATGCAGAGAATCAAACCCAGGACCTTGGCAAATACTGGGCAGGTGTTCTGTTTCTGAGCCATACTGATCTTATAATTTCCTAGCGTGACTCTCATAGTTCTTGGGAAAGTTAGGTGAGATGCTTTAGTATATCTTCAAATCTGATTTTAAAATATATCTAGAAATTTCAGCTAGAATTGTTCCTCTTCATCACATTACCCCCCCCCACACACACACTTGAATTTTTAGTATTTTGATGTAGAAATATTAACATGTGATGTATAGGTTATTTTACTTTTCTAAAATCTGTAAAGGTGTTTGTCTTGCACTTTTGATACTGGGTCTTACTATGTAACCCTGGTTGTCCTGCAACTTGCTTTGGGATTATAGGTGGGTACCACTATGCCTTGCTGAGAGACTACAATTTTGAGAACTAATTTAGCCTCAGGATTTGAATGAGAGACCCTTAAAGCTGTGGTCCATTTTAAAGATACAGAAAACAAGCAGGATTAATGACTCCCAGGCTGCATATAGTGGAAATGCTCATGCCTAGCTTAGGAATCTTTCTTACATTGTCCTTGCATATGTGTCTTCCAGGGTTACTTGAGATCCAAAGGGTGCATATCTGTGAAAGAATTTGTTGTTGTGCTGCTCAGGATTGATTGAAGCATACTGATGTGCAAATAGGTCTCCATTTAGCTGGGTGTGGTGGTACACACCTTTAGTCCCAGGGGAGGCAGGCAGATCTCTGTATGTTTGAGGCCAGCCTGGTCTGTGTAACAAGTTCCAGATCAGTCAGGGTTATATTAAGACCCTGTTTCAAAGGAGGGGGAGGGGAGGGGAGATAAGTCTCCACTCAATAAATTTTCACTGTGCTAGGGAATGATAAACAAGCTTATTTGTATGTTTGGGTAGTTTGGGTAGCATTGAATAGACTTGCCTTTTTTCCTCACTGAACAAACTGATAACCCATTTTCCATTTATATGTCAGATGTAGATTATAACTCCATTGTGTATAAGCATCTGGACAAGAATGTAATGAATGATTATGTAACGGTGTGTTTGGGATAGGAACATTTGGTTTTGTGTCATAGCTGCCAGAAATGCGCTTTTATGTCTTTTTACATTGTAAATTATGCTTCTCCTGCATGTAGATTTTTAGTTTTTTACTTGTCTTACGTAGATCAGTGAGATAGTATGAAATTTACAATGTCATTGAAAAGATCTGATTTTTTGGCATTACTATCTCCTATTTTAAAAATATCTTTACAGTTTGCAGTGTGCTTCCACAGTATTTAGTTTGGTCACCTTGATGTTAAAGTTAAAAATAAAGTTTTATAGAGACAAGACAGGCTGTTTAGTATTAGGAATAGGGATTGCGATGGTCGGTTTTTATTTTTAGTATTTAGAAAAATATGGTCTATCAAGTTAAGTAGGTGTGAGTGGCTGGTTTGTTTCATTTTAATGTGTCATCTTGTAAATGTAGGACATTTAATTGAATTGAGAGAGATGTTTGAGAGTGGCAGCGCATCTCTCTTTCAAGCTGGGTGCCCTGACAATATTCAGTGGCTACTCGTGTTTTTACAAATTATAACCATGTGTTGAGAAACACTGAGGACTTGCAAGCAATAATATTACAACGAGAGTAAGCAGTCACCAGTCTCTGACGACACATTTTATACATTGCCCTGGTGCATGATTCTGAGAGATGCTCTGCCGAGTAGATGGGCCTTGAGCTTTGCCTTCATCTTGCAATCACAGAGCAGTGCTTTGAGGATGTAGTTTTTATGATTTTTTTTTTTTTTATGAGTAAGTATGTGTGGTGAGATGAGCTATAACCATTCTGATCTGTATTGTCTTAGGAGAAGTTCCAGGCATATTCTTAAGCATGCCAGACAGAACTTTGAAGTCTACAGCAAAACAGGTTAACCATGCAGTTAGCAGCCTCCAAAGTGTTCAAATCCAGCATGGAATTGTGTGGTCATCCATAGATGCATGTATGTGAAGAAAGGTGACCATGTTTCAGAGGTTTTGTGGAACACTTCTAGTGTTTGAGCAGAGACAACCATAGGACTCCCAGGTTGCTTCCAGTCCATAAATTTTGTTTTGAAGGAGGTAGGACTTTTGCTTTTGTAGATGTAAAATTCATATAATTTCTTTTTTAAAAAAAGTAATTTAGACAGAAATTGCTACAATTAATTTTCTTCCCCCTGGGTTGGTATTCCAGATGTTTTCAATCTTTTTTTTTTTTTTTTTTTTTTTTAAGTGATTTGAGTGTTTGCTCAAATTATCAGTTAGACATTATCAGTGCTGGGTATGTGTTAGGGTACTGTGTAAGTGTGCATTCATAAAAACCAGTCATTTCAGAATGCTAGGACTGTTGAAGGGAACGGCATTTGACTGGTGTTTGTTAAATGAGATTAAATAGTGTTGGGAGATGGTCTGTGTTGTGTGGGGTATCATTTGAACAAAAAGTATAAAAGGAGAAAGTTATGCAGAAATACGGGAGTGAACAATGTATAAGGAGGAAGGAAAAATAGAATGTCTTAAGGTGGGGTCAAGTTTTGCATGCTTTGAAAAGATCAACAGATTTCATGAACAATGCTTTTTGGATAAATGAGGTGCACTCTAACTAGGAAAGAGTGGCTAAGATGTGATCCTGTCTCTTACTGGATGTAGAGTAAATCCTATAGGCTTTAATAAGTTTTAGCGGGCCGTGTGGGGATTGGGCATTGTTTTTCATTAAGAGGCCTTGTAAATGTTTTTTTTAGATCTGAGAGAATTGGATTCTGTCTGCATTGTAGAGAGTTATGCTGGAGAACAAATATAAAATGACCTGATTTGCATCTCCTTAGAATAATGGAAGCGTTTATAGGTTTTTGGTTTTGTGGTGTTAGGTCATTGGCATCCCTTAGAACTTAATGTTTTCCCTGCTGTGTAGTAAGTAGTGCAGTAACTGTTACTGTGTACCCCACACTATAATGTTTGCACTGACTAATTTCTCATGATTTAAGTTTTTGGGGTGCATACTATAGGAACATGGGCGGGTAGAGAGAACAGTGTTGCTTTCAGGGAAATGATGCATGCCTACCTTCTGAAGGGTGAGGAGTTGGTGCCTACCTTCTGAAGGGTGAGGAGTTGGTGCCTACCTTCTGAAGGGTGAGGGGTTGGTGCCTACCTTCTGAAGGGTGAGGAGTTGGTGCCTACCTTCTGAAGGGTGAGTTGGCCTTGGCAAAATGGGGGAGAATGACAGGGTGATACTCCATAGTGCTTAATGGAATTCTGGGATTACATACAGATGCAGCCACCATATAAGAAGCTCCTTTCCTTTTTAAAATCTTAAGTATTTGGAGCTATGGAGTCACTAACCAGTTTTTAATGCTCTCCCTCCACCCCCCAGTAGTCAACTCCATTTCAGGCTCTACATCTGACAATTAAAATGTCAAAATCCAAGATATACTTGATGGTTTTGAAGGATTATCTGTGTTGGACAAATTAAGTATTTTGTGTTAATGTTAGCAAGGTTTGTAGGAACTTTTAAACTTGGTAGTATTTATCTTTTGGAGAACTTAGCTTGTGATACATATAAGCCAAAGCCATTATTCAGTTTTTTTATATATATATAAATGGAGAGAACATACTAATTTTGGGCACTCAATTTGAAGGTTATAATTTGACAACAACTTACGTGGGTCACTTTTCTGACTCAACTATGTGTGACTTTCTTTTCCAAATTTCAACTTTCTAGTTTTTCAGGTGAGTGTTAAGTAACAGCAGTTACCTCATAGACTGAAGGACTAAAGTTCTTGTGCTGTTAGTCTGTTTTTGAAAGCACTTGTTACACTGGAGATGTTTCTGAGGCTGATGAGAACCAGCTACAATTTAGAACGTAACTCTGTATCAAGTCCTTAAGTGTAAACAGATAGAGTACAGTCTGTCTTCTACGGTCTAGACGTGTTTTTTTTTCCCCTGCTAGGAATGTTGTTTAGGTAGCACTGGACCGTGTAGGATTTAATCTTGGCATTGCTTTCCCTGAAGCACTTTGCAGAATGCAAAGCATAGAAGAGACATGTAAAAGTGTCTTCTTGAGGGTGATGGAGTAGGGTGGTGAGGAATGCTGACCAGGGAAGGGAAGGAACCAGGAGGAGCAATGCAGGAGGGTCTGAATGAAAGCATCACTTAGGTACGAAAAGTCCATTACTCAGTTTGCTAATCTAAAGAAGTAACAAGAACAACAAAAGAGTATTGGTGACTGAGAAAAGGGATAGATCTAATGGGTCAGCAGACAGAATATATACCCATTTAAAATGAGGAGATAGTGGTTGGAAAGATTCCACACTTAGAATCAGAAGATGGGAATGTAGCTTTGGCTCTGTGAGTTGCTAGCTGCGTTCTGGAGCAAATCGGTTAGTGTTAAGGAACCTCAGTTTGTCAGTAGCACGTTGCCTCCCTGCGTTGCTGATGGCTACTGTGAGATGAAGGGAATCTGGTTAATTTTTTGAAAGTAATGTGATAGTCATGAGTTGTACTGAAACTAGTTTTCTTTAAAGATTTGTGAGTGATGTGTCATCACTCATGTTATTATTCTGTGATGCTGGTGTATTCATGTGCAACCTTGCCCTTTAAGAACTTTGTTTATATGACATGTAGCTGATGGACTTTGGGAGAGGGGAATTTAAAGACTTGGAGAGGCAAAGTTATTTAGCAGTGTTCATGGTGTGTGTTTTCGCATCTAAAGTGCTGGTATCTTGTATTTAAATGTTATTTGACACAAGCCTTCTTTCTTGAGTATATATCCTGAGTATTCTTTGGGTTATTCTAATTCTTTCGTAACTTTATTTGTGTACCTTATTATTGTTGGCCATGAATATTTTCTTGTGTTTGTTTTTTTTTCCTTGAAAAGAGCCTTTATCGTTTATACATAGAGCATCTCTGCAGTGGTTTGAAACCATTGAGCACATTCCTTGCATATGTAATATATCTGAACAAGTTACACTGCTTTTTTTATTTTTTTTCTTAAATCTTGAGGATTTCTTTGGTTGCTGAGAGTTTTGGAGTATTAAAAATAAATACCATATAAGGAAAGCAGAATAGTACCAAGTAGCTGTAGTAGCAGAGTGAATCAACAGAATCTGGAAATGGTTGGATGTGTGTTGGAAGAAAAGGCAAAACTTTTACTCCACCCTGATGAAAATTTAGTTACTTTACATGCTTGTTAGGCTTTCTGATTTTGTTCATATTACACTGTTATAAAAGGAAACATTTAAACTTCAGAAACTGGAATCTCTCTTTTTTTCTCAAGACACACTTCAAAATAAAAGAACACATCTAAAAGTGATCTATGAGATACATTTATGAAGCAGGAAACATGACAGTTTGCTAAGGAGAAGCAGACACAGCTGTGGTCCTAGCATCATATATTTCTTTATGTCTGCCCAGTTTAGTCTAACATGGTTGAGCACAGGATTTTTAAAAGCTGAAAAGACTTTGTTTAATTCACGGTTATTAACTAGAGAATTCTCCAAATAGTTTATGTTCACAGTATACTAATAAGGCTTTGTTTTTAATTGTATCTGCCAGGCTAGGACAAATAACATCTATGTTAAAATGTCAAGGCAACATAAAAAAAGGTAGAGAATATACTAGCATTTTTGCTTTTCTGGCAACTTTAAATGCTATTTTAAAAATTGTACCTTTTCTGATAAGTTTATTAGATGATTCAGGAAAAGAATAAATTCCTTAATTTCAAGCTTTCAAGTTGATAATTTGAACTGTTTTTTGTATTCTTGGAGAATGCCAATGTGGGGTTTGGCAGCTTGCTTTTAAAGAATCCTCTGTAATTTAAGCTGGGGCGGTGGTGTTGCAGCACTTGGGAGGCAGAGGCAGGAGGATCTCTGAGTTAGAGGCCAGCCTGGTCTACAGAGTGAGTTCTAGGACAGCCAGGGCTACAGGAAACTGTCTCAATAAATAAATAAATAAATAAATAAATAAATAAATAAATAAATAAATACGTAATTTATCTCATAAGCTTAGATTTTTGTGGGCAGATGGTATTGTTGCAGCATTATCAATTGATACTATTATGTATTGGTTTTTAGAATTTTCATGTGCTGTAAATTGAAGTTAATGCTAAAGGCTAAAGAAGGCACATTGTAAAAAGGGGTAATGGCAGTGTTTCTCATAGAGAAGGCAGAAGGTAAGGACTAGGAAAAGAGGAAAATTAAAGTCACTCCCAAGTGTGCAACTTAGATTAGTGGGGATTTAGTGGGGTGAGCATGTGTTTGGGCATGGAAGTCTCGTTTCTCTTGCCTGATTAAGTGATACAGGGTATACAGGTAATCTGGAGGACTACGGGATATATTTCAGAAAGGGAAACATCACTATTATGAGCAGTTTTCTCCCCTGCCAGTCTGGCCCCACTGCCACCTCAGCCCCAAATAACACACAGAGATGCTGTATTTGATATAATGCTGTTGGCCAGGTACTAGTTTCTTATCATCTAGCTCTGTCTTAATTATTAACCCATTTCTATTAATCTAAGTATTTCCATGTGGTCTCATCTTACCGGAGAGAGGACCTGGACCTCTGTTCTCTCCAGTCTCTCCATGCTGACTCCTCTGTACTACTTTCCTCAAATCCTCCTTGTCTCCAGTCCCGCCTATCTTGCTTTGCTATTGGCCAACAGTGTTTTATTCATTAACCAATAAGAGAGACACATTTACAGAATGACATCTCCCATCACAATACCTTCCAGAGATATCCAATGCTGGCCTTTTATTAAAATGGTGTTTGAAGTTGCCAGAAAGGCAAAAATGTATCATAGAGAAATTTGTATGTTTTTAAATCTTATTAAAACACAACAAAAACTTTAAGATCACAAGCACTTTCTAGTATTACATAATACTTGACCCAATAACCCTTCTTATAACTGGTGAAGATGCAGTTTCATTTTTCCTTGCATATTGGAGCATTTCTTTAGAACTGCAGAGGAGAGTAGCTCCAGTTCTCAAGTACAGCGTTGACTTTGTCTACTTACTTTTCAGTCTGTAAAGGTCCTCCCCTCACAGTAGAGGAGTAAAGAATGTTATGTGTGGCTTTCAGCATACCCTGCAGTGTGTGAGCGTCTACGTTATGCCTTAAGGGTAGACATACCAGCTAATAGTTCTTACAAAATCTCTTTTCCCCATAGCACTCACCTGTTAAGTGTGTACCCCTTGTCCAAAGTGCTGGCGATCGGGAGTGCTTGCTTGCTGTTTTATATTTTGGAATAAATAGACTCGAGCAGTTGAGCATCTTTTATTGGAAAAACTCAAAATCCAAATATTTCCTAAAATTTGAATTTTTTGAGCCTCAAACAAGCATTCAAAACTTTTTAGATTTTATAGAGTTTCAGGTTTTAGATTTCTTTTCATTAGAGACATCTAACACACAATTAGTCATTACCATAATTTTTACCTCTCAGTGTACCTGTGGATCCTGGGGTTAGGGACCAAGTCAGTCTCTTTAGCTTAGTGTAGGTATTTGCAGTGCTGAGGATCAAATCAAGGGCATTCCACATGGTAGGCAGACTCTTTACTTTGTAGCCATCCACCACAGCCCTACATCTGTCTTGTGTAATAATGTATATTTGAAACCCCAGAAGGGCCCAGAAGTAATTTGTGGACTGTATAAAAGATTTTTTTTTTTTTACAAAGCTTTTAATATCTTCCTAATGATTTTCCTTGCATATTTTGTCAATTTATATCATGCCAACTGTGTATGAATTGTCTACTGAATATGGTTGTGTAAAATTATTCTAAATTTAAAAATAATTTTTAAATTTCTGAAAAAGTTTTTAAATTTTATAATCTGTTAAGCAAAGTATAGTCCCTTTTCTGTTTGTGTTTGTCATTCTCATCGATAAGAATAAAGACGGTTATAATACTAGGTTATAATCCTAGCCCTGGTACCCTGCTTGAGCATTAGTAAACATTCCAGGAAAGGGAGTTAATATGTATTGAAGCGATACACTGAATACTGTTCCAAGATTGATGTCAAGTGATTTTAGCTGGATAAACTTAACATTGTAGAAGTTTCAAGAGAACTTTTGCGTAGTTTGCTATCTCAACTATTAATACAACAATGTTGGGGAGATGCTAGATACTTAAATCAGAATTGGTTTCAGGGCTTCAAAGTAGTTTGATATCTGGTTGTATTTGAAAAGAATGGCTTGCTTTGTAGGGATAGGTCAAAGCAAGTGAGTTTTAGTACTGTATTGCATGAATTCATTTGATAAATATGACTTGAATTCCTTTTAAGTGTCAGGCACTGTCTTAAGAGAATATAACTGTGTGTGCATGGCAAGGTTACGAAGAAAAAGAAATGAAAGGCAATATGGGTAACGGAAAGACTAGTCAGCATGTCTCTTCCCAGAGGGTGAGTGGGTAAGCCCGTGTGAAGGAGTGGTCCTGTGTTTGTCCAAGGGAAAGACCTTTGGGGAAGGGGCATCGTTGTAATCTTATGCTAGTATATTTTGATTACATGATACAAGCTTGAAAACAGGAAATGAAAATCTAACTTCCAAATCAAGATTGATTTGATCAGTGTATGTCCCTTGAGTTTTCATTTGACTCTTAGGATTAGCTTGTCTAGTTTTGCCAAGAAGCCAGCTGGAATTTTAATAATGATTTTGATTAATTTGTAGATCGCTGAGATACTTTGTCACTTTTCTGATCTTTGAACAGAGTGACTTTCTGTTTATATAATTCTTTAATGCTTTTTCCATATTTTTTTTTTTTGCAGCTTTCAGAGTATAAATTTTCTGCATTGAAATTCAGTACTTTAATCTCTTTGTTTGAGAAATGGAGTTCTTAATTTCTTTTGAGTTTTTCATTGTTATTGCATGGAAATGTGATTCTTACATATTGATTTATATACCTTGTACCCTCATTGAACTTCCTCATTTAACCATTTGATGGGATCTGTTAGATTATTAAAATCCAAACTACTGTGAAACTGCTATAAAATCTAGTGAATGCCTTAGGATTTTCTGTAGATCCAATAATGCAGTATGCAACTTGAGGCAACTATCACCTCCTCTCCAGACTGAACATGCATTATTTCATTTTGTTGCCTAGTGATTTTGTCTAGGATCTTCAGTATAGTATTGGTCCTGCACTTAGAAGGAAAACATGGAGTAGTTCATCATTCATTATGCTTCTGACTATGCCCTTTTCCAAAACCATAACTTTAGAGAAGAGTGTTTGTTTATCTGTGTGGGCGCACATTGCTTTGGTGCTGGAGTGAATACTGGAGGGCAGCTTGCAGGAGTCCATTCTCCTACCGTGGTGATCTTGGGGATCCAATTTTGCATGTTGCTGGGTTTCATCTCCTGGTGTTGTTAGCTTGCATTCATGTAATAGTTGCAGTTTCATTTCTTGTGATGCTTTGATGGTCTTAGCTGGTTAATGCTGGCCTCTGGAATGATTTCAGAAGTGTTCTGGGTGGTTATTTGTTTTGGATTAGTTGGTGAAGTGATACTAATATTTTTCTTCTAAATGTTTGAGGATTTCATCACTCAAGCCTTCTGCTCATGGACCTTTTTCCCCTGTTGAAAATTTTCTATTGTTATGGGTCTAGTTTCGATTTTTTTTTTAAATTTCTTCTGTCAGTTTTGATAGCCTGATATTTTAGGAATATGTCCATTTCTTCTAGTTTCATAACTTGTTAGCAAGTACCTGTTATTTCTTTATCCTTCTCTTAATGTAATTATGTTCATTTTGGTTATGTCAGGTGTTTCTTGGTTAGTTTAGCTCAAAGTTTGTTAATTCAGGTTATTTTTCCCAATATCTAACCTTAAAATTTCTTTGTTCCTTCGTTCTCCTATCATTTTTATTTTTTCTGTCTTTGGTATAATTTGGTTTCTTTTCCTAGTTGCTTGAGGTAGAAATATGGGTAGGTAGTTAATTGGAGATCTATGTCCTCTTTCTCTCCTTCCTCTTTCCTACCCTCTTCCTCCCTTCCTTTTCCCCTACCCTCTCCTCTTCTCTCGGAGCCCATGCTAGTCAAGTTCAGTACCACTGAATGAATACATGTAACAGCCCAGCCTGCAGACATCATTCTAAACGCAGGCGTTTATAACTGAAAGTATTTCCTGCAGGCACCACATCCTTTATGTCATCTAAAGTTTGCTATCTTGTGTTTTTTTATTTCTTCTATTTAGTTTTCTGCATCCCACCCTTTACCAGCTAGTATTTTGAAGGGTGTTGTTTAACTTTTGTAAACTTGTGGAATGTTTGTGAATTTCCTTTTTTTATTTTAATTTCATTTCACTAAACTTGAGTATCCTATGTTATGATTTTAGTCTTTTTCAATTTAAAACTTATTTATGATCCAGTCTGCAGTTATCCTTAAGAATGCTTCTTTTGCTGTTCGTGGCTATTTTATAGAGGTTTGTCATCTCTAGTTCAATATCATTGTTAGTCTTTTGTTGACATGGTAATCTTGTTGTCTAAGTTACTGTAGCCATTATTTGAAATGGATTATTAAAATTGCCCAGATACTGCTGCTTAGGTGGCTGTTTCTTTTTTCATTTATTTTGGGGGTGTCATCACACACGTGCGCGCGCGCGCGCACACACACACACACACACACACACACACACACATTTTGTCTTTGAGAGAGGGGTTCTCTTTGTAGACCAGGTCGACCTCAAACTCGCAGAGATCCACCTGCCTTTGCCTCCTGAGTGCTTGGATTCAAGGCATGAGCCACCACATCTGGCAGCAATATGTATTTTTTAAAGTTTGTTTTGTCTGATAATAGATAGCATAGTCCCACCAACTTTCTTATGGTTGCCATTATTGTATGTATTTTTATTTTCCTTTACTTAGGGTGGAGCAGAATGGAATGGGGTAGGGTCTTGTTATGTAGCTGTATTGTCTGTCTGTAAGTCTGATTAAACTTTGGCCCCTGAGGGGCGTTTTTTCTGCCTTCTAATCTTTGATGTTTAGTTGGAACCGAAGGCAGCTTTTTTTCCTAGCTGTGCTTACTCCTCTTCGTGATTCCTTTCACTTTCTTTGGATTCATTTTACCCTCTTAGTAGTTTTGGTGATTGTCTTGATCTTTTAAATATCAGCACTTAAAATTATACATTTCCACCAAGTACTAGTTTACCTGCATTTGTGTTTTTTCATTCTTGATCTACTTTTTTCTGTCTTTGATTGTGATTTATACTCCATGTCCCTAAATTAACTGTAGAGTTTATTTCTTTGTTTGGTCTTCTAGAGATTGTTTTAGGAGTGCACACTTGGCTTTTGGGAATTTGTTTGACAAAGCTGAGCTTCTTCAGAAAACATCCCTTGTAGGAATTCAGTTCATTAAAATGTATCAGTAAAAAAATTCATATATAATAGTGTGATCAGAGAATTTCTGGACCCCTTCTTGCCCTGGCTTCCTGGTTCTTGTGATCACCATGGAAAGATTGGCCAGAGTAAAGGGGAGCAAACCCTGAGAGGTCAAGACTGGACACTGATGAAGGGTTCGCTGTCCCATGTACATTTTTTGATAGCCCACACACTGTTTCTCCAGTCTTCAGTACAAACCACTTTCCCTGGGAACTTTGTTCAGGGTCTGTGATTGACGGGCCTATTTGGATTTGTTTTTATCAGAAAGCCTCCAGCTGTAAGTTATCTTAAAAGGTTTTGATAGCTATCTGATGACCTTTAAGGAAGTTCAGAATGTCACTTTTCCTCAGGTCAGAGACATGACTCAGATTGTATTCTTGTGAATTCTTGAGAGCTCTGCAGTTCAGTTTTTGGCTTAACCAGCTGCTGCTTAGGAGGCCCAGCCTGCCTATCCCCAGGAGCCAATATCTAACTAGCCACCTGGCATCTGATAAGCTAGTTCTTTTCCTTTCGTAAAGTTGGTTTAGTTGAGTGGTAGAACACTGGCCATGCCCAGTCTTGATGAAATCCTCAGTGTGTGCATGCACGCGCACACATGATTTTTTATTTTTGGTAATTAGAGTGTTTTCTGAACATTTATCTTGTTTGTGGTGGTATGGTGGTATTGGACTTTTTTGTACTATTTCTGGTTTCTGTTTCGTGGCCTGTTGTAACTAAGAGGAGCCTTGAAATGATCAGAAGTAAAGTTGTGTGTATTAATTCCATTTTCAAGGTTACTATTTTAGTTAGCTTGCTGCTCTCTAGTTAGTTACATATAAGACTGTATTTTGGTGAGGCGCTTAAGGACCTGAATTTGGTTAAAACCCACAGTAAGAAAAGCCAGGTGATGAGGTTTGTAATCTCAGTACTAAGAAGGTGGAGACAGGTGTGTCCCTGGAGCCAGTTAGTCAGCCAGCCTAGCCTGCCTCCTGAGTTCTAAGCTCCTAAAGAGCATTTTCTTCCTCCATTTTCTTAATACTCAGGTCACATCAAAGATTATCTAGTCTAGATTTTGAGTCAAAAGTCTTTGATTCTGTTTTACCTGACTGCTACTAATTAGTTGTATGTGCAACACTCCACCCTGGTATCATTTCTTATTTAGATCTTTAAAAAGAAATGTGCTCTGAGGATCTTTCCCCCAGCTCTCTTATTCTAGAGACTTTTGGTCTCATGAATGGCTCCTGCTTGAAGCACTTACACTCTTTCTCAAAATAATACTTCATATGTTCAAAGTCAGTGTGCTTCTAAAGATGCTGATTGGTTAGAATATTGGTTTTAAAAATAATGATTACATATCCAGTGGCATGCTTATTAACACAAAGTATAATGCCATGTAATGTTTAGACTGATAATGTTAAATGATAGTTTATGGCACATGAAATGCTTGTAGAAATATCTAATAAAAAATTCAGTGGTGACAAAAATCACAGGTACAGATAGCTATTAGAACTATGGGCTTGTTACCTATATTTTCAGTTAGTGGGTTAGGAAAATGAAGGTGTAATTTCTCCTTTTCCCTTCTTTAATAAGGCAGATACTGACAAGGAATGTAGGGTCACTCAGTTGAATTATAGTTACTATTTATTCTTAAGTGATATGGAGAAATTAGAAGATAGGACCAACTGTAGTATTCCCGAGGTCAAAGAGACATTGGGGAGTCAACCAGGAGGCATGCTATGGTTTAAACAACTGTTAGAATATTGACAAAATTTAATACCTTTAAGGTCCTCCTCATCCTTAAATTGAATTGGATTGGGAAAACGTATAAGGTGTTATTCACAGAAAGTCTAGTCATCTCCAAAGGTCTGGTCCTACTTCAGAATGTTAAAGGGAATAAAAAGATTTGTATTTTAAAATGGTGTTTTTATGCAGTTGAAGTCAGTAAAGCATTCAGAGTACTTTGTGGCTCATTAATTGAGTGAAATATTTATGTTATGTGTCACTGTTTTAGGGACTGGGGATAAGAATGGCAGGCATAATAGACAAGGAGCCTCTTTTTAAGGACTTAGATACTAAGGGTTGAGAGACAGACAGATGTGAACAAAATTCAGACAGTTGGGTGGTCAGTGGCCTTTGTGAAGACAGACAGTTAAGAGAAATGTCAGTGCTGTGAATTATGAAGGTGCTGGGCGTTAAAGCTGAGGCGAGACCACGGGAAACAGCAACAAGTGCCGTGTCCCTAAGCTGAAAACTGACTTGGAGAGAGCAGGTGGGGGCAAGGACCGGCTGCCTGCCTCTGCCTCTGCCTCACCCTGCTCCTCCTCTTCCTCTCCCTTCTTCCTTCTCCTGTCTTCCTTCCGCCTGCCATCATTCTAACCCCAGCTAACCCCCAGCCCCCCTTGCTCATCACACTTGTACCTGCGCTGGTCCCTCATCAGCAGCTGCCCCCTCAGCGACACTTCTGGGTATTGTTTCCTCCTAGCTCAGAGCATGAAGAGCTAGTTTACCTCTTCCCTCCCGCCTTAACCCTCTGACATCCATCCACTCTGGTATCCATGCTTTGAGCTGATGGCTTTGTTTTGTAGAAAAACAATGCCTGGAGATTTGAGCATATTTACTTAAATCCGCTACTTAACTCTTGTAGCAATATATCCTGTGCCTAATTCCAGTCTCTTAGAAATTGCGCCCACATTTATTGAAACCCACCTGGAATCTATCCTATAGGTTTTTTTTCCCCCATGGTTATTTTTCTGTTGCTGTGATAAACTCCATGACCAAGGGGTAAGAGTCCATCATGGAGTGGAGGCATGACAGATGGTGGCAGGCGTGGTGGCTAAAGTAGGATGCTCAGAACCTGCGTCCTTCATTGTGAGCACAAAGCAGAGAGTGAACTGGAAATGACCCAAGTCTTTAAACTCTCAAAGCCTGGCTCCACTCTGAAATGACCACAGACAGTGCCACCACCCGGGGACCAAGTGATCACATATTTATTGGGCACTTCTCAGTCGGAGGCCACTTCTACTACATCGTTTTTGAGTGTCTTACAAACGCCACTGTAGCTACTCTTTCAGCCGTTTGGTTTCTCTTGCTTTTATGACTGACACAGCTCTAGAGTCTTCTGATGAGGCTCTTACCCACCGAGGGATTGCTTTATTATGTTCATTGAGGAGACCCACCCACTGAGGGTGGCGCCTTCCCCTGGGCTGTAACCTTGGGCTGTGTTGGAAGTACCACACAGCCAGGCTGCGGTAGCACTTGGAGGCAGAGGCTGGAAGATCTCTGAGTTCCAGGACAGCCAGGCCTGTTACACAGAGAGACCCTGTCTCAGGAAAACCCCACCAGAAGCCAACAGTGATGGGCTGAGCACCAAGCCTGCCTTAGTTCTCTGTGCTCTTGACTGTGGGTGTCACACAAGTGACCAGTCCTCTCAGCCGTCATGACTTCCTGCACAGATAAACTGCGGCCTGAGGTTGTGAGCTGGGTGCTCTTCTCCTTTAGGTTGCTTCTGTCAGATGAGAGCTGACCCTAGAGCTCACTCTGTTGTCCGCCATGGCCTTGGAGTCTGACACACAAACTTTTTTTTTTTTTTTTTTTTTTTTTTTTGTGCTTGTTGTTTAATAATTTCTGGGGTCTATTAAGAAAAACACTTACAGTATAGTTCTGTGATTTCACAGACTTTAGGTTTTTAATTGCCTTTAGCTCTTTACCTGTGGGTGGGGCTCTGTGCAGTTGCCCCCATCCCTGTTAGCTTTGCAAGTGGTGCCATAGTCCGAGCTTTAAGCAGCTTTATCTTTGAGATTTCACACGGTACCTTCCCCTTTCCCGGCAGAGCTGGAAGATACAATCTTGCAGCAGAATTCCTAATCCTCTGGCTTTTAACCTTCTCCCTATTTGCTTTCTTAGCCTTAGGTGTAGGGGTTGCCCGTTGCCTCCAGGCATCCCATAGTCTGTTGTTTTCAGCATTTGATTAGTTGTAGCTTTCTGTAGTCGTTTGGGGTGGGGGGTTGCTTGGGTGAGGGATGAGAGCTACACTTAATCTGTGGGGTAAAGCTTGAGCATTTCGAACAAATCTATGATTTGTTTGGCTAAATGCATTTACTTGGGCTTTTACCTGATTTCAGTGAAACTGGTCAGATCTTTTAGGTGGTTCTCATTAATAGCCAACCTGGAATATATCTTCCCTGTACTAAACTACTGTAATAAAACCAACCTTAGCCAACTGGTTCAATTATTTAGCCTCATTAAATGTATGCTTGTGAGTGCATAGTGATGACTAAATTACAGATATTTTAGATAGTGCTTCCAAACTTCAAAGTATTATTAGTAATATTATTGAGCACTTTAGCTGGAGAAAATATAGTATTGGGAAAGTCATCTATTAATTGTCTACATTTCAGAATCACTTTATTTAACAATTTTGTGAATTAAGGTCATAGAAGAAAAATTGATTTAACTTTGTTTTTGCTTTTCCAGCAACCATATTATTGGGATAATTGTCTTTTTCAGTTTTTGCATCTGTGTTCAGAAGGGAAATTGTAATTGTTTCTTGTTTATGTGCTTTGGGTATTAGTGTGACTGTGGCCTTGTAAGATGAATTGGACAGTGGTACTTGTATTTTAATTTTGTGGAATGACTTGAGTATTGGTGTTAATACTTCTTAGAAAGTCTGGTAGAATTCTGTGCCCAAACCGTCTGGCCTTGGGGTGTTTTGGTTAGCAGACTTTTAATGCCTGCTTCTATTAGAGTAGGAGTTAAAGGTCTGTTTACATGCTTATCTGATTTTGGTCTGACTTTGGTGAGGGCTGTGTATTGAGACACTTGTCCATTCCTTTTATAGTTTCCTGTTTGGTGGAGCTCACATTTTTAAAGTGTGTCCTGTGATGCACTGGGTGCATCAGTGGGTACTGGGTTCTTCAGTGTCTGTTGTTAGGTCCCCCTCTTCATTTCTAATTTCGATAAGGGTTTGCTTTTCCCAAAGAACAAGCTGTGTGTGTGTTGCTGTGTGTTTCATTGAACCTCCTCTCTCTCTCTCTCTCTCTCTCTCTCTCTCTCGTGTGTGTGTGTGTGTGTGTGTGTGTGTGTGTGTGTGTGTGTGTGTGTGTGTGTGTTTTACCTGACTGACTATTGTTGACTACCCCTTTCCGAGTGATTTCTTCTAGAGCTTTCAGGTGTGCTGTGTAGTTACTAGTATGAGAGCTCTCCAGCACCTTCCTTCTTCCCTTTGTTCCCCCCTCCCTCCCTCCCTCCCTCCCTCCCTCCCTCCCTCCCTTCCTCCCTTCCTTCACACTTGCCTTTTAAAACTGCCTTCATACTATCTCAAGCTTGGGTATGTTTGTGTATTCATTTTCATTCAGTTCTAGAAAGTCTTTTAATTTCTTAACTTGATTCTTGACTCATTTTTCATTTAGTAGTGAGTTGTTTAGTTTCCATGAGTTGGTAAGCTTTCTGTTCTTTGTGTTGATTTTCAGCCTCAGTCTGTGGTGGTCAGATAGGAAGCAGGGTGTTGTTTCCGTTTTCCTGTATCTGTTGAGACAGTAAATTTTCATGACCGGGAGCTTTGGGGATTGGTTCCACTCCTCACAAGTTTTTAGAAGATTTTTCTGTGGACTATAGTTTTTTCACATTCAGATACAGCTCATTACTGTGCTTAACCCTTAATAGGAATTTTCTGTGAGTCCTTGCCTTGGAGGTCTTTATTTCTGCCGCCCTGCAGAACCTGGTTACCTTGTTTCCTCTTTCCAACTTGGAACATGTTCATACTGTTAAGAACCTTGAACTCTGATTTGTCCCACTTTGCCTTTCCATCAGCCCCAGCTTTCTTCTGCTTTCTTAATCCCCTGAAATGACTCTTACATGTCAGAAGTACTGCTTCCTATATTTTGTCTGGTTTAAAGTGGACGAATAAAGCCCCCCCTTCCAAGATTTCTGCTTAATAGAAAATTTCATTATAGCTTGATGACTTACTATTTGTAAGACGGTGGGAAAACAGTGTATAAATCTCTTTTGGAGAAATGACATTCTTGCTCCTGGTTGATTGTTTGTTCTTTCCACAGACAATCTTAGGTACACATCCATAATGTCTTCCTCTATTTATTATACCTCATTTCATTCCCTGATATGAATTGCCACTGCATTGCCTTGTTCATCATTTTATTTAATATAGCATTTTTAATACTTGCTCGGAAGAATATATAAAGCGCCTTTAATTTTTTTTTTTCTCATTTTGTTTTTTAAAGAGATAATGCTCCTTTAATGTAGATTACTAGTTTCTGTCATGGTTAGAATCTTGAAATAAAAAGTAAATGAAATTTCCTTTCATACTAAAATCTGTCATTTTTCAAAGTTTTTTCTTTTAAAATTTACTGATGGAATGTTAATTTTTATTATGAAGGTATTAGCACATAAAAATTTGCTTATTTTGTTAAATTAGGAAGTGCTGTGAAACTTGTGTGACATTTAGGTATTACCTTCTTAATTTTAGATTTTAAATGTATCTTGATAAATTTATATAATATGAAATTATACAATATGGAATTTGACAAAATATATTCAAGGAGGGAAACATTCTTACTATAAAATATTGTCACTCAAATTTTAAACTATTGTCCACTGCATTCAGTTAGCATGAATACATTAAGGTAGGAAAATCCTATCCTAAAACTTTGTTAATACTATTATATGCTAATATTAAAACAAGATTTCCATTTAGGAGCTATATAATGTGTTATCTATTTTGGTGACAGCCAAGCCAAATATGTATCAAATTATTGTTATGGTACATCCAGTTGACCTGGTAGTTGTTCCTTTAAAATACCCTAATTCCAGATTCAGGAATATAGCATCTTGGTAGAGTGTTTACCCAGCATGTGCAGGGCTCTGTGTTCAATCTCAAGCATGGCATGAATATAATAATAAACACAAACAGTTTAAATGATGACTACATTTATAGCAGAAACTATATAATGATTTAAAAAAACAGGTCCTTATTTTTGAGAGCTTAATAAGTTTCTAATGAGCAGTTGCATATTTGCTTAAAGTTGAGTATCTTGAAACATTTCATATACCATGTATGATGGTCAAAACTGAGTAAAACCATAGTTTCTGTGACTTTGTAATTTTTTTAGTGTATGTAGTAGGAGCTAGGTGATGGTTTTTATTATACTAATTCTTTGTAGAATTATGTTCAATAATGTTAGTTTTTCATAACAAACTGTTTTAGAGGTAATAGTTACATTTTTGTATCTGTCCTTTTTAATAATACTGGTTGGGTTTTTGTTGTTTTTTAAATTGTGGGGCATGGGAAATGGCTCGTTGGTTACAAGTGTCACTGCTTTTTAGAGGACGTGGGTTTGGTCCCCACCACCCATGTCATGCAGCTCCTAACTGCCTGTGACTACAGGTGTGCTGCTAGTGTGTGTGTAGTGCATTTGGTGTGTGGATATGGAAGGTGCCTTCAGGAGTCACGTGAGGCTTCCTCGATTGAAATTGCTCTCTCACTGAACCTGAGACTCACTGATTGGGATATGCTGGTTGGCAGGCCAGTGAGCTTCAGGAATCTGCCTGTCTGCACCTCCTCTACCCCAGGGACTTGCAAGGCAGTCAGTTTATTCACTGAGCCTTCTCCCTAGGCCTCACCTTATTTATGGATTTATAGTTTAGATGTTTTTAGTTCCTCCTCCTAATGTACATTTTATATGATAGTAAATATGTTACTTTAAATTTGATTCAGAATTGTAGTAGATAGCAACATTAGTTCAGTAGCTATGATAAATACTGCTTTCTAAGAGAAAATGTTTTATACTAATAAAGCTTTTTATCCTGAAAAAAGTATTGTATACATTCTTTGTAGAACTACTTTTGCATCTTTGAACTCTCGTTTCTTTAAATCTGACATGAAGAGTGTGTATTTATTTTGCGCTTGCTTACCCCGGTTAAGAAATGAGCATTATTAACTTACCCTATGCCATGCCAGAAAGTGAATTCCATTGCAGGGTTCATGAAATTGGAGGGCTGAAAGGCAGGCATTTGTTCATCATTGGAGTTCATGTTGATAGAACATTGGGTTTTAATCTAACAGTTATCTTAGAAATGTGATGTGTTTACATTTTATAGTGTGAAAATAAGCTTTGTGAGTGATACGAGTCAATACATAAATAGTTTACATTTCTAGCATTGAAATGTAGGCATTGGGTTAAATGACTGAATCCGAGTTAAGTGGATATTTGTAGAATAACCAGCGAACATTTAGGATACCCCACCCCCCAAAGTTAGGGGTTAAGTTTTTGTTTTTACATATATGTATCAACTTTGTTTTTGTTCACTTTTAAGTTTCTCCTTGTGTATAATGTCTGATGACTGACATAAGGTGGGAGTGGGTGTGAGGGAAGCTTCCATATAGACAATCTCTACTTGAGAGGCCGGTGCTCAGTCACCTGCCTTCAATATCAAGAGGAAAGCTGGGGGGGGGGGTGGCGGGTGTAAGACAGCTGCTTCTTGGTTTGGTTCTCTCTGCATGTTTGTGTCATGTTGAATATTTTGTTAATGTTAATAATATATACATTTACATGTTAGTAATTTTGATGGCTTTTGGATAATTCCACTCTAGAGGGAGAACTGGTGGGCGGTCCTTCCTGTGACACGGCCCTTGAGTGACAGTTGTATTTGATTGCCTCCAGTACTGTGAGGAAAGGACACGACTCTATGGTGAGGACTGATGGACATACATTATCTGAGAAAAGAAACTACCAGGTAAGAACTTTTTCCTTCCCTTTTCTCTGTCATACGACTACACTGAACTGTTTTAATGTTGCATTTAATTGAAACTAGCTGGTCATAATGGGTACACTTGAAAAATTTGTTCTAAGTTTAAAAAGTACATAATGGAATTGACAGCTGAAATAATTGTGAACATTTTCCAAAGTGAAATGTGTTTATAATATCTATTTGGCACCAGAACAGATTTTCTGAGATATATGCCAAATTTAGGGATATTTGATATATACTATATGATTTTGTGGATGAATTCAAAGGCAGTAGTTCATAAAGTATTATTTTTATGCATACTCCTGGGAGAATGAAATATAAGTTTGGGGTTATATTTTATCTAATAGAGTGTTAGAGAAACGTACACAGCATTGGATAAGCTATAGAAGAAATACAAATGAAATCTAGGAATGTATGATGACCCAGATCCTGTTTAATTTGTCACTAATTTGCTGTCCTTATAGTATCAGATTCTTGTTTCTTTACTTCTTCAACACTTCCATCCTTTATAATTACATAGGGTGCTCAGACTATAGTGCAAATGTAACATTCCTATTTCTTCCTGTGCTTTCAAAGAAGGTGAATTTTAAAGATAGCGATTGGGGTGTGTGTGTGTGTGTGTGTGTGTGTGTGTGTGTGTGTGTGTGTGTGTATTAGTGGTTTAAGTTTTAAATAGAAACATCTTTGATGTCATTCGATAGTGAATCCAGTATGAAATGTGAAGTAATGTTAAATGCTGAATAAAATTTCTGTGGAAATGAGCTGTTAGGCTTCCTGTACCAATAGGTGTCCAGCCCTTTGCTCCCTCTCACCTCAGGAGTTTCAGTCCCTTGAGAGTGTAAGGCAGCCAGGTGATAACCCTGCTTTGGCTAGCTCCTCACTCCCACAGTAGTCATTTGTTTTAGTGAAATGAACTCTGTTTCCCTGAGTTGAGGCAAGTGAGTTTTTATGGTATGATTAGAAGACTTGGGTTCTGGTTTGGAGCACAGTGCCCAGTGAGTGATGCTGTGTCTAACCTGTGCCTTCACCTAAGTTGAGAGGTCAGTTCTCCCCAGAACCTCACTTTGGCTGGTCCTTATGGACCAGACTCATTGTTGTGCGTGTGTGTAGCTCCTCCTCCTCCTGTCTCAGAACCACTTCCAGCAGCTGGAAGGTGTCTTCTTGGACTTTTGCATCTTTTGTTAGATTTCGTCAGATTACTTGAAGAGTATTGTGATTCTCAGCTATGTGGCATTGAGGTACTCAAAATCCTCTTTGTGTGTGACTACAACTTTTGTTTGATTTATAGCTAATTTGTGTCATGGAACCATTATTCGTATACAGTTCCAGAAAAAAAAGGAATAACACAATTATATTTTACACATGATAAGAGTTCCTGATTTCTGCTTACACTACTCTAAAAGTGTTTTATTCTACATGATTTGCAAACAATCCAAGTTTTTTGAGTTTTCTGCCGGTTTGCCTTTTATTGCTGTACAGTGGTGTTCATTGTACATTAAAACACCTTTCGAAATAGATGTTTAAGTCTGAATTGTCATACTGCTTTGTTTTTGAAGCCCGCCCCCATCCCTGAAAGAACCATGGAAGCATGGCCTCATATCTAGCATCAGGTTGAGTTTATTAAGAGTGGATGGAGCAGTCACAGAATGCTGAATCACTAGAGTAAACAGTGTAGTTTTTAGTAGCTTTTAGGCATTTGTAGAGCCTAAGATGAAATCACATTGGAGTTTATAATTTTTTACTTTATAGGAATTTTGTTATTTTCATTGTTAAAGTAGACATTTTGTGTCTGTATAACTTTTCATTTATTTGAGAACTTTTGGTTTTGGAACTTGTGTGATTCTTTAAGTATCCTGATAATAGCCTAACATTTGAGATTAACAAGAAGACTATTTTTCTAGTTCTCATTTCCATGTAGACCTTCTGTGACTTAATTATACATGAGTTACAGTACTGATTTTTTTTTTTTTTTTATATAGTAGTGTCTACTTTGTATGCTTTGTCAATAAGCCCAGTTAGGTTTTTGAATATAGTAGATGTAGTTTGCTTGCATGAATAGATTAGTTTAGGAAAGCAATTTATTTAAATGGGTCATAATTCATTTATTTTAGAAGGGTTATCAAGCTTTTTATAAGAAAGTGGACATTATGTCAGCTTTTAAATTTTTTTTTCTACAATTTTACCTTCTGTACTTTACACTGATCTTAACATCCCTATGAACATGCATTAATCTAAATCATCCTAATTATCATTTTGACTGTCACTGGCTTTCATGGTCAGGCTGTAAACATGACACCTGGTTGACTTTTCCTCACTCTCTTCCCCCACGTGATTTTTATTCCTCCTTACCTCTTCCCTAACTGCCTTTGTGAGTTTGTCTGCTTAGTAATTAAAAGCCATTCTAATTGCCCTGTACCTTGTGCCCCAAGCTTTAATTATTTGGATCTCTCAGGATTGGTGGCCTTTGTTCATGACAATAATTCTGTTTTCATTTTTCTAGAACATGTCCTGCAATTTTTTTTTTTTTTTTCCCTATTGCTCTCAAATCTTTACCTCAGCACAGAACAGCTGTCTGTTTTCCTTCTATTTCCTGTATACATTTACTGTTCAGGTCTGTAGATGGTAGTCACAAATGACTACTTAAGCTCATTGAAATTAAACGATACTAACAGTTTACCAGCCATGCAAGCCACATTTTAAGTATATACATCTGCTAGTGGCTACTGTATTGAATGCTCCATACTAGATTGTTTCTGTCATCGTATAAATCTGTAAGACAGTGCTTCTGTATGTAATATCATTGTAGAAAACTTGAATCTTATGTATTTATTTTAGTACTACCAGTACCCAGCGTGGTACCTGCTGTAGAGATGTTGAGTGCATATTGTTTGAGTCAAATCACAGCGAAAGAGCTAAAGAAAGAAACAGGGAAATTTGCTGGCTGTCAAGCAGTGGTATTTCCAAGATTTCTACTATGAGTGGAACCTTGTGCCATTTACCTTTTAGCAATACAAATCACTGTTTCACATAAAAGCTTTGAAGAAAAACACGAAGTCCAATGTGAGCGTGCACCTTCTTAACTTTGCTCAGTGGTTTGCTGTGTGGTCTTTCCTTGTGAGTAAAAGTGCAAATGTAAAGATTTGCTGCTTTGAGGTTTGTTATTGTTTTTAACAAATGTGTATTTTTAGTTTGCTTGTTATACTTACGGAGATATTGCCATATCTCATTTCTTGTTTTTTTTTTCAGAAGTAATTATTAATTTGAGTGTGGTGTTCTTTTTTTATATGTATTTATTATGCATGTAATTTTTCATATATTTTGACAAGTTATGCCTTAATTTCCATTACTTTGTGTAGGAATTGTGAACTTTCAGCCTACTTAAACCCACTTTCCCAAGTCAAACAAAACACCCCATACTTGACATTGTAATATAAAGTGCAAATTAACCTAATATAAAACATAAATGGCTAGGTAGGTTTGTTTCTATTTGGTAAGTGTTAGTTATTATCATATACAAACTAATATTTTAATTATAACAACAAAATTTAAGTATAAATAAGCATTGAAGTACCCCTTTTTCTTTTTTCCCCTCTCTCTTTTGGAATTTTGAGACAGGATTTCTCTGTATAGCCCCAGCTGTCCTGGAACTTGCCCTGTAAACCAGGCTGTCCTCAAACTCACAGAGATCCACCTGCCTTTGCCTCCCAAGTGCTGGGGCTTAAAGGTGTGAGCCACTGTGCCCAGTGGAAGTATCCCTTTTCAATTTTTGTAAGTTAACACTGCAAATTTTATCTGTAGTAGTTGATGATGTCTTAGAGTCATAATTGTACCAGTTAGCTTGTACCCAGTACTTTCTATTGTGTTTAGAAACATTAACATCTGTGCACCTTCAAATATGTAAAATATGAAAGATAGACATTGGGTATCAGATAACACTTAGTAGAATAAAATGTGTCAGAATTGTTTTTAAATGAGTACTTAGTAGTTGAAATTTGTGAGCAGATATAGTGCCTGGAATAATGCTGGAGGTATGTTTTAGTTCTTGTTGCTATTTGATGTAGAATGGAGGTAAGCAACAGTAAGCAGATGAAAAAAATAATTTAGTAAAGACCAAATCTAGTGAACTGGGTCATACTATTATTCTCTTTGCTCTTGAAAATTTTGGCAACAAAGGCTCCTAACTGTTGTCCCCAGACAGAGATACAAAGCAACAGCGAGGGCTAAAACTCGAACCTGATGACTCTTTATGGCTTGGTCCTTTTGCCTATCACAGCTGCTGACTGAGGCGGTGCAGAACACTAGTGACAGTAGCGGTAGTGTTGTGCTGTTGTGCAGAGGTCACTTGGAGCATTTTAAAGTAGAGCTTGCTATTGCACTTGGCTTCTGGCTCTTTCCCATGTTTCCCTGACCAACTAACATCAGGTTAGATGAATTCCCAAGCTCCTCACAGGTCGGCTCACTGTTACATTATGCCAGCCTTCCTTTCTGTTACATGCAAGCATGCCTTTCCTTCTGACTTCATAAAATGACATCACTTGTCTTTACCCTCTGAGCCATCTAAATTGTCCCATGACATTTGTTTTCTAGAACCTTGTTTACTTGTAGTAAAACTCAGTGTTTGCACATGCCCTTAGTGCCTTGGGGTGTTGTGTGTGTGTGTGTGTGTGTTTTCTAATAGTTCCCCTAGAATCAAAAAAAAAAAAAAATCTGCTAAGTAAATCTATTAGGCCAATGTCTATAGTGGTAATTCAAATGGTATCAGATACTATCTGGTTTCCCTATTAAAGTGTTTGTGACTATGGCCTCATTTTGGGAATTTAGGCCCTTTACATGAAAAATACTGTTTTCTTCAGAAAAAGAGCAACCGATTTTTCTCAATTGTGAGTATGGAATGTATTCATTATTAAATTTGAAATTACTCATACAAATATTGCTGTGAGCCAGATAAAATACAGAAGCAAGCAAAGTTGTCTTTGCTGGTATCAAGTGCAGCTTCATTTTTTGGGGGAATTTTCTGAATCTCCATATTAAAATTATTATTTTATAATAATATAAGCTTTATAGCCAAACCAAAACCCATTGACACGTTTGTAATAAAGTTGGTGAGGTGGTACCCTTGGAAGCCCCAGAATGAAAGCAGATGAAAACAAAAGATGCTCTGTTCTGTTTATAGATTTTTGTAGTTAAAAAGGAGACATAGAAGCAATTCAGTGTTGATCAGTCATAGCTCTTAAGATGTTCTCTGGTTAGCATGATGAGCTAGTCTGAAATCGAGTGGAGTTTTTGCCAGATTCATTAGGTGACTGTCAGACCCTGTTATCTGCTGTGAGAGGTGTCTACAAGTGCCTCCACCTCTAAAGGACGCAGTCAGAACAGTGCACGGAGTGCAGCAGACATTGGAAAGAGGGGGCCCAGATGAAGAGATGAGGGCGGACAGCCAGGGGTATCCCAGAAAACCAGCCATGGATTTTCAGACTATGAATGAAAATAATTATGAAGCCAGGGATAAACTAATACTCTTAATTTCTTGAATTGTCAACTCCCAGGTGGTATTTGAGGAGTATGTTTTGAATTTCTCCCACAGTATTAGTATTTGTTGGACATTCAATGACGTGACAATCCAATGAGATATGTATTTGAGACACGTTTCCCTATTAAGATCAAAGATTTTTTTGGATAGTCTTTTAAAGATTTAAAATTGTGCCTTTCCTATTTAATTTCAAATTTATCTGAAATTAACCGAATAAGGTTAGGAGCCCATTATCCTCTCTACCCAGCAGTCCTGCTCTAACTAACCAGTGTTAGCTTCCTGTATGTTCTAAGCGTGTGCTGTTTCTCCTCTGTATTCCGGTAAGCTTGCCCATGGCTGTACAATGCTCTCATTTCACACTGTCATAGGTTTATGTCTGGTATTTATGTCTCTAAACTTGGTCTTAGTGAATCTCCTGACGTATTTGAATATTTTAAAGACTCTTCCAACTGAGTGGAATTGTATTCACTTTGTTCTTGGTTAGAGAGGGTGATCCTTTTATAGTTTTCTTCATATCTGTGAATTCATGTATTTGGATATTCTATATTTTCCTGAAATTTTTACCTTTTAAATATACTTTAAATTCACTCATACTCACACCTAAATTGTTGATTTGTGGTTGTAATATTGTGTAGGTGTTTACATTAAATCAATAGCTAGGTTTTTTTTTCTTTCAAATTGAGCTTTATACCATCACCATTGCAAAACTTTTATTCTTGTAATTCATCAGTAGTTTGTGTCTTTTCATACCAAGAATCATTTGAAATGATAGTTTCATTTTGTGTCTAGTATGTCTAAATTGAGTGGTATATCTGGCAAGTTTTTGAAAAGGAATTGTTTTGGAGTAGTAATCTTTGTCTTATTAATTACCTTATAGGGAAATCTTTGGATTATCAGCACAAGTAGGATGTTGGCATGGCGATTGTTTATATAGACGCATGCTGATGGGGAAAGAAATTATTCCAAGAATATTACTTCCCTGCTCCCTCCCACTCCTTTCTCGTGCGGTTCTTTCATAGATTGCCTGTGTATTTGATACAAGTTATCACTAGTTAGCCCAGCTGGCCTCAGTTTGAATCAAGCTTTTCTTGTTACTTTCTGTTGATTTCTCCTGAAATCCCTTTGTGGCTGGAGAATGTAGTCAGTCTAATTTGTTTATGTGCTGGAAATGTTTTGGGGTCCTGTATTTTCCTATTTCCCTTCCATGTTCAGCAGTACATGTAATTATGGAAATGGTTGTGCTTCACTGCTTGTTCTTGTATTCCCCTCTGAGACTACCGGGCATGTGGTGAAAACGCCAAGGGGCTAGAGTCTGGTTAGATGGATGAGTATTCCCTGCAGTGCTCTGGGAGTCAGTGGAACGCTTTTTCAGGGGTCTGTTGTGCTGCCATACAACGTGTTTGTTTTCTAGGTCCAACTACACTCTCATCCCTGTTGCATCATTATTCATTGCATGGAGGGGACTAATTGCCGTTTTCTGCTTTTTCACTATCATCCATAATTTGGTACTTTAGTGGCTTTTTTCTATTTTCATTTTCTAGTCTTTTCCTTCCCTATTTTTCTCCCCATTTCCTTTTCTCCTTTCATTTTCTTCATGTTTTTGTTTGGTGTATCATTTACTTCTTACTAAACGGTTTACCAAAGGGTTTATCTTCTTCTGGTGGTGGTGGATTCTATTAGGATTCCTGTGTGTGAAGATGTCTTTATTTCTTCATTTTAAAACTATTTTTTCCCAGCGTGCTAGCCAGGCGTGCTGGCACAGACCTATAATCCCATTGTAGGACTGAAGCAGGCAGATGGAGAGCGTTAGGTGTGCCTGTGCTAGATGACCTAATCAGTCTGCCAATCTAGTCTGCTGTGATTGTTATTCTTAGTTGTCTGTGTGTATCTTTCCCTCTTTGGCTACTGCTGAGGATTAAAACTTGGTTTTATTATGGTAAATCTTTAATGTACGGTTTTGATTATAGCATAATTTCCCTCCTGACTCCAGTGCTTAAAAGTTGTTGTGTGTGTTTGTAGTTTTTATCACCTTGTCTTTTGTTTCTTTGTGGGATTTTTGGTCCTTCGAATGTTCCCTGTGCTTTCTTCCATGGGACTCAATTACGTACACACAAAGTTGCCCTGAGGGTCTCCCTCCATTTACTCATCGACTACTCGGTTTTCCCTCCACTTATTTTGTTAGAGGGGTTTGACCCACTAAGCCTCCACGCTCTGACTTAGCATGCTGGTTGCTTTTCTTCCGTCTTTGATGATGGTGCTTGATTATACTGTTATTGTACATTAATTCTGCCTCCTGTGTCATTTTAATTAATAGAACGTTTCTGTTGATAACTGGAGTTTTCCTACACATTATAAACGCTCTTACTGCTCCTTTGCAGAGTTGATTTTTTTTTTTTTTAAGTCTTTGGTAGTTTTGTTGTCTTATATATTATTTAGTATTTATGTTAAAATTTTTGAGGCTTCCTGGTAGTGGAGTTAAATTACTTAGGAATTATCTGATACTTGTGAGATCTTTCTCTTGTCTCTGCCCTTTTTCCTTTAAAAAATATTTTTTGTTTTGTTTTCATTAAAGAGAAACAATAGCTTTTAGGTGGGGCCAGTTTTCTTCAACTACTAAGTTAGTGTTTTTCCGAGTACTTTACTCCTCCCTCGAATTACTGTTTTTCTGCTTTGGCCCCTGGGAACAGTATACCGTGTGGTGTGTTTCAGTGGGGCCTTTAGGATCAGTTTCTTGGTTTTCTACCGCTACCCTTGATGGCTCCTCCCACGCTTGCTGGTCAGTACTGCACTCAAGACTTGGGCCATTCTGCAGCTCTCCTGACTGTTTCCCTGTGCAGCCTCTTTCTGTCTAGCTGTCTAATCTGCTCTCTCTGGGTCCCGCGGACTACCCTGACTGAGCTCTGATACTCAGATTTGGGAGGTCTACCCATCAGGTTTCTTCTTCCTCCATTGTAGCCAGAAAACTCAGTTACTGGGTTCCACACCTGAGAACTACTGTTAATATATTTGCCCTCTCCATTTTATTTTGAGACAGGGTTTTACTTTACGGCTCTAGCAGACCCCGAGCTACCAATCTGTTTGCCTGTGTATTTTGTTCATTTTTAAGTTGTCTTAGGAGAAGAGATTCTTACTACTAGCCCGTCTTGGTTGGACCTGCAGTTTTAAGGTGTCATTCTTTGAAATGATAAGTTAGTTGAGGAGATAGATGATCATTGTGAATAACAAGAAGATTTTGTGTTGTTACTTACGTGTGGCTTAGATGCTTTCTGTTGTAAAAGATACTATGTAATATGCAGCACAAAGCTGTCACACCAGATGTCAGCATGTACAAAATATAATTTGGAAAGAAAAATACCACATATCAATAAATAAATTCTAAATTGTCATGCTCAACTTATAACCCAAAGCAAAAATTCAAACCATTTCCTTTGAATTCACTCACTCTATTTTTTTCTGGTATCTAATAGACACATAAAGGGTTATTATTCATCTCCTCACTTGAATTTATAATTTTTAATGAAAATCTGATATTTTCTCAAAGAAAAAGCGTAAAGGCCATATGTGGGATCAACATTTGGCACCTTAAGTTTTAAACCTTTCTGCCAGGGTGAAAGCACTGTGATAATTCTCTAAATATGTGACAGGTGGAATAAGAGCCTTGATTTGGAGAACCTTGAGTTCATGTCTTCTAATGTCCTGTTGGGCTGATTATGTACAGTCATTGACACTGCTCAAATTTAAGAGTGTGATCCTCGGGGAAGATTTGCTTTGTAAGAGCATTTAATGTAACAAATGTAGAAGGAACTGGGGACCAGCAAGTTACTGTAGACCTCCACAAGTAACACGTGCTGTAGCAGTGTCTGGATGCATGCTTTCGTTAGGTGGTGAATCCTCCCCTACAGTGTCATCGTCATCATTATGTATGTTAAATACTTGAAGTTGTAATTCAGAGATAAAAGTTGAAAAACTATGTGAGAATAAGTGCAGTTTACTCTTGAATTGCACCTCAGGGTTTGTGTGCTTTCAGTGCAGAACAGCTATCACATACAAATGAAGCACTTATTTATCAATGTAATAACTTCCCTGCCTCATCCAGCATGAAAACATCATCATCATCATTATTATTATTTTTTTTTTTTTAAAGAAAAAAAGACAGAAGTAGTAATTTATACCGGGAGAACTGGCAGATGTACCAGCTTAGCCTAGTTCAAGGCTAGCACCACCTGGAATAAATAGGGCATCATACACTCCCATGTATTGGAAATACATGGAGTACATGTAATGAACTTTTTAAAAGCATACTACTTTTGTGGTGATGGGTGATGCAGCATTCAAATGCATAATTTCAGTCTGGTTATGAAAAACATCCAAACCAGAATTGAGACATGCTCCAGTGTATATGACATCGATGTCATGAAAGAGGGGGTTGGGTATAGTCTCCGATTAAAACAATTTAAATGTAAGTAGGTAGACATGATTAAACGTAAAATTAAATAGACAGAAATGACTGAACAGCTGAAGTAGGTACACCGGATATATCTGGAGGAGCTAACAAGAACCCAGACCTCTAAGCTGGGATGTCGCTGATGTGAGGAATAGCAGTGTTGCAGGAACACATACGAGAGGGGAACATGGCGGCAAAGAGAGTAGGGATGAGAAGCCAGGGGCCCTGAGTGGTGGTGATGCAGGGGAAGCCGCTTCTGCTGCCTTCTATTTGCAGGGTTCCTCTGTTCTGTAGAGAGGGTCATTCAGCTGTAGAAGATTCTAAAGTGGGGCATGCATCTTCTAGAACTTGGCATAGTAGACACTGAATAAATATTTGCTAAATTAACTATGAGACCGAATATTTAGATGCATTTTAAACTGCCTTCCTCATTGAAAGAATACTGTGTTTAACTGCACTATACCACTCATTCAGGGCTCGGACACAGCTGTCAGTCTCCAGTGATACTCCAGTGATATTTACTGGATATTGTTTTGAAGTAGCTTAAGAGTAATAAGATGCATTTATCTCTAAATCATTTAGCTTTTAAATTATTAAATAAGGTCTCACATCTGTGAGTTTGAGTAGGGACTAGGTGGGGTATATAGTTCAGTGATAAAGTACTTGTCTAGCATGTAAATGACCCTGACGTCAGTCTCTGATTCTGCCTTTTCCCCAGAGTGAGGAAATTTAATATTTTATTTAATAGGCTCACATCCCATCGTCAGATTGTTTAAATATCTTTTTAAAGCCACATCCCCGGGCTGCTGTCAAATTCACAGTGACCCTCTTACCTAAGCCTCTCGAGTGCAGGGATTACAGGTGTATGCCGCCTTACCCACCTTAAACATCTCTTAAAAGCTTATCATTTGATTTGATTAAAGTGAATCTCTGATGGACAGGCCCTTTTTTTATTTTTTAATCTACATAGGACACTTTAATTAATTTCTTCCCAAAGAATGTACTTAAACCAAAAGTTCTCTCATTTTAAAAAGTTCACTGATCATTTTTAGGAGTGGTAGCTGTGTAATCCAACTTCCCTTCTGTTGGTGGATGTTGTTAACATGATGAGAGCGTAGCGTTAAGGTTGAGTACTCAGGAGAACCAGAGTGTGTTAAGGAGTGGCTAGGCAGCATATTTGAACATACTTTCCTAACATGTTTTCATGAAGGTCAGGTAAGCCCTATCTTCACATATTCTGGGAAAGTGTGCCGGATTCTTCAGAGTTTTGCCCTTTTGGGTTGTTTTAATTAGTATTAGTATTTCCAAGCAGTCTGAAAGATGATTCTGGGGTTGGGTAATATGAAGAGATAAACAGGGAGTCAGGGAGTCATAATGTTGAAACTGGACATTCAGATCTTTATAGCGTGATTTCCTTATTTTTCAAAGAGCAGAAGAATCCCATCGTTTATCATGTTCTGGTTGGACTCCTTTCTTATCGTTTGCTGGAGTTTGAACTTCAGAGCTATGGTGTCAACCCTGCTGTAATATCTCAGGGGAGCTCCTAGTGTGGGGCTGGTGCCATGGCTCACCCTCCAACCTTTCCTTCTTCACTTCAGCCTCCAGCTCTGAGCTTTCCAATCCCCAGAGTAGCAAATGTTGAAAGAAGTTGCACAGGTAAGTATATGGCGGGGAAAGCTGGGATTAACAATGGTATTATCATCAATATTTTGAGGGTGGATGGGGCCATTTTGTTAGTTTAGAAATATTTTTGTGTGTGTGTGTGTTTTCTTCATAAAGCTTATCATGTAAATTATTAGGTAAAAGTCTAGTGTTCAGAAAAGAAAACACATGTTTGGAAAAGAAGCTAAGAAAAAAGAAAGGCAAATTCATAGACCGCATTTTGCTTTTCGAGTCTGAGGAGGTGGCAGGTTTTAAACTTCCTCTACCTTTAGTGTACTTTGTTCTTCCCTGAGGTGTCAAGCAGGTAACGAGAGAAATTAAAACATGTTTTCCTTCGAAACTGTGACAGGGAGGCTGGGACATTCTGCCTGTCTGCATTTGCCATTAACAGAAACACGTAGGATGCAACGGCATGTTACCTCCACACAGTTCAGCCAGTGCTTTTGAAGAGTATCTGTTCCCTGTAATCCATATCATGTGATGTGTAGATTCTTGAGCCCACAGCAAGATGTTTGAAATTAAACCCAGGAAAAACATTTTTGATATGAGCTCATATAGGTGCATTTCCCCCCATGTGTCTGTGAGTCTTAGATGATTGGAATATGAAATATTTTGTTGGCATTACAAATCTTCAAAATGCAAAATTTTTCAGTGGTTTGTCTCTTTCTCAGATCTAAAGTTTTCTGAGGGCCATGTAATAATGCACACTGGTCAGCAAAGTGTCAGACCATTTTCTTCTGGTCCTTTTGAGAAAGGTCTTCAAATACTTGCAGCAGGACATTTCTTGGTTGCTTTGAGTGGTAGTTTTGTACCCTAAACCCAGGAGCTTCTCTGCAGTTACCTTGTCCTTCCGTGGCTGTTTCTGTTTTACACTCTGTGTTTAAGGGGAAGCGCTGCTAAAGCTTAGGCTGTCCTGTGTGCTCGAAATCGAGCTTCGTACCGTGCTGGCTAGAGTAGATTCTGCAGTGCACAGATGATCCACTGACATGCAACGGTGTTTAATAATAATAATAACTTATTCTGTGGTTTAAAAAATTTTTTTTAATTCAAAAAACATGCGTATCTTTAGTGGATACATACCTTTCCTCCATAGATTAGCATTGTTAGATGATTAGTGTTTTGGTTTTATAGTGGTATATTTTTCTTTTAAAGTGTTTTATGTTTGATGAGTTGTATTTGGACCTGTGTAAGAGTTAGTGATAACTAGAGATGAAAAAAATTAAAACCCACAAAATCAGTTTATTCAAAATCAGTTTATTCACATGAACACAACACCAAGATCAGAACCAAATGTGGGGAGGAGACAACCCCTCCTTAGAAGGGGCCCTGGGGCCAGTCCTTTCCGGAGCCCAGAGCGCACACTCTGCACTGAGAGGGCCACACCCAGACAGATGCCACCAGATTTCAGGGATCAGGACCTTGTCTGTCTTTTTCACTTTTGCTTCCAGACTCTGGGCATCCTGTTTTCCTACGTTAATTATTCAAAAATGCACAGACTGTTTCTGTAACCCTTGGAAAGGACTGTTGGGACATTCGTTCTCCAATGCTAAGGTCAGGTGTGGCCCCGCCCTGAGTTTTCTGCCCAGCCCATCCCCACCCAGGCTCCTGTGCATTGGCCTTGCTATCTGCTGCGCTTCCTTACTGAACATTTCACATTTACTAAAACTGTAGGGCATGGCTTGCTTTGATTGCTATGCTGTTCATTTACAATGAAATTCAAACTAATTTTTGGCTGGCATTTAGGGGAGTTCTCAGGAATTAAATAATATTAGAACTATTTGTAATAACGGGGAATGAAAATAGCGGGTTGAGAATCTCAACACATCTCTCACACAATCTCTGAGACTACAGTGTTATAGCAGTGGGGCACACCACACAGTTTTACTGTCCCAGAATAGGCAGGCTTGTTGTGAGACTGCATCTGGCAGGCTCCTCATGGAGAACGTCAGGTGCTAACGGATGCTAACCGGGCTTCTTGGTAAAGTTAGGTAGCGATCATTGACGGTTGGTTGTAGTTTTTATTCCTTTTCTCTGCTTTGGTAGACAAGAGAGAGGTTATATGATTGTGGATATATTGAACTGGGAAGGCAAATTAAGGTAAATTCTGATATTAGCAATGGAAGTAACTTGCCAGTGTGCTCATTAACACCAAGAAAGGGGCAGCCTTCCCATTGTCTCAGGCCTGTGAGCCTTGCCCTTAGCACTCCTTGCCCCAGCCCCAGCCCCAGACCCAGACCCATGGCTAGGAGTGAGAAGTGAAACGTGCTAATACTGTTCTGGAGGCGGGTTGGTGCGTTGCGGCTCTGTTTGTCTTGGAGTTTGTTTTATTTATTTATTTATTTGTTGTTTTTAGTGGTTCAGAGAGAAAGGCTCTCTTTGCTTAGATGGGCCTAAGCTGTCCTGCGCAGCCTCTCCTTGCTGGCACTGTGGGAACAAGCCACAAAGCTGGCTCAGATGCCTTTAGTTGCTAATCGGCACGTTAGCAGGAAAACTCCATACTACTATCTGCACAGAAGCCACAAGAAAAGGACGCCCTAGTGACTTCATTCCACTTTCCAGATGTGTGCTCCAGGGTTGTCACACAGGGTTTGGGTTATTAGCTCCATTATGAAATTTAGAGTTTGCCTACAGCAGAATTTACCCTAGAAAGTATTTTAGTAGTTAGTTCATTTGGGATGTAGAAAACTGGTATATGTTAAATTTTGTATTTATTTCTACTTGAAGTTCTCCTTGGGTAGTTTCCTCCTCTCCCCTCTTCTCCCTCTCTCCTATCCTTTCTTCCCTCCTCTTCTCAGTCCCAAGTGCGAGGTGTCACTCAGAGCAGGGCCTGGCTAATCATCATCCCTACAACTGAATGCCAGCCTCAGCCCAGTGATGGTTCCGTTTTGGCTTCTTTTTTTTTTTTTTTTGTTAAAAGATAGAAGGGGGGATGGCTCCTTCCTTTGCCTCCTGAAATTGGGTGTACACCACTACACCCAGCAGCAATTACTCTCCAGTTAATGCAGTGATGTTTATTCAAGCACTTTTAGTATAAAATTAATGTAGATTTCTTAAATATGATCAGTGTTGTAGAGACTGTTGTCTTCTAAAGTTATTTTTCTGACATAATAGTATTTGGTTGTAGTGCACCGTACTTTTCTATGTTGTTCATCACAAAATAAGGACCTGCCTTTTTGTTGATGGTGATATTGACTCTTCTGTATCCTTTATGTTTTATGAAGAAAACACACAGTAAAATGGAAGTTGTATTTATGCTTGACTGTGTGTGGGTCTACCATGGTGTCTAAAACGGAAACTTTACTTATTAGCTCAGGATCAGAGCCTGTCTATGTACTTATCAGCTAACTTCTGGTCCTGAGTTTTTCAGACACAAAATAGGGGATACTAATAGTTTGTTAGCGTCATAGCATTATAATGATGGCATACAGGGCCTCACCGTGTAGCCTCAGCTGTCCAGGAACTTGCCATGTAGACCAGACTGGCCTCACATTCAAGGCCAGCTTTGGCTTCATGAAGGTTGTCTCAAAAACAATTCTGGTTTTGTCCCGAGTGCTGGGATTGAAGGCATGCATGCGCCACCTGGCTTTGTCAGATAAAAGTGTCATTTTACAGTCACGGTTATGGTAATGTGCTTTCACTGATTAAGAAAAGCAGACTTCCTATTTTGGCATTAAAATTTCAAAGAAGGGTGAATAGTGAGCATTGTAGAGACAGCAGCTGTGCTGAGACCCTGAGATAGACAGAATTTGAGCACCTGAAGGTATTTCAGGAGTTTGAATAGGAGGGAGGGTCTTGTGAGGAGAGGTCAGGAAGATGGATTACATAGGGTCTTTAAGCCTATTTATCTGGGCAGGTGGGTGGAGAAGTTTGATCAGCAGATAGATCCATGGACATAAGCTGTCACTAAAATTGCTTGGATGGAGCAGAGGAAATTTGAGAGTGAAGAGAACAGATTGGTAGTCCCTGTTTGGATGCTGTTGGGAGTGCCCGCCCCTGTAATTGACAGTGGAGGAAGAAAGCTGTTGATGGTGTAGATACTCCAGTAAGTAGTCAAGGCTTAATTAGCTGGGACTAGTAGTTAAGATCACGTAGGTTACAGTATAGAGGCTTACTTTCCCGAGCCTAGAGATTTATATTATACACTGCTCCTTTGCCTGTGCTCTGCCCTAGCTTGCTTGGGGTTTGGGACTTTGAGGGCGAGGTGTGGTGGTGGTTGGTTTTTGAGACGTCCTTTAAGTAGCCAGAGCTGGCCTTGAGGAATTCCAGAACTTCTGCTTCTACCTACCAGTGCTGGGATTATGAGTTGAAAGTTCATTGTTTCTAGGTTTTTCTCACTGCTGAGCCTTTCATATATGTGTTTTGTCTTGGTCCAGATTTGTTCTTCTTCCTCTTTGGTTTGTAGATCAAGGTTTTATCCAAGCATTGCACTGACTTTCCCTTAGACCGGTTAAATGATCTTGTGTTTGAATTTGCATATTTGTCTTTAATCAGTTTGTCAGCTTGTTCAAGACTAGAACTTTTATTCAACTTCTGTCATTATTCAGCACAGCTTTTCTTAGGATTCGTGCAGCAAACTTTCTAGCATACGGACTGAGATGGGTCAGAGGGAACAAGTGCAGGGAGGCAGAAGAGCTGTGCTTGCTGGTGTGTGGAGAGAGCACGAGCTGGCGCATCTGTTTTAAGTCTGTCTTCACTGATGAGATCACACTCGAGGAGTGGAAATGCTTGGCAGCGCTTTAAATGTGTTTCTGGAACCTTCGCTTATGATGGGAGGAAGGTTTTGAAACCATTCTGTATTTGTTACCAGGAAAGCCCTTTCATGGAAAGGATGTTTGAGGTGTCAGCTCTACGCCCACTCCAGCATTTGCTAGCATTTTAGATCTCAGAGATGGTTGGCATCTGCGGCTCTCGAATATTACTACCACTGTTCTTTGGATGTGGGCATAGGTAGTCTGTCCTGCTTTCCCTATTTTCCTGCCCTTGCTTATCGTTCTGTGTAAAGGCATGTGTATGCTTTCTAGGTAAACTTTTATTTCCCTGGTCATTTAAAGAACTCAGAGCCTTGCCCCCTTTTCTCCATCACAGTCCTCCTTAGACATCCTCTCTGAAATTTCAGTTTGATTATCTAAACATGAGAGTTTTAAAATTTGTTTTGTAATTATTCCGACTTACTGGACTGGCTTTGAATTGGTGTACTTAAATGCCAAGAATATGGCAGGAATTTGTGTTGGGTGCTGTGTGCCTTCCTAAGCCATAAAGTGGTGCAGCTGGAAACGCAGCCCAGCTTAGCACTCCCATCCAGCCTCAGCACAGTTCTCTGTGCTTCTTTTTGACACAAAGTAATTCTTTTTGAAGAATGAGGTTGGTAGAGAAGACTTACCTACCTATCTGTGTGCTTTAAAAAAAATATATAGCTTCTTGAGTCAAAGGAATGATGAAAATGTTACAATTAAATGTTTCCCCATGAGAAATTCTCCTTTTGGTATAGGACATTGTCCTAGAGGAGTGTTTGTGCTTCTGTTCTTATAATCTGGTATGAGAATCAAGAAGAGTCGGTCAGTTTACAGTATAAGCCCCTGATCAAAGATATATAACAGTCCTTGTTTCTGATGTAAAGGGGCAATGTTACTTAATTTAAACTTAAAAAAGGTAATTTACAAAATTGACTTTCATTTACCTGAGGTAGCAGAAATTTCATTATAATATCAGCATACGTACTTTCTCATTGGTAGAATGTGATTTCTAGATCCCTTTTATTCTTTTGCAGAATGTAAATAGCCTTCTTTTTAATGCCATACCCACCCTCCCACCCAGCCATCCCTGTCTGCTCTTGTTCAGAGTGTGTCCTTTATCCATCCACGTAATCACCACATCTGCTGCCTTTGTAGTCTTAAACCGTGGTTCTTCTTTATTGCCACCTTCCTAACTTTTTTTATGCTGCTAACCTTTTTTTCCCACAGTATAACTTAGCATCATTTATGAACATGTGGTAAATTAATGTCACTCTCTGAACTTAAATCCAAAGGCCTGCAGGCCTACAAAGTTCTGTTTGACAACTTTGACACTCACCACTGAATGCAGACTATGATAAACCAGTCATACTACTGAGGGATTTGTCTGTCTTAATTCAGGGTTCTTCCTACAGCTATTGCCCAGCTACTTTTATTTTCCTTCCTTGTTTTCTTTCCATTTCTACTATCTCTGCTCATTCTAAAACATCTCCTGGTCCCTCCTTATGTATAGAATAGAGACCCATTCTTTAAAGTTAACCTAGCTTTGAGGAAAAGTGGTAACATCTTTCCCCATTCTATTTTGCTGTGGATCAGAAGTATGGTGTCCCTTTGGGCACAGTGGATCAGAAGTATGTTGTCCCTTTGGGCACAGTGACTGTTACTATTTTGTTGGTACTGGAGTCAGATCAGAATGGTTAATATATTCTCATTGATAGTAATTTTCCCACCTCTTCCCTTCCCTTCTCCCTCCTGACCCACTCTGTCTCCCTCTGTGCCCAGCCCCAACACCCAGTGAGAAAGCACAGTAGAGGACAAGCATTTGTGTTCCATGGGAGGCAACTCATTTGCATGGTATGAAACAAGGTGATTTATTCTATATAATTAATTTCAATTTCTGGATTTTAGGAATCCAGAACTGCTTATAATGATCTTTTATGTAAATATTTTTAAAGAAAAGTTTACTTTGTGTCATTTTGAGTTCATTCATGTGTGTAAATGTAAGGGGAGATGCCTGGATATTGAAGTATGTATGGTACATGCTTTTATGCATGTTATCCTTTCTTAGAATTAGAACTCATTAGCAAAGGTTCTATAGAGAAAATTATATTCCTAATGTTTGCACAACAAATTAAAATTTCAAATGTACCAGATCTAAATTTTTTCCAACTGTTTATTTTCTTTTTTGTTTTGTTTGCCTCCATATTAGAGAGTACTTAGAAAGTATTTAGGAGCCTGATGGATAGGCATGTGTGATCCTCCTCTGAAATTACTTAGCTTTTGTTCGAAGAGAATAACCTTAGCTATAATGAGTAAGACATTAAATTTGATTTGAATATACTTAGAAAAATGTAGTTATGTCATTCAAGTCTCTCTAACTGTCTGATGTCATTGGCATTTCAGTTTACTTTAATTTCAAGAGTATTGGCAGGATTGAGAAGACATATGGCCTTAGATGACTCATTGACAGATAAAGTGACACCTTCTTGTAATACCAGAGCTCTGAGTTAGAAAGATTGGGGATTCAAGGCCAGTCTGGGCTACCTCGTAAGAGCCTATTTAAAAACAAAAACTTCATATTGGCTAGCTGATAGTTTTGGAAATTTAAATGTTAGAATAGATTTTACTAGTTTGGGTGTAAGGTTATAATTGTTAAAATTTTTATAAAAACTTTAGAAGCAAAAGAATATGCAGTCAACAAGATCTCACACATTTATACCAGCACGATAAGCTAACCCTGTTGTATATGTAGGTAGTTGTAGTTGTAACTTGACGTAGAATTCCAGAATGCCTTTCCGTGATGAATAAAAAAATTGTACCATAAGCCTTCATGCTCTTAAACAGTTTTAAAAGAAGACATGTATTGACAGACACTGATGTTCCAATGTATTATACGTGAAGATTAAAACATTAAAGAAAACTGTTTTTGGAAAAGTTATATTTGGAACTTTTTTTTTTTTTAATAAAGAATAAGTGATTTAGTTCCATAAAAGTTAGCAGAATTGTTTCCTTCTTGCTTTGGGTGGGAAATGATACCGTGTAGTCAGATTTGTATCTTTATCGTGAGTCCCTTGGTTAATCTGTTTCCGGATCATAGCAGTACTCATTTTGTTTCCATAGGGTAAAATAAAGCTGGACTTTATTTTTGACTTTATTCTTGATAAAAGTAATATTTTTGTTTAGGTGACAAACAGCATGTTTGGTGCTTCAAGAAAGAAGTTTGTAGAGGGGGTGGACAGCGACTACCATGATGAAAACATGTACTACAGCCAATCTTCTATGTTCCCACATCGGTCAGAGAAAGATGTAAGTTCATGAGTTACACTGTGTTTCCTCAGCAGCGTGTGCCTGTGTCTAGATCCCTGAAGAGACAAGTGTGAAGCGGGGACTGTCTGTGCTGTAGTGACTGCTGAGCATAGGTGTAGGCCCTGGGGACACACAGGTAAAAGACCTGCCTTGTAATGGGAAAGAAACATTAGTGTCCTGTGATGATTACGCTGAGATACGACAATGTTGTTATAGGCAGTACTCAGAGGCATGGCATAAATGATAGTACTTTGAGGAAATCTGGCGGTTTGGTTCATGGAAGGTATGCTCTGTAATAAAGCAAGTGCACCCACAAAGCCTAGCGAGCACATTTGTACAGATTTCAAGATTCGTAGACTAGCGAGTTTTGGTGAACTCTGTCCTTACTGTGTGGTCCTGACTAATGCCAGCCTAGAAGTACAGACCCTTCTCTCCTCAGCTGCAGACAGACACTACAGAGGGCGGGAAGTCTTTGCTATGCAGATTACATAGTGTGGAGATCGTGCTTTGGAAGGCTAGTAGACCAGTAATCCCATTCCACATGAAAGGTGACTCACTGATAGGCTATTTTAAAATAAGTTCATCTCTTCAGCTCATTTTCATTTAGTTTGCGTGTTATCCCTTTGAGTCTGCTCTGACCCTGTTCAGCTTCTTTTTTCCTTTCCCTAATTTCCCTAGCAGCGCTCTCAGTTCTGTTTTGAGTATTTCAAATGTATAACATGTCTTTTTTTTTTTTTTTTTTTTAAATTAAAGCTGACTGTTACCAGTTCTTTTCCGGTTTCTAGACGGTCCTAAATCGGCTCAGCCTAGGTTCACATCAGGATTTTGATTATCCCATTTTTCCAGTCTTAGCCGTTCACCGTTGTTTTTATTTGAAAATTTTGTTGCATTAAAAACCAGTCATCAGTTTTCCCTCCAGGTTATGTGTGTGTGGTTTTGTTTTTTTTTGTTTTTTTGTTTTTTTTTTTTTTTTTTTTTTGGTCAGTGTGCCCTTTAATACCATAGGGAATAATGCTACCTAGCTTTTAATGTTTCTTCACTATCAAGCTATTCGATGTGAATTATGTTGAATTACTAGTTACACATGTGTCTGATTTAAGTGTTAATTTTGTAGATTAAAAAATTAGGAGTGTAATTCAGTGGTAAAACAGTTGACTAATAGAGCAAAGCCCTGGGTTCAGTCACTATATTTAAAAGTTTGGGTGTACTAGCTGATACTTTCATTATAAAACTATGACTGGGGATACGCAAAGCCAAGTTTGGTAGGAAAATGGGAATAAAATATGCTGGTGAAGGATTTAATTGAGAAGGTGTGAAGATTTAAAAGGAAATCTGAAATTGACTTTGTGTAGACAGTGAATTAACAAATTATTGTCTGCCAGGGCCAGAGAGTTGCTTGAGGTTAAGAGCACAGAGAAAGGAGTCCTGGCAATCACATGGCAACTCACAACAACAACAGTCTTAACCCCAGTCCCAGGAAATCCGACACCCTCTTTTAACACCCTTGGCACTGCCGGCTGGTGGTGTGCAGACATACATACAGGCGAACTCATGTACCCATAAAAACAAGTTTTTAAAAAACAAGAAATGTGTGTCTTCTAGGACTGCCGTGATTTTAAAATCAGAATTAGTATAGTCACGTTACTCAGGGGCTCACATATGTTAATTACTATTCCAATGTCATTATTGTCACAGGAGTGACAATGTTTTCCTACACAAAACTTTGGGTGCTAAACTAAGAAGTAGCACAATTGGCAGACAGAGAACTTGAACTCAAAAGCAACACAAACATGGTTGAGTCCTGACTGCCTGTTAGCAAGACTGTCCCAAAGCCTCTGTTTCCTCCCCTGTAAAGCGGTGGTAACAATATGACAGGTGCCAAAGATTGCTGCTATTACTGTTAACTTTTTTCTTTCTGCAAAAAGTCAGACAGACTATGCAAATTCTAAAAGTATAGACGTACATCAGAAAAACTCAAATCTTGTTAGGACTGATTCACTTTAATTTTATACTTTAGACATTTTCACCAAAATTCTTGCAGTGATTTAAGTTTCTGAAACATGGTGACATCTTCCATCAGAAACTTTAAGTTTCATTAGCATTCCTCATGCCTTTAAGAATACCAGCTCATAAGTCTTGGCAAGGCAAATAGTCCAAGGAAGTTTATTGTTTGACACGTTACCTTTCTCATTGCTGGGACAGAGTGCTGGAGAAGTGTTGCAAGGGAGGTTTTGTTGTGACTCACGGTTCGGGGGGTGCATTCTGTCGTGGCAGGGAGGGCGTAGCAGGAGCCTGTGGGGCGAGAATAGGGGCTGGCAACTGATCACAGCCATGCACAGTCAATCAGGAAGTGAACAGGAAGAGGAACTTGGCTATAAGACCTCGCGGCCTGCTCCCAGTGACTTCTAGCAAGGTTCCCACACAGTGCCATCAGTTGAGGGCCAAGCAGTGTGCTGGATTTTGCTCATTGATGGTAATTTGCTTGTCTCTCAGTTTTGGATTATTTACTAACGGCTTAGTGAAATGGTCCCCTTAGTGTATGTATGGAAGTTTCCGATGCACTCGGGCATGCTTTTGAAATCACACTGAGTTTGAGTTGTCTTGGCTTTGTAGAGGGTTTAACTAGCGTCTTGGATGAAGTCTTCTGCATCCCTTCTCATCAAGCACATGTCTGTAGTGCACAGCAGTACTGATTCCAACACCAATGTTGACTTCCTTTCAGCAGGAAAGTGGTAGCTCAGTAGCGGATTGTTGCGGTTCTGGAGGTGGTCTTGGAAGGGGGGGTGTTCCTGGCGGGAGTGTGTTTATGTGTTTGCTTGTAGAGACCAGAGGTCAACCCCAGATACACTTCCTTGGGAGCCATCGCCTTGTTTTTCAGAGTGTCTCTGGCTGGGACCTGGGCTGACTGGCCAGCAGGCCTCAGGGATCCTCCCTACCCACCAGAACACAGGGATTACAAGGGTGCTCACCGCCCCCAGCTTTTCACATGATGCTGGTGTGTTTGTGCAGCAGGCATTTAGGTATTTTGCCACCTGACTGTCTCTGGTACTAAAGGGCTTTATCATTGCCATTTATCATGAAGGTTTAAATTACTCTTCGCTGTAACACATATTGGGAATTTGTTAATAATCACGTGTTTTTATAAAGTGTTTTTAATCACTTTGGTTACTGAATGTTAGCTGTAGAAACTCTAATAGGAGCTGTGTCCTAGGACAAAATAAGCCATCTGTGTGCACCTCTGTTTCTCATCTGGAACATAGGAACAGTAATATCTAACAATTCCTATTGTCTCCTAAATTCTCTGAATTTCAAAACTCCATAGTATTTGGGCCATGGAAATGACTCAGCTGAGTGAACATACATGATGGACAGACAAAATTGACCTCCCACAAATGGCCTTTAGACCTCCGTTTGGGAGCTGTGGAGTTTATACAGACAGCCACACCACATACATGTGCACTCAAATAATTAAAGATGAAATTTTAAAAATATTAGAAAAAAATGCACAGCATTTACCACTGTCTGAAAGTACCTGGTTATTGTTTAATCTACTAGACTTTAAACTTAGCAGGGGCAAGGATTTTGTCTGTCGAGCTAGAGCCATGCTTATAAATCAGTAGTAGTTAGGAAATAATATACTCCTTTCATTAGAGAGAAGGGGAGTAGATACTGTCAAAAATTACATTTATTGGCAGATAGAATGTTAAAATCCTTTGAAAGCATCTTATAAACTTTAATAGAGAATATGGTCTGGGTGTGTATGTCAGGTTTTTTGGTTTCTTTGTTTTTAAAGACAGGGTCATTGTGTACCTCTGGCTAGCTTAGAACTTACTATGTAAGTCCAAACAAATCAGCATATTCAAAAGCCCATTTCTAGAATTTAAAAAATTTGATTAGCAATTACATTATCTTCAAACAGTATTTTAATGTTAAAATGTAAAATGGAGAGAAAATGATACATCTATGAAGCACCCAGTTTATCTACAAAATAATTATAAAATGTTTCATCATCTAATTAGCCTGTGTGTTCAGTATTTCTTAATCCAAAATACTCCAGACTGGTAGAAGTACCTAAATCCCCAAATACCCCACCCAGCTCTAAAACTTTATACAATCATGACTGTGGATTTTCATATTTTCGAGTTTTGGGTGTTTTTGTTTTTTCTTTCTTTCTTTCTTTCTTTCTTTCTTTTTTTTTTTTTTGGTGGGGAGAGAGCTTGGATTTGAAATTTTGCATTACTGAAAGATGGTTGATCTGTAGGAGCAAGGTTGGGGGGGTATGTGTAGACATGCGCGTGTGTGGTTTTAAAAGTATGTTTGAGGCTGAAAAACAGTGTTTTGAGAGATCATTTGGGTGACTGCGTGTAAGTGTCCTTGCTACAGACTAGTGCTTATGAAGAGCTCTTTGAGCGTAACGTTGCTAGAATGAGTCCTGTGTCGTTCTGTAACTTTGTACTTTAGCACTATTGAGGGATTCATATACATATGGCGTCCTTGTTTTATTTTTTAGTAAAAACATTTTAATCTTAGATATGTAGTATTGAGATTCATTATTTTATCATTTTAAAAGTTATTTATTAAACTTTACTGTATTTGATTCATAAACTGTCAGGTGTTAAGATTCATTAACAGTTTTATTTTTGTGTCTTCTACTCTGTCCCATTGCCTTCCTCTTTTATTCCTTATACTCTTTATTTCCTTTGCTTCTGTTTCTTAGATTCCATTGGTATCATTTTTTACACCATTGATTTTTAAATTTTTCTTTAAGTCTGTGTGTACACAAGCATGAATATGCAAAGTTCCGGTCTCTCATTCTTTGTGTAGATAAGATACAGTCCAAAGCTAATAATTTTTCCCCAAAATAAAGTAAGTAGAGGAATTATCACCATCCATTTAAGTAAATTAGATCAAACTTAATTTCTTTTTAATATTTGTTAGAGATATTTTAGAAATTTAATTCCATCACCACACTGTTTAACGTTTTGTAAGTTGGGTTTAGTGATAGATCTTTGTATTGGAGAGGGTTAGCACAAGGAGTCATCACCATTAGGAAGTGTACAGATGTCACTTGCATCTACTGTTAATGAAGGTAACGTTTAGGTTGTAGCTCTGGAGCTTCCACCTTGGGAGATGCATGAAAGAGGAACTGGAGTCTGAGGTCAGCATGGATCGCTGTTTCAAACCAATAGCCAAAGTTCCAATTTGTTGGTATCTATTAGGAAAAGGTAAAGGGGCCATTAACAACTTTGTAGGATAATGAAGGCCACGTTATTACTGCTTCTGGTTGCTTCTACAAGTGTTATTGTGTTGTTGGCTTCAGTGTAGAGTCATTGAGAGATGAAGACATTGCATAATATAATTTTAAGCGGGTAAAGTGATAAAGCTACTTGATAGTTCATCATTCTACAGGTAATGTAGCATTTTATCTTTTTGCACCCTTTACCCTCTTTGAGGTTGAAGCTGTGGCTGCATTCTCCAGTGTAATTTGTTTCTTGGTCTAAGATCTTAAGTTTTTTGGAGAAATTAATTTTTTTTAAAGATTTATGTATTATGCACAGTGTTCTGCCTGCATGTGTGTCTGCAGGCCAGAAGAGGGCGCCAGATCTCATTATAGATGGTTGTGAGCCACCATGTGGTTGCTGGGAATTGAACTCAGAACCTCTGGAAGAACAGCCAATGCTCTTAATTCTGAGCCGTCTCCGGCCTGATAAATTCATTTTTTTATGATTAGCTTCTAGCACTTAAATGCATAAATTTCTTGTGGTCTTTTAATGTTAGCTGATGCTTTGCCAGGGTACATTTCTAATTTTCAGTAGGCTGTTAATGTTGGAATGCAGTGTTTAGTAACTTCAGTTCTCTCAGTGCAGAAGATGAGAGTCACAGCATCTCTGGCTTTGGTTCGTGCTCTCTGCACTTCCTCCCCCAGCGCTCAGGGCCCAGCACACACTGTGTTTGCGCTCAGGGCCCAGCACACACTGTGCTCGCCGCCTTTGTGAGAGAGCGCAGTGAAACGTCTGACCTTGGGCACTCAGCTTTCAGTCAGCACACGGGTTAAAGAGCTTTGCTCTAAGGTGCTCCTTACACCCTGTAGTTACCTTGGCTAGTGTCTTATATGGGAACCCTTGGAAAGCAATTGCACTCTGCGTAGTGTAGCTAATAATGGTAACAAAGTGACTATTTTTAACTATTTTATGTAGAAATTTTGCCACCAACTACAGGTTTATTAAAAAAGAAATTATACATCCGATTCAATTAATCTTTTATGCTGCTTGGAAATGAACATTTAATATGTATATAAAATATTTATGGTTAATATGGTAATGGTGATGGTTGTAGTCCCTAACAAAAGACTTTACCATGTTTTAACCTATTTGATTGATTGATTGATTGGTAAAGGTTATGTAGTTTTAGTGTTAATGTAATTGTCCAGAATACACACCTTGGATGTAAGGGAAGAATTTGTAGACTCGGGAGCGGGTGTACCGTGTCCCTGCCCAAGTGTTTGAGAGTCCCTCCTCTGGAGCCACACCGCTCCCTTGTCCTCTGTGGCCCTGCATTCTGCTCACAGCCCCTTTCCTTTATGCTCCCGCTGCACCGAGATAAAGAGAGTGGCCCTGTAACTGGAGAGAGAGCCTTGTTTACTTTGCCATCTCACCATTCCACCCATGCCACTAATCACCTTCCTGAAGCACAGAGATTGTTCTTGCCATTTCCTTCTTACTGTTACAGTTGGCAGTTGATATCAAAGACCCTTTGGAATATTGCGCCCAACACTATTTCATTTCCCGTTTTTATATTCTTAATAGGACTAAACTTACAGCTTTCCTAATCACTGTCGTCTAGTAGCCACCATTCCTTGCCATGCTTTTGGTTATGACTTTAGCCTTACATTAACTACTGCATGTTGTTGGCCTAGGAGATGCCTCTTATGTAGCTGCTTCACCCATGCTACACACCACAGAAATGGAACGATGTCCTCACTTTTCCCAGGGGTGTCCTTTTGCTGTAGCATTTGCTGCACCAGGCTGGAATGTAATTGCATAATTTCCTCTCTTTTCCCACTAGGTTATATATATGCCTCTTGATGCATGGCCTGTGTTTTGTTTAATTAAAATGTTCAGTGGTTGTATAAGATAGAATAATGAAACATAGGCTTGCATGTCCTCATTTATTTGCCTTAAATATCTGTCTTGTAAATGGCACTTTTGAATTTCTGTCTGTAAAGAAATACCAAAAAAAAAAAAAAAAAAAAAAAAAAAAAGCAGTGTGTTCTACAAATGTAACATGGCTTTAAATTCATATTCTCCTGGGCAGTGGTGGTGCACGCCTTTATTAATCCCAGCACTCGGGAGGCAGAGGCAGGCGGATCTCTGAATTTGAGGCCAACCTGGTCTACAAAGCAGATGCCAGGACTGTCATACAGAGAAACCCTGCCTCAAAAAACCACACCAAAAAAGAAAAGAAAGTTTACATTCTATTAGGAAAATAAGACATTGTTTTAGTAAATTCAAAGGCATTATACAGTAAGTGCATGAAGTCTGCATCATTCACTAAGAAACCATATAAATCAGATGCCATGTCTGTGGTTTTGTTTGTATTTTTAACTTGTCTTTCACTGATGTTTTCTTTACTTACATAGCTGTGTGAATATTAAAAAAAAGAATATTTTTTACAAAGTACATAACTTCTATTTTGATTATAGTTTGAATTTAGAATTTGTTTTAATGTGTAGTCTAATGTATAGAAATTTACAAAACTGAGATTTTTGCTCTGTGTTTTCATTAGTATCCTAGTTTTTTTTTTTTTTTTTAAGTGAAATAATGGTGGTGTTATACATTAGTGTAACTTAGAACCGCATAGCATTAATTATTTCTATTTGCACAGTTTGGTTTCATCTGGTTATGGTAGTCTTTATAAGAAATGTAGCACATGGGTTGAATCTTACATTTATGGTATGAAGCATAGACTTGTAACTACAATGCTTTGTCTTCCTTTATGCTCTAATGTAATTAATTTGTTTCTAGATGCTGGCATCGCCATCTACATCAGGTCAGCTGTCTCAATTTGGGGCAAGTTTATACGGGCAACAAAGTAAGAATTTTGTACTTATTTTGGGATACTTTAATTCTACCATTGTGGGTTTACTATAGGGCTTAACAGAAGATAGTTAATTCTCGAAGTTATATTTTACTTGTAGTAAACATCATTATGTTAGACCTTACTAATTCTAAATTTGTTATTTCTTGGACACAGCATATGTTACAATTTACTTTGACATCATGTATATATCTATATGTTCTTTTGCAGTTTCTTGAAAATTTTCTAAACAAAGATAGTCATTTGTGTGTTTTCAGTTAGAGATTTAGAGAAAGTTACAGGTTTTTTCCTTTGGTCAGTTTGGTATATTTAATTGGTAAGCCCATTTAGCAACAAAATTACATAGTTTTCATTTAGTAGAAAGTATTTGTTTATTTTGCTTTGGTTCTTCCTGATTCTAACACCTAAAAGTTTTACTCATAATTCAAGTTTTTTTTTCATTATGTAAGATTTTGTTTTATGAAGTATTATAATACTTTTAAAGCGCTTAGCACAGTGCCTGGCGCATAGTAAGCGCTCAATAAATGTTAGCTTTACTATCACATAAAATTTTATAAAAGTAAAGTATAAAATATTTTTATGTTTTTTCAAATTAAATTTTCAAAATGATGCATATTAATAAGATTTCATCATCTGCTAGTATAAAAAAGTCTGATTTCTCATTGCTGCTATTAATGGGGGCTGGAATAAAATGTTGTAAGTTACCATCAAGCAGTGGAGGACAGTATCTAATCACTGTCTCAGTCAGTGTCAAGTAAAATTCGTTTGGTTTGGAATTGTCCTGTCTGAGGGAGGCAGTGTCAGTAAGTGTCAGGGCAGTGTGCCATATTCCACTTCACCTGGGCATTGATCTCAACATTTGTGTGGGGAGTTGTTTTGTGTGCAACAGCATTATTTCCATCTTTTTTGTTGTTGTTGTTATTGTTGTTTTATGGGTTTCCTTTTTTGCTATGCAATGGTTTGCAAACACAGAATTAGTAAGTACTAATTTCATACTTAAGCAAGAACATATTTTAAAGCCCTTTATTAAGAACAGAGTTCCTTATTTATTTACAAATGTTTATTCTACCTGTTGAGGCAGTATGTGTTCTCGTTAGCTTATGTATGTGTGGTTTTGACCCTGTTGGGAAGCCTTCCTGGCTGTTGGAAGCTGTTTTCAGTACTGCACAGGGCTATTTGCTTTTCAAAGCCCACAGTTTAATCATAGCAGAAAAAAGATACAAAATGGATAAAACATGTTTGAGAAAGTGTGGCTAATTTGTGATGATTAAAACCAACTCTCTAGACTTTGAAGTTGTTTAACCTGCAAATGTGACATTGCTTTGGGGATGGGCTGGTTTGGGAGGTGGTAATGTCCTTGGCATGACAGATATTGACTGACTACAGCTTTCTGTATAACTCGCTTTGTGTAGTGTGAAGGGCATACAAAGATTGATGATTGAGCAAATATATTTTTCTTAAGGAAAAAATATCATTAAAGATACTAGTTTTTAAAGAAGCCATGTATGACAGACATATTTTGTTGAACTTGGATTTATAAAATGTCTGTATTTAGTACAGCATGGCTTATTATTTTAAAACTGATGTTTTAGAAAACAGCCTACTGAAAAATGAATACTAGCATAACTATTTGAGCTCAGCGTGAAGCTGTTTTCCACGGTACACATTTGGACTTTAACAGTTAGTGATGGACAGTCTAGTTGTCAGTTCCTTTTATGAGAGACCTCAGTGGTCCAGATTCGCCATTTAAGCAGTAGGTAGTCTGAACAAACATATGGTGAATTGAGAATACAAGCTACGTTGTGAGACGTGATGAGTCACAGTTTATTTGTTTATGTTAATATGTGAGGAGTCGACTTCAGTGAAGGATAGAGAGATACAGGCCTAGTAAAGGACTGGATTGGAGACACTGTTCTTGTGGCATTTGACTGATGGAAAAAGAAGTTCTTTTTTCCCCTCGGTCTGTTAAGTACTACCATTAGCTGTATTTCTATTTTACAAAGTTTATAGTGATTTATACTATTCAAATATACGCTCTCTCTGGGCTTTGTTGTTTGTCTGTCTATGTGTCTGTGGCTCTGTGGCTTTGAGGCAAAGTCTTATTGTACAGCCATTTTGATCAGGAATTCACCCTCCTTCCATGGGCTGGGGTTTCTGAGGCTTGGCTTTAGCTTTTGGTGCTAGAAATTGAGTCTAGGCCTTGTACATGCTAGACAAGTACTTTAACCCTGAGTGTGTTCTCCCAACTTTTTCCTTACTCTGTTTTTGTTTTTTTTTTTTTTTTTTAAGTTAGAGATAGAAGAAATGAAGAAGGAATATTTTCTGTTCTAGAGCTTAAACGTGCTGAAATTAAACAGCAGGGGAGGGTCCTCTTGGAATGGACACAGGAATGCTTGAATCTACGTTTTTGCCAGTTTGGGGTAGAAGCGATTATGTGAGACACTCGTGAGGGAGACACACATGAGGTATCCAGAAAATACCAGATTAGAAGACTGTATTGCCTTGGGCCCCAGAGTAATAATATGACTATATCTAAATATACAACGATCTGAGGGCTCATTTGGATTTGCTCAGCAGTTGATAACTATAGCATCTTGGAAGCCTAGAGTGTTCACATTGCATGGGGTTCTCTACTTGTCTTCTAAGTGTGCACTTAAGTCTTGCACCAGTCTTAGCCTTACTGTCCCTGGGCTCTGTAAAATATATACTGATTGAAAGGAAGATTTCCTAGGACTTCATTGCATTGAAATGCAGTAGTATCATAGTTGGAACAGTAAGCATTTACAATCTTGAAAGTGGAGAAAAAGGGAAATGTTATCTAGTGCCTCCTAATGTGTATATGATGTATGGGCAGTTAGTTAACGAGCTGTCTTGATGGATGCATTGTCTGGATTCTGAAAGGTCTCAGACACTAGTTGAGAGAAGAAACAAATCTTCCTAGGATTTAGACTCCTGGTTTGTGGGGTTGTGAATGGTGGTGTAGTGTATCAATTCTTGTGATACTCATCTGTGAACACAGTTTTCTTCATAGAATAAGAGAGCATAGTTGATGCGGTTTAAAAGGGATGATATTGACGTCGCTAAATACAGAATGGTAACTTGCAGTTGCTTTAAGAATTGAGTTTACCATTGTAGATAGCAGTGTGGACGAGACCATTGTCCTTTGTGCTGTCTGTGTGCTGTACACACAGTGTGCGTGGCTGGAGTGCTGCTGCTGCTGCTGCACTCAGGAAATAGTTACTGAATTTATACACTAATAGTATAAGACAGTGTAGGGAATGGGAAACTCTCTTGTTAATTGATTTCAGCTAATAAGTATAATTTTCCCTTCAGTCTGGAGTATACCTCAAGATTTTTTTTTTTTACAGCTTTCTCAATTATAGATCAATTACAGATCACAGTTGTATCATAGATTTCCCCCCATAAAATATCTGTTTTGCAATGGAAACCGTCACTTGACTAGACTGTCTTCATTTTTTTCTTCATCATTAAGATTGTTGGCTCTTTGGGTTGTCATGGGCACATCAAAAATTTTTGGGGGGAGAGGAGCTGGTATTTCAGTACTGTATGTGAATCTTCACAACTCCCTGAGATGTTAAAGAACTTGCAAGGCCATGTAGATGACAAGTGATAGAGCCAGAATTAAGTTACTTTGTAAGAGTGGTGTTCTGAATGTGAACTAGGAACAGTTTCTGAAAGCTGAAGTCATGACCCTAGTGAGTCATTTGCATAAAAATTAGCAGCCTTGATTCTGCAGATGCCAAGAATCTACTGAGCTGTCTTCTGAAGACATTGTGATAGAATTTATTCATTCATCCTGTATTTATTGAGTACTATCCTGAATATGGTTATATTCTAAGATCTAATGAAGACTGTAGCTGTTAACAAAGTTCCTACCTTTCACGGTGCTTACTTGGAGTGGAGGAAACAGATGTTTGGAACGTGCAGGCAAAGGAGAGAAATACTGCAGTCCTAGAAACAAAGAGTACAAAATCCAGGCAAGCTAATGAGATGAGCTGAAGAGTTCGTGTCTTACATGATTCAAGCAGAAAGACTGCACTGTCTCTTGGGGATTTTAAGATGGACACCTGAATGTCAGGGTGATAGTCCCTGCAATGATCTCGAGGGGAATTTTCGTTCGGGCCCAGGAAGCGTAGAAATGTAACAGTCACCTAGTGACAAACGAGCATCAGTGAAGTCAGCAGTGAAAGAGAGGGAGGGCATCTCAGAGCATCCAAAACCCTGAAAATGTACTCAGAGTGCGGTCAGGGCTTAGAGACGGCTTAGAGACGACGAGCACTGGCTACTTAGAGAGGGCCCTCCAGGCTTGCTTCCCAGGTTTTACGGTGCTGTTTCATTTTTAACTATGACTTTGCTTTGTAGAAAGTGTGCTGAATGAGGAAGGAATAAGAGGCAAGACTTAGAGTTTCAGCAAGGAAATAGGCATCGGGCTAGTGAATGAGAAGTAGGCAGATTTGGGGTGTTTTGGAAATACAGTTTACACAAGTTACTGTGTACACTTTGGGAAGAGAAAATTATCATGTACGGTTTGAGATCTGTATCATTTTGTGAATGGGTGACAGTAATCTACACTGGAAACTTGGGTTGAGGAAAAATACGAAGTTTACCTTGGGAATGTAAGCGCTGCTCCATGAGAAATGGTTGAGGAGCTCCTGCTGTCTGGTGGTCTCTGGTTCATGACAGCTTCTTGTAGCTAGTTTTGAAACCAGTTTGTTCCATCCGTATTTCTCATCCGACACATCTTCAGTCTTGGTAAGTAAAGCAGGCTCTCCTTCAGTCTGGAGTGTGTTCTCCTCTGTCTCTCCGCCATGCTTTGGGACCTTGTCTCCTAGGCATGCTAATAACGGGACTGGGGATCGCAGGCATCACCACTCGCCTTGCTCACCTCTTGCCATTTTGTCCAGCTTGTCTTCTCAGACCTGATTGTCATGCCTTCTGTAGCCACCTGATGTTGCAACACTGCTGCCACCATCACCATGATCATTATTGCATCCACATTCATATAGACTCCAGGCGACCTTCTCTAATCCCAGGCCTACCAAGTTAGGATGCATGCACTCAGACACAGTGGCTGCCTTAACCCTTAGATCTCTGTGTGGGTTGTGTCTCCCTGTAGTGCAAGAGAACGGGAGGCCTTCTTAGTGAGAGAATGGTATGGATAGTGAGCTCTTGGGGACAGGTGTGAAGACAGGAGGGGACAATGGAAGAAGGGTGTTAAAATACTAGAGTAAGCGGTGACATGATAAACTTAGAAGAGCTCCTCTTTGCGGTGCTGGCAGAGTTCTAAAGATTAAGTTGTAGTTGTACTTAATATTGTAGAATAGTAGTTCCCCAAACCCTGACCGTCCCTTCTAAAAACACTGGGGTGGGTTAGGGGAGAGATTCTATCTACCACCCCTGGAGTCCCCAAAATCCCCAAAGAAACAGTGAAGCTTCAACACTAATGATGCAGCAAGTAGCAGTGATTGCACAGGGACTGTGAAGTAGGAAGTCAGGAACTTGGTCGAGGTCTTCCGGATTTGTTGCTTGTGATTTTCTTTTAAACATTTGTTTAGTTTTACTCATGTATATGTTTGTGTGTCTAGAAGCTAATGTGCGCCCGTCTGTATGAGCCTGTGGAGGCCAGAGGGCATCAGGCTAGTGGAATTGGCGTTCCAGGCGGTTGTAAGCGTCCTGATCGTGGATGCTGAGACCCCAGCTCAGGTCCTCTCTAAGACCCGTATGTGATCTTAGCCCTGAGCTATTGCTTCAGCTCTGCTGCTGTGATGTTGAAAAGTCAGTTTAATGGCTGGGTTTAGTTCTTAATGTATAACTTGGTTGATGTCAGAAGGTTTTTTGTTTTGTTTATTTTTCCTGTTTGTAAGTTCTTTGGATTTAATGAAGGAAATAGCACAATGAAATAATTTTACCTGGAAACTTAATTATCTCCAGGGTAGGTTGTTGATAAAGAAGCCATGGAGTTGAAGCTCCACTTGGGACTGTGACTGTTGTTAGTTTGGGCATGGCTCTGAGCTTCTTCAGAAGTCTGGGAGCAGCCTGGGTATAGTGAGAGGGGACTGTTGGGCTTCACTCAGGTGCCAGCATCCGGGATTCAGTGCCATAACTAGCCAAGAAGCTTCTGTAGCTGGAACAACTTGCTATAAGTGTTTAAGGTGCTGGGTGTGAAGCTGCTCTTGGAACAGAAATAATTCATGGAATACTTACTTTTTTATTAGTTAAAATACTTTGTATGTGTACGTTTTTGTATCAGGGCACTTACATGCTGTGACACACATGTGGGGCCACTTGGATCCTAGAAATAGAACTTAGGTTCAGGCTTGGTGACACCTTTACCCAATGGGCCTGACCACAATGCCTTGGGATGCTTAAGTCACTTTTCCTTGGGGGTCCATGAAGAATTTAATTCACTGTTTGTTTAGCATCTCTTGTCAAATAAGAGGTCGGCATCTATTTAAAGTATATACGTGGAGTTCTCCTGAGGTGATCCAGAACTATAACATTTTCAATTGATTGTGGTCGTTTCTTTCTTTATGTGTAAAAATTGGGGTTGAAGACCAGATGTCTTCCTTATCAAAGTGTTGAAGGGGAAAAAAGAAGCGATGATGTTTGTTCGGTGTTGACTTGATTGTCGCGGACGCTTACTTGTATGTTCGCCATCTGTAGATCTTTTCTGCCGCCACCAGCAGTCATCTGAGTTTTCTCTTTTGCATGCTCAATTTTTGCCCTGATATTTTGGAAACCATTTTGTGTTATTATTTACAATTAGAAGATTACATTTTCAACCCCCCCCTTTGTCTCAAGGATCTCAAATATAATAACAGTATATTTTATGTCATGTTTCCTAAAAATAAATCTCTGTATGTTTTTATTCAGTGCTCTTCTTTTTTAAAGAACTTCCATTTTAAAGTTAAACTTCAAATAATCCTATTAAATATTTAAGAATTGGTAACATAGCTTGTAGTATATATTCTTTTCATCTTTCATAAACATTGCAACAAAATGAATAAAATGTGTTAGATTTATTGACTATTTAATCAGGATGAATGTGGAGGCTAAAATCCAAGTATTGTCTTCCTCTGCCACCCACAAATTCATTAGGGTTGGCCAGTGTCTAATTGAAGAAAAAGCCCTAACCATTCCTGTTTTATTGGCCAGATTTTTTTGGCAATACCAAATCATATACAATATTTAAAATACTTCTAAAACTAGAGGTTTTTTCTTGTACAGAACAGGTAGAAAAATATACACACGGAAAGTTATTGTAGAAAAAAGTCTTTTGTAGGGCATACTGATTTCTTTAAAGAGGCCAAAAGGATACTAAGTTTTGAAGGATAAACGGCTTCCAGTGAGGTGAGTTTAAGAGGAATGGAAAGGGAAGGGAAGGCAAGACTAAAGAGAACGTGGGCAAGCATTGGGGGAGTGAGGGCAGCGTGGGAGAGGTGAGGGACACAGACAACTCAGGATGGATGGGTGAGGGGTGCACAGACGACTGATAGATATCCCACAGGGAGAAGCATCCAGAAGGAGGCTGGAGAAAAGAGGTAGAGGAGAAGGTTATTGGGCACTCACGTTGTGAACATGGTTGTCTCTGCCTTGTGCAGTCCTGCCATTCAAGAACACTAGGAGTTAAAGAGATCCAAATTCTAACCCTAGTTCTTTGTGTTGCCTTGGAGAAAGAAGTCAGTTAACTTAGCTGGGGATCAGATTTCTTATCTGTAAAATGTAGACAGAGCAGGTGATCTTTAAGATCTAAAAGTGTTTGACTTTGGAGATGAATATCTGGCAAATACACTGTGGGTGGGCATTTTCATCTAGAGCTGACTTTAAGACTCTGTTTAGGCACAGAGATTGAGTGCCTGAGGTTAGGAGCCTTTTTCTGTCTTACCCACTGATGTTTCCCAAGCAGTTTGTGTAGTATTTGCCACAGTAGGCGCCCAGGAAATCTATGTTAGGAAATTACCATTTTAGTGCTTTATTATGGGAGCCACTCAGGACTTATAGCAAACTGTGTGATTGAGGGAGGGGGAAAAGTTTCTTATGGAAGAATCTCTTTTCTTTCTTATTTTGTCCTGGACTTAAGAAAATAACAGGCTGTAGCATTATTAAGGTCACACAATATTGAATGTCTAGACACAAATAAAAAGAGTAACAAGCCAATATACACTCGAGGTCAGTTCCCTTCCCAGTATCTTAGAGGAACTCTGAGGTGGCCAGCTTTCAGGTAGCCATCAGTGGAGTCTCTGTGAACACTTTGTTACAAAGGCGTTGGAAAGACAGTGAAAGGCATAGGCTGAGAGACAGTACCGTCATGTAGTGCTCTATATGAACGGCATAAACAAAGTATAGTATGTGTAGTACTCTCTTTTTTGGGAAAGGCATAGACTCGAACTCTTTTTTGAAATGGTTAGACCCAAAACTGAAACAGGAACAATATCTTCTTAAAGTCCCAGTACTAAAGTCATTATTTTCTGCTCAGTTATGCCTTTTTATTTATCTTCCAGTTTAAAATATGTTGGGTTGACCGATGTATCCATATTCAACAGGCTGAAGCAAAGCATTAAAACACGGGAGGAAGGAAGAGGCATTACTACATAGTTTGGCAACAAATGATTCAGTACATCTTTGACAGACAGAAGGGAGGAAGATAAACACGTGTAGAATATTAACTCTCCATTCTGAATCTCAAAATAATTTATATTTGTACCATCTGAAAATAGTTAATGAATGTGTCAAACACTTAAAACTAAATTTGTCCAATTTGCTTAGTAATTTTGAAATTTATATATGAATGACAAACCTCAGTAGTCTTAAAAAAGTATACCCATGTAACACGTCTGTTCCTGTATTGGGCCCCAGATTTGCTAGAGAGATATAGGGTCCTTATACTTTGAATGATTTTTAAGTCACTTCAATTTTTAAATCATACCTATATCAAATTTTTTAAATGTTGGGTTTGTAAAAATTGTAATGTTAAGAAATATGTATTAATAATAGACTTTTTCTAAAATGAATTTACAAAGAATAATATAAAATTTAAGATACTATGGCAAAGTGGGAATGATTGTTTTTTCTGTATACATTAATTGCAAATTAAAACAAAACACACAAACTTGCAGAATTTCTTAAAGGCATATTTGTATGCTCCAGTTTCACAGATATGCTCTTAATGAATCTGACAACAGTTTGTTTTATGAAACATCTCATTTGTTAAATTATTAACATAATTTATTGTAAAATAGCAATATGAAAATATAAAAAAGATAATCAAAATATTAAATTTTAGACTAGAACGTTTGTTGAAAATCAGAGTCCAATTTGCAGTGAGTTGAATATTAGGCCATTTTAAAATGTTTTAGATTGCCAACTCCAGAAGATGGATACCAATTTCATTCCTGATGGCAATGAATTTCCTTCTTCTGAATTTTCTTATTAGGTGCACTAGGCCTTCCAATGAGGGGGATGAGCAACAATACCCCTCAGTTAAACCGCAGCTTATCACAAGGCACTCAGTTACCGAGCCACGTCACGCCAACAACAGGGGTACCAACAATGTCACTTCACACGCCTCCATCTCCAAGCAGGTATTTATTAATGGACCAGAATATTTTCAGACTGTATTTTTGTAGAGTAAGCGAGCTTTAATTTTTTAATATGGTAATTAGTTACTTGATTTTCTGGTTCAGTGCCTTGCACTAAGAAAACAGTTCCTATGCTCATTTTATTTCGTTGCAAAGTGATAAGTACAGTGTAGTGTTTTGCTCTTGAAGCTATATGCTAGTTATCATCTGAATGGAGCAAGGTTTAATCACCTCCTGGGGAGCTTTTTCAAAAGATATATACATATCTTTATATACAAAAGATATATACATATATCTTCCTCAATGATGTTCAGTTAAAAATGACCCCCAAATTACTGTATTCTTTGCTTGCTCCCTTACCACACATTTGTTTGTTAGAGTAAAGTAAAACAGATAATATATTATTACTATCAGTATGAATTTTGAATGAAATTATTTTAGATATATGTGGGAAACATTTATAATTTATGTCATAGTAGTCCCAGTAGCTCTCGTCTGTGATGGTACCTTTTTTAGTTCCACTATAAAATTAGGAATACAATTGAAATGTGTATTTGGAATTCTAGGGATTAGAGCAATTGATTATTTATAGAGAATTTTAATGAGTGATTGTAGAGAGCTTATGTAGTGTGATGGACTTCTTTTTCAGGGGTATTTTGCCTATGAATCCTAGGAATATGATGAACCACTCCCAGGTTGGTCAGGGCATTGGAATTCCTAGCAGGACAAATAGCATGAGCAGTTCAGGGTTAGGTAGCCCCAACAGAAGCTCGCCAAGCATAATATGTATGCCAAAGCAGCAGCCTTCTCGACAGCCTTTTACTGTGAACAGGTAAGATGTTTATTGATCTGCATATAATTGTCTCTGGGGTGCCCTCAGGTTTGCCTTTTCATATCTGACCCTCTGTTTCTGAGCTGTGGTTTCTGTGTCACAGGTGTGTTTATCATATAACCCATCACAATCCTTAACCTTCCCGACTGAGAACATGTTCTTAGAAAGAGGTTATTTTACAAAGCACGTTAAGTCTTGAGTTGATGGTAGAATCAGAAAGGGAGTGTTCCTGGGCTGTCACCAGGCACAACTCTCTTGCTTTACCCTTGCATTTGTTACTAAGTCCAGTCTGTCTAGCTGAGTGCTAAGAGCTGTGGGTTGATGAGCATGACCAGAGGGGGGCGTGCTTGTTTGTTGCTGCGTGCTCTATTATGCATAGTTTAGTTGTTTAGATGCCTTCTGAGCTGAAACACTTTGGTGCTTACTAAGGAAAGACTTCACAATTATATTTAGACTATTTTAAAACAGTACTCTTTTAAATTTGTGTCTGGAGTTTCAAACAAAAAGCTGGTGTGTTTTTTTTTTCTTCCTTCCATTTTGTGCTATCCATTGCATGTACTGTACAAACAAGAACAATGATTGATTTTGCGTGTATGTTGAAGTGTTTGGGGTAACGAGAGTTACATCTGAAACGTAGGCTTTCTTGCAAAAGCAACATAGTAAGTTTGAATCGTGTCATTTTATGTTTATACTTAATTTTTATGAAAAACTACACAGTGAAAGGACCTTCATTATTTGTTGCTTCCCCCATTCATCTCTGTCAGTTTCTTCTATCCGCTGTCAAATCTGCACTAACGTCAGTGCTTGGCACGCTTTCTGTTCCACCGTTATTCCAGAAATTCCATTATGCTATGTGGGTTCTACATCCCTGAGTTTTTAAGGAACTGTTTACAGCACGTTGCTGCTGCTCTTACCCTCTCCCCCCCCCCCCTTTTTTTTTTTTTTTTTTTTAAATAGCTTCTTAACTGTATTGCTTGGGCCTTATTGCATCTGTCTGCATCCTTGTTCATTGAATATTTTTAAGTTTCACTTTTATTTTTCACATTTTAATTATTCAGAAAATACTTTGCATAAAAAATGTCACTGTAATAAAACTTTTAATTCCTGCTTATTTGTGCTATTGATATTTATATGAAATGGCTTCATTTGAATTCTGAATCCATGTTTGAGGTACCTACACCACCAACAGCTCTAGTGTAATAGGAAAAAAAAATATTTATTTAAACTCACCTACTCTGCTCTGGAATGCTGGTTCACTAGCTGCATAGCTTATCAAAAGATGGCTAGTTGTACAGACTTAAGCAGAATAGTTAGAGCTGTCACCTTCCAGTGCTTGGCCCGCTCTCCCCCGGCATGCTGACCTACCAGAAGACTGAGATGATGTCTAGTTTCCTTGTGGAATCCTCATTAATGACCCTCCCTTACAGCCTTAGTTATTGGCCTTTTCTGAGTGCAATTTCTTTCCTTCTTTCTTTCTTTGTTTTTGTTTTTGCTTTTGTTTTGTCCTGATTAGGTTTGTGCAAATAGAAAAAGGGCATTAAATGTAATTATTTGCAGAAATTGAGTTGTACATTATTTCAAAATTAGAAGTACTATAGAAAGATTTTTCTATTAAGTAGATAAAAACTATAATCTTCCTTCCTACCTTCCTTCCTTCCTTCCTTCCTTCCTTCCTTCCTTCCTTCCTACTTTCCTTCCTACTTTCCTATCTTCCTACCTATCTGAAATGATGTGTTTAGAACCCTGAATTCAGTTTTCTGTTTTTAAAGTACCCTGGTCGGTTTAACTCAGGTTAAGTGCAGGATGAATAAGACATGAACTCATGGGAGTGAGTAGTTGGGAAAGAGAGGCTGTAAAGAGAAGACTTAACACTGAAAAGCAAGCTTGACCAGTCAGGGAAGAAAAAGCAAGTGTTGGCACAGGGGTGGGGTAATCTTAAACCTACCTGCATTCCCAGGGAAGTGCACTTACCCAGCAAGGAAGTAAGTAGCACACTGAGGACATAAAATGGTACCCTTAAACTCTGTTCTTCAACATTCATAAATACCTTTCGTTTTTGTTTTAAAAATTAATTTATTTAAACTTTGGTTCTTTCTTGTTATTGAAGAATTTTAGAGAAGTTTTTAAATAAAAATGAAGATTATACTCTCAAATTAGCATTGGTTTTGAAACATATTGTTATTTTATATGAGGAGACCAAAAGTATATACTTTTGTTTTTCTTCAACTCTAAGTTAGTGTTCTTACTGTATATCTAAAATTATTTTCTATGTACCCAGTATGTCTGGATTTGGAATGAACAGGAATCAGGCATTTGGAATGAATAACTCCTTATCAAGTAACATTTTTAATGGAACAGGTAAGCTAACTCGAGCTAGTACCCTACTAAAGTACAGTAGAGTTCTGAAATACAAGCAGTTTAACATACTGGTCTCTAAATACTAACAGGTTTGACTGTTTCAAATAGTAGGATTTAATATAATGAGAAACTGCCAGGGACAAGACTCCGCTAAGCAGCTAGAACAATTTAATACCCTCCCCCCCCCCCCACTACTTGGCCTTGTAATGTATTCTTTGTTGTAACATCATTTTTTTTAAATATGTAAAAAGAGTAAATAACTTAGTGTATTTCTGCCTCAGAATCTTGGTTGATTTTTAATTTTTCTTCAAAACGTTTCCTACCCTTAGCCTGTCCCTGAGAACAAGAGTATATGTAGACTTATGTTGGTGACAAGGCATTTCTGACTGCAGAGGCTCAGATTGAAGAGAGTCTACCATAGGGAGCACTTACCATCTTCAAAATATATTTAAGAAAAACTTTCACATTTAATCCTTACAAACTTTGATCCAGTATTATTTATTAGATTAAGCAAGCTACCTGGAAAGTAACCTGATTTTTGGCAAAACCTAAAGTCTGTTGATTTCTTTTTCCAACTGCTCAGACAGAAGAAAACAGGGAGTGGTGGTGTTGGTTGCTTTGCCTCTGTCGATGAAAAGAAGGGATGTTGCCATGATTGAAGGGGCAGATAAGTAAGCAGGGCTATTCGGTGGCATAGAGGTGAAGGCGGCAGGTGGGAGAACAGTCTGTGCAGTAGAGCATGCATCAGACACCTCGGGAGACGTGACAGGAAGCGTGGGAAAGCCATAGGCTTTTGACTTGAGTGCTGAGCTGGTTTGTTGAATGGCTGAAGCCAAGATTAAAACCACTGAAAGAAATGGAAGATTTTAGGCATTTAAATATTATAGTTTTCTGGGTGTGATTTCTAAAACATACCAACTTTGTAGTTCTTACAACAAATTTGTATAATTCATTGCTTTTAAGGTGTATACTTTTTCATACTTGAAATGTGAAATTGTTATGAAAGGCTACTCACATCTCAACTGAATGATGTTTTTAGATACTGCTATGAAGTTCTTAGGTTTTTATGCTGAAGAAATTATTTCCAAGACTTAAATTTACATTTGGGAAATTATAAATTGCTGGTTAAATTATATTCTCACCTAATACATGAAAATTTTAAATTGGAAGACTTAAGGATGTGTATTAAAAGTTATTTTTTACTTAGAGAAAAATTAGAAATAATAATTTTAATTTGAGATATATACTTTAATTAAAACGGTAAAATTTTTCCTTTCTTTTGCTTTATCCATATTGCATTTTAATGGAAAAATTCATGGTTTTTAAAATAATTTTTATGAAATGGTTTCTCTTCACCTTTACCCTTGTGATTTTAAATTATTACCTTCCTTTGTGTGTTAATAAAGTCTTTCTTATTAACTAAGTTAATATTAGGATAGACAATAATTGAGATTCTTTTAATTGAAAAATTTTGAGAATAATCAGAATTAATTGGAAAATGGCCCCCATACTATAATGTTTATAAAACAAGGAGAAGCATAGATTAAAGAAAAAATTATAGGGCAAATTTTAGGTAGAAAATTAAGTGATTCAAAATTAGAGTTCAAGTTTAACACTAAAAGTTGAGAGAAAAACGATTACAATAGGTAAAATACGGAAGTTAAGTTAAAATGTTTGTTTCTAATGGTAGCAGTCTAATTCAAAATGCATAAAATCTTTATTCAGTGTATTTATTGAGCGCCTACTGTGTAACAGGTAATATAAGCTTGCAGGTTTGGGCATTCCTATATTTCCCACCTGCTCCAGAGACATAGGAGTTCGTCCTTGCATGTAGCTAACATATGCCTACATGTATACACATTTTTATCTCCAACTAGTAGGGTACAAGACAGAAGTCCTCAGGGGTTGTCTGCTCACTGTTTGCCTCAAAGTCTTTCTGGACATTTGTAAGAGGCAATGGCTTCGTATCTTATTGTTGAAGCTCTAGGTAACCCAGATATAGCTCCATCCATCCAGTTCTAATGGAAAGATGAGCCTGATTCTTGTTCCCTAGCAAGGTGTAATTCTTCATTCCCCCTTCCACTGGGGGAAATCGTGTACAGCCTCACTTGGTATTTCTGAAGTCTCTAGAATTGGTGTGTTCAGGTGCGGGCTGCATATTGCTTCCCTTAGTAACACAGAGTCAGCCCACAGTGTGTCTAACCCCTCTTGTCTATCTGTTACACCACTCTGCATTAGTAAGGAAGAAGATATTTGTTTCAAATTATAACGTAATCTTTATACTCTCATTTTCAGTGTTGGTGGAGTCAGTAATGATTATTATTTCTTATTGTTTAGATGGCAGTGAAAATGTGACAGGGTTGGACCTTTCAGATTTCCCAGCGTTAGCAGACCGAAATAGAAGGGAAGGAAGTGGTAACCCAACCCCGTTAATAAACCCCTTGGCCGGAAGAGCACCTTACGGTAATTAGATTTTCAGTCTTCACGCGTGTGCACACCTAACGTGTCTCTGTGTGTGCTTACGTTGTCAAATTAGGCTGGTGTTGTTTTGTCAGAAGTCATATTTGAAAACTTTTCCCCATATATCCATGACAACAAAGTTCAGTGGTGAAATTTTGTAAAACCTTCATTACTATTCAGAAATACTTCATTAATATTCAGAAATCATTTATTCTGTTCTCCATGCTTTAGTTTGCTGTGATTACTTTTGTGGTTTGGCTTTTCTTAGGTGACCCCACATTTTTCAAGGACATAGTCCCTAGTGACTAATAGCAACTGTGCATTGAGGTGTTTCTCTACATTCACACTGTTGACAGGGGACCTGGATAATTCTCTTCAGAGAGCATGGGGTGTGATGGCATCTTGTTCATACAGAATATTTAATACATTTTCAGCTTTAGCCTACCACACCAACACAGCCATTGTGACACAAGTTTCTAGACATTAGCAAATGTCCTCTTGTAAAGATGGTCCCTTTTGAGAACCAGTGCTTACGATTTTATATTTTTACAGATTCTCGACCATCATTAATATCCCTAATTATTCTTTTTTTATAGTCTCTAGTAAGTTATTTTAGTAGTAGAGCTGAATAAAAATGTTAAGTGAGAGCCATATGCGATAACAGTTGAGACATAAAAATTTAGACATACAAAATTTGTGCTGTCAAGGTGGCCTTACCATGTCTGCGACATCATTGTTTCTTGAGGGTGAGACCTGATAGTATCAAGGCAGTAATTAGATGAGTTAATTCATCCAGTACCTTAAAATAGACCTCCTATTTTCCCCTTATCAGTCAAGGGTTTCGGCTTCAGTACTTCCTGGATATGAATAAAAGTAATGTGTGGAGGGGGAAACTTTATTGATCGTATTTTAAAGTTTCCAGTAACAAAATGTTGCCCTGGAAGTTGAGTAACTAGCTACTTGATTCTCAGTTCAGATGCTAATGTTTTTAACCTTTCCTCATAGGTCCTTTTTTTCATCCCTTTAAAATTCCCGTTGCTCTTCTCCCTGGACCATCTCTAGTTTCTCCATTCCGTTCTCCAATAAGGGCCCGACTAATGACAAGTATAGTGGGAAGATTATTTCCCAGGTCTTGCATGTTTTACATCTGTAACATGGAGTCCAAGAAAATGAGAAATAAAGTGGAATTGTTTTATAATTGGTTGCAATTTGCTCACTCTGTAAGTCACTTTTAAGTAGAATACTGACTTTTTAAAATTTTACTGTGTTCGTTTTTATTTCACAGCTAATGTGTTTATGGCATCTAGGCTGATATTTAAAGCTAGCCTGTAAGCCAACATTTTGGATACTATTACCATTACCAAATCCTACCTTAAGCACTTAATATAACATTAGATTAGAATTGCAGGATAACCATTTGTTTTTCTTGTATTGCTTTATATGTTGATTTTTTTTTTTCAGGAGTAAATCAAAATTTCATTCTTTATCATTATCCTGAATACTAATTCTTGAATTATTATTTCATATGCTTTAAAGAAAACTTTTGGTGTATTATCATGAGCAAAGTTAACTTTTTATATAATTTGTACACCAGTATTGTAGATCTGATTAACTTTTCCTGGATTATTTTCATTACATAGTTGGAATGGTAACAAAACCTGCAAATGAGCAATCCCAGGACTTCTCAATACACAATGAAGACTTCCCAGCATTACCTGGCTCCAGCTATAAAGACCCAACGTCAAGTAATGACGACAGCAAATCTGTAAGTCGCTGAGAATCATGTATGTGTGTAGTTCCCCCCCCTCCCCCTTTAGACTTGTCTCACATTAACAGTTACTTACTAGATACTACTACGGAGCTATTTATTTTGAACACTGTAATAATCTTAACTTCTGAAGAATGTGGAAAGCTTTGTAACTAGAAGATAGTCTATTTTTTCCTATTTCATATAGGTTTGCAAATTTCTGTTGAACTTGTCAGTTAATTTAGACTTTTATTGTAGTCCCTGTCAGCTGGATCCCATGAAGTTTGATAATATAGACTTCTAAGGAGCTGTGTTTTTCTTGAGTAAGTTTTCTCCTTGAAGAATTTTTATACACATTTTTATACCTGTGTTGATTCAGCCAACTCAGCTTCTTCCTGATTTAATAAGGGCATTGATTTCTTCTACCATTCACTGCAAGTAGCTTTTTTTTTTTTTTTTTTTTGTATGTGTGATGGGGTATTAATAAGCGAAATAGTAAAGAAGATTGTGGGTAAGAATGGAAATCTGTGACTTTTAAAAGTTCATACATTCCTGATTTATCTCCGAGGTCATTTTGGAAATATTTTAAGTGTGGGTAGTACATGTACTTTCTCTCTTACAGAAGTTTTGATGGTGTTAGCTAAAGTGTATGTCCCCCAAACATAAAAACCCTTAGAAAGAAAAAGAAAAATCCCTGTGAGATTAAAAAAAAAAGGACTCATTGTTTTTTGTAGATTGCTTGTCCTTTAAATACTCAAGTGTAGACATTATTTATTTGGTTACCGTGAGGCAGTTATAGGAACAAAATTTTTGAGTAGAAAACAGGTAATTACTACCATTTAAATAGTGAAAAACTAGTATAGCGTTGATACATTTAAACTTGGTTTTTTAACACATTTTAATGTCACACTTTTCTTTTTTCCATGCTAGAATTTGAATACATCAGGAAAGACAACTTCAAGTACAGATGGGCCCAAATTCCCTGGAGATAAAAGTTCAACGACACAAAACAATAATCAGCAGAAAAAGGGGATCCAGGTGTTACCTGATGGTGGGACTCCATAAATATGTCAGCTATTTTAAAGTACATTTTCTCTACTTTCCCTAATGTAAAATAGAGATGACTATGTTTTTCTTAACCAGGCCGGGTTACTAACATTCCTCAAGGGATGGTGACGGACCAATTTGGAATGATCGGCCTGTTAACATTTATCAGGGCAGCAGAGACCGACCCAGGAATGGTACATCTCGCTTTAGGAAGTGACTTAACAACATTAGGCCTCAATCTGAACTCTCCTGAGTAAGTTTTTTCTTTCATGTTTCTACATAAACTTGTAGCATTTAGTAGATAGTCAAACTGTTACTTTTTGTTGTTGTTGTTGTTGAAGACAGAATAACCCGGGCGGGCATTGTGGGCCTCATAATACACCCTTGGTTACTCTGCACAGCGTCAGATTGTAGTTAATCTCACCATGGCGTGCCACTGTCTGCCACCATTCGCTCTTCCCTTCTTAGCTCGTGGGTCATTTCTTGTATAATAATAAGTACTATTCTTCAAGGCTCTGTCTACAAGGAATTCAGGTCCATCCCTAAGCCACATCTCTATCTTGTCGTTATTAGGAACTATAACCTCTTCCTAAGGTTACCATTTTCCCTTCTTTCTAGCCGTCACCGTTTGCACTGCCATGAGTTCTTCTGCGTCATTTGACTCTTTTGGGACTTTTCATCCATTAATTCCTGTACTTTGCTCCTTATTCTTATCTCTTCCACTTCTTTCCAGTACATTTTACGGTCAGTTATAATTGCTGACTTATGCAACTTTGACGATTTTGCGCTGTCTCACTTCCCATCATACTTGGTGTCCTAAAGTCTGTAGTCATTGTTGTATCTGCTTGTTTTATTGACCTTTCTGCTTGCTGAACTGTGGAAAAGCACACAGTTCCATCATCTACGTTTGCTTTACACCCCTGCCCAGGGACTTCGAAGTTGAGTCCTTAAATTGCAGGCATTCTCATACCTGATATGCATAGTCCATTTGCTTTCAGGTGTATTTTTATTTTGTTTGCTTGTCCTGTATTTTTGCAGCTGTTATCCTATGTGACTATATTGTATTTCATCAAGCACCTAATGTCTTCACTCTCAAATAATGACCTGGCTTTTGTTTCTGCTTTACAAAGAAAGATGGAAACAAATAGAAGAGGACATCCACCCGGTCCTGCCACCAAATGTAATGACCTGCCACCAATCTGAGTCTGATAACGTCTGTGCCAGAGTATTTGGTCCCTGCTTCCTACTTTCTGAAAACTCAGGAGTGCAAATCCTAACTTCTTCTCCTCTCTCTGCTAGTGGCATCCAAACTAGTGTTATGCACACACGTCAGGCGAGCACTCTACCCCTGAACTACATCCTCAGCCCCAGGCCTGGCGTAACCCAGGGTAGCTCTTCTTAACTAAGTCCTGCTTCTGCCTAAGTGATATCGCCGGCATGTGTATTTCCAACCAACTCAGAACACTTCTGTTTTGCCATTTCTAGTCACATAGATATAAATTTATTTCTCTGTTAGTGGCAACATACTTTATCTTGGTTCAAGCTCCTGAGTTACTGTCACACGTTTAATTCATTTTTCTAAGCAAAACATTTCAAATGAATTATTGTAATGTTTCTAATTTGTCTTTTCTTGTTCTATTAAACCATTTTTGTTAGGACCCTGCTCCTGCCACTCTACCAAACTGTTCAGCTAGGTTACCAAGAGACCTGAATTGAGTGGACCACAATATGCCTTTCCCTCGGTGCACATTCTTCATTCTCTTGGTGCCATTCTTGCCCGACCACCTCGGCTCATCCCTCTCAGTTTCCCTTGCTGATACCTCCTGCCCTTTGTGTTTATTCCCTTGATGATCTTCTCTAGTCGTGTGCTTTTAAGGACCGTGTAGGTTGAAGATTACGGACTTCTCTCCTGAACCTGAGATTTTGGATACCATTACCAAAAATAGTCTCTTAAGTGACCCTGTCACAGTCTACACTGTCTATGCTTTTTGGTCTCAATCGATACTTGCAGAAACTCAACATCTTCCTTAGTTCCCTCCTTCCTTCTTCCTTAGATGCAGCCCTCTCAAGTAGACAGACTCCAGTCACAGCTTCACTAAATTGCTGCTCCCTGCTTTGTGCCTGAATATTTTGTCAGCAGATGACCAAGCAGGGAGCCTTGGTTTCCCCTCCCCCTTTCTTTACAGCTTTATGTAGACTCAAGGTAATTCTTTCTGAGTAGGCTATCTCTGTGCTTAATGCCAAGTGCAGACTGGGTCCCCATTCTAATTCAGCCCTCTGATGCTTCATGCCACTCTGTTTCTCCTAACTCAACCTCAGCTGCTGCTTTATTTTCCTTTGTGCATTGTTGTGGTTTCACTGGCCACCGCCTTCTACTTCTCGTGTCAAGGTGTCTCTGTCTTACTTTTCCTAGTATTTCCCTTGACTAGCACAGTGTTTAACCAGATTTATCTGTGAGTATGTCTCTCATACCCTTTAATATTGGTGTAAATCTAAACTTGTCAAATCTGAGTTAAACTGACTACCTCACTTAATTATAGAACTCTCCCTGCACGAACTGTTGCTTATCTGTTATGCTAATTACCTGCCAGCATTCAGTCCACCGTATATACGTAAACAGAAAGTAAGTTTTGTGGTATCAGCGGTCTTTGTTTTGCTCACTTAACTGTGTGTAGTGTACCTACAAAAGTTCCAGGTGTATCCAGGTGTATACGGTAAGCACTCACGTAAATGCTTAGTATAAAATCTTGCTCCCAGTGCTTACAAATTTGGGTGAGGTGTACATGAACATAATTTAATTGGAGAACAGTATGTAAATGAATTCAGAGCATTGTTGAGTGTAGCTAATTGAAAGTAGCACATCTAAATTATGTCGCTAAGTTTACTTTCATCTGTTATGCTGTCTCTTGTATTGGTTTGTATTGGTGGAGTACTGAAGGGACCAGTTCTGTTTATGTCTCTGCTATAAACAGAGGGAACCAGGAATGATGTCTTCTTTTTATTTGAAGCCTGTTTTTTCTTGTTTTCTTGAAATTAAGTTACGCATTTTATTACCTCGTTCTTTAAAGTGGCTTCTTTTTTTGCCTCCTGTTCAGAAATCTCTATCCCAAATTCGCATCACCCTGGGCATCCTCTCCTTGTCGACCTCAGGACATAGGTAGGAGAATCCATTTGTGTTTAGAGTCTTTTAAAAATGTTTTCTAAGAATCGGTTAATAAGAATTTTTTTTTTTAATTATGCAGACTTCCATGTTCCATCTGAATATTTAACGAACATTCACATTAGGGACAAGGTGAGTATAGCTTATTCTTAGCATGGATCTATTTACTTTCTTGCTGCCTTTTTGTTTTGTTTTTTAGTTCAGGCAGCATGATACTCTAGTATCAATCTTTGGGATTGCTTTTGGTTGCCAATTCAGTTATGTGTAACAATTTTATTTCTAGTTTTGTTAATAATATCCATGGTTTGGGTCTTATTTTTTTAAACCAAACAATGTTAGGGCTGATGATATTTCCTATAATTATTCATTGTAACCACAGTTACCATAATTGATGACAATAAACTAACTTGGAAAGTTTGGTCATTATTCTCGACATTCTCATTTTATGCCTTTACCCATAAGGAAGCTTTTACTGCCTTACAAACTTGTCGAGGTAAAGTTTCTAATGGGACAACCTACAAACCCTTTTGAAGTTAGCCTCCACACACTGCATTGGCCTAAGTGTTCCAGAATCTTTTCTTAGAGCAGTTTGAGAATGTCCTGTATCCACAAGTACCACCTGAGCAGGGGAAGGTATTGGGGGCAAGAACCTGCACTGGCCTTACCTGAGAAGCCAAGTGACGAGGGGATGCTTTGTCTTCAGATGCTTGATGTCAGGGTGAGAGTTTCAGCTTATGGCACCTAGGTGTAGTTCTCAGTTTTATAGGCTGTTTCTACCCGGTGTAGGGAAGTGGGGAAAAGTTCTCTTAGGCATCCTTTTAGAGAATAGAGCGTTGTCTCTATGATTTTTATACTTATCCTCTGTGATGTGCTGGAAATCGCAGAATGACTTGCGAATCACTGTGCATATAGATTCAGCTAGCACTCACAAACCTGAATAACTGACCATGGGGTGGATACTTACACTCTCGTTCCTGTAATTTAGGATTAGTGTTCAATACATAACCTTATTCGTGTAGATGATGAGACACTTGAAAACTCTTCCCTCCCTTACTGCATAATTATGAAATGACACTTGTCTATGCTAAGTGAAGATTTCTGTTATCCTTCCAATTTTTATTTTGTGGAAGCAATTGTGTTTTGAAATTTTTACATTTGTTTTACTATTCAGAACAATCTATTTGTCTTTCGTAGCTGGCTGCAATCAAGCTTGGCCGATATGGAGAAGACCTCCTCTTCTATCTCTATTACATGAATGGAGGAGATGTGTTACAACTCTTAGCTGCAGTAGAGCTGTATGTTCAGAATATCTTATCACTTTCTTTCCTAGCATACGGTGGATGGTCTGAAGTTTTCTTGATATGATGCTGGCTATATATATAGTCTTTTGTCTTTATTGCAAATTGTCCTTCCCACAAAACTTAAGTTGTTGACTTGTGAAGTGCTTGCCTGTCATTCCCTGGTCATCAGAACAACAGCAGAAGTGCAAAGGATAGAATTTAGTTATTTTTGTATTTGGTGAAAAGGGTTTTGTTCATATTGAAAGCATATTACAGCTATATAATCACTATAGCATAGTGAGAATTTTAACTTATGCCAACTGTATGAAGTGGCATGCTTGGTGGGTTGGAGCTTTTGAATGTGTTGTCTTATAGAACTATAGATGTTTATGATGAATAGACACAAAATCTCATTATTTAATATGGGTCAGGTAATTATTATATAGATATGACCCTGCGTATTTGTCAGGTTTTAAAATTTCTCAATTGAGGACTTTACCTTTTGTGTCCCCACCCCCCCCCAATTTTCCTCTCATGTTTTTGAAATGAGGATGAACACCTTTTCCTTTTACCCTAGCCATAAATAAATAAATAAATAAATAAATAAATAAATAAATAAAGGCATCGTTTCTCTCATCCATCCCTAATTGGCTTTTGTGTCATGTGCTTTATGTCTGAACTACCAAACTGTAGGGCAGCGTGTGTTTACGTAGAGGTCCATCATCTTGGGACATCTGCTCCTTTGGGTATTGCCGCCCCAGTTTATAAGTGCTATAGAACATCTGCCTGGATTCTCACATATGCTCTTAGAGGGTTTGATGGTTATGATTTAAATTTAACATTGCACTTCACCGAATGGATATTCTATTGTCACCGTAGCAGTAACATTGTGTGAATTTAAGCAGTCAGTTCAAATTGGCTTTGTACCTGGTCACTCACCTAGTAATACAAATCACGATAGTTGTTTTACTGAGCTTCAGCTTGACTTTCTATCATTTGCTCAGTACGTTTTATCTTTCTTCTGTCTGCCCAAGTTTTATTATTTCACTCATGTAACTTTTTAAGTATTTTTGTCTACGTGAAGTTTATTTAACCTAATAAAAGCAAGTATGCTAAAGAATGTGCTTTTAGGACAAGAGAAATTATCTTACTGTGTTTGAGTAAAGCTGTACTTAATAGCAGAGCCAGATAAAGACACTTCCATTATATGTAGTCTATGTATAATTTTTCTGAGAAAAGGTTTACCACGTGTGTAAAGTATTTAACATGGGTCATAGGAAGAATTCACTGTCTTTCTCTTTTAACAATTGAAGCTTTAACCGAGATTGGAGATACCACAAAGAAGAACGGGTGTGGATTACCAGAGCGCCAGGCATGGAGCCCACGATGAAAACCAACACCTATGAGAGGGGAACGTATTACTTCTTTGACTGTCTTAACTGGAGGAAAGTAGCTAAGGTATATTCCATGTGCAAAATGGATGCATATTTATAGTCGTTAAAAGAGTCCTTTGCTTAGTAATATGTAACAATATGTCTGGTCCAGTAATGTGTCTTTGCCAAGCCTCATAGGAGTGTCCAGTAATTGTTCATTTCACGAATAGGAAATTTATTAAATTTGGTAAGAGGTTTTTATTAAATGAGTAAGATTTGTTAACATTTGAAACATTTTTATGACTGCTAAATTACTGGTTACTCTTTTTTTTTGTTTGTTTGTTTTGTTTTTGTTTGTTTGTTTTTCTCGAGACAGGGTTTCTCTGTAGCTTTGGAGCCTGTCCTGGCACTTGCTCTGAAGATCAGGATGTCCTTGAACTCACAGAGATCCTCCTGCCTCTGCCTCCCGAGTGCTGGGATTAAAGGCATGCACCACCAATGCCTGGTTCTGGAGTTACTCCTACAATCCCAGTCACATATTTTCATGTTCTTGTAACTTTACACAGAATGAGACATTTTATGTGAAGGCACTTTTCAGGGACAGATTATCTAATGCAGGAGAATTGCAGATGCTCACCATTGCTTCTCCTAGGAGTGCACAATGAGGGGGAATAGTGTAAGAATGGTTCATTATTTTGTAACTTTGTTTTTCAAAATCATCTTGTCCCCTTGTGCATTGTATCAGTTTCCATACTTTACAGTGTGTGTGCGCCTAGTGTTTTACTCAGTCAGCTTGATGCCAAATATAACCCACATTTATCGTCAGGGAGCTCCATTTCTCTGAATGTAATTTCTGTCAGTGATTTTTAGTACTACAAAAGCATGAGATAATCTTTAAAATAAATTTAAACAGAAGAAAAGTATTTCTGATGAATTAGTTGTTTAGGCAGTATTTTAGCTATTGCTTTCTGGTGATTTTTTTTTTCAATGTACTAAAATGTCTTACATTTTAACGTAGTATGAAGTGTTACCAGATATAAACCGTAGAAAGGTTTGGCCTTCTAGAAGTTCTTATAACACGTAGAGAGCTTGAACGGGCTTAATCCAATAGAAAATACAGAAGAGGTTAAGTTTTTTGGTTTGTTTTTTGGTTTCTCAGTGGTAAATGTGATTAGTGGTTAGCCCTTAGACTGTGTCAGTCATTTCAACACCTACAATTTATGGAAACGTTTTAATTTCATAGTCTGTGTTCTTTATTTACCATTTCAGTTAAATAGAATTAATTAAATTAATTTAAAGTAGAATATTTTAAAGTAGGGTTTTTTTTTTTTTTTTTTTTTTTTTTGTCTAAGTTTTTGGTTTGTTTTGTTTTTTCCTTTTTGTTCCTTAAAGAGTGTAAGAGAAACATAGAATTTAACTTGTGTCTCTATGTTAACCTTGTACGGGTTTCTTTTCTATGGCTCTGTCCTTTTTTTCAAAATGGATGTCATGAAGGTTGAATGAAATTATGTATGTACACATCCATACCCTGAATAAAGGGTTTGCTTGGCACCCATGTTACATGTGTGTGTTAGCAGTTCTGATACTTTTATCATTGTTGTTCTTCCAAACATGGAAAATTTGCTATTGACAGTTTCTTGGTTAAATTGTGGTTCTCCGGCTTTAGCTTGTTTGAGGATTCCCTGGGGAACTGTTTAAACAAATGGCAGAGCCCTGTTCCTGCTGTGTGTGATGCAGTCAGATCTGTGGGTGGAGTCTAACAGTTGGTACTTGTAGAAAGTTACTCTAGAGAGGATGCTGTATCTGGTCCAAGGCCATACTCCTAAATGAGGTGATGTTATAGGGACGAGAGCCAGAGTTTGTTTCTACATTCATATTGAAGCTTTATGCTCAATAATTTGAATTCTAAGTGCATGTGCAAAAATAAATGCACTAAAGCAATGCATGGCTATAGAATTATAGCTAAAATTTAGATTATGTGTTAGGAAATAAACTTAAATTAAAAAAAAGATTTTTGAGAGTTAGCTTCCCTCTGTAATGTGAGATATTCAGAAATAATTTCTAGTTTGGATCAATGCTATTTTAAAGAAAATGTTCCTATATAAAATATAGGTCTATATATGGCATATGTTTATTAAATAATTTTGCTAAGTTATACCTGTCTTCCTAATACAGTTGAACAACTGTCTTCACTGCTTGAAAATTAGTGGTGGAGTAGGAAGATGACCCTGTGAGTAGTAGCATCTCCAAGGTCATGTGTAACACTCAGAAAGACAGACTGCCACGTTTGGATCCTAGTCTTCAGTATAATAAAATGCCTACTTACTCACATAAATACAGAGGTTAGAAAAAAAAATTAGCTTTGCCTTTAGGTTTAGGTCTATTAGGCTGTCAAGTTATATGTCTGCTAATGTGGTGTCTTCCAATTTGAAAATTATATTTGGTGTCTAGATCCTTGAACACTGTGGCCTACGGCTTCATTTTAACTATATAATGGGAATTTTCATTTAATTTAATAGTAGAAACATCCATTATGGAGTCAGTTTTAATACCATACACCGCTACTGAGACGTAGGTCTCCCACCATGTGGGTTCTGGGACTCAAACTCTGTCAGGCCACCAGTCTCCTTGGCAAGAACCTATACTTGCTGAACCATCTCATTAATCTAAGTGTTTTTGATCAAACTATATTATTTACTATAAGAACTATAATTCCACGGAAGAGTGAACAGAGGGGCAGAAACACTAGCTCTTTACCCTTTTAAGTAAAAGGGTCTGAACAAGAGTGGTTGCGCCTACTATCTAGTAAGTACACGAGTATAGACTTTCTGAATATAAAATCAATAACTCAGGAGTGTGGAGTTATTAAATTTCTGTGCAAGTTTTACTCAAAAATAAAGGGGGGGATTAGTACAGCTCTAATGCAAAACAGTGAAAATTACCTAAAAGCTAACTGGATTACCGATTTTAATCCAGTGGTACAAATATGTTCCGATTATTTGTGGATAAGGGAGCAAACTCACACCACATTGCGTGCGTGCGTGCGTGCGTGCGTGTGTGTGTGTGTGTGTGTGTTTGAAAAGAGCTATGAAGTAATTAATTCTCAATTTTTGGTGTTCTTTTATAGGAGTTCCATCTGGAATATGACAAATTAGAAGAACGGCCTCACCTGCCATCCACCTTCAACTACAACCCTGCTCAGCAAGCCTTCTAAAAGACTTCCCTTTTCTTGGGGTATGGCTGTCTCAGCACAGTACTCGACAGATCTGCAGAACTGATGTGGCTCAGGCACCCTGGTTTTAATTCCTTGAGGATCTGGCAATTGGCTTACGTAAAGGGTCACCATTTGAGGTCCTGCCTTACCAATTATGTGCTGCCCAACAACTAAATTTATAATTTGTTTTCTCTAGTTTGAGCAGGGTCTGAATTTTTCGTTTATTTTCTTTTTGCCAGCAGACAGACTTGGGTCTATAAAGACAAGCGAGTACACTGACAGAAGTTACCATTTAGTTTCTTAAATGTAAAAAAGAAAACCCACAAAAGACTCAACAAAATTAGACCACAAAATTTGCATTGTTCATTGTAGCACTATTGGTAATAAAATAACAAACGTTTGTGCATTTTCATGTGAAGATCCTTCTCGTATTTCATGTGGAAGGATGAGCAAGGGCTGCTTCCTTCCTTTGACTCCCCCTTCTGTTTCTGAAAGGCAGTTTCGCCAGGCTTAATGCAAGATTCTGACTGTAGAAGACAGAGATTGCCACAGTCTCTGGATGCTTTCCAGGGCTGTGTTGTTACTGAGCTTCATCTTCCCAGAATGAGCAAAACACTGTCCAGTCTTTGTTACGATTTTGTAATAAATGTGTACATTTTTTTTAAATTTTGGACATCACATGAATAAAGGTATGTATGTACGAATGTGTATATATTATATATATGACATCTATTTTGGAAAATGTTTGCCCTGCTGTACCTCATTTTTAGGAGGTGTGCATGGATGCAATATATGGAAACGGGACATTCTGGAACTGCTGGTCAGGGGACTTCGTCGCCCTGTGCACTAAAGGGCCAGATTTTCAGCAGCCGAGGACATCCATACCCAAGTGACTGTGATGGGGCTTCAGGACGTGAACTAAGACAATTCACTCTGGCTGTTTGAACAGCAGCGTTTCATAGGAAGAGAAAAAGATCAATCTTGTATTTTCTGACCACATAAAGGGTTCTTCTCTTTGTAATAAAGTAGAAAAGCTCTCCTCACTGCGGTGTTTTTGGCTTTGATTTGAAATTGTCAGATTTCTTCTTCAACGTGAAAAACACAGATAAAAACCCGAAAGTTTACAAATACACTGAAGGGTGTGACGAAAAGTGTCTCTTCTGTCAGCTGCGGCAAGTAGGTTAATGGATCCACACGGGCCTTTTGTTTGTAGTTAAAACTGCATCCTCAGCATTTTTCCATATGAATGAAAACATACTGAGATTACCTAAATCATGTTTGAAGAGTAAATGTTTATAAAAATGCTGTTTGTGTATCAGGAATGTACGAGAACATAAAATTCATCTTTCTCTACTTTGAGATAGCCAAGGTGGATTTAAAAGTATCAGGATTTTTAATAATATTGCAGAATTCAACCAAAGAAGTACCTCAGTAGTAAAAAGATGCTTCATATTTAGTTTTACAGTGTCCAAAACCTGTCAGACACTAACTACACTGTTATATACCAGATTCAGATCCTTAATATCAGCGTCTTTCAACAATGAAGAATTCATCTTTAATAATTTATTTTATAAAGTATGACTTCCTTCATAACCACCAGCAACTGGTGGACAAGAAAACAGTGGAAAGGATCTTCAGACGAAGTATGATTGTGTGACTGGTTAATGAATCAAGGTAGGTAAATCAGGCTGGAGAGATGGCTCAGTGGTTAAGAGCACTCACTGGCTGCTCTTCCAGAGGATATGGGTTCAGTTAGTCTATAAGGGATCTGGAGCTTTCTTTTGGCCTGCAGACAGACCATTCATATAAAAAAGAAAAAGTACATACATAAAGTTTTGGAGGCTGGAGAGCTGGTTCGGTGTTTAAGAGCACTGGCCACTCTTCCAAAGGACCTGGGTTCAATTCCAAGCACCGACATGGCAGTTCATAACTGTTCTAGGAGATGTGGTATCCTCGCACAGACATAAATGCAGGCAAAACACGAATGTACATTTAAAAAAAAATCATACCAAGTTTACTTTGCTGCATCTAATTATTAAGAGCCGTAGGCAAGAATTTTAAGCAACACCAGTTTTCTGGGTTCTTATCCAGAATCATCAAAATTAAGGAAAGTGGCCTATGAAAACAGCCTTGTTTTATTTTTACAATTTTATGATGCCAGATGTCATGTTGACTGCGAATGCAAGTTAGAAACCTACATTTGAAATTCCATCCTACATACAAAGACGATGACCTCAACTGTACATCTCCTGTTCGCCCCTCGGGTGTGGGTGTATTCTGTCACTTTTACCTCCCAGGTCAGCAGATGGGTACCCTGGCACACAAATGTCCCCGAACTGGGGCTGGCTTTGAGGGACAGACGCTCGTAACTTGCAAAAGGGAAACTTATTAAATATAAAGGTCTTGTACTTGAATACAAAGATCTGTATTATAACATACGTGATAAAACTTTCTGGAGTTTGGGGGTTTTTTGCCAATGTTTTCCTATAGTATAAACTCCCTTGAGAACTGAAGGGCTACTTAAATGCTTATACTCCCTACGAAAGCAGTTTGTCCACATTCAGTTTGGAAACAAAATGTACAAATAAGTCATTTGGGCTTTGAAATAATTATCCTTTGCTGTAACATCTATTTCACTCTTCAAAATTAACTTCTTTCTTCCTTTGGGAACCATCAGATTGGTACGCTTGAGTCCTTTCAATCACAAACATAGGTCTGATACGCTATGCCAGTTGTGGAAACAGAGGAACACATACGTGTTCTCAACTCTAGTTTGTCTCTGTAGCTTATAAAGACTTAAAAATATCTAGATAATCCTTAAGGCACTATAGCTCAATGGTAGGGTACTTGCTCTGCCATGTGTGAGATAAAATCCCTGACGCCATACACACTAAAAAGCTGGAAGAAAAAAATTAGCAGAGAGACTAAGATAAGACAGACTTCCAAAAAGTTCGTTTACTGACGTGTCACCCCGCTCCTCTTGCCAATGGCAATTAAACTGCGACTTGGATCGTACCATGAACAGATGTGGGAGGTGAAGCACGCAAATCCACCAGTAGATGACCCAGTAGTTTGATGTGTTGGATCGAATCAGGTTTGCAGTTTAGATGGTAAAATTTAAAAAAAAAAAAAAAAAAAAAAAAAAAAACAGATATAGCAGATATGTAGCACGACCTAAGAGTGCTTTGTATGTAGACCAGCATAGATGATGAGTCTATTTCCATTGCCAATGTAGCTACTGTAAAAACTATGTTAACCTCAGGACACAGCAGGACGGCAGTGTTTGAAAGTCACACATCTGAGGTGTTGATCCCCATCCAAGCCATCCCTTGCTACTGCATAACCCTTCCTGCCGTCTGGCTGCCAAGCCACTTGCTGATTTTGCATACATTACTGTTTTGTTTAAAGAAAAGCATCATGGGATAGGTTTTAGTGTCTCCCGTTTTACAGAAATCTTCAGATGTCATCACTGCAAAAGGAAGGAGGGAGGACACAACATTAGAGGAAAGACGTTAGGAACATTTCCCTTCAAGAATCAAATTCTAGGGCTGTCAGTGGGCAGTGATCTCATGTGTGTGGCAAAAAAAAGCTGAGCACAGACCAAAAAAGTAAAGGTGTCGGTGCGATACTTAGGAGCCGGAGCGACTGCATCCTGTTTTGTGGAGGTTGGTCTTGAGCATAGAGCCTAGTAAGGCCAGGCGCTGTACCCCTGAGCAGTAGTTCGGAACCCGAGACTGCTTGCTTTTTAAGTCATATGGTTGCCTTCATAGAACACAGCGGAAGAGGGACTCTTGGAGAGCGTTGTGTGTGCTTGCACGAGGTAAGGAATCGGATTGTTGCCCTCCTGTCGTGGGACCAGACCAGTGGCTGGCAGAAAAACCTTACTTCTTACAGTAGAGTTCACATGAATTAGAGTGAATGATATTCCTATTCCTTATCATTCAGTCTGATGTATAAATGTGTATAAATGTCTTTGAATTGAGATTACTATAGGACTCTACCACAGCCTAGCAGTGGGCTTCTGAACTAACAGACCTGAGCGCCATTTGTAGATGGTTGTGACCGTGGGAGGAGCTGGGGGATAGCTGCAAATCACACCCTGAAGTCTGCCATCTGTACACTCCATCTCATGTAACTAGAATAAGGTGTTGGTGAATTGTTAGCAAGTGAACATTAGGCAGTGTGCCCCCCCCCCAGCAACATCCAGTGCCCTCACTGAGAGGTCATATATTTGCTACTCACCAGCAGGACAGGAAGCAAGCCAGCTAGTTTCCAAGCATAAAGCAGCAAATATGCTTGTCCCCACTGTATCTGGAGAATGTTCTTACTAGATGTTAGTTTTGTGCATAGAAACTACCAAAGTGATTGCAGACATCAACAATGTGTCCGCTAATTAAAAGTTGAAAATCCAGTCATCAGGTTTGACATTCTCTTGATGCTGTATGCTTTTAAGAATTGGGTATCCATGGACTACAAAATAACTTCTGTGTATTTATCATGTAAATTATAGTTGTAAAAATTTTTATAGCTTCCTCTTTATTGCAAATCCAAATTCTTGCTCAAATAGTATACAGGCAGTAGCTGACACATCTTGTTTGTACTGAAAATCAATTTTGCATTCAGTTTTCATTTCCATGGCCCGCTAGGCACCTACTACACCATAGCTACAGTCTGCCATCTTGCTTCTAAGAACCAGCGTTAACTCCTTCAATAGGGCACCAACTGAGGAAGACAGTTCTTAATTTTCAGGGTTGTGTGTTTGAGTGTGCCATCTACATGTATGTGTGTGCAGTGACCTTAGAGTCCAGCAATGAATGATTGTGAGCCACCATGGGTGCTGGGAACCAAACCTAGTTCCAACTGTGCCTGACCACTGAGCCAACTCTCCAGCCCTAGGAGGTGGCCTCTCATAAGCATTGTCTTTGACCTAACGGGCACCTTGGCCACATGTTTCTCTTAATTTATAATAAAGGACTTTTTTTTGTTGTTGTTGTTCAGGAAAGTTGGTTTTTATTGTATACTGAAGATAATTTGGATGATACTTGAGTTCTTCAAATGTCTGGGGAGAAATGCCACAGATTTCAAGAGTGATACAATTTCCACAAGTGGGTTGATAATGTCAAGACTCTGGCCTCTTGATACTCATTTATAATAGAAAATATTATATATACTTAATATATATATATAATACATATGTATAATAGAAAACATTATAGAAGGGAATGATATAAATAGTTCCATCTTCTTATGTATAAAAATAAAGATTTGGGGCAGCCACAGAGTTTCAAAGCTACCTTGAAATCTGTTACATACTGAACATTTATTTTAAGATGTAGCTTTAATTACCATATGGAGCAGTACATTCATTTGGTCTGCCTTTGAGTTATTAAATATTTCCTCCTCCTAAGAGAAACATCATTGGAATGTTTGAGTGTCTTTGAACAATTAATATTCCTCAACTATATACTATTACATAAAGCATGCCTTTATTTAAATGCCATTTATGTTACTGTTCTCAAAAAACCCTTTCTACATGTACATTATCTAAAGCTTTGGGTTATTCTTGGTTCATTCTAAATGTAGGTCTAAAATTTGAATATTGAATTAGTTGACTTGCAAAATACTATTCAGAATATGAATTGTCTTCTGGAGATGAGCCAGCCATTTCTCTGGCTTCTTTACATTCCTGAACAAGGTCTACTCTGCTTGGAATATTTGTAAATTTCATGGTGTGGAACAGGAAGGTGTAGATTCTTTTTCATAGACCTTAAAGTGGGGTTTCCCTTCCAATTTTGAATTATTCTTTACCATAGCCTTTAAGGTAGGGGTATAAAATGTTAGTGTCCTAAACCCCATCAAAAGAAACCGAAGTAACCAGAAAGCTTTCCCGGAAGAGAAGCCCTTAGGAGACAAAACGGCTTCATGTCTAACCAGGAATTGCTCATTTCTGAGGCTTTATTCTTACGACTGTCTTTTCCCTAAGTAATACCAGATGACATAATGTTATGGCAAGGTGCAAATATTAATTTGTGGTCAGAAAGTTATTTATGCTTCTTTAAATGGTCCAACACAGTGGTGAGTAGATGATAGAGCTCAATGTGTTTTCCATCATTGGGTGTATCCAGGCAAAGACAAGAAAAGCTGGAATTATTAACCGATTTCCTTCATAGATGAGATAGGATTTCCTTCCACTCTAGAGTAATTTAGTGACTTATCAACACTTGTTTATCACGTGCCTGCTTGAATCCCTCCTAAATACTAACAATCTCTCACATACAACAGAACTTTGATGGAATGTGTCTCAACAACAGCACCGTTAAACACGAATGTGATTCAGAATAAATGGGAGCTGGAGTAAGCCATCAGCTACAACATTCCTCTACAAACTGTCTCCTTCATAAGTTTCACAGTGGGTTGCTGAACAACGCTTGGGTATAACATTTGAAATTCATTTGTAATGTATTGTCTGGAAAATAGTAATCTCTGTGCCTCCTCACGAGAAGATTAATTTGGGACATCTGTGAGTTGAGTAACCTAGTTCATACAGTTATTCAGTAAATGTATGCCCATGCCCCCAAGGATCCTTTCACACCCCCTGTTAGCCACTGTGGGAAGATAGTCTCTGGTATAAGGGTTATTTGGAATATCTAATAAAGACATGCTTATGACATAGCAATACAAGTTTATTTTTAATTTGGAAACAAGGAAATCACCTTATAAGTTAATCCTAGAATGTTAAAACAACTGCAGCCAATCCTTTCCTTTGAAGAGAAAGAATGTTGCTTACATCGGATGCTTTACTGCTAGAGCTGGAGCCAAAGCTTTTTGGTTTCTAACTTCCCGTTCCACAGCGGATACTCCCTTTTCTACATAACTGTGTCTCCCATAAGTTCACTGATGGTGAATGGTAAGCATTTAAAGACTCTACTACTACTTCATTAAAACATTTTCATAAAATTTATAATTTTAGTATCTAAGCAAAGATGAGGGGAAAGACCCGCCCTAGCTGAAGAGCTATTGCCAGTTGGTGGCTGTTGGATAAGGGAGATTGCCCTATGTCTTCAGGAGTTCAGACTTCAATTGGTTGCTCATTTCCCAGTGGATGGCCTGTGCACACACAGCAGCTTTTAGTAGATCAGTGACTTTTAAAAAGAGTACATGAAGTTGAGACGGAAGGGTTTGGAGGTGTGGGAAAATTAGAGGGAGAGAGGGTGTGGGTCAAAACATACGCATGTATGAAGTTCTCAATTTTTAATTTAAAATTATTAATGCAGTGATTATGTTTTCTACTTTTGGCATTTTGCTTATCTGTTCTTTGCTTTATGTAAACAAACTGGAACTTTTAAAAATAAATTGCTTTTAAAGTATTTGCTATTTCAATGAAATGCAAAATCTTGTGTTTCTTGATTAACTTTGAACTAATATATTCTACAGATTAGAAGTGATAGTAATTAATATGCTCAGGAAAATAGGCTTATGGCTTTGAATTTATTTTAAAGTCTGACAAGAGAAGCATTTAACAATCACAATGGGGGGAGGCACGCCAAAGTTTATTTCTCAGCCATAGCAGGCTGGAAATCATTTAGTGAAACTGAAAACGTTTTTTAAAGGGATCTTTATTTGTATTTTAAGGGTATGGGTGTTTTACTTGCATGTGTGTATACACTCCATAATCATGCAGTTCCTGCAGAGGCCAGAGGAGGGCACTGGATCCCCTGGAATTAGAGTTCCAGACAGTTGTGAGCTGTGTGTGGGTGCTGGAAACCAAGCCCTGGTTGTCTGGAAGAGCAGCCAGTGCTCTTAACCTCTGAACCGTTTCTCTGGTGCCCTGCAAACCTTTATTTTGAAACTTTATTATTTTTAATATGTTTAGGTGGGTCTGTGTGCAAGCGGGTACCTGCAGAGGACAGAAATGTCAGATACCCTGGAGCTGGAGTTGTACGTGATTGTTGCCAATGTGGGTGCTGGGAATAGAACTTCAGTACCCATTTTTAACTGCTGAGCCATCTCTCCAGCCCCCAAATTAAATATTTTAAGTTAAGATTAAATGAAAGGAAACTCATTTTTAAAAATTCATATCTGAATTGAGAAGGTAAGAGTTCTATATGTTTTTCTCTGTTGGATCACTAGTTTCTTCTTACCTAGTAACAGTTAGTTGCAAAGGCTTAAGGCTTAGCCAGAACGTGAATTTTAATGAGATCAGTTATGACTTTTCTTATCGGTGTAGTTTAGCTATACAAGTGTTAGGAAGACTTCACAATGTGCTGGTTCTGGAAATGACGTTTCCTAGCATGCTCCATTCCTTTAAGTCCTCTTTGCGTACACAGCAGATTGGAAAGCTTTTTGCAGAGTGTTGCTCCCCAAAACAAACGGTAGCAAAGATCTAAATGTTCTTTAGGAAGGTCTTGTTTTCCTTCTAAATGAGCGTTCATTGTGCCTTACTCTGGCTATCATGAGAGCTGTGGAGACGAGTGTTCTATGAAGGACTGTGAATACTGGAGGTTCGGAACACCGGACCTTTTAGAGTGTGTTGACCGGAATTATTCATGGGAAGGACTAGCCCCTTTTCCGTGATGCCCCTCCGTTGCAGGGACCCTACTCGGACACCCCTTGGGGGAGGGGGTGAGAAGACCCAGCACCAAAGACTCAGGCACGGGAGTCAGTGAGGAGCAGTTGCAGATTGGGCGGCAGACTCCTTTATTAAGGAAGTCAGGCAGCCTTTGCACCCTCTCCCAAGGTCCTATTGGCTCAGACGCTGGCTCTGCTCTATGTCCATTCGTCATTGGTGTCTCTGGGTCAGGTGTCTCTCTGGCAGCCTCTCTGGGCGCTGAGGCAGGCTTGGCGGGTTGGCTCAGGGAGGAAGCTCCTGAGCTTGAAGGCTGCCTGGGCACCCATACATGGCGCCCGGTGCTTGGGTAGACTGGCCACAGTTTCTTCTATAACCCTCCCCTCCTCTGGGAACAAAAAGTGCTAAATTACCCTTCTGAGGTCCCTGGAGTTCTTGTTGCCCTTCTGACTTAGCCTGTGATGACCTGTTTTCTGGAACAAGTCTATTCAGCCTTCCTTGGGAATGTTACAAGGCTGCCCTACCACAAGTAGAAGAGAGGAACGCAGATTCCTAGTGCATCCTTCAGAATAACAAGAATTGATTTAATTTGTGAAGTCTTTGATATGTTTCACTCAAGACAGAAGACAGACCAACTTGAAAGTAGGAAATAAGAGAAAACTAAATGTTTGAGTAACACATCGCCTTGAGAACAATAACCAGGGAGAAAGAAAGGGAACAAATATTTGTGTTAAGACAGAGCTCCCTGGCGTAGTTTCCTGGGTCTCAGGCAGCTGTGAGGGAGAGGCTTCATTCCCAACTTGAATTGTAGAGGGTCTGAAAAGTGTAATATTTGCTAAGTTGCCCTTGGGCCTCCCTCTGTCCTGGGCTTTCTGAATGCCCTATGAATTATTTTGCCTCAGGATTCAGTCCATCAGACTATGTGGTCTTGTTACTTGTTCACTCATCCCATCTGTGGTCCTAGAAGAGGCTGCCTTCTGGAAACGAGGATTGGAATCTGTCCTAGGAACACACTCAGCGAAGATTTGCACTCTCAAGTTAAGACACTTCAACTGTTGAGCTCAATTTTCTTCTTTTTAAAAATGTTTTTATTATTTTTTCCATTTATTTTACATACTGACCACGGTTTCACCCTCCCTCCTCTCCCCCCCCCCTTATTTTATCCCCCCATCCATTCCTCAGGCTAGGTTCAGAAAAGGTAAGGCCTCCCTTGGGAACCAACAAGCATGGCATTTCAAGTCTCAGGCAGGACCAAGCTCCTCCCCCCTGCGTCAAATCCCCAGCTCACTTTTTAAATAGGCGGTGTCTCCAAAAATGTCTTCACACCAACAGAAAGGAAGAAAGGAAGGAAGGGAAAATCCCAGGCAGAAATATAAACTAAAATGAAGTATCTGCGCCCTAAAACTTAGACGGTATTGCATCATACATCTTTGTGATTTTTTTAAAGTTTTCCAAATCCTGCAGCCTTTATTAAGAAAAATAGAAACTGAAGGCCTGCTCTCCCATGACTTGGAAATACATATCAGCATAATAAGTCAGGAGCCGACCGGAAGATATTCAGTCAGTACCACCTAAGAATTTGACATGTGCTGGAGTGGGTTTAATATTTCCATGATTCTGCATTTCGTATCTATCAGAAACATGAGTTCACTCATCTGGGACTTGGCAAGCCACGAAAAAGAGATTTATGTATTTTTTAAAAAATATATTCTTCCGAACGTAGCTTGAAACAAGTTTGATTTTTATGATAAAAAAATAGGTAAAATGTAGTTTTGACTTACAAAGAAAAGTTAGGAGAAGAGAGGAGAATAGAGATGAAGTAAGCAGCAGAACTCTGGAAGCTGGACCAGTCGTTCTACGGTGTCTGCATGGCGCGGTCGCCTTGCACAGCGTTCCAGAACAAGCTCACCAGCACTTGCCTGTGCGGGCTGGGAGTGGCAAGATCCCTAAAGAGGCCAAGGGCTCTGCTCTCTACAGCTCCAAAGCCAGGGAAAGTGGCGTCGCCTTCCGGGCTGCAAGCCTCTGCCACCTGTTGGCGTCCGACCCCTAGGGGTCGTTGCCTCTGCCCGAGACCTCATTTCCCCACCTCGGTCCGCGAAGGTCCCAGTCTCCGTTCCCGCCGGCCTGCGTTGTCCCGCGGGCTGCACCCGGACTGGCCGGGCGGCGGCGTGGCATCGGCTGGGACCTCCCGCTCGCGCCGCTCGCCCGCGTGCACCCGGCGCCCCGGACCCCGCCGTCCGCGCCGGCGCCCTGCGGCCCTCGCCGCCACCGGAGCGCGCTCTCCCGGTGCGCCCGCCGCCTGGCAGCTCCCGGTGGCTGCACAACCGGGGTTCGGAGTTTAAGATTCCAGCCTTGCTCGCTCGCGCCGCCCTCCCCCGCTTCGAACCTCTCTTTTCCACCCCCCCCACCTCTTCTTCCTCTTCTTTCCTCTTTTAACTTGGCCCCCAGCTGCGCCGCGGCTCTCTCCGCCATCCCTCCAGGTCGCCTCCGGCGAGGACCCCGCGCGAGCCGCCGCCGCCGGCGACACGGGCGGTGTGCACGCCCACGGGGCGCGGGGCGGGGCGGGGCGGCGGCGCCCAGGGCGGGGAGGAGCAGCTTCCCGCACGGCGGAGCCCGGGCTCGGCAGCCCAGCCGCTCCCAGCGTCGGGGCGGCGGGCGGGCGGCCGAGGCGATGGCAGGCGGGCGGCGCGCGCGGGGGCGGGGGCCGGCTCGGGGAGCCCCGGGGTGCCCGGCGATCTGACGCGACCGTGGCACCGGGGAGCCGGGCCGCGGGCTGCGCCTCCGCCGGGGGCGTCGCCGGCCTCGGCCCCTTTGTTCTCGCGCGCGCCCCCTCGCCGCCCACTCCCCTGCTGTCGCGCGGCGGCGGCGGCGGCGGCGGCGGCGGCTCCTCCCGCCCGAGGCGGTCGAGCTCCGCGCCGGGGGCGGGAGGGGGCGGGGAGCGCGCCTGCCGCGGAGAGTGGGGGGCGATGGCGAAGCTCAGGGTGGCTTACGAGTACACGGAAGCCGAAGACAAGAGCATCCGGCTCGGCTTGTTCCTCATCATCTCTGGCGTCGTGTCGCTCTTCATCTTCGGCTTCTGCTGGCTCAGTCCCGCCTTGCAGGATCTGCAAGCCACGGCGGCCAACTGCACGGTGCTGTCGGTGCAGCAGATCGGCGAGGTGTTCGAGTGCACCTTCACCTGTGGCACCGACTGCAGGGGCACCGCGCAGTACCCCTGCGTCCAGGTGTACGTGAACAACTCCGAGTCCAACTCCAGGGCGCTGCTACACAGCGACCAGCACCAGCTCCTCACCAACCCCAAGGTAAGGACTCCCGCCTAACGGCGCTGGTTCGAGGCCAGCTCCCCGGTTAGACACCCAGGGGAAGATCCCGAGTGCACTAACCTTGCTAGAGGGAGACAGGAGGCGCCGGGTGCATGCAAACGTCTGTGGAGCTGCAGGGTGTGTTTGCCCGCGGGGCGGTGGTACCCAGAGTCTCTCTGCAAACACGGATCTTAGCTGTTCTTAGCTTTGTGAGCCCCCTCCAATCCCAGGTGCAGCACCCACAGGACGGGTCTGCCTAAACTCGAGGGGCAAACAAAGTTAACTTTTCTTTTGAACATATATATCCATGGGTTAGCAGGGACCCAGCTACTCCAGCGTAAGGCCAGCCAGCGCCTGAGCTTCAACTGGCCTCAAGAACTCCCGATGACAGGACATTTGAGAGGTTGAAGGGATCTCTCAGCGCCGGAAAAAAAAATCCTCAGGCTTTTGCCTTTTAGTTCTAAACAGAGGTTTCTAACTTGACTTCTACAGATGGGCTTTCTGGCGTGTGTGTGTGTGTGTGTGTGTGTGTGTGTGTGTGTGTGTGTGTGTATCAACAGCAATCAGGAATCCAGCAACAAATTCTTATTACATTGAGTTTACATTGAGTTTGTTTGCTGGGGGGCTTCGAGGGGTCCTCGCGACTCTGGGTGTTTGGGGGCAATCGGAAGCAGTTGGAGAACGGTAAAACTTTCCGAAAATAGGAAGCCCTCGGTGAACTGTACCAAACAGCCCTCTCCTGACAACTTCTTTTGTTGTCCCAAGCGGGGTGGGGGGCGCGGGGGGGGGTGAAAAAAAGGAGGAAAAAAATAGATAAAACCTGGTTAGGACTTGCAAGCTTCTGGAGAGCCGAGAGGGAGACTCAAAAAAAGTTCCCAGGGGAAAATAAAGCTCTTATGAAAAAGCAGTGTCCTCCCTCCGTGAACTAATTGAGCTGTGTAGCACACCTGCTTCTGCAGGAACGTACTTTGATGCCTTTGGGCTTCTCTGCCGCCAACTAAAGGTGCGTTTATTTAAGTTGCTGACTCTTTTTACTTTGTGAGGGCTACACTCGAAGGCGAGCAGGAAATCATGCCAGAAAATAAAATAAGTAAAATAAATCTAAAAAATGGATCCTGTGCACCCAGGAACACGTTCTGTTACATGTTGACAAGATCAATTAATCTGAGACGGAATTAATATTTTAAACTAGCTCACCATCGCTGTGTGGAGAAACTCAAGAGTAGTAACTCATTAATTTGGAAAGTTGGAAGTAATTACTCTTTAAAAATATGAGTGACTCCTCGTTGGAAGAGTCTCCTGGTAATGCGTGAAGATTCGTTTGCTTTAAAACTGAGATAATATGGGAACAATAAGTGTAGAAGTAAACTTTTCTAATCAAAATCTAATGTCCAAGCCCCTAAACAAGTGGTCGGGTCTCAGAGATAGATACGAGTTAATCTGTCTAGTGCTTAGTAATCTAAAAAGAACTCTTGTGGTTTTAGAAAAACATTTAAAAAAAATCAGAATTAAATAAAAATATCTAAGAAAGTTGTCAAGTAATAATTTAGTGATTTAGAAGATACTCTGTAGTTCGCCATTTTGGAGAGGGAATAATTGTTGAAATACCACTAATTATTATTGAGATAAATTATTACTGATAGCTTTAACTAATAAGTTATACATAGGCATATAACTACGTACTAAATTAATATCTAATTTTGGCATAGACAAATTAGAATTTACCACAGAAGACAACTTCACAATCTCCAGGCAGGACCTGGCAACAGAAATAAAGTGGAATTATTAGGACACTGATTCTTAATTTTCTTGGAAGCAATCACAATGTTTTATGTAATACTAGTTCTCTCTCTCCACTTGTAAATAATCTCATTTTTCCTTCAGTTCCAGGTAAGACCTTGGCAATAATTGTTTTGAGAGGTACCAAACAAAATCTTAAGGAAGACTATTCACAAAGTTGTCAGAACTGGAAAAGTGACATATTTTATGGTCCAGAAAGTGATGAATGACCTCTCCATTATTTTAGGCAAGGTTTCCTCTGCCAAATATACATCTATTGTCCAAATTCTGATGTAGTATAGTATTTATAGAACACACATCACTTTGTTGTCAATTAAGTGTTCGATTTGGAAATTTTTGTAAGCATTGGGTAATGGAAAATTCAGTGTAACAGAAGTATCGTGTTAGAGTCCGGTGCATAATAAGATTTAGTTTCCTTAGTGTCCTTCCTTGCAACTCAACAGTCCCTGTTGCCTGGCCCCATCCATATTAGCTATACAGAGCTATATCCTACCTACCTTACTTTTAATCTTCCAATCTATTCCTTTCCTGTCCCATCCACTCCTCACCTCCTCTCCAAATCCAACCATCACAAGAAACTGTTAGGAAGTCCTGTCCCGTGTAAATAGAGCAAAGACTTTTTCCTGGAGTTCCCTAAAAGTATTATGGCTAAGAGTGGGGAGAGCAGACAGATGTTACAGGTGTGTAACGTGTTGAGCTGTGAGCCTCCCACTGACATCTCCTTTAAGGGATCTTTATTTATGCTTTCTCATCAGACCATCAGACCCTCATTTTCTGAGGGAATCGCTGTGTCCAGTCACATAGTATCCCAGTCAGCTAAGGACTTGGTTAGGGACATACCCGCTGTGTGGATTAACCATAGCTCATAGCTCAGCCTCCAGTTTTCGAGTTAGCTTCCTCCGGCTGCACTGGCTCTTTGTGACTCTGTGTGTGTGTGTGTGTGTGTGTGTGTGTGTGTGTGTGTGTGTGTTCGCACGCGAAGCCCTCTGGTCCTCAACTGTGGGAACCTTACCTAGGACTTTAAGCACAGATTCTTGTGCTTAGGTACCGTTGTCAGGCACACTGATTTGGTGTTGGATGGAGCCTGGGTGTTGTAGCTTTCAGAGTTGTGTAAGGGATGGTACTGTGGATCCCAGAGATGAAGACCACTGTCTTGGGAAATGAGCTCATCTGCTCTGCAGGAAAAGCGCTGAACCTCAAAACTGATTCACTGCGATTCGTGTTCGTGTTATCAACGTAAAAGGTGTGGATGCCACTGAATATGAAATGGGTGTTGAATTATGGACTACGAGAAATTCTGAAGGGAAGGAAGGGAGTCACTGAAAATTCGTGTGCGAAGCTCATTTTAAATTGGTTAGTTTAAATAGTGAGTGTGCACAGCCGCACACAGAGCTACATAAAGACAGGGTAAGTGGAGTTGTGCCAATGCCTCTAGTCCTTATTTGCGTGCAAGGAAATGGCTTTCTTCGGATGTTTATTCTTTTCTTTGATGATATTATTGAATAATATATTAGTTATATGTAATTATATATGGGTAGGTGACAGAAATATCGAGAGAGATAGAAAGGTAGGTTGGTGGATGGATGATAGATAGATAGATCCCTCAAAATCTATTGTGGCCAAGGACAGGGAAAAAAACAATAACAACAACAACAAAAACAAAAATAAACCCTTCAAGACATACAAAGACGAGCTTTGTTCACGAACAGTTACTCTGTGTTATGTGTACCGCCCAGTTCCAGACCAGAACAGAGGTCAAACTTCCTGCACTCACAGAGCTTGCATTTTGGTGCGGGAAAGCAGGAAACTGGCATAAGTCAATTGGTAATGGAATTTCGTGTGGTGGTAGATTTTTAAAAGCGCTGGCAGGATGAGCACATGGCTAGGGACAGGAATGACACATACAAGATGCTCGCAGCAGGTGGGTCTGGTGAAATGCCATTGCAGAGGTCAAAGCTTCCCAGGGTCCCCAGGACAGAGAAAATGGGGCCCGTCGCTCTCAGGAGAAAGACATTTATTTCCACACGCCGAACGGATGGCAGATGCCAGACCCCGGGATGAGCACACTGGGAGGAACTGTTGCAGTGGGTTGGGACAGAGAGCCAGCACTGAGCGGAGGGAGGGAGGCGGTTTTAGAGCCCCGGAGAGCAAGGGCCTTTGGTGCATTATAAACATGATGGTAAAGTCAATACTCAGCTCCGCACAACGCTCAGATATAATCAAGTGACCTTTAAAGATCTGACCCATTCATCCGGCTGCTGGAAATAATGTGTGTGCGCGTCTGCAGACTCGTGCTCACTTGTGCAGAGTGAGGAGCACAGGGGCCAGTTTGGACACAGGGAGCTTGAAGGACAAGAATGGGCAGGAGGGCGTGGTGGTCTAGGTCAGTGGGCTCCTGTGGTGACATTCATTGTGGAACTGGGCTTGGCTAATGAGGGTGAGGGAAGTTGAAGGTGGCCTCCAAGGTTTTGGCAAGCACAGCTGGGCCACCGGGGTGCCTTTGCCAAAGAGGGAGGATTCGGGTGAATTCGGGCGAGAACCAATGGTTCCATTTCACATGTGTCTGACAGTCACACCAAAGAAAGTAACCATCTGTGTGTGTCTTTGTTAGCCATCGGGGAGGGGGGATAGGGGGTGGGGTGAGGAGGTGGGGTGATTAAGGCAGGGAGTGGCTCCTGGTCAGACGGGGAGATTAGGGACAGGAAAGATGGCCTGTCAGTTGAGGGTGATGACCGCTCTTCCAGAGGTCCTGGATTTGATTCCTAGCACCCTCATGGCAGCTCACAATCATCTGTAACTCCAGTTCTAGGGGATTCAGCACCCTCTTCTGGTCTGTCTGTATACCAGGCATAAATCCAGGCAAGACACCCATATACATAAAACTATAATAACTTAATTTTTTTTTTAATGGGAGGTTATCTTGAAGTCTGCATGTAGCCCTGGTGTAATTGATAGGGTCTTTCAAAGTGGAACATAGGTAGAGAAGTCAGAATAATGTAGTTTAAGAAAGACACAACTAGCATTGGCTGGTAGCTTTGAATCTGGCTGTTCCATGAGCTTCCAAAAGCAGATAAAAGGAAAAGGCAAGGGAATGGATTCTCCCCAAACCCCAGAAAAGAATAAAGCTTGGCTAGACTGTAGATGTCATCCCAGAAGACCTTCCAATGTTCAGAATCTTCTTCAAAAAATTATTATTGTTTTATGTGTATAGGTGCTTTTCCTGTATGCATGCCCGGGCCTATTGAGGCAGAGGAGGGTATCAGAGCTCCTGGTATTGGAGTTACAGAGGGTTGGAGTCACTGTGTGTGTTCTGGGAACTGAGCCCAGGCCCTCTGGAACAGTAGTAGACCATCCTCTTAAATGAGCCATTTCTCCGCCCAAAATCTAGAATCTTAGTGTTGGTAAATGTAAATATTGTTTGGTTGGTGTTGTTTTGTCACTAAGCTCATGTGTCAGCAGCAAACTCATCCAGAAGCCGAGGGATGTTTCTGAGCAGGTGACTGATATGGTCGTCAGACGTGGTAGTGAGCCCCTGTGATTCCAACACTGAGGTTACTGAGGCTGAGGCAAGGATGATAGGGTTGACCATCCTGGCAACCTTAATAAGGCATCGTCTCAAATGAAAGAATATATTAATTGCTCTCTTCAAAGTTTCACTGTGTAACTCTGGCTGGCCTAGAACTTGCTGTGTAGACCAAACTGGTTTCAAAACAGAGATCCTCCAGCCTCCACCTTCCAAGTAATAAATTAAAGGCATGCTGTGCACCACCACACACTTTGAAAACAATCTAATCTGAGATTGTTTTTCATTCACTTTCGGATACGATACCACTTATGAAAAATCTCAATTTGTATAATTCTCCCCAAATCAAATATTAAAAACAACAACAATAACAAAAAAAAAAAAAAACAAAACTAAAATCCAGGAGATTTGCGATGTTAAATTTTATTTGCAATTTGAGGGAAAATCAATTTTTATTTATTTATTTTGTCACAAACATTTCAGTACTGTAAAACTTTTTGTGAGACCTTGACACATTTTTACTTATTTAAAATCATGAATGAAGATGTCAAGTTTTATTTCCCTTGGGTTTTAAGTTTTTCAGCCTTTAGCAGAATTGCATAATCAGCGGAGTTCCTAGATCAATAGCACATTTATATTACAATTAACATAATTACTCACAGGAAAACACTGAGCAGAATGGAGTTTCACATTACATATGTTTCCACCCGATTCTCCTGCTGTGCTTTAGCTGTTCTCTAGAGCATAAACCAGTGTGCAAAAACAAAATTACAATTTTGATTTGTAGTAGTACCCTCTTCAACTCTTTACAAAATAACCTGTAGTATAACTGCAAACCGTTCCATGTGTTTATATGTTTGCAGAGCCCCGCCCACATTAGGTCACTACATATCTGTTACCATGCAAAGAGTGTCTGATCTTCTCATTGGTGCAGTGGGCGTGCAGGCTGAATCCTTTACCCAGTGTCCTCTGGGGAAGCCGGAGGCTCTTTAAATGCTGGGCTGTCTCCCCAGCCCCAGCCTCTTTGCCAATCTCCACATGGACTGCTGTTTCTCAACGTGTGGTCAGCTTTGTAGCAGCATCAGCAGGCATCTGTGAACTTCATAGAAATGCTCATTCTTTGGTCTTAGCCTAGAGTCCATCCAGGTGTTCAAGATTTGTATAGTGAAAAGATTGATGACTGGCTCTGTAGCTCGTGCTTGCTGCTTGCTCAGCATGGACAAGTCCCAGGATTTAATGTATGGTAACGCATTTTTGTGTGTGCGCGTTCACACACACACACACACACACACACACACACTGAGTGAGAGAGAGAGGGAGTCAATATATAACAGATAGTTTGAGAGAAAAAGGATTGTAAGTCTGTGAAACAAAATTTCTAAATAGGTATTTAACGTGTGTGTGTGTGTGTGTGTGTGTGTGTGTGTGTGTGTAAGAACATCTATTAAATGTAAATGGACCATTTACCTCTATTAAAAGATAGGGATTGTTGATCCAGAAATGACAAAATCAAATGTAGTCTGTTTTTAGGAGTAACACTTTAACAAACAAACAAAACAGTACAAGGATATTGAAAGGAAAATATTTACCACACTAATAACAACAACTAAAAGCATAATTCATAATAGCAACAAAGTGGGTATTACCAAGTATTCATCCACTGATGAATGGACAAATGCGCTGTATTTATGCAATGGGAAATGATATGACTATACATAAGAAGTAAGTGAACCACAAAAATATGACAAGTTTAAGAAGACAGCCGAAAGTCTTTGCCATGATTTGCCGTTATCTCTGGCTTCAACAGTGCTTGGACAGAACCTGGCACTGGATTCACCACCCTAGCTTGCCACTCAGAACCAGATCCTGTTTGCCACCCCATGGCCTCTGCAGCATTCCTATTAGCTTCTGCCGTGATAGTCGGGCCCCTCATTCTTGGGCATGCAAACCACAACTGCCAACATGACTGGGAGGGCGTCATCACCCACCAGATTAGCTTGGAGCTCCCCATCTCTACCTGTATCTTACTACTTGGACCAGGATAGAGTTTGCCAAACCCTTCCTTTCAGACGTCCCAAGGAGACAGGACTAATGGAGATGGAGAATCCACAAGGCAGCCATGTCTTCCTGCAGGGTATCAAGAAACCAGACCATAACAACCACCGCAGGAGGGAGCCTTTGTTACCCTTGGGGAAAGGCAGAGCCAGTCACGACAGGAACTGGACAAACCGGCTGCAGACAGACACGCTCCCCACTTCTGAGACCTTATTGAGACTCAATACCTGCTCGAGAGGTGACATTCGTCAAAGGGTTCGGTGACCACAGAGCCAATTTGTGCACAATGTGAGCCCCTGAAGCATATCTCTGTGACAAGCTCACGGTTGGAGACCCTAATGAGGAGGGTTAAGCTTCGGGGTATAGAGTGCCCTCTCTGGTCACCATGGCAACACGTGCCTATTGGAGTTACCTTTACCCATTCTGTGAGTTGTACTGGAGCATCCAATGAAATTCTTGAATTTGTATCTTTAAAAAAAAAAAAAAATAAGTATTGTGCCTAAAGCTAACAAAAACCCCAACAGACAGAAACAACTATAATAAATAAGTAAATAAATAAATAAAACCAGCTACCAAACCTCTAAAAGCTGCATGTTAATGCTCCCAGTATTGAATTTTATACCCTGAAGACTGAAAGTGAGTTAGCAGAGACATAAAAGGTTTGATTAGGATAGTTAATGGTACAGATCTCTCTTTGGCATAGTAAAAAACCTTCTTAAATTGATTATGGTGATAACTGCTTCTCCAATGCTACCAAAAATCCTTAAACCGAATGCACTGAATGAGGGAATTAAATGCTGGGTCAATTGCGTTTTTAATGAAGCCATTACACACAAAGGAATTACTATTTGTTTCGCATAATTTGTGAGGATGTTTTATTCAGTTGACGATTCTAAAATTATTCTATTATTTGGGCCAAAAGGGGGGGGGGATTTAAAACGGCAAGTTTGTAAGAAAAAATAACTGGGGGGGCTGGTGAGATGGCTAAGCAGGTGAAACCTGAGGGTCCAAGTTCGATCCTTGGGTCCTTCAATGAAAGACAAAAACCAGCTCCCAGAAACTGGCCTCTGATGTTTACATGGTCCTGTATCATGTACATGTCTCCTCCCCCCACACATGATAGATACACACGATAGCAGTAAGTTAAAATGCATAATCTGCCCCTGGAAATTTTGCGTAAGTAAACCCGAACATTACATTTAAATCACAATCTTATTGAGGTATAGCTTTAAAGTGACAGAACGGAATAATGGAATCATTAAGTAAATATAAACATTTAGGTAACTTTGCAGGGTGAGTGAAGCCATTCTAAACACAGAATCAAAGACAGAAAGCATAAAAGAATACGCTGTTGTTTTTTTAATTACATAATAGGGAAAGACCTACACTTTAAAAGCAGGTTGGGGTTTGAAGAAAAGAGAGACGAATTTTAGAGGATATTTGCACGACTGTGGGAAAATCATTCAAAAGTCAGCAAGAGCTCTTAGCAGTAAAAGACTGTCTTTTCAATGGAGACAAAATGTGAGCATGGGCATAGACGGTTACTTGTAGCCACGTGTGAAAATTCTGCTTGGTCTTAGGATTGTCCAGAGATACTGACCAGTGTGTGAGGATCACGGAAGTATTTAGAGCTTTGGGCTGGAAGGGCCATTAGTGCTTAAAACTTAATGGACTGTTGTATGGGAGCATGGAAGATAAAGATTCTAAGAGCCATGGAGGCAACGGGGGGGGGGGGCGGGGGGAGGCAGGGGCCCAGCTTGTGAGGTCTCTGAGGGAAGATTGAAGGTTGCTCTAAGACTCTGAGTTCTCGTAGGAGCAGAACTGATAGAAGACGCGTATATTGAAAGGTGGTTTATTAGCGTGGCTTACAGGTTGTGGTCCAGATAATCCAACGATGGCTGATCCTGCCAGAAAGGCCAAGAGTCCAGTAGTTCAGCCCATGAGGATGGATGTCTCCACAGTTCCAGTCTGCTGCTGGAACCTGGGAGGATTCCTGGAGAGCAGCTGGGTTTTAGGCTACATTGGAATCCAGCAGCCATAACAATGGAGATAAATTGCCAGTGAGAATGAGGGCAAGCAGGAAGAGAGCAAAGCCTACCCTCTCCATGTCCTTCTATGTGGGCTGCCGTCGGAAGGTGCGGCCAGCCTCACAGTGGATGGTCCACCTCGGATGGTCGGTCGGCTTCAGAAAGCTCCCTGCAGCTCTGCCGACCAGATTTGGATTTAGTGGATCCCAGATGCAATTACTTTGGCAACCAAGGGGAGCTGTCATCATGAGCCGGAGAGATGGGTCAGTAGTAAAGAGTCCTGGCTGCTCTTCCACAGGACTGAGGTTCGATTCCCAGCATCTGTATGAGAACTACAACTCCAGTGGACCTGATAACTCTTTGGTTACCAGGCACACACACATGTGGTGCACAGACATGCATGCAGGCAAAATCTGCACACATAAAATAACTATATATATATATGTATATATATATATATATAAAATAACTATATATGTGTGTATATATATATAGATATGTGTATGTATACTATGTATACATATAGTATGTATGTATAAATAATATATATATATACACGCTTTAACAGACTCACACTTATATGATAAAATATTATGCATTAAATTTATTGGAGAGATTTTTTTCATAAAAATGTTTCTGACACATTACTCTCAAAAGTAGTTTACAAAACAGTATGCTTCATATTAGTAAAATATAACACATATGCTTGTGGTTTTTACCTGTTATTTTAGCTACTGATGTACATTATTTGTCGATTCATAACAGGCGGTATAACTTCAGCCGAAATATGCAAGAGGGTGTGAGATTTGACTTAGAGCATTCACGTAAATTTAAAAGTTTTACATGGAAAAAGAATCTTTTCATCCATCAAAACTGGCTCTAGACTTCCGTGTACCCCCATAGGATCCATATCCCAGTACGAGAAAGCAAGCGTAAACAAACAATTGCGCACTAAGATGAGTCGAGGAAGGTAGGAGCTCAAAGGGAGTGTGGGCTGGGAGAAGGAGGCACCTGGTTGCGACACTTGCCTGCACGAGACACCTGCTTTCATCTTGCAAATTTCTATCTTTCGTATTAGCTAGTCTACTCACTAGCCAGTGGGTGATGTGGTGTCTTAGTGACCCATATGGAAGCATAGCAAACCTTACTGCTGCCCAACAACAGACCAGTGGTGTCTCAGGAGAGTGGTCGTTTGCCAAAGAAAGAATGGTTCATTTCATACCGCCAGGACCTGTGTGGGCTGCGTATGCCTCTGATGCCAACCTCTTCCGCACTGTTGGAGCTTCAGGACCATACAGGAAAGCGGAGGTCGCTTCCTGCCCTGCAGCCCGGAGCAGGCTTTCTGCTCTGCTGTCACTAAAGCGGGCAGGGTTATGAGTTCCTCAGTAAGTGGGTCGGAGTAGCAGTCCGTAGTGTTTATACAGGTTTTATCATTCACATAAAGGAGACCAGTAGACCCCAGCTCGTCACCAGTGTGACAGGCCCTGGACTTCTTCTTGGCACACTTTCACTTCCTCAGGAATCTAGGACACTCAGCGCTTCCTGCTTTCTGGGGCCAGGCACCACAGCATCATGACCACACGGACAGCGTGAGGTGAGGGTGCGTGGGGCTGAGAGGCTCAGGCTCCCGTAGACTAGAGCATAACAGAGTGGATGCAGTGCTGAGCAAGACAGTAACATAGCCATCTCCGTGGGCTGCGGAGATGGAGAAAGAGTGGCCTGATAAGCGGCCATAGAATAGTCACGGGGAAGTTGATCTGAGCCTGGAGACTGTGTCTGAAGCAGCAGATGAAAGTATTCTCCAGAATTTGGCCTTCAGGAACCAAACAGACGAATTGATGCTCCAGAACTTCCATCCGCTCCTTTAGCTTCTGTGATTTCCTAAGGGATGCAGAGGTAGTTTTTTCTTTTCCTGTTTGGGCAAGAGCCGTCTTCTTACATCCATGGATGAGGAGATCAAAGACTGGAATAGGGCAGCAGAGGCCTGTGATGCTTCATTCCGTACATCTACGTGTGGGTAGCACCAACATTTTCAAGGTGTTAGGAGGCGGACAAAGGGAAAATTCATGGACTCTCCGGCTTATCCTGACATAAACCCGCACCGCATCCACCCCTCACTCTGTGAATTCTCATGCTGAGTGTCGTCGTAGTGAAAGGGTTGAGGTCGGCATAGAACCTGTGCCCATTCAGCACCTGTTGTTGCCTGCTGTGCCGGTGTCCTGGACAACGTCTGCATGGTCCACTGGGGGAAAGGCGGGACATGTTCGGCTGGTGCTACTTGAAGCTGTGCCACGGGGTGTTTTCGCAAAGATAAGCATCCCACCTCATCCATTCAAGCAGTTTCCGGTCTGGGGTAATATGAGGGGTGTACCTTCCATTGCACCGGCGCATAAGGCTTCATTTTACTTTGGGGATATAGATACAAATTAAACAAAAACAGCAACCCGCCCCTGAAGTCTGGCCATCTATTTTGCCCTTACTGAGTTCTCTAATTCGTTAATTATTGTCAAATATCCCTGAAGATCAAGTGGGTTTTACTCTGTTCACAAAGGTCAGGAAATCAGGAAGCACAAGAAAATGGTGGCCTGTGCTCCGTGGTATCTGGGGTCTCCGTGGAGAGGCCTCCATGTGGGAGCCCTCTGAAGTCTCATTTGTTCACCCGACAGGCAGATGCTGCTCAGTGTTGACTGGAGACCCCAGTCCCTCCACATAGAGACCCTGCAGTGGCCACTCCGCTGTGTCAAGTTGCGTTTCCATACAGAAGCGTATTTTGCTATCAAGGACAAGGGTTCTGAAGAGATGTAAGCAGATAAAAGCCACACCTTACCATTTCTGTCACAGTCACTGTCTCAGCCACAGTCTAGGAAGTCTAGGCACTCCACCCCTTCGTCTTCCAGTGGGGGAGGCAGCAGTTGGCAGCTGCACACTGCAAATGTGTGGATGAGATGGGTTTATATAGAGAATGTGCGTTCTGCCACAAATAGGAGCAAAACATCTTACATCACCTCATACTAGGGGACTGATGGAGGGCTTGCTAGCCTCCTTCATGCAGACATGGTGGTCATAACGTCCCGTGGAATATGCACCCACCCATGCATGCATTGGATCATGTACCTTTCGGTATTCAACAATTCACTGTGCCCTCGTGAAACCATCTGGATGTGTGCATGAGTCTCTTTTCTCTGTTCAATATGTTCATCAGACTGTTGGCTGTCTCCCAGAGAAATTCATTCCAGGGTTTGAACCCAGGGACTTGTGCATGTTGAGCTCACACTACGCCTGAGGCCTCCTTGAAGGACTTGGACTAATGACCATAAGTTTTGAACAATTTTTATGTATCCTAGCCTGGTGATTATTATTAAGACCTATTGAGCACCATCCAGATTGGAGTCTCTTGTTCTGGTCTGGCTACCATTTAGATATAGGGTCTATTTTTAGCAGAGACAGGGTGTTTTTATTTTCTAACACTTAGGCTAACTGAACTGTTTTCTCCTGAAGTGGAATATCATTCTGAACTTTCCTGAATTTAAAAAAGCCACCAGTGTTAGCTTTGTGACAATATCAAAGTTAAATGGGTGTTATTCCAAGTTCCGAAAGGCGGCCATGGCCACAGCATCCTTGGTAGGTGAGTGCAGATCTTGAGGGCATGAGCGAGAACCCTTCACAGCAGCTCCTTGGTAGATGCCAGGGAAATGTGGACATTTTCCAATGCCATCTCCCATGCCCCTCTCCATCAAGCACATTAGGTGACTCATTCTTTCTGGAATATCCAGGCGCAGTCTTGGCACATTGCATTTCTTCTTGGAATGTCACCTTTCCAACCCATTTTCTGACAAGACAAATCCAAAGTCACCTCTCCTGGGAAGCCCTCTGTCACACTCCAAATGTTCCCATCCATTTTTGAAACCATGAGTGCTCTGGTGGATATGCTCCAGTCACTCTAGACTGCCCGCTCCTGAGAGGAGGGAAGGAAGGTCCTCTGTACCCTATCCAGTGCTCAGGGACCAGGGAAATCATTGAGTGTCCGTTTTGCAAATTACCAGTTTCAAAACTGTCATTCCACGCCTTTAATCCCAGTATTCGGGAGGTAGCGGCGGATGGATCTCTGTGAGTTCAAGGGCAGCCTGGTCTACACAGTGAGTTCCAGGACAGCCTGTTATACCAAAAAAACCCTGCCTCAAAAAAAAAAAAAAAAAAAAAAAAAAAACCAAAACACAAACAAACAAACAACCCTCTGTCATTCCAACATAGACAGGCTGTTAAAGCTGCAAATCCCTAGCCTTCCTGAGGTAGGAACGACAGGAGAGATGGTTCTTTTTGGTGGTAATTCCAGTTTTCCACTGGCCATGCTATGGCAAGTCCTAGGCTGAGCGCCAGCCTTGCTTTTTTACCCAGCCTGCAGGCAATCTGAGTTTTTTAAGGTTGCAAATCAGAGTAGACATGCTCACACATTTGGATGGTTGGTCCCCAGGTGGTGGCACTGATTGGGAAGGATTAGGAAGCGTGGGCTTGTTGGAGGAGGCGCGTCACTGGGGGGCGGGCTCTGAGGTCTCTCCGCCTCCTGTTGTGGGTCAGAGAGATGAGAGCTTTCAGCTGCATCCCCAATGCTATGTCTGCCTGCCCTCACACACTCTTTGCCATGATGTTCATGGACTCACCCTCTGGAACGAGCAAGTCCCTCGTTCAGTGTTTCATTTTATGCCTCTTCGAGGCAAGAGAAAAGTAATTAAGGCAACACACAATTTCAAAAAATAAGATAATGTAGTAATAACTTACTTTCTAGCCAACTTTATTTGGAAAATACTTATTCCTAGTATTGTCTTCCAGGGCTGATCAAGTGAAATCATGGAGGAAACTAGAGGAAAAAAAAAATTCCCACTTTTCTTTTTTAATACAGATGTAAAATGCTTCACAGAAAACACACTCCCCGATATTTGGTTAAATAGACTCCATGTTTTATGCAACTGTTTTTAAAATGACTCAGCGAGGAAAGAATGCTGAATTCTGCCTACTCTACCTGCACGATTGAAATGTACCCTCAAGACTATGACAAAGAACCTACTCGAGAGAGAGTCTATTTAAGTTCAGATTCTTTGTGGCAGGCTAAAAATGAATGCTATTATAAACCATGGTAAACCCTAAAATAGGACCATGGAAAATAAGAAATAAGTACGAAACCACACCTTCTGTGTCAAAGGTGAGGATTATGTCTTTTGTTAATAAATTCACTGGGAACCTTTGCGTTGTTTCTCATAATAGCTCATTCAATCTGTCAGCTTTGTTCATGAATGTAAAAGTCAAACCCAGTTTTCTAAGCCACAGGCATTAGCCTGGGGTGTGGTGTATGCCTACAATCTCAGCACCAGAAAGCTACAAACCTGAGGATTACAAGTTCAAGGTCACCCTCAGCCACACAGAGAGTTTGAGGCCAGCCTCAGCTGCAGAAAACCAAAACATAAAGGTGGACATTAAGCACATACATTTACTCTATGCTTCACTTCTCTCCAGACTTGTGTTTCTGCGTCATATAAGAACTCTGCTTTTCAAGGTAGCATACAAAGTGATGGGTTTCATTATGGTGTTTTCATACGTGTGTGTTACCCTGTTCTCATTCACCACCTCTGTACTGCCCTTCCCATCTCCCCAACCCCCTTCCCGGTCCCCACACCAAGTCGTCCCATTAAGATCTCTACTTCCTCTCTCAACACGCACACACACACACATGTGCACACACGCGCACACATGTGCACACACGCGCACACACATGTGCACACACGCACACACACATGCGCACACACGCACACATGTGCACACACGCACACACACACACACACATGCGCACACACACGCACACATGTGCACACACGCACACACGCACACACACATGCGCACACACATGCACGCGCGTACACACGCCCTAAGGAAAAAAATGTGTGGTATTCATCTTTCTCAGCGGCTTATCTCATTTAACACAATGGATCTTTTTCCTACATAAAGATGAATACAGTTCTATTATTTATATGTTCTACAATCACCTGTCTTTTGATGGGCACCCAAGCTTGCTTTCTGGCATGCATACCATGAAGAGTGCAACAGTAAATACCTCTGAGGTACATTAACCCAGGTGTACACCCAGGACTTGTATAGCTTCACGATATAGTGGCCTTACTTGGAGTGAGCATATTTTTTATTTATTTGTTACTCATATATGTGGATGTACATGCCACAGAGACTATGGGAAGGTCAGAGGACGAGTTTAAGAAGCCAGTTCTTCCTGTCCACCTTTCTGTGGGCTCTGGGGGTCAGGTCACTAGATCTGCCCAGTGAGTATCGTCACCCACTGAGCTGTCACACCAACTCTGCTTGTACTGTTTTGAGAAACCACCTCCCACATCCATCCGTGGTGGCTGCAGCCAGCCTGACACATTCGTCACATTCCCACCAGCGCTGAGTAAGTTCTGTTGGGACCCTCTCCACTCCCCCATGCCCTTGTTTGTTTTCTTGGTAGTAGCTGTCCTGACTGGGATGAGATGGTATCTCAGGTAATTTAACTTGCATCTCTCTGACGGCTAAGGATGCTGAACACTTTTTTTTTTTTAATCGCTCATTTATACCTCTGCTTTTGAGATCTGCCCATTCTGTGGGCTGTCACTTTGGTGATTGCTTCCTTTGCTGTGAAGACACATTTAGCGTCATGTAATCCCCTCTGCCCCTTGTTGGGATTATTTCCCATGCTCTTGTGTGTGCGGGGTGGGGAGTCTCGTATGAAGTCCTGCCCTCTGCCTATATTTGAAATGTTTTACCTGGGTTTTCTTCTAGCGCTTCCAAGGTTTCAGATCTTGCATTCATCTCCAGGCCAGGGGCCGCTCCTGGCCATGCTCAGCTTTGAGGCAGGTTCTCGGACACTCCCCAGACTGTCTCCTCTAGAGCAGTAAAGTTCCAGTTGGCGAGCGTCTCCCAATTGTGTTGGGAGTATGAGAAGCTCACACAGTTGAGGGAGTTGTAAAGATCCACGGCCCCTCCTCTGTACTTTGAAGCTTTCCTTACTCGGTGGGAGGGTGGAAGCTTCGAGTGCTGAGCAGATGATGGCCAGAGCTCCTGAGCATCAAACAGGAGATAGGTGGCTACAGAAGTGTGAGCTGTCACACTCCAGTCTAGACCTGGGCTACCTTTCCCTGAGCACCTTACCAGCTTCCCTCGCCAGTGCCAGCTTGATCCGTCCCTTCCCCCCACCAGTCCCCATTCTCCACACTCCGGGGAGCCCGGGGTGAGGTGTGTTAGGTTCATCTTGGTCTCCTTTCCTGGTGTCACCATTTTCCTTACACTTTCCCAATTCAATACCACTCACCGCCTTTGGGAACGTCTGACGGCTCCCTCTGTCTCTTCCCCTCTTGGGAGTAGTTTTCCATCTCTTTTAAAGAAAGGGACCTCGGCTCATTTCAGGCACAGGGACCGAGGGATCCAGATGCGGGTTCCTCGGGTTGGTAATGATATTAGAAGTTGGGAAATGCTGTCTTTGCGAAAGGAAAAACCAAATAGGTCAGGACCACAGAGAGAAGTTTCTCTAAGGAAATACTTACTGTCTGCTGTGACCGAGGCATTGTATCTAACAGCTCACCTGTGGGGGAAATTATAGCCATGTCACCAGAAACTAATCACGAGCCAAAGGAGACCAGGGCAGATGGAGAATTGCCTTTGTCTGAGGACTGACCAGGGTAACAAGCAGTTGCAGCAGACTACCTCATCCCAAAGCCTCAGGAGGGGCACACTACTTCACACACAGCTCCAAATGAGGGAAACCTGGATGCTAAACAGGTGGGAAAGGATGGGGTTAACACTCGGTGAGCCAGGTGTGGGGACATAGTCCGGCCACCCCAGCATTTGGAAGGCAGAGGAAGGAGCATAAGAAGGCTCAAGGATGCCTTTAACTCCATAGTAAGCTTGAGACTAGCCATAGCTACTTAGGAATCCTACCCAGAGTGAGAGCTGGTCTGAAAAACAAAACAACAGCAAAAGTAACTGCACTTTGTACACAAAATGCCCCATTTGTCATTGCGACCTTGAACAAGCTAGTTTAGATTTCTCTAACATCCCTGTCGGTTTAATTTTTAAAACATTTTTTATGTTGGGGCTGGGGTGGGCATGGGCATGCATGTGTGATGGCCTGGCTGTGGTCAGAGGACAACATTTGGACTTGACGTTTTCATTCCACCTTTATGTGGGTTTTGGGAATCGAACCTGGGTCGTCAGGCTTCACAGCAAGCCCCCCCCCATCTGCTGAGCCATCCCACTGTCCTTCAGTTTTCCCTTCTGTGGACTGGAGATGAGATGATAACGCTTGCTCATCTGGACCGATCGGATCCTGACATTTGCCAGTGCATTGGCCAGGAGGATGATAATGCTGAGTTGTGTGTCTGTGTCCTTATGGTCTCTCCCCCAAAGGGATGTTCAGGTAGGAGCTCTGATGTTTTGGGAAAACCATCGGTCAAAGTGACTGAAAGAGAAGAGTTTGTATGACAGCTTTTCTTGAATCCTCGTCCAGAACACTGTTAAGACTTGATTTTTAATGGAGTTTAAAATTACATCCATCTACAATGATCTTCACATAGAACTGAAAAGGACTCTGGGAAGGCTCTGAGATAGGATTCTCAAAACATTTAGACATAAGTAAATAAATAAATAAATAAATAACCTGGACAGTTATTTGAGGAATATGGAAAAGTAATGATTATTAAGAACATAAGTTTAATTTTTTAAACACTTTCATTCCATTCATAACAATATTGACTCCACCAAGTTGCTAGAATGTTAAAGACTCTTTATTTAACCTATGGAAAGGGCAGAGTCCGTGGGGGAGAGAATCGACATGGTTATTTTCCCTGATAAGACAAGAAAGTAGTTTGCGTTCAGAATCCACCCATGTGCTGAGAGCTCCCCACAGCCAGGCGTATCTCTCATGTCACGTGAAATCACAGCTTGCCTAATGGGAAACTTGATGAGCATTTTCCTTTGATGTTTCCAGAAACATGGGTGTGGTTCCCCTGATCAGAGCCCAGACTTGCCATCTGGTAGAGAGATATGTCTTTTAAACCTGTTTTGCTCCCAAAACTGCATAGTAAAAGAATGCTAGCTGAGTTAGGTTAGGAATGTCTTCGGTACGTTTTAACTGCATTTGGTTATCCCCTGAAAAGCTCTGCATCAACGGTGCCAATTGCAGAAGGGGTCCCGATGAACTCTTAGATGCTTGCACCTCACAGATTCTGCCTCCAAGATCGGAACTTTCTCCTTCCTTGAAATACCACAATAAATTGGCACCTCGTCTGACTCTGACCACGGGTAGAGAGCAGATGTGTTCATGGCTGGGGAGGGGTGGTATCTAACTTGTTGTATGATATAATCACTGGGGAGGTCATGGTCTTCCTGCAAATATCTCCTAATGTAAAGAAAGTACGTGTCCCAGAGCTGGCCCCACCCACCACTCTGGTCCTCTTTGTCAGCAGCAATGGTGGCTCAACCCGGGTTCCTCAGCATCTCCTCTGGGGCAGGGTCACTTCTGGGGGAAAATGCTGTGACAGGGGTTGCAGTCTGCTTCTGGCTGGGTTGTTTCTTGATGTGCCTCCAAGAGGAGAGTCAGAAGCAGAGCTAAAAATTATTTTGGAGGTTGTACAGATTAGAAGAAAAAAAAAATAGAAGCCCAGAAAAAGGTAATTTACCCAAGACCCAACAGCAAACAAATTATAAGACTGATGCGTTCGAAAAGCTCAGGATGCAGACTGTACCATCCCCTTAGAAACAGAAGGGGATCTGTGTGGACAGGGGTTAGTACCCAGCCATCCAGTCATCAAAATCCTATTTGTGCAACACGGATTTGTTATATATGATGGGGAACAATGAAAGTTACTACAATTTGAAATGCATTTGTATTCATGTAATTTAACAATGTCTAACTTAGGGGCCGCAGCTTCATCATCTTGAGTAAAACATGTCTGTGTATGTTATACACTCATTTTGAAATCATTGCTAAGACTAGGGTGAGCATACGGAGAACAAAACAAAACAAAACCAAAAACAAGTTCTCCCTCTCACCTCACCAGCCAGAGACGGAGCCCGGCCTCAGCAGACTAGGGTGTACTTCTGTGTGGTTTTAACTGCTGCGGTTGAGGGTTTGATTCCTGGGCGGAACTTTTGGTCTGGAATAAGAACGGGAGGGTTCCTACAGATGGGTAACACTAGAGCTGACTCTCAGAAGGTGACTAAGGACAGAGGACACTAACAGGAGGTGACAGTGTGTGGCGGATCTGAGGGCCATCTCCCGGGACTCCGTGGGGATGGGCAAGCAGAGTTAGACCGAAGAGCTGTGCCCATCATGGTCACAGGTTTGAACTGTAACGAAAGTGATGGGAAGAAAGGCTTCCCTCGTGAGATTACATGCCGCAGGTGGAACAGTGAAGCCGGGTTTGGTGGCACCTACCTGTCATCCTGGCTCTCAGTGGATTGGCCCGGGTTCAGTGCCAGCCTAATTTGTGGAATGAGTCCCATACCAACCAGAGTTACTTAGTGAGATCGGTCTCAGAAAGTCATTGGCGGGAGAGTCTGGGAAGATGGTTCGCTCAGTAGAGCACCTGCCCTGCAAGCGTGAGTTCGGCTCTCCAGAGCCCAAGTAAAAATCTGGACCTGGTGGTACAGTTTTGTAATGGCGGTGATAGCGAGGTAGGAGGTGGAGAGAGCTGGATCCCCGGGACTTACTGGCCAGCTGGCCTAGGCTATTTGTCAAAGTCCCAAGCCAGAAAGAAATGCGCTCACAAAGTGAATGGTGCCCAATGAAGGACACTGGGGTTGTCCACACATATGCATATGCATGCAGCTGCACATATAGACAAAAACAATAAACAAATAAGGGAATGAATGGACAGGTCAGTGCAGATCAAACCAGGCTATTCCTTAACGTGAGGCACCTGGGTGTACACCTCAGAGGAGACTTACGGAATCACTGCAGTCTAGTTGTAGAGCTGAGGGGGTCTTAATGTTCTTATCTGTAAAATTAGCTATGAGAAGAGCTCAGGCTTGTTATTAACAGCGGGTAGGATGGTCGAGGTTCACTTTAACATCTGCAGCTAAGAGCCGTTCCTAGTGTTGGCCGAATCTGTATCGCTTCATGCACGCTTCTCCCGGGAACAACTTTGGAAAGCTGTCAGTTAAGTTAGCAAAGTATGCTGATTGCATACTTGAGAGGAATCTTTGCCGATTCTGTTGTCCAGGAGAATGAGGGAATTGAAAACTTGAGTAGGCAAAGTAGCGCCTCAAAAGCAGCTGTGAGCTGTTGGTTAGTCCAAAGTAGGAGAAGGAAATATGACGACTCACAGATAGGAATCGGGAATACTAATTATTGCCCCTCCCCCTTGCCCCCTTCCGTTCACCGACAGATCCCTGCAGAGACAGAGAAAGTGTACTTCACTTTCCATTTGCTTTAACGTCGTAACTCACCGTTCATAAAATTCCCTCATGTCTTAGTGGCTGAAGGTATTTTTGCTACTGGATTGTTGTAGTGGTTGTTTTGCCATTGTGCCAAATCAGAAATTTGAAATGTAGTTAAGCAGTGCCAATTTGGTTGTGTCTAAAGATTATGTCAAAATTAGATTTGTTATCTCTAAAATTCCCATTTCCGTAGTGGGCGAAATGACTGTGGGTCCTCATGGACTGCCCTAGCCAAGGTGCTTCAGCCCCTTTGAGATGGTTTTGTGATCCTTTGCTCGCGAGTGTGATGTCTTCGTCACTGTTTAGCACCTTTTCCTGTCTTGAGATCAAAATGGTGGTCAAGCGTGATGGGGGAAAACCCTCACGGCCACTGGGATGGGTGTTCCATGCTGACAGACAATGCCTGCCACTGCAGCCTTCCCATCCTTCCCACGCCACGGACTATAAATAAGCGACATACTTGAGACCCGGAAGGGCCCAGTTGGTTGAATGCCCTGTAGACTGACAGGCTCGCTCCCTGTGTTCTGTTCTACAGTGCTCCTATATCCCGCCCTGTAAGAGAGAAAACCAGAAGAACTTGGAGAGCGTCATGAACTGGCAACAGTATTGGAAAGATGAGGTCGGCTCACAGCCATTCACGTGCTATTTCAATCAGCATCAACGGTAAGTTAGTGCGTGTATGTGCCCGTGAGTGTTTGCTCGTGGGATTGTCACATGGGTCAATCGGAGTCTGTGGCCATCTGGAGAACGTAGGTGACCTCAAGCTCTCTGTGGCCTGGGATCTCCATTCTCTCTACCATGAAGAGGAGGCCACATCCTGATCTGCTGGATGGGAGACACGTAAAGAACGTACAGGACAGAGGGAGAGGGGCGGGGCGGGGCAGGGCAGGGCGGGGCAGGGCAGGGCGGGGGACATGTACCCTAGCTATGCCTTGTGGACACACTACAGGTGGCAGTATATTTCTAAGGAACATGGTGACCGCTGGTGTGCTGTAAGACTTAACAGGCGTGCTGTGACGCATTTGGACCCTTCTTTGTCCTTTCGGTTCTGATGAAGTCTCAAAATGTCTTCACACCATCCAGACTCTGCCTGCCTCGGAAGCTCTCGCTGTACCATACTCACTATATCGAGATGGCCCTTTGGATCAGAACACCCGCCTGCCCACCTGGGGTGGTTAATTGTCAACACTTATTGTTGGGTGGTCCACGGCTGTGCCAACCCTTGCTTCCCTTCCATAATCTCTGTCTTAGTGAATGGCAGTGCCGTTCATTGGTTCACCTATCCCAGAACCATCCAAGTGGCCCTTCATTGGTTTCCTCCTTCGCTCTCTCTCATCCTGTGGGCATCCCTGTGTGGTGTCCGACTCTTACATCAGATTTGGATGGTTTTTTCCTGAGCTCTATTGCTGTGCTTGTCTGATACGTCCTCTAGTCTCTGCGCTGTGCCAGACCAAGCCATGCTCTGTGTTGCTGCCCAGGCCTTTCTAGCACGGGAGTCTAACCAGGTCCCAGGTAGTTCTCAGGATAAAGTCTTGCATATCTTGGCATCGTTTCTATGTCAGGTACCTGTGGCTGCGGAGCCACACACCTTAAATCGATGGCTCACTGCAGCAGGGATGTCTTCTGCTCCTGTGGGTTGGCAGGCGCTGCTGCTAGGCACAGGCTAGGATCCGTGTGCGGTCCATGATGGATATTGGTTACTGATAAAGATCATCAGTTCCCCTTTACCTCAGTGTTCAGAAGGCGACAGCATCTTCCTTACAGCACGGCGGTAGGGCAGCTGCATTCAAGGGAGGAGGGCTTAGCTCTAGAATTAGAAAGAATATCACTTCTGACATGGTGTGTTGGTCAAAACCAGTAACAAAGCCAGTAGGGTTCATGGTGTGTTGACAGAGCCCCTCCCCACCCCGGGAGGTCTGTGACCATGGCTATGGATAGGGTGTAGTTCCCACAGTTCCATATGACCCAGACACAGGTGTCCACCTGCAGAGGGTACTTTTCTGGGAGTTGGCAAACTTCACACGCCCCTTCCTTTTGCAAGACCTAAACAGAGTATATCAGAGCATACCCTTGAGTTACAGTAGGGGTGGTGTCACCCACGTGACATGAGGAAGAAGGTGTTGTCTGAGCACATTCAAGAAGGAAGCTGCCACAGAACGAACAAACATGCCAGCTGCCATGTCCCATAGATCAGCGTACAGTGTTGTCCCAGAGATTTTGGAACCCTCGCTTCACCTAATATGCCAAGAAGCTTTTTGAAATGCATCACTGGGGCAGGAGAGAGAGAGAGAGAGAGAGAGAGAGAGTGTGTGTGTGTGTGTGTGCTCTCTGTGTGCCAAGTGAGTGATATTTTCCTGAGATCACCAAATTTCTTACAGTAGTTATGAGTACGAGTCCCATTTAGCTCACAGGAAAGAAACTAGTCTTAAAGATTTATGTAGCTCATAGCAAGGACATATAGCCAGGCAATAAGTAAAAGGAAATTCAGTCAGTCTGCTTCCCAGAACTCCTTCTCTGCTGGTTCTGACAAAGGTCTTTGGGGGCCTAAATGATAGTGGTGGCTGTGGGGATGGGGGTGGCTGTGGGGGGCTGTGGGGGGTTGTGGTGTGGTGTGGGGGTGGATGTAGTGAGCAGGGATATTATATCTAAAAGGCATATGAGAGTAGGGGCGAGCCGACCTTCATGGCAATGTCTGATGAGGGAAAGGAAGGTGTGGAGTTTGTCCGCATGAGACACAAGTGTAGTCCAGCTGTGACTGTGTTGTCCTAAGACATCCTCAGGGGCCTTCAAAAAAGTTAGAAGCTGGAGCCAGAAGTCTAGGAACAAGAGATGGGGAGCAGCGTTAAGCAGGCCTGGACCTCCTGGGCACACAAGCTGTAGTTGTGGGAAACAGAAAGAATGTGCTCTGGGAGAGAGCGTTGCTGGACTGTATTTCAGTCATGGGCAACCAGATGGAGGCAGAGAGGAAAGTCAAAAGAACAGCTCCCTGAAAGGAAGGGAAGGCCGTCCCGAAAGGAGGCCAGCCAGAACTGTTCTCACAAGCGTTTGGCAACAGTAGGCCCCAACTCCAAGGACAGCGATGGGAATCGTTTTCTATTAGGCCATGTTGACACTGTGAGAGCAATTAGTGAGTGTACCCAACTGTAAAGCTCTCTGTGGTGGAGAAAACTCAGGCCGAGGAGGCACTCTAGGGTGAAGAGAAAATATTTGCCAATCACGTATCAAGTAAAGAGGTCGTGGTCTCCAAAGTGTGGAAAGAGATCCTGCAGCTTGGGAGCAATAGCAGTAGTAATATGTAATCAGTAGGAAGTTACAGTGGTACAGCCATGATCTAAGGCAGTGTGGCGATTCCTCCAAAACATTGAAAGTGCCACACCACCAAGTAATTCCACTTCTGAGTGCTAATTTCAGAATTTAATACCTGTATCATTCACTGTGGCCAAGCTGTAGAAACACCCTGAGTATCCATGGACAGATGAAGAACATGCTAGCGTGCGTGGGAAGCGCTAGGGCACGTGCCTGCAGTCCCAGCTACTTGGGGGGCTGGAGCACAAGGATGGATGGAGTCTGAGGACCTAAGACCAACCTGTGCAACACAGCAAGACTGTCTGCCCCGTGGCGTCTTACAACAACCAGAAATACAAAAGACAAAGGAAAACGTGGTATATACACGGGACGGACAGCCTTCAAAAGGATGCCCGGTGAGATGGCGCAGCCGGTAAACGTGTTTGCTACCCAGCCTGATGACTTGAGTTCGGTATCTGGGAGTCTCATGGCGGAGGGAGAGAGAATTGCCCTTTGACCTCTACTAGCACGCCACCTGGAGCACACCCGCACACATGCATGTGCGTGCACACACAGTAAACAGTGGATGAACTGTGGGGCATTGTGCTCAGGGGCCTCAGCGAGTCCCCGAAAAGCAAAGACTCTGTGATAGTAGGCATCTGAAGTAGTCAGGTTCAGAGACGGCACGGTGGAACGCCGGTAGCTACTAGTGGCTGGGGAGGGAGAAACGGGGGCGTAGTAATCTACAGGTGTGACGTTTCCCTCAGGGCGAAACCTCGCAAGAGCTGTGCACGGCATTGTACCTGGAGCCTGAGTCCAGGGTGGTTTATGCTCAATAGTTTTTCAGGTTTATGTGTAAAAGTTGGTCAGGCTCCAGCAAGACTGACGCCATGTGCACACACAGAGACCGTGACAGCGTGCACAAACAAGACCTGCACAGTTCAGGCCACACAAAATCCCATCACTGAGAAGAGGGAGCAGGTGCGAGTCCTACCCCTAACCCAGAAGGCGTTTGCTCTTGACACCTGCTGGGAAAGGGAGACTCTGTTTTCTTTAATGGAGTGACACCTTCCAGCGTAGTTCCATGTTCAGGAGTAGGTGGCCACCACAGAACAGACTTCAGACTTCATCTGTGTGGGGTTTTTTTTTCGGGGGGGGGGGGATGTTGCTTGTTTTGTTTTTCAGCTTGTTTTTTTTGTTTGTTTGTTTTTTGTAGAGAGAGTCAGAGACACACACAGAGACAGACGAACGCAGAACATGAGCTTGGGAGGGTAGGGAAGTAGGCAGAATTTAGACGTTTGGGAAAGAGGAAGAATATGATCTAAATATATTGTTTGGAAAAAAATTAAAGCCAATTTTAAAAAGTTTGTTGAGCAGTTGGATGCCATGTTGCAATTCTTACCACAATGAACTGAAAGTTTGGGGGGGGGGGGAACTGAACAATTGGAAGGGTAGCAAGAATAAATGTAGGACGATGCGCCTGCTACAGAGTTAAACTGACCAGAAAAAGAAAAGGAAAGAAATGTATAAAGTGAATCCAGTAAAACTGGAACGCTGCCCGAGGACCGTGAGACAGGAAGAAAGGGGAATTGGATAAGTAGGGAGCCCTTTTCTTGGGACGCCTTTGTACTGAGACATCCTTAGAATCGGGTTTCTCCTGAAGCCCCTGCCCTGGGCCAGGCACTGATTTCAGCACACAGGTGGAGACATACGCCTCTTGTGTTAGCCTTAAGCAGTGGTCGAAGCCCATCGATCACACCCCTGTCAGGATGGATGCACGCCTCTACCCTTCATGTCGCCATCCGTTCTGCAGACTGCCAAGTCGAGATGGAAGTGAGGGTGGGTGTCTATCACAGTTCTCAAGCCACTCTTCGGAAGCAGCGGCTTCGGTTTGGTTCTTCCGTCTGACGCCTGTGAGAGGAATCAGGCGTGTCGCTGAGGCGTGAGATGGCAGCTGCCTGGTGACATCCACTCCAGTGTGCCTCTTACTACTACCACACAGGAAGGTAAAATAGACTCACAGCATCCTCGCCCAGATGCTCTTGGAGAGGCGAACTTTAGATTTAAAGCAACCTTTAGATCTCACACAGTGGTGGGAAATTAAGAGGCGTAGTTACCAGGAACCTCCGTTTTCAAGACACGGGTGCTATTTTTAAAAATCTAAGATGGAGCTTGGTGGAGCCCCGCTATTTAGGGCTTGCTGAGGTGAACTGGGCTCAGGCCCACACAGCCGCCCCCCCCCCCCGACGGCAGTGGAAAGCCAGTCCTCATGTCCTTTGGAAGGCCAGTCCTCATGTCCTTTGGAAGGCCAGTCCTTTGGGCAATTTCACCCCAGGATCACATCCATTTGTGATCTCTTATTGACTCACGGCAGTTTGCTTCTCTCACTCTTGGTACCCACAGCCTTTCTAATGTGCAGATTCTGTATCTATAGTTTTTGTTCGTGCAGGATGGCCACACATTTTCCTTATTGTTCTCCAAGATTATCCTTTTTTTGGTAAAACCTACCCCAGGCCACATAACAACATGGTCTTAAACAGGTGCATACAGGCCTTCATCTTTGCCTTAACTGGTTAGCACCTGCACAGGTGTGAATTTCCTTGGGAAGGGTTGTTCATCCCTTCTGGTACTTCTGAATGGGTGGGAGTCCACGGCTCACCTCAAAGGCTCGTGCTCCCAAACCCTCATTGGTTCAGATGTCTACATGGTTGAAATGACCCGGGTTGGTCTTCTTAGCTTTGCTCTCTTTCTACTGTTTCCCCTTCATGGGCTTGTGCCTTGCTTTTAAGGCTCTTTTCCATCTTATCATCATCATCACCATCACTGTCGTCATCAACATTGTTTTTGATTAATTTTTCTCTGCTTCCAATCCAGCTTCACAGCTTCAAATTCTGTTACTGAGCTATGTGCCAGTCATGAGACAGTAAAAAAAAAAAAAAGGTTAGAACAACACAAAGACGTGTGTTCTGTCCAGTGACAAGATTAAAATGCCAGGTGTCAAAATGAAGCTTCCAGATGCTGTGATGTGGTGGTTGGGGTGGGGGTGGGCTCTGCAGACCTGATGTCACGTTGGTAGAAGCAGAGGTGGTTCAGGAACTCCTGACTAGGAAAGTAAAAGCAGGAGAGAGGAAGACTGTTCTACAGTGAGTGAGGCACTGTAGCGGGCTGAGTCGAGGAAGATTTGTGGGGTTTGATGATGGCAAAAGCCTGTGAGGTTTGGGAGCAGCGTGAGTGTGTGAGAAGGTGAGTGTGTGTGAGTGTGAGTGTGTGTTTGAGTGTGTGATGTGAGTATGTGTGTGAGTGTGTGAGAATGTGAGTGTGTGTGAGTGTGAGTGTGTGTTTGAGTGTGTGATGTAAGTATGTGTGTGTGAGTGTGTGAGAATGTGAGTGTGTGTGAGTGTGTGATGTGAGTATGTGTTTGAGTGTGTGATGTGAGTATGTGTGTGAGTGTGAGTGTGTGTTTGAGTGTGTGATGTGAGTATGTGTGTGTGAGAGTGTGTGTGTGAGTGTGTGAGTGTGAGAATGTGAGTTGTGTGTGTGAGTGTGTATGTGTTTGAGTGTGTGATGTGGGTATGTGTGTGAGTGTGTGAGTGTAAGTGTGAGTATGTGTGTGAATGAGTATGTGAGTGTGTGTGAGTGTGAGTGTGTGTTTGAGTGTGTGATGTGAGTGTGTGAGAATGTGAGTGTGTGAGTGTGTGTGAGTGTGTATGTGTTTGAGTGTGTGATGTGAGTATGTGTGTGAGAATGTGAGTGTGAGTATGTGTGTGAATGAGTGTGTGTGTATATGTGTGTGAGTGTGAGCATGTGTGTGTATGTATGAGTGTGTGTGTGTGTGTTGTCTATCTTGAGGAGTTCTGCTTTTATTTGGGTTATGATAAAGAGTGCATATACATAGCAGTGTATCCTAAGTAATTGTGTGTGTGTTTTGTATTTGTCTCCTTTCATTTTATCTATTTGTAGCAAGTAAGGAACAGTAGCAAGTAGCCTGGTTATTCTCTGATTAGAAGCTTGGTCATTGACTGATTAAACAAATGGGGTTTTATTAATGGATAAGGCAAAATAACACACACACACACATACATGAGAGAGAGAGAGAGAGTTGCTCAAAAAAAGTAAATACACTATACTTATGTACTGAATGGATATATTCTAATTCTAATTCTGGGATGTGTATTTTTACCCTTAGCATTTTAAAGACAGATGAACATAACAGCCTGAGTTCAAATGAGTAGAGAGCTCTGTGGAACACAATTTGAAAGCCATTAAAATAGAGAATTAAATGCAATTGGTCAGAAAAGTACTGATTGCTTACACGGATCTTGGTTTTTCTCACCTGTAAAAATTTCATAGACTGACAACTTACCAATCTCTGCAACTCCTTTGCACTCCCAAGCTGTGTGATTTTACGACTCTAATGCTGAGTCTTGTACATTCAGATGCTTAAGACGCTTTATGAAGTCCTAATGGTGCAAGAGAAGGAAGTTAGGAGAGAACCAAATGTCCACAGTCAGTGCAGGAGCGGGCAGGGCTTCCACCTCATAGTAACCAGGTTTTGTGAGGATGATGTCTATGTAGGCATGTGCTTCTGAACACATTTATAACCAATAGTGGGAAATGCTTGGCCATTTGTAATTTGTTGCCATGTCTTTGCATTCCAGAAACAGATTCGCTGTAATAAACACCTTTATTTTAATATATTTAAAGACTGAATTTAAGTGTATCGCTGGCTATGAAGATTTCCTTCCTTCCTTCTTTCCTTCCTTTCTTCTTTCTTTCTGTCATTTTCTAGGACGAATTTCTAAAGAAAAAGATTTCTCACTTGTAGACTTCTTGGGATTAATTTGCATACAAAATTGGGACTTGGATTTTTTGATTTATTTAGTTAGTTACTTTTATTGGTGGTGGTGTAGGTTCATGCCATGGCCCGCATGAGAAGGTCAGAGGCCATCTCTCAGGGGAGCATTCTTCTCTGTCCTTGTTGAGGCAGGACAGCCTTGTCTCTGCTGGTCTGTGAGTTCCTCCCCGTCTCAAAAGAGGGGTCCTGGGATTGCCGATCCAGCTTTCTTATGTAGGTTCTGGGGGATTGAACTTGGGTCCTCAGGCTTGCACAGCTGGCCCCTCTACCTACTGGGCCATCTCTCTGGCTCAGAGCTGAATTTTGAACAAACCATCAGATTAGTTAGCTGCTATGTTTTACGTTAAAGTTTTCATTACTAATTTTGTTTTCTATTTTCCGTGAGAGATAGTTCACAATCCTTGATTAGAGAAGGGCTTGATTCCATAGTTCTTTTTTAAAATAATTTATTTTGATCTCATGTACACTGCTGTTTTGCCTACATGCATGGTCTATATGACGGTGTCAGATCCCCTGGAACTGGAGTTGGGGGCCAACGTGCGGGTGCTGGGAATTGAACCTGGGTCCTTTGGAACACTGACCCATCTCTACAACTCTCCCACCTCAAGTTCTTTTTTTAAATGAACATATTAGCTTTATCTTTATACATTGATTTCAGTGACAGATCATGAGTCTTAAAGAACAAAACCGGGAATCTGGAATCTTCCCCGAATCGAGTCTTTCCCATGTACATTTATGCCTGGTTCCATATTGAGAGATTACATCAGAATTGAAGGCTCCGTTTAGTCTCCAAATCTGTACTCTTATAAAAGCAGTGTTTGCTGTCTCCAGCAAGCTGTAGGATATGTATGGAATTCATCCCAACATTCCTTCTCAGCCTGACAGCTAAGCACCATGCGTTATTTAAAATGTGAAATCGGGAGTCTATTTTCTGATGGTTAATCAGAATGTCTTTATGCCGGCGAGTTCATCTCCTAACGGCTTTTATCATCGCGGCGATAAGATCAAATGTGATGTTATCAAATCACTTTTCATTTAAAGTGTTTTATGCAGCCTTCAAAGAGAGCCCCGGGGGAACTTGGGAGGAAAAACACAAGAACCATAGGACAAGTAGGTCACAGGGTACAGAAAAGCAGGGCAGGGCTGTGCGTCAGGAGACTTCAGTTCTATGCATAGCTCTGTTCTTGACTCAGCCGGTGACCTTGGACCACTTACCGGAGAGCTCTTACCTCAGTTTCGTATTAGATTCAATGGGGCCAAAAGCCGCTTGTGGCATACAGAGAGTGTGTGTGGGACTCGCAGACTCAGAGTGACATCTGTCCAGTCCTTTACTCCAATCCTTTGTTAAATAATAATAATAATAATTTTTAAAAAATGTGTGTGATAGTGGGTGTGTGTGTGTATGCTGAAACTATTGGCTGTCAAAAAGCAAGCATTTTAAGGGTTTATTCTGGTTGGTAGTTCGGGGGTGGGGGTGGGGATGCAGTCCATCACATGGGGCAGGCATTGTCACCTGGCTTGTTAGTCATGAATCAGCTGCTGGATGGCTATTTGGATTCTCTCAGAAGTGAAAAGCAGAGCATAGACAGGAAGCAGGGACCTCGAGGCCCTCCCTTAGTCACCCTCTTCCCCCAGGAATGTTGCAACCCCTCAAACTCCTATAGCCTTCCCTGCCAAAACAAACAGAAAGGTGGGTGTGGCCAGCCAGGCACGCCTTTATTCCCAGCACCTGGGAGGCAGATAAATGCACCAGCAGCCAGATCTCAGTTTAAGGCCAGCCTGCTCTACCTAACACTCAAGCCAGCCGTGGCTACCTAGTGTTACTCTGTCTTCCAAAAAGGGAAAGAAGGCACTGAAAAGTTTATACACCCTGACAAGCCTCTCTGCCGATGCAACAGTCCAGATCAGACCAAATCAAACCAAATTAGAAGAAGCCCACGTTTAATGGATACAGAAGCTCCCGGGCGGCCTTCCATCTGGGAAAGGGAGACCCCGGAAAAACCAGGAGTCTGTTTCCTGGGGGGCAGTTTGAATACCCTGTGGGAGTGGTCTTGAGCATCTCTGGGGGGAGGGGCCATCATTTGTTGGGCTTTCTGAGATGCAGCAGGGTTTGGAGAGAGATGGGGGAGGGGGCTTGGGTGGAACTTCCACCAGAACATTCCAGACTCTTCGGGAAGATGGATGCCAGGGGCTGGGGTGAAGCTTCCACAGAACAGGCATCCCCAGATGACACCAATTGTTCAAACCCATGAGCCCACGGTGGGGGCATTTCATATTCAAATGCTGCCACATCATTTTCTGTACTGGAACAGCTCTCATGGCCATGGATCTCTCCTCTTCTCCCTAGCGTACACCTAATCCATCGTCAGACGTTTTTAGTTACCAAGAACGTATCTCTTGTTTTTTAATTTCATCAGTTCTTACATCTCCACTAAGCAGATGTGAGGTCATTGGGGACCAGGGAAGGGGCCACTGGGAATCCTGGCGGCAGAATGTCTTTGTGGCAAAGCTTGTGGTGTAAGCGGATGCTGGCACAGCGCCGGGACCCTCGCTGCCATCTCGAAAGCGTGTGCTTGGCCTGACAAACTTCACATTGCTTTTACCACAGTCCTGCCAGTGCTGTGCTCTTGCTCTGGAGGCAGACTGTGTTGTCCTGAGTTTTGTGGCAGACATAACACCTTTCATGGTCGAGGCCAGGGAGCAGCCGGCTGGAGCAAACACCTCCCCTGCCCCCGCCCCGCCCCTGCTCCTCCCCTGCCCCGCCCCCGGTTCCACCCCGGCTCCTCCCCCTGCACCTCCTCTTGCTCTCCTGGTGCTCCCCCTGCTCCTCCCCTGTCCCTGCTCCTCCCCAGCCCCACCCCTGCCCCGCCCCTGCTTCTCCCGATGCCAGGCCCCCTGCTCCTCCCCTGCCCCTGCCCCGCCCCCTGCCCCACCCCCTGCTCCTCCTTCTATTCCCTCTGCTCCTCCTCCCCCTGTTCCTTCAGTTTCTCCTCCTCCCTTCCTCCACTCCCTCCTCCCTTTCTGTTTTCCTGAAGCATACCTTTGCTATGCAGACCCGGCTGGTTTTAAGCTGTGGAAACTCTCCTGCCTCCGCCTCCTGAGTACCGGCACTGCAGGAATGCACCACGCCTGGCTGTAATGCTCTTCTCTCTGCGACCCGAGCTGGCCTGTTCATCACAAATCAGAAATTCCCGTCACCACTCTTGATGCTAAAACGGAGTCTAGAACAGGGCACCTTGTAGGGCAGTAGCTCTGAGTAGCTGTGACAGCTGTCAATCCACACACAGCTGTTAAGGAGGCTTCTTCCACTCATTACATACGCTGCATTACATACGCTGTCCCCTGCCCCTTCCGTCTCCGTTTCAGTAGTAGAGATGAAGCAGGGACCTGGCCTGTTAGGCACACGCTCCCTCCGTTCTTGAGCAGCATCCTAGCTCTATATGTGTCTATGAAAGCAACTTTCCCGCAGTTCCTAAATTTGTGAGAGTACCATTCTGGGTTGAGTACAAGAACTGTAACTTATTTTTCTGTAAATATATAGTATTGATTTCAATGAATCATTTTAGTCTCTTATGATTATTTTGAATCTTGATTCTACTATTATTGGTTACTTCCTCAATTCCAACACTGAGCGCGTGCTCGTGTGTGCACATGTGTGCATCTCTGTGTTGGTATACTTGTGTGCGTGCACATGTGTGTTCATTCACGTGGAAGTCTGAGGACAATCTTCAGTGTTGTTTCTCAGGTGCGATTGTTGTTTCTTTTGAAACATGGTCTATCACTGGCTGGGGACCCTGGGGATCTCTCTGTCTCCAGCACTGAGGTTACAAGCATGTTCCACCATGCCCGTCTGTGTAAAGTGTAAGTGTGGATTCTGGGGATCAAACTCGTGTGCTTGTGCTTCCAAAGCCCTTTCCTGACTGAGCCCTTAAATACTCTCCTCCCTTAAGCACCACGGTTTAATCGTAAGCCAGTTTCAGCTTTCTTACCCTAGTTGTTGATAAGGATGCTAAAAGCCACTGGGACTTGGAGACCTATTTCATACTGCCCCAGCTAGCAGTAGTTAACTGTTACTTGTACTTTCCGGCCAGCCTGGTCCCAGAGCCGCATCAGCACCAAATAACACAGAAATGCTGTATTGATTATAAAGCTGTTGGCCAATGTCTAGAACTTCTTATTGGCTAGCTCTGTCTTAATTATCAACCCATAATTACTAATATATGTATTTCTGTATGGTCTTATCTTACCGAGAACGCCAGACTCATGTGCCCTCTCCTCCTGAGATCACATCCAGACTCCTACGTTTCCCAGAATCCTCCACCTCTGCTAGTCCCGCCTATCTTGTTTCCCTATTGGCCAACAGTGCTCTATTCATTGACCAATGAGAGAAACATATTTGCAGAATGACATCTCCCATCAGCTAACTTTTATCTATCCTGCTGTGTCTGTGTCAAAAGTTATTCAAATACTTTGTATACGTTAATTCCCCAGTTCCTTGAAGTTATGCCACAGGTATTCCCTCCATCCACCTCATTCTATGCATGGTAGAACTGAAACGCCAGAGGTTAAGGAGCCTCTCCGAACCGCGTGCCCGGCAAACAGCTAGCATCAGTGAATAATAAGTGTGCATATCTAGAGGACAGTGACGTGATTCATCACACTCGTACAGCAGACATCAGTCAAACCAATCAATGCTAACCCCACCTCCTCAGACGTTTATTGTTTCCTTAAAGCCTGTGAGCATCTCCCTTCGAGTTCTTCATACAATAGATAGTAGATTATTGTAAGTTATACTTGTCCTATTGAGCTTTACAAGAGACAACTCATTCCTTCTATTTATCTTTATGATGGTAACTGTTGCGTATCTGCTGCTGGTCTCCACTGTCTCCATCTTCCTTCCTTCCTCTCTCTCTCTCTTCTTCGAGACAGGGTTTCTCTGTGGAGCTTTGTAGATCTGCCTGCCTCTGCCTCCTGAGTGCTGGGATTAAAGGCGTGGGCCATCGCCACCCACTATTTTGCTCTCCTCATCTGTGAGATCAGCTCCAAACCTCTGTGCTCTGTTTCCGGAGTCCGCACTGTTAACCTCCCCGATGAAGAGTTACTAACAGTGACCAGGATGCCAGCCATGTTGGAATCTGACAAAACAAGAGTCACTGTTAATTCCGACCAGTGAATCCTTACACGTTTTCCTGGTTACTACTGATGGCAAAGTAACCAGAAATGCCAGGCTGATGTATTTGAGCCTCTGCATGTGGGTACCCTCGCCCAGTAAATTCTTTGTGCCTTTGTTCCCCAAAGCCTGCACCGCCAATATCTGCTCACCAGATATTTCCTCCCCCATCCCTCAACTCCCGCTCTCCATCCCCAAGCACAGTTAAGCACTCTGTTCTGTTATCTCTGACTGGGTGCAAATGTCCATTGCATCTCAAAATGGATCTTAGCCATAAGGAACAGCATGCACCCAGAGAACACCTCAAACATGCCTGTGCCAGGGTCATGCTGGCCGGCGGGAGTGTAGATGGAAAAGTGGCCCCACCCTCACATTGACTGCTCGTGGGCAAGCCAACAAGTACGGTGGCCTCGATGCCCGCCAGTCTTAAATGTTAAGCTAATGTCAAATGGCTGGGTGGAAGAGAACCAAATCCCACGAAAGTCTTTCTAGATGCCCAAGTGTATGTCTGGAAACTGTCAGATTGAGAGGCTGCGTGTTTGTTCTGGGCCGTGTGCAGCTTCAAGGCTCTATGCTATTGTCCTTACACTACTGTGGGCGAAGAAGTAGCCCCATCTGGGATGTTAATGGTGCTCAGATGGCAAAAGAAAAGAAAACATAGCTCCCTAGGAATACATTCTGCTCACCGAATAGGTGTGTGTGTGATGTCAAACTTTCTTTCTTTTCTTTCTTTCTTTCTTTTTTTTTTTTACCATGTTCAGATGAGCAGTGTGCTGCTGTTTATTTACATATTGTTTTAATTGAACAATGGATGTCATTCGCTACAGGGTTAAAGTTATGCTGCCAGCACACGGGTGCTCTTATTTAGTCATTAGTCACCGCTTTAATTGTTGTGCATGCTTCTCAATAGTGCGTTCTTTGTAGAAACTTATTTAAGGGAGACTTATCCTGTAGGAGTAGAGCTCCACTGGAATTCAGTTAGTTTTATAATCCAGGAGCATTTCAGTATCCACTTAATGCATTTTAACTAAGAGACACAGTCGTACAACAGAGGACAACGGAACTGAGTGTAAAGCTATTATTCCTGTATCTTTCTTTCTCCCCCTAGACTGGTCTCTCTGTATTGCTTTAAAGCCTGTCCTGGAACTCGATCTGTAGACCAGGCTGGCTTTGAACTCACAGAGATCCGCCTGCCTCTGCCTCCCGAGTGCTGGGACTAAAGGCGTGCACCACCAACACCCGGCTTTATTCATGTATCTTGTAGTATGTAATTTAGGGGTCCAGACGCATGAGTTATCGGTAGCCTGGATGGAAATGCTAGGTCTGTTTCTCTTTTCTTATATGCGGTAGCAAGTATGTATGTGTATATACATACATACATACATACATACATACATACATACATACACTCCTCTATTTAATTTAAAAATAGCTGCTCGGGGTGCTGTCCACTGTACTGAAACGGACGTCTAACCGTTGGGAACCGTGTAGAGTGGCAGCATTATAACAGGAGGCAGGCCTTCCTTCAAACTTCCATGGTAAAAGATGCCTGACTTCCGATCCAGGGCGCATCTTTAAATCTTTTGTCCACAGCTGCCAGAATCACCGTGCGGTGTCAGTGTTCAAGGTGTATGAAAGCGAGGTAGTGGGCATGTGGTTGGGTAGTCTTCACTGAGGAGCCAATCGTAGGGAATTGGGCTAACCCTTGTCAGACAGTAATGGTGGCCGGCTGAGTAAATTATCCGGTGAATTGCTGTGTGGTGAGTCTGGATCGCTGCGGGCCTGGGATCCTTTCATGTGTGACCAGTCCCACACCGGCGGCATTTCACAGCACGTGAGGACAGAATGGGGATGTACCATGAGGAGCAGGTTTGGGGGTCGAGCTCGTCAGCAGGATGAACTAGGAAAACAGACTGCCACACAGTGCAAGAGGCTGTGCTAGACAGGCTCCGCTAAACAAGCAGAGAGGGGCCAGGGCAAAGAGCTTGGCCAGTACCTGAGTTTGATTCCCAGGAAGCATGACCGTTAGGGAGAGAAACAGTCAGGGAGATGCTTTTAGTGCTAGCACTGGGGAGGCAGAAAAGACAGGTAGATCCCTGGCATCTCTAGACAGGCACCCTCTTGGCAAGATCCATGGCCAATGAGAGACCCTATGTCTTAATTATAGTTAATGTTGCTGTGATGAAACACAATGGCCAAAGCAACGTGGGGAGGAAAGGGTTTTTGTGTCTCACACGTCCACATCGCTGTCTGTCACTGAAGGAGGTCAGGACAGGAACTCAGGCAGGGCAGGAATCTGGAGGCAGGAGGAGAGGCCACGGAGGGTGTCTTGCTCAATCTGCTTTCTTACAGAACCCAGGACCACTGACCCAGGGGTGGGCACCACCCACAATGGCTTGTGCCCTGTCTCGTGAATCACTAATTAAGAAAATGCCCTACAGGCTTGCCCACAGCTTGATCTTATAGAGGCGTTTGCTTAATGGAGATCCCCTCTTCTCAGATGACTGTAGCTTGTGCCAAGTTGACATAAAACTACCCAGCACACCCTGTCTCAAAAAAAAAAAAAAGTGGATAGTGTCCAAAGAATGACCCTTGAGGTTGACTTCTGACTCACACACACACACACACACTCTCATACACACACCCACAAACACATGAGCACACACACCCACAAACACACGAGCACACACACCCACTCATTAAAAAAAAAAAAGGCAGAGAGACAAGCAGAAGAATAAGTATGATCACTTGTTTTGGAAATTATCTGAAAATAGTTGGCACAGTCTGTAAAAACACAAGTAAATAGGCATGACTGTTTAGGCAAAGACAGCTATGACATTTGCAGTTTCAAACAAATAGATGTGGCCTTTGAGAAGATTCCCCGAAGTGCAGGATCTGGCCTCCCCTCCGGATTTGCTCAGCTGCAATGTGGTGGCGTAGATTTCCACTCCATCCTTTGCAGCCCTTTGCTATCCCAGTGCCATTTGTTGAGCTCACGTTTTGAGCTCAGCAACAAGCACTGCTCTTCTAGGCCCGGAAGGAACCCCTGGGTGTGGCTCGCCTCCATTTTGGTCCTCCCTAAGTAAAGCCCCTGCCATCTTGATTCCTTGGCATCGTTGACCTGTACTCGGTATGCCCAGTTGTGTTCAGACAGGAGGGAGATACAGCGGCGTTTTCGGGGATTCCTTACCCTGCTCATTTCCTTGAGAACCGTTTGCTGGAGCTCTTGCCAGCCTTCCAAGCACCCAATGGAATCCCGGCTCGTGTGCTTATTTTTGGGTTCATCGGCGTGTTTGTCATCTTCTCCCTGGAAACGGTTTCTCACACCCACGTTGCAAGTGTGCAATCTGCGATGATTCCATGTCCTCTTTGCCTGGAGCGAGGACTGAGAACATGATTCAGCTTAGGGAAATGACACAAAATGTGGCTGGTAATGAGTGATCTTCCAAACATGGTCTCTTTCTATGCGTGCAGTCACCCTGCCGGGGTGAGCCCCTACACTGGAAACAGTTGGATTTGAACCCTAAGCTCCTAGGAACGCGGTGTTGGAGGGACCTAGAAGGCAGTGTTACTTTCTTGTTGCTGTGCGAAAACGCCCGGCAAAAGCAACTTAAAGGAGGAAGGATTTATTTGGCTCGCAGTTTGAGGGTTCATGCCATTACGAGAATGTCTGTGATTTTGTGACTGTGTAGCAGGAGCCAGGGGCAGCTGGTCCATTGCAGCTGCAGTCAGGAAGCAGAGAGAGGAATCTAGTGTTTTATTATTATTATTTTTATTTTAAGTCAAACGTTCACACCTTCTGCTTGTAAGTCTTGACAGTGATGTCTGCCTTCAGGAGCTTCGCAGACAGGGTGTGTAGAAAACAGTGAGCCCGAGCATGAATAGAACCGAAAGATGCATGTTGCCGTTGGAGCCTAGTGCCACAGCTGCTCCCTCAGGCTTCACAGGAACCCTGTCCAGACAATCACTGATAAGGGCCACATCTGTCGCTGGGGACTGACCTCAGCCTAATCCACTTCTGTTAACTGATGTTTGTAGGATGTGTTTAGTGCATAACTTCTGTTTAAGTTCCTGATGGAGGGTCTATTGTTGCTAGGGGCGTTTCCTTGCCTCTTACTGACATGTGTGAGAATTGGAAGACATCTTTTGTTTGTTGAGTCTGCCCTGTTTGTCACCTGTGTCCCCTGTAAGCCACCTTGCAGGATGAATGCTCACTATTCCTGGCACAGGGGATTGAGGAGCAACAAAGGCCTCTGTACCAAAAGGAATTTTAATGTGATCAAAGAGACGCCTGTGATGACCTTCTTACAGTATACAGGTGAAAAAGTGACCCAGAGAAGACACATTACTGCCACCATCCAAAACAGGATTTTACCGAGTGATAACAATTCTCACTACTCGTTTTTGCTGACATGCTCCCCATCAGGAAGCTACCGGAGTGCTCCCCGCCATCAGGAAGCTACCGGAGTGCTTCACTTCCATATCGCTTTTCATTCTCGGGAGTAGGGCAGATTTTTGTCATCCACTGTTGTGGTTTGAATAGGAAATACTTTCCCTCCCCCCTACATACAAACACACACACTCGGTGTTTGAACGCTCCATTTGCAACTGATGTCACTGTTTGGGAAGGCTGAGGAGGTGGCATCTCAGTAGAGGACATGGGTATTAGAGCCTGCCTCTGCTTCCTGTCTGCACTGTTTCCCGAGTAGAACACAACATGACCGGCCGCCACCAACGTCTTCCCCACCGTGCGCTTAAACGATGAGGCAAAATAAACCCTCCAGTCTTCCTTGTATTGATTTTTATCAGACATTTTTTTTCAGTGAGAAAAGTAAGAGGTGAAGAATAGATTAAACATTTACCTCAAGATCAGGTTTGCCTAAGTCGAGTGCGTGTTCTTGAATACTGTCCTGCACCTACAGATTATCTGGCTCTTTCCTTCAGCATGCACCTAATTACATGCTCTCCACGTTATAATTAATTCAACTCTCTGTTGCTCCAAAATAACACACCTGCCACTTTACTACATCGCCTGCCGCCACAGTCAAGTGCTAATTTTTCTGTGCATTCCCTGTAGACTTGATTTGGCTTAACTTCTTCCACAGGGTAGGTAACCCCTGTGTGAAGACATGGTGCCACTCCGAGCCTGGGGAAGAAAGCGGAGGATGACTGGAGGGTGCGGCGAACATTTATTTATAGATGTGTGGTGGTGAGCATGCTGTCCATAGATAGGAACCCTCTGGAGCAAAACCACGCTCCTGAGGTAACTGCCATCAGGCTTTTTAAAGCCCTCACCACAACGTCATTGCTAAGCCTGCGGGGAGTCCAGATGAGCTCGTAATGGCATAGGGGAGGAAGAACCCTCTACTCGTTCAGATTCAATGGCAGAGGAACTGGCAAATCATCCACTAACAGGAGAAAGTGCAAACAAACGTGTTATTAGATATGTTTTATGCACAGGGCCTCAAATAAAGGAAGAAATGATTAGACTTGGGGCTCGCATACTTAGTGGGAGAGGGGCAAAGGAAAGTGACAGGCAAACTTGCTCCTGGGCGGGAAGTCTGTGAGAATGTTTGCCTCTTGCAAGCATGACTGATCTTCTGCGAAGGCTGGAACTCTCAGACAAGCATTTATGGCAGCCTCATACCCCAGAAGTTGCGTGGTTATGCAGACGAGGGAAATTTCTAGAAGGAGTTTGCCTTGTCTGTTTAATCTCAGATGTCTTCAGCCTGAGCTAACTTTATACTACTCCAGGGTTCCGAGTGTGTCCCCACCGTAGAGAAGCTTGATGTGAAGAGCATTCACTCACTGCAAAGGACGTGTGTGGCTTGTCCCTTTCTCTCTGTCCCTTCTCTCTCTCCACGGTTGCCAGTGAGACGTGCAAGGCCGTCCTGCAGTCACCGTGGAAGACAAGTGAACCTTTTCTACCTTCTCGGCAACTGCACATATCAGCTAACTACTCTCAGCAAGGATGGTTCAGTTACACCAAAATCAAATCCAACTTCTTTCTTGTTTGCTAGGGAGCAAACCCATGGCCTTGTGCGGCTCTCTACAGCCAAGTATGTACCTCTGGTTCCCACCCAGCATTTCTATTGGCCAATTAGGACCTTCAAGTAGAAAAGAAACTTCAAGGATTGTTTTTTTAAATTACTAATCAGTAGATCAAATTTGGTATTTTCGTGGACTATGTTTTAGCCCAGTCTCCTTCCAGAAGGGCCATAGAATATGGTATTGCTAAAAGCCAAAATATCCAGTAACACTCCATTGCTGTTTGGGATCTGAATGACCCTCATGGCTCCTGTATCAGAAGGTATTATTACTTTCTGAAGGGTGAAACCTTAGGTGGAATATCAGACTTTTTCTTTTATGCCACTAACCAGCTCCCAAATTATGACACAGAGATGTATTATTATAGTAGTCGTGAATGCTCAGCCTTAGTTTAGCTCTTATTTTAATCTGTTTATCTATGTTTTTGCCTTGGGCTTTTTACCTCTCTCTCTCTTTCTCTCTCTCTCTCTCTCTCTCTCTCTCTGTGTCTCCCTCTCTCTCTCCCCCTCTCTCTGTCTTTCTCTCTCCCTATCTCTCTCTCCCTTTCTCTGTCTCTCTCTCCCTCTCTCTCTGTGTCTCTCTCTCTTTCTCTCTCTGTCTCTCTCTGTGTGTCTCTCTCTGTGTGTCTCTCTCTCTCCTTTTCTCTTTCTTTGTGTTTTTTTTTCTCTCTCTCTCTGTGTATATCTTACTTTCCTGCTGTCTCCATGTCTGCCTGGCTTCTTCTGGCCCTGAGCGTATCCTCTCTTTTTCCCTCACGCTCCTCTTCTCTGTAACTGAGGTTTGTCCTCCTATCTGCCCACCAGCCTTACCTGTTCCTCTCCTGCCTATCTACTGACTCCAGCTTTTTATTAGACTAAAGCAGGCAAGGCGAAACAGCCACACATCTTTACATAATTAAACAAAGGCAGCAGAAACAAGTGTAACACATCTTTACATAATTAAATAATATCCCCCAACAAGATGGTCTTGAGGTACTGGGGCCATGTTGTAGAAGAGGATTGGGGGACTCCCGTCTGCCTTTCCCTTCATTTCCTGTTGGTGAGGAGAGGGGTTGCTCCTCCACATCCGGCCAGCATGATGTGGTCCCTCACAGGCCCGAACAGATCTTTCTTCTCCAGAAATGACTTATCTCAAGTGTTGTAGTTTAAGAAAGCCAGTGAGTGCTAGAGATAGATGCCATGCAACAGGGTTCAAGCAGAGGGTTTCTTTTTTTTTTAAATCAGGGAAAGGGATCATAAAAAGGGAAAAGGGATGGGGGAGGGGGGAGGCCAGCCTCCGGGGACAGGAGCAGTGGGAGAGAGGAGAGAGGGGCAGGGGCGAGGAGAGAGAGAGACAGAGAAGGAGAGAGAGAGAGCTGGACAGTGCCCTTTTAAAAGGGAACCTTGTGAATGTGCACAGGCGGTGCTCTTAGTGCTGCAGCTGAGGACGTATCCTGCCAGAACCCCAGAGTCAGGCCAGTACAGATGCCTGAATGCTAACGTCAAGTACTTTGTGTAGTTGTTAAATTTGTTTTATGCATCAGACCTCAAATAAATGAAGCAGTGGTTAGATTTGGGGCATGTGTTCTTAGTGGCGGCAAAGACGAGGCCCCAGAACAGCTACATTGGCTTTTAGGAAGGGAAGTTTGTGCTGTTTGCCTCTGCAAGCATGAGTGATCTGTGAAGACTGGAACCCTCAGAGAAGAGATGGATGGTCTTCTCACATCCCAGAAATGTCGTTGTTATGCAGATAAGGGAAATTTCTAGAAGGCATTTGTCTTGTCTGTTTGATCTCAAATGTCTTCAGCCTAAGCTAGCTTTATACCTCCTCCAGAGTTCCAAGTTCCTCACCCCTAATCATAGCAAATCTTTGTGTGGTGTGTGTGTGTGTGTGTGTGTGTGTGTGTGTGTAGAGGCCAGAGGTTGATGTCAGGGATCTTCCACTATTTGTAATTGTCTTATTTCTTTTTAAATATTTTATTTATTTTTATTTCATATACATTGGTGTTTTGTCTTCATGTCTGTCTGTTTGAGGGCATAGGCTCCCCTGGAACAGGAGTTACAGAAAGTTGCGAGCTGTCATGTGGGTCCTTGGAATTAAACGTGGGTCGTCTGGAAGCGCAGCCATTGCTCTTAACTCCTGAGCCATCTCTCCAGCCCCTACTTACCTTACTTCTTCCTCTGAAACTCATTAAATTATGGCTGGCCTCAAACTCAAAGAGCGGGTCTTGACTCCAACTCTGGAATGCTGAGATTAAAGGTGTGTGGCTGTCTTTTGAGGCAGCATCTCTTACTGAACTCTCACTGATTGGCTAGATTGGCTGCCCAGGGAGCTCCAGGGAGCCACTTGTCTCCACCCCCAGAGAGCTATGGTTATAGACAACTAAGTGTAGCTTCTATACAGGTGCTGGGACATGATACCCTCATTATTACACACCAGGCACTTTACCAACGGGTATGAGAAGAGATTAAGTTTAAGGAATTTCTCTCTCTCTTTTTTTTTAACTTACCATTTTCTTTCTCTTCCTGCTGGCCAATAGAACAACTGCTGTTCCCTTTCCTAGCTGATGAGACTATGTCAGAGGGGGTCGACTTTCTGCATTTCAGATAATGTACCCCAAGCCTATGTTTTTTTTTATCTCTTTTGTTGGAATCGAGGCTGCCTAGGAGGCATCCTTCTTAGTTCTCATTGGACAACCAAGGGCCTCCTACGGCAGATTCCACACCCTGGTCAGAATTTCCAACGCTTCGCCTCTCTGCCCCTGCCCCAAGAGTGTCTGCCCTGTCCTAGATCTCTGTGTTTTCCATGAGGGCACATAATAAAACATTGGAGTAGTACACGTGTTACTCATGTGGCCTCATGTGGAGGCCGAGAAAAATCAACTAGTGTTGGATCGCTTGAGAAATGGCTAACAGTGAAATGGTGCATCCTGCGTTCTTTCCTTATTAGACCTCGGCTTCTTGCACAGCATAAGTAAAATCACCCCAGAGTTGCTACAGAACTCCCCGGCCCCACAACTTCAGATTCTGAGGGAGTTGAATGAAGGGTTCACGCAAATACCCACTTGAGTCTAGTTTGAGACGAGCTGGCGTAAAGATACATAAATAACACAGCTAAAAACAAAAACTCACACAGATGTGGTTTCAAATTGTTATGCTATCACTTTAAATTGTGTGAGCTTAAGCAAACTAATACCGTCCATCGCTCCTTTGAAAGAATTTCTGACACAGTTATTTTGAAGATGGAATAAGATAAAATGTCCTGGGGGCTGGAGAGGTGGCTCAGCGGTTAAGAGCACTGGCTGCTCTTCCAGAGGGCCCTGGTTCAATTCCCAGAACCCACATGGCAGCTCACAACTGTCTGTAACTCTAGTGTTAGGGGACCCGACACCCTCACACAGAAATACATGCAGGCAAAACACCAATGCGCATGTATTCATGAGTGCACGCACACACGCACACACACACACACACACACACATACACACACACACACACACACATGAAATGTCCTACCATCGTCCTTACATGCCAAGTGTAAGAAAACCCTGAGCCAAAAGGTGTCATCATTTCCACAGTGTCCTATGACAGCTGCACACAGGCCTTTCCCATTACGCTCATTCCTCCTTCGGGGAGCTACACCTTCCTCAATGGGTTTCCCTTACATTTCCCTCACCCTCAGCAAGGACCCCTGGGAGACAGTCATCATGTTTGGCTGTTTTTGTTTGTTTGTTTTTGTTTCTGTTTTGTTTTGTTTTTGTCTACATTTAATGAAGTTCCTCTTCATTACCATAGTATGACCATGGGGGAAAAGTGAATTCTATGCCAAATAGTTTTTTTCCTTTTAGCCAGCCAACCTAGAGGAAATGGATAGGCAGAAAAGTACCTCCAATGACGGTACTGTCAGCCCAGTTGGAATGAGGGACACTTAGGCCCAAAGAAGCAAGTTAAAGGTGATCTCATACAACCAAGTGGCGTGTGACCTGAGAGATGATTTTTTTTTCCTATCCAGGGAGAGCGTGGGGCATCTCCGAGCTGTCTGAAGTAGAAAGACATGGATGGTTTTTAAGGAAATGTGTATATTTTTTTTTTCTGCCACTGAAGAAGGATTTGTTGAAGCAGTTGGAATTCAGCTCAAATGAGTCATTTTATTTTGTCACTTAGGGCCTTACAAATGTAAGTTTGTCCAGGAATAAGGAGATAGAGTTCTGGAAAGTTTCTGAGGAAGACAAGCAGGTGTTTCAGGTTGTGTTCCTCTCTCTCGTCCCTTCCCTCCACATTTCCCCCCATCATGTGCTCTTCAATCTGTGTTTCAGTTAGTATGGATGGTACATATGGCAATTCCAGCATCCCTCGTAGGAGCAGCTTCAGGCTCATTTGTTGGCTATTGTGATAGAGGAATGCAGTAATATCCCCAATAATGACTGGGGAGAGAATCCACCAAAGAGGATCCACACACAACCGTTTCACTGGAAAGCTGGTTACAAATCACATTACTTCCGCAAATTAAACATGCAGTTACTATAGAAATAAAGACACCAACCCTTTCCTTCTCCTTTCCTTTGTTTCCCCTTGGTATCGAGTGTATGCATGTTGTTATGTCTCGGATCCTTTTGATGAAGAATCTAGAACAACTATCAGTAGTTTTAAAGGCATAGAATAGTGTGTTCCCAAAAGAGCATCCTGGGAGGCAGTTTGGACCCTTCTCTTGTGTTTTTAGGTATTATGTGAAATGTTTTTTTACTCTTTTGGCTTTTGGGGGGGCCCACCACCCAGATCCCAAATCATTCACACGCGGAGGCTTATTCTTAGTTAGGAATGCCTGGCCTTACCTTGGCTTGTTTCTAACCAGCTTTTCTTAACTTTAATTAACCCATCGACCTTTTCCCTCTGGGCTTTTATCTTCTGTATTTCTTCCTTTTCTTAACACAGCTTCACAGAGTTAAACAAATACAGCATAAACAAAAGTCACACATGTTAAAATAATACTCTGCTGCACTTAGGGTCATCTACCAGCCGTGGGCAGCTGAGAAACCCTAGACAGTGTTGGAGTGCAGACTCCAGAGACTCTAAAAGTGGCTCAGACTGCCTTGTGCCTCGGCTGCTCTGGGGCCTTGGTCTCTCCTCCTTTAGGTTCAGGTAATACATTCTTTAAAGTTTACATGGATGATAAGACTACAACACAGGCAGGCTCTTCAGCAGCGAAAGGTTAGTAACAAATGCATGTAAAATAACAAACTATGGCAAAGCCACAGCCTAGTTGAATCTTATAGTAGAAGGAAAAAAAAAAAAAAAAAAAAAAAAAAAAAAAAAAAAAAAAAAAAAAAAAAAAAGATCCAAATTTAAATGAATGGCAGTCCAGGTCTTGAAGACAATGGATTGCAATTGAAGGAACTGGAGTGATTTCTGCAAGGTGAGGGTGATTTGGTCCTAGTTGCTACAATGATTCTGCGTTTATTTGATGTAAATTGTTGTAGAAATGCCAACTAGAACCTCACTTTGGGCACAGGAATTGAAATTATGCACCAAAGAAAACACAAGCATTCAGCCTGCACAGCTGTTTCTGCCAATGCTGTGTGGCAACTTCACTGTACAAAAAAGAGAAATAAACCCTGGGAAATCAGAGCTAGGACTAATGGTAGCCCCCTGATGAAGGCACCGCCCTTGGGCTCTGAAGCCTTTGATGTTCTTGGGGATAATGGCACAGATTATTTTGCAACTTTCTTCTAGAGGAAGTATAGGTACATGTCCTAAAGTAGTAGGATAACAAAGTAAACATTCCTGTGGGTGGAATGCAAATATTTTATAAAATATATGCCACTTGTATGAAAATTGAGTTCCCAGACATCTGTCTAATTGCCAAAGGTGGTTGAGCTTGGCTTGTGGAGTGTGTCTCATCTTTACGTTCCATCGCAGACAGATGTGGAAATTGAACAATATTCACCCTGACAAGATAGAAATCTATTGCTGCCACTTTGCAAGATCTACCAAGAAAGTAGATAGTGGCTGAAATCGATGATAAGTTTCATGCAGAAACATAGACTATGCGTTCTGCTCACTCATTACCTGCTTGATTTTTGTTTTCTTTTCCTAATAAAGGTTTTTGTTAATAAAGTCTTCGGTTCACATAGCAAAACTCAGGGGACCTAAGAATCTTTGATGCTGTGATGTTTTATGGTGGTATTTCAGTGTGATGATCAACATTCATGGTTATCTTGGGATGCATGTGGCCAACACTGCAGATTAGACATGCCTTCGGGCTATATATCTTCTGTCACCCTAACTTGAACAATGGTGTCAATCCACACCCCTCTCCCCCAATTAAAATCACTTGGGATCCATCTAAATGCCAAGATGGAGTTTAGGTTTTTGAAGAAGGCCCACCCTTCCTCATCCAAGCCCATTGGCCAGTGAGGTTAAAGGAGAGGAGGAAAAAGGGAGCCATTTGGGGTGGAGGAGAAAGATAGCCAAATGAGGCCAACCTTTCACAGTTTGTAGCATGCAAATGATCTAAGAAGCGGTATGCAAATCTGCGCCAATTGCTTGATTCAAGAGCTCACAGCTTTTGGAAACTGGTTTGAAGCAGAAAGTAAGATGTCTGTAATCAGCAGTCAAGGGTGATTATCCCCTTGGGCTGGATCGAGAGCTTGCCTGCCTGTTGCAGATTTTTTGATGCTGTACTGAGTCTGACTGCTCTTCCCTCCCTGTCTTCCCCTGTCTTGCAGACCGGAGGATGTTCTCCTCCACCGCACGCATGATGAGATTGTCCTCCTGCACTGCTTCCTCTGGCCAGTGGTGACATTTGTGGTGGGCGTTCTCATTGTGGTCCTGACCATCTGTGCCAAGAGCCTGGCCGTCAAGGCAGAAGCCATGAAGAGGCGCAAGTTCTCCTAACGGGGAGGAGGATTGTGGGAAGCCAAGCACAGAGGCTGACCTGACAGCACTCGCCTGCCCTGCAGAGCCCACATTTGGTGGCGCAGGAGATGGAGGGGGCCACACCAGGCCTCCAAGAGGCATCTTCTTCAGTGGCGGCAGAAACAGGCACGATTGGAAGACTCTGGGACGCATCGCCTGTGTTCCACGTGCTGTAGCAACGGCTAAAGGGTCAAGCTCTTAGCTATATGGAGTGACTGGAAAACCATATAAGAAGTTGGTTTTCTCCCGAAAGCAACAGTATCTCATTTGTATAGTGTAGTATAAAAAACATTATGATTTATGCTACTTACAAATATTAAAATACAGTGCTCTGTGTTCTTTTCTATTTTCTTTTTTAGATCACCAGGGTATTTAAAAGGGGTCTAATGGTTTTTCGCTTGATTAAACGTATCATTTGAATCTCCAGAGCCATTGACCTTACTGCATAACCACTAGTTTCCATGAGCAAATAGTATCTTGACTCCTACTTGAAAAAGGGATTCTACAATGGTAACTCGGCCTCCGGCCACTCCATTTTTCCCCCTTTGAAGCCTGAGAAATCGTCCTCCACCGGGCTCCTTTGTGTGGCCATTATTTCTGGCCAGATGACTTTTTGAGAGAGGGACATGATTCTGAAGGTCTGTCCAAACTCTGGGGACAAAGAGGTCTTATTTATCTGTTTGTTGCACGTGGTAGACAAGCTCTGAACCGCTGAAGCCATGTTCAGGCTCATTGTTCAGGTTTTTTTTTTTTTTTTCTTTTGAAAGATTTTTTTTTCCCCCACTGTGCAGTAGGAGGTTTTTATTTTTCTTTTGAAAGATTTTTTTTCCACTGTGCAGTAGAATATACATGACATGAAGTACACCGTTCACTTTATAGTTAAATGCTGAAAACAGAGCCCGTTCAAGCGGTGCATTTCCCCTGCCTTGATGCTCTGGGGTTACAGCAGGGTGACTCGTTCAGTTTGCTCAGACAGCTGGGGATGCAGCCTGGCTCCTCCCACCGCTGCTGTGCCTTCCAAAGTGCATCAGAGCCAGGCATGGTGGCATGCATGGGTCTCTCTGCACGCAGGGCCCGCCTGGTCTGTGTAGTGACAGCAAAAGGTACACGATGACACCCCGTCTCATTACAAAACAAGAACAGTGGAAACCATCCCCTTTGCATCTGGTCATAGACTCGAAGTCCAGACACCGGCCATGAGCCCCAGCAGAGAGCAGACCCGCCCATTCACAACCCAGATGAGACGGCACAGGTTATCAGTGGACGAGCAGCTGGCAGCTGGCATCGGCCTTGGCTTTCTTCTCCACGCTGCCCTTAGAGTAAAACTGGAGTGTGAGGTATGGACAGGCTGGCCCCAGTTATTTCCACAGGGTTTGAACACTCAGTGAAGCGATGGCTCCCTCCCTCACCCTCCACAAATCACTGTCAGAGTACCCCAGTCCTCTGGAAGAGAACACAGTCATCCTTCCTTCTAATTCAGGTGTTAACAGGTGTCACTGTGAAAAGGCCTGGCATACACTACCCCTGACATCTTTTGAGGCTGTTTCTGTGCCTTGACTTCAGTCCCAGTTTTCTGTTCCAATGTTCCTGTTGTCTTAGCAACACAGAACTATTCTGATGCACCGGGTAACACGAAACCAGGAATCAGAGAAAACCGTTGTCTTGGCATCACACGGAGGGAGATGAAGTCTGTTTCTTCCCCATCCAATTATCTATGAATAACTGATTATAGAGAACACGTAAACCTTAAGAGCCCATGGGCATATGTCTGTGTTGGAATAAAAGAAAAATCAACGTGTTAACCAACCCGAGTTTTCATTTGTCAACTCAATACTCATAATTTATATTAACCACATGCATCTGTTTAGGCCCAGAGGATATACACGCAAATGTAAGCTGTAGGTTGGTTCTTGGAGGAGAGGATAAGCACACTGAATCTGTGAAGGTCGAATGTAGTTTTTAGCTCTTTGTTTACAGCCTGTTCCATTGGAGGCTTCTTGGTCATCCTTGTTAAAAGTAAAAGGCAAAGGTTCAGCAGGGAGAAGGAGTTCATAAAAGATATGCTTGAGTTCTTAATATTTTCATTCTCTCTCTCTCTCTCTCTCTCGCATCAGTTGGAGAGGATCAGCTGCTATAACACAAACCCCCAAATAGGATGGTTTATGTAAGATGCTACTTTACGTCTTCTGTACTAATCCATAATTAACACGTAGAGAGTGTTAGGCAAGCTCTTTGAGAGTTGTCTGCATGTGCTTCTCTGATGGCCAATGGTGTCTTATGTCCCTTCCAGCCTGGAAGGGAGAGGACGATGGGATAAAGCTGTCACCCTTACAGATATTTTACCCATCCCTGTCCCCATAGTCAGTATTTACTGCACAGCTTTCAGGAACCCTCGAGCCTGTTATCTGCGTGCAGATAGACACAGGCCTACAAAGGCTCCAGGGGGTGGGGGTGGGGGTGGGGATCCTATTACTAAAATGAAGAAGGGGGGGGGGAATAACATTAAAGGAAAAGTGAAAAGAGATGGACCTCTGGAACAGGCCTGGCTAGAAGCAAAGTCTTCCTGGTTACGGGAAGATAAGCTCTAGTCTATTGTTTCTGTGACCCTATTTTGAACCCTGGGAAGGTCTTGCCAACTAATTCCATGCAACTCTGAAAACGTAAGGGGTATTCCAGGTTATCTGCCACCTGTCTTTTGGTACAGATATATAAAATAGTTTGCCTTAGGAATTAAGGAGGTTTTTCCCAGGCCACTGTAACAACTCAAATTCAACTCTTGATGTGTAGTCGCTAAATCCCATCAAACCTCACTTTGCCCTCGACTACATATTTGTGTAACAAGCTCTTGGAAGGCCAATGACTCTCCCTTTGGCCCCTGTAGGAAGCTGGAATGACATATACCCCTGGCCTGCCTGCAAAAATTCTCACCCAAACCTAACCTCATGGACAATAAAAGCTAAGCCAATGAAACCATTTCTGGACCTATATAGGTGTGTGTGTGTGTGTGTGTGCCTGTGTATGTGTGTGTGTGTGTGAGAGAGAGAGAGAGAGACAGAGAGAGAGAGAGAGCGAGAGAGAGAGAGAGAGATATCAACACCTGAACTAAATTCATGATACCTATTGCATTTTGGATAGTGGTGGTGGCATTTTAAGGTGATTACAGTGTAAAGATATAATTTTATGAAAACCAGAGATCTGGAAGTGGCTCAGCAGGTTAAGGCATTTGCTGGCAAACCTAACAGTTTGTTCCTTAGGGCCACATGGTGAACAAGAGCATCTGCTACCATAAGTTGCTCTTCACTCTTCAGCTGACAGTCACTCTATGTGGCCCGTGTCTCTGTCATTCTGGAAAATGCATTTAAGTAGGAATGCAACACCCTTCCTATGACCCCCATTGTCTGATCAATAATACTGAATGAGGCGTTTGATTAAGCGAGACTGAATCATGACCACGTCTTGTACTGCTGGGGTACAGATGTAGCTGAACTTGAGGCATAGGCAGAGACTCGGCCAAAGCTGTGTCGCCTGCAGCTACCGTTATGTTTATTTTATTTTCTCTCAGGCACTGGTTTTCATAGTGCCTGCTAGGGTTTGGATATGATTTGGCCATCAGGGGTTCTTTCCATTATTTCATTTTCCTAAAATTAAAGTTAATTAAACTACCTTGCTTGAGTTAATTTAATGATTAAAATCGACTTAATCAGTATTTATTAAAATCCGAGAGGATGCAGGGATAAAAAGAGAAACTTTATTCTTCTGCTGGAGTAAGATGCTGAGAGTAAGGGATGGGGTTTCCTCAGTCAGGGTGGTGTCAGAGACAGCCAGCAGAGATGGGGATACGTAAAAGATATACATGATGTGATCTGTAGGGCGCTAAAGAAAAAAAAAAAAAGAATGTCTATATCCAGAATCCATAACCTACATGACCATCAATAGATAAGTGCATAATTAAAATATCACGTGTTGGGAAATGTAAGTCCTTGTCCCTTACAGCTCTCTTCCTTCCCACCCAGCTGTAGAACTCCCTGGCTCTCAAGGTTGATCAAACAAGGTTGTCCTCATAACTTTCCGGTGTGCAGTGCCTGCATCTTGACCCCAGGTGTGGGTGGTGCATGATCTCCTCCTATGCTTAGCCCATCCCCTGGCTTGGGTAGATAAGCCCATTCCTCTCATTAATAAAGGGCAGCAGCTTCCTCTTTGATTCTCGTGGTGGTCTGTTAAGTGTTTCAATCCTGACATCCTCCACCACTCTGGTTGTGCGGGTGCGGTGATCGTGCTTTTACACAATTGAATCTCAGTTGTCTGAAACGAAAAAACGTAAACCACGAAACATTCAGGAAAATAGATACATCTGGAAAGCATAATATTCATCAACATGACCCAAACTCAGAAAGACAAACTCGTGTGTGCTCTCCCATACGAAGACTCCAACCTGTAAGGTATACACAATACAGAATACGTATGTGGGTGCACGTGTAGGGATAACCTAACAACCAGGAGACCAAGGGGGTAAAACTCGAAGCTAAGGAACAATGGGGTAGCGTTCAAAAGACACACGGAAGAGTGTGGAGGAAAACGGGATAGTAGGGGTGAGGCGAGAGGCGAAGAGGATCTACTAAACCACACTTTGATGGAAAATGTCATAATGATATCTAGAGTCTTGTATGTTAATTAAATGTACTGAAAAAATAAAGCACAGGCATTAAGACAGACCATTTGGTTTCTCCCTGTTGCTGGTGTATGGTCTTGGGCAAGTCAGCCTGTTTCTACAGATATCTCAGTTATGAAATCATGCTGATGCTGAGGTACTGATACTGAGTCATTAGTGCGGATTAAATGAGAGCGTAAGATGCAGTACACAGCCTTGTGGATAAATGCTAACCACAATGGTGATAATGGTTGCTGTCCATGGTGGGTGGTGTGGTACAGCATGGTTTCAACAAAAATGAAAAAATGGTCTCAAAACAGACTCTTTTTGGTCATAAAATCCTGTGCTTTGGTCCTGTGGTTCTATTTCTTTACTCCCTACCAATGTAAAAGACAAGTACTGGCTTTTGTCTCTTTTTGAAGTTCTATCATTAGCTAGTTTTATTTCTAGAACTCTAACTTTAAAAAAAAATCACCTCTGATATCTATTTTAAAAAGAGCAGGTACTCCTGAATCCCCCGCTTTGATCAGTATTAATCCATTGATGTTATTGAAAAGTCCTGCCTCACCACACTTAGCAATTTCCAGAATTATTAAGAGGTAAGACATCTCTTTGATGAAGAGCAATTACTGGGATTCTTTCCTTTCTTAGTCATGAACTCCAGAGAGCACCATCCCCTTAGTCCATTCTTCATGGAACATTGCAAATGAAGAGGTTCTTTTGCATGGTCAATGCATCCTCTAAAAGAGGCAACATTTCTATGTAAGTCCAAAATGTTTGGAATACATAAGACTTATCTGTGTCTCATTAGCAAGTCTCCGACCCAGGATAATGGTTAAGAAGGGTTTTTTCCTCTGTCTCCAAAACCACCACAATGTGTTTAATTATTGCCATTCCCCAAGCACCACACCACAGTTAGAAAAGGTCCAATTAGGATTTAAACTTCCAAGCCACATTTAGGCATGTTGATAAATTCAAACAAGACCACCCGGAGTCTGTGGAGGAACTGGAAGTGTTTGAAGTTTGAGAGAAATGGTTTTCTTCTTGTGAAAGTCGGCGATAATTAAAGGTCAGAGATATAATAGCCTCTCAGAGTTCTAGCGTTCATGATCGTTGGGAAGCACTGGGGTTAAAGCAAGGAAGACACATGTTGACGTCACAGAAGGTGCCTGATTAAATGCCAGTCCTTGCTCACAGCGAGTCAAAGTATCCAGTGTCTCAAAGTCACTGCCGAGGGCATGACACGACTCTCTGCGTCTGGAGCAGAACATCGTCTCCACCCTGCCCAGTTCTACGCAGTCTGTGAGTCACAGCACAGGACATGAGTCACCTGTGGACTGTGATGTCTGAAACTGGCATGGGGAGCTGAGCTCATTTATAGTCTTACAGCCCGAAGCATCCAAGCAGACTTCCTGTAGCAATAGCACATTGTGCTGGTTAACATTGCCTGTCACCCTCACAGATATGCAATCATTTAGGGGAGAAATCTCTGAGCTTATCTGTGAAAGAATTTCTAGGTTAGGTTGGTTGAGATGGGAATGTTCATCTTACATGTGGGTAGTACCATTCAAGGGTCTGGGGTCTTGGATCTAGGAAAGAGGATTGAGTGTGTTGGGCACCAGCATTCAACTCTTTTTACTTCCTGACTGTAGCTGCAATGAGGCCCAGCTGCCCCACACACCGCCCCCCCCCCCCACAGTGGACTGTATCCCCTAGAACCATGAGCCAAAGTAACTCCACCCTTCCTCAAGTTGCTTTTGATGAGTATTTTTTTTTTCTTGTCACAGAAATGAGAAAAATACGGCACACATATAATTCCTCCATTTATAAGATCTGCGGCTGGAATAATGCTCTAGCAACCATGACTGTACAGTGGAAGTCGAAGCCAGAAGGACCATGAGGAAACGAGAATGACGTCTATTATCAGGATGATTTGATATGTTCTTGAGGAAGTCTTTTTGGACAACCTAACATGTTTTCATCATAGAGGGCTGTAGAGTATAATCAAACAAACATTTGATGACTTATTGCAGGGTGCATAGCAATATATACACAGACTACTGAGCAATTGGTAATAGATGCATATTGTTCTACAGTCTCTCTGGTCTCATCCATTCCCTGGCTTTAGTTGTGATCTCATCTGTGATTTCCAGTCTACTATTTCTTGCCTTTACCTATTGCTGCTCTATGTTGTCTGACCTTTACTTACTCCAAGACCTTCCTATATGGCCATATCTCTAATACAGGCTGAGGTTTCTGTTTCTAGTTTTTAAACAAAAAGATATCCACGGGGTGGGTGGGGGGGGGGGGAGTATGACAAACATTACCAGGCAAATTGAGGGATGAACACCTGCTTTGGATAATTTGTCTCGAATTATATCAGAGCATGTTACAACCTTTTCCTGATATCCCAACATCTGTAGAGTGTGCTCTAGAGTACAACATCTGTAGAGTGTGCTCTAGAGTACAACATCTGTAGAGTGTGCTCTAGAGTACAACATCTGTAGAGTGTGCTCTAGAGTACAACATCTGTAGAGTGTGCTCTAGAGTACAACATCTGTAGAGTGTGCTCTAGAGTACAACATCTGTAGAGTGTGCTCTAGAGTACAACATCTGTAGAGTGTGCTCTAGAGTACAACATCTGTAGAGTGTGCTCTAGAGTACAAGCGCAGCCTGTTTTCTCACGGCCTGGGCCTGTGGTTCTGTGCATGATTTGGACCTGACTTCTCTTTGTATTTGCATACTTCATTCTGTCGGTTCTAGCTAAGATATTGACTCCTCCCAGAAGCATCTTGTAACCATCCACACAAGCGGACTTACTGTCTGGCTTTCCTTTGTTCTGTATTCTTCCTTTCTAGCACCTATTGGTGTTGACTTACTCATTTGGCTGTCTTGTTTTACCTCACCCTGTCGATGATAGAATTCATGAATGCAGGACGGCATTGGCAGATTTTCCTCTCGTTCATTCTTTCCTTATGCATGACGACTCCTTAGACTCATATGTACTTCATATATGTTGCTTCTTATGTTCTTCTCCAACCTGAGAAATATAATTCTACCTTCAAGCCAAGTCTCTTTCATTATCCCTGCTATCCAGAATTAAGCCCTACTCCTCCTAGATACTGTACAGATTTGTATACATCTTTATTATTTTAAGAATTTAGCATGTCTCTGTAACTGTTAACTCCCTGATTCTTAACCCTGGCATCATCTTTCAAGACATAAAATATATCTCACTGGTCTTCCAAGCCATAATTACAATAATGAGAAGTAGCTCCCAGCCAATTGTCAATATTTTGTTTATCTGAGAGTTCTTTGTCAAGCACTATGTTACAGTCTTCAGAACTTAAAGAGTTAGTCTCTTAGCACAGAGCCCGGGACAAAGCTAACCCTAGAAATGTAAATAGATGTAAATAGATGTTAGCCTTTAAATGATAAATTGTAGCTGGCTGTGGTGGCCTATGCCTTTAATCCCAGCAGAAGCAGGTGGATCTCTTTGAATTCAAGGCCAAGGTGGTTTCCAGAGCTAGTTCCAAGACTGCCAGGGCTACACAGAGAAACTCCATCTCAAAAAAACAAACAAACAAACAAAAAGAAAACTTGTAATAAAATAAACAATTTTTATTTAATATATAGCACTCTTTAAACAGATAAAACAGCCACTGTGTTCACCATCAAATTACCCCAGAATTTGGCAATATAAAACAACACCGAACATTTCTTGTCTTCTTCAACTTCCAAATCAGGAAGGAGCCTTACCTGTAATTCTAAATTGCCCTAAATTGTCCAATCAGTGCCTTGATTACAGAGGAATAAACATAAGCAGGCAGAAGAGCTCTGGGGAGCAAGGGGGGGGAACCTTGTTAAGGACACAGCTATTCATCTGACAGGCATCTCAGGGCAAACGGCTGGTAAATCCCGGTTGTTATCCTTTTTGTCCACATGATGAGGTTTGTAAAAGATATCACTGGAGACTTGGAGAAAAGGCTCTTATACCTCCAGGGAGCTTCTGAGAGCAGAACTAGAACATGTGTGACCTCTGCTCTTACCTCACTTTCTGTGAACAGCCTTCAGCCAGAAATAAGAAATCTAACATGTAAGTGGAGATTGAAATTAGGCTCTGAAATAGCCCTGTTGCTGGATCTTTAACACCTCACTGAAATTTCTGAAAGCGCCCTCAGAATAAACTAACGCTTTTACAGACTGAACCGCCAGAAGCCTCCAAAGAAAGACACTCGGATAAAGGAGCCTGTAAATAATGTAGCCCGGAGAGGCAGTGGAAAAAGGATCATGCTAGTTACAAACAGAATGGAAAAGAAATGTAAGTATATGGAGTGAGTGGACAACAGAGGTGCTTGTGAGAGGCAGCAGTGGACCTAGTCATCCATCTGAGCCTTTGAATAAAAAAAATAAAAATAAAAAAAGTAAAACAGGGAAGGCATGGTTGCTCCTAGGTGTGGTGGAGGAGAACGTTTATTGTAGATTAAAAAAGAGACTGCAGGGAGACAGGGGTATCTGGGAGAGTCCAGAGTTGACATGGCCAGACTGAGCTGGGTCACATGAGAAGAGAAGGGAATGGGAGAGCAGGAGAGAAGCCACCAACCAAGAGGGCTGGCCAGGGACAAGACACTGTCCAAGAGAGTGAAAGGTAGACCAGAAGGCAAAAAGGACGCGTGCAGCAAGATGGCTGGGTTATATAAGGAAAGGCAGCCCCGCCCCTGGCCTGGAGAAGCTTAGAGTAGGGGGCGGGGTATTCCAGTCATACCTTGTAACAGGTAGAGACTGAGGGATAATGGGAGAGAAAACAAGGCTGCCAGACCTGATTTGCTATGTTAGTCACCTCCGCCATTTGTCCTGGGTTTGAGACCTTAAGTCCACAGGGTAGGATTTCTTTTAACACTGCAGGGCATCCTTGCGAATGTCTTTGACACTGAGTGTCACCGTAGCCCTGTTTCATCACCTCTCCCAAGTGATGGACAGCCCTGATGGCCCTGAGGCACTCCCAACATCTCTCACCTTAGTCTCGTGACCAGAAGCATCCCTCCTTCCTCCCTGACACCATCTGCTAACCGAATTGGGGGAGATCAACCGGGCAGACAGATGCATTAGATTCAGCATGACTCTGGATGCGTTTTCTTGAAAAATCTGCGAGGACTCCTCCACCCACACCCGACCTACGGTTAGGCTAGTTGGGAAATTATGTGTGCTTTTGTCAAAATGAAACCCTTGTTGAAGTCATCTATGACCTACTAGGCTTTGTGTGGACCACTTGTACAGACTGTAGGGTAAGAGAGACGATTCTGTATCGCCCCCCCCCCCCCCGTCCTCAACCCAGTAGCTGAGCCCTGCATATTAAACTGATGAGAGCAGTGTTAATAAGAGAAGCATATACTGTGCATACAGAAGCCTTCATCTAAAACAGGAGCTATGTAAGGGAAACAAACGATTCAAAGGAGCCTTTGGGCATTGCAGCTCAGATGCCACTTTAATGACTAGCACTGCCTGGAAGCGGGAAGGACACAAAGAATTAAAGGAGTGCTAAGTCATGGACTTCTGTGGTTTGAGAGAGAATAGCTAGTCTGCGTGTTGTTCTCCAGTTGTGTTGAGCTCAAAGTAATTCCTATGCTCAACTAGTATCTTTCGGGTTCGTATGTGCGGATCCCCTTGAGTACAAGGGTCATGGTCTAATCCAGCTACATTCATGTTGTCCCAATTAACATGCGACATGCAATGACTTAGAAATGTCAGCATGCAAAGGACACAAATCAACAGTAGGAAGCCAAGCTGCAAATCAGAAAGCCTCATATCACATAGACTTGTCTTTGTGGGACTTCTGCGTCTTAGTCAGGAAGCCCAGTCAGGACAGAGAAACACATTATCACCAGCAAATTGGGCATCCTTTAATTCTGTCTGACAGTGAGCCCCGGGACTATTTCTTCACGGGGCTGCATTTTATTTTCTACTTGTAAATCTGCGCCATGCTTGTTTTTGGTTTTTGCTTTCTTAAAAGAAAAAGAAAAAAAGACCTTATTACTCTCCCGTTATAGCGTCATCGATTCTTATACGTCATGAGTTTTGCTCAGTTCCTACAAATTCTTAAAAACATGCATCTCACAACATTTCAATTTCCATGAATACCCTTCCCTAACATCCTTTTTGAAGTCACAAGAAGACTTGGTCAAGGGTGCGTTCCTTAATGCCACAAGTTAATAAGCTTTGTTTCCACTGATCTTCAGCAAGATGAGTTGGCTGAGGCTGGGTATGGTATTCACAGTCTGTGATCTTAAAACTTGGAGGCTGAGCAGGAAGACTGAGGGCAGGAGGCCAGCCTGTGTGACAGGGTGAGACTGTCTCAAAAATAAATAAATAAATCTGTAGAAGTCACAAAGCAAAAATTTGTTTTTTTTTTTTTGTTTGTTTGTTTTGTTTTTAAAGATCTTATGTGATTATTTGATTATTTACCAGATTGTCTAACTCTCTTTCTTGGAAGCATGTAGAATACTTTGAGAATCCGAATCACGCATCTGGCCCATTTAGCTAGGATAATTGGTGAGATAATGTATGAAAAGATAATGTATGCAAGACACTTAGTGCTTAACATAGTTCCTGGCGCAATACAGACATGCAGTGAATGTTAGCACTATTAAATGCTTGTCTTCCTATAAACCTGAATTTCGTGTTCAGATTCACAGGCTTCTTGGCTCCATGTTTCACAGGAGCCCTCTGTTCTTCCTCTCTTTCCCCTAGCCTGTGTGTGTGTGTGTGTGTGTGTGTGTGTGTGTGTGTACATGTGGTATGTATGCATTCATGTGTGGCTGTGCATGTAGACTCTAGAGGGCTCCATGATGTATCTTCCTCAGTTGCTTTCCACTGTCTTTTTTTGAGACAGGATCTCTCATCAAGCCCAGAGATCATCCGTTGGCTAGGCTAGCTGGCCCATGGGTTCCAGGAATCTGCCCATACCCACTCCCCATCCCAGTGCTGGGGTTATTGAAGTGCATCATGGTGCCACGTGGGATCTGAACTCGGGTCTTGATGCTTACCCAACAGGCCCTTTACCAGCTGAACCATCTACCCTAGCTTCCCCCACTCCATCCCCACCACCAAGCTGAAGGATTCAGCTTTCTGTTGGCCCATTCAACCAGCCTTGGACTCTTTTTTGAGGCTGATGAACTCTGGAGACTCATTGGTCGGTATGATCTGAGTTTTTCTTAATTTGAGGGATTGGATTCCACGTCTCCCATCTTTGGCACCTGATCTACTACTAACCCCTAGTAAATCAATTCTAACAGCAGAAAACGAGAAACTACATAATTGTTAATAATTAAACAAATTTCTCCCTCTACCATTTTATCTAAAAAAAGGAGCAAACCTACAAGTTCTCAAAAAATATTTTGAATGGGGTCGCTGTTAATCCCGAGAGTCTTGATTAATTTATGAAGTTAATGAAATTGGGAGTCTAAGAGAAACCCCCAGCATATCTTTAGTTAACAGATTTGAATATCATGAACACAAAAAGGTAATTTAGGGAGAGGGCTATCCCAGGAGGTTTATCATATTCCACACGTCAGAGGCCAAGACGCACCAAAAAGCATCACCACATTCCCATTAGTTCCTAAAATTCTACTTTCTGAGACAGCATATCCCAAATGCTAACCCTGCGTTATTATAGAATTCAAATCGACTCTGAAATGAGGAGGGAACAGATGAGCTATAAATGTATGGTTACAGTCTTCCAAGCCCCACAAAAGAACTTTTAAAAGAAGAGCTCGAGAAATGTTTACTCTGAGTGTCAGGGTTAGTGGATGAAATGACATGGGTGACATAATTTCTCACCAGGGAAAGTGGGGTGCAGTGTCCGCGTGTGTTCACGGGGGAGGGTGGGAAGAGGTGTGATGGGAACTGTGTGACCACCACCCAAGGATTGGAGAGGACACCTTCAATGAGAGCATTTGCTGATGTCTTGGAGTGACGACCCTGAGTTTGGAGTTCAAAGCAGAGATACAGTAATGGCATTCTGTAACAATTCAGCCACGTACAACAATCTCAACCTCAAGAGTAGGGATGATAAGAAATGCACCAGGAAGTGATGAATTTGAGTTCTGACTTGTCAGCATCTTTAATGTAATTTAAGTTGTAGGCTTATAAGGGTTAGTTTTTAGTAATGGTTGTGCTTAAGGACTAGTTCACTAAATGTAATGTTCACTAAATGCTGAGTACTGGCCATGTTTCCTGTCCACCGGGCTTATTTCACACACAAAATCAAGGCTACCACTCAGTTTTTATTACGCTAATCTTGCCAGTATTCATCCCTGTAAAAATTGCCTCAAATAACTGCTTCTGTTTCTGGTTGGGCAAGGGTAGCCAAGTAAGTCTTCACTGTTCCATACTTCCTTCAGGTCTGGGAGGCAGGGAGTGGAGGGAGGAGCTGGAACTATCAAAGCCAGGCACTGAGACCTTTCAGAAATTATCTGTGTAGGGACAGAGCAATGACATTTTTCTCATAGTGACGTCCACCAGGCTGCTCAAATAAATTAGTGTTCCAACTTACATGACTCATTTTGTACGAAACATTAAGTTCGCAGCCAACTTGTCAATAGAAGAAAACTATCACTTCGTTTTTTAACTCGAAAGTGATGCTTTGATTTTGAGCTGTAATTCTTAACTTTGGCAAAGGCCTGGTGGAAGTCCCCCAAAATGAAACCAGAGCTGCACTGGCACACTGTGTTGTGTTCGGGTGGCATATTTTGCAGGAAGCCAGGAGACTGGAAGCTGTCATCGGAGGACTAGTTTAAGAACTCTAAAGGCAGCCATGGTGTGTGATTGAACTGCTGTCGCATGGAAAGGGATTAGAGTTTGATTTTGCAAATTAGCATGGTGGATAGAAACAGGGGGACTTTGCTTTAGGGACCTGACTTCCAATTTTGGTTTTCATCATTTGCTAATTGGACAGATCTCAGTTCTCTTATCTGCAAAGTGGGGTGTGTTCATTTACTATTATTAGTGTATCGCATTACTGTACATGTAGTGACTAAAAGTAGCATATATGTGTTATCTTTCAGCTCCGAAGGCTAAATTCAAAGATAGATCTCACTGGAATCAATCATGAAGAAGTTTGTGGGGCTGTGTTCTTCCTGGGTGTTCTAGAAAGAATGCATTTCCTTGTCCCCTCCACCTTCTTCAGGCAGATTGCATTCTTTGGTTGGTCACCCCTCCCCCCACCTTCAAAGCCATCAAAACTGGGCCAATGCTCACTCTTTTCTATGCCTATGTTCAGCATTTCTGTCCTCTTGTGATATTTAGAATACTCTGGATTGTAGCTGTGTTTCAAGCTGATTGGCAGCCCTAATCCCAAGCACAGAGCTGATTCCCTATTTCTTCTCGTCTCACACATCTACATGTAGCAAAGATAAAAGGTTGGGACGTGGACATCTATGGAGGGACTGTTTTTACCCTCACATTCTCTCTCTCTCTCTACTATACAGAGAGAATATGAGGATAAAAACAGTACCACTTCATACTCAAGAAATGGGCACTCCTCGGTTTAGCATAAGAACACAGCAAGTATGAGCACCTTTAATGGCCTGTGTAAGTTTCCTAAGCCTATCTCAACAAAGTACCATCAAGTAGGTGGCCTTACAAAACAGCAGTCTATTGTGTCAGAAGTGTGAGGACTTGGATAAAGGCACATTGAGAATGGCTTCTTCTGAGGCCTCTGGGAGAAGATCTATTCCAGACATTTCCTGAAGTCCCCGGTAGCTCGTTGGCTTGTGGATCACATTGTGCTAGGGGGCTGGATTTTAATGTGTAAGTATTAGAGAGATAGAACTCTAACTCTAATAGACTTCAAAAGATAAGGCTCAGCCAATGGATGGAAGTGTGAGCAGAGAGAATATTTCCCAGAATAAAAGGATATGCCTCTGTAAGATGTCTGATTATGGAAGTGCGTTGAGTTTCCCAATTGCTGGTCAATGAGCAGGAGTGAATGGCAGAGTAGACTCAAGCACTTGAAGACTAAACTTCTTCAAGAGACAAAAGCTATGCTCTGAGTATAAAATGCTCCCTGCAGGCTCGGTTACCTACCAAAGGCCCGATCCCTAGCTGGTGGCACTGCTTTTGGAAGGCGGTAGACTGAGTAAGTGATGCTTAGCTCCAGGAGGTGGGCCAGTAAGGCTATGCCTTTGAGAGACGTCCCTTCCTCGCCTGCTCTGCTTTGCTTCCTAATATGGGATCAACAATCTTATTCCACAGTGCCTTTCCTCCATGATTTGTCTGCGTAGCCAGGGAAGCCTGCAGACAATAGGCTGAAACCTGTTAAACTGTGAGCCAACATCTTTCCCTCTTTGTAAGTATAACATTTTCTCCAAGATTGCTAACAATGACAAGACATATTGAGTAACGGGGAAGATTGGCTTCAAGAAATGGCATCATTACTCTCATGGGTTCTTGATGACACAGTGCAGAACCCTTTGGGACTGGATTGTGAGAGGACATTTTAAAAAGTTTAGAAACAAGGGCTGTAGGAACCCTAACATGATGCAGGCAGAGATAGATGAGTGGTCATGGCTTGAGTTCAGAAGAAAGGAATCCTGGCAGGAATCTGGATAGTGGGGAGTGTGCCCATGGAGTGGTACATGGAGATTTAGAGTTCATTAGGATTTAGGTTAGAAGCCGTGCATGTTAAAATCTGGCAAGATCTTGTCTAAACTCTGTCCGTGTCCCAAGACTTCTCAGGGTAGAGTTTAAAGATGGTAATAGTAACTAACCAGGTGAAGGAAATGTCTAGACAAGTCGCCGTCGTATGACCGATTCCAGCTGCTTTCAGTCATTTGCATTGAGATCTGGGAGGAAAGCACAGAGCACCAAGAACCTGGGAAACTTGCATTCAAGTAGAAAGCCAGGCTTCTGAAGAGATTGCCGCCTTTAGACATAGGCCAATGGCTGGGGAGATGGCTTCGTTAAGAGCATGGGCTGCTCTTCCAGAATCAGTTCCCAGGATTCATATGGAGGCTCTCAACTGCCTGTAACCTGGGTTCCAGGCAGTCTGAAGTCCTCATCTGACCTTTCCAGGCACCATGCACGAATGTGGTCTTTGGGTATAAAGCAAAGATGTGATGCACAGACATACATGCAGGCAGAACACCCATATACACAGAACTAAATAGAATAGGTTTTAATTAAGAAAAAGTAAGCCACATACCAAGCACTGAAACAATAGGGAAGATACCATTGAGGGCAATAGAGATTAGATACTACCCATCTCAGGCTCAAAGGAGGTGTCAAAATTAGGGCTTCTATTGCTGAGACGAAACACCATGGCCAAAAGGCGAGTTGGGGAGGAAAGGGTTGTTTTGGCTTACACTTCAGTGATGGGAGATGTCATTCTGTAAATATGTTTCTCTTATTGGTTAATGAATAAAGCCCTGTTGGCCAATAGGAAAGCAAGATAGGCGGGACTAGGAGACAAAGAAGATTCGGGATTGATAGTAGGAGTTTCAACATGTAGGACTGAGAGAGAGAGCTCCGGACCCTCTCTCTAGTAAGATGAGACCACATGGAAATACTTAGATTAATAGAAATGGGTTAATATTTAAGACAGAGCTAGACAATAAGAAATGCTAGCAACAGGCCAACAGCCTTATATCTAATACAGCCTCTCTGTGTGTTATTTGGGGCTGACTGGGTTGTGGGACCAGGTTGGCGGGAAAACCACTTGTAACTCTTCAGCATTACTGTTCATCACTGAAGAAAGTTAGGACAGGAACTCAAGCATGGAGGATCCCAGAAGCAGGAGCTGATGCAGAGGCCATGGAGGGGAGCTGCTTGTTGGCTTGCTTCCTATGGCTTGCTCAGCCCATCGTCTTATAGAACTCAGGACCAGCGGCCCAGGGATGGCCCCACCCACCATGGGCTGGGCCTCCCCCAGTTAGTGAACTGAGAAGATGCCTTACAGCTGGATCTCATGGAGGCATTTCCTCAGCTGAGGCTCCTTCCTCTGAGGACTCTAGTGTGTGTCAAGTTGACACACAAGAGCAACCAGTACAGTGTGAAAGAATAAATTTGAGAGACACGCCTCTTGACAAGAGGGACCCCAGAATTTCCTGCTCTCCAGTGTTTTCTAGGAGAGGATTTTCCCTCTTTCCATGCACTCAGGGCCCACTGTAGATGTAACCAAAATGGGAGGGGGGCAGTCCCAATACTGCTCAAGGTTTCGGTAGAGCTTGGTGTTGTCATGCAATGGTGAATTTTCAGATCTGCAGAAAGTAAGAATTATGGGGACGTGGTAACTTCCACTTTGACTTCAGAGGGCAGTGTGGGATGCCAGTCAGCGTGTAGCAGGGTCAGTTTCTGTGAGAGCCTCTGTGAGGGCAATGTGTGACCCCATGGAGAGTAAATGAGCTCTTCAGGAAGTCAAAGGTGCTGGGAATACGGGGCATTCGCCAAGGAAAGCTATAGGCAATGAGTAGAGAGTCTAGGGAGGGGGCGGGACCATGCGGCTGCCAGTGGCAAAGCCGTAGGTGCAGAGCTGCCCAAGACCTCAGGACTCACACCCCGCCATGTGTCTGGATGCCAGGCGCTGAGCTACAGGATTGGATGGTTGGCCTGCTGGGTTTTGGTTTTGCTTTGGTTTCACCAGCTGCTTCTATGCACCCACCTGTCTCTTTTGGAATGGGGATAGTTACTAAGTTGAACATTTACCATCGGCTTTGACTTTTTTGAGGACTCAGGGTTTCCTTTGCCTTGAGCCTCAGAGGCTTTCAAATTGGGCTTCTGAGGGATGCAGGAGATGTTGAGACCTTGGAGGCTCTGTGACATAGACCGAATGCATTTTTTGCATTATGAGTTGTTCATGTGCTCTTGGGGCCAGGGCAGAATAGGAAGCATCAGCCACAGCCCCTCAGGTGAAGCTTGACCTCCAGAGGAGGATGCTGCTGAGCTGAAGGAAGCAGGCTCCTGGGAATATACCCTTGAAGGGCATCTTGTTGTGGTCCCTCTGCCCACAGTCTGCCTCTTTCTTTGTTTCCATTATGATCTGAGACATGCAGTTTTGTCCATGATTCTGCCTTATGGGACTAAAGGCAAGGGTACCGGCCAACAAGAGACTGGGATTCCTAACCTGGGATGTAAAATAAATCTTTAGCCTTTTAAAATGTTTCTCTCAAGTATTTGCCACAAAATGAAACAAGCAAAACAAACAAACAAACAAACAAAAAGCTGGGTAACACATAATCTTTAAAATGCTGCCTTAAAATTCTCAAAAAACAACCTAAAAGCAGAACTATCATGTCATCTAGCAGGACCCACTACTGTATATACATCCAAAGGAGCTGAAATCATTATGCCAAAAAGATACCGACATTCCAATGTTTATTGAAGCACTCTTGAATCAAGCCAGTGTGTGTATAGAATCGAACATTGAGTGTTTAGAATAGTTCCAAACAAAACAAAACAAAACAAAGACAAAAACAAACAATGAACAAAATGCTGTCATTTACAGCACAGGAACCTGGGGTCGTTAAGTTAAGTGAAATAAGTAGGAAACAAAGACATCGACTATGCTGGCATTCACTTTTAGAAACGATAAAGCTAAGTTTGTAGAACAGTCTAGTGAAACAGTGGTCATTCAGGATGGAAAGGACATTTGAAAGGAGGGTGGGGGAAGGAAAGAAGTTGGATGAAGGGACCCAAACCACGTTTGAACGGGCAGAATTAATTCTGGTACTCTACGGTACACTAGGAGACTTACCGAGCACAACAGTGAACAACGTGTTTCAAAGTAGCTAAAAATTTCCAACACATAAAAATGACTAATACTTGAAGAAGCAGACAAGCTTATCCCCATGATTTAATCACTTATTGTGTACATGTGTCCAATTATCATAGCGTACTCTATAAAGACATCCAATGTGTTCCGATTAGGAATTAATATTACACAACATAAAAGACAAGGTTTTAAAATATAGTCGATGCCAGGGAGCTCTACCATTTCTCAGAGGTAGAAATGTTCCCCATTCTAGTCTGTGCTTTCCTCCGTTTGGGCGCCGTCCAGCAGACATTACTTGGACCCTGGGTAGGTAGACTACAGACATACCAGCTAGGAGATTCTTCTGGCCAAACAGTTTGAATGCATACAGGAAGTTCACACTATTTTATAGTGTACAGTGTAAAATTAAACCCAAGGTGGCTTCCTTGAACTATCTGAAAGGGTATAAAGCTACAAGTCCTTCCAGAGGTCTGTTGGTGGAGTTTATCCCCCTTACTGTTTTCTGGGTAGTTGTCTGTGGCTTCCCACTCTGTTACCCCGTCTTCACCATCTCCAGCTATGCATTGGCCCCTACGGATTGACTCACCCAGACTACCAAGTTGGCTGCAATGAGTTGGATTCAGCAGCTTTGTTGCGGGAGAGGTAGGACTTTGAGGCCAAGCTATTGATTGCCCCTGGCTCCTTCTAGATGCCACTAGCCCTAATTAAACTGTGATGCTCTTTCTCTCCTTAGACTGTAGGCCGATGCTGCAACAACTTGTGGATGCTTCCCTGAGGCACTTGACCATTAACCCTAAAAGGGTTATGTAGCTCATCCTGGCTTTTTATGGTGGAAATGAGTTGACATACAACCTAAAATCTCCCAGGTTACATCTTCAAAGTCGGGAATGTTTCAGTACCAATGGAGGCCCATTAAGGGAAAACTCTTTCTTCCTGGCCAAGATAATAGAATCTACCTACAGTCTGGGTAGAGATCTAGCATGCTAAGCTCTCCATGTAAGAGTTAATCAAGTTGGGCAGGTCAATCAGCTGGTTAAGGACAACCCATCTGGGAGGTGAATTTACCCAAAGCCACGTCGTCAAGGTCTTTTCTGGATTTGGACGTCATCTCATCAAATCTAGCAGTCCCTCATATGTGTCATTCTTTCTGTCTGGCACTCCTGACTATGATCCATTCTCATGCCAGATACAGCACTGGCTAAATTTGCTCCCGTCTATCGATGGGAGGAATAATTATTCCCTAAATGAGATAATGCATGTTCCTTCCTATACGCCACTAATAATTCACTCCTGTCTATCCATGGGAGGCATACTTACTCCTTAAAGTGAGATAATGCATGTTGCTTCCTAGAATCCCTGCTCTCCATGCAGTTGCCACCCAGAAAAGCATAATTTTTCCTTGGGTACTTTGAGCCTTTTCTCTGAAGTTACCTCGCTTTTGCCACGTGGCTCCTTCCCAAGCCTCCACGCCTAGCTTAAATGGCATAATGTTTTTTCTCTTCCCCGTCTCCTTTCCATGGGCAGCTGCCAAGATTTACAGCTAGCCTGCCTTCTGGTTTTTCTTTTAAACTGTGATAAAATCGTCCTCAAACTTGCTTTGAGGCTGTTTTTAAACGACTTATTAATGAGGCTAAGGACCCTGAGGGGGCTCCCCCAGTAACGCATGAACCCCAAGTGGGGCTTCCTGAAATTCTCAATCTGTGGGTCGGGACCCCTTTGGCGATTGGGAAATATAGGTATTTACATTACAATTCATAACAGTAGCAAAACTACAGTTATGAAGTAGCAATGAAATGATTTTATGGCTGGGGGTCACCACAGCATGAGCAACTGTATCAAAGAGCATCGGGTTAGGAAGGGTGAGGACCCCTAGGTTAGGTTCACATCGGCTTTTCCTTGTTTTGTGCCTCCTGACCCCTTCTGGTCTCTAAGACATGTTGAGTTGGGAGTGAGGCCCGTTTCACCTGGTCTATGGGTTTGTCTCGATGGCCGTCTCTTTCTCTTCACATCTACTCTCAGTGAGCATGTCATTCCACAAAGACAATCTCTACCCTTTGTCTAAAGCATTTGCCATCCCTAAGAATTGCCCAGCCACGTTCTTGGACTTCAGAGGAAATAGAGGGGATTAGTTGCCTTCTTTTATAGGCAACGTGAAAACTTTCTTCTGGATACAGGATGGCGTGATGTACTTAGTGTTGATAGACTTTATAATGTACTATGTGTGTGTATGTGAGTGTATGAGTGTTGTGTATGTTTGTGTGATATATATATATATACATATATATTTGTTTGGAGGGGACACAGGAGTATCATGATGCACACTTGGAGGTCAGAGGACAACTTTTAGGAATTGCTTCTCTTCTACCACATGGGCTCTGGGGATCAAATGCAGGTTATAGCAAGCCCCTTTACTTGTCCAGTTGTCTCTTTTGCAAGTTCAATCAAACAGACCCTTTAGAGAAAAATAAACAGTCCTGCCTCATAAAAACAAAGTGTTTTCCTACAGTAATCATTCAAACCTAGAAACTTCTTAGAAGGACTGCTTTAGTAGGCTTAAATGTGAAACTGTATTATACCTTCTAAGAACTAAAGTTTTTTTTTTTAGAGTAGGCTGCTACAAAAGAAATGACAAAACAAAACAGAAAGAAAAAAAAAAAAAAAAAAAAGCACCTGACTCCAGGAGTTGTGAAGGGCGCTCGCTGATCTTTCAACTGAAATGTGAGACGCAAAAGAGCAAACTCGTCACTCTAGAGGTCAGCGCAGCAGCTGGTTAGTAAATGTCACGCTGTCCCCTTGACGCATGCACGGACTCTCTGAAGGGCTCCCAGCCACGCCCACCCCAGGCCAGCACCTCTGAGAATGCTCCAGCACTGTTGGTCATGGATGGCATCTGTGGTTACTAATGAATTACAGAAGTGAGAACAAGCATTCGGGCAGAGACAGCCAGCCGCAGAGTTCACAGTGCCCTAGGGAAAAGAGTCCCCACACAGCTACAGGGTCGCAGGCTGAGACACTGTAGTCATCATGATAACGGACTGCAAGGGTTTTCCAACTTAGAAACAGCCATTCTGGCCTTTGTCTTGAGCAGGGGATGATACAAAGAGAGACGCAAGAAACCAGTCAAGTAGAAGACAGGACACTCACTTTTGACAAGTAGCAGTTTTATTCCTACATTGGTGAGGGCGTATGCAAGATTCCATATAGGTCCTTTGAACCACAATTACAAATATGAAAATATATTAAGCAATACATCATTTAAATAGGAAGGCCAGTGAGGTCCTTTGTTCAAACAGCATTGGTTACAGATGCAATAGTGTGGGTAGATGCTAAGGTATTGAAAAAATAAATGTATTGCCATTTTACCTACATTTGCAGAGAACATATAAATGATTTTAACCATGAAAGTGCTCTATTATAGAACATAATAAATTCAGCTGCTAGATGTATTTACATTATATATTATGCTTCACACAGACGAAGGAGCAGCTAGCTTCACTTCTGCGGACGTAAGGGTTACTAGGCATGACCTAACATCCTAAGTGCACAGCCGGGGACAACTCCCACTGTAAACCTTGCTTGCCGCGTGCATATGAACTCTAGACAGTGGAAGTTAAGAAGATAAACTTGCTCTTTGTCCTTGGAGAATTTATAAGCTCAAGAATTTTTAAGCCTCACAAACACTGGCCAAGATGAAGAGCTCTTCAAGTGGGGACATTGGTGCCTTCTCTTGGAGTATGGTTGAGATCAGAAAGGCTCTGAAGTCTGGTCTAGACCTCCCCACTAACTGGCAGATGGAGGCTGGTCATCTCTGCTGTATTTCTAAAGCACAAGCGTTCCTTTCTCTATGCGAGGCATATTTACACACACAGCTATTAAAACACATTTCAGAAGTAACGGAAAAGCTTGTGATTGGGGCAAGGATGGTGTTTCTTAAATGAAATTATGTGAGGCAGAAAACAGCCCGAACTAATCCTTCTTGTGACTATTCTAAGAAGGGACACATTCCATTTGTCTGACAAGATTCACAGTTTTGAAAGACTTACTTTGGCATCTTATGTAAGATCAAGTGCATTGGCATATAGGTTAAAAACCAAACTTTGGTAAATCTGTTAATATATCTTTTATTTTTATGACATAAACTTCTATTTTGGGAGCCTTAACCAATAATTTCCTTATTTAATGAATGTTAGCTATATAGACAATCCTTAAAAAAAGATAAAAGTAAAATGCATACATTTATTTCAAAGAAGCCTCCATACAAGTCAAGTGTTTTTTCAGCCAGAAATGTTTTCACTGCTAGACACATTTTTAGAAGAGAACAGATTTTTTTTTTTTTTTTTTTTTTTTGCTGATATCTCATCTGCATCGAATGTCACCCTGAATCTCAACTGAAATGGCCAAAACACTCTCAGAGTCACCCTGTACTGTAAGACACCAAGGTGCTGTGTCTGCAGTGACGGATGCTGTAAACTGAGTCACACACCTGGTTAATTCAAAAAACCAAATGAATCAATTCAATTGTCCAATAAGCTAAACTGCCCAACCAGCATAGTCACAGTGTTTCCAGCAATAGTAACGCAGGTCCAGGATCCCTTATCTGAGCTGTTTGTGACCAGAATTTGTTTGATTTTAAAAGTAAGTTTGGAGTATTTGAACGACTGTAATATGAATATTGAGGACGGATCCCATGTCTAAGTAGGAAATTCATTTCTGCCTCCCACATTCCCTGTACACACAGCTGATGCTAACTCCACATGGTGGTTTTCATGGACCCATGTTCCGCCTGACATACCGCAATGGACCTGTGTTCTGCCAGACACATCACACAGGGCCGGCTGTAGAACGCCTTACTGTGTCAGTTTGGTCCTTAAGAAAGCCTTGGACTTAGAAGCGTTTTGAGATTCGGCTTTGGGGACTAGGGGTAGTCAATCCATCTGTCTTAATGGAAGTAAATAAATATTCACATGATGAGATTTTTTTTTAAAAAAGAACCTCCCGAAGAAGGAAGAGTGGCACTCTGTCTTCCTGATGTCCCCTTTGCTCACCTCTTCTCCAATATTTCCTTCCTTGTATCATTTTACTTCCTCCCTGCAGTCATGGTCTAACAGTTGTGGTCTAAAGTTTCATTTGCTATGAAGCTGAGTTTCTGAAGCGCAGACTAAAAACCTTTGGAATGGTAATGGGGCGTTCAAGCAGGCACGCCATTTCTCTGTTGGCACCTCAGAGATTAGCGCCTGCTCCCTGGGCCGCTCATGCCTTCTTACCATTCTTGTCCGGTCAGTTATATTCATCTTGTCAGTGATTATTTTCAAGTTCTACAAAGTTTCGATGGAACTCTGAGCTGTCTCTACAAACAAGCAACTTATTACCTATTCATCGTTGCGTGGTCAGATGTGGTCTGGGCAGCCTGTGTGAATAAATATTCTAGAGTATTCCAAGGTTGGGACACTGGGGCAAATATACAGATCTGGTAGCTTCAAAGAGTCAACCTTTCAAAATGTGCATAAACGAACTGAGCAAGAATTTAGTGCATGGCAGATCTTCTTTCCCCCAAGGGGAGCAGGAAAGTAGCCAATATAAAAAGTTAGACCTTTAACACCAAGATAAGAGAAGCAGTGTGAAGTGTACCATGCAAGCCCTATTTTTGTGTTGCTGGACATCGGTTAAACCATTTCATATTATTTTCTCATATCGCCTTTTGGGCCTTCTTCCAAGAGGTAATAACAAAATTAATTACAGAGCCTACTAAATATAACTGACCCCAAATTACTCTATTGTTGCCGTTGTAATGTTGAAAAATTAAGTCTTGATTGCTCTTTTCTATAATACTGAGCGTATGGAATGTTAGCAATGAAGGAAAGAAGATGAGACGAACCGAAGATAAAATCATATCCCATGGGAAAAGGGGGTGAACGGCGGGAAGGGGGCACTTGGGCACCAAAGGGTGGGAAATTCCACAGGTTGGACACTTGCAAGCCTGGAGGGGGGAGATGCATCTTTGAAAAATGTGACTCGAGACGTGGAAAAGTTGGCAGCTTTCCAGGGCAGGACGATAACCTGAAATTGATTTAATGTGAAGAGATTAAAGGAGTTAATTATAAGGAGCCTGGGTAAATAATTTCTAAGATGCAAAACAGACTCTCTCAAGACTGGATAGCCTTGAAGTGCTTTGAGGCCTCGCTGATTAAAGAGCAGCACTCAGGTGCAGGCAGGATGCCTGCCAAGGCAGGAAGTGGATGGAGTGTTTACCCAGGCACAGCCACAGGATGCAATTAAGGGGAGATGCTTCTGATGGGGCGAAGGAAACTTTGCTTTTCTCTTCTTGCTTATTTTGTGGAACCCAAGATGAAACCCTGGGCTTCCCACATGACAGGCAAACACGCTGGCTGCCAATAGCTCCATTTCTAGTCTGGCTGTCTGCTAAATTCGATGAATGGATCGACTAGATCTTTATGTTCACCTTCCTGAGAGAGAGAGAGAGAGAGAGAGAGAGAGAGAGAGAGAGAGAGAGAGAGAGAGAGAGAGAGAGAGATTGCATAGCAAAATATTTGTTGCTAAGGGGGTTTCAGACTAGGATAGAGAAGGAGGAATTAGTGCTTTCCGGCACAGATGACAAGAACGTGTGGTTTTCTCTGGTTGTGTGGCTGTGTTCGTTTCTGTGATTCCGACTCTCCCCCAGATGTTATGAGGGGGTGCGAGGGTCATTGTATGGTTACAGACTGCAGTGTTTTGTGTTTATAATTTCTGGTTTGTGCAATTTTAGTTAGCTTTCTCTTCTGTATCTAGTGGCTTGTTAGCAGGTTTCTTAAAGAAGGTAGCCACTGTGCCCTCATCCCCTGCCTGGGCCTTCTCTTAAGTTCTGTTCAAAACAGTCACAGTGCTAATTTGACTGTCATTAAGCATTCTCTTTGATTTTGGAACAGTGCCTAACAGGTTCCAGACACTTGCTGTGACTTTTCTCAGCAAACTTCTCTTTCCGGTTTATCAATATGCTCTGCACCAAGGAACATCCGTTTACAACCCTGTTTTGCTTGAGCTGGGAGGGTGGGACCTCTGGAGCCAGCCGCGTTAAGTATGCTACCTCGCTACAGCTCCTTCAGCCTAGCTTTCCTTATTCTGTTCCTCTACGAAAAGTGATTCCTAACGTACGCCGCCACACCAAAACCATGTCTGACATCCATTTTCTCCTTAGTGATACGTCTCCAAGCTTTCACCTCTGCCTCTCATTTTCCTGTCCAAAAGGTCCAGTGAATTTCTGGATACAGGATCAGAGCCTAACAGTGTCATTTTCACAAGGGAACAGAGCACAGTGACACCGTGATGACTGAATCCTCACTTCTGTTCATAGGGACCTTAGGGACTGTCCCTCTGTTTTATAAACTTCAAACACCCCGTAAGAAGTGTCCAGGTTGGGTGTGGAGTTACATAATCATGAATATCACAATATGTTTATAAACCAAAGTTGCAGTGATTTTAGGTGTAGCTAACTTTCTTCAATTGTTATGCCAATTACATCCATTTTTGTTATGGGCATTTATGCTATGTAGCAAAAACACATATGTTCAAGAGAAATGTGATGTCTCCACAAATGAAACCCTGAGATCAACAAGTGTGACTTCTCACTCAGTCAACCACAAGGACTTTCTGGACCTTTCTCAGAAAAGACCTAGGCATTGGGCTTTGATTTGGTCAATGTCCACTTTCTAGCTCACTGGAATTTTTATAGGCAACATAAAGCACAGATCTTAAAGATAAAATTGGTAGGGTGTGTGGTCCCATTTATATTAAATGAAGCTTCAGGTAAGTACTCAAGATTGTAACTGCATCAAGTTACTTAAAAAAGATCTTTTGAAAGACTTTGAAACTAAGCACAGCTGGTTTTATTTTTAACCATTGTTTACTTTGTAACTCCTTATATATGATGTAGATAGTTCTATAAACCTGTCTGTATATCATGCTTTCATTGCCCAGGGGCATGATCTACCACCATGGCTCTTTCCAAAGGAAAACCAAGTCTGAATGTTCAGAGGTGCACCCAACTTTGTGTAGGAGGTTCCAGTCAGAGGTACAGCTGTCATTATTGTCACTAGGGATTTGTCACATCCGTTAGTGTCATTCTCTACCAGAGCCCTCAATCCTGCAAGTTTCAGGGTCCTTGAGCTGACCGTGGCTTGTAACCCTGGGAGGACTCAGATGAAAAGCTTCTTGTTTAGACAAAACACCTAGCTCAGCCTTGATGCTGTCTGCATTTCAGTTTTAAAATTTAGTTTTAGTTTCTTGGCATATGCTCTACCACTGAGGTACAGCCAAAGCCCTAATCTTTCTTTGACTGTTATAGTTTTAGGTCCTAGGGTCCGTTAATAAGGCAGCAGCTCTGAAAAACTAGCCTTATGGGATGCTCTCTCCAACTCTGTCCTTTGCTCACCCAGTGGATATCAAGCCAGGCAAGAGACACAGCCCCAGAGATTGTCCTTTCAACTTTCTCTACACACATTTTACCTGTGGCCCTGTCATACAGGTTGGATCAGTTTATGTAGAACAAGCCATGAACACTTTTTAGTGTGGAAAAATAGTATTATATAAAGCTTAATATTAAACATTATGAAAAATACATATTTACAGGAGAAACTACAAAATACAAGTATATACAATAATATCTGTTACCTTTAAATTACATAAATTCTTTAACCATCTCCAGACTAATAAATTATACATAGTATCAACAGAAATATTTGGCACCTCATCACAGGGCATGAAGCAAGATCTGGTTTTTAAAAGTCACACAGTGAAAAACTTTTATCCAGGGCATCTTCAGGGGCATCTTTAATGTCTTGAATAGATTGCATCTGGAAGCAAAAAACAGCGTGGTTAGAGACTAGAGCAGTGGTTCTCAACCTGTGGGCCGAGGCCCCTCTGGCAAACCTGTGATTCCAAAAAATATATACAATTCGTAACAGTTGCAAAACTACAGTTATGCAGTGGCAAGGAAAATCATTTTATGGTTGGGGTCACCACCACATGGGGTGCCTAGGAAAGGGTCACAGTTAGGAAGGTTGGGAGGGACACGGCAGGACTGTCTCTGCTATTCTGTTTATGAGATGTATACACGGAACACACTGGTGGACATCACTAAACTCTTGTAATTTAGGGTCGAGCCACCCCACTTCATTTAGAAGCACAGGTTCCTGGACTCAGAAGGGACTCCTAATGCCTCCATCCTGCCTCTCAGGTGCACAGGGGAGGAGCCACCAGCCCAGAGGCAGAGTAACTTTACTTGCCCAGGTTACATAGCTTGTTCACACGAGGCAGTCCCAGAGCTACCTTCTGAATCCTAGTCTTTGGGATGGTAGTTGTCTGTTTCAAACCCACAGTGAGATTCTTTCAGGCACACCCAAGATTAATTTTTAAAAAGATTCTGCGACAAGTTAACACAAGACAACTTGGGATCTTAGAGCTTCCCCCACCAACCTCCACCATCCTGGAGTTTCTTAAAAGAAACTGACGTGCAAAAGCCTTAATTTACTTCGCCAACAAATTAGGGGGTTATTATTTACAACACAAAAGATTATCTGATTTGCAAAGCAGCCCTCTCAGGCTCTTTACAGCTCACTAAATAACATGCTGGCTGGGTGGGCAGGGATTGAGACAAGTAAGCCTTAGGAGATGTCAGCTGAGCTGCACTTAGAAACGGAAGGCATGTCTGTCAAAGAGAATGTGTGAGTAGATCTCAGGCCATGGCAAGGAAGCAAGGCCGGTACTATCTCTCTCCCCACCTAGAACCATGCTATGGTACCTTTGGCCACAAGGTGGGCCAGGGCAGGAAGTCTCTCCTAGCCCGCTAATTATCCCTTGATGAACGCTTTGCCCAACGAAGTTTGTACATTTTTTTTTAATTACTGAATTTTCTGTTTCAAAGATGTTACATTCTTGTTCGAGAGGATTTATAAAATAATAGAAACATCAACTCGTGGTCCGTTGTTTAGAGATACTAATTTTACTGTCAGATTTCTTCCCGTGTGTGTGTGTGTGTGTGTGTGTGTGTGTGTGTGTGTGTGTGTGCTCCTGTTCATTTTACATTCTGCATTTCTTAACGTGTGCCATGGTTAAGCTATGGTTTGTCACTCAGTTACATGTCTAGTGTGATGACCCTGGAAAGTGGGGGGACCTGTATGAAGGGGACCAAGTGGGAAGAGACCAGAGATATTACAGTTGGTCTCGGAGTGGGTTAGGTTTCCCAGCTGTTATTAAAGAACAAGCATAGTCCCTCCCTAGTTCCCTGCTTTCTCTCTCCGCATATAACCTCATCTGACACATGTATGTGTATGTGTGCATGCACACACGCACATGTGTGTATCACCTGATGTAATATAACTAGCTGTTGGCCCCCATCAGAGGCCAAATACACAAAGTTAGCCCTACTCACAGAGTCCGTTTCTTTTTCTTTTTTCTTTGTTTTAATTATTTAAGACCTTTATTAACAGGTGCTTGCAGTTTGTTGGCTTTTTTAAAAATCAAGTTGTAAACTTTTATTACATATTAAAAATGAAGTTCTTAAAAATCTCAACTTGACCTGATATGAAACAACTTAAAAACCATTAAAGGTGTATTGAGAAAAACCAGACCTTTAAAACAAACAAACAAACAAACAACAACAACAACAAAAAAAAAAAACTCGTTGTCATTACCAAAAAGAGACATCTTTAGGTAAGTTTAATAAAAGCCCCATGCTGCATAGATAATGCAGGTAGTTCTAGTGTATCTGGTCAACGGGCAAAAAGCAAGCACTTAAGGTCTTCAGCTCCAATCTTTGTTCATTCCTTATTGCTGGAATTTCATATTCATTTCTTCTCGTTGGATGACCAAACGGATGATGGTAGAGATGGTAAGCCGGCTTTTACTCAGCCCCGCCCTGCTCAGCCTCGGGAGCGGACGAATTCTCAGCTGGTGGATCGGCTGCGTTTGTCTCTTTGCCGTCTTGTGGTTTAGGGTTCTCTGGGCGTCTGCGTCGGAAACTGAAGTTGCGGCGATACTGACGTTGAGGTGGCTGCTGACCCTGGGTCTCATCTCCTCGATTTTCCTAGTCCTCTCCATTGGCATCCTCTCTAGGCTGTCTTTGGCGAGGAGGGCCCCTGCGGAATCGTGGTCTGTAACCCCGATACATATTCTGTCTTACTGGTCTACCTTGCTCTCCTGAACCCCTCCATCACTTCTTGCACAGGAGGGTTGGAATACCGTGGTCGACGCCCACAGGGTCTCCGCCAGTAGTGAGGTGGGAACCTTCCCCTGCGATAGGTTGTTGGGCTTGACCTTCTGGAGCTTTCTGATTCCTCCTTCTTTTCCCCACTCTCACTATTCTGGCAATTTTGCTGGTAACTGCGTGGATGTCCTACGACGTGGATAGCATATATAATGGTTATGGGCTGCTGCATAATTACTGCCTTGAACTGGAACTCCACCAGGGCCTGTAACGTTTGCTGCCTCCGTTCTTTCAACATCAAACTCCAGTCTCTCCATCTCCTACGCCAAGCTTCGTCCTGGGGTTACTCTCTTTATGGCAGTCTGGTGTACAAACGCATCTTCCTCGGTGTCATTCCTGTTGATGAAACCGTATCCATCCGTTCCTTACATTGAACCATTTTACTGTTCCCCAAACCTTCCTTGCGATGACCTTCTTGTCCCGGACCCCCACTACCCGCCCGCTGCGCGTGGAGCCAGGCTTGGTGTGGGTCTCGGCCTCGCTGCTCCTGGTTACGATGGTGGTGACTGGGCGCTGCTGCTCCTCTCGGGCTGTGATGGTGACTTGGCTGGCGGTGGGGCTCTCAGGGTCCGCTCTCCCCAGACTCCGTTTCTTTCTTTGACTTTGTATCTTTGTGGTTATGCCTACTAAGTGTGAGCCCTACCATAGGACTACAGACCTACCCCAAGCTCTTATCTTGATAAAGTATCTAGTTTCAAGTATTCTTTTTTTTTTTTTTAAATAGCAACCAAAACAAGCTTCTTCATAAGGGTATCCACACTATGACAATATTGAAGCCAGGTGTGACCGCATGTGCCTCTGGTCTAGGGGGAAGATGCTTGAGCATAGGACTCCATGGCCAATCTAGGCAACATAGCCTTCATCTCACACAACAGAAGAACATGTTCTTACTGATGGCCCTGCAGTGTTATAAGTAAATGTGCTCTGGTGTGGGTAGTCCCTGCTCTGACTTGAATACGACGTCTGTTTTAAGGGTCCTTTGTAACCAAATACTTGATCTACAGGATGACAGTGTTAGAAAATGACCTTTGGAAGATGGCTAGTCCTCAGAAGGAAGCTCTCTGGGGATTACTTCGTCATGTCTCTCCCAGCTGTCTCTTACCCTGGCTCCAGATGTGACCGTTTGCCCCAACTGGCACTCCAAAGGTGTGCGCTACGCAAACTTTCTGCTGTGCAATGTCAGCCACCTTGTGTGTTTTCCTGTGATAGTTCCAGCCCACTAGTACAGTACTTGGCTGTATCCCTGTCTCTCACTCGGACCCACAACTAGAAAGGCTCTAGGCACAAGCTATACTCTGTATACTTAAGAAAACAGGAGAAATACCCGGCCACAGAGAGGAATGTGTGAAAGACACTGACAACCTGACTGTATCAGTTTTGTTATCAATCCCAGTTACGTTTCAGCATATCCCCCCCCCCACTCCCCGTGGTCAATCTTAATTCTTAGGAAGGAAATGGTGAGGGAAATCTTTTGTAGACAGCATGCTTTGGCGGGCAGAGGGTTGAGAGTCTGGGGATGTAGCTCATTGTCTGGAGGAGCATTAAACTAGTCCCAGTTTCCAGACCAAGGGTGCTTTCGAAAACTGAGCTTCAGGATGGGTGCTCTGAAAGCCGGCGAGGCCCTCCCTTACCTCTGTGATACTCTGGATTCACATTTTCGTAGATTGGAAACAGGGGATTTTCTTGCTCGTTGCGCAGCTTCCTTGCTCTGAGGACATCTCTCACACACTGATGCAGATATATGTACTGACACTGTGGGAAGAGAGAGAACACGTCACAGGAAGGTGGCCTCCAGCAGAAGAAAGGTAAGGGACCGCCATGAAATGCCCACCCACAGTAGCTGGACGATAAGGGACTGTCACAAAAATACCCACAGACCCTGCTTGGACTTTTATCACCTTGGCCTTTTGAAAACTGGTTATTGTTACATGTGCGTCCCTGCCTGGCTTGTTTATGGGCACCATGTATGTGTATGTGCAGGAGCCCTTGGAGACAAGAGGATGGGGTTGGATCCCCAGAACTGGTGTTGCTGGGTGTTACCACCCGTGTGGGTGCTGCAAACCAAACCGGGATCTTCTAAGAGGGCGGCAGGCGTACCTTACAGCCGGCCCATCTCTCCAGCCCCACATAACTCCTTTTCGTAATTAAGCTGCTTGTGGATGGCAGAGGTAAGCTGCAAATGAACTCTGTTATCCCGGGCCATGGCTTAGTAATATTTTTTTTTTTTTTTTGACAGTGATCCACCATGGGCTTAAAACTAATTACTCTCTATTAATTTGGCTTGTCTTAAATATCAACTTTACTTTTCCCAATAGGATATCCCTTCAAAAATTGATTACTTCTAGAATCATCAAGTTGCTACTGTACCCCACTTAGTTTTTAATGAAAAATAGAAAAGCCTCAAGTCACACACGATTATTATTATTATTATTTTTCTAATTGGGGAAGCCTTGGCTGAGCACTGACATACTCTGCCCCCACCGATCTTCGTGGTGTTATGTAGGATTTAAGATATTACATGTACAGCCATTCGGTTCATGATTCCGGTGGGCAATGTTTAGCAAAAAGGCAGACATTCATCAAATACCTAGAAGACAAGAAACTGGAGTTGTTTTATAAAAGGTTCGTGTAGGACAGGGAGCTCTTGAGATCATTTAGAGGAAGAAAATATCAAATGGAAAATGACCGTGAAAGGCTCCGAATAAAGTGTGGCATTCCACACGGTAAAGATAACGTGGCTGCAGTGGGGTGTCCAATGTGGCTAAAATACAGGTTGTCCGGGGCACAGGAGACCCTCAGGGTAGTCCCTTAAGTGGGACCAGAGACACTTGATCCCACAGCGAATGCTCGGTGTTTCTTCTCATGAGAGCAGTCAGAATGCCTGACTACTCTCCCTCAACAAGGTTTTGCCGTATCAAAATGTCTCTCTGAGTTAGACTGCAAATCTGCCCCGATGCAGGAGGGTAAACAGAGGAAGACATTTGCAAGTCCCTCTGTTACCTCTTCAAAAATTCAGATTACCCATGTTCCTTTGTACCCCGACATCTCAAGATGCAAGGAATTTAGGATCACCTGTCACTGTAGACTCAGACTAAGTAAGGGTTCAGAAATTCCTTGCACCTTCTCTGAAGCCATCGCCCACAGCACTGAATGGTGAGGTACACCCATGCCCTCTCTCACACAGCCAAGCAAGTCAGGCAGGCTCTGGCTTTTGTCTGAGTCAGATTTTGAGTAAAGAAGCAGTCCCCTGGCCTGGGCCAATGTGAGGACTCTGAGGAGACAGCTCAGCGCACCTATATAAGCAAGGGGACTTGAACTTGGAACTCCAGCACTTGAACAGAAAGCCAAGTGTGGCAGTGCAGGGCTGCAGCTCTGGCATTGGCGAGGGAGAGACTGTTGCACCCCTGGGGTTTACTGGCAAGTCATCTAGATGACCAGCAAGTGATCAGTGGGAGACCTTGTCTCAAAAAGTCTCAAAAAGATGAGAAAGACAGAGAGAAAGAAAGAAACAAAGGAGGGAGGGAGGGAGGGAGGGAGGGAGGAAGAAGGAAAAAAGGAAAGAAGGAAGGAAGGAAACACACACACACTTCTGGTAATAACATAGCGGCAGAACTGTCAGGTGCAGCCTGCAGGAGAGGCAAGGACACCAGGCTCTTGCCAAATCAGGCACAGAAGGTGAGTTCCACAGGATATTAATATATGCTGCACCAGATATAATGGGGGCAGGGTAATTTTAGAATTGCGGGTTCAACAGAGTTCAAAGGGAAACTGTAGGATACTGGTTGTGGAACACAGCTTCTTGTGTGGTTTCTATGGTTACTGTGGTTGTACATAGAATTTTCATCCCCAGAAAGCCTTTTAGATCTTGCCTTTCCTCCTGGAGTTACTTGAACAAAAATTGGGAAACCCAATGAGAGGAGAACCTGGGCTTCGGAAGGTGTTAATGTAAAAGTGAGATGCATTCAGTATACATAAGTTGAATGTATCGATCTGGCTGTGGGGCTGTAGGGCAATGGCTTGGTAGTCAAAAGCTAGGATTTTCCAGAACAGGGTCCAAGCTTGGCCATGTGGATTTTGTGCCAACGGTTTTAGCCTCAGCTTCCTAGCTTGGAAATGAAAACAAATACTATGGGTCAGTAACTTCAAGCCATCTGTAAATGTCAAAACCTTGTTCAAAGGGAAACCTGAGACCTTCCCGATGGATATACAGCCCTTGGTGTGTCCAGAGACACGGATGTACGTGGAGGGGGCAGAGCTAGGGGTAAGAAGTGGTTAGAAATTTCCTTATGGAAGAACCTGTGCTTATCTACCGGACTGCCTTAAAATGAGTTCCTAACTGAGCTGGTTTAGCCAGCTCTCCCCATCTATAATGCTTTCACAGAGTACGCCATCTTTCTTCCTGCCTACCAAAATGAATTCTTCCCCGAGATGATGCTTGGTAAAGAACATACCCTGTACTGAAGGTCACTGAGATTTGCTTCAAAATATGAGGTCCCAGAAAATACGTATGTCCACTTTTCTCTCTTGCTAAGGTATCCTGGACAGTTTTAGGATGGGGGTGAAGGGTGAGGTGTGGGGAAGGAAACTGTTGTCCTCTGGCTTAGAATTCTCACCTCAGTTTGAACCATGTGAACCCTGTGAAGTCTTAGGTCATGCACTGCTCCATAAATGTCCACGGAGTCCTTGGAATCCAATTGCTGGAGGATCCGGTCCAAGGCAACAAATGTCCCAGTTCTGCCCACACCAGCACTGGAGAGAATCAGACAGAAGATGGGGTCTCTGGTATAATTCCCCTTCCATTACTTCATCAAGAGACTCTGGGCATCTTTGTTCTGTCCCTCAAACTGAGGGAGAACACAGGAATCTTTCTTTCCACAGGAGTGCTCTCTCTCAAAGAAAGATAACCCAGAGACACCATGATCTACCCAGAGCCCCCATGATCTATCCAGAGTCTCCATGATCTACCTAGATCACTCATGGTCTACCCAGAGCCCCCATGGTCTACCCAGAGTCCCCTTGATCTACCTAAAACCCTCATGGTCTACCCAGAGTTCCCATGATCTACTTAGAGCACTCATGGTATACCTAGAGCCTCCATGGTATACCCAGAGCTCCATGGTATACCCAGAGTCCCCTTGATCTACTCAGAACCCTCATGGTCTACCCAGAGTTCCCATGATCTACCTAGAGCCCTCATGGTATACCTAGAGCCCCCATTGTCTACCCAGAGCCCCCATTGTCTACCCAGAGCTCCCATGGTCTACCCAGAGCCCCCATGATCTACCCAGAGCCCCATGGTCTACCCAGAGCCCCCATGATCTACCCAGAGCCCTCATTGTCTACCCAGAGCTCCCATGGTCTATCCAGAGCCCCCATGATCTACCCAGAGCCCTCATTGTCTACCCAGAGCTCCCATGGTCTACCCAAAGCCCCCACAGTCTACCTAGATCCCTCATGGTCTACCCAGAGCCCCCATGGTCTACCCAGAGCCCCTATGGTCCCCCATGGTCTACCCAGAGTCCCCATCATCTACCCAGAGCCCTCATGGTCTACCCAGAGCCCCCATGGTCTACCCAGAGCCCCGTGGTCTATCTCTTCCTGTTTCCCCCTAACCCTCACTCCATTGATGTAAGTACCACTCTGACCTTGGTATAAATCGAACTCGTGCCTATTTTTATAATTTTCCTCCATATCTGCCAATCTTAAAAGAACAGTTTGTACATTGTGAACATTTACTAAAATGCTTAAGATACTACATGTTCTTTTGCCAAATTCTCCACTCAGTACTGTAAGTATGGTTTTGAGACTTATCCATTTGTGATAGGAACTAATTTAATCTCTTTCCTCTCTCTCTCTCTCATTTGCTCTTCCACCCCTCCCCCATTGTTCACTTGTTTCTGTTTTTATTTTATTTTATTCTTTTTTGAGGAAGAGCCTTGCTATATACTCATGGTCTTCCTGACTTTGTCTTCCAAGCAAGAACTGGGCTCACAGACACATGCGACTACACTTGGCTTATTTCCAACTTCTTTTAAATATTCTCAAGAAGCCACAAACCACTGCCAGTCTACTTCCTTCTGTAGAGCATGAGAACATTTTTCGTTTTCTATTAAAATTCATGCACCAGTTCATGCACCAGTGAAAACCAGTGGCAATTGCTCAGCAGTTGGTAGCTAGAAGGGGCACCACTGGGTTGTCTAAAGGGAATGAACACTTTTGCTAGACCTTGCTAAACTGTTCCTTAACACAGGACTCTCGATGCTGTGCAAACTGGTGATACCAAGATGAGTTTGTTCTTATTCAACCCAGACTAAAATTCCAGCCAGGAATACAGAAGAGGGAGAGCTCATGCCTGCCTGCCCACTTCAGTAATTACTTTAATAAGGGCTCTCCAGAGCCCACAGGAGATGCCTTTTCATTCCCCATTCACGCATGCTTTGCATGCACTAAAGACACGCCAAGGTTTCTGCACCAATGTTGTCTTTAGCATTTAGCTATGGCAATCCACGTAAAATGCTTGACACCTAACACTTGCCGAGCAAAGGCCAGTGACGCTACCTCCACCAGTAAGTGAACGCCAACCCCTTCCTCAATCCTCAGGTTAAGACCAGTGAGACTTGTGACATTTGCAAATGTCCTCACTTTTGTCTTCCATATTTGGTTGTTTGTTTCTCTCTGTAGCTTTGGAGCCTCTCCTAATACTCACTCTGTAGGCCAGGCTGGCCTCAAACTCACAGAGCTCCGCCTGCCTCTGCCTCCTGAGTGCTGGGATTAAACGTCTGGCTCAGTATTGTTTGTAGACACTCCCTCTGGTTATTTTGGCTGGCAATGGACACATTTATAAGATTCAGACAGTTCTCCAATGATTCTGAAAGAAAGTGCCTGCCATTCTTCAGAAAGCAGGAGACCCTGTGCGTTTCATATCCCCGTTAAAGCACTGAGGTCCAAAGACATAAAAAAGCAGGGCTCCTAGGGTGTGTGGCTGCTGGGGAGAAATTAACACACTTGACATTTCTTTTACTGTAGCAATTATCTGCTCTGTATTTATTAGTGCCATTCAGTTAGGGCTATCAAAGTGTGCAGCAAACATTAATTAGCTAAACACCAGGCTGCCCAGAGAGAGAAAGATGGCTTGTTAAGCTGATTTTATGGACAGATGAACCGAAGCAAGGAAAAGTCAAGGGAGAAAAAGAAATTTAAGAGCAAAGCTTGGCTACAGACAACTGGGATGCTGGGATGAGTTAGCGAAGCCCCTCTGCCTTCTTTCCTCCATGTAAGGACACAGGTTCCTCTTCTCTGGAGGGCATACATGTCCCTAATAGACACCAGTCTGTCTGTAGCATGACCCTGCAGCTTCCAGAATTGTGAGAGATACATTTCTGTTGTTTATAAATTGCCCAGTGAAAGTCCCCAAGCATGGCAAGCACAGGCCCTGGTTTAGTGAACATGTCGCTGACAAGTTTTGGCTTTTAGCTTCCTCCCCCTCGCTAAACCGTTAGATTGTGTAAGCTAGCCACCAGGGTTTATCCCTTTGTTTGGCCAAGGTCTCATTCCTGAGGTTGATGGCCAAGGTCCAACTATCAAAACCCCAAGGTCCAGGAATCAAAATTCATTATTTTGACTACCCTAATTAAAATACCCAACCAACACTTACCAATGCATCCCAGTTCATTCAAACACAGACCTGCCCCTTTCTCCATTAAAATTAACACTTGCAAAGCCATTCACTGCCATTTCTACCTGATTCAGATTCAGCCATCTTGTCTCTCTGCCTTGCTTAGTAAAGTATCTGTTCCTGTGGGAAATTGGTGTTTGGGTGTGGCCTTTGGCTAATCCGGGCTCCAGAGGGGACCACCCCTCTGAGTCCCTTTACCTAGCCTGCGGTATTTTGTGACAGCATCACCAGCGAATAAGATAATGGGACTAGACCTGGAGGGGAGTCTAGGGCAGTGAGCTCCATCGGTGGATAAGGCTTCTTCAGCAAGAGAACCGAGAAAGCTATCTCAAAGAGAAGAAAGTAGCCGAAAACCACAGAGAAACCCTGTCTCGAAAACAAAACAAAACAAACAGGAAGCAAGAATAAGTCTGTGCACCAGACTCAGAATGAAAATTACATGCGTTCTCTTTTGTTCAGGACATAGATGAAAAATTACAGGAGGTAATTTGAACGGGAGACATCTCCCACAGTTTGGGGCGTTTGAATACTTGTTCCCCAGTTAGCAGTGCTCTTGGGCTAGGTGTGGCCTTACGGGAGGAAGTGTGTCACTGTGGGCGGGCTTTGCATGTTTATAGCCACACCCCTCTTCCTGTCCACTCTCTTACGGCTTGCTTATAGTTGACCATGTGAGTGTGAGCTCTCAGCAGCCGCTCCGCTCCTACCGCCGCCCGCCACGTTGCCGCTGGCTGCCATGCTGTTCCTGCCGTAATGGACTCAAAGCCTCTGCAACTATGAGCCCAAAGAGACCCTTTCTCCCATAAGGTATTTTATCACAGCAACAGAAAAGTAGCTAATACAGTGTGTGCTTGGGTGTGCGTGTGCGTGTGCGTGCGTGTGTGTGTGTGTGTGTGTGTGTCTGTGTGTGTGTGTGTGTGTGTGTGTGTGTGGAGAGAGAGAGAGAGAGAGAGAGAGAGAGAGAGAGAGAGAGAGAGAACTAGAAAGGGGGCCATGAAAGAGGAGACAGTGATCTCAAGAGGGAAGAAGGTGATAGAATGCATGTGATATGAAGAACCCATCAGAGGAAGGCGGGCTATATGGGGAGGAAAACGCACACAAATAAAGTATAAGGACATCCATGTGTGAAAATGTGACAGTGGAACCTAGTGGTCCGTGTGACAATCTTAAAAAATTAATCTAGAAAAATCGAGGAAGCAAGACGAAAGAAGGAACTGGCGGAGTGAGCGCCTTGGCTAGAGTGCAAGATGAGACAGACACTGGACTGGAGGTGAGGTGGGGGCCGGGTGGAGGGCGTGGAGGCCGCGGAAGTAGGGAAGAGCACAGTGGACGCGCCTGGGTGGGGCAGCCTGGTTGGCTTGGAGGAACCCCGTGGCCATGCGCCTTTGCCTTGCTGCAGACTCTTAGGGATGCTGCCTCCGCCTTGAACACCCCTCAGGTCGCCGTACCTGCAATGCACGACGGTGGGCCCTGCTCCCGGGCTTCTGTTGATGTAGTCCCTGACTGTCCTCACAAACTGGATCAGCGACTGGGTGGTCTCTGGGACTCCGTGGTCTGGCCATACTGTGTAGTGAAAGTGGCGGATGAGTCTGTGAGCGTCCAACTGTTCTTCCTGCGGGGATGGAGAGCAGATGACAAGGGGCATGGCTGAGGGAAGGACTCAAGGACTCTGACAACTGTGTCACACACGAGCTTCCGTGGTCTGAAGCTACGGGCTACGGGCCAGGGAACTCAGGATTCACAGTCTCCTCTGTGTAAGCTGGGTTGTTTCTTTTATTCCCTCCCTCCCTCCTTCTATCCCTCCCTCCCTCCTCCCCTTTCTCTCCCTTCTTCCATCCCTCCCTCCCTCTCTCCTTCCTATTCTTTTCCTGAGATAGGGTCTCTTGTAGCCTAGGCTTGCCCCAAGTTCTCTATGGACTTGAGGGTGACCTTGAATTTCTTCTTGCCTCTACCTCCCGGATTCTGGGGTTCCAAATACATAACCACAGTACCTGGCTTCTAAGTTGGGTTTTAAAATGAAGTCAAGCAAACCAACATACACTGCATATCTTAAATTCTCTGATGGTCCACTCGGGTAGCACAGACTCTGACACCATCTGGAGGATGAGGTCACCATAGTAGAGAGAGTCCTGGTCCGCGGGCCAGTAATGGTCACACTTTACCTAGAAGATAACAGACGGGAAAGGTGAGTCTGTGAACTGAACAGTGAGGTGGGGGCCTCTCCCTCCTTAAAGTCCCTTCCCGAGTTGGGAGCAGCTACTAAAGAAACCTGGTCACCTACTTTCCATTAGCCTGCTCATGGCCAATGACACAGATGGGCTGCTACTCCAAGGGATAGCAAGAAAATGCCCCACCGCCACCCCCAAAGCAAGTCTCAATCCCAACCTTCAGATTCCTCTTTTGTGACAAATTGAGTTTTTATTTTTGTCTTTTTCCTCAATGATTTCTTCAGTGTTCGGGACCCACTGGCCGGTATAAACAAAGACTTAAAATCTCTGCGTCTTGGGCTGGAGCCATAGCTCAGTGGCAGAGAGGCCTTGCATAGCATGCACACGCCTAGGATTCCTTCCCCAATAACGTCAAAGAGGAGAGGAGAAATGTCTTTCTGAAGAAAGACCTAACCAAATAGAGGAAGGCAAAAGGCATTGTCTTCCTGGCCGTTTTGTTCATACTTTTTTTTTTTTTTTTTATCACTTTCCTTATCTGGGTCACATGTCAAAGGGATCTTTGAGAAATTAGACCTGTTAATAAACAAGTATTTCTATGCACAAAGAGATGAAGACTGACATTAGAGTATGTTTTGATATGTGTTGTGGAACATATGAATTAAAATTGATGCATTTTATAAGATGCATATTTATTGACTATCAATATATATTTGTATCGCTGTGTGTAGACTTGGGTATCAAGTGTGGTGAACATGGCTTTTCTTTTACTATGTATGACGAGGCAGGCAGATATAGCTACATAAGGGTACTGAATGTCTGTTTACATGGGTATGTAATATGTTTACATGGATATGGAATCTAGCCATTTCATCAGTATTTGTATTTGCATATATCATATAAATATCATCTAATAAGACTTGCAGAAAAAGACAGGGGTCCCATTCTAGCCAGAATGATGGAAGATGGTCTGGAAATCCAACATATACATATGGAGCTCTTTACATTTAGCCTTTTAATCCTAAAAGTACTTGTGTAATACAGGAGATTATATATGGGAATTATAAATGTGAGAGCTTTTAGTAATAGTTCAGATATTTTGGTTTGTGTCTGCCACTACAGCCTACAATACTTCTCTCCAAGAGGCTCCTCACCTCTGATGGGGTCTCCCTCTACCCACACTCTGTAGGGCTGAGCATACATGGGGTCAGGCTTTTTTCCTGCTCATGTTTACTTCTGACTATCCCAGGCTTCACATACAAACAGCTTTGGACGAAATATCTGATCCAGAATTTAAATAAGGACCCAGGTTGTTTTACAACCAAGTGGCTTTAATTCCCTAACAGCTGTCTCCCAGGGTCTCTCCTTGGGTTTGTGGGTGTGACTCTGGATGGAGAAGGAGGACAGAATCCCATCAGAACAGCAGAAAGGAAAGCCAGGCAGGCAAGGCAGGAAGGCTCTCTACTCACTCGGCCTTTCTCAACACACTGGGTCACCATGACGATGTTGTGGACGTTTTGTTCCCACGCCATTTTCCAGAAGTCATCCTTGGTGCCAGGAAGCGGTCCCTGAGTGGCGATATATTCTCTTCTGAAGTTGTTACCCTGTGATGAATTTACAATATGGGGAGTCACAAACAATGGGCTCTTCAGAGCTGTAAACAAAGGGTTAGTTTGCAGGTTAGAGGGTGTGGTCATCTCTGCCAGGGCCTGGAGTGGAGAACGAGACATGAACAGGAGTCCAGGCTTGGGAGTGGGAAGGACAAAGGCAAGAGTATTGGGCCATTGTTCAAAACCACGTTTATCCCCTTTATCATCTGAGACTGTTGTAAAGGAAAATGGAGGAGTCCGGCCACAATTTTACTCCTGTATGTGTGTATGTGTGTGTGTGTGTGTGTGTTTGTGTGTGTACCCATGTGTGTATCCATGTGTGCCTCTGTGAGTGTGAGTGTGTGTGTGTATACCCATGTGTGTATCCATGTATGCCTCTATGTGTGTGTGTGTACCATGTGTGTATCCATGTATGCCTCTGTGAGTGTGAGTGTGTGAGTGTGTGTGTGTGTACAATGTGTGTATCCATGTGTGCCTCTGTGAGTGTGAGTGTGTGTGTGTACCCATGTATGTATCCATGTATGCCTCTGTGAGTGTGAGTGTGTGAGTGTGTGTTTATATGTCTGTGTGTGCCTTTATGTGTATCTGTGTGTGTGGTCAGTGTTTGTGTGTCTATGTGTACCTATGTGTGTGTGTGTGTGTGTGTGTTTAAACTGTTCAAAGGACTGATTGTAGTAGTCTGTTTGGATAATTGACAATCACAATAACTTGTGAAGAGATATCATGCAAAGGAAGCTTAATGGGAAAGGCGCCACTGATGCCCTGGGCTTTTACCAGATAGTGTGCAGTGTGTGTGGACGTGCGAAGACCTGACTTAATCCTAACCGTGGCGACCTAGATATTACCGCTAACTCATTCTTCACTCCATCGCTACAGAATTAGTTTCAGGTCTTAGTGGAAGCTCATTTCTCATCGCCTCTCTGTGTTACATCAGCTCTGCCATCCACAACCCAGCCACCACACGATGCTTCTCAGCTGGCTACTCTGTATTTAACCTCAGCACCTTGTCCGCCTGACCCAAGTCACCTTCCATCTTCCTCTCTATCGGGTGACATCCTCCTCAGTGGTAACCTCTAGTCTCTTACTACTCAGTGTGGTCCTCAGACTGGCAGGGATGGGATCGCACGGGAGCTCCTTAGAAATGCAAAATACCAGGCTCTGCCCACCTCCTAGATAGAATGGACGGCACTGAGATGCAAATGTTGTCCGTTCCTATAGGAGACACTGCTCTGGCAGGGTAAGCATGGCACTGCTCGGTGACTCTTCAAGGTCTTGACCGCTCACCAGCTCTCTTACAGATGTAATTCCTTTCTACATCTCAGTGTTTGGATTGTAGCTACCACTTGATTGGGTGGCATCTATTGAATGCATAGGCAATACTTTGAGGCGTTTCCCTAATTTTTTTGGAAAAGGAATTAGGGGCTCAATGAGGTGACAGAACTTGCTGTGTCATTGTCATGGGGTCAGTCAGGGACAGAAGTGAAATTCAGATCTTTTTCTTTCTTACTTACTTTTTTTTTTTTTCTGACCTTTAAAGCCTCATTCCCTGTGGTGTGTGTGGGAGGTTGGCAAGATGTAAGTCAGCATCAGATCCCAGAAGTTAGCACAACTTGGAAGTGTGTGTGTGTGTGTGTGTGTGTGTGTGTGTGAGAGAGAGAGAGAGAGAGAGAGAGAGAGAGAGAGAGAGAGAGAGAGAGAGAGAGAGAGGCAGGCTTCCAAAAATCCAAGTAACAAGAGGTTGGCCCTCTTGGCATGGCAGCCTTAGCCATGGGGGCTGCTCTTTCGAGCTGCTCTGGCTTCACTTATCCCAGGGCCGTAGAAGGAAGCACCGTAGCTTCATGAGTCTCACCTGGCCGTGGCCATTGGGACAAAAGAGGGCTTAGAGTGCCTGAAGCAAACAGGCTGTGTTTTATGGCCACTAGACACAGTCTTTTAAATCTTGCAAGTGCTTCTAGACAAAGCAGTGGGGTAGCTGGGAAGGAGTGACATGTCCTGCATCAGTGTCGTCCACGCTTCCGCCTGGACACCGCAGCCTGGGAGTTCACTTACGGGGATGTAGCTGGCATTGATGTAGTCAGAGCATGGGTCGTCATCTACGTTGGACAGCTTGACTCTTGACGTATCATCTGGAAGGAGATGTATTGAAAGGTTTGGCGCAGTGTCTACGTGGAGTGCTATTCCCGTGTAGGCAATATGGTATTAGATTGCCCTACCTCTGGTCCTCACAGCAGCCTCAAGAGAAGTGTCCCTGTATCTGTTTAATAGTTGGGGTTCTGACAGGGTAACTCGGGGCGTGTGACATTGGTGACACATAAACAGTGGCTGTAGGAGACCATGGGAAGCCCCATCTGTGGTTTCCTTTGCGGCATTACAACACTCGTTTAATGCATGGCCAGCTGTCTTTGTCTTCTGGAATAAATACTGGCCAGAAAAACCACCTGCGATTGCTTTACCCGATAGGGTAGGTTGCTTTTCTTAAAAATCGCTGACCAGAGACCGTGAAGAAAAAGTCAGAACAGCAAAGGGAGATACCTCAGAACCAGAATGTAAAATGGCCATTATCCTTGTGAGAGACGTGTGTGAGCAATTGAAACATTCCTTACTAAAGTCGTTTAGAGCCCAAGAGGGTACATATCTAGCTATTCTACACATGCACACATGCGCGAGCACACACACATACACACACATGCTCACTCACACTCGTGCACACTCATGCTTGTGGCTTTTATGTGATTATGCCACAAGTTCCGCACAAGACTTACAGGGCAGTATGTTGTTGTATCGATTTTTCCCTCTATTCTCAGGCAAGAGAGCAATGTCACATGGCTGGTTTCGACCCACGTCTTTTAAGTCCTGTTAGGTTTAAAAAAAAGAGAAAAGTTTGCAAGTGGGGATTGTAAAATAAGGCAGCTCATTCAACCCCTGCGATACATAGCACCATACGTACACACATGTGCATGGCTTGCAGTTTACAGAACACCGTATGCATGGGCTCTGGCTCTTTCCACAGCCCCACATGGGAGATGCTCCTAATGCCATCCTACAGAGGGGCTTAAGGATGATAAGTACCCCACTCCAGCATGCAAATGTGGTAAAACTGAGATCCGCGTTCAAAGCCTGGGCACTCCTTCCCAAACTACACTGTTTCCCAGATAAGCAAATGTCCAGGCTGAGCACTTGACAGCGCCGCACTGAAATTTCTCTTTCCCATTGACCAGAAAGTACGTTGTTGGCTGTGCGCGTCCAGCTCAAACTGGCCTCTGAGAAACAGGTGGGATGATGTTCAGGAAGCTGAGCATCTCAGCTGTGCTGAGACTGTAAGCATCCCAGCCAAGGTTCACAGTAACAGTCAAGAGGGAATTCTACCCGTGGGGTGCACCAGCTTCCCCCGGCCTGCGTGGTACCTCGTATTCCTTGGACAGAAGGTAGTTGGAGTCAGCCTGCAGCTTCATGAAATGCCCTTCAAACTGATTTATCTTTATGGGGCTGTAATTGAAAACAGAAGGAGAGGAATGTCAGTGAAGACACCGGGAAAGAGCTGTAATCAGTCCGAGTTGTATTTCAAAAGCAGATTAATTAATACGTTTTCTCTTACCAAGAGGTTTTTCGGTTGCTGTGAGACAGACAAAAAAAAAAAAAAAAAAGGGGGGGGGGCTTGTTAGCAAATCTCACAGAATACCATCGTTCAGTAAACAATGCAAAGGAAACTTTGGAACTTACCCTTTCTGGCCCAGATTCAAATGGACAGACAAAGGCCGATCCCTGTGGATGCTCAGGCGGGCAGATGGCCTTTCCCGGCCATGGCTGAAACATAGGACACAGATTTCTCTATTCTAATTATGTTACAACATTCCCCATTTAGGGTAAGGCTCTGCACACTTTTACAAATGTGAAACTTTCAGATTCCATGGAGGTCTGCCCTCAGCCGACATCTCTTTGGGGGAGGAAGAGGAGATGGACCAATATAGTCTTGTCCACTCAGGAACACATCTCAGGAATACCTGGAAGATTTGCCACCTAATGTTTGGCTGCAGGTCATAATTGCTTCCCACACTCAATAAAAGTTTCTTTAAGAAGTCCCTAAACCAGAAAACCTGGATGCCAGGGAGAATTCAGAGTGAGAAAAATCAAGGGTCGGCTGCTGGAAAGTACATGCTTTAGTTCTTTCTGAAATTAGGGTGGCTAACAAATCCCAATATGGTCATGCCAGCCGAACTGTCTAGGGCATGTCGGCAAAGCATGTGGGCACGCAGGTTGGAAAAGTCTGTCTTCATGAGGATATGTACCAACAATTTTGCCGGTGCAAAAAGGTTTTGTTTTATGTTTAAATAGATCTACTGATGGCCTCTCATGTATGTGTTGGTGAGAGCCCAGTGCATGTGTGGTTTGGAGGAGACATGGAGAGCTATGAATCCTGGATTCAGAGTTTGACTCTTGTTTTTTACTAAGGAAACTCTGGTGATTTAACCTAGAGAAATTATTTTCCTCTTTCGGGCTAAGAGGCATCTTCAGGAGAGTCTATGTTTGTGACCCCGAGCCTGATCTTCATACTTACTTAACTTTCTGTCTGCAAATGAAGAAGGCAACAAGGACCACCAGCATGCCGATTAGAAACAGGCCAGCGCTCACTCCTTCAATAACTCCGAACAAGGGCTCTGTGATAGCCCAGAGGGAAGCAGCAAACAAAAGGAGAGAAAATTAGTGGCCAGAAACCAATTGGAAAGCTATGAAAGCTGTCTTCTTAAGGAATGCTGTTATTCGCGCTGCTCGAGACGCCCACAGTGAGGTATTGGCTGTCCTAAGGCCATGAGTAGCAGCTGTGGTGAGAGAGTTGCCTACATCCTGTTACAGGCAGGTTGGCTTCCAGTAAAAGTTTATCACTTCTGGAGGTTGATGATGTGTGTCTTTTTTTTTTTTTTCCTTCTAAAACTGATTCCTTGTGGCTTTTACATCTTGCATCCCAATCCTACTTATCTTCCATGCTCTGGTACCCTCTCTCTGCCCTTGCAACCTCTTCTCTCAAGATAAAACAAAACTCAAGTGAAGAACCAAAACCAACCAAACCAACCAAAGAACTAGGAGGAGAAGGGAGAGGAAAAATGAGGAGGAGGAGGAGGAAGATGATCATATCGTGGAAGCTGTAGTGTGGCTCCGTGAATCACCCTGTAGTCCATGCATCTTTACTTGTAAGTATTCATTGCTATGAGTCTGTTTTTTATTTGAAAAGCCTTCCTATTTTGCCTTTGCCTTTCTGGTTTAGTTCTGTGGAGTAGCCCATTTTAGGAGCTCCACTCCTAGACAGTAGATCTGTTTATTCTATATTGACTTACATTAATCATCAAATCAACACAGTCATTTTCCTTTTATGTGTTTATGATTTTGATTTGAATATTTGCTTATAGTGTCTTATTTATTGAACTACATAAATTTTCTGTTGTATCCTAATAGTTCAAATCGGAAAGAATCATGTTTGCAAAGTCCCTACTCAACAGTAAATTACACCCGGGCACATCCAAATCCTCTTAGCTGGCTTCTTCTGATCCTTCTCTGGCCTGAGATGAAGGCGGTTATCCTTGTATTTGCCAGAAACAGAGAGGAAGGTCTGTGAAGTTGGACAATCCTTTCTCGTGAATCAGGAGAGGCCAATACAATATCTCCAGAGCAAAAGGGTGTGTCTGCCACACACCAGACAAAGAAAGCTGGTATGTGGTGCTGTCCAAGAACAAGGGGATGGGAGTTGTGCAATAATCATCACAGCGGAGAAATCAGAATCAGGGCAGTGGTAAGACAACAGATTTAGACAGAATATGCCTGAACACAGGTTCTCACATTAAAAACAGTATCTGCAGGAGCTGATTTCTTTAGAATGTAAAACTAGCTCTAAAGGGTAACCACCCATACTGTCTCTCAAACTTGCTACACAGGTTTTCTCCAAACATTTAGGCAAAACCTTGCGAATGAACATTTTAATTTTTAAAATTATTGTTGTTGTTTCGCAGTGCTGGGGATTGGACTTGGGGGTGGGGTCCTCCCATATACCAGGACAGAGCTCTACCACTGGGCTACAGGTGAGTGATGGCACACCAACCTCTGCATCGACATTTTAATTTATGTTTTAAATTACATTCGCTCCCTTATGGGTGTGCATGGGTGCACCAAGGTGTGGATGTGGAGGCCAGAGGACAACTTGCCAGAGTTGGTTCTCGCCTTTCCTATGTGGGTGCTGGGAGATCAAACTCCGACAGTCAGGCTTGGATGCAAGCGCCTTTAGCCACTGAGCGGTTTCACCAGCCCAAGATTTTAACTAATGTAAAGGAAAACACAGCAAACAAAGGAAGACAAAAATCACCTTTAACCTATTTTTTGGATATCATAATTAATACTTAGTGTTTTTCCTTCCCACTTCTTTGACAGGTACACTTGTCCCTAGTGTTTAAGGGTGATTGCTTCCATGACCCCCCCCATTCGTAAATGGTGGTGTACCATTTGCATTTAAACTACACACCCTCTGTTTGATGTACACCTCTGGATTAATTGACAATGCCTATACATGTAAATGCAGTGTCAGAGGTCAGTAGACTACACTGTCTAGAGAACAAGGGCAGGAAAAGAAAGTTTGTTTATAATTAGCACAAAGAATACTGTGTATATTTTTTTAAACACAGTATTGAACCAGTGGATACATAGAACCAGCTTCATATACATGGTTGGTGTTAGGGCCCATGAGAAATCCCTTGAAAGACCACCAGTCACGTATGCTATCAGCAAGAGCGTTTATTCATATTACCAACATGTTGGGGTCTAGCCAGCTGTCAAAAGTGGCAAATGGCAACACCCAGTGAAGCTCATGAGCTCCTTTTAAGCAGGGTTAGAGGAATTCCAGGGGGGGAGAGATTAGTCTGGGACCTGATTGGTGGGTCTAAACAAAGTGTCCACAGGATTGGTAGGGACTTTCCAGGGGCAGGGTGGGGAAGGCTATCTTTAGGGAGCTGGGGGTTGTGGGATGCCTGCTGATTGGTTGCCCCTGTGTTGTGACTTTCTTGAGAACTGTTCAGCTCCAACCACCTCCAGTAAATGGAAACTAAGGCCTGGGAGCTATTACAAACCTGCCATGCTCTGGTCTGGTTCCCTGACCCTCCTAGATTTTTTGTCCCACCTACAACAGAGAGCCCTCTGTGCCAGCTTACATTTTTGACCCCTGTAGGCTCTCTTTTATGATTGATGTCCTTCCGGTCTGTTCTGAAGAACCCGTGTAATCCCTCTAATCCACACCCATCCATGGCCACGTGGGTATTAAAATCCCAGGGACAATAAATGTCCAGCACCATCAGGAAAGTCGCCATCCCTCCGCACTGATGGCTCCTGTAGGTGGCATGGTGACGGGAGAAGGCACTCATGGATGGAACAGGCCCTTACCTGACTCAGTGGTGATAGGCAAAGAGAAAAAAGTGTCCGAATACAGGGGCTTTGTGAACTCTTTCAGGCCTTCATCAAACAGCTGTGTAAAGGCCCGGATGCTGATTCTGCAAGAAAACAATCAATTAAAATGCAAATCAGTGAGTGACTGCAGAAGGATGGGCTGGAAATTGAGTTCAAGGGGAAACAGGGTGGGCGGGCGGTTGTTATGCAGGGTCGAATGGATTATGGAATCACACACACCCGTCCAGACAACCGTTCACTTATTGAGGCCCTGCAAAGTGCAGGTCCCTTTTCTAGGAGCCAGGGATAATAAGAGGAATAAAGCAAAACACCTACCACCCCAGGAAATGCATTCCCATGGAGGAAGTCAGACATATGCCTATAGATACAATGGATCTGAAGGAAGACGATGAAAAAGGGTACTGTAAGCTTCCAGTGTCACTACGGTGACTTTCATTAAGACAGGAAGAGCTCTGACTTCATGAAGACCCATGAGCTTTTTGAAGTAGAGATCCTTGGGGTTGCTCATGTTTACTCTGGGGGTCATAGTCTTGCCCAAGAGGTACTAGCAACCTTGTGTGGGTTACGTGGAGTTCTTGCCCAAAGTGATCCATCTGCTTGCCTTTGTTGATGGGGGAGGAGGGGCAAAGAACTCTCTTAGGTGTGATGATACGCTACAGTCTCCTTTGGGAAATGGCAGGAAAAACAAATTCTACTTGATCTCAGAAGTGGGACTCAAAATATGGAAGAGTCTGTGAGACCTTGCTTGACACTGATCAGCCAGAATGTACACCGGCTCACAGTGAAGCTGACTGGCTACCATGTTGCCTGGGTTATCAGACTTGCCACAGCACCCAACAGAGAGGTTCATCATCCCTCCACGGAGGAAATAATAAATTTGGATGTCTGTAGCCTTATCACCCAAGACAGGAACTTAGTTAGGTTTCCTTTCTCTTGAGAATGCTGTTTGGGTGAGTCTGTTTGCTTTTGGAAACACAATGAAGAATAAGAATGCCACAAATTCCTAGGGCGGGAAGGCTCTGCTGGCTGCAACTGTGCTTTCTGGCAACGAAGAGCAAACAGCTGCCACTTAGGAGTGAGGAATGGGTGTTTCAATCCACTCAGGGCTCCCTTCAAGAGATCTGCCTGGACAGTAGAGCACTTTCATGTTTCCACACTAGCTGAGTAAGTATAATTCCAGTCTCATTAAAAGTGTATGCTAGAACAGCTGAACAAGCCAAACTCCTGGAATCCAGGTGCAGAGAAGGAGGAGTGATGAGCAAAGGGGTCAAGACCAGGCTGGAGAAACCCACAGAGACAGCTGACCTGAACAAGGGGGAGCTCATGGAGCCCAGACTGATAGCTGGGAAATCAGCATAGGACCGACCCAGACCCCCTGAATGTGGGTCTCATTAGGAGGCCTGGGAAGTGTATGGTACCTCTGACAGTGGAACCAGGATGTATCCCTAGTGTAGGAACTGAGGAACTGACTCTAGGAGCCCATTCCCCATGGAGGGATGCTCCCTTAGCCTAGAGACACAGGGGAAGGCCTAGGCCCTACCTCAAATGATTTGACAGACTTTGATGATCCCTCATTGAAGGCCTCATGCTCCCTAGGGAGTGAATGGGGGATGGGATGGGATGGGGGGGGCTGTGGGAGGCATGGGAGGCTGGGAGGGAGAGGGAACTGAGATCAATATGTATAAGAAAAATATTGGAAATAAAAAATGTTCTGAAAATTAAAAAAAAATGTGTATGGTAGAGCTTTATATTATTTCAGTCTCCCTAAACTCAGCCTATCTGAAGATTTCCATAACATCGAGCATCGTAAATGACTTGATAAATGCTAAAGCGGTTGCAGGAGAAAGCATGATCTATTAAAGTCCCTCAGTGCTCCACATAACACGTTGGAGCTTTTGTACGATGCTAAAGGCCTCCTTTGCACATTACCTGTGAATGGAGGCAGGGGCTCCACCCTTAAAAACTGCTCTCTGTAAAATAATAATATAATATAATAATCTTGCAGTGCAGGCTATTAATCTATGGGAGTTCATATGCACTGTGGTCGTTCAGCTGTTTGAGCACCTCATAAATACAGCACGTCTCTTCAGCAAATGCTGGCAATGCATCTAACCTGTAGGCAGTGTGTGGCTTCAGTGGTCCATCACAGAATTTTTGCTGGCTGGGATCACACTTGCCACCAAGGCTGTCCATCTCTGCACCAAGCTTAATGTTAAAACTCTTAGAACTGCTGTCGGGACTTTCGGCACACTTGCTGGCAAAATAATTGGTCTGGTAGACTCTAATGGAGGCATTGTGTCTGTACTCCAGGTAGGAAGGAAGAGGGTGTTGCTCTTCTGGTTTCAATTCATCCATGCCTGCAGGAGAAAACCCACAGTTAGAGACGTGTGTGTGTGAGTGTGTGTGTGTAAGAGTGTGTGTGAGTGTGTGAGAGTATGTGTAAGAGTGTGTGTGAGAGAGTGTATGTGTGCAGGTGTGTGTGAGTACGTGAGTGTATGTGTGTGTGTGAGTATGTGTGTGTGTAGGTGTGTGTGACTGTGTGTATGTGTGTGAGTGTGTGTGTACAGGTGTGTGTGTATGAGCATGTGTGTGTATGAGCATGTGTGTGCAGGTGTGTGTATGAACATGTGTGTGTGAGTGTGTGTGTGCAGGTGTGTGAGTGTGCAGGTGTGTGTATGAGCATGAGTGTGTGTATGAGTGTGTGTGAGTATGTGTGTGAGAGTTGTGTGAGTGTGTGTAAGAGTGTATGTGTGTATGAGCATGTGTATAGGCAAGTGTGTCTGAGTATGTGTGTGTGTGTGCAGGTGTGTGTGTGTATGAGCATGTGTATGTGAGTGTATGTGTGCAGGTGTGTGAGTGTGTGTGTGTATGAGCATGTGTGCGCACGTGTGTGTGTGTGTGTGTGTGTGTGTGTGTGTGTGTATGTGCTGAGTGCTACATTTCTAAGGCTACATGTTCATCCACTATCTTCGGTTATCCCATAATACATATTTGGCAGTCTCAAAAGATGCTATTAAAAGATTAATTCCAAAAGAACTATACATCATTTTTATAGTTATGCAATACACAATTGGGTTTCTAGACTATCAAATCAATCAGTTATATCAAATAATAACATGCCCCACAGCTTCAGATGCTTGGTAACAAACACCCCATCAAGAGACAGAAGCCACCCAATGATCTAGCTTGCTAAGCTCACTGTAGTTGTAGAAACTCCAATGACCTGGGAGACAAAGATAAGAAACATCATGTTCCAAGGCAGAGCAGCTGTTCCCCCCAAGGACACTATGCATGGCCAGAGATTCTTACTCTTCTGTTATCTTGGATACAATTTGGTCCTGGCTCAAATCTGAGCTCAAATCACTCTGAGCACTTCCCAGAATACCCTCCCTGCCCACCCAGCCTGCTGTCTATCTAGCCTGTTTAGACACTGTGAACTAGTTTTTATGTTGCTTGAGGAAAAAGAAAAAGCGTAACCAATAAGGAAAATATCATAGAGGTGGGAATATATCTCCAATGCCCTTCCAGAAGTGAGTTTATCATAGCACCTTTTATATAATAAGACTTTATATAGTAAGATCTGTTCACTGGCAGTATATCTCAGAAATTTTCTCCTGATTTATTGTTATTTTATTTATTCTGTTTCTGGGGAAGCAGATTTGTGGGTAGAGAGGAATTGACCAGGAGAGATTAATTTCAAGAACTGAGGTCCTCCCAATATTATATTCTCAGCTCACATTTTGGAAAGGTCCCAGACAGACACGTGGGGAGTCCTTTCTCTCTTCCTCTTCCCAAGGACCCAGCTGAGACTTCAAGCTATCAGAAGGCTCTCTGGATTCCCCTTTTTATACATCACTTCTACCATGCCCCCTTAACCAGGAGAGCCATCTTGAACAGGTGTACTTAAGTCCCAGGTGACAGATGACTTCTTGCATTTGACTGGTTGAATTGTCATTTACCTGTTCTGAAATGAAGATATTATTTTGTTCACAGAAGTTGAAGTAAAAAAGAATATTGCCTTTAGGATGAGTGTGCATGGATATGGATGGATGATTCTCTTTGGGTACCAAGAGGCCATCACTGAACTCTGGACTCCAGTAATGGAAACCTATCTGTCTGTGGACTAGAAGGCTGGCTGCCCTGCCACTGGTGAGCTTTTGGCCAATGCCCTAGATGTGTGTGTTGTGGAAACACATTACCTTTACTGCTGCTCACAAGTTTATCTCCAATTACAGAGTATGAGGAATTTTGGGATGTAGCAGTGACCCTTGAAATTAGTTAATTAATTGTGCATAACAAATTTCATATAACTACATAGAATGAAAACCCATACAGACTCTTAAATACCCAGTGAAACCAAAATACCATTTAGTCTAGTTATTGTTCCAGTGTCTGTCCTGTTTTAAAATTCCCCCTTTACCCATAATTGGCTCAAAGATCGTCAGCGGTGCTTAAGAAAATTCATGGATAATGACTTAAATAATTTTGAGAAAAATAAAGAAGGTAAAATAGACTAATGCTCATTGCACATTGGTATCTACTTGGGCGAACTAACACTTGGGACCTGAACAGTGCTTATACTCCCAATACAGCACCCCCTCAGGTAATGTGTGTTACAGAGTGTGTTACAACACACTCTAAAGATTACAATTCAGTTGTGTATCACAGTGTGGCAAGTACTGCATAGCATTTGTCAAGCCCGTGGAAACCTGGTAGTCCCTGCATATTCTACTAAACTAGATAATGAAATACTGTTAAAAAGTTAAAGGCTGGCTGTGGTAATAAATGTCTGTAATCCAAGCAGGAGACTCGTGAGTCTGAGGTCAGCTTGGACTACAGAGTGAGGGAAAAATCAGACTGGGATACATATTATATTTCCAGTCACCAAAAGGAAGCAACAGCAAGACGAAGCAAACAACATTTAGCAAAGGAGGTGATCCTTTAAGTGAACACCTTTTCTCTCTTGCAAGCTTTTGGAAATTTTTGTGAATTGATGCATAGTTTGGGAGTTCATGGCTGTCAGAGGCATTTGGGAAACACAGAGAGAAAAGGGGTTGAGACGAACTGCTACCTGATGGCAGAGTGCAAAAGAAGGGGGTCGTCCTGTGTTTCCAACAGTCTTGGAAAAGAGCAAGGGCTCTAAAAATGACCTTCATTGTTTGTGAGATAGGTCTTGCTGCATAGTACAGCAGCAAGTAAATCCTCCTGCCTCAGCTTCTTGAGGGCTGAGCTTGCAAGTTTGGGCAACTCTGTTCAGCTCAATGGTTATTGTCATTGCTATTGTTATTATTATTCTCCTCTCATTTAATCATTATGCCTAAAGATAGCAGGGTTCATTGACAAAGGAGCCTCCAAGCAGCTCTACTTGTATCTCCCTGTATCCAGCAGAGGCAAAAATGAGCATTAAAATTTTAATTTCCTACACTCTTCCAACGCTTTCAGTGGAGCAGCCCTCCCATGGCCCCTAAGGAGGCACCTCTGTGTCTTTGGTTTCACTAGTTCATCACGACTCACCGTCAGCTTCTCTCACCACCACTGCGAAGTATTTCACGGCGCCGTTGGCGTCGCTGAACCAGCTGCAGTTCACAGTAAAGTTGATGGAAGACTTGCTGATCAGTACCTCCTTCTCGTTCACACGGACATGCGGAGGGGGCGGAGGGGGCCCTGGAAAAAGAGGTAGGGGAGGAGCTAAGAAGGGTCATGGGGGGCTGCTTTCACCTCCTGAACAAGTCAGGGAGGTGGAGGTGTATGGTCACGTCAGCCTCTGGGCACCCGCGGGTGTGAGATTACAGACGCCATGAGGAAATTCTCCTCTCCTGAACAGAAGTAGGCAGAGGCAACAATTAGCCGTGACACGTTAAGCAAAATGAAGGAGACGGCTCCTCTGCAGGATTTCCCCTGGTTGTAGCACCAAATTGCTTAAAAGCCCCACGAGTTATAGACTAACTAGACCAGGCAAGGTGATGCACTTAAATCCCAACTCATTCCGGCACTTTAGTATCGACTTGTCTGCTATGGAGAACTTTACCCAGACGAATGTCTCCCTTTGGTTCTCCTCTCCAAGTCATAATGACACAGGGCTATGCACATGTAGGCTGTGTGGAAGGGAAGGAGAATGATAGAAATGGCTGAGAGGGAGGCACAGCCTTATCCACTGTGTGACAGGAGCTCTCACACAGACATCTGGGGACACTTACGGTCTATCATAGTGATGGTGCTGTCTTCAACCACCTCACTGGTCACACCAGCTGACTGCACCTTGATGGACACCAAGTATCTCTTATGAGGTACTAGCATCATGATGTTGAGTAGAGATTTTTCTTTCTCCAGCTTTCGGGAGAACTCAATTTCTTGGGTATCCATCTTTCGACACTCAACATTGTAACCATCAAAGTCGGAGTCAGGCGGTACCCAAGAACAGGCAATGGCTGTCGAGTTCTGGGGGCGGCAATGCAGGTTCTGTATCTTGTCTGGTTCTGTAGGAGCAAAGAGGAGAAGATGCAACTCAGGAGTGTGGTAGAATCATTTCCTCAAGCATCTTTGGGGAAAACTGTCTCTGAGATGTACACAAACAGTCCTCGTAGTTTATTGAATTGTTTTTTGGGGAGGAAAATTTTTAAGGAACTTCAAGGAAAATTTCTGGCTGCTGGAGTGCACTTTGAAACAAAAACATTTAAGCCCGGTTTGGTGGTGCCTTTAATCCCAGCACTCAGGAGGCAGAGGCAGACAAATCTGTGAGTTTGAGGCCAGCCTGGTCTACAGCCGCGAGTCCCAGGACAGCCACTGCTACACAGAGAGACCCTGTCTTTAAAACAAAATAAAACAAATGAACAAACAAGCAAACCAACCAACCATTTAAAGTCAAAATGGGGCCAGCTAGGTGAAGGTACTTGCCACCAAGCCTGATGGTCTGTGTTCAATCACAGAGAATACACAGACTTCCACAGTTGTCCTCTGACCTCCACGTCTGTGTGTACTGTGACATGCACACACATGCACACTCATGAGAGTGCACACAGAAATAAATAGATAAACAAACACAAATATAAAAGAAACAGCAATGTCGCTGGGATGTAGCTAGGTGACTTAGCACTTGCCTAGCATGCGCAAGGACAAGGGTCCTCAACACTGCAGAGCCAAACCTAAGCAACACAACAATAAAAACCCCACGAGAAGGGAGAGAACTGTCTCTTAGTTCACTAGTCTCTTAGACTTAGTTCACTGTCTCTTAGAATCACTAATACAACTGGGGAGACAGATGCAGTTGACCACACAGAAACTGGCTGGACAGAAGGTGAGCCTGGAGATTAAAAGGAAAGCTCCCGGCCTGGATGCGAAGTCGACTCTATTGTGATGATTTATTGGTGGAAATGTACAGCTGCCCAAAACACTGGCTGGCAGAATCATTACTCAATAAATGTGATCGCTGCCCAAGAGGAGGCTGGGAAGTAACTGTCGTGACTCAGAATCTTTCATGTACTGGCTTCCATTGCACTCCTCCAGTCTTACCTACAGAAGCCTAGAAGGATTCTATCGATCTATCCTCTACCCAACAGAAGATAATATGCATTCTCTCTCTGAAGCCAAGTCCGGCCTCCTCAAATAAGATTATGGATTCGACCCAAGAAGCCCCACTGGAGTAAGATGATCCTCTCATCCCGTCTGAAAGCCAAGAGAAGCAAACCAAGCCATACTTGTCCTCACAGATCCAGAAATTGGTTTGCTGTATGTTTTCCAGGAATCTCCACTGACGGTCTTGACACTGAATTGATAGGATCTCCCCGGGCGCAGCCCATGCACAATGCGTCCTTCTGATTTTCTGTTGCTGTAGGGGTTGAAGACAGTAAGTGCATCTCTGGGGAGCCACTGCAGCTCAAAGTCATTGTAGTCTGTCCAGTCTGGGGGCCCCTTCCAGGTGATGGCCAAGGAAGTGTTTGCAACATCGGCAAATGACAAGAGACTGGGGGGACTTGGGGCTATACATAAAATAAAATGGAAAATCACACAATCAAATTTGTGACATGACAGATTCAGAGCATTGAGTGACATCAGATCTACTTTCACGTACGGAGAAATAACACGATAACAGTAGATGTAGATGCTTTATTTTATAGTAGCCACCATGCACAAGGCTCTATCTAGCATTTTATATGTCTCTTCTTTAAATATCCATGGCGACAGTTTCTTTACCAGGGTGCCACAGGGTGTGGATGTACCCCGCGTGGGTTATGTGTGTAGGGAAGTGTTCCATCAGATCTGAAAGCAAAGGGCTGGGATTCAGAGACAACTGTGTTCAGTTTTAAGCAGTCTTGTAGACTGACTCTGTGCTGACTTGAAGGGAATGGCACTATTGGGAGACACAACTTTGTTGGAGTGGGTGTGGCCTTGTTGCAGGAAGTGTGTCACTGGGAAGGCGGGCCTTGAGGTCTCCTTCACTCAAGCTTCCCTTGATGTTACAATGAGACCACTTCCTGTTGCCTGCAAGATGTAGGACTCCCAGCTACTTCTCTAGCGCCACATCTGCCTGCACGGTGCCATGTCCCACCATGACGATAATGGATTGAACCTCTGCACTGCAATCCAGCCACCCCAATTACATGTTATTTTTGTAAGAGTTGCTGTGGTCATGGTGTCTCTTTGCAGCGACAGAAACCCCAACTAAGACAGACTCCAAGGTGGGTTACAGGTATTATCTGTGTGCACCCAAGGCATAACAGCATCTAGGAGAGACAAGGATGTTGTGTATCATTATCCTCACTTCTCAGAAATGAAAACGGATGGCGAGTTGCTCAGTGATCTACCTTGCTTCATGCAGGTGAGTAACAGCACAAACATAAGAACCTAGTGCTCTTTATACAAAGTGGAGATGAGTTTTATCTTATCATGGTGTGTGTGCCCCTGGCTCACACACTTCTGCCCCCCCCCACCTTGCCTTAGGACAGCCCTATGCTTCCCTGCTTCACTTGACTTGGGTTCTGGGTATTCAAACTTACCTCCTAGTGCACGAGCAGCAAGTGCTTTAAACCTCCCACCCCGCCCCAGGCATCTTATCATTAAATCATAGTTAAAATACGCAGTTAGAAGTCACTCCTCACCAGCACTCGGCTGGGCTTCTTACCTGTCCTGCCCTCCCCTGTGACTTTGTTGCTGAGGTCCCCACTGTGGGTCACCACACACAGGGTGTATTTCCTTCCGGGAACGAGGCCTTGAAAGCGCCACTCTGTCGGGCCCTTGTCTCTCCAGTTTTCCTTCTTTGTGCCATTGGGATTGTAGAGGATCAGTTCGTAGAAGTCGAAGTCCCCAGAGGCTGGGCTCCAGCTGAACCAAAGGCTGTCGGTCGTGTTCCGATTGGACCCTTTGAGATGATTGACTGCGGCTGGGACTGGAAGGAAGGGAAACTCACACTGAGAATGAAACCACGGTGCAAAACCACGTGCATCCTCAGGCGCGAACCTGGGCTGTTGCTGGGCTCACGGCTCAGTTGCATGCACGGTGGGCTCAGTTCTCGCTGCTGAATCAGACCGCTAACACCGAGCAAGGGAACAAGTTAAAATGAATCGGAACAGGTGGCAATTCTTCATGCCGCCCGGGTGAGTCCCGATAAACAGGTATAATGACCACTCCGGACTGGGTAATATCAGGCAACGGACATGTGCTGGATGCCTTCCAAAAGACCCGGGAATGGTTTCAGCTTCTCCTAGCCTGACCCACCTCTCCAGCAGCTGCCATCCCATAACCACCCTCTGAGTCTCTTTACTGTCCCATCTGCATTTAGTGTCTCATTTATGGCGTTGTCTTCCTTGTCAAAACTCCATGCGGACACACCTCAATTTAGGAAAAGAGTCATTTCTACTATTATAAAAAAGTCGGAATGCTGCCTACGCCATAGATCTTTTATTAAAGCTGGTATTCTTTGAGTAATGATGATTTGTCGGAGATCCCCCTCCACACACACACACACACACACACACACACACACACACACACACACAATGTGGAATCTTACTTACTGTGAGGCTCAAAGGCTTACACTCACAATGTCCCGCTGCAGCCTCCTGACTGCTGGGATTGAAGGCACACACCTCTATGCAAGCTCACACCTTTCTTTATCTCTTTATTAATGCTTCAAGTCTCCCTGACCAAGAATACTGATTACAAAGGTCACATCTAGGCAATACGTTTTGAGCTGACTGACTATGGCTCTTTCAGTCCTTTTGGTGGCCAAACAGAAGATTTCCACTGGCTGCCCCCAGAGGACTGTCTTTACACATCTCCTCTCCCTTGCCTGCAGACTTCAGCTGAAGTAGTTCCTGTCCTACGAAGCTGTGGTCTGCACATGCTCATTTCATGGAATGTTTCAAAGTCATCTCCCTTTAAATCTGCTAACCCTTTTCTCTCTTCTGATGTGGAGCCACCTAAGGCCAGGAGTTCTCAGTCATTGCCATTTATTTCTTTTTCAATTATTATTATTATTATTTTAGGAGTTGGTCATGTGCCAAGCACGGAAGAGCAGTTGTCAAACCAGGAGGAAATTGAAGTTGAATGAGACTTAACTTATTTGAAGCCCAGAAAGATTTCTGTCTCCCATTTTCTTGAAACTCTTGTTCACTTTAGCTAGGGCTCTGTTTCCAACACACGGTGGTCAGGGTGTGTGTGTGTGTGTGTGTGTGTGTGTGTGTGTGTGTGTGTGATTTGTAGTTGACCTTTTGTGAACCTGTTCTGTCTTCCGTCTATACTTTGTAGAAAGTTTCTTGGCATAGCTTGACTGCGGTCATGAGGGGTTACCACCCTCCTTTGAGTAGTGTACTGGCAAGTAGAAGAACTGGGTTAGTTTTTCACAACCTCCATCAGACAAATAAGTAGAGGTAAAAGGACAGAAGCAAGTAGACTAAGTAGACACAACTCATGCCCAGTCTAAGTTAGGGTCAAGAATTTCAAGGTCTCATATTCGTGTAATGTTCCACTCTGGACAGAACGGGGAAGGAAGAACAAATCAAGGCTGAGGCAGTGGATGCTGTGATAACCTCCCCCCCCCAAATACTGTTTGGGTCTTACCTGTTCTGCTAAAGATAAAGGACTCATTGGACAGCTCCCCGCTGTGAGTAACAATCACCAGCTTGTACATTCGACCTTGCAGCAAGTTCTGGAAAGAGAAGCTCTGGACTGTTGGGTCAACTTGGGCTCTTTCCTGAAGAGTTTTGTCTGGGTTGTACAGAAAGATGTTGTACCAGCTGAGTTCACCCTCCGAGGCCGTCCAGCTGAAGGACAGGTGTCTAGTGGAGTTCTCTGTGATCTTCAGATTGGTGACAGCAGCTGGGACTGTAAGAGCCAGGGAACAAGAGAATGAGTCGGCATTTTGGAACGTTCCTGATACAGTCCAGGGTCAGCACCTTGGTGGCCACATTCAACCCCTCTCTGCCTTTAAGGTATGTTGACTGTTGGCACATGCCTTATCCCAGCACTCACTTGGGAGGCAGAGGCAGGTGGATCTCTGTGAGTTCAAGGCCAGCCTGGTCTACAGAGTGAGTTCCAGGACAACCAAGGTTACACAGAGAAACCCTGTCTCAAAAAACAAAACAAAATTGTTGACTTCCAATAATGCAACCAGCGGCTTCCTAATATGAGAGATCTTGGTGACAGCCTTTTCCAGCTGACATTTCTGTGCTCCACACAAGCTTTGAGTTGGACCACCCAATCACCTATCCCAACTGTGAACTGCCAGAGAGAGTGAGGGGCATAGTCCTGCAGATCCAAGGCTGCAGGGTCTCCACAACACAGGGCAACGGCACACGCCCCTCGCTATAGCTTTATAGTACATTTTAAGGTCAGGTAGTAGACTAAGTAGACATAACTCATGCCTAGCCTAAGTTAGGGTCAAGAATTTCAAGGTCTCATATTCGTGTAAAGTTCCAGTCTGGACAGAGCGGGGAAGGAAGAACAAATCAAGGCTGGGGCGGCTCCAGCTTTGTTCTTGCTTACCCAAGATTGTTGAAGCTAGTTTTCTGTCTCTTGAGCGTCTGCATTAATTTTAGGATGCATTTCTAGCTCTGCGAAACATGCCATTGGCATTTTTGATGGGCGCTGAGCTGAAGCTGTAGGTCACATTAGGTGGGTGGAAATTCTGGCCATATTCTTCCTTATAATTCATGAGTGTGAGAGGCCTTTCCAATTTTGCGTTCATCTTTCTTTTTCAACTTCTTTCCCCAGAGATTTGTAAGTACCATTGGAGAGGTTTTTCACTCTCTTAGGCAAATTCTTTTCTAGGCATTTTGTTTTCTTTGTAACTGTTGTGAATGTCGTTCTGTCCATCATTTCCTTTTTAGGAGTTTTTGTATGATACGCTGAAGCCTTTTGGTTTTTGCTTTTTGTATGCTGACTTTGCATTCTGCAATTTTACCGAATTGTGTTTTTTTGTTTGTTTGTTTGTGTTTGTTTTTGTTTTGTCTTTTTTTTTAAAAAAAAATCAATTCTAACAGTCTTCTGTGGACTCTGTGGGGTTTTTAAATAGGTAAAATCATATCCACAAATAGTGATAATTTAACTTCCATACTGCTCATGCGTTTTTTTTCCTTTCCTTTCTGGCAGTGTGTTTTATGAGGGTAGTGGGATTAGACATTCTTATCTTGTTCTAGACCAGTAGTTCTCAACCTGTGGGTCTCAACCCCTCTTGAGAGTTGAACGGCCTTTTCACAGGGGTCACCCAAGACCGTCAGAAAATACAGATATTTAGATTGCAGTTACTTATAGTAGCAAAATCATAGTTATGAGGTAGCATATGGTTGGGACTCAGCACAGCATGAGGAACTGTATTAAAGGGTCGATTCATCAGGAAGGTTGAGAAACACTGCCCTAGATCTTAGGGGAAGTTCAGCTTTCTTTGCATTCCGTATGATGCTGGCCAAATGTTCCTTATGTATGGCCTTTATTATGCTCCCAGACCCAATTTGCCTACTTTTTTTTTTTAATCATGAGCAGAGGTTGAATGGCAATTGATGCTTTTTCTGTATCATGGAGGTCTCATACACAGATTTGCATATGTTAACTGTCCTAGCACTCACAAGGTAAACCCTTCTGGTCATGGTGAATGGTCTTGTGTGGTCTTGTTGGGTTAGAATTGCTAGTGTTCTGCAGAGAAGTTTTGTGTCCATGTTCATTAGAGATAGTAGTCTATAATCCCCCCCACACACACACTTTCATTGTATCCTTATCTGGCTTTGGTATGAGGGTAATAATGCCCTTGTAAAATGATTTTGGAAGAATTCTCTCCTCTTTAGGTTTTTGGCCTAGTTTGAGAAGAACTGATTTTAGTTTTTTTTCTGGCCAATTGGAGAGGCTCCCAAGTGACTGGGACACAGAACCACAGAGGCAGAAAACTACAGCCCTGGCTCCCTAGTAGGCTGAGGCAGGCTCTCATGGAGCTGGCGGAGGGACAAGGCAGTGGCCGTTGCTCTGTGGTGCCCACTTGAGGTCCTGGAAGGAGAGTTCTCAAAGTTGGAGGGAGCAGAAGAGGAGAGAACCAGGTACAGAGGTTGACAGGAAGAATTTCTCCCTGAAGAATCTAAAAAGTATGCTGTCACCACCTGACATCTTCTTCTAATCCCAGCTTCCGACCTTGAGGGCTGTACTGTTTTAAACCACCAAGTCTGTAGCAAAGCGATAATAGACTAAAGGCTTTAAGGACAAAGCAGAGTCGGAGTGTGGTGTGCTCCAGCCTATGGACTGGCTGGCTGATGCGGGAGCATGAAGTCAGGATGAAGGCGACTAACGTGTCAAGAGCCACGAGGCTTCTCCCAGCATGGCTCCACTCTTACCTGCAGCGTCCACACCACGGTAGACGCCCACACCACGGTAGACGCCCACACCACGGTAGACGTCCACACCACGGTAGACGCCCACACCACGGTAGACGCCCACACCAAGGGCATAGCAGGTCCATTACCTGTTCGGCCTTCGGCCTGGGCTTCCTTGCTAAAGAGGCCTCCGCTAACGGTTAGGATGTGCATCCTGTATTTCTTGCCTGGCGTCAGATCTTCGAATTTGTGCTGCTTAGCGGTAGCCGGCTCTGAGGTGTTGCTGAGGAGAACCCCGTTCTCATTTAGAAGCAGGATATCGTATCTCTCTGCCACACCGATGGCCTTCTGCCAGCTTAGCGTTAAAGAGTTACTGCTGTAGGCATTGTCTGCAATGACTCCCTGGACAGGGGCTGGAACTTCATAGAAAAAAAAAAAAAGGAGGCAAGAAAACTCAGACGTGACCATTTAGGGCAAGATACTCAGTTGAGGAAAACTTAGTAGAAACAAAGCGCACAACTATGCATTCCTTCCTTAACAATAATTTTGCAAAAAAAATGAAATTTTGAAAAGTGCATAGTTCTGAAGACTACTGTCTGGGAATAAAATTTGAAACATCTTTTTAGCAAGTATACAGTTTCTCCAATCATGTCTAATTAAAAAAAAAAGCAAACAAAAAAAAACCTCTATTAAGACAAAACAAAACAAAAACAACAACAAAAATACAAAGCGAAGATGCGAAATGCTCGTGAAACTGCCATGGAATCCCCACACGTAGGTAGCTTTAAATTAGATTTCATCAGTTTGCTAAATTGACTCATTCACTGGGAACCATGGGAGCACTCGCCTCTCTGGGCCTTCACCAGCTACGGGCTCACCTGTCTGCCCGGCCGCATCTAACTGGTTGCTCAGGGATCCACTGATGGAAGCAATGGTGATCCTGTACTTGGCCCCAGCCTCCAGCCTGTAGAAAGTGTACTCTGAGAGATGCTTAGAGATTGTCTGAGACTGAACCCTTTCTTCCTGCCTGAATGCTGTTACTACATAGGAGTCAACATCTCCACCACCGGGGGTCCAGGTTACCATCAATCTATCTGTGGCTCCATTGGCAGAAATATGGATATTTTTGACGGCACTGGGAACTGAAAAAGAAAATGAATTGAAAAGCCATCACTTCAAAAGAAATGAACCGTGGGAATATTCAACTAAAGTTGTCAAGCTAGGCTAGGGGATGTGGCTTAGTGCTACAGTACTTGCTTATTGTGCACGTCATGCTTTTTAATAGTTTGTCGTTTACTGAAAGAGTGCATGTGGGAAAAAAAATACTAATTTGGCTTTCTCCCCGACCCTACTCTTCTGCCATACAGAGATCAAGGCCAATGAAGAGAAACAAAAACCCTAGCCATATACTAAGGGATTGTCTCTACCTGAGGCTGGGTTTTCTTATTACTAGCTATGTGATAATAGGCAAATTATTCAACCTCTATAAATTTCTTCATAAGAAAAATGTCAATGGTGATAATAGTAATGGATCATAGGTTTTTAAAGACTAGACAGAATACATTTTGCTGAGGAATTATTCCCCAATAAGTTGCCAACTTACATTATTAAATAAGTATGATAGGTCCTAAAAGAATTCTGAAGAACTGACACCCCGGCAGGAGAGTTATTTGTTAAATATATAATATTGTCTCTGTGTCCCACAAGCCCCATGTAGGCAAAGCCCATTCAGCATCATTCCCCACATCATAATGTATTTTTGTTAATCCTGCCTTGGCAATGCCATCGTCGCTATCAGGACAACTTTATGCTTCTTGCAACCCCCCTTTTCTCCGAGTCTTAATCTAAATACTCGCATTATCTAATATCTTAAATACATCGCCGTGTGCACTCTGGCTGAAGAACAATACTTCAAATTACCGGTGAGGCCCTCAATGAAGGCTGACTGCTGAACATCGCCACTGATGGTCAGGACAAGGATTTTGTAATGGCGCCCTGGTGTGAGCGCGGTGAACTGATAGTCAGTTGCAGTGTTCACAAGGTGAATAGGAGGAAAGACCTTCATGTCATTGAAGAGCAGTTGGACCTCATACTGGTCAACGTCCCCATTGGCTGGTGACCAAGTCACATGGAGGTCCTCCGTGCTCCTGTTGCGGAGTGTGAGGTTCTTCACAGGCTCTGGGACTGGAGAGTGGAAATGAGAGGATATTTCAGGGCCAGGGGCTGATCAAGCTTCCCTACACAGTCTATGAGTCACGCGCAAGGAGCTGCCGAACATCTGCCTCCCCCTGAAAATCCTTGAGTTACTTCATGCATAATTAAACAAGAAAAATTGAAAGCAACTACCTAAGTTGTGATTTTCACCCCCCTGACATAAATCTCATATGCTACATGTTGGGTAGAATATAATTATAAAATGAGTTATGATCTCAATCGGAAGGTAAAACAAGGTGTCTAGAATTTTAATGCCTTGGTGCAAGAAGACAGGGAAGAAAAATGAGACACATGTTTTTCTTCCTCCCAACGTGCTGGCTTTCAGCTACCAATAAATATTCTGTAACGGTAGACGGTTGCTTGGCTGAATGATGTAAGCCCCAGGTGAGAGCTATTGGGACTGTAGGTGAGGAGTCAGGTAGTAGAGAAAACTCAGGTTTCCATGCACTTACTCAGTGGCCGTCTAGTCTGGCCACACGTACTTCTGATAACCCCCGACTCTTACTTGTTCTTCCGTTCCCTTGTTCACTAGCTTCATACTGTCCACTTTTGGTAGTGACGGTGACACTGTACAGGCGTCCAGGGATGAGCTGAACAAATACACACTCATTTTCTGACTTGGGAATCCTTTTGGTTTGAATGATGCTGTTTTTATTTTTGATGGTAACTTCATAGTGATCAAAGTCTCCTGTAGCGTGTACCCAGGACACCTTTAAGTAGTCACTCCTGGCAGAGTTGCTAACGCTGACTCCCCGGACTTTGTCAGGGACTGGAAAAGAGAGCAAATACAGCTTTAGGGATCCTGGGAGAGCAGCTGATCACAGATTACAACCTGAAACAATAAAACAAAGAAGCTAGTTTTTATTATGTGCATTTAAAAGAAAAATCTCCAGGTGGTGGTGGTATAAGTCTTTAATTCCAGCACTCAGGAGACAAAGGCAGGCAGATCTTTGTGAGTTCAAGGCCAGCCTGGTCTACAGAGCTAGTTCCAGGACAGGCTCCAAAGCTACAGAGAAACCCTGTCTCAAAAAACCAAACAAAGAGGAAAAACAAAGAGAAAGAAAAATCTCAGGCCTATACATCACAAAGTGGAAATATAGTTATGCTTCTATAAATGAACTTTTAACAACCTGATGAGTGAATTTTAATCTAATGACAAACAGAATGTCTCTAATAAGGTGGAACATTAAAATAATAACTAGTGTCTAATATGAAAGATGGAGCAGATATTAATGACCATGGCAAACCTCAGTGGTTCAAGTTGCCAAGGATAGTATTAAAAACTCAAACGGAAAAATAGGGAGCATGTATGAGTACATATAGAGAGATTCTCTGAGTCCCCAAAGAAGCTCAAACCCAGACCCCAGTGCAATGATATTCTGTATTCCTTTGGCAAAATAGAAAACCAGGCCCAGACAGCAATGGGAGAAGATTTCTTTCATGTTCTTGCTCAGGGGGTCACATAATGTACTGTTATGTGTGACAGTGAACTGTCACAGAGTTCTCACAAGTGGCTTCTCATTAACTTAAAGCTCAGGTGTTTGGGTCTCTTGCTTTTATTATTGATATGAATTGTGAGTGAATCTAAGCAACAAAATAATAACTTTTGGAAATTCAAGTCCCTGAAAGATGACATACTTCTAATATGCGTAAAATGCCTTTTCATGTTAGAACGGCTAAGAAATTAAAGCTTTATTAAGCTGGGACCATACATAAGCAAATCTATGCAAGGAAGAGATGAGCATGATGAGTCAATGTTGGCTATCGTGGGATGGATTACTCAGGCATGAATCACGTGATTGGACGAAGATTACTGTCAAAGTCCTAGCTAGCTTTTATTTTAGGCAGCAGTTTCTCATGCCGTTTTAAATAAAAATTACTAGCTAGATGCCTAGAAAAAAAAAAATCTAAAAGCGTCTATTGATGTGTGCTTTTTTGAAGCAGGAATTATGACTAATGCTATTTTGTAAACCCGAGGTTCTTTCCGATAGATATATAAACAAATGATTCCATGGGCTGATGTTTTCCTTCTCCATGAATAGGAAAATGCATTTTACTAGGAACACTGCAAAATGAGGTAATTCTGATATTAAAGTTCTCTTGATCCTGTGATACATATGTCACATGGTGTATGAGCATGTGTGAGCCGTGTGTGTGTGTGTGTGTGTGTGTATGCGCACATGCAAGCATGTGCTTGAGCAAATGTAGAGGCTAGAGATTGACATCTTCCTGGATTGTTCTGTATCTTCTTTTTTAAGAGAGGGTCACTCACTGAACCTAGAGCTTGCCCATCTGGCTGGGCTAGATGGTCAGTCAGCTCCTATCTGCTTGCCTCTGCCTTCCCCCGCCCAGGCCCAGAGTTCTACTCTCCCAGATGTGTGGCACTATGTCAGGTTTCTCTGTGGGTTCTGGGGAGCCAAACTTAGGTCCTCGTGGTCCTCGTCCTCCCGTGGAAGCCATTTTGCTGACTGAGTTAGCTCCTCAGCTCCTGTTTGAGTAGCACCAGATGTGCATATTCACAGGAAGGAGCCTCGACAAGAGGCCTCACTCGATCCAGAGCACGGAGCCCCTCTTCCAGTTAGCCGTCTTTTTTAGCTCTTTTGAACACCTCTAGGCCTGTAGGAGTTTGGTTTACGTCACAGGATGTCTGCGCTGGCATACGCCAAGTCCATGTCCTTTTCTCTTACTCTCTCCCAAATCACTTACACTCTATTTTTAAGGTGCTTTTATACAGGCTGTATTAATATCTTCTGCTGGATTATGTTTGCCGATCGATTTCACATTGGGACATTGTACACCACGGGTCTGGAACAAAGACCGGGCTTTCCCTGAGACCGATTACCATGCTGTTAGCGCTTAGCCACTGCAGACATGAGACATCCTGAAATGGCACTGTATGCATGCACTAAGAAATGCCGGCGGTCTTGGCAATTTACTGAAGGCAAGAGGAAGAAGTAGCTGCGCATGACGCTAAGTCAGTAAAGGGCTCTACAGGCGGAACTGCAGGTCCTTTGTGAGAACAGATTTAACACGTCGAGAAGATGTGATACAGGGTTAGAAGTGCCAGTACTCAGGCATCTGTACTGGCCTGCCCTTGGGGTCCTCATGGGATTCGTCCTCAGCTGCAGCCACTAAGAGCACATTCACTACGTTCCCTCTTGAAAGGCCCTGCCCACCTCCCCTCCTCCCTCCTCTCTCTTTCTCTCCCTTTCTCCCTGCCCCTCTTTCCTCTCCCCTGGAGGCCGGTCTCCCCTCCCCCACTCTCTGCTTGAACCCTGTCTCGTGGTGCCTCTCTATCTCAAGCTGCTTTTTCTTAAAAAAGCAAGAAGCATTGGTCTGTTCACCCAAATGGAGTAGAAGAACATTAGAAAAGTTAAAGTGCATTGAGATACCGAGCCCAAATCAGCCCCGTAAAAACGCGGACATGAGTCTCCTGTTAAAGCCCTTGGCCTCTGTCAGTCACACTCCAAATCCAAGTTCTTGCTGTTGAAAAGAGTCCAGGTGCTGCGTTTAGCAGAAAACAGCTTTTCTCACATTTGAGGAAAAGGCCTGGCAATACTAGAGTCATGTGGGTAGAGGAGGCTAGTGAGGTGAGTGGATAGGAAGTCGAAGATTGGTAGCTAGGAGGCATAGCCTTAATTTCTACTCAGTTTTAGGCCCTGAGTTGGTCCATGTGAAGCTCTGACAGAAGATTGCTCTGGGAGTGAAAATGGGCTTTTTAAGTGTAAGGCGCACTGGTAATTACCAGGATAACTAAACTGTGTGCTGTTTGATGGCAGAGAAAGATCTCTGGTCCCCATAAACACTTCTAAGTCTGCTCTGATGTGACAGCTGAGCTTTGCCATAGTTCAGACATGCGACCTGGGGAAAGCCACACTTTGTTTCTGGGATTCTCATGACCTCCAACTGCGAAGCCAAAAGGACCGTTTCAATGCTGGCATTCTGTAACAGTGCAAACAGGTGGCCGGTAACTGGGGACAGGGGACACAAGTTCTATAAGCTAGAAAGCTATACTCTTTCTGCTCAAAGATCCAGGGGCTACAGTGATGGCTAAGTGGTCGAGAGTTCTTAGTGCTTACCGAGGACTCAAGTTTGGGTCCCAACACCCACACCAGCTGTCTCAGAACCACCTGAAACTCCAGCTCAGGGATGTGACACCCTCCTCTAGACTTTATGAACACCTACACTCATCTGCTTATGTCGACGCAAAGACACGCAGTTAAAATGTACTGAAAGGAAACATAAAAAGAAACTGCCAACCCTTTCTTACTCCCCACTACTTCATGGATTACCATGTTTCTAGAGGCTCCCTATGGGCAATCAGGTGGAAACCCTTGATTCTGATTACTCATTCACCAGGAAGGCACCAAGTTCCTACTTAGCCTCAGTATCTGGGCTTGGGCTTGCCAACAGGATGGTGTGGTGCCATTGTCCCTGGTGATCATGGGAAAGAACGGTTTCAGGTACAAGAGTCAACCCAGAGCCCCATAGTAAAGACTTGAGAAAACGGCAAACTGAACTTGACATTTTAGATGTAAACTCCAGAAAGAGTGAACGCATCGGGGAAAATAGTGGCTGTCTACATTTAGTTCCTTCCAGCACACCAAAGACCTGGCGTTCATTTGTTAAGAATTTTGCTCCCTGGTCTAGGAACTACAAAGGCTACCATTTTTACCTTGTGTGCAAGGGAGGGACAGTGGTCTTGACAGTCACATATTTTGGGGGAAAATATAGAGTCTAGAGCTTTGTAGGCTCTGGAATGAATCAAACCTAAGTTTAAGACCAAGGTATAAAACTTCCTGACTGCTCAACACAAACAAACAATGGGGCACATAACACTTGGTTTCCTAATCTGTAAAATAGGAGCAATAATGACTATTTCAAAAAAGGGCTGCATAAGGATTAATTAGTACATCTGAACCCATGTTCCTGTAACCAAAGAGCACTCCCTAAACAGAAATAAATATCTGTTGTTCTGTTTAAACACAATATGAATTCTAGCTATGAAAGCCAGGGCAGTCTTCCTATAAACGTAACATCTGCTCACATGTTGAGTTCTTTTCAGTTAAAATAATTTTGTGATGCGAACTGCTTCTTATGCAGGACCACTGCAGCTCCACGGTGCTCAGAGCTGCACAGCTGGCCCGCCTCTGTAGTGCCCTGTATCCTTATGCTCCTTACCCGTCCGTTCTTCACCAGAGGCGTGACTGGCATAATCGCCGCTCCTGGTGGTTATGGTCACGTTGTAGAGGCGGCCTGGTGTGAGAGAGCTGAAGGAGCACTCGCTCACAGACTTGGCGATGTTGAAGGACTGAGCCACCTTGCCGTCATGCGAGAGGGTCACCAGGTAGCTATCCACGTCTCCAGGCGCTGGCAGCCAGGACACACCGAGGTAATCATTACGGCCAGAATTGTTGACTGTTACCCCACTCACACTGGAAGGGACTGTGGAGCCAAACAAGGTGGGAGGATCGTTAGGAAAGCAGAAGTTTGAGTTAAATATGTGCTCAGTAGAGGTCTGGGCTGATCATACAGGAAGGCAAGGAGGTACCGGGACCTCTAGTGGCTTTGGGAAGACAAACTGTCTTTCGCCAAAAGGCTGATGAAAAACAAAGCAAACGCCACAGAGAGCCTTTTAGACGCCTCCTAACCCAAGCTTGCCTGCCGCCCCTGTGACTTTATGGGGTCTCGGGTTGGAAGTGTTTTAGGGGGTATTTTATGGAAATATGCCTGGAGGGTCTTGGTACTGTGTTTTATTCCAAGGGAGTTTAATAGAAAACACATCTGGAGGCGCTGCTATCCCTTCGTAAAGCATTTTCTGCCCTCTAGTGGCCGAGGGCCTAGAAGCACATCATGGAAACTGGGCAGAGAAATCTATGGCGGGACAAAAGCAGCATTCCGAGGTCAGCCGTAATTATTGCTTGCTCCTATCAGTTAGAGATCAATGGCGCAAGCATTTGCCACGAAACTTGAATTTCCCGGCGTGTAAACATGGAACAGACACAGATGCCTTAAGTTACAACTTAAGAACGAGAAATTAGTAACTGGGGTAGTGGATACGAAATTCATTGTGTATGAGGTCAGTATCTAAGGCACAGCACTGCCTCTGGTAAAGGCAGACTGAACGCCTACCGTGAGCAGAGGCTGCACTGGTGTTCTACTCATGGGATGTTTAACTTAATTGTCACGGGCTACTGCATTGCACATAAAAGATTCGACTCAGTGAAACCTCAGAGCCCTTGGTCTATTTATGCCCTGTTTTTTTTATTAATTAAGCCCAATTTATTAATTAATTGCACACACAATGAGCTAGCTGTGCGTATGCTATTTAGAGAACATAGACATATCAGAAGTTTCCCCCCAAACGTGTAATAACTCTTGATTGAGATGAACTGGATACAGAAGTTATTTGGTTTGTCTCTAGGATGAACCATTTCCTCCGGTTGGGATTAGATTGATCACGTATCTGATACTTTCGATTTTAGTTCCTACGGTTTTTTCTAGGCTGTGAAGGTTTTTGTAGAGAAGGAAGAGGGTATCAGGAAAGACACAGGTACTGTTCTTATGCCTACTGCCACAGGAAGAGCACTGGCATGTCTCAGTGAATTTCTGCTAAGACCATGTGACAGCTTCTCTGCTCTTTAAGTTGCTAAGTAGGAGAGATTGATGACTTTGGAAAGAGATTTTTGCATGACACCACAGCTGATACTTAGTATCTGAGTGTTGGGTTTATAGATAGAGAAGCCTGAATCCAACTTATAGTAATGATATAAAATTAAGAGGTCAAGGTTATTGACCTGATTCTGAGTTTAACTACAGTTAGCAAAGCTTCAGCTGGGTTTGTACATTTTTTTCCCCTGAGAAGCCAGAACATAAATTTCATGTAGTGTATGAAATAATGTTATTACTTTTATGGGCTTTCAATGTATTATGTAAATCAATCCTACCTCCTTTTTTGGTGCTGAGCTCCTCTGGCACAGTACCCACAATGGTTCTTACCTATTTTCTCAGCCTGCAGTTTTGTTTGCCAAAGAACACAGAAGGTCAGGACCGCTGTTTATGTGGCATTCAGTACTAAGCATTCAATGTTGCTGCTTACAAAGTACATATGTGACTTCCACAGGAGTACAGCAGTATATTCCTCTAGTCCCAGCTATTGGAGAGGCTGAGGCAGGAGGCTAGTATGAGCCAGAGAGTTCAGAGCCAGCCTGGACAACACAGCAAGACTCTGCATAACCACTGGAGAGTTACAGCAACTCAATTTTGATCATGTGACTTGGATATCATCTTTTTTCTATGTCTTGGAAATAAGACTGTATGCATGGAAGAGAGCTCATTACTTGTTTACTTTAATTGAAAAAAAAAGAAAAACATTAAAAGAAAACAATCCAGCAGTAGGCTAAGTTCAGGCACCATGGCTTGAAATGCTTTCCTGGCTTTGATGTGGTTATTGGGAACATAAGAAAGCTGAGTATTCACCCTTGCCTCCATGCATCAGCCAGTTTCCGTACCATGTACCTCTGGGTGGTGCAGAGACCTGGCTCTTAGGAAGGAAGCTTGCTTTTAGGATGTTTAAAACCTCCCTGATGGAGGTGGCTCCATGCACTGACGTGTCTGGAGTTTCTTACCTGTTCTTCCTTCGGCCACCACCTGTCGGGAAGAAATCCCTCCGCTCACCGTGGTCACCACCACCGAGTAGAGGCTACCGGATTTCAGAGCGTGGAAGTTGTATCTGCTGGTCTCACTGGAGACACTCTCGTTTTTGATGACCACATTTTCATGGATCAGTAAAACTTGGTAGAACTCCACATCTCCTAAGGCCTTGGTCCACTTAGTGAACAGACTGCTGGCCATCCCTTGGTTGGCAACGTGCAAGTCAGTCACTTGGGCAGGCACTGAAGGACAATAGATAGAAGACAGAAAAACCATTATGCTTAGTCACCCCAAGGTAGTGTAAGAATGAGGGGTCAAGATGGAGACAGACTAAAGCGTGAACTAACAGAAAAAAAAAAAAAAAAAACAAACAAACATGTTTTGCTTGTTTTTTTGCCATGGGCTTTTCAGCCTGTTTCTTATGGATACCTAATCCTCTTCAGGGTTTGATCACTTTAACCAACTGTTTATACAACAGTTTTCAATTAATCAGAGCCAGTTAGGGTCTAATACTGAGATGACGATGCTTATTATTGGGCTTTGAAATTTACATAATAAAGACTGCTGCTGTAGAGAACCTTTTTATTTCATATGATTTTATCCATCCTTATTCTACAAGAACACAAAACCTTGTAATCTACCAGCACCAATGACTGTTACAGGGAAGGAATGAGAAATTCCTTCAAGCCGGTGGTTAGGCTATGGCCTAGCAAGTTGGTCACCTCCTTATAAGTATATTCTCTCCAAAGGGCTATGGTTTTATTCATGGAAACGCTATAATAATATAGGCAATATAATATATAAAATGATAGCAATGGCAATTATGTTAAGTAGTGAATGCCTACTACCTTTTTGTTAGAGCCTTTAGTCCCAGCTACTTAATGGGGTAGCTGAAACAGAAGGGTCTCTTGAACCCAGGAGTTTGAGCCTAGCCTGGGCAACAAAGTAAGACATCCATCTCAAAATATAAGAAAAGAAACCTTTTAATTGCTTCAGAAGAGACCAACATTCCCTTGCAAAGTTAAACAAATACTATATTACACTCACTGTATCACCTAACAATATGAGCAATAGGGGTGATGCAAATATTAGGGTACAAAACAATGCCTTGGGCTTTCATTTCCAGTCACATGCTAGACTATCACCATGAAAAATTACTCCAATAAATGTGTCCCTCATATTGAATGGAAAATAAAAACAAATGGAACAATACATTGTCAAGAAGGTAAGGCATTCTCAGAGGCTGATAAGTAACTGGCAGGTCATTGAAACAATGAAGCAAACTGTTGCCTTCTGCACAATGTTTCAGACATGAATTGACATTTTGACTTCACAGTGCTGTGGGATCCTGAAGATGGGAGGTAAAGTGTAAGACTCTCTCAGGCTGAGGAAGCCGGTGCCTGAGTCTACACAGAAGAGCATCCTGAGAGCCTGAGTCTACACAGAAGAGCATCCTGAGAGCCTGAGTCTTCATAGAAGAGCATCCTGAGAGCCTGTTCCTTCTCTACTTCCCACAGCACTGCAGCCTTCTTAGTATCTACAGGACTTTTTTTTTCTTGTAGACTTTACGACTTTGTATGTGCTGGGAAATGTCTCTAAAACCCAACCGTTTGTGAGAATTCTTAACCTCCAGATAGTTTCCGTGTATGTACAACTGGAATTCCCCAATGTGGGTGTTCAAAACCCCCAGATCGACTATACGTTAAAGTAGGTCTGATTAAAGTAGGTCTGAGTTGACAGCCATCCTGGGTACATGGCTGAATCAAGTAAAAATTCTTCCTGGAATGTATCTTTAAACAAAGCCTTAGAGAATTCTCACAGAATAAGATTCCAAGGACCATAAGCTTACAGGAGAGAGAGAGAGAGAGAGAGAGAGAGAGAGAGAGAGAGATTTAAAAAAAAAGCAGCATGAACAACAAATAATAGCAAAAATCAAGACAGGCCTCAACTGCTGAAGAGTTCAGATTTCAGTATAATGACTGATAGTGCAAAGCAAACAATTAAATTTATGTGTAGTTATTAAAGAGTAGCACTAAAACATATCTGCAGGGCTTGGGATAGAGCTCAGTCAAAGAACTCTTGCTCAGTGTGTGTGTGTGTGTGTGTGTGTGTGTGTGTGTGTGTGTGTGAGAGAGAGAGAGAGAGAGAGAGAGAGAGAGAGGCTGAGAGATAGTCAGTGTAGTATACATTTAAATAAAGGGCAAAATAACATATAGATGGGGAAAATGAAAGGGAACTTTTAAAAGTGAAAAAATCCAACAGAACCTAATAGATTAGAGAGAACTGGAAAAGAGTTCAGAATTCATGAGCTGAAACAAACCGCTGAGAAGCCATGCAGACTGCAGGCCAGGAAGCAAAGACGGAGCAGTGTGAGGCCTGTGTGTCTCTGTGTTACAAATGGTAAGGGGGTGGGAAGAGAGCGAATAGCTGAAAATTCCCAGGACTGGGAAACGGCGGGGATCTGAAAGAACAGAGATCCCAAGAAATCTCAGGGAAACGAGCAAGAGGATTTCTCTACCTAGATGATTCTTCGGAAACAGCAGATGCCCAGAGGTAAAGGTGTGTGTGTGTGTGTGTGTGTGTGTGTGTGTGTGTGTGTGTGTGTGTGGTGGGGATGGTTTAGAGCAGCCACATTAAACAGACTTCTCAAGGGAAAGTAAGAATTAGACTGGAACCCTGCTTTTTAACAGAGACCATAAGGACCAGGGAAACTAGAAAAGTACAGCCAGTGTCCTGATAGAGAATACCTTCCGGCACAAGACAAAAGCATAGGAAACTGCTGCGCAGGAGTGAGAGCTACGCAAAGACAAGCCCAGAAAAAAAACGAAGGAGCAAAAATGGAGAGGGGACAGGATTTTTTTTCTTTTGATAAAGAATTTAAAGACCGTTCTTCGGGATAAAGGACAATCCTTTCGCTTGGAACTTCTAAAACCCAGGAAAGAAGGGCAAACAGATGAGCAGGTTGGAAGAAAATCTAATCGGAACATGACTTCAGCGTCATGTTTTGGGAGGTACAGTTTACACGGAAAATTAAGGGGGCTGGAGAGAGGGCTCGGCAGTTAAGAATACTTCCTGCTGTTGGTGAGGACCTGGGTTTGTTTCCTAGCATCCACAGGCTGACTCACAACTGTCTGTAGCTCCAGTTCCTGGGGACAGGACATTCTCTCCCAGCCTCTGGAGGCACCACGGACACACGCAGTAGTACACATACATCCACTCATATATATTTTTAAAAAGCCGAAGACAGAGTGAGGGAAACACAGACAATCCAGGGCATATACACTGCGAACACCAGTCTTGGTAAGGATGCTGCTTCCTGAATCACCAAGAAAACGATAGTAATTCTCAGAGCAGGGCTTCGTATTGTATCTGCGTCTGCTGGCATCAATACTCAAGTCCTTTCTTTCCCTAGAGACACTAAAGTTAAATCATCATTTCTCCTTTCTGAAGCCAACTCCCATGGTGTTATAGATCCCATACCCCTCACTGGATGGTAACCCTTTCCCCTCTCCTGACAATGTCAACACCCTCTTTCCTTTAGGGATCAGAATCAAGGTAAAGTATCCTGCGTCTTTAAGAATTAAAATGGATACTTTCTATCATACTCCCTACTCTTAGCAGTGCCCTATTTTGCCATCCTCTTTTGCAATAAAACTTCATGGCAAGATTATTCTCTACTGCATTCCAATCAGTAAAATACACCCAAGCAAAAGAAGAAAACTTGGTAAAACAGAAAGTCCAATAGAAAGGATCTTAATGCCATGCCAAGTGTATAATAGGCATGGCAGGCCCTTACTGGATATTTGCAAGTTTTAGTGGATAGACCATCGTAAAATGTGGAGACTGTGAATATTATTACCCGTTCTTCCTTTTGTTGAGGATGACTGTTTTAAATCTCCACTCATGCTGGTGATGGTAGCCTTGTAATTTCGTCCGGGGATCAGGTCTGTAAAGGTGAATTCTTTGGCGTCTTTGGAGAGTGATTTGTGGATGACTAAAAGGTCTCTGTCAGTCAGGGAAATGATGTATTTCTCCCATTCACCTAAGGGGGCCTGCCACGTGATACCCAGTGATGTTTCGTTAGCATGTTTGACACGAAGTTGGAGGACAGCCAGGGGGACTGAGGAGAAAAAAAAATCAATTGAGACTTGGGGTCATTGATCCAGTCACGGTCGTTAGTAATTTTTAGAGACCATCTATCTGTTCTGCTTCTGCAGGAGTGGGGTGTGTTCTTAACTGCCCACCCATCTCTCCAGCCCCAAGACTTCCTCTCTTCTTGTGGGTCCTTGTTTTGGAAACCATTAAGCAAAGTCCTGCAACCACAGAACTCTATGGATAGACTATGCTTGAGTATTTAAGTGGAGCAAGAAGCATTTGCTACTCTCAAAGCTTAGAAAGACCAAGCACACCTCCCTGTATTTGTGACGGGACCCTGCTGTGTCATGGAGAGGAAGACAATGCTCTCAGCAAGGGCAGCCCTTATCGTAAGAGAATCTTAATTCCTTCCACTTCTTGAAAAAGATCCTCTTACTATAATTTCTAGAAGACATTGTTATCAGCAAAATATTGGTCCCACAAAACAACGGGGAGGCCAAATTTTTACAAGAGTCAACTGTATAAAACTATGTAAGTTGGATTTGAACATTTCTGTAGTTCACGGTAGTGGATCACCGTGTCTTTCTTCACCGGTGTAAAGAAAGCATCGGTGGTTTGTGTCAAGGCCCACCTCAAGCTATTATAATCATCTGGAAGTGTGGTTTTAAAAAGACCCCTTGGCTCTTCCTCTTTTGTTGTGGCCCAAGGTGGCCTGTGAGGACGGTTTGCTGTTGTATGATATTTGATTGCATTCTGACAATAAAGTTTGCTTTGATTCAGAGAGCCAAGTTAGCCATTAGCTGACCAAAATTAACCATAGAGGTTTTGGAGGACTGAGGATATATAGGAGACAGGAAGTAGTAAGGCAGGACTGAGGGAACATCTCAGCCCGGTTAGATGGAGGAGCAGGAGAGGAGGAGGTCCCTGGTGGCTTCCCCACAGCTTCTCTGATCATTCAGTGTCTTTCCCCCACAACTGACACCTGATTTTTTATTGATAAAAAATAATTAGATAAGTATTTCACCCATTTGCTACTTTAATGAACCAGAATATCTTGAAAAAAAAATTGTACAAATCAAGGGGTTCAATTTTTGGCATTCACTCGAAGGACGTCTGCACAACCACCCAGGCCATCCAGGGCATGTGTTCCTGACAAAAAGAGATTCATCAAGTATCTGAAAGATGTCACTGTAAGGAAGCTGCAATGGCGGCCATTGCAGCCATACAAGTCCCGGGGTCCAGGCCAAACAATGGGGCCGTATACTGTGGCCCCAGAAGAGCGTTCAGTTGCTTTGCAGCTCATGTTTAGAAATGCAGTGCGAGACCGTTAGCGTTTGCCGTCTATTCCAGCAAACACTAAGGGTGTTCTGCAGCATACACAGTGTTCAGAGTGAGATTCCTGTCCAGTCACACGGACACGAACTTCATTGGGAAATAGCAATCTGTTTCTAAACAAGGAGACAGGGCTGCACAGAAGAAACTGAAGAAAGAATTATAATCTGAAAGCAAATGGGGCATGAAATAAATAAAGAAATCAAAGCAGGAGGACGGGGTTCTCCATAGAATTGTGCCAATGAGGCTGGGCCTCACTGTTGATCCAGCTTACATTTCCAGATTGTTTAAAGTGACTGGCAAAAATATTGGGAGGGGGGATGACAAGGACACCCATCCTGTGAGTCGCTGAAGTGTCTTCCTTATGCTGGCTATGCGTTTGATCATTACCCATCAGACAGAAACATCTGGAAAAGGAGAAGATCCCTGAAAGATGCGGTTGGCGAGTTAAGTGGCTGTCACAATCATCCTGCTTGGTATTCTTCTCATGAGAACACTGAATCCGTGTAGTTATTTCTTTAGTAGGCAAGACTAAGAGAGAGGAATTTTACTCTAAGTGTGGGCTATTCTACACCCCAAGCATCATCATAGGAATGCTGATCTCGAGAAGACAGGCTTCAAGGTGTTTATGGCCTGCCAAAGAAATCTCGGTGTAATGGTGACATCAAGATCTGTATGTCTGAACCATCCTAAGGTATCCTCTCCACGTCAGTCATCCTACCCTGAAATCCTCAGATTAGTCAATATTAGGACAAGGTGATGGTAACTTAGGTCACAAACATATTTATTCCCAGGTTGTGTCTTCCCTATGTTTTGGCATTTAAAATGTCTTTTTCTTGGGGCTGGAGAGCAGCCTCGGTGGTTTAAGAGTGCTTGCAGCTCTTGCAAAAGACCTGGGTAGAGTTCCCGGCACCCAGGCTGGGCATCTGGTAAGTTCCTTTAACTCCTGCTCTTTCGGACCCTCTCCCCTCTACTGGTCGCAGGAGCACATAGCATCCTTCCACACCCTCCCTCTGTCCGCTCTGCCAGCACAAAGATCATAAAAACACATCTTTAATTCTTTCATGAAATAACGGAGTGACCAGTGGAAAGGAGGCTGGATGTCCAAATTTGACAAAGTTAAATGTGTGAACCTCTGTTAGCCTTATAATACCTCACCTTGAGGGAGTACAAAAATATAATGCCTGGTTATGTGAGACGGGGAATGTATTAAATGCTGCCAATCACCAGCCCCTTCATGTTTGTTTACCTGTCCTGCCTTGGCAGCGCTCAGAATTTCTCAGGTTTCCACTCTCAACAATGACGTCTACCTCATACTGTCTTCCTGGAATGAGCTGCACAGCGTCCATGACGTAGTGCCTTTCCTCCTTTCCCACAGTGGCGTTGAGCAGCACCGAGGATCCATTGAAGAGCAGGATACGATAATGCTCCCAATCTCCAGCAGGGGGCGTCCAGTTCACTGCGAAGGTTTTCATCCAAATCTCATTGTAGGAAACCAGATTCCTCACCTTTTCTGGAACTAAACAAGGATGTGCCAAGAAAACAAAAACAAAACAAACAACAACAACAAAATAAGAACATTCACTTGCTTTCTATGGGAAGCAATATATAAAAGAACACACTGTCTGCTATTGCGCACATTTGTGTCCCCTCCAGATACCTGAGTCCCTCAGGTGATACTATTTTTTTTTTTCATTTTGGAGACATTTGACAGTCAGGAAATGCATGCGAAAACCATTTCAGTAACATGACAGATACACACTCTCTTGCAACACTATTGTCAGCTAGCCCCGGAGATCATGCTGACATTCAGTCTCATGGTGGTGACACTAACCAATGTGACAAAACGGTACAGGATATTGCGGTCATGAAACATTCTCCTTTTTTTTTTTTTTTTAAATTCCAACCGGAAGTAACAAACATCTTACGTTATGAACCAAACCCCGGATCCTTCATTTACATGCATGTCTCTTCTGTCCAGACTTGTTCTCCTAGACCAATCCTTGACTTCTCCCGGCCGCCACCCTCTCCCCTTTAGAGAGTTCGGGGACGTGAGCCACAGAACTGTGTCTCCTGAGCTCCTCCCACTTCTGAGCCTGTGTTCCTGTCATCCATTAGCTCACAGACTTTCTTTCATTCCTCCTTTCATTTAGACTTTCCTGTGTTCTGCTGCAAGGCCCTTCCCAATAGGCTCCTACAGGTCTTCTAAAGGGGAACATTGTTCTTGAACCCTTTTGCACATACAACTCTTACTTGAGATCTCTAATGACACTGAGATTGGACTCAGGTTGAACCACCTGGTTTAAAGTCAAGCTCCAGAACTTTCTGGCCAGATAACCGTGAACAAGTTGCTTAATCACTACAGTTTGTCTGTACAATGTCTATACTAACAGCATAGCTCTTAGCTTACACTTTCCTTGCAATAAATACATGAAGTAGGTGTGAAGTTATTAATGTCTTTAGCATTTCTAAAGGGTTCTATTCTTGGTGTGTGTGTGTGTGTGGTTAAAGTGCAACATCTACTTCTCAGAACCTTGTCTTAAAAGCATTGGTACATCATCACTACTTTAACAGTATCCAAGATTTGTAACCCAGTAATTTATTTGAATAAAGAACAAGATAACTGTTCAGTAACAAATTAATACAGTTATTTATGGGAAAACATAGTTAAGTGCTAACTTGGCCTTATTATACGAATGAATCAGAAATGTCCTCTATAGTGACATCAATGCTCTTGCATTTGTGCTACTAAGGTGATGCATTACGAGAAAGAAGAGATCAGGGACAACACGCAGATCACAAGGGAGCCCAAGCACATTTGCTTAAATAATGAAATGTATGCAATAGCCGTCTAATTTACTCTGCACTTGGATTCTATTCTATAGGTGTTCTTGGCCATGAAGACCTTACTTCCCAGGTGGGCAAAGAAGTTCCCATCTACATTACTTTGTCCTATTCTGAGATATATCTGAGAATGGCTGAGGCAGGCGAAGAGTATTTTGGGGGCTGATTTACCTGTTCTGCCCATTGATATCTTCTGCGCAGATAGTTCGCCAGAGATGCAGCTGATGGTAACTTGGTAAAGCCGTCCAGGAACTAAGTCTTTAAACTGAGTTTCAGTAACACGAGGCGCTAATGTCTTGGATTCCTTGATGACCCCTTGGTGAGACAGGGTAATGTTGTAGGAATCTACATCTCCAAGAGGTTTCTGCCACTTGACTTTTAGAGCGGTTGAACTGGCATCATTTGTCACCTTCAGACTTGAGACTTCCATGGGAGCTAATTAGTAACAAATGGAAAAGAGATTTTATTCCTCAACTCTCGCCCTTCCTAAACTTCAGTGTCTGCAGGACATCAAGAGACAATATGATACTAGAAACCCAAGAAATATCATGCTATGGCAAGAGCACTATCTTGCAATCAGGAGCCTGGATTCTGGCTGGGCCTTGGCAAGATGCCCACAGAACACTGGACCATTTTCTGCCAGTCTCATTCTGCCAGTCTCATATATCTAGTTGCTTCCTGGCAAATACAGCTTGGTTAGAAGATTTTCTGTATTTTCTGGGATTCTTTAGATAGAATTCACAAAGAGGTCTGTCATCTACTTAATTTCTTTGTGAGTGTGCCTGTGTGTTTATCTATTTAATAATAATATCGAGCACGCACTGAACATGGTAGTTGTGAAAATGTGTGTGCTAATATGCTTTCTAAAACAGTTTTGTCTTCATGTGTGTGTATGCATGTGTGTGTGCATGTGTGTGCACACATATGTGCGTGTGTGAATGTATGTCACATGCGTCCAAGTGCCCATAGATGCTAGAGGAGGGCACTAAATCTAAGTAGCTGGAGTTATAGGCAGTTGTGAGCTGCACAAAGGGGGTGTAGCAAGCCCTCCTAACCGATGAGTCACCCCTCAAACCCACTAAAAGGCATTTTATATTAGATCATGATGAAGAGCTGTGTTACTCTTTCATCAAAGGAAAGCTCACGACAAGAAATAAGCTTCAATGAATATTTTTCCTACCTCTTACCCATGCCGTAACTATGCCTGATGACATACTACAAATTAATCACTAAAAGAGTGGTTATAGCACAGTGATTGTGCACAGGATGCTCAGGAGTGTAATTTGTGTTCTATCTCAAATGGTCTCTGTCTCTCTCGGTCTCTGTCTCTGTCCCTCTCTCTGTCTGTCTAGGATGTTCTAGAATGGACTAGAACCTGTTCTATACGCAAGGTGGTCCTCAAACTTCTGATCCTCCTGTCTCAGCTTTCTGAGCGTTGGGATTGCAGGTGTACACCTGGTTGTATTTGCTCTTGATATTCACAAATGGCCTTTAATACTTCTTGTGCGCTTTTTAGGGACATCTACATATATTTGGAGTGTGTTATAAAAGAAATGTGAATATGTAGATGTCCCAATAGCTTGTTCCTCAGTCTCCTATAGTTCTCTCCCCCACTGGGCCTATTTTACAGTTTATTTTAAAATGAGATAATTCACAAAGAGAAGTTTATCAACACATTATACTAATTAGGGTCATTCGAATGTGAGTTTCATGAGAACTCTGACATTGTCTAACTTGAATGGTACTAGCCTGCAATGCTTGGCAAATACTGGCTAAATGAATCAGTGAATGAGCAATTCATTAATTAGTGGTACCAATTCACTTTTTCAGTGTAGATTGGGTTGTGTGATCAGGCCCCACATCATATTTTGTCGGGTAGAGGGTTTTGGAAATGACTGTCATACAAGGACATAGCTCTACACGACATTATGAGAAGCACCCCCAACTGACTGTGGGTGATCACAAAGATAATAGATGCCTATTTATGAGTCTGAAGTAGGGGGCCTTCGGCATGTATTAAACGAGGAAATTTGAACCATATCAGCAACTAACTTTGTCTGCTTCGAAATGCTGCCAAGGGCTAGCTTCAACTTTATGATAGAAGAGAATCATTTTTCTTCAATAAAATGGACATATGTTAAAGTCTTCCTATAACTCATGAATTTCAACTTGGCCATTATTCACATAATACACATGATTTAAGCTCAGTTTGAGCTTTGCTCTTGTTTAGCTAAAGAAGGGGGACTCACCCGTCCTCACTAATTTCCACCTGTAGTTCTGTAGTCCTGAGGCCATGGTGACAATTGTGAGGTTGTAGAGGTGTCCAGGGGTCAGTCCATGGAAAGTATAAGAAGTGCCCTGCTTATCTGCGCTCCCGTCTTGAAGTAAGATCCCTTTATCCACGAGCATCAGCCTGTATTGTTCCACATTCCCAGAACCATGAGACCAGGAGATTAGGAGAGAATTGGGATTGGGGGAAATGCCAATGTCTTCCACTGGAGATGGTACTGGTGGTATAAAAACACACATCCACAAGGTCATTCTTAATCCCCTGGTAGAAGACGCAGACGTAGTCCTTTCATTTACACACCTACTCATACTTCTCTTTACAGTTTAACTTGTGTCATAGCAATAATCAGTAATGGCCCTCTTGAGAGTTCGCTGGAACCTTCCCTAACCACCTTTCTAAAGTCCGCAGACTTTAAGGGCTTTATAGAGATGAAGGTAGGTGTGGCCAAGGACGATAAATAGGGGAGGTAAAGGAACAAACTGTAGGGGATGAAAAGTGGAAAGTGATAGAAATAAACAGAGACCATGAGGGGAGAGCAAGTTACAGGAATGTCATGCACTTTCTGGGACATCATGACACACGGGACACTAGATGACTCAGTTCTCACCATGGCCAGGAAACAAAAACATGTTTTAAACGAAGGAGTATTTACAAGATGTCGTAACTTGCTGTTATGAGAATACACAACAGAGGAAAACTATGTTTTGTCACACAAGATTGGAAACTGTGGCAGATAAATTAAATAAGAGAAAACTCTGTTTTCAGAGAAACTGTGTGACTTGTTCAAAATCACCTAGCCAAGTAGAGCACACTCACACCACTATGCTCAGGGCTAGGGTGGCATATTCGATGAGATATCACTCTGAAGGTGCCATGGAGGGCTGGGGAATGTTTGCCTACCATGTAGTGGTCTCCCAGCACCATCAAAAGGAAGAAAAAGGAAAAATGAGATAGCACAGACTATTAACCACAGACAGCACAGATCTTACCTGTTGACCCGTTGGTATACACAGGAAAGGAACGTTTTTCTCCAGAAACAGACGTGATGGCGAATTTGTAATTATTACCAGCAGTGAGGTTCAAGAAAGTGTATTGGCTCCATGTGGTACTCTCTGGAACTCGGACCTCTTGAATCTTTTGATTGTTATTATCAAACAGTTGTACCTCATAGCAGGTGACTTTCCCAGAAGAAGGCGCCCACCCCACCTGCAGGGTGGTTGAAGTTGTCTTCTCAGGGTTGACTTCAAACCTAGCAGGGGGCAAGGGATCTGCAAGGCAAACACCATCAAAGAGAAGGCAGCATGAGGGCTTTGAAAAGAACTGTTTATGCTGCTGCAGCCCAGGTTCATTTTCCTTAAAAATTTAAAGAATCCGATGCCGGACGGTGTGGGAGGGGGAGGAGGGGGAATCTGACATGTTGCAATACTTACAAACCCAGTGTTCCACTTTTCAAAGACATACCTCCCTTACCTATTAGTGACGGCGTGGTAAGACTTTTTTGTTAAGGTAGGTCTGACCTTGACATCTCAATCGGTGTTTACTTTGACTTGCAAGTTCAGCATGATTTTTAGACATCAACAAGCATCCAGCCTGCTCTTGATTAAATACTGACATTCCAATCAGAAAATACAAACTATTGAGAGATAACAGGAGTTTGGGATTTGTACTCAGCCTCTTCCTAGGCTGTGGATTCTTGGTGTCACTTACATGAGCAAGTTGGGGTAGCTTTTAGCTATTAGATGATCACAAAAGAACACAGATTGATATTGATTCTAAAATAGACTTGCTTGTCAAAATCAATGCTCCCAATAGCTGGGATGACCAATATCCCTGGATTTTTAAAATCTTAGCTCTGGAGCATGATGGAGTTTTCAGGAGCCCTAGAGCTATTGTGATTGACAGTGTTTTGCACTCAACAATTCACTTTGTTTCAGCTCTCAAAGTCAGGGGCAGTGCTGAATCTTCAACGTTGAACTTGAGTCAGGATGGTATTACCAGGTTGAGATCTAGGTCAACAGCATTTCATTAGGAATGGTGAGGAGTCAAACATAAGAAAATAGGCTGTCCCTACTTTGCATACAGAGATCAGAACTATTGAGAAACTTCTGAATGAGAAAAGTTAGCGATACTGCATAGTTCTTGGCCCCCAAAGTCAGAAGGAGATATTGGAGAGCAATTTATAAATCAGGCCATTTGTTTGAGTGGCATAGCTATACAGACCTCAGCTTTATCCATCTCCTGACTGGCTGCATTTTGTTCATGACATCAAGAATTATAGACCTTATAATAAGAGTGCAATTTGAAGAAGATGCCAATTTGCTATTAGCACAACTCCAGCAAGTAAACTAACGTCATTCTACATTCACATGGCATTTGTGGGCAGAGGTTCATAAAGACTACTTATGGGTGAACAAGATATCATATGTGTAATACAGCTTATGAAATTCTGTGCCTTCATGTTTGATGCTATTATTTATATGAGGTCATCATTCAGTAAAAATTAAATATGACATTAAATATCAGTGATTGTTAAAAATACAAATATTAGCTAACAAGCAGTTAAAGCAGTATTTTGGAGAGAGGGCTCCGAGCACAGCTGAGCTTTGAAAATGAGCACACTTCACGTGGTGTCGTCAACCCTTGTGCTCAGCTGAAGGGTCTATGTTTTAACACTCGGTGACTTTCAGCCTGGCTCAATGGCTTGGTTGTTCTCTATTGGGGCAACCAGTAATGCTCAAAGTCAACTGTCATTGATTGTGGTTCCTGTTACATGATGGTAATCTGCCACAGAACCAATGATGTAGAGTCGTAGAGAACATGGACTTTGGAATTAGATATTCCAAGTCTTGGCTCCATCGAATATTGTCTATGTGACACTGTGAATGAGTGGTACGCCATCAAATGTTTCATCTCCCTATTTGTCTGGAGTAATCATAATAATGACGACGATGATAGTGTTGAGACAATGATGACAAATACCAGAGTTCCAAGGAATTTTCAGAGCAAACCTGATGTAGAGGAGATTTTACCCATCATGCAATGGGTACTCAGTACAAAATCTCATCTCTGTCTCATTTACCAAAGAAATAAATGTCTTATTTTGAACCACTGATAACAAGGAGGCAAAAGTAAAGCAGAAAATTTAGGAGCTAAACTGACAATATCTTCAATTGCTTCTGTTTTTTTTTTTTTTTTTTTTTTTTTTAAGTTTTGCTAAGACCTTGGAACTAATTTTCTAACTCAAGTTAAAATAACTCCTTAAGATGATTTTTTTTTATTCATAGTTGCATTCTTTTTTTTCATTGAAAACTAGAGGTTTTTCTTGGGGGTGGGGATGATAGAGGTAATGTTATTTAAATTTTCTATCCTATACAGCAGATGCCATGTTAAAAGGAAGGGAGGTAATTTCCACTCACACAAGGTTTATGGTTGCCTGACAAGAATAAGATATCCAACATCGTGAGATTCTAATAGCCAGCAAGCCTCAAGAACACCACAGTAGGACCAAACAGAAGTATTTTTGCTGAAGTGACGTTTTAAGGACAAGAGTGAAAGGGATGATTTCACTCAGTGCCAGTCCTAAGGAGAAAAACCTTGCCATCGATGCCAGCCAGGTAAAGGTTAAACAAAATGCTGTGACCAGTATAATCTAAGTATGCGTAATCTGCAAAATATGAAATGCAAGAAAAGTTTAAGGTTGCGTGCCTAGAGGTTGAACTTCAGAAATGCAGACTTCATCTAATCTCTCCGAGCCAGAAAACAAAACAGTCAATCCTTTGTACATCCGGCAGAACAAAGACAATGAAACTGGGAAGTGCCTGGGCTGCAAGAACCTACCCTGGAAACAAACACTTAGAACCCCATTTATACTGTGATAAAGGCCAGGGCTGGCAGTGGTCCATGGCTGCTCTGCAGAGGTTGTAGACTTCGTTTTAATCCAAGCCAAATGAAAACTTCACTGTGCTAAAAACATTTCGATTTCATAGGAGATATAAATAATATGCTTCTATATGGGGTGCACGCTTCTTTGGTGTACAGCAGTGTGCATGGTGTGCTTGTGTGTGTGTAAGCATTACTGTATGTGAGTGTTGGTACCCAGGTATGCCCTGGCATGTATGTGGAGGTTAGATCGGTGCCCTTGTATTCCACCTTATTGGAGACGGGGTGCTTTGTGGCTGTCACTGTGTACACACACCAGGCTGACTGGCCCATGAGCTCCCTGGGATTACCCCTTCTCTATTTCCCATCTTGCCCTGGGAACATGGGGATTATAGATATGCATTATCATGCCTGTATTTGTGTGGGGTCTGGGAATTCCAACTCAGGTCCTCATATTTGCAAGGAAAGCACTTATCCCAGTAAGCCATCTCCCAGCCCCAAATTTCATATGTATGTATGTATGTGTGTTGTTGGGGGGATTTTAACACTGTTTGGCAATTCAGTTATATAACCACCAACCAGTTTTTTTTTTTTTCTGTTCTCAAAAGAAAAGACAAAGCTTGGCAAAAATCCCAAGCCAAAATTAATTATGTTTTCCCATAAAAAAGAAAAAAAAGTTACTTGGAAAGGAGAAAATTATATTTCTAATTCAAGTAATATTTAATTCATATAATTCTTACCAGTGAGATTACTAAAAACATTAGTATTTATTGTTACAATGATTTCTAGGCTTAGCATTTGAAATCTGAATTTCTTTTAGAAATGGTGTTAAACCCAGAAGAATGCAGCCAACCTATGCATTGGTGTTATCAGCTGTCTGGGACCTTGGTTAAATCTGTGTGGGACGTCATGATTTACAATGAGTCTTCTCTACCTGCAGAATCCTAGACACAGCAAAATATCTGACACCTGGGTGCAAACTCTGTGTTCTTCCTAGTGTGGGAAATGCTACCCTGAAGTACATACACAGTGTAGCTAGACATTTCTGGAAATGACAGGCGTGCTTGTAGAACCCCTCCGTTGATAGCATACTCAATGTGGGTACCAGCAATGGTGGCTCTAGGTCCAATTCTAGGCACACGGAAGCTCCCTTAGATATTGATTTACTTATCGTTTTAGGAAGCTAAGTGGGAGTTTATTAATAAGTGGTTGTAGCATAGAGTTAAGCATGAGCTTTCAGAGTGTGGGAGAGAGACACAAAGCAGCAGCTACAGTTATGCCCGGGAGCGGACGTTGGCTTCTCCGGGGAGTCACCCTGTTGAGTTTTGAAGAATTTCCCTTACCTGCTCCTTTGCCGGGTCGTTCTAGTGCATTTACTTGAGGTCCTATCGGTGTGTGCTAGCTTACCACAAGAGACATTTAGGTGTTCTCCTTCTGTCAAGTCTTCCCTCCACTACTGGAGGGTGTGCTCTCCTTCCTCCCGTCCTCCCCACTGAAACGGCAAGAACGTCGTCAGCATCCACCAAGTTTCTTCACAGGCACTCAAGACTTTCCTGGCTCTGGATAGCACACTTCTTTCTAATTGTATCTTTCCTTACTGTCTTACTCAGGCCCAGGGGACCCGCAGCCAAGTTCTGGTAGCCTTACAGAAGCTGGATAGTTATCATTCTTATTTAAAAGCAGGCAGGTAGCAAGCTTGATTGATTGCAAGCTACGTTCGCTTGGCCTTTTATATAAACTGGAAAATGGACACCAATGATTCAAATAGAATAATCAGAGGGTTTTTTTTTTTTTTTTGGAAATTACATGGCGGTGCAATAATCATCTCAACTAATTCCTGCTACGCACTCTTTGAAATGAGAAGAAAAACAGCTCAGGAGAGGAATTTCCCATAGTCCCCGGCACATTCAATACATTTCTTGTGGAAAGAATTTCCTTTGTTGTTATTGCTGTTTGACTATAGTCCAGCAGGTCTCCACTATGGGTCGCACCCTCTTTGGGGTGAAGTCGGACAACCCTTTCACAGGGGTCTCCTACGACCATCGGGAAACACAGATATTTACATCATGATTCCTAACAGTAGCAAAGTTACAGTTATGAAGTAGCAACGAAATAATTTTATGGTTGGGGGTCAGCACAACAGGAGGAACCGATTTAAAGGGTCGCAGCATTAGGAAGGTTGAAAACCACTGCTAAAGTCAATCTTCTCGCCTACTTTAAGGGTGACGCGGCATATTATGCTAATGAGGAATACATAATACTATTGAGCCAATACATCAGGATGCTGGACATCAGATTTACGTTAGATGTAAACTTTAGCCACAAGGTACCTGTACACCTCTAACAACCTTGAAGGAAGTTAGAGCAGTTTTGACAATCATTTGCCACATCATTAACAACAGTGCCATATTATTCTGTAGATTGTCACACCAAACACCACACAGGCCCGGAGTCTGCGACTCTGAGACATACGTGAGAGGAACAAATAGGATGAAGATGAATTATCGAGGTGGCTAACTTTGACCACACTTAGACATGTATACCCCAACTCTGGCATTTATCGCAAGGATGGCTATAGGTGCATTGTTACCTTGGTCCTCAGTCCCTCTTCTTAACTGGAACTAGCAGTATGCATTTTTCAGAGTATGAGGCAATGCAGAAGAGGAGCTAAGGGGAGCCCTGGCACATGGGAGCACTTTGTAGAATGCGGTTGGTGTGAGTCTTGGGGCAAATATTGTGTTCCACATAGGGTGATTTTCTCTAACTTGAAATGCTTACAACAACACATGCCTCATATTTGGAGGTGTTTTTCTTAAATATTTCCATACACATAATAAGTATTGAAGGGACTGAACCCAAGTGTAAGCACAATATTCACATGTTTCATTACATCCTATGTGCATAGCATACAGGTAATTTTGTATACTTTTTAATAATTCATGCAGAAAACAGAGTTTCATGGTATGGAATTTTCCACTTGTGACATCCTGTCAGTACTCAGAAAGTTTCAGATTTTGGAGGATTTCAGATTTGGGGGGCTGGGGTAAGGATGCTCGATCTATGCAGTAATAGAGGAAATTTTAATGCTAAATTGGAAAGCAATTTAACAAACAAAAATGTGCGCTTCTTGAAGGAGACAGACTCCAGCAAATGTGGAAGGGTGCATAGGACTTGAAAATCAGAATAAATATAGCAATTGCAAAGTGAGAAAGAAGTTTAATCAAAATCACCAAAGAGTAAGCTCATGTCTACCGAACCACGGAAACCTGTTAGCCCTGAGAGCATTCCTACAGGCTTCAGGGGCTGCATTCTGTCCTCACAGTGTCCTTTAGTATATAGTGTCCCCAATTCATTGTCACCAACACCATGGTCTTATTATTTAAAGTGTTGCATGAGTGCAGTATAAGGAAAAGTTCTCCAGCCACAGCTTGGATGGGATTGCTGCCCCAAAGCTTCTTAAGTAGAAATGATTTGCTGCACTGTTGTATGATGGTGTGCACCTATACCTGGACAGCTAAGCAGTAAGGACTTTTTTTTTTTCCTTTTTTTGCTAGTGTTGGGTAAGATAACTATATTGTTGTTATGTGGTTCTTTTTAATCATACTTATAAAGACGCAAATTGGAATATTTACAAACCAAATGAGAGCACCATGATTTGGATTGTTCAAAGTGATAAGCCATGGGGTCAGGATGTACACGAAACAAGGTTGGCTATAAGCTTGTAATTTATCAAAGGCGGGTAATAGGTACATGCTATTTCATTATGTTATTATTTTTGATTTTCTTCTTTTTAAAAAAAAAAAGGGGGAATGCATTTATTTTACATATGTGAGTGTTTTGCTCACTCATGTGTGCACACTGTCAGAAGAGGTCGGAAGAGGAGCTGGATGCCCTGGACAGATGGGAGTCACCATACATGGGTTTTGGGAATCGAACCCAGATCCTCTGAAAGAACCTCAAGTTCTCCTAACTTGTGCTATTCCCTTTTTAGTTTATTATGTGTTTGGTATGTCCAATGCTTTCCTCCACATTGAAGGAGGAAAATCACAAAGTTCAAACAAAATCCCCGAAAAGCAGTTGTACATTCCAGTTTCACATTACATAATCAGGGCAGAGCTGCACCTTAATTTCTGCATATTCACATAGCCAATGAGCTTGGCTTCTCTTACAGGCTAAGATAGCGGCCAACACCATCTCCATCTTTCCTTTTCTGTAGGGACTCTAGCAACTTGCCGTATGGAGAAGGAAGGCAGACCATTTCTTTCTGTCCCCTTCCACATATATTTTTTTCTCCTTAAAAGATTACTTGAGAGTCATAGGACATCATGTAGAAATTTGGAAGAAACAATATCAACTTAAAAATAAAACACATTCCGTAGAACAGTGCTCAGAGTATCTACACAGATGAAGCAGAGATCAAGTTCCAGCTCTGCCATGAGAGAGAGAGGTGGACTTGTGAAATTTATGCTAGTTTCCAGGAGGATGACACACCATGCTCAAGCTGGGAGTCACTGCAGGAAGAATGTGACAAATTATTCTACCTTGTCAGTTGATTAATTATTCCAATTTAACCGTTAGAATCTCCTAAAAAGCCCAATGAAGTAGGTAGTGTCATTTCCCCATCATTAATGAGTGGCCCTGAGGCAAAAGGCAGCTTTCTCCAAATATCCTGGCCAGTGAAGAGCGGAGGCTCGCTGCCTTCCGAATCCATCTATCTCTGAAGCATTATGGGAACTCCACAGAGCATCCATGAGATGGAGTCAAAGAGTAGAATCCCTGAGAGGCTGAGGAGGGAGAATCGTCATGAGTTTGAGGGTAGCATGGGGGGGTACGTAGGAAGACCTTGCCTCAAAACACAAACAAAACCTTTGGGCAATATATATAAATATCTATTATGTTGATATAAATATATAATAATATATAAGAATCATCTATTATGTTAAATATATATTTATCACACTACATAATCCTATATATATTCAACATAATAGCTATTTTATGCTTTCATGCACTAAATATGGAAGGTTTTGTAGCATAAAAACACAAAAAATTTCTTCCTGGAAATCACAATAAATACTCCCAGGCATTATAGATTTAAGCACACATAAGAAGGTGTTGTCCCCAAATGTTACTGTTCATGAAAGACAGACGTGCCGGTGGTTCCCAGGAGGCAGTGTGCTCTGATGCACTTTGACCCCCCAGCTCTATTAATTCTAAGTTCAATTTCATGTCACACAGCATCGAAACCAGGGATGTTTTCACATCAATCCCTGTAAAATTTGTTGATGAGAGAACAATGTCACAGATAGTTTTCAGAAATAACAGCTTATATTTAAAGCTACAGTTAACTCGTGGGTTGAAGCTGCAAGTTCCAGTGAGCCCAGAATGGGGCTGCACTTGAGATAGTGGGGGGTCTTAATGGGGAGGGTAAGAACTGGGGTCACTTGATACGTCTAGTGCCTTTCAAGGAAAGGAGAACAGACATATCTCACTGCTTGGAGGGACAGATCTTTCACACTGAGAAAGTGGTCCTGTGACAGACAAGGAGATGAGCTATGAGGACCAAAAAAAACTACACATCTGACCTTGGAATCCTAGCCTCAAGGATGAGGGAAAACCAATTTTGTTTTCAGACTACCAAGTTTTGGTATGGCAGCCTTAGTCAATCCAGTACAGTAAACAGCATTTTGGAATGGAAATAATAGCCGGCACAGTAACTTGATAATCACAGTGCCTAAATGGGTTTTCATATAGATTAAGGAATTTGGGACTGGAGAGATGGCTCAGCAGTTAAGAGCACTGGCTGCTCTTTGGGACAATCAGGATTCAATTCCCAGCACCCACATGGCAGCTCGATTCCAGATATGCATGTAGGCAAACCACCAGTGCACATAAAAATAAAACATGAGTAAAAAGAAATTTGCCATGTTAAGATAATTAAAGTCATTTGAGGTCAGGGGTGTTTGGACGTCATTTTTTTCTAGGAAGATTAATAACTAGCTGAGATTAGCAAGGAGTCAAATGCCTGTGAATATTGAATCCCCAGTAAAGTTCCCACCTCAGTTCGCTGGGCTCAGGGAGAGGAGACAATGGGTCAGAAACTGAACACCACCTCAGTGAACTTTTCAACCCCCAAAGTCACAGGACATGGTCACAGGAAGAGCCTTGGAGTGACCCGATAAGAACTTGACCTCTGTGTGTGCTTGCTCTTCCTCCCAAAACCCGAAATCTGGAGCCCCAGTAAACCTAAGAAGAGCATCAGCCCTGGGCTACAGAGCAAAGCCCAGGAGTCTCTGCCCCTCCCCACCCGTGTGTGTGTGTGTGTGTGTGTGTGTGTGTGTGTGTGTGTGTGTGTGTGTGTGTGGTATTAAATACTCAAAGCTGTCTAGATTATCAACAACAAGGAATTGGCATTAGGGATATTAAATAGGATCCTAAGACAGAGAAGGGAGATGGGTTAAAAAACAAAACAAAACAAAACAAACAAACACTAAAGTGTAAATCCATTATGGGTCAATCATGCTAAAACTGGTTCATACACTTCAACAAACACAGTACAATAGGGAAATCTGAGGTATCTGTGTGCTAGGTCATAACTTTTCTGTAAATCTGAAAGTGACCTAAAAATACCGCTTCTTTCTTTCTCTCTCTCTCTCTCTCTCTTTCTCTTCCTTTCTTTCTTTCTTTTCTCTCTCTCTCTCTCACTTTCTTTCTCTCTCTCTCTCTCTCTCTTTCTTTCTTTCTTTCTTTCTTTCAAAACAGTGTCTCCTTATGTAGGTCTGGCAGAACTCAATATGTAGACCAGGCTAGCCTCAAACTCAAAGAGATCCAGATGCCTCTGCTTCCTGAGTACTGGGATTAAAGATGTGCCCAGAGAATTTTGCATTTGTAACACTGCTGAAATGAACTAGAATTTTCACAAATGCTACAGAAGCCAAACAGCATCTACTTAATATTTAAACACCCAGGCATCCCAGAGGTTACCGCTTTGCAGACTCTGTTTTAGTGTCTGAGTTTCCACGCAGTCTGTGAAGCATGCCCACTTATTCTATATTTGGTATGGCTATTGTATCATTTCCTGATAGATTCACAACCACATAACTTGACATTCACAACATTCTTGTTGCATTCCAGTTAATGACCAGATAAGCTTGAAAATAGCTCTGTGTCTTCTCTGTGCTTATAACAGCCCGGTACTCATGAGGCAGGACAGAGTCCTCATTCAGGAAAGGGGCTGTGTGGCCACTGTCAACATAACCTCTCATGCCTGGGACAACTTTTTTTTTTTTTTTTTTAAACTATGATTTTATAAACTGGTCCACCTTCTCTGCCACTGGCCTCTTGCTATCTCACATGGTGAATACTTGCTAAACTAAATCTGATTTGGAATCTGGAATGGAGGCTTACTATTGCTAAAATACTACTTACTTTTTTTTTTTAAGTTCCAGGTGTACATAACACAAAATCATTAACTATTTTGCTCTATCAGTAAAACCCATCACCCAAAATCATACCAGCTCGTATAAGAAACAGCCTGGTCTCCATCCATGAGTGAATAATAACCAGCCTGGTCTCCATCCATGAGTGAATAATAACCAGCCTGGTCTCCATCCGTGAGTGAACCCTTCTCTTTCTCTAACTCACCCTAAAGCAATAAGACTGGTATAAGGCAGAGCTCACATTTTGAATGGCAGCTTTTGTTTATAACTTTGTCTGAGGTGATATTGCATTAGCTGGCACTGCTTTAGCGGTAGTACAGAATGATAGATGGATCCCATCACTAAAGGCTTAGCAACCAATACTGAGCAATAATACTTGTCTTTTCTTAACAAAATGAAAACTTGCATATGCCTTTAAATTTTAGAAAGCACTACATACAGAAGAATGTATAAATAAACAACTTTTAAAAAAAACCTCCCTAAAACAATATTTTAAAATCTTAATTCAAGTTTTCATATTTAAAACGAGATCTTTATTTTAAAGACACGGAGAGTTCTGAGAAGGCTTGCATCGTCATACCAACAAGCAGACACCATCTGCAATTTTCATCGTCCGTATTCATCCTGAGGCTCAGGAAATGTATGGTGAAAACTACATCCTTAAGAAAAATAATGAGTCTGGGGTGTAGCCCAGTGGTACAGTGCTTGCCTAGTACGGACTAAGCTCTGGTTTCTGCCCCTAGTGTGGCAAAACATCAAAGCCTTTTAGTCAATATCATCCAACAATGTGAACATTTCTCATGTTTCAAGTCCAAACACCTCTGGACTTGAAGCATCGCCCTGTGTAACAACTAGGAGCTTGTTTTACGCTACCAACACCTATACTCGACCTTCTCTTGTTATCTTTTTCCCCCCAAAAAAATAAATCCTTGGGGTAAATAATTATCTCCAAGCTCCTTAAGGCATATGCCTTCCTAAAAAAAAAAAAATCGCTCTGCTCCACCAAACACACACACTGTTGGTGAGACCCTGAACACACACTGTGGGTGAGACCCTGAACACACACACTGTTGGTGAGACCCTTTTCCATGCAACCTGCACACCTAGATGTTCTAGGTTCAACACTCTGTAGTTGTAGTGAAGTGAGTAGTCCAGAACCATCTACAACTTCCAAGAAATAGACAATGTAACAACTGAAAATCCAGCTTCTTCCAGTCCCGCAACTGAGTTAATTCTCTCTCTCTCTCTCTCTCTCTCTCTCTCTCTCTCTCTCTCTCTCTCTTCTGGTTCCACACAAATACAAGCACTTAACAACTTAACAACTAGTTTGTCTCTCCAAATTAAGGTTCCTTCAGCCCTCAAGAATCACCTCTACGCTTTGTCTGTAGCAAGTCAAATGGTGTAAGTGGGCATCGTGGCTTAAAAATGATGAACAGATTAACATTTCAGGGGCACATCGAGGTTTCTTGACTCTGCTTACATTTCTAGTCAGACTGTTGGCCTTCAAAGAGCTATGACCAAAGAAACCATCTTTGTTCTGGTAGAAAAGGGAAAGAATCATAAAGGTAACCCATTTCTCTACCTAACTTTCAGCATTTGTCTCTTTGATTTAAACTTCTGGTTGAAGGAAGCCTTCAGTGTTGTATGGGACAGAGATGGCAAAGACTAAGGAGTTGGGCGATTTGTGGCACCCTCAAGGGGTGAGGCAAACACTGGAGGTAGTCCCCGCAGGTGGGGAGAACTTGGGCCTGGAGCAATCACCCAGCCTCTCATTTCACAGAGGGGAGAACAGAGGCAAGACAGAGACAGGTTTAGACGCTACACATTCAAGGAGAAGCTTGGAAATCATGGATTCGAAGTTCAGAGTGGCCAAAGAATGTTCTCTACTGTTACCTAATTCAAATCATTTTTTTGCACTCTCTTTTTAAGGGATTTTCCCTATGAATGGCACTGTTTTTTGTTAGTTTGTTTGTTTTTTCTCCCTGAAGGTATTATTCTGGTTCACATCTTACAAACACAAGCAAGCCTTATCCTTAATCATCACAACTCCATCATTTACTTAAAATGATTCTGATGTGTGACGATTTAATGCAATGGGAGCTCACACCACATCGATTAAAACAAAACAAAACAAACTCCCTCTGCCCCCTTCCTCCCCTTTCAGGGGCTGTTTAGACATCTGCTTTAGGCACCTGCTGTTTCCAGCACGGAAGGGGGTCTCCAAGAGTCAAGTGAGCTTCTCTCAACCAGGTCTCTGCTCACTGGAGAAGCTGGTCCAACAATCCCCCCCCCCCTCCTCTAATGGAAGCCCCAGTATGAAAAGACAAGGCTCAGCTTAAAGTGGCCTGGCCATCCCATTACACCGGCCACTCTCTCTTTACCTGTCTGTAAGACCAGAGTTCTCTCTTCTCCATCCAGAGAAACAATCCTGAAGTTATAGATGGTCCCTGCTTGTAAATCCTTGGGGCTGCATCCATAGGTGACGTTGTTTATCCGAACGGGGTGGCACCACAGGGGCCCCGAGGTCTCACTGCTGTAGATGAGGCTGAAGTTACAGGGTGACCCCAAAGTCCTCCACTGGATAGAAGCTGACACACTGGAGATATTGGACTCCAACAGTGTGAAGTTACATCTCACTTGCTCTGCTAGTGCGGCCTGCGAAAGAATGGGAGAGCACAGGTTAAGTCCACAGTCTGCACTGCCTAGAGACAGTCATCTGTCTCCGGGTCACCTGTCCTCACCCCTGGAGCCCAGCCTCAGTTGTCCTCTCATCCTCCAACCCCGGAGAGGGCTCACGGGGGAGGGGGGGGGGAGTGGATGATGGCAAGCAACTTTCCTCCTAGTTGCTTCACCTCCCCCAGGAGCAGCTGGAGATGGAGCCTGCCTTCCTGTCGGCAGGGTGAGCTGTCAGTTTGGTGGATGGAAGGATTTCGTCAAAGGATGATTCTTCCACCTAGGAGCTGTTCCTTTGCACCTGGCAGCTCAGCCCCAGAGGCTGGGAAGAGGATGGGCTTGGTTCTTAGCCCAGAGGGCTTCAGCATCATCAACCCTTGCTTGGCCCGCTCACCTGCAGGAGTCTCAGCGCGATCCACAAGGCCAGTGCGGCTCCATGGTTCCGCATCTCGCTGGGCAGACAGCCCGGCCCCCTCGGGTACCACTTGTTGCGCGCTCAGCGCGCCCTGTGGGCGCAGCGCGCTTCCCTGGGAGCTGGCGATGCGCTAGCGCCGCGGCAGCCACTGCTTCTGCTGCCGCCCAGGGCGGGCTGCGGACGCGACAGGCGGCGGGGACCCGCGGCGCGCGGCCCTTCCCACGCTGCCATTCTGACCCGCGCTGCCTCGCCCCCAAGCCCCGTCCGGGACTTCCGCAATCAAAAGGCAATTTCCTTGTCTCCCGGCAAAGGAACAATGCTCCGGAGAGGGAGGGAGCCCCGAAGAGCCAACGCCTGAGGCTGCCAAGGGGGCCTGAGGCCAGCCAAGCTGCCCCCCCACACCCCCGCCTCCGCTGCCGCCTCCCCAGCCAAGGGTCCCTTCCGGGGCTTCAGGGCTCTGCCTTCTCCTCCTCCTCCTGGACTTTCACTTTTTCCTTCTCAGTGGCCCTCAGCTCTGTTGTCATAGCCTTCAACAGTGCTTGAGCCCTCTCACTTTTCAGCCTCCCCCCTCCCCTCTCCACACCCAGCCTTCCCCTCCCTATCTTCCTTCCTATCTTTCTCATCTGGTTTCTCCAGGGCCTCCTTTCCCAGGCTTAAACTTGACCTGAGCACATTTCCCTGGGTCGCCCACACTCTTTCCTGAAGCCTTTTATTAGAGGGCTTTAGCCCTTCTCACCTCAAAACACCCATTTGTCACTGTCCACATCCTTCTGACACCAGCCAGAAGAAGACCCTCAAGAGCCCGCCCATTATCAACACAACCTTCACCCCCCCCCCCACAGTTCCCCAATCCACTTGCATAGGTCTTTGGGGTCCCTAAACCTTAAGAAAATACTGTAACTGACAACAAAATAGCTACCACCAAGTACTCAGGCCCCAGCAAGCAATTTCAGCACTGATCACGCAGGTAGTCCAGGGGTCCATCATCCCCAACAGACAGAAGGAACCAAGACCAACTTCAGTTCAATGGAAAACACCCCCACAACTCAGTTTCCCACACCTCTCGAAGAAGCTCGTGCAGTGTTTCCCACACCAACTGTGAGCACCGTGAGCAAGTGTCCTATAACCCGAAGACATGCATGTCTCAAAGTGATTCTGAGAAAAAACAAAACTCCATCCAAAAGATCAAAGTATTGACTGGCACTTAGAGGCTTTGCGACCACGTTTATAGTTTCACGACTTTGAGATTCTTAACAAAAGATAGGACCCCACTGAAATGCCTAAGGTAAGGCCAAATTCTGTTCTGATTCCATCGTGTGTTTGCTTAAGGTAGTTCTTAGCCCGCTACATGACCTCCCTGCAACTATCAGGTCTGCCTTGGCAACACATTTGAGATTTCCACGGCTTGACTATATTTCCAGATGTATTAGCCAAGATAATTGGCAAGTGTCTTTTTAAAATGACTACTATGCTCTGGCAGGAATGAAGATTTTAAGGTTTTCTGACCATTACCTAACTTTGTGTGTCTTTGTGGATTTTGCCTTTTAAAAAATGCTATATCCTAGAGCCAGGACACCATGAGTTTTCCAGAGTGCTGAGCCTGCTCTTGGTCTGGCTATTAATAAAAGACTCAAAAGTCTTAATTAGCTTAATCAGCATGGTTGTCAATAACTGTCTCACATGGATCATCACACCACATTTCAAATCACTGGGGGGGGGCGGATAAGACACCAACTCATAATATATATATATATATATATATATATATATATCACAAAACGGAGACACATTCTTGGCTACGTATGTCTATTATAGTCACTTTGCAGGAAAGTAGAAAACTTGAAGAAAGTGAAAATTACCTCAGTTCTTTTAGAAAATATGCTTGTTAATGTTTCTTAATGGAAAACCTTAAGAGTCTTCAGGGCTGAAATAGATGCCAACAGGTCTGAAATCTCCCTTGCAAGTTAGGGCTCACTCACTAAGCAGCAAGCCCTCACTCACAAATAGCTAGCGCCTGTGTGCTTTGGGAGAATGCAGTGTGTCCTGTTTCTTTGCCCAGGGTTCTCGTCTCCCTACGTATATTTCCATTTTACCCAGCACTCTCCACGGCCTGGCACACCTTTCTATCATGGCCCATAGTCTTCTTCTCCCGTCCATTAGCTGGGCTCTTCATTACAAGCACCAGCTGCCTTGAGCAACGTTTCTTTTCAGTTCATTCCTCCTTACCCTCTTCTTACCTTCTGTATTCAGAGAACAAGACTACCTCAGTTGAAGGATGTTGTTCTAAAGGCTTCCCAGAGAGAGCGCCTATACAATAAAAGACGTGAAAGCAACTTGGCAAACCTCATCTACCAGTGGTAGTTTGTAACAAGGGCAGCATCCAAACCCATTCATCTTATTTTAATTTTGGTTCTCTTTTAAGTTCATTCATTGCATAGGCTGAGTTTACTAATTCCTGATGTTTATGCCATTCTTTGTCATCTTCTCTGGGATAGTCACTGTCCTCTGGAAATCTTCAATGAATCCAATCTTTCCCAAGCTCTCTCTCTCCCTCCCTCTCTCTCTCTCTCTCTCTCTCTCTCTCTCTCTCTCACACACACACACACACACACACACACACACTTGAGGACACACATACACACTAACTAGCATGCTGTGTCTTTGTGACCAAGCTTTTTAACATATCTAATGATCCTTCCTTATGACTTAGACGGATATACCTGAAGACATTTGAAAAGAAGCAAACAGGGACTGTGAGAAAATACCTTTCCAATATTACTGCTAGGCATTTCCCAAAATAACAGGAACCCAACCAAGAGTGCTCCCAGGACCAACAGTTGGGAAAGTAACAATTCATGTTTTTAAATCCATTTTTAAAATTTTTGAGCTATCAAAGATGAACATGTATATTTAGAATAATTGTTTTAAAATCATTTTTAATATCCTCAACATAGTTTAAGAACCATATCAGTACATGATGGGAAGGACCAGTAGTTATAAACATTTCTTTTGCAAAGGTATATTACTTCAGACTTTAATTTATCATTGGTTTATCATTATCATCTACATAGCTTCCAATACTTTGTGGGTTCAAAATAGCCCATAAACATTAATATGTAATGAGAGACAACGGGCCTGACTTAAACTTGGACTTTTGCTGACTATTTTTCCTTTTGAAATAACAAATACAGGGGCTGCAGACGTAGCTAATCAGTAGGAGCACTTGTTGAGGACCTGGGTTCAGGTCTTGGAAACCACATGGTAATTCACAACTATCCTTAACTGTAGTTTTAGGGGACCCTATGCTCTCCTGACCTCATGGGCACCAGATGGGCATGCATATGGTACACATGACATGACAAGACAAAACACACACATATAAAATCAACAAAAGTTTTTAAAAAATGGAATCACAGCTACAGCATTAATATGCATATCTGCAAATGTGGCTTCAAGTTCTAGGAGCACAGTACACACCCCTGCCAGGGATCATTTTTTAGGAGGGGGCTTATGAAACTCTGTACACAGTATAAATACATTGACTCGTTTCTTATTTGCTTTCATTGTTTGGAATTCCTCAACTGCTTTTGAGCCCATTTGTCCTATCACGTGACCCTGAATTTGCTTTTAGAAGTCATTGCATTCCAGGAATGGGGATCAGGCATCCTGCTCCATCACAGTGGCTAACCTTTTCTCGTTGTCATCAGGAAACCTTTCCCAGACTCCACAGGAAGGGTGTGGCTGCTTCTGACTAGACAGTTGTCTTCTAAAAATGGTGATAAAAATTCACAGTAACAATCGTGTTTGAGTTCACACAGTCATTAGTTACAAGCTTGCGGCTAAGGCATGGATCTTGTTACATTATGAACACAGATGCTGATTTCACCAGTCACCAGGGGCGACAACCACTGTTTGGGAATGGTGACTCAATTTCTTTGTATATTTTTCATTGTTGTATTTACTTATTGCAAAGACTGACTTAAAGATGCAAGCAACTCTATAAGAGGTATCCGGGGTAAGGAGTACAAGGTCCTAAGCAAGGGACTGTCCATCCCCCTGGGGTCAGGAGTATGTCACCCTTGGGGACACAGGGTTGAGTTCCCTCTTTCCTTCCTGGAAGCCCTAACCTTGGGCACTTGCTTTTTATAGATATTCCATGAAGTAGGGCTGATTGAGTCATTGGCCACTGGTAATGAACTCAACCTTCAGCCCTTTCCTCCTCCATGAGATGCCTTCCAAGTCTCCTCCCCGCTATTGTTTATCAGTGGTGCCTCTAAAAAACTGCATTCACACGCGCTCAGGTATGGATGAAAAACACCATTTTGCCTTTATCTCTTGGAGCTGTTTCAGAAACTTAAGGCAAATATTCTAACAAAATATATTTTGTATTATTGCCGTGACATAAGAAATTACAGGGGTTATAGGAGCCGTGGACCATGACTTGTAGATTAAAAGAGCCAATGTTCCCCTGGACTCTAAGTGTCAGTAAACTCATCTGCAGCCTACTGTTCACTGCTCTACCACCCATTTTTGCCACTGGTTGGTAATGGCTGGGGTACAGTTAGGGTGTATGTTTTGTGGCCCCCGAAATCTCAGTTGCCTCATAACAAAGTTAGCTGTGTAGCTCCACTTACATGTAATTTGGTTTGAGCACGGCACGAGGTCCCCACATCTTTCCCTATCCCAGGGTGAGGCCATTCCCCAGGGAAATTCGGACCCAGCAAGCGATACCCACTGCTCGTTTGCTTCAGTTCCCTCCAGAGCATTTGCTTTCCCTCCTCTGCACACTCGTTTACCATCCACAAAACAAGGGTGGAGTGAGTCTGCCCACGGCACACGAGCACACTACCATTGTACTGCCTCCCATGAGCCCTGACTTTTCCCAAGCACCCCACCACCGGGGTTCACACCCACATAGGGATGTGCCTGCCGATGGTGCATATGACATCATTTGATGTCTCAGTAGGAAGGAGGTGAGCGACTGTAGGCCAGGGATTGACCAGGGTCTGAGACAGAGGGCTCTGTGGTAGAGAGGAAGTGGACTGGAAAAATTAATGCAAACAAGCCTCCCACGAGTGAGTGAAATGCCACAGACCCCCACCCAGGACCTTGGTTACCTGGATTTGCTTTCCTGTCTATCTCCTGCTTGCTTCCTTTCTTCGGGAGCATGCTATCTTTTAGGAGGTGCTCAGCGTCAGGCTCTGGTTCATGTTCTGAAGACCTCCTCCTCCGTATCGGACATCATAAGGAAGGACCATCTTTCTATACTTCCTCCTCACAACCCATTTGTGTGGCAATAATCTAATTATTTATGTGTTTGAGCACTGCCTGCATCTTTGGCCCTTTGAGAAATTCCTTTAGGGTAGAGTTTTGCTTCCTCTTCCTGCACAGGGTTCAGAGTACAACAGAATTTCACTGGATGTTTTCTGAGAGAGTGGCTGGATCTTTGAGGCTGCTTAGCAAATGTTGTTATGTGAATACATTCTCTAACAACTCACAAGCTCTTGCAGGTATGGTCTTGATGCATGCTTCAAAGGCTGTCCTGAGTGGGAAAAGGAGGAGAGAGACACAGAGAGACAGAGACAGAGAGAGAATGAAGGGAAGAGAGAAAACGGGAGGGATAAAGAGTGAAATAGGAAGACACTGAGTTTTGAAGGGAAGAGATAAGAGAAAAAAAACAAAAGAAAGGGAAAGAAGAGGAAGAAGGATATGATGAGGAGAAGGGAAAGGAAAGGGAATAGGAGAGATGGAGGAAGAGGGAGAGGAAGAAGATGAGGAGACATGTTCTTATAGGACAGTATCGCATCAGCAATTAGATGAGAACTTCCTAGAAATTCATATTACAGGGCCCTAAGGAATCAGTATCAGGGGGTGGAGGAAACAAGGAAACAATTTGTGTTTTAACAAATCCTTAGTACTAGTTGGTGAGGAAGAACTATTCAACCTCCAATGGCAGTTCAAAATGCTCCCTTATAGACCTCCAACCAAAGTTTCATTATTAGGCAAGTTATTTTTAACTGGTCCTTCTTGATTCCTTTCAAATCCCACTGTTTTTTCTGATTTCAAGATGTGACATAGATTGTTTAGACAGTCTTGAACAAGTTTAGAATTCACAAAATTAGTCACCTTTATAAATAAATATCATGCATGTCTTGATATTTATAGTGCTTCATGAAAAATTCAGTGTGAATGATACAGGAAAAAGATTTGGAGACACAGCTTAATGTAACATCAAATGTTAGACACAAGACCAGCCTGATGCCATTCCTTCTAGGAAGAATTGTTTTTCCTAGTACTGGGTATTAAACCCAGGAGTTTGCCCATGCTGTGCTTCAGATTTTTATTCTGACCCTGTATTTACTTTTCTTCAATTTTTTTTTTAAATCAAAGTCTTGCTAAGTTTTCCTTGCTAGCCTCAAACTTGCTCTGTAGCACAGGAAGGCTTTGAATTTATACCCTTTTATTCTGGCTTCTGAGTGGCTTCTGCTCACCAAGTTTGTAAAAGTGTGTGTGTTTGTGTTTGTGTGTGCATGTGTGTTTACATTTATTCTTTAAGAATTTCATACATGTACACAATATATTTTGATCATGCTGCTTTCTATCTCCCCCTAGATCCTGTCTAACACATCCCCTCCTAACTTCATGCCCTCTGTCTTTAAAACAAAAAAATAGACTCCAATTAGTGCTGCCCATATGTGCACGGTTGTGGAGGTATCTATAGGAGGGGTGTGTACAACATATCAGTGTGGCCACCCCCCCCAGAGAAAAATGACTCTCTCTTCCACCAACAGCCATCAGTTGCCAACTACTCCTCAACTAGATGTGGGCCTTGTGAGCCCCTTCCTGACTCATGCTGGGATTTTTAAAAATGTTTAATTATTTACATTCCAACCATTATTTCCCCTACCTTCTCTCCTCCTAGTCTCCCTTCCCAGACTCAATTGTCCACTGTCTGCCTTTGAGAAAAAAAAAAAAAAAAAAAAAAAAAAGAGCAGGCTCCCAGGGATATAAACTGAACATGGCATAAAAAAAAAATTACAATAAGACTAGGCACAAATCCTCATCAAGGCTGGATGATGTGCCCCATTAGGAGGCCAAAGAGTCAGAGGCACCCCTAACTCCTGCTGTTAGGGGTCCCACATGAACACCAACCATGCAACCATTAATGTTTATCATGCTGGGATTTTGATTTCTTTCATCTTGTACTGGTTTTGTGCAAGTAACCTCAATTACTTAAAAGCATTTTTTTGTTATTCAAACAAATCTCATGCAGTGTCTTTATTTATTTAGAGACAGGGTATCGTGTAAACTAGGCTGGCCTTGATCTGTCTATGCAGCTGAGGATGGCTTTGAACTCTTTATCCTCCTGCCTTTATCTTCCGAATGCTAGTGTTAGAGGCATGCACAAGTTAACGTGGCACTTAAAATGTGAGCCAGGGCCCTGCTCAGGCTAAGCAAATGCTCTACCTCTGAACTACAATAATATTTTCAACTGAAACCAATCACAATGTAGCAAGTCCTTTTCTGTTTTTCCTTGTATTCTTCAGTAGAATACTGGGGTAGAAACAACACAATTTTAGCCTGCAGCAAGTGTAAACACTAAAGCAACAGAAAGCACTACTTTGATGAGCAGTTATTTTTAAAAACGTCACAGCCATCCTCTTCTGCATTTAGAGATATATAGTTCGGAGTACTTAAAGAAATCTTTCTAGATAGACTTCCTAGATCACAAGTCTCCAGGAAATAACAAAAAAATATTTGGAGGGCAGTTTTAGGGATTGAAAGAAAAGGCCAGAAATGTTAAGACCTGTAATTGTTAACGGCAAAATAATATTCTCCAAGGGACCCTGAAATAAACCAGGGGGATCGAGGCCTCGGCGATAGTATAAAGAATAACAGAGTCCACGGATGAGAATATCTTTCTGAGAGCATCCACATGGCAATGCATTCCCACTGCATTGTATCTCCTGCCCAAACAGAGCTGGTCAGTAGCTCAGCACCGGAGGCCTTTAACAGCTACCCAGACTGGGGGCCATGACATGGTTGGTTTTCTAAACCCTGGACGGGAGGAGGGAGAGGGAATTGTTATCAGTAGGCTACACCACCACTCTTCAACACATCTGTACCGTTTCTTGGTGCCTTGGTTAAGGTTTCTATTAACTGCTACGAAATACCCTGACTGAAAGGCAAGTTGGGGAGGAAAGGGTTTATTTGGCTCACACTTCTACATTGCTGTTCATCAGTGATGGAAGTCAGGGCAGGAACTCAAAATCGGCAGGAACCCAGAGGCAGGAGCTCATGCAGAGGCTATGGAGGGGCTGCTCACTGGCTTGCTTCCCCTGGTTTGCTCAGCCTGCTTTCTTATAGAACCCAGGACCAGCAGCTCATAGATGGCACCGCCCACCGTGGGCTGGGCCATCTCCGCATCAATCACCAATTAAGAAAATACCTTACAGCTGGATCTCATGGAGGCATTTACTCAACTGGGGCTCCTTCCTCTCAGACGACTCTACTGTGTGTCAAGTTGACACACAAAACCAACTAGTACACTTGATATTTATTTCCACACTAATTTCTTTTTTTTTTCAGTCTGGGAGCAAATAAATGTTGTGTAACTTTCATCACAACATTGTAGCCGTAGGCAGTCATATCATTTACAAGTAGCAGTGACTCTAAGGGAATGGCTTCCTCAAGCTCCAGGCTTCTCCTGTATCTTCACCAACACCACAGCTACCCCCACCCAACCCAAGAGATGAATCTGCTCACAGGTAAGGCAAGCCAGGGTAGCTAGAGATGCTTTCCATGGGGCAGTCAGTGTGTGCATGACTTCTAGGCAGACTGGCTTCAGGAGCTAGAGCGTGAGTCTCACAAAGTCTATTCACCCAATCCTTGACAGTAGATAAATAGAACACGGCATCAGATAAGATTGGCTTTAAAAGAGAAAGTAAAATGGGGATGGATTGGTGGCTCATCAATTAGAGTGCCTGTTGCTCTCACAGAAGGGCTTGATGGTTCTGGTCCTGTCACAACCATTGGTAACACCAGATCCTGGAGATACGATGCCCTCTTCTGGCCTCTGGGTACCAGGCATGAATGTGCACATATACACATGCAAGCAAAACACTCATGCATAAAAATAAACAAATGTAAAACAACTAAAGGAGAAAAGCTAAACAAAGAAGCAGAGCCTTTAGCTTCTTCAGAGCCTTAAGATCGGAAACCAAGGACATATTTTTAATATCCTGTGGGTCACATTTTTTCTCTATGAGTTCTTTTAGATGTCACAAAGGAGAGGCTTAGTTTTATTAATTTTTTTCATTTTATTTTACATACCAACCACAGTTTCCTCTCCCTCCATTCCTCATTTCCTCTGCCCCTCCCATCTACTCCCAACCTCATCCACTCCTCCTAAAAGAGAGGCTTTTGGCATTTTTACAAGGTCTTAACATCCCAGGTGAGTTTTGGCATTGAAAAAAAAAAAAAAAAAAAAAAAGCAATACTGGAAAAAAATCAGATCTTTTCTTTGTTAAAAAAAAAAATCTTGATTTTTTTTGACTCAAAAAAAAAAAAATCTAAAGATAGAACCACAATGGTACTACATTCTGCCCTTTTCTTGGTTATCTCTAGTTCAACAAAGCTTCCTGACCCCACCCTTCTCTACTGGGTGAGGCAGACTCAGGGAATCTCTGAGACCCCTGAGTGCTGGGCTGACAGTGATCAAAGCAGAAGATCAAAGGGCCCTATCATGTTTTCCACACATGTAATGTTAAAGCTCTCGGCCAGATTATAGAGCCCTTGAAGGAAGAAGCCCCATTCTTCATCGTTTCCCCCACACCCCCAGGTCATATATTGACGGAATAAACCTTAACACTCGTCCACTGAACATGGGCTGGGCTAACAAGTTTGCATAAATCTTCCACAAAATAACGTCCTCCATCATCCCAGTGCAGAATTAAAACTCTGAGCACCACAGACTCCGGTACCTAGCACCCCCCAAGCCTTAGAAGAATTCGGCATCCGTGAAGCTGTTGTTCTGGAGGGGTAGACCCCCCCAACTCAGTGTTGAGAGCGTGTGCTTCTCAGCAATCAAGAGACATTTCTGAAATCGCTACTTGTGCCAAGATCAGAACCCCCAGTAAAGTATGCGCTTGCCGAATTCTGCCCATCCCTCTGCTTTCTTCCTCCCCTTATCCCCGCCCCCCATCTCACAGGGAGAAGAGCACACAGGAAGCCCACGGGCATACAGCCCAGACAGCAGGCACCTAGCAAGGATATGTGAGGACTTGCTCATTGGCCCAAACCTACGCGGGATTTCCAGCAACATGGGTACCCCTGGTTCCCACACAGACGTTTCTGCAGTAGGAAGTTCTCGTCTGGACTTAGTGATGCGATTGCATTTTGCTACCAGCTCCCTGCGAAGTACAGGAGGTATGGAAACGACCGGCTTTCTCCAGCGATGGCTCCTGGCTGGAATCCATAGTGTTTCTCCTTTCCACTGTGTTCTGCAGTCTGCAGTGACTGGGTTAGTGCGCGTGTGGAATGTGAGGGTGCAGAGATTTAAGGCACCTAGCTGCTCTTTCCAGGGTGTCTATCCCATCGTATCTGCATGCTTATCTCCAGGCTCAGCGCCAGTTCTCAGTTTTGGCTTACTGACTTCTTTCTTTTTCTGTTTTTGCAAATTCATCTCATCTCTTTCCTATTGTGGATGCTAATCTCTCCTCCTCTTCCACCCAGCGGCCCCAAGCCTCACTTGCTCTCACCCCAGTTCTCCAAGGAGATGCATCTTGCCATGTGTGAGCCACCTGGCCTAGCTGTGGTCCAGTAGCTTCTCGTGAATGCCACCCTGTGACAACCCATTGCAGAAAACTTCTTCATTTCTTTTTATCTTAAAAAATAATGGTTTTGAAATAATTGCACATCAGCAGGTCAATTACATCATTTGTGCACAGCTTCTGCGACCGTTCCCTGGACCTCCCAACTCGTCTGTCCGTCTGTCTCTGTCTATTCTTTTTCTCTCTGCAGAGATAATAAATATACCTGAACTATCTCGGAATAGGCAGCAGTCTTAATAAAGTCACTAAATTAAGGAACTTCCAAACTGATACAAGGCTTAAACTCATATTTGATATTTCAGTTTTGCCAACAATGCCGGTCATATCCCTTTGAGGAGTCCCTGTGTTTTTAGCAGAGGACCCTACATTGCATGGAATTGCCAAGCCTAAGTCTGGGACACACTTAATTTTGTGACATGAACTTTATGGCACTGAGTTCTTTTAATGGTTCCAGCTGTTTTTTGTTTGTTGGTTGATTGGTTGGGTTATCGAGACAGGGTTTCTCTGTATTGTTTTGGAGCCTGTCCTGGAACTCGCTCTGTAGACCAGGCTGGCCTCGAACCCACGGAGATCCATCTGCCTCTGCCTCCCAAGTGCTGGGATTAAAGGTGTGCGCCACCACTGCCCAGTTCCAGCTGTTTTTGTTTGTTTGTTTGTTTTTCTATAACAGCTTCCTTCCCTAGTATTTGTCTTGTCTTCTTGTGACTGTATTCAGGTTCTATGGCCTCATCAGCTCTTTTCTTGCCTTCAATGCTTTCCCCCCAACAAGCTAATTTCTCAGTTACCTACCAACTGATCACAGACCCAACTTCCTAGAAGCAGCTGGGAGCATTCCATGCTGTAAACTCTGAGTCTTTACTTCAGGCAGTGCCCATTTGGGATGGTTAGAGGTGGAATCCTGCAACTGTGGTTTTAAAAGCCCTGTGGGCTAGCTGGCGGTGCACACCTTTAATCCCAGCACTCAGGGCAGAGGCTGGTGGATCTCCGAGGGTTTGAGGCCAGTCTGGTCTACAGAGCGAGTTCCGGGTCAGCCAGGGCCAGAACTGAGGGGCATAGACTTCCCCTGACGTCTGGCACAGCGTGGCTTCTGTGTTGACCACAGTTTCCCTTTCTTTTCTCATTCTCTTGTCTCAATGCATCAGCCCTCGCCTCCACTACAGCTCATCTTCACAGAGACACCAGGGTGCCGGAGAAAGGCGACAAGGTCAGCCGGCCATCCCAACACCTACGGCCTGTTCCATGGCTGCATCTTACGTGTGTGAGTGTGTGTATGAGTGTGAGTGAGCGAGTGTGTGTGTGTGTTTGTGTGTGAGAGTGAGTGTGTGTGGTGTGAGTGTGTGTGAGTGTGCGAGTGTGTGTGAATGAGTGTGTGAGTGTGTATGTGTTTGTGTGTGTGAGAGTGTGTGGTGTGAGTGTGTGTTAGTGTGTGAATATGTGTGTGAGTGTGTGAGTGTGCGAATGAGTGTGTGAGTGTGTATGTGTTTGTGTGGTGTGAGTGTGTGTTAGTGTGTGAATGTGTGTGTATGTGAGTGTGAATGTGTGTATGTGAGTGTGTGTATGAGAGTGTTTGTGTGAGTGTGTGAATGTGTGTGTATGTGTGTGAGTGTGAGAGTGTGTGTGTGTGAATGTGTGAGTGTGTGAATGTTGTGTATGTGAGTGTGTGTGGTTGATATCGTGACAGATTATCAGCCCCTGTATGAACAAAGTGGAAGGCAATCCAATTATGTGTCGCTAAAAGAAAAAGGGAAATAAAAAGGAACCCTGAGATTTTAAGGCTGGAGGGGCTGGGTGAATTTTAAACGAGGTTGTGCAATTAGCAGAGGATTATGCATTTTAACTGAAGAAATGAGTGAAGCTGACCACAGGTAGGGCTTTGGAAACATGTGATAATAACATGATATTACTTCCTGCTTTTTCAGTGTCTCAACACAGGGTCTGGACAGACCACTCAGCTGTTCAGGACATGCTCTGGTCTTCCAGAGGACAGGGGTTTGGTTCCCATGTTGGGTGGCTCACAGCTGCCCATAACTCCAGCTCTAGGGGCATCATATGCCTCTGGTGTTCAAGGGCACCCACAGTCACACGCACCCACCTCCCTCTACACACACAACTAAAGGTAATAAAAATAAGTATTAAAAATAATTTGATCAATCTCATGGTCTGTGATACTTGGTTCTATTCATAACGGCAGTCTAAGTGCCATCATGTAGGGGATCTAAGGGCTGTTTGTATGGTTTCCTCTAGGCCAGGGGGTCTCAACCTGTGGGTCCAGACCCCTTTGGGAGTTGAATGGCCCTTTCACAGGGGTCACCTAAGACCAGCAGAAAACACAGATATTTACATTACAATTCGTAACAGTAGCAAAGTTACAGTTACGAAGTAGCAATGAAACTAATGTTATGGTTGGGGTCAGCACCACATAAGGAACTGTGTTAAAGGGTCGCAGCAGCGTTAGGAAGATTGAGAACGCTGACCTGGGCAGTGGGGATACTGTTCGTCTTCAGCCTGCCTAAACCACAGTGGCGACAGCACTAGCCTCTTCACTCATTTGGAGACCCCCATCGGGGGGCTGTGGTCTCTTTGAAGGCCAAATGGAAGGAAGTACAGAACTGTGAAAGCTCAGCCCAGAACCACAATAGCTATTCACAAACCGAGGAAATGCTGCTCCTCCCCAGGCCAGCAGAAGGGCGGGGTGGGGGAGGAAGCAGGCAGTGTGCCTCTAGGCAGGGGTTGTGGATAGTGGCTTCGGAACCAGCCAGGAATCTTGCTTTTATGCACAGTCAGCACTTTATCCCTTCTAGAGCATTTTTCAGAGAATATGCTAGCTCATTGGGGTTCCTCAAGCCTGGAGCCAGCGAGGGTAGAGATGATAACAACAGACTAAAAGAAGCCAATGTCACTAAACACTCTCTTATGTACGCTAGAACACCTGCCAATCTGGTTCCTTTAAAAAGATCTTTGTTCTCAAAGCCTCGGGAGGCAGATGAACGCCCCCTCCTGATCTCCATTCCAAAGAAGGAAGGATGACTTGAGTTGAAACTGCCAGGACCTAGGCTGGTTTGACACCGAAGCTCTAGTTCATCTCTACATCTGACTTGTTAATTCCCTTAAGGTCCTGAGTTAGAGGTTGGGGGAGGGGGGAAGAAAGTAGCCACAGAGCTTCTAGACCAAGTCAACCTCCCACAGTCAAATTCATCACATTGGCAGGGGAGGATGTGAGAAAAGGGGAGAGGTAAAGAAAAGAAACACACTGCCTCCTCCAAGAGTGACTCCAGGGTTATTATGGCTGCTTAATGAACAGTGGTAGCTGCAGCTCAAATGTGTCTTCCGTGGCCCTTGCCTTGATGAACAGGTGTCATGCACTAGAGAACACGGTGACTGAGTATGTGCGTTTGTGTGTGTGTACACTCTTGCTATGTTTTCTCCTTAATCGTTTTGCGTGAGTCTTTGGGTTTTAGCCTCTGTGTGTTTCAGGTAGACATCAGCAAAGTAGACATGGTGGTGATGGTAATGGTGATGCTGATAAGATATGGTGTCTTGTTTAATGGTTATGGGTTCACCATATATATATATATATATATATATATATATATATATATATATATGTTTGTATGTATATATATATATATCATATATTGTATATTGCAATATGATGTTGGCGGTGTTCTCATAAAGAAGCAAAGTCTATTGCCCGATCCCTTGGACCTGGGCTGGTTTATAGCCTGGTTTAACCTCCAGATGTGGCTGAAGGAGCTTTGGGTGACGCCAGAGCCTATCCTTCTAGAATCCTGCAGCCTTTACCTTTGGCCTTTTATGAAGCTGGGCTAACTTCCCATCGTGAAAGGGAAGCTGGTATTGTTCACTAGAGGATGAGGGGTCACGAGGTGAGCCTAGATGGCCGGCTTATAGCCAGCGATCATCGCTAGTCATGCAAATGCGCTGAGTGTTGATCTGAGTCCTGCTGACCTCCCAAGCTGAGTACAGCTGCAACAGTGACCCCTGGATAAACCAGCAGAAGAGCCACCTCCCTGACCAACCCCACTGCGGCCCATCCCAGTCACAAACCTTCATCTTCACTCAAAAGCAGCTACTCCAATGCAGTTCAGTTAAAACAGTTCAGCCCCAAAACTTCACAAACACCATGCATTGTGATAAAGACAACAACTAAGAGTCTTAAATACAATTTCCAACAATTGAGCTGAAATATTTTACTATCATATTCTTCTGATGCTCTTTATCAAAATTGCTCTCAAGGGACATGAATTTTGAATTATAAGTGACTTGTGTTACTTTTCGAAGACTCAAACTCCAGCCGCTTATAACGAACACGTGTAAAATAATGTTCCTTTAAGTTATTTGGCTAGAAGGGTGGCTAGATTAGCGTTCAAAATTCTGAAAGCTGCACGTGGAGAAACTGCCTTTGGAGAAAACATGGCCTTTTCACTCTCCCTTTCCAGGGCAGAGGCAATATTTTGCTTGAACTTTAAGAAAGCAGAGGTGAGATTACTGGTCACATTAGGTGCCACTGGTCACATTAGGTGCTACTGGTCACATTAGGTGTGACATCTAGGAGTGCATACAAACACCACAGTTGGTTTCATTCCAGAAACAAGACCCCAAACCAACCAGCCAGCCAGCCAGCCCAACAAACAAACCTGCCCAAAACCCCCAAAATAAAACAAACAAACAACAGCAAAAAGTCTTACCATTGTGTCTGCTATGATCTAAGACTACAGTGGTGAGCCTGTGAGCTCTATCATACAGGGTTAGATCGACCCAACCAGTGTGTGTCTGCATCAGCTCTGTTTCTGGTTGTTCTGAACATACTTTCTAACTCTTGAACCTATCTCCATGCTTCATAACGTCAGACCTAGGAAGAATGATAGACTATTCTTTTTTATGCTGAAGGACAACCTTCTAGTATTCAGGTAGATAGGTTTCTGCAGTAGTCTTTCTTGGATGTGTCTTATTTGATACACGATTGCTTTTCTGTAGTGTTAGAGATAATTAAGTTCAAACATGAGTGAAATGGTCTACTAAATTAGTAACAGGATGTGAGTTTTTGCTGAGGCATATGCAGTATTCATTTTCAAAAGCAAGTGGCAAATATCTCATTTACATTAGTGGGTGAAACAGCTAAGGAGCTGGCGTTAGGGAGTGCCCTGGTCGTGGGCTCCTGAAGTGATGGCTCTCTCTCACACCCCACATGTCTCCTTTTCCCACTTTCCAGAGCCAGCAGCCGAGACCACAATGAACCGAGAGGTGGGTAGAAGTCAAAGTAGGAGTGAGGGGCCTTAACTGGACCCCCTCTTTCTCTGTCTTAAGCCCCTACGGGGTGGAGGGATGGAGAGGCACAGTTGACCTTTAAAGGCAGATTTAGAGTTTGCGCTCTTGGGATAGATTTTTATATTAATGGGCCATGCTCGAAAGTGATGTAAAGAGTTTCCAAAAAAGCAACCGGGCCTTGCTAGCTCGTGTTTATGGGCAAGGGAAGAGCTAGGTCAGAGGGAAGATTTATGGTAATGGAAAAATGGGACCAAAAATAAAGCCCTAGGAGTAGTGCAGTACTGTCGCTCTATTTGTTTCCTGATCAGTCGTGATATATATGCCCAGTAGCTGGGTACCATCGGCAATGTCTCAGGTTCGATACAGTGCAAAGGCAATGAGAGGTCCGGTTGGGTGGATGCCATTGGGCTTTTGCATTCTTTGAATTATTTGGGTTGCCCATTGGGAAATAGCGACACTCTCAAGCAAAGTGTGGGCATTTTCTTTGTTTGTTTGTACTTTGGATTAACTCGGAGCTTTGCCTATCCATGTGCTCTAGTGCTTTGCCGTTCAGACATGCATGCCCATGTTCTCCAAACAGGCTCTTCTCATCTGTTCTAATCACACCATCATCGCTTACATTATGGTTCAAACCCCCAAGAGGGAAGCAAAGCCAAAGCAATGGACGCTCAAGACAGAGAGGGTGTGTGGGGAGCACCGTGAGCTGCCCGGCAGTTCTGGTCACTCACTGGATCTGTCTGCCACCATGGGGACGGCCAGGAGCACCAGCAGGTGACACCCAGGGGATGGGGGATAAAGGCGCCAAGACTTCTGTTTGACTTAATCAACCCAATCAGCTATAGTGATTCTGGATCTGCCATCGCTCTGCGGTTCTTGTCCCTTGGAGCACAAAAGGCTTGTAACTGGTTTCAACGTCTACTTACTTGTTTTGGACTATGCTTAAGACCACGCCCCTGACTGTGGTTCACAAGATGCCAATTTACAAGAGTACCGCATGGCATGGCATGGTACAGCATGGCAAGCCTGATTATCTCCATCTCTCTCGTCAAGATGCAGATTTCAGAGGATTCCTCATCATGCCAAACCTGTTTATGCACAATTTGCAGCGGAGACACAAAGTGACTGATTTCTTAGCGCACAGAGGCACTTTGAACGGGGAAGGGCTTCCTGCAAGCATTCACGACGGCACCGCACCCTCTCCCTTTACCTCCATAGTGGTGCTGGAGAAAGGTGGAGTAGTCGGTGGACTCCAGGATGTGTCGGTAGTTCCAGGGGTGTGCAGGCTCAGGAGATCTCTCTTGCTGCTGGTTTGACTGTACGAGCCTGTAGTGTTCCCGGGGAAAGTCTCCGTGCTGTTGCTAGTCTGTTCTAGGCCGTATGGAACGGTGTTAAAAGTAGTGGGGATCTGCGGAGCAGCTGAGTTTCTAGCAATCCGCACCGAGACTTCTGTCCCCAGGCCAGCTGAGGGGAAGAAAGGACAGTGGCAAAAATCATTCTCACATTCTATGAATTTTATGTGAATCCTTCACATAAAATGGTATTGCTTTGAGGTAGGTTATCACATGCTTCAGATTGGTCTTGAGCTTGCTATGTAGCCACAGGACCTCGAACTCCTGATCACCTTGCCTCTGTTTCCTAAGTGTTGATATTATGTGTGTGGACCACCATGCCTGCTGTATATACATATACAGAGCTCTGTGCAGGCGAGGACTTCACTAACTTAGCCATATTCCTAGTCCCATACGTAGTAAAAGAAGATCCCTTCAATAAGAAGCATGTGAATAAATTTAGTTGTGTTAAAAAAAAAAAAAAAAAAAAAAAGCCAAGATCCCCTCAGTGTGGGAAAAATGCCCATCTGCTCTGTCCAATTTACCCATCCTTAATCCATCTGCCAATTTTCCGTGGGGGAGGCGGAGTTACGAAAACAGAGTTCAATTGAGTCTATGAATATCTAGATGGATGAATTGGTCTTAGGAGTGGGCCATGGGTCTCCAAAGGTCTACCCAGACTTCTGACCATATGACATTCATATTACCACAGCCCCAGAGGGAGAGGCAGTCATAGCTTTGTTATTAGGCTTCCCAAAGGAGCTGCAGTAGTAAACAAAATGGTACTTTGAGAATCACTGATAGCTATCTGCCTAACTGTGTCGTGAGAGTGGCGACTCCTTGGTGTGTGTGGGGAGTTAGTGATATTTATTTCTTTAACTATAATGAAAACATTTATGGACAGATTCAGACACCAGTTAAATTGGAGTTCAGGTAGCAATATTTCGGTATAATTGAGTATGTAGTGCTAGTAAACAATTCAAGAATTGTATAACATACCATTTACTTAATATTTATCTTAATATACTTAAGATTTAGCTGAAATTCAAATGTAAGTGGGCATTCATGTTCATTGCCTGTAACTTTCTTTACATGTCTACCCAATCTACACTTTGATAGCTTTTTACTTTGGTAGGTCTCTGGGCCCTTCTTTCTGTATGTTTCATTTTTTTTTTCTTTCACATTATTCAACATTGTCACCGCCCATGTGCCAGGGTTACACATTTTGCACACAGATGAGAGGTTTATCTCAAGGTTCTTTTTTTGCTCATGACAAACTCGACCATGGTTCTACCTGAGACTTCTTCACAACTGTCTTAAGAAACACATTTAGTGACTCCGTCTTGAGTCCAGAGTCTAGAGGTCAGCTATTTCCTTCACAAGGCATCCATCAGTGTAAGGATGCAAAGTGAATGAAGGTCAGCATCTGTGTTGCTCTTGGCTTCGCCCAATGCCGATTCTCTAAGTGAAGGACCACCTAATATAGTTTTAGTTCCCAGGCCCCTTTGGAAAAGCAATGATGGGGATGGTGTTGTAGTTTGAGAAAAGTGGTGACAGGGTTCAAGCAGAGTGGGGTTTTTTTTCTTTTTTAACTATTATTAGGGAAAGGATCATAAAAAGGGGAAGGGAAGAGGGAGGCTGGGCTCTGGAATCAGGAGCAGCAGGAGAGAGGAGAGGAGAGGAAAGGAGGGTGAGAAAAACGGAGAGAGAGGAACAGAGAGGGAGAGAAAGAGAGAGATGGGAGGCGGGCAGGGCCCTTTAAAGGGAACGTAGTGAATGTGCACAGGCGGTGCTCTTAGTGACTGCAGCTGAGGGTGCATCCTGTCAGGACCCCAAGGACAGGCCAGTGCAGATGCCTGAGTGCTAACTCAGGACCCAAATCAAACCTAGTATGCAACTGCATTCTTTGTGTGACAGGCTGTGCTTCCTACACACACACACACACACACACACAGCTGGTGAGATTTTAATTGTAAGAACTGAAATAAAAACTAGTCAATCTCTAGGTAAATGATCAAGCGTTCTAGAGATTTGTTCTGCAAACAGCCCTGCAGATGTTATAGTCTCATACAGCATTTGTGTTGTGGGATATTAGTTGAAGATGCATTTGTTTACATTTGTTTATGCTGTGGAACATTTGCTTAATGATGCAAAGATGAGTTGCATTCTTTTATGTTGCTTTTGTTTTAACTCTGTAAAGCTGTGTTACTTTGCCTGTCTAAAGCACCTGATTGGTCTAATAAAGAGCTGAATGGCCAATAGCAAGGCAGGAGAAAGGATGGGTGGGGCTGGCTGGCAGAGAGGATACATAGGACGAGAAATTTAGGCTCAAGAAAAGAAGAATGAGAAGAAGAAAGAGCAAGAAAAGGGGGTGGAGAGGGGGACACCAGGGGTCAGCTACCCAACCACTCAGCCAGTCATGCAGCGAGAAGGAAAGAAAGACATAGAATAGAGAAAGGTAAAAGCTCAGAGGCGAAACATAGTTAAATAAAACATAGGAAAATTTAAGTTAGAAAATCCAGCTAAAAACAAGCCAAACTAAAGCTGGGCATTCATGAGTAAGCATAAGTCATGTTTTTATTTGGGAGCTGGTGGCAGGCCTCCAAAAGAGTAGGGAAAACAAAACAAAACAAAACAAAAAAAAAACCCAAACCAAACCAAGCCAAACAAACAACAAAACCCAACTACACTTTTGACTTTCATATGGCAAACAATCTCAACCTTCTGCTGCAGTTGTCTTTAATCATCCTCATGTATTTTTAAAATAACTCAGACCAAACATATGCATTTTCCATATGCATTTGAGGCCACCCCCATTTTTTTTTGCCAAAGAAATATTTATATCCAGTATCTCTTTAGTTCATGTCTGTATTTTTAACTTTTGCTATTTAAAAGCTAGAGAAATTTTAGCCTGAACATCGAATTTCCATGTTTTGTGAACTTTAAAGCAGTGGTTTTCAAAGATAATTGGTGTTAGAGCCACCTCTAAAGTTTGCTTGTTGTAGTAGCCTCTCTCTAGAAACTGCAGTTTGGCGGGTTTGGTGTGGGTCCCAGACTCTGCATTTCCAAGGTTCCCTGGTGACTCTCATCTGTAGCTTTAACCATATACACACTATGAGCCAAAATGCAGACCTGATATCACCCCCTTTCCCTCCCTCCATCCCTCCCTCCCCTCCCCATCTCCCTTCTCTGACAGGGTCTCATGTAGCTGAGGCTAGCCATGGACTCCATTCCCTTTTCAAGAATAAAGGCATTACTAACCAGCACTTGTGATCATTTCTTATGCAGATATTGGAAGTTTATAAAATAGATGGAAAGAATATATATATATACATATATATATATATATATATATATATATATATCTCAAAGTTAAGTTCATTTTTCTATTGTTGACCTCTGTTGGAATAGACATGGAATTATTCTAAAAATAGTAGATCTTTAGGTGTTTAGGTCCATATCTTCTAATTTTTTTTTTTTGAAAGCGTGCAGACATTTCACAATTCATGAAAGAGGAAGATGTTTTGACCGTGGCAAGGGAAATTTCTTACACAATGGAACAATATGTTAAAGCTATTTTTAGTGTTCTTATTGTACCATTGATACTACATTGTTTTTACATTATAGCGAAATTCTTCCTAGGACGCAATTCAAGAACAGTGGGGTATCCTTGTATGCAATCTAAAACATTTTTGCACTGAAGTTGTTATTAGCTTTAAGTTAGGTCAAGGTCACCTTTAAGATGATATATGTTCAACAGAGGAATCCAAAATGGCTGAAAGATACTTAAGAAAGTGCAAATGCAAAGGGAAATGCAAATCTAAACAACTCTGAGATACCATCTTACTTCTGTCAGAATGGCTAAAATCAAAAACACCAATTACAGTTCATGATGGAGAGGATGTAGAGAAAGGGGAACACTCCTCCACTGCTGGTGGGAGTGCAAACCTACACAGCCACTTTGGAAATCAGTATGGCGGTTCCTCAGGAAAATGGAAATCAGTCTACCACAAGATCCAGCAATTCCACTCTTAGGCATATACCCAAAAGATGCACATTTATACAACAAGGACATCTGTTCAACTATGTTCATAGCAGCATTATTTGTAATTGCCAGAACTTGGAAGCAACCTAAACGCCCCTCAACTGAAGTATGGATTGAGAAAATGTGGTACCTTTACCCAATGGAGTATTAGTCAGTGGGAAAACACAATAGAATACTGAAATCTGCAGGGAAATGGATGGAGCTAGAAGAAACCATCCTGAGTGAGATAACCCAATCACAAAAAGACAAACATGGTATGTACTCACTCATATATGGATTTTAGACAGAGCAAAATATTACCAGCCTATAATTCACACCGCCAGAGAAGCTAGGATACAAGGAGGACCCTAAGAGAGACATACAAGGTCCCGCACATAAGGGGAAAGGGACACGATCTCCTGAGCATATTGGGAGCATTGGGTGAGGAGAAAGGGAGTTAGGAGAAGAGGAGGGGAGAGGTAGGCATGAAGGAACAGGAAGACTGAGTCAGGGAAAGGATAGAGGAGAGTAAGAAAAGAGGGAGCCATTATGGGTTTTAAGAGAAATCTGACAGTAGGGAAATGTCCAGAAATCTACAAGGATGACCCCAACTAACAATCTAAGCAATAGTGGAGAGGCTACCTTAAATGTCCTTCCCCTATAATGTCATCCTAGAGCCCTCATCTAATTGCTGATGGAAGCAGAAGCAGTCACCCACAGCTAAACACTGAGCTGGACTCCTGGAATCCAGTTGTAGAGAGGGAGGAGAAACCCATAGAAGCTTCTGACCTGAACAAGGGGGAGCCATGGACTCCAGTCTGATAGCTGGGGAACCAGCATAGGACCAACCCAGACCCCCTGAATGTGGTGTTAGTTAGGAGGACTGGGCAGTCTATGGGGCCTCTGGTAGTGGATCAGTATTTATCCCTCGTATATGAATGGACTTTGGGAGCCCATTCCACATAGAGGGATGCTCCCTCAGCCTAGACACATGGGGAGGACCTGGGCCCTGCCCCAAATGATATGACAGACTTTGAGGAAGGCCTCACCCTCCCTGGGGAGCAGAAAAGGGATGGGATGGGGGTTGGTGGGGGGAACAGGGGAGGAAGGGAGGGTTCAGGAACCGGCATTGACATGTAAAACAAGCTTGTTTCAAATTTAAATAATTTTTTTTCTAAAAGATGATATATGTGGACTTCACCAGGCCAAGACCATCTTTTGAATATATTTCCAAAGGGCAACAAACTAATAATCAAACTCAGAAACAATCATTAAACAAGACACAAGATCTTTGTATGACAATAAGGACAATAAACAAAGTAGTTTCTCGTCATATCATTTTTGTGGTAAGAAACTTTAACTGCATTACTTTTTCTACTCTGTATTCTACTCTGGAGGGAGAGGTCAGATATAGTGAGGTATAACACATCTATTAAAAGTGAATAAAGTGCGTGGGAGAGCTAACAGTGGAACCGGAGACAAAGGAACAGCCATGCGCACAAACACTCCCTCCAAACAGGACTGGGCTCCATAATGGTGGAGGGAGAAAAGACAGGAATTACAGTGGACTAGTAAGAAGTGGTCAAGGTGATTAACATAGTCAGCGAAATAAAGGGCACACTTACAAATGCACTCCTAAGTTACTGTATAAATGCCCAACTGGAAATAAAGTAAAATTAACAAATGAAAATTCATACCAACACATAGCATAGTAAAATAGCAAAGCAGAACAGAGCTGTTAATATGGAATGGAAAAAGAGATATTAGTGGACTCAAAGAGATACGTTTTCCATAGCCAGATACTAACAAGTCCTGGGGCTGGCAGTGGTACCAGGGCCTACCCCAGGGGCATGAGCTGGCTTTTTGGAGCCCATTCCCTATGGAGGGGCACCTTGCTCAGCCTTGATACGGGGAGTGGGGGTGGGTGGGAGGGGCTTGGTCCTGCCTCAACTTGTATGCTAGACTTCGTGGACTCCCCTCTGAGGAGTGGACAGGGGGCGAGAAGGGGGCAGGTGTGGGAATGGGAGGAGGAGAGGGAGGAGGGACTGGGGTTAGTACGTAAAACGAAAAGCAATTTTTTAAATAAAAAAGATATGATAAAAATGCTTTAACATAGTGATTTGAAAAATAATTATTTTCACGATGGTTTAAGCTGGGTGTTGTAGTACACATGTGTAATCTCTGCACTTGGGAGGTGGGATCCTCTGTAGAAAAATCCACAGTTTGTGAGTTTTAAGCCAGTCTGGCCTACACAGTAAGAGCTGATCTCAAAAAAATCAAGGCCTTGCAGTCAGCATGGATGTAAACTTTACATGATTTGAGGTTAGAGATGGGTCTCTCTGTTGATGGGTGGTAATGGCATACACTTTTAATGCCAACACTTGGGAGGCAGAGGCAGGCTGATCTCTGTGAGTTTGAGGCCAGCCTGGTCTACAGAGTGAGTTCCAGGACCAGCCAGGGTTACAGAGAGAAACCATGTCTTGGAATATAAAAAAAAAAAAAAAAAAAAAAAAAAAAAAAAAAAAGAAAGAAAGAGTACAACTTGTTATATTTACTGTTGTTCTGTGTCATCCAGGATAGACCTGGACAAATCAACCACAGGGAAGAAACTCTACGGATTGTCTCTATGTGTTCCATATTTTCTGTAAAGTTACATTTTCTAATAGACGTCTATGTTTTTGTCCTCTTTGCATAGTCTGAATTGATAGAAGAATTGAGACCATAAAGCTCCATGTTGATTCCTGAAGAACCTTCCACCAGTATCTAATTAAGTGCTTGCTTCACATGTACCTGAGTGACAGAGCATTGTTTAAAGATTAGCATGGTCAAAAATTTCAAATCAGCCTTAGAGGTGGGTAACTAAGTAGAGACTTAGGGTACAGTGGAGGCTGACCCCCAGGAAGGACTGGACCCGCGTTAGCCTTAGAATAGGTGCATAGTGCCTGACGCTGGATCTTGAGGTAGCTGTGCAGGAAGAAAAGGTGAAGGAATCTTGGGAATCTGTGTTTTAGGAAGGTCTGCCCTTCCCCCATGGCCTTGTCATACAACCAGCTGAAAGAAAGCCTGTGGATCAGTACTGGCAGGCACTGGGAACAATCGGGGAACACTGGGCAGCACTCTTATAAGGGATGGATGCTAGCTATGAGGCTAAGTTGGATCTAGGAGAATGTATTACACTCTGATGAACTTCAGTCTATTCACTATAGACATCCTTTCTAAATGACCCTCCCAGTGCTCTTTAAGGTTCTTTCAGACCCAGGGCATTGTGATTCTGTGAGTTTTATCTTTCGTGACTTCCTGAGCCAACCTCTGATGGAGGAGCAGATTCACTGTGAAAACAGCTAACCTCAAGAGAAGATGAAACTTCATATGAGGATAATGAAGTTTTTCATTGGTGGGTACCATTTAGTATGCTTCAGTTAGTAGCTGTATGTATCCTCCAAAGGAGATAGACGGGAGCACAAGGCTCTCCCCAGGCTCTGCGAAGACCAGACTGATTCTGAATGGCATCACTCACCTTGCTTTGCACAGAGGCTTTCATTGACCAGCTTCCCCTCCCTGTTGGTGTTTAATTTCATCCAGCTATCGAGGTATTTACTGATCTTCTTGACCACCACCTTACGGTTTTGTTTCTTGAGAAAGAGAGAGGTATTTTCCACCTCAAGGAAGCCTTCCTGGTCATGGCAGGTCCATCGGGGTGCCTGGGCACAGGGGATGGAGACTGTTGGTCGGAAAGGACCCCTGGAGGAGTTGGAGATGCCCAGGCATGATCCAGATTTAATATGGAGGAGCTTCCCATCCTCAGTCGACAGCCATTGCTGGTTCTGGCTGGTGTCATCACATGAGCCCATAAACACTTTCTGATTTATGGAAAGACACTGCCGTTTACGGACATGGATTATCTGGAACCCCTCTGGAAGATGAAAAACTTATGAAGTACCAAGGAAGGGCCATTGGATAGCAGAACCACCTGCCCACATGCTAGCTGGCTTAAAAATACCACGTTTACTTATCTTCTAATCTTTCTAGCATTGCAATTGCATAGTCTCAGACTTAGCCCATATGACTTAAAATCCTAAGACAACCAAACACAAACCTTCCCCACACCCACACCCACCCAACCACCAACCAACCAAACACATCCCCCAAACTCAATCAAGCAACCAAGCAACCAAAAACACCTTCCCTAACCAACCAATCAACCCACCACAAAAAAGCAAAAAAAAAAAAAAAAAAAAAAAACTAGAAACAACAAAAGAATATCAAAACATTATACATAGCACCCTGCTATTAAACTCTTGTATGATTGAGTGAGAATATATCCCCACTGGAAAAAAACTAAAGGGATCTTGAAGAAGAAACAAAGTCACCCAAGGAATATGGCTCATCCATTGGATGAGGAATGACAAACACAGAGAATAGTGTGTGTGTGTGTGTGTGTGTGTGTGTGTGTGTGTGTTATCAAAGTCAATTAAATACAGAGCTTGGTTCCCTGTAACCATTTGATCCTGTTCATACCATGGCCCATTCCGTTAAATAAAATAGACAGACACCTCCTACTCAGTCCTTAAATGTCCCGAGTAAATAAATATGGGTTTATGAGTTGCAAGGTCCGAATAAATGCTTTAAAAATTAGGCACATTTATTAAAATATAAAAATACAATGGAACTTCCCATCTTTTGAAGCACAAATTGTGGCTGGTAGTAAGCCAGGGAAGGACTGCTTGCCAGAGGGTATGTTCCTGCAGCACTGTGAGAAGGATGGATATTGTGACAATGCCTATAGTTTCCGACCAAATACCAACATATTTAAAAAGCATCAACATTTCTTGAAGACTAAATGCCCAGGTTTTTAAAACACTCACAGCAAGAAAGAAAATACTCAAGCTAAGAAATCATTTTCAATGAGTTTTTAACCTCAACTACCTAACTTTTCCCATGGAAATAGTTCATCCTTCTTAATGACAGCTTCCAAAGAAAATGTATTTTCTTACTCTCTTTAATCATATTCCTTCTGTACGCATTTTTCTTTAACAGAGAAGAAAGTAAAAGTATAACTTGATTTGGGACACACACACACACACACACACACACACACCATAGAGAATGCCATAGACTGTTACATATAAATAATAAAAGATGTTTGCTCAGGGCTTCTGACTCTGGGGGCCAGCCTTTCAAGGGCTGAGCTGCCCCAGGTATAGTAAACACTTATTTTCTTCCAGAGAGAAATCTCAGCAGTGTGGCCAGAGCTGTCTCCTCCCATCCCCTGTCCCTGCTGATTTTTGGCTACACTGGCTCCAGCTCCGCCTTATTTCAGAAGCCTCTCCAAAGGCATGCAGCCTCCTGGGCTAACTCTGGGAGAGGCGATGCCTCTGGGAACTGAGGAGGGAGACCCACTCACCCAAGCTCCCGAGGATCAGGCAGGTTAGGATCGCCATGTAAACTTCAGCCTCCATTTTCCACTTAACAACGGTTCGTGCTTCGCTTGGGGGGAAAAAAATCCTCCCAGATAAGAGAGGCAAAGAGTAGGAAGGAAGCGTGCTTCACGGAGAGGGGAAAAGTCAGTGACACACTTCCTCCAATTGAAATGTTTGGGGGAAGTTTTACACCAGTGTCCTTCTGTCTGTTTCCTTAGAACGAAGGTATAATGGTCATCTCTTTTTAAAATGTAGACCCAGACCCCAGGAGCCAGAATAACCCCCAGAACGTCTTCCCCTGTTGTCCATTTGGCATATGACTAGTTAACCTCAAGGCGGAGAAAGAGAATTGTAATGTCAGACAATTGTGTCTTCCTACAACATGCCTTTTTTTTTTTTTTTTTTTTTTTTTTCTTCTTCTTCAGGTGCTGTGATTCTGACCAATATACGAAAGCCATGTAATTTATGGGGGTCTGTGACAAGTGGTAGAAAGACACAAACAGGTACTGTTTGTATAAAGAGATGCTGGCATCTATGAGGAAAACCACGTAATGATGTCACTTCTAGATCATTGCCACTCAAGTGGTTATAAGATTGCCTTCTCTACCCGGGAGAAGGAAAAGACTAGAATTAACTCCATCACATTACCTACTTCAGTTTACCCACATGGCCTTTTTCCAAATGAAGGTAAGAAAAAGAATATACTCCACTCAATATTTACTGTTAAGAGCCGTTTATTGGTAGTAGGAAACAGTCAACTTTGCTGCGTTGAAAATTCATATATGAGCAGAATTTGCTGGGCGTAGTTATTTTTTGCTGCTGTTTGTCTCTTGAGAAATGAATCTTTTTGGAAATGTAAGGATGTGCATGACAGCATCCTTTGAAAAACTTCTGGAAATGAGACAGACTGGAGAGACCCAGACAGTAGCTGCCTCTTATTGGGAGAGCGATTCCAGATAGACAGCACATTCAAAAATCCCTTCTTAGAAGAAGGGAGATGAGCATTTAAAATTATTGATACTTTATAGTTATAAATTCGTTTATCCCCCTTTTAAAGCAAAACAAGATATAATGTAGAAATATAGTGGTTTAGAGTTGTGGAACCGAAGCCACCTCTATGCCTAATAATAGAATATATATACACACACATATATGTATATATATGTATCCAATGACAGCCATTGTGCTCTGTAATTGATCCATAGGAGGTACTATAAATACACATTTAATAGATATTATCAAGACGCATTTCCATATAAAATAGTTCCTGTATTTGATTTTTTTTTCTAAAACAAAAATGTATTTGTTAAAAATCTGTTATTAATCACTTGCATCATTAGCAGCAAGAGTCTGGTGACTGAGATAGGTAATAGCACTTAAACCGGAACAGTTGAACAGCTGACGGTCCATTCACAAGACAGACTTCATAAACATTAAAGCATCTAAGCGCACGACAGTGACATCTCCAGCAGCTTCCTCCTGCCCTCACAATGACAGCCACTGAATACTACACCTGTAGTTTCTGTGTGGCAGATAACCAACATGGACACAACCAAAATCCACCTCCATCAGCAGGAGGCCTTCAACATAATTGGGGGGGGATGCCTACAAATGCCCCCCTATACACAGAGGGTCGGTAAGGTAAGCTTTTCTGTTGCGTCTCCCATGGTCCTTGCCTCAGGTCGCCTTTGGAGTTTTCCTCCTCCGCTGCAGGAAGCTCCTTCTAGGAGCCTTAAGTAGGCGATTTCATTAACCACCCAGGAAAGTGACGCTCTGGTAGATAGATCTTCACGGAATCACTGGACAGTCTCTGGTGAAAGTCTGCTCTCGTACAGGCACAGGGCATGGTGCACAAATTCATACTGCTCGCTGGTTTGAACCATGCCACCCCTGCACGGAAGAGATCACAAAATAACTCAGTTTTGCTGACACCTTATCATACTGTAACCTAGACATGACAGTAGAACTAACGTGTTATGCCAAACATGTAGAACAGCTGATCATATGTATGTATATATGTGTATGTATATGTATGTGTATGTATATGCGCGCGCGCGCGCACACACACACACACACACACACACACACACACACACACACGGCTCAATATAACACCATGCACTCTAGGTACCTGATCACTTATTTTAGTGTTTTGAAACAGGGTCTCCTACAGCTGGGGCTGGTATTGAACTCACTCTGTGGCAGAAGATGACCTTAAACCTTCACCCTCCTGCCTCCTGGGAGTGCTCCTACCTATGCATTGTTGTTACCAGAGCAGTGAGAGAACCTCACAGTTGAATACTCGGACTCTGGAGTGATCAGTTACTCTAGCTCAAACTGTGTTCATTTTCACCTGTGTGATTAACACAGTTTCCTTCAAAGCATTTGGTTCCAGGCCCCTGTTCTGTCAAAGCAGGACAGCGGTGAGGTTCACAGTCACTGTGAGTGCGCAGCTCTGAGCAGCTGGAGTGGAGGCGTCCTTTCACGGGAGCTTCGCCGCCATCTCCTGTGGAAATGCATTTGGGCTGAAAGAGCTGCAAGTGTGCTAAGTAAGCAGAGCTGAGCTGTGATGATTGCTCTTCCTACACAAGTGGCAGATCTGTAAAGTGGTTGAAGGCTCTTAGGGTACCAGCCAGCCTTTGGCTGTGCTGGGCACCTGAACACCACAGTGGGCGGACCCTTCAGCTGGCTGGAGACTGGGGATTGACTCTAACTCTTGCTTTTCCTCTTCTCTGGGGCCGTTGTCATCAGCAGCTGTTCAGCACCCTCACCCCAGCATGACATAGATTGGTGCTCGGCAGCTGCTTTGTGAGAAAAACCACTACTTCTTCTCATCATACTTTTATAGACACGATGCTTTTATCACATTTTCTTCAGCTTGATAAAAATTGCCATTTCACTATAGCAATTCTCACTATAGTAATTATCTTAACGTTTGCAATCCCTCAGTAAAACTCTGTCAGTCACACAACGAATCCTATGTTACTTTTAGTCTTGGTTTTTTTTTAGCTAGGTTGTTTTTGAGTGGTAGGCACTACTCAAAATAATTTTCAGATCACGTAGGCAATTCCAATTTAAAAGCATGATGGATTGTTCCCAGTGTCACGTGACTTCTGGTTAATGACAACTGGAACTAGCCATACACACACACACACTTGTATATATATGTATATGTATGTATATATATACATATACATATATATACATACATACACACACACACACACACACACACACACACATATATATGTAGCCTGTCTAACTACTAGAGCAGTGAGGCCACACCCTCTGGGTAGACAGTGGCTCCTCGCACAGGTTTGACATGGTACCAAAAGCACACATTCGGCCAGAAGTGCAGAGGTGACCTCAGTGTGCAGTGTTAGCAACTTCCTTGTAGAAATATCACCACCGTCTTTTCCAGTGGAATGGTACGTTTTGTTTTCTAAGCGAGAACTGTTCAGAAGGGGACAACAGGAGCGGCAGCTGACAAGCTGCTTTCATTTCCTAGTTGCAGTGTGACATCTGGGGACATTTAGGAAAACACAGCAGGTGTTCAGGAGATGCCAGTCGGAACTGCAAAGCTCAGGAGATGCAGCCACAGTAAAACATCAGGGCGGCTGCAGGGTCCGAGAGAGACACCTCCCTTCATTTGTCACTTTCTCAGAGAGTCGATGTGTCTCCCTTGGGCTCTGGTCTCAGAGCCCCCTGTTACTGTTTATCTCACCTTGAGGCACGATATCCACTTCCTGGGCTGCTCTGTTCAGCAGTGACATTTGTGTGCCCGATTGGTGGACCAGTGGAGTCAGGGTTTAGGTCTTAGTTATTATCATTTCACCATTAAGTGGCTCAGCAGTATGTGATCACGGTTGGGACAGATTCACCGTGAGTAGGTGCTATCAAGTGTGACAGTTTGTGTTAACTAGGTCAAGGTTGTTGCATCCAGGGGAGACAGGGAAGATGCGAATACACAGTGCGCTCTGGCAAAATTCCTGTGGATATGAAAGCTTCGGGAAGACACAGGAAAAAGTGTTGTAATTCCCCACTTCTTTAGGAAAATACAAACAAAAGAAGTAGCATCAGAAGAGTCCTCAAAGATCAGTCATCAGAATTACTGGCAAAATCTTGTTTCTCTATAGGCCGGGCTGCCAGCCAGCAGCTGGAATGCTGACGGGCAGACAAAACTGCAGAGGCAGGCTTCCGAAGACATCAAAATGAATTTCTCTCTCTTATGTTCTCACCCTATTGGCCAACTGAAATAACCCCAATAGGTCTCAAGATTCCCCTCGTAGTCACACAATAGTTCTCTAAATGATGAAAACAACCATCAAAGTCCCATAATCTTTCTTCTCTAGACTAAACATCCTGTGGTTACTCAACGTTTCTGTGTAGCCCGGTTTCCCTGCCGCTCACAGACAGAGTCTCACTTCTACAAGCTATTTTATGAAATAGGACCTTCCTACAGTGCTGTATCTAACTCTGATGGGATCTTGTCAGCCAGCATCTTTTCTTCCTTAGCTATTGAGACTACATTTGCAGATAAGTCAGGAGTTGAGGCCCCTGGGTCTGCACGGTGCTTGAATACTCAGCAAGCCTCTTATGAAGAGTTAAGTTAATTAAAAGTCAGCAGGACTGCCTTGAATGTGAAAATTACAGGGTTCCTTTTCTTTTTTTTTCATACTGTATTGAAGCTGTTGAAAATTTGAAATTAAACACAGGAACTTACATTTGTCCTGCTCATTACAATTCGTTAACTGCTCTGAGCATGCTGTTCTTGTGTACCGAATCACTATTTCTAACATCCAATACATTACTCTTCCATTTCTCACTTCCAGGACTGAAACTTCTAGGTATCTAACAAGCATGTTTTGCATCTTATCTAAGTCATTTATTTAAAACAAAACAATGACACAAATAGAAAAAGACAGGACTAAAATAAGATGATGGCTTCATGATGAGTACTTTGATGTGACATATATTGTTTAAATCTCAACATATTTCCATTTATGTTGTAGGTTGTTAAGGTCAAGTATGTCATAGCAGCTCCTACAACAAATAGGTACTTAACTAGTTCAGAGCCAACTCGGTAATGCGTCAAGGAAATAACCCAGGCCGTGGTAGTTTTACTGATGTGAAAGTGGATAAGCCATGGGTTAAATAAGAAAGCAAACAGTTTCCCAGCCTTCATTCACTAGACACTGATTAAAATTTTAACTTATCACAGCCATCTTCGAAAATGTTCAATAAATATTTCACAGAACACATTAATACACAGGATATTCCATTGTAAGAACTTAAAACCCAGATTAATCTTCCTGCTGCAGTCTGTTCTAGGGGATTTTTTTTTTCTTTTGTAAGCTGGTAATATGAAACAGAACACAAAATAAACTCAGGGAGCTAGTACAGCATACAAAATATTTTTGTGGAAAAAAATGAATACAGCCATATAGATTATGGGGTCTTCGAAAGAGTTTCCTAGTAATTTACCCCCCCCCCACCCCATTTTAGCAATAATTGATCCTAGGCAAATGATTCAATCAGAAGGAGTCTATGGATTTGCTAAACTCTAAATCTACACTACAGAAACAACAAGTTCCTAATGTGTACTGATTCTAGAAGGCAAAAGTTGGGGATTCTCTTATCTATTACTTGAAAAACAACCATAATCAAACAGAAACAAACAGAACCCCAAAGGCATCTTCCAACTGATGTTCAAAGAGCAGACATTAAAAAAATCCATTACCTGCCATAGATCACAGTTCACACTCAATCAAAGCCGGGGTTTTAAAATAATTCCACAATGGTCCCAAGTCTTAGGCAGCACAGACTCCAAAACTGTCATTGGTGGGACAGAAGGCTAGAAATTAGCACTGTTGCTTAGCCATTGCAGAACTCAAGAATTCTCTTCAGGTACAAATTCTGGTTTCACAAACTAGCATAGGTTAAGTTATGATTTGTGTCTATTATTTAGTATGTGTTAGCAACAAAAAGAACAAAATTATCTGGGCCCACAGGACTATGATCTCAGGTAGAGGGGGAGGATCAGGAGCCCAAGGCCAGCCATGACACCTATGACTACCTCAAAAGACAAAGGGGGGGGGCAAGGGAAATGGCAAGAGAGCCTTAGCTATGACAGTGGCCATGGGTTTGAAAAGGTCTGCAATGCCAAGGTGTCCAGTTCCTTAACAACAGAGGCCAGAGTATGTTAAGAGGACAAAAGGAAACAAAAGCAAATTAGCACACACTGTGGTCAAGATAAATTCTGTCTCCATCGCCAATTGGATGATTTACCCTATTACATCATCTTTGCGTTGCTTGGTTTTATACACACACACACACACACACACACACACACACACACACACACACGGACAGTGAGGAGACCACATGGCAGTCATACCTACTAAGCACCGTTGTGATGGACAGATGGGACGATCCATCTCAAATGCTGTGGATGAAGCTAAGCTCCTATGAATACTGGGTACATACATAGTGTCCTCTGGTCAAACAGGACCAGCTAGAAAGCCATGGGGGTGATTTCTCTGTCAGCTTTGGAGAGCTAAGAACAGGCCGGGCCAACAACAAATTGGTCCAAGTTGGGCAAGTGTGGATGGAAACGGAATTGGTCCAACTGTGTTCTATACAAGGAGATGGCCGGTACAATGCATCCAGTGGGCTTGGAGCCTGGCAGATTGGGGTGTAAGGCCTTATTTTTAAACCTACTGGCTTTGTGATTGAATTAATCATCTTCATTTTTTTCTTTCTTTTTGTTTTCTTTTTTTTTGGGGGGGGGGAGGGACAGGGTTTCTTTGTGGCTTTGGAGCCTGTCCTGGAACTAGCTCTTGTAGACCAGGCTGGCCTCGAACTCACAGAGATCTGCCTGCCTCTGCCTCCCGAGTGCTGGGATCAAAGGCATTTTGAGATGGTCTTGCTAAGTGGCCCCAGGCTTGGCTCAAATTCCTGCCTCACCCTCCCAAGTGCGGAGATTACAGGAGAACATCACCCATCTAGAGAATTCTGATTTTTTTTTTTTTTTTTTTTTAACACAGGTCACTTCTCTCCTCCCTGACAACTTGGATTTTTTCAATTTATAAAATAATATGAATGACAGCTGTCACCTCATTGTGAGCATAAACTATGTCAAAATACTGGGCTGTCTAACTGCAGGACAGTCACAGAAACCCCGGGAGCCCCTGGTTCCTGGTGGTATCAGGGAGGAGGAGGTGACATGTCAGTCCCAGCTGTCAGCAGGGTAGCCAGCCAGCCATGCTTTTCCTGGCTCTTCACGTTGGTGATCTATGGAAGATTTTGTCTGCAAGAAACTTTCCATTGTCTACACCCACAAAAGAGCTAGCAAAGCACTGGCCTGGCCTGGCCTGTGAACGAATGTGTCACCTAATAAGGTCTCAGGTTTTGCAGGGCTTAGGAGATAATTCACAGATGGCTGCTGGTACTTAGGTATCACTAAATGCTGCCTATCTTTGTTCTTTGGACCACTGTACCTGGGTTGATCACTATACTCGGTTGCTTGGCACAGTTACGGTTCACTCTCAAGCCATGGTGAGGTTCTGGTGATTTCCCTTTGGAAGGTCTGGGTTTGTGTTCTAGATTATTACCTTGCCCTATTTATGTCATACCCTACGCCCTGAAAACAAAGTAGCCCACTCTACTGTAAAGATGCTGTCGGCTCTGTTTTCCTTGTGGCCAGAAAGGATTCAGATGCGCTACCCTTTCTAGACATGCCAGACACCTCCTCCCATTAGCTCTGCCAAGCCCAGGGTCAGCTCCTTCCCTGCCAGGGAAGCATGTAACTGTGTCACCTGGGGCTCAGCTCACGTAAGAAGAGGGAAAAATGCAGGACTCCCATGCCCACGCTTTGCAAGTGAGACAGCGTTTTGGAAAAATACCAAAACAAGACAAAAACTCTTGGAGCCTCCCAGATGCCCAGGAGAGAGCTTTGGCTTTTAACATGTTAAAATTGTGACCTTTTGTGACTGTTACACACACACACACACACACACACACACACACACACACACACACACACAGCCATAGCCTTTCCTGCTGCACCGCCCAGCCATTATCCGGTCTAATCAGTAGCCAGAAGGAATTCTGCAGCGGTGACTCACTTCTGGGCTAACAATGGAACTCTCGATCCTTTGCCTTTTATTATTTTTCAAATCTGGAATTCTTCTTGGTAAAGTTTGGTACAGTAAATTTAGAACAAAAGCCGTAGTCATGAATGTGCCCCCTGGGTAAAGCGCCGATGGCTTTGGCATGAGTCAAGCGAGGCTGAGTCTGCCATCCCAGGGCAGAGCACAGCTGTGAGGTGTGCCAGGCCCAACACCAAAAGTTTTCCCAGACCTTTAGCACATGCCAAGAAAGGAGAACTTAGATGGGTGTGGAGGTTCGAGTCTGTGAGCTCAGTACATTCCAGGTGGAGGCTGGAGGATTAGGACCAGGCCACATGAGACCCTGTCTAAAGAAAACAAAACAAAGCCAGGTGTGGTGGTGCACACCTTTAATCTCAGCACTCGGGAGGCAGAGGCAGGTGGATCTCCGTGAGTTCAAGGCCAGCCTGGTCTACAGAGGGAGGTCCAGGAAAGACAGAGCTACATAACAGAGAGGTCCTGTCTGGAAAGCAAAGCAAAACAAGAGCAAGAGGAAGCAAGGGAGAATTAAAACATAACCGCAACTGATTTTTAACAGATATTTTGTAGTGTGTGTGTGTGTGTGTGTGTGTGTGTGTGTGTATGTGTACATGTGTGCACATACACACGTGCATATGTACATGCACATGTATATATATGCATGTGTATATATGCAGAGAATAACTTCAAATGTCATTCTTCAGATACTAGCCACTTTTTTCTCTTTAAAGCAGGGCTTCTCATTGGGCTGTACTTTTTTTTAAAAAAATAATTTATTTGTATTTTATTTACATTGATGGTTTTGCCTGCATGTATGTCTGTATTCAGGAATCCGATCTCCTGAAACTGGAGTTACAGACAGTTGCTGGGAACTGAACCTGGGTCCTCTGGAAGAGCAGCCAGTGCTCATAACCACTGAACCATCTCTCCAGCCCTGGCCGGTACTTTCAAAGTAGATTAGGCCTGGCTTTAGAAATTTGCATGTCTCTGACCATCCGGTTCTGGGATTATAAACTCACAGTATCACATGCAGTATATCTACATAGTGTGTATACACACACACACACACACACACACACACACACACACTATATATATATATATATATATATATATATATATATAGAGAGAGAGAGAGAGAGAGAGCTAAGAATGACCCTGAACTGTCCCACCTGAGTCTACCACCCTAGTGCTAACACTCTAAGAATTTCTACTATTCCTGGTGTATGTAGTTTTGGGATTTGAACCTAGGGCTTTGGCATGCTAGGCAAGCTCTCTTCTAGTTAAGCTACATCCCCAGAATTAGCTCTAGTATTGCTTTCAAGATTAATTTTGCCCTGACAGTTATCCACCTTCCCCCAAACACACACACACACACACACACACACACACACACACACACACACACACACAGAAGAAGCAGGCTGGCATTCAATTAAGTCCTGGCAATCTTTGGAAGGTCCCATTGTGAAACCTGTTTTACAGAGAGGGTTTCTCATTGGGATCTCAAAAATCAGAGAGGCAGGAAAACACAAACTTCCGGCACCTCGTCTCTAGGTGTCCTGAGAATATGTAGGCCAAAATCTAGAATTCCTGATCTTCCGATGAGGCCTTTGGAACTCACTAGGTGTAGCGTCGTCATGGTTAGTTTGGAATCCAGACATGCAATCAATGTCAGGCTGTGCTTGATGAGGTCACAATAAGGGGCAGAAACTTCAGATCTGAAATTATTTTAGCTAGGTTTTGGAGACAAGGAATATTTGAGGACAGACATCTGAATAGATATTGGTGGCATGTATATTCCTTCTCTCAAATGGGTATGTTAAGGGAAAAAAAAAATAAAAAAAAAAGAAAGAAAGAAAAAGAAAAAGCAACCTGCCAAACTGGAGTGATGAAAACATTTAAACAATGGGGTGACGCACACCGGAAGCCCTTTCCATCCACTCTGGGAGGCTGGCACTCCATTTAGAAGGCCCCCAAGGTAAAGGCTCATGAGACACCTACAGACTTCGCTAACTCAAAACAAACAACAGGACTAGACAGATTGCTTCCTGTCCTGTGGAGGGCGTCAAGGAACATGATGAAAACCTTCAATCCAGAGATTCCAATGCAGATTTTGCTTCCCAGATTCTGTTTTCAAATTCTGCTAGTGTTCAGAGGCTTCAGGGGAGTTGGGGGGAACTATAACGGGGACCTTGTCTGCAGCCAGTGTGCACATTCCTCTCTTCCCTGATACACATCGTCCAACACTCACAGGCTGCTTTTGGCATGTCTCTGAGGCATGTTCTCAGTGTTCTTGGGCCATTTTGTTGCTCTAGATCATTATTATGAGTTATAATTATCTGTGTGTGTGTGTGTGTGTGTGTGTGTGTGTGTATGTGTGTGTGTGCGCGAGTGCATATGTGTTTTAGTTCTTTCCATCTCATTAGAGTCAGGACATCTTTATTGTTTGCTTTGCATATGCAAGTCTAGCTGGCCCATCAGCTTCTTAGAATTCTGCCATTGGCACTCACTGTAGGAGAACTTAGATTGAAGATGCCGTCTCCTGGGATTTTAGTGTGTTTTGGGGATTCAAGCTCAGGTCCCACTACCCATGGGGCCATCTTCCCAGTCTTGGTCGTTACTTTCTACAGAAACATACAAGTGCCCAAACCATGCTCAGTGACCAGTGACCTTATGTCACCTCCCCCATTGCACAGCTTTGGCAGGTTTGTGAGTCCATTGTAGAGGGAATTACATGGCGCAGGGCAACTGGCTGATACAGCTCCATAGCAACTGGATTCTTAATTAGTAGTATTTGAGTTTAGAAGATTAAGCAAAATATAAAAGGGCTTTCTAAGTAAGACAAAATGACTTCACTTTGTGTTCACTTTGATACTAATGTTATTGGTCTCTCTCATCTAAGTTTATTTTTACACTGCCGGTTTATGCATCTATAGTAACCATCTCAACAGGAAAGTATGACTGACTCAAAGATCTCTTTCCATACCAGCCAACACAGAGCTCCCTGTACTTAGCAGATCTCATGTTTATAACAGATAATCCAACCTAAAATAATCAAAAATAGGCAGTTTCCCTGGTTTACATATCAAGAAGTCCAGGATCATTGTGAAAATGTTAGTACATGAACTTACAACTTTGAGATTAACCTATTGAAGTCTCCCACTCCAGAAAACAGCAGCTTTTGCTAAACAAACAAAAATCCCAAATCTAACCATTTAAAATTATGAGTACAATTAAAAATTTCAGTTTGGAGTGTTAGAAAGAAATCAAGCATGTCTGTTAGGATAAGCCTGTATAGCCAGCTACTTGAGTGGCTGATGCTGGAAGATCTCAAGCAGAGGATCTATCTCAGTCACATAGTAAGTTCAAAGCCATCCTGGGCAACTTAGTAAAGCTATGCTTCAAAATAAAAAGCAAAAACAGAGACGGGGGTATAATTTATGGGACTCTACATACTGACACACAGAAACTCAAACACACACACATACACATACATACATGCGCACACACACAGACACACACATATGAATATTTAATATGTGAATGGAGCTAACAGATGTGACACCCTTTGTGTCTTGGATTCCCCTTTAAAAATGAATCCTGAGGCCAGATATTTTTTTGCAGCATCCTTTTCCCAGTAGGTAGCGAGCAAATGTTATGGCTATTATTACTGTATCATTGTTCTTCATGTAACCAAGGTTCTGAGGCCCCGGTAAAACAATAGCTAAGACAGATGCTGAACACAAGGGGTCGATCACTCCCCAATCACTGCCCCTCAGGGTTGAGAAGGCATCTTACTGGAGGGGGGGGGGTCCTCAAATTCATGTGAGTTCCCAACAGTGTCAGGACACCAGCTAAACACGGTACACGTGTCACTGACTTCCAGATGCATGGGGGGGGGGTGTTATTGTGAGTCATGGAATGAACACTAATGTACAAGCACGAGATTGAAAAAGCAAGGTGGAAGCCTATGAAACAGTTTACTCCCCAGATGGGGGCCTCACACCAGAAGGGGCTGGGCTCCTCCCTTCTTTATGCTCATAGGCAGAGAGGCCTAGGGTGGACAAGTGGTCGGAGAAAGTTGGCATCTTGACACATGGTCTAGACGTGCCTGACTACACACAGTGCACAGCTGCCCGCATGCTTTCCCTCCAAACGGTCCTCGGTCTCAGTTGCCACAGCTCCTTCTTTGTCTTCTGATTAAAAACTAAAACCACGAGGAAGAGGGGATAAGCCGTCAATTCTCTACTGAAGAATACGCGGGTGGGTGCCTTGCACTGGACTTGAACTACTTAGAAAAAAAAAAAAAAAAAGACACCCAATTGTAGTTTTCAATATGCTCCAAAGTGTTATCAAAAGTAGAACCACAGACTTACGAACCTGCCACGAGAACTGTGGCATCTATTTATGGGAGTTGCCTGGAAGCCAGTAATAACAGTGCTCTGCCAGAAAAGCGAGGAGGCCACTGGAAGGCCGTGTTACTGTTTTCAACTAGAAACATCCATTCAGCCTACATACGCTCTGCCATCCATAAACTGGACCACTTGAGTTTATTTCTAATGTAGATTTGCTATTTGAGTACAAATGACCTTCTCTTGTCTGGGTTTCATAACAAGAAGCATGCACTGTAATATATTTTTTCCAATCAAGATTTTTTTTTTATTCTGACCAGTGCTCAAACTCTTTACTTATCCATTGTGAGATAAGTCCCACATTCAAGTTACTGTCTTGTTTTTTGTTTGTTTGTTTATCCCCCCCCCTAAGCTCTTAGTCATCTTTGGCTTATCTGAGGAAACCGCTATGATAGATGGGTAGATTATTTGTTTTTTATTCAAAGACAGGTTTTTACTCTATAGCTGTGATGGCCTCAAACTCTCCCTGTAGTTAAAGATGGCTCCAAACTCACTGTCATCTTTTTGCTGTGGTATCTCAAGTGCTGGGATTGTAGGTGTGAGCCACCATGCCCAAAGAGAGGGGTAGATTAGAAGACGTACTGAGCTCAGTCAGCAGGACCAGTGGGCAGAGGGCATTGCTGAAAGGAGATTAAAGTTTAAGCTGGGCCAGCTGGTGCAGGCCTGGAGTCCCAGCTAATTAGGAATGTCAAGGTTTGTGCTACAGTGTGTTCAAAGCCAGTTTGGGCAACTAAATTCAACTCTGTCTCAACAACAAGAAAGCAAGAAATGGGTTGGGGATACAGACCAGTGGTGGAATGCTTGCCTAGCAAATGTGAGACCTTGGGATGCACGCACCTTCCTTCCTCCCTTTCTCTTTCTCTCTCTGCCTTCCTTCCCCTGTCCCTCCCTCCCCTTTCCTTAGCCTTCCTTCCTCTTTTCCTCTCGTTCTTTCTCTATCTTCCCCTTTTTGTGAGACATGGTCTCACGGAGAAATCTGGGCTAACCTCAAACTCTAAACCCTCCCAGCTCAGCTTCGTAACTGTAGGGTGTGTGCCTGTAGGCTCTCTCGGCTTAGCTTTCCTTTTAGTGGCAAGAGGCAAAGGCCTAGCTGTTAGCTGCAGTTAGCTAGGAACTTTAGGGTGAGCTCTACCAGGAAAATGCTGAACTGTTAGAGCAAGAGGTGAAAGATAGGGAAGAAAAAGAAGGAAAAGGCGAGAGGAAGAAGAGGAAGAGGAAGAGGAAGAAGAAGACGAAGAAGACGAAGAAGAAGAAGAAGAAGAAGAAGAAGAAGAAGAAGAAGAAGAAGAAGAAGAAGAAGAAGAAGAAGAAGAAGAAGATTTCTGTTGTGCTTTTCAGAGCTCCTAGGGGGCCGGGCAGCTGAAGGAACAGGCACACAGTGGAGGCAAGGGGAAAACCTCTCGAGCGGACATTAGGGAGAGTGTCCGCTTCCAAACGAGCAGCACCAAGGCTGAACTTACACACAGGGTCTCCGGGAACCAGTTAGGTATATTGGACACGTATATTGGCAGTGACTCAAATCCAAGGACCAACCAGATCAGCGGGGAATTTGAAAATGTTTTAAAGAGTCTATCGAGAATAATAATAAAGTCTAGCCCTGTGGGAAGACCTTGGTGGTGATAGAGGCCAAGGCCAAAATTTCTGGCCATTGGCTGTAGGAAGGAAGGAGTGGACAGAAGACACATTTAGATAGGATTTTAAAAAATGTATCGTGATTCCTTTCAAAACCAGAGCACAATTCAGCGGAGTCAGCAGGGGACCGCTGGGAAATGGAGACCAAGGCACAGGTCAGGCTACAAAAGTGAGTGGGGAGGAGGGAGATGTGTGTGTGTGTGTGTGTGTGTGTGTGTGTGTGTGTGTGTGTGTGTGTGTAATCAACAGTGCTGGGAGCCTACACCACGTGCAGGCCAAGGGCCTTACTGGGAAGGCCGTTTGAAACGGTGTGGGCAGGTGTTGCCGGCTGCCACCTTGGCTCAGAGTCGGTTTCCCTCCATGCACTTCTGCTGGTGTCCCTGGGATTCGGGAAGTGGAGTGGGTTTACTTTTCGGGAGCCCTGCGTAACAGAGCAGAAGTCCAAGGAACGGGCTTCCGATCCTTCTTCTCTGTTGTCATTTGACAGCGCTGGCTGCTGACTCAGACAACCTTTCTCATATCTTTCCCTCTCAAGGGCCGAGAAGCCTCATTCACTGGTGTAAAGCTGTATTTGCATGTTGAGTATCTAGAACAACCAGGCTCTCTGAAAGGAGAGAGTCCTGTATTCCTACTTTCTCCCTGTAGAGCACTGCCTCATTCACTGGAGGCCTGCGGCTCACCGCCCTGCGGCTCACCGCCCTGCAGACCACACCCCTGCCAGACCACACCCCTGCATCTCACCCCCCCTGCAGACCACACCCCTGCCAGACCACACCCCTGCATCTCACCCCCCCTGCGGCTCACCCCCTGCAGACCACACCCCTGCATCTCACCCCCCCTGTGGCTCACCCCCTGCAGACCATTCCCTTGCAGACCTCCCCCCTGCAGATCCACCCCCTGCTGCTCACCCCCTGCAGCTCACCCCCTGCTGCTCACCCCTGCAGACCACACCCCTGCCAGACCACACCCCTGCGTCTCACCCCCCCTGCAGCTCACCCCCTGCAGACCACACCCCTGCAGCTCACCCCTGCACACCACATCCCTGCAGCTCACCCCTGCAGCTCACCCCTGCAGCTCACCCCCTGCAGCTCAACTCCCCCATGCACTTTTAAGAGGCATCCTACTCTTCCTCTCCATTACTGGCCCAACTCTCCATTCACCACTCAGTCTTAGCTGTGGGGCAAGAAGTTTCTCCTGTGTTTTGTTTTTAAACAGCATCGATTATTATAACGGTTACCTTCCCACTTAGACACATTTGAATGGTTACTGTATTAAAAAAAAAAGAAAACAGGAGGAAAATAAAGTGGTGGGAATTCTTGTAGAAAGTAAGAATTGTTTTGCCCACTTGGGAATTAAATCCAGTAATATCCCAAAGGATTGAAAACGCAGTTTTAAATAAACATGTAAATACTCATGTTTGTAACATCATTATTTGTAACAGACAAAACATGGAACCGATACACACATTAGTCAATAGATGAACAGATAAACATGGTGTCTTTAGACACATAATGGAATATTATTCATGGCATTCTGACACACGTCAGAACATGGATAAACCTTGGAGAACCCCTGCTACATGTAATGAAGCCAGGCACAAAAAGACAACTATAGCACGACTTTGCCAGCGAATGTCACCCAAGACTCAAGTGTGGCAGTGTGCCTTGTACACAGAGCCTGAGGCTCGTCTGCTACATGCAACCCAAAAACTGAAAAGAAGAACAGAGAGGCTGTGCTGAAAGAGGAGGAGGATGGGGAGGACCAAGGACAGTCACGCCTAGAAAGACATGATGGTTTCCAAGTGCTGGGTTGGTAGAGGGACCAGTTAGTGGACACAGAGGTTTGCAAGGTGAAGGCAATTCTGATCGTTGTTTGTATAACAGTGTGAACGCGCTCACTACGTAATCGCCGCTAACGAATGTGTAAGACGCTATGTGTATTTCACCACATTTTGAAAGGAGATTTTAAAAAAGACACTTGGTAATAGCAAATGTGTTCATGCTAAAGATTCAAAATACTAAACTAAGTGGTTCCACTAAGTCAAAAGAAATTGCAGCGTATACACGGACATCGTAAACTTATTGGAAATGAGGAAGGACTAACCGCAAGCTTTGGTGCCTAGGCTTCTGATGGTTGGTGTTACAATCAGTTTGTTCAATGTCTTTTTGTTGTTGTTTTGTGGCCTCCAACCTGTGGTGTGTATGAGAGCTGGCAATGGCAGGGACCACATCTCCAAGCCGGCAGCATAGGGCTGGATTGCAGGGCAGACTAAGGCAATAACTACAGCTCTCATTGCTGGCGGTAAAATAGCCGCCGCCATCTTTGGTAAACCAGGCAGGAACAACTATGACTTTCATTTTAGCAATGTTGTTGTTTACCTGATAAAAGACTCGTGGCTATAAAAAAGATTTACAGTAAAGACAGATTCACATTAAGAAAAGGCGCTAAAAGTTTACAGTGTGTTTTTAAAAATACATAGGCTTGGGAGAGAAAATAAAATGGTTTTAAATAGACAAAGAGGAACTGGGTGTGGTGGCACACACCTTTAATCCCAGCAATTGGGAGACAGAGGCAAGCAGATCTCTGTGATTTGCAAAGTAAACCTGGTATGCAGAGTAAATTCCAGGACAGATAAGAGTTACACAGAGAAACCCTGTCTCAAAAAATAAAAAGTAAAAGAAACAGAGTAATAATAAAGCCACGTAAAGATAAAAAGCTCAGAGAGAAGCTGGTTACTGTATGCTATTGTGTTGTTTCTGCATTGTTTGACTGCTGAGAAAATAACAACAACTGATAAAGGAAATGCTGCTGCATTAATTCAATTTATATATTTTAAAAATGCTTTGACTCCAACATTTAAGTTCAAGGACAAGTTACTGGGGAAAAGGATTTCTATTTTTGTTTCCACAGAAAATAAAAAGCTATGGATTCCTTCCATACTAATGTGGTTTGATCAAGCCAGACCCCCTGAAACAGCGTTCCTGGTGATCCAACATTCAAAACAGCTTGGACAAGGCAGCCTTGCAGACTACAGCCATCTTCTTAGGATCCCCATGACAGCGCCCCCTATCAGCAGGAAGTAGTTTGGAAAGAACGACGCCCAAATTCCCAAATATTGTTTATAAATGTTTGTTTTCATTTAAATAGACTTGGTTATAAATGGTTAAGGATCACAACCAATATCTTTTTAAAGGTAAAAAGGGAATTATGGTATAGATATGCATAGTTTGTTTTGGAATGGATTTTCATTTATTGGTACAATTTAAGGTCAATTTTGTCATATGTATATTTCTTCTCTTGTTTGTATAGCTCATTTAGAAATGTAATGTATAATGTAGTACAGATTATAGATAATTACCTATGATAGTCAAAGCTTAGAGTTTAGTTAGGGTTTTCAAGATACACAGAGATGTCTTTAAGATATATAGGAATTCTTCAAACCTTTCAAAGACCTACAGAATATGGCATTTAAAATGGTTTAGGGTTTTACTTCACAATGAGACATAAATGCTCCTGGTAACACCACCTGCGTCAAAAAGGAAGATGGACATTAAAGAAACACGTTATGGAGTTTACTTCCAATATGGCAAGACTAGCCATTTGGACAAGATACTGCTCTTGTCTGGACTGTTTGACTTTATGCTGTATAAACTGGACATGCAGGACCCTCAGAGAAGTGACTGCTGATTCAAGATGGACATTGCTACAGAGTTCCTGCTTCATGAAAGAATCTGCCAGACAGTCTGCAGGACACAGAGAAAACTGCCAAGACAAGAAGACAGTTTAAAGTTTCCTATTTTGCTGAAGAGTCTGCCAGAAACACTATGGCCTATGGGCTGAAGATGGAAGATTACAAAAGAACTTCGGGTGACCAGGCAGTGAGTTGTCTCTGTCATTTCTAGAGTTTATACTATCCTTCTGTGGTCTTTGAGGGACTTGAAGACAGAGAGTTATGGTTACAGTTTTCCTTAGTATTAAAGATAAGTTACTTAGACTTTAGATACACAAAGATATGATAGATGATGGAATATTTTCTTCAAATCTTGCTAAATGTTAATGGACTAAATAGTGTTAACTGTGATTCTTATTTGATAACTGTTATGTGGTATATTTTGCTAAGTTAAGGTCAAAACCCTTCTTTTTATTTAGACAGAAAAGAGGAGATGATGGGAGATGTCATTCTGTATATGTTTCTCATACAGGTTAATAATAAAGCACTGTTGGCCAATAGGAAAGGAAGATAGGAGGGACTAGGAGACAAGGAGGAAATAGGAAGTAGGAAGGGGAGTCAAGATGGAGAGTCTGGAGAGAGCAGTATGTGGCAGCCGGCTCCCGGTAAGAAGAACACGTGGACATACATAGATTAACACAAATGGGTTAATAACTAAGGCAGAGCTAGCTGATAAGAAACAAGTAACCCGGCCAACAGTATTGTATCAAATACAGAGTCTCTGTGTATTATTTGGGGCTGGCGCGGCGGCAGGACAAGACCGGGCGGCGGCAGGCGGAAAAACCGTACTCGTTACGTGTGTGTGTGTGTGTGTGTGCGTAGTCTATGTGCATGTATATGTGGGCACATTGGGTCACTGGATGCCTGGATGCACATGTGTGTGTGTGCACACGCGTGGCAGTACAAGGTCAATGTTAGGCGTGTTCCTTAATTACTCTTCCCTTTTGCACTGAACCTGGGTCTCACTTTCTGACTAGTCTAGCTAGCTAACTTGTTCTAGGGGCCTCCTGTGTCCACTCTCTGCTCTCTGGGACTATGAGCAAGTTTCATGCTCACTCTCTTTTCTGTGGTTCCTGGGAGTTCAAACTCCGATCTTCACGTGTGTGAAGTCAAAATTCTTTGCCCACTGAGTCATCTTCTCTCCCTGCAATGCATGCTCTTTAGAATGGAGATCTGGGCCCTTAGAGCTGTCATGAAGTGAGGTCGATTAGATGGGACTGTGATGGACAGCGCCGCTCAGAACTGAGGTCCCTATGATGCCATCCCCGCTCCACGTACCTGTCTACACGAAGCTGGCAGACAATACTTAGTGCGTCCACGACTCCCTCTTGTTTCAACTGTTGGCAGCCAATGGATGTAGCGATGAAACACCCCGTCCTCCCAATCCCCGCACTGAATGGGAAAGAAAAGGAAGGAAAAACAACAGAGTCAAACTGCATTCTTTCAAGAGTATACGTTTAGACTTTGACACTAGTGCGCTAATGATGACAACAATAACCCTGCCATTATTGACTACTGCGCATCTAGACTGTTCCGTGTTTAAAACAGATTCTTTCGTTCAATCACAAGTAGCCGAATGAGTGTGGTGGAAGGGAGTGAGGGGTTGGGAGAATGATGAGCAGATACTGTAATTGTTCTAGGACGAACAATTAAGGAAAGGAACAGCAGTCAAAAAGAACTATTTAGACGTATCACGGTGTCTAAATGCGAGCAGTGGAAAAATGAAATGCCGAAGAGAGCTAGAGGACAGGAAGGATGCTATTGCCACAGGGACAAGGGGCTCTGGGGTGGGAGCTGACCGGGAGATGCAGCTAGATGCTGCAGTGTAGTGGATAACTTAAGAGCCACTCCTGTTTAGGAGCGAGGATGGGACTGGAGGCACAGGTTTCCAAGTCACTTACAAGGAGACAATAACAACAGAATACCATGTGTTTTAGAGAATTTATGTATTTTCCTATCTAACATAGTAAGGCCATAGAGTCGGCTTGAACACCCCCCCTCCATTTTTGATCATCATCTTTATGCAAATTTCTCTAGACTCTGCATCTCAAGTCCACACACTTCGCCTAGATGGAACTTTGACGTTACTGTTTTCCACAAGTTCAATATACTTAAATATGCACACCTATTCATCTCTCCTGCAAAGATATTACCCGTCAGCTACAAGGTTTTCCAGCCTGGGAATCTTGGCTCCCTCTTTCACATCTGCCCCTCTCTGGCCTCCCACATCCCATCTGTCACCATGTTTTCCATTTTCTAGCCTTTGCGATCCGTGCTTTCCTTCCTGTAGAGTATTCACACCCTCACTGTGGCCCTATTTCATGACCAGCCGGGTACCATAATGCTTCCCAGTTCTCAAGTCTTTTCTTGGATTGGTTCACGGCACAGCTGCTGGGTTCATTGTTGCAAACTGAGGAGGTAATTTCCTTACCAAACACTGTTGCTGGCTCCCACTGGTTGTAACACAACATCTAACCTACTCCTCCTAGTACCCAGGACTTAGAAGTATCTTAACGTAACAAACATTTCAATTTGCATTTCATTGTCTTCTACCGTATATGCTACTGTCTTTAGTCTCATGATCACAATATTTCTCATATTTAGTATGTTTTCTCTTTTCAGCTGGATGTGACTAAATAGACATTTATGAGGAATGGGTCCCCTTTAATTGAGATGTTCATAAAGACTTTGTTTCTTTGGAGAAATAGGATGCCAACCACATTCTAGGAATGGCAGGTGTTTGTCTATCATGAATTATAACATATATCCCATGTGCAGCAATAATGTGAGGAAAGAATTTGATGCAAAACAGGACAGTGACTTGTGATAGGCAGTAGGTTAGCATCAATGGGAAAGGAAGGGTTTTGAGTAGAAATGCAGGAAACAAACCAGGCCTGGAAACTAAGATCCTCCATGAGAAGCTAAGAGGTGAGCCACATCTTCTACAGATTTTTAAAAGAATTTGATAGGAACTCTCCAGAAAGAAGCTCACGTATACATTCAAACTTGTTCAAATAATGTCAAGGAATTCTCTCAGCTCTGCGGTGTATCTGCGGAGTCAAGGCTAAGCAGTTTCGCTTCGGGTGGTGTGAACCTATCCACCAGTTTTGAACAAGGACTATAAACATCATGCAAACATTTGCAGGAACACATAGGAGCACACAGGCTATGCCAGAGTGGTCCGAGGGAAGAGGGTATGTGTGTGCAATTAGTCAATCACTTCTAAACTACATGGATGAGGTCATGAGGGCCCGGACTAGGGTGGATGGACAGGAAGCGTGATTGTGGGCGAAACTTTGAAGAGAAAGCTAATCTGGCCACTGATTAGATACTGAGACTAGAGTTGCAAGAAGGGCCAAAGATAACTGTCAACATTGGATGCAGAGTGAAGGGAACAAAGCAGTCCTAATTCTCAGAAGCAGTAATCAGAAGGGACCTCTCTCAGTTTAGATATCCTTAGTGCTTAATGATTTTGGGTGGGGGCTCCAATCCTATTTGATGCCCAACTAGTTTTGTTCTCCTTTGGCTCCAAGAGTTTAGAAAAAACTCTAATGCTAGAAACTGGGCAATGCCACCTTTGATAACTAGATGCAGGCATAAGAACTTGTAATTAATCCACAAAGTTTCAAAACAGGAGAGTAAAATAAATCTAAAATCATGTAGTTTAATAAACTTTTTCTTAGGATACTTAGAAGGTTAAATAAATCAATAACCCCCCCCCTTTTTTTTGAAAAATATAGAATACATGGCCAGTCATAGAAATGAATGTAAATCACTTGCTTTGGCACATGAAAAGTAAAAGAAGGGGAAAAATCTCAGTTTTGGGAGGTGAACTTCAAGCTAGACATGAGGAAGAGAACCCACGGAACACTGTTGCTGCTGTATACCTGGTCTGCATACCTTGTGTGTGCACTTGTTTTCCTGAAAATAAATGGCCACTTGCCCACTTCCCACTTCATAAATTATTTTCCATCCGGTTTTCACGAGAAAACTCTGACAATAGTAAACTATTCCACCAAACCCACCATAACAAGTGCTATCAAGCCACAACCCACATGGTATCCTAAACCAACAAAGCTCCATCAATAGTTAGAGATATCTGCAGCTCTTAGTGTGTAAGCGACTAATGAGACCAAAATGAAGCAAGAGTTGTTTCACATACAATGACGGGGGAGGGTCTCTTGCTCACTCAGCCATCTATTTAGTACTTGAAACTTTAATGCTTTGCTGGCTGCTAAAAATGTCCCAAAATTTCTGTGAGCATTGTTTTGTGTTTTGATGAAAGCTTTAGTATTAGGATATTAATCCATTTTTTAGTAAATATTTAGTTCACTACAAAGTTACGCCCTGCAAGCTAAGCCCCACTTTTACATGTTCTATGATTAGATAAGAGGAGAGAGCCATTTTGGCAGGAGGGTCAGTTCATGCCTTACCTGCAGTGGACAACCACAGGCCCTCGGCCCTCAGAGGCAAGTCTGTCTTCTTCTACATCCAGCATGAGCTGCAGAAGGGGATGGGCACTGTCTGGCGTCTTGTGATCAGGCCATGAAGTGTACCAGTAATGTTTTACATGTTGGGTGTGACTTCCTTGCTGAAAATAGCAATAGCCACCAATTACTCACTCATTTGTGGAACTAAAAGGCACCCGCACCACAACGCCAAGTGACTTCCCTGGCTCCCTTCTTGCTGCCAACTAACCTCTAGGTAGGAAAGAAAAGTCCAGAAGCTTTTCAAAATTCCCCCTTCAACTTGAGAAAGTCATAGTGTGTGTATCCAGGCTTGAGTGGGAAGGTTGAGTGCCCACCTTCTAAGAATCAAGGTCTGTATTGGCATTTATCACATGTATCTCATTCATACGAAACACTAAGTATATGTTTATAATAGGCTTTAGTAGCTGTAAGTGTTGTTACTGTTTAGGACAGGGTCTCGCGATATAGCTCTGGCTGTCCTAGAACTGTCAACCAGGCTGGCCCAGTGTGGTGGGATAAAAAGCCTGTGCCACCAGGGCCTGCTGAAGAGGTGGAAATATAACAGAAAGAAAGGGACATGTTGTGTTTCCTGTCCTCTAAATCTTGAAAGATCATGTATAAAATCATCAGCCAACATAAGATGAGTTGTTTGGTATTTGATAAGACTCATTCTATACACATCTCAAATGTTGGTATCTAGCAACAGCGGGGAACCTTAACAGGAAAGGAGCTACATGGAAACCCTTTGAGGCAAGGCTCACACACACCATGGCAAAACCCAGAGCAAGTGTGTTTATAGACATGTCTCCACAAAGCCTCCCTCTGCTAGCAAATATCCCTGGAGCTGCGACTTCACTGTCCTCCTTCATGATGGTTCTATCTCAGCAGTAGGCTGCTGGTAGATAGGATTGAGGTCTTGGGTTGATTATTCTTTAAAAGTGAAAATAATGCCAAGGCAATGCTGGTTGCCACCTGCTGCCCCATGACTTAAGACCACATCTGTATGATGGAAACTGGTCTAGGGATGTCTCTATGGATGACTGTTAACGACAAGCTTTTGAAGTTCTTTTCAGACCTGCAGGCTCTTCTTCCTCTCACGGCCATGCATCTGTGTGGATTTTCTCTTCCACAGTTCTCAGACCTCACCACATGCTGCTTCTACCACAGTGATGATATAAGCATCAAAGTCCTGGTAAGGTCACCTGCACAGACCTTAGTTAAGGGCTTTCCAAAGGTTAAGTCAGAGATGTTCTGTGAGTGAAATCTCGATGATGCCAACATCCTACAAAATGAACTGCCTCAATGCCTACTTAGATTAATTTAATTATTCCGTATTTTACTAGGAGAGAACGATGATGGCTTGTCTTTGCTCTCAGTATCATCTAGCTTGTGGAAGTTGAATCTCCTAGCACTTAGGAGAAGTCATTGCAAAGTAGAAGTGCACCCCTTATCCCCACCTACTTTGGAGACAGCAACAGCTGTGTAATCTTACCTTCAGGACGAGGGTTCGCGTGGTGTAGTTGTCACATTCGTTCACACTGATGACCAGAACCTCAACCTTGCCGTAAATCCCTCGCTTTTCTGGCCAGTAGAGCACACATTTCTGGAGGGAGGAGAAAGGAGAAAGGACATAGCAAAGCTTGGTAGTGCTCTTCCTCCAGAGGTCTCAGATTTTTTTTCTCATCAATGAAAACACCCCAAAGTCCCCGCGAGGCCTGTTCTCTTTAGAGTGGGGTTTATCTGGGGTGGGAGACTGGAGGGGGAGCAGAGGGAGGGGACGTTGTGGTCAGGATGTAATATGTGAAAGAAGAAAAATATTCAAAAGCCAGTTTTTTATCATTCTGTGAATATAGTAGGATGAGATGAACGCTATGATGTGTAGAGAGATGGATTTATGATGTGTAGAGAGATGAATTATATAATTGTAGAGAGATGGATTTATGATGTGTAGAGAGATGAATTGTGTGATATATAGAGAGATGAATTGTATGATGTGTAGAATAAACCTCAATAAAGTTTATGTTTTAAAAGTGTTGTCATGCTTTACTCTTAACCCCACACCAGTCATAATGACAAGGTAAAATTTCCCTAACCTCGAATGAGGATTTAAGAATTCCTTAACAACCAACAAGTATAAGGGATGCTCTCTCCCATGGTGGCCGAGGCCAGGTGCTAGTCCCTGCTTTATCAAACCAAAGGAATACCTGCAATGTGTTGCATGTCCATAGAATAAGGATCCCCTGGCATGAAAGGCAGGTGTAGTGATGATTAGTATATGCAAAGCATTGTGTTTTCCACACCCAAAGTGATGTGGGTGTTTTTCACTTATGAGACCTACTGACATTAACGTGGAACAAAGTTATGCTTGACATGTTTTTGTAATGGATCCTCTGTGGAGGACTAAATGGGAAAGATAATGCTATTATTGCAAACAAGAGGATATAACAGGGTGGTTAAAGGGCAGGCTTTGGACTCAGAGGACTTGGGTGTAGACGTTAGTTTCGGAACAGCACACTTTACCTCTCTGGACTCAATTTGCTTATAACCTTACACTCCAAGTACTTGGGACAAAGGCATGCAGTAAGTACTTAAAACGTGTCATTACTATGCTTCTATCCCCTACTGCATGCTACTTTTTATTTTGTGTATATGTGTGCATGTGTGTGGGCATGCACACACCATGGGTCATGTGGGGATGTCAGAGGACAGACAGCTAGAATCCATTCTCTCCTGTCACTGTGTGGGTCTCAGGGATTGACTTGGGTCACCATGCTGGGCGGCAAGCCCTTTAGCGACTCGAGTCTTTTTACGAGCTCTTGCTGCCACATTCTGTAAAACAGATTTTTTCATTTATGTGTGTGTTTGACAGCGTGTGCACGAACACACATGTACTCTCAGACATGTGGGCGCCTTGAGGCCAGATGAAGACGTCTGATTGTCTGGGGCTGGAGCTACAGGTGGTTGCATGTCATCCGATGTGGGTGCTGGGAACTGAGCTCTGATCCTCTGGCAGAGCAGCAAGTACCTTAATCATCGGGCCATCTCTCTCCTCACCCTCCCACCTTGCTATATTTTAAGGCTCCTGGGTGATAATTCCCAAAGCATGCACACATTTGTAGAAATTTTCTCATATCAGTTGAGCAAACTGAGCCTTCTTGCCCAGCACCAACTTTTGAATTTATATATACTAACTTTTTTTTCAAGTGTTCATGTACCTTTATCATACACGTGAAGAATCAGATATCCTAGACCCTGACTGGCGACAGTATGCCCACGCCCAGCAAGAAGGCTCAGCTTGCTCAACTGTTGACCCGAGTTTGGTCCCTTGATCCTGTAGCAGCACGCCAACCCCAGGAAGTTACCATCCCACCTTAGTGTGTTCCCACTCTCGCCCGGCAAATAAAGAATAAAGTTTAAAAAAGTTAAAAGACCCCCTCTTTTTAAAGGTAGAGTGAACTGTTTCAGTCTATCTATATGTTGATCTGACTCTGTGCGTGTGTTTGCACGCGCGTGTGTGCGCACGCGCATACGCACACGCGTATACAAGTCTTTGCATCTGGATGCTGAGACCTGTACTATTACTCTTCTCTGATGTCCTCGAGCCACTGGATGTGCAGTAGGCCGGCCTCCAGAGAGCCCTGCTAGTCCTCTTGTTTATAGCCCTGGGGGTCCAGGGTCACAGAGCAGTGCCAGGCTTCCGGTGTGGCCTCGAGTCTGACCAGCAGGATCTCTTGTACAGCCCTGGATCCCTTCCACTTACACTAACCCATTTGATTAATTTCTTTCAATGGAGCCTCAGTTATTTCCCAAGCTATTGTGGATCCTAGTACTCATGTCTCCCAGATGAGCCCTGGGAGACTGACAGGATCCTGGTTGAAGATGGCCAGAGAAAGAGGTATATTGTGGCTCAGCGGACTCGCACACCACATGTGTCCATGAGCAGCCCTGAGCAGCAGGCCTCGCAAAACCACTGAGGAAGCTGGCCAGGCGGGAGCTTGGCGCTTGCACCCTGAATCCAGTGGTGTACAACCTGAACCGTGGAAGCACGTCCTCGTCTCTCCCGAGCTTGCTTAGGCTTCTTGTGTTTTCCTTGATTCTTTACCAAAAAAGCAGCTGGCAGGCAGCTCCCAGCAGTATGCCTTGCTCATCCAACAGCCTTTAATTAGCATCCCATGTCCTTTCCAAGTTACAATAGCTTATTTTTACACACCGAAACCCCACCCTCTTGCATTGGAGGAAAATAGAAAAGGAGATCAGATAAGTATGGATGGTTTTGAGTTATCCGCCGAGTGGGGCGGGGAGAGATTAGGGCTGGAAAGGTTGTTCAAGGGGCCCAACTTCATATTTAAATGATCGCCCTGAACTGCATCACGGGGCTTACTTATCGTGGTCAGAGCCATGACACAGGAGAGGCAGAAAATGACGCCTTGCAGATAATTCTGGGAACCCTCACTAAGTGTAAGCAATTCACAGAATCACCCTATCCAGGTGAACAGAGCCCCAAATCACCACTATTGTTCTGGTGAGTGGGCTCACCCTTTCAGTAGAGTTATCTGTTAACTCTGAGAATCCATAATTTGGAGGAGGAAAGGGGTTTTAAGAGGACCGTATAGATCTCGTGTAAGCAACTAATCATCAGACTGCCTGAAAGCACCGTGGACATTGATTGATTCTTTGAAGCCAGCAGCTCATAGCAAGAGGGGAACACGGGGAGGCACAGTTAGGAATCTGACTGCCAAGTAACAAGGTTATACACAGATTTGAAGTCGAGATGTTTGTTGTATGAGTTAAAGCTATGTACCAGCACATGAGAAATGGCTCTGACCTAAAGAGTCAGCTTTTGGGCCTGTTCATATATGGGAGGGATAGAATGGGAACAGATTGTCTACAGTTAGTATAATAAGTTCTACCATTCCTAATGCGTCAGCTAAATATCATTGCCATATGCACAGTTTTACCATTAACATACATTCACCACCAATGTATCATTTGATCCCTTGCATAATCTTCTGAGGTTGGTAGGTATGATGGTTTGAATAGCCATGGCCCCCATAGGCTCGGGTGTTTCCATGCTTGGTTCCCAGTCAGTGGAACTGTTTGGGAAGAATTAGGAGGCGTGGCTTGCTGCAGGAGGAGTGCCACTGGGGGCGGGCTTTGAGGTTTCAAAAGCCCACACCAGGCTGAGCTTCTCTGTCTCTCTCTGTCTCTGTCTCTCTCTCTGTCTCTGTCTCTGCCTGCTGTCTGCAGATCAGGAAGTAAAGCTCTTGGCTACTGCTCCAGCACACGCTTCTCTACTTCCTGCCACGATGATCATGGACCAATCCTCTGAAACGCTAAGCAAGCCCTCAAGTTAATGCTTCCTTTTATGAGAATTGCCTTGGCACGTGTCTCTTCACAGCAACAAAACACTGACTAAGGCAGTAGGGAAGCAGCAGGTATCACTTATCTTCAAGTCATTTTACAGGTGAGGACATGGAGAGTCAGGTGATTTGTTAGGAATGGATTTTGTATCTCCTTAACCTTTTCTCACTCTAGAGCTATCAAAAAAATATTGATTTATCAAAAAACAAAACAAAATAAAACAGATCACAAGGTAAGATCCTTGTTCCATGGAATTTTTCTGCGTTTCTGGAAGGAAACATAGGACAGCAGGGGACATGAATTACCTCTGGCATCCATCTGTTACCACTGGATTAACGCTCTTGTCCAATCATGCCTGCAATGAGCTCTAATAATGAACATAACCACCATCACGACAGGGGATCATTATAAATGCAATGTGATTTCTCACTTTTCATAGAATCTAAGTGGGGAATTTTTTTCCCTTGATTTTATGGCCTGCATTTCTATTTCTGAATATTTCTTTGTCACACAAAACTTTTTGAGGGACAAAGGGCTTGAGACAGGGTCTGGATATGTATTCCAGCCTACCTTTAAATTTGGGGTCCTTCAGCTTTTGAAAAGGGTATGCCGTACACTCAGCTAAACTTTTGGTAAAAAAAAAAAAAACCAACAACCAACAAAGCAAACTATGGTCAAACCAGGCCAATGGGACAACTACAAGGCTTCTGTAAAGCCTAGAACCCAAGTGTGATTCACCACCAATACCATTTTACTGGCTTTTCTGTATGCTGTCTCACTTAAAAAAAAAAAAAAAAAAGGAATTCTGACAATGTGAATATATATTTTCAACCCGGAGCACTAGTTTCAGAATGGCACCCAAAAAACCAAAACTGAACAAACCTCAGCCCCATTATTAAAAGGTGAATTTTACATGTGTGTGACTAGACATGGATGTGTGTGCACACGTGTGTGCCAACCACAGGACAACCTAGATAAAGTGTGGTACTCTAGGAGAGGGGATAGTGATTTGTGTGGCTGTGCTGGGGTTCCAGATAATGATCCAAGTGATGTGTCAAGTACCTTGATCTAAAGCGACAGCTTCAGAACCAAGACTTACACTTCCTGCCCCTCAACCCTCAGAGCCCCAGGAAGCCCTGAGCAGGCAGCTCCCTCTGAAGTGCCCTTATCTGAATGAGGGAAGATCTTCCAGACCCTCCCTAGAATCTCCAAAGAGAGATTTGACAGAGGAAACAAGAACCGATACCACACCCAGAGCCCAGATGAACTTCCTTCAAGACTGCTATCTGTTCTGCTGGCCCATTTACTTCCCCTCAAAGCAATTTCTCAGGATGGTTATGGCGGCTCGCTCTGGTAATCCCAGTACTCAGAAGGCCAAGGGGAAGGGATGGTGAGTTTGAGGTTAGCCTGGACTACCTAGGAGTATCCTGACTAAAAAACAAACAAACAAACAAACAAAAACTAATACACAGGAGTTAACAAGACAAAACCCCCAGAAGACTTAAAGCTAAACAAGAACCCCTCCCCCAATGCATTTCTAAACAGTTTATGACATGCAGTCCATTCTCCCACAGGAGAACTGTATGTAAGCTTTTTGATCTTATTGGTTTAGTGCATGCTCACTTTTCATTCTTGGGATGTTCTGGTGTACCCACAATGTTTATGTTCCTCTCCTTGTGACTCTGTGTTAGCTTACTCCAGCAGGCTAGGTCTCCTCAGTTTCTGATGCTTCAGAGAGCAGAGGGGAAGTCCCTTTACACTTATGGTGTGTTCTGTACCATCCTTAAGAGGAATATGAGCTTTCAAAACATTGTTGCCATTTGGTCAGGTAATTTCACATCTACAGATATATCTCAACAAACATTAGCTGGTGTGAGGCGTGGACCAAAAAAAAAAAAAAAAAAAAAAAAAAAATCAAAGCAACTTAAACACCTATTAATAAGCAAGCGACTGTGCGTTTTGACATCCACACAATGTGATCCAGTAGTTATTAAAGTGATTTTTTAATGGAGTGTGGGAGAGGGTCATAATATGCAATGGGATATGAGTACCCAATTGTTCTCTCTATACCAGTTCTAAGCCTTCCTCTGTCTTCTGTTAGCATGCATCCTATCTTCATCTCTTACCCACACAGACCCCCCAAGTCTCTCGGACTCCCCCAAACTTCATACTTGAAATGAAAAAGTCACTCTCTTCCCTCAAAATCCCCACCTTGTTCTTCCAATTTGGGTTCACGGCACTCCCACGCACGGCACTCAGCTCCAAACCTCAGTCCAGCGCTCCTCTGTGAGCCTCACCTTCAAACACGGCAGAGCGCTGTCCTCTTGGCTCAGGACACCTCTTAACCCAATTCCCTTTTCCCAGGATCCCGCCTCTGCCTTAATTCAGTACCTCGTTATTTCTGGTCTGGATAACTTTCTAACGTGTTTCTCTTTGAGTTTCCCAAATCCAAACCCCAGAGCCTCCACCAACTGTGCTTCTAATGTCACAAGTCACATGGGCAGGCACTGTCGGTCCCCATTTGGAAGCTTCTGAGCAACCCGGAGGAGGAAACCCCAAAGACTTCAGTTTAGTTTTGGATCCGCATTGCAACCTTCCTTTTCAATCTCATTTCCCCTGAGTCCCCACTATGTGCTCCAGGCACACTAGATTGCTCACATCTGGCATGGCATGTGGTTTCTTGAATGCCATCATGGTCACTCACTGTTGGTTGGCCGTCCCCCCTCCCTGGGGCGGGGCAGGTATTCACACTTCAGCCCCCTGGGCATTGTGTTAACTTTTTTGTTGAAAATATGTAATTGAAATGAATGTTTTGTATGTGTTCGTTTGTTTGTTTTTGTTTTTTTCAGACAGAGAGGGAAAGGAAATGAAAGAAAGGGAAAGTTAAAATGTGATTCCTCTGTAGGGGGCATGGAAGTTAAACTGTTTGCGGTGGGTAAACAAGTGAACCTATTAGAAAACAAACAAAAACAATAAACAAAAGGGAGTGCTATGCGGATCTTCAGTCACTCACTCCTTTAAGTCAGGCTGAAGGGCTCAGCAGTGACAAGGATGTGCGTGTGCTAAGTACTTGACAGACAGGCTCCATTATCAGGAAATCTCTCCACTTCAGAAAAGGTAAGTCCAGACTCTTAATTATTATTATTTTTTCCCCTGAGACCAATAGCAGGCTGCTGGCCTTCCCACAGTCCTCCCTTCTGTGGGTTGCTACTGCCTTAGGGCGATGATTAGGTGTCTGGGCTTCAGCATGAACTAAGCCTGAATTAAAACTTGGAACCCATCACATGCTAACTCGAAGTCTCTCCTATAAGGATACTTTGCCTCTGAGTTCTCTCATGTATGCACGTGCTGAGTAACGACAATCCCAGGCATGTCCGGGTCTCTCATCTCCACAGTACTTACCTGCATTACACAGTTACTATCCCTACATTAACGCACTCCATAAATGACTGAGGAGTTGGCATAGGACAGCGCTTAGCACATGAAATCAGGGCACCACAGGGTTATCGACGTTTCCCGCGGTATATGTGATGTGCTCAACATTTCCTTCTTTCCAAGATGAAGAGCGAACTACAGGCAGTGGCAGTCAGAGGTGTCTGAGGATGTTGACTCAGTGTAAGATTGTAAACTGTGTGTGGGTGGGGTGGGGGGAGAAGGAGAGAGAGAGGGAAAGAGAGAGGGGGCGGGTTGCACTATGCAGCTCAGGCAGGCCTTGATCTTGTGACCCTTTCCAAGTGCTGAGACTAGAGGCAGGGGTCATTACAGTGAGCTCTAACAGATTTTTCTTTTTTCTTCTCTGTCTTTTCCTCTCTTTCCTTTCCCTCCCTCCCTCCTTCCTTCCCTTTCTTCTGCTCTGTCTTTCTCTGCCTCTCTCTCCTTCTTTTCTTCCTTCCTTCTGAATTTCTAGACCCTGGATCTCTAGGACCTACGTAGTCTAATCAAGTATTCCGTCACTGGGCCATATCTCCAGTTTCTGCCACTTGCCAGTTTTGATCCTACTATCACAGTTACCTTCTTTAGTAATACAAAAATTGATGCTAAAAGAATGTGAACAGTTTTCCATATTACTTCATAAGGAATTCCTTTCATGTTGAGTCTCATTTGAAAAATGAAAGAACTCAACATTACCAGCCACCAGGCAGGTCTCTTTTATTCTAAGAACTCATTCTTCAGCTCTAGGTTTTTGTTTGTACCTGAGATTATTGGGCTTATTAAAAGGAAGATGGTGAGTATCCATTTCTTTGTTTATTAGAAAGTGAGCAGTTCATAAACATATAAAGCGTGGGAACTTCTAAAGATATCCCCACCTCCGTCTTCTGTGCAGGAAATGATTTTTGTCTATTTTAAACAATGACACTGGGAACAATGGAATGCTGGCTGCTGTTCAGTAGCCAGCATTTTCCTGGTGGTGTGAACCTACAGTGTATCCCTTTAAAGCAAGCCTGTCGGTATCATGTTGACTTGCAAAACATCAGAGTTTCCTATATGATAATGCATCTGTAACATGCCTGGGCATGAAGGATTTTTCTTTTAATTTAAAGGTGAAGGAATGGTTAAAAACATTGTCTTGCACTGTTTTGGACTGGGACTAGTTACAGGAAATAAACAAGCAGCAGATTACACAGCAAATATACAACATGTTTGGCTTTCGTGTCCCTGGGAGTATATTTCAAGCATTAGAAAAGATAAGAAGCTGAACGCTAAAAATGAAAAACAAACCAATGAAGTATGCCTCCAACCTCTGAGTTCCGCAGCCAAAGAGGAAAACAAAATCCTCAACAACATTTGAATGCGAGAATTATTTGTCAAATGTATCCTAGCTTTCAGCAGATCACGGGGCTCTCGAGGGGATGCAGTAAAAATAGAACTGGAGCAAAAAAATGGGTGAGAAGGGCTACTTCTCCCTTGTAAGTGCAGGGCGGAGAAAGCCTGCACCCCAGGGTGCCCTAACTCTGACAGCAGTGAAAACAATATCAACTAAGCCCGACCATTAATTATTTCAGTAAGACCCTCACACACAAGCGAAGCCTGAGACAGCAGCCTCCAGGAACTGCTCCATCTTGTTGTTTGGTGTGAAAAAGAGAGTAAGACATTCTTGTAAGTCCAATCCTTGGAAAAGATTGCCAGGGTGGAAATAAATCCACACTTGTCTGTTTTGTGGGCATTTCCTACTATAAGGCCATTGGGAAAGTTGTCAGGTTTTTAATCATTTCTCTCCAATGTTTCTTTCAGTCTCGTTTTCCCAAGGAGCCCCTACCTGTCCCCTATTTCATGCTGTCACCCACTCTCCCTATTGCACTGCCCAGCCGCTCCCTTGTCCTGCTCTGGTTTGTACCCAACAGCATGTATCCTTTCTACTGTGCTGTAATTTATTGTCTCTCTCACTAGGAAGTTAAAATCACCAGCGAAGGTATCTTGCTATATTTAATTTGCTTGCATTTATTATATGTTTATTTCTTTGTACTTATAGCTGCCAACAATCAGAATGGCATCTTTTAATACATAAAAAAAGTGACTCGCTTTTGGAATAACTTTTACTTTCCTTGCCCTTTCTGCCTTCACTGAGGTATGTGTGTATGCAAATGAGATTTATGTATGCCACATGTGCCAAATTGTCTGAAGGAAGGTTGTCACTCAGAACAATATCCGTAAGTGACCTCATCATTTCGTGTCTCTGTTCCTATAGCAGGAGTAGCACGTCTAACATTCAGACCTGGGCTAGACATCATACCTCATTTTTCTCCTTGAGCTTTGTGATCATAACAATCACGGGGCTGTCTTCCTGCCAAACCATCTGCCAGAAGTCGTTCACCGTGTTGATCATGGGGCCCTGAGTGGCAATGAATGCCTTCTCCCTCCCATTGTAGCCCTATTTGGAGTGAAGAGACAAACACGTTAGCATATGCTCATGGGTTGCAGAGGACATTTGTGTGTGTGTGTGGGGGGGTGAGGGGTCATCTTCAGAATTACAGCTGCCTTGGCACTAACACAACCAGGCACATATGTGGGACTTCCCAGAAAATCCAGCTTGCCGTTTGGCAGAGAGGGTTGTGAAGATGTTTTACAGCGTGTCCATATGGACCTGTACTCAGGGACTCCTAGCCAAGGAGGACTCACTGTAAAATGCCTACCTATCACCTGAGTTGATGTGACTACAACATACATACATGGAAACACTAACGAAAAAATTAAAGAGAACTCTACTCTGGGGAAAAAAGAAAGACCCAAGGTTGGGGAAGGTTTTTTTTGGGGGGGGGGAGAGGGAAGGAGATAATATATTAAGTCAACATGCCAACCAGACAGAAATGCATAGTTACTTACCCGAATATAATTAGCATTAATGTAAGTACTCAATGCATCAGTGATATTTTTTGGTCTTAAACACACTCTGCTGAGTGGATCTAAGGAGGAAACCAGAATGAACACATTTAGTAGATTTACTTCCCAAAACCAAATCTCTAGAGCAACCATAAGCAGCAAAGGGAAGTGTGTAAGTTCAAGGCTACTAATCCAGCGTCAGTGTTTGTCTTGGGTACATATGTGTGTCCATCGCTTGATCTGCCTGTGACATTTGGCTTTCCCCCATTGATCCCTGATGCTGACATAAGTCACGACATGTTTCAGTGGGGTTCTGATTCTTGACTCCTCTCTCATTTGGGCCCCTCTCTTTTTCTTTAGAGTTTGAAGTACAGTTCTAGTTTTCTTCTGTTCCTTCAGAACAAATCGGGCTGCCCAGTTATTTGTATTTCTTTTTCTTTTTCTTTATTTTCTTTCTTTTTGGTTTTTTGAGACAGGTTTTCCATGTGTAGCTTTGGAGGCTGTCCTGGAACTATACCAGGCTGGTCTCAAATTCACAAAGATCTGCCTGCCACTGCCTCACAAATGCTGGGATTAATGGTGTGTGCCACCACAACACGGCTGTATTTCACTACATCATCTGATCCAGCCCTTCAGGACCCAACCCTGCCTGGTCTTGATTTAGTGAAACTGAAACATATTGGTATCAGGATGGGTGTGAGGACAGGGCAAGCAAAGGGAAAAGGAGATTAAACACACACACACACACACACACACACACACACAAACACACACACACACAGCTCAATGTATCAAGTTCTAAGTCTGTTTATAAAATAACAAAATAGCAAACATTATGGATCAGTATTAGATGTCACTCGGCTCTCGGGGCTTTAGAGGTCTTACGTCATCTAACCTGTAAGTCTAAGAAAATTTCCCTGAGGTATTGGCTACTACTCTTTCAGAATTTTCCAAACAAACAGAATCTTGTTCACAGGGGGTGGGTCTTCCCTCAGTTTCACCCAAAACACACCCAAACTTCCTTGGGATGACCCAAAAGAATCAGGTGACTGGGAAGATGCTCAGCAGACCTGTTAAGGAGTCAGGTATGACCTGAGAGGGGATAAGGGACTGGAGCTCAACAATGTGGACCTCTTTCTGGGGGTGGGCCTTCAGCACATGGGGGGATTTCTCTGAAGGATCATTGTGGACAAATTTCCTGGCCTGGTTTCCTTGACTTTTATTTCAGCATTTGTCATTTTATGTTCTAAGTGCTTACATCTCTGCCTGGCCTCAGTGGGCTGTGGCAAGACTCTTGAAGGAAGGAACCACGTTGACTTCTATGTCTTTAATAATTTCCATTTGATATGTGGTTCCTAAAGAGCTTAGCTCTAGAATGAATTTCCAGGGACTGGCTCAAATGCCACTTTTGATTTTCTAGAGTGTGTGCGACTTAGTGTCTGCTCATTGCTAGCTGTATTCACGGGTGCCTCGAGCCATTGCAGCTTGAGAAGGAGCTCCACTTTCTTCAGGATTTACACCCATGGAACACATGAGTTACACGGCACCTACTTTGTAAACCACTCAGAAGCACTTCTCTCAAGATAAATTAAACATATGAAACAATGAATAATTTATGAAAAATGAATAATGTATTTATAAGTTCAAGTACTTGTTATTTTTATTTTATGTGCATTGGTGTTTTGCCATGAGTGTTGGGTCCCCTGAACTGGAGTTACAGACAGTTGTGAGCTGCCATGTGTGAGCTAGGAATTGAACCTGGGTCCTCTATAAGTGCAGCCAGTGTTCTTAACCACTGAGCCATCTCTCTACTTTAAGATGATGTATAACATGATTGGGCAGGGGAAGGAAGTTTTTCAGCCAAATCCTTTCAATTTCTTGTTCCTTCCCAACCACCCTTCCTTGTCTCCCTCTTTCTTTATCTCTTCCCTTCCTTTTTCCTTTTCTCCTCAACATTATTGGATATAGTTATAGATTTGCTGCACCAAGTCGCTGAAGACCTCCTACCCTGGTCTCACTAACAGATCCATTGTAAGCTTGAGTTTCTGTTTACCAGACAAAACGAAACCTGATTGGTATTTTAACCTACACAAGAACAGACCTCATCAAAGGTAATTGTGTACTTAAGATTTTCCTCCCCAGCTGAAATAGATTTGAGCTTTGGGGAAAATAGATTTGAGATTGGGAAGTGTGTGCCTATGAGTTCTGGGCAAGCTGGGGGACAGGGAGTGATATAGTTTTCGTAGGTGTATTCAAGAGAGGTGGGAGCTGGAGGAAAGAACAGGATTTGGTTGCATAGTTAAGGTGTCCATGACCCGTCTTTGACTTCACTGCAAAACAGAGAGGACGCCAGGACCCTGTTGTCCAATATAGCAGCCACCAGCTGCCTGAGGCGACTTAAATGTAATTAACTGGAGTAAGATACTATGCTGATGCAGCCCTGAGTTGCATTAGTGGTACTGTGCTCAATTGCTACATATTGGTTTTTATATGAGAAACACAGATCAGTCACATGTCATGGAGACCTGACCCCTACCGGGCAGGATGGTGATGTCATAGGAGCTCATGTGTAAGGACCATGAGAGAGTAAGAAGAGAAAATGGGGCACTTAACAGTCTACTGTCGAAACAAGGTTTTCCTATACATACAGTGTTTCCTTATTTTCTGGAATCTATCCTAGGTAAATTAAGGAAGGGCCCACCATCATCTAGGTATGGAAGGAAAATAGAATCTAATATTGGTTATTAACCTATTAATCCATTAGTTAGGACTCTGCTAGTGAGTTTGCATGTTGAACATCTTCAATAGATGTAGAGGGTAGTATTATTGCCCCTGTTTATTTTGGGGATATGGGAGAATAAAGAATGGATGGGGTGGGGGGGAAGATTAAGTAGCCCATAAACACTGTAAGACTTTTGTATGAATGGGAAAGAAAACCTCACTCTAGTGTCTTGCTGTAGTTGTTGCCTCAGTGAGTGGGTCACTGAGCCTGTCATATAAATCTGATAAATACAGAAAACACTGTTGAGAATTCTTACTGAACATCACCACTTTAAATAGGAAATAATGACCAGAGTACACAGGGCTTTGCAGTTTTGGGTTTATATTGCTTTCTAGTTATATAAATAAGTAAACACATATGATGTGCTATTATACATGTGGATTGTGTGTCATGATTCCATACTGATGCATGATTGCTGTTGCTTAGTTGCTCCTACGATCTGGGATGTAAGCTTTATACCACTGTTTGTTTATACTGCACTGTAATTTGATCCAAACTTGGCCTCTGGATCTTAATCTATTACTTAGCCTGTTCTAGCTAGACAGTGTCCTCAAAGAAGTAGCAACAAGTCATTGACTGTTGGTTAGCCATATACCCACAAAACCAGATAGCCTTGCCAGTACGTACACACAGACAAGCTTCAAACTTAAGGGCTTATTATGGGCTGTAGCAGTAAAGGCAATCATATTTAAAGTGCTGATCATTTGATAAGAAGCAATTCATGTGACATTGCAATTTTGTGTCATATTAAAGTCTCAAACAAACCACAGAGAAAGCGGTGCCTGTCATTACAGTCTTTCCTGATCTTTGGAGCCAATGGAGTGGTTAAAGTATCTATTCTGAGCTATACTTTGTAAAATGAGGGTGGGAGACATTTTTCAGGCTACAGATACTTTCCACTGAGAATCCAACATCTGCAACATCAGTTGTCAGCAAAGGCATCCTGGACCAAGTGGTCCAGAAATGGGAAGCTGACACATTGTGTAGCTCTTGTCTGCTATCACCAAGGACAGGAAACAGAAAAGGCTGAACTCTGAAGTGACCCAAACATACTGGGAACTCTTTTGAAATCAGAGGACTTATAATCATTGCAGTGGGGACATTAGTACTGATTAGTTAGTGCTTAGTATAGTTTAGAGACAATTTTAAGAGAGAGGGCAAGTGAGAGCATGAGAGAGAGACAGAGAGACAGAAAGAGAGAGAGAGAGAGAGAGAGAGAGAGCAGGTGGTGGTAGTGGGCACCTTTAATTCCAGCACTTGGGAGGCAGAGGCAGGTGCATCTCTAAGTTCAAGGCCAGCCTGGTCTACAGAGTGAGTTCCAGGACAGCCAGGGCTACACAGAGAAACCCTGTCTTTAAAAACTCAGAGAGAGAGGGAGAGAGAGAGGGAGAGAGAGAGAGAGAGAGAGAGAGAGAGAGAGAGAGAGAGAGAGAAATCCTTTTCAACCTCTTCTGTTATAGTTATAAATGGAATACCTTTTGATAATGAACTATACCTTAAGAAATAGACTTGACTATTTTGACTCATTAAAAATACATTCCAGCAGAGCTATTTTGTGCCAGGGGAGGAAGCCCATATACAGCATTGATAGTAATTCTTTAATTATTTGACTTTAGTGTGTTTCTATCATTGCAAATATGAAAATGCATTGTATCTTTTTTTTTGCATTTTGCATCTTACGAGTAAACTAACAAAATACTATTTAAATGTTAGCACCTTTTCCTTTTTCACAATGAACATGCATTAATTATAAGAATGTGTTTCTCATGACGTTTACATGATGTTTTTGATCACAGCAGTCCCCCCCCCATTAGCCTTTCTTGTGCCTTCTCATCTGTGTGCTCACATCCCAAGTTTCTCTTCTACTTCCATGTCCTTTAAAATATGTCTTGATTCTGCATATGAAAAATAGGTGATATTTGTGCTCTCGTTTGGCTCAGTTCCATCCATTTCCCTGTAATTAACCCACTTTTATTCTTCTTGATGCCCACTCATACCCCATGTGTGCACACCACACTTTCTTTGGCTCCTATGCCAACACTATAACTTGTCTATTACTAATAATTTCACAATAAAAATGGCTGGGTTTTTTTTTTAAAAACAATATATCAGTTGGATTCTCTAGAGGATATAACCAGAAATGTATAGGTGGACCATACGCTAATTCTGTTGTTAATTTTTAAAGTGCCTCCCATACTATTTCCATAGTGGAAGGAATTAATTCATCTCTTTTCAACCGATCATGTTGAAGGAACTCTTACTCTGCCACTCACCAGTCAGCATGTATTATTACATGGTTTTCCGTTCTAACTTGGGTGAACAGGAAATCTCAAGGTAGTCTTTGCTTGTTTGTTTTGCGTGTGTGTGTGTGTGTGTGTGTGTGTGTGTGTGTGTGTGTATGTGTGTGTGTGTGATGCTGTCTCACCATGTAGCCCAGGCTAGTCCCAAACTGTGGCATTCCTCTTGACTCAGCCTCCTAAGAGCTCGAATTACCAGTGTGTGTGAGACCTTCCTGGCTCAATATTGTTCTGATTTGCATTTCCCCTATGGCTAAGGATAGCGAACATTTTTCATGTATTTTTGGCCGTTTGTATTTTTGGCAACTGTGAGCAATTCATTGCTCAACTTACACCAACACATTGAAAGAATGTGTTTGTGGTTCATCTTCCTAGAGTTATTGCTACAAGATGTCTATGAATTTTGCCAAAACCCTGAACTGTATTTGTTTTTCGACGGGAAATGCTCCCTCTCCTCCCTAATGTGCCGTTTTCTTCTGATGACATTTGAAACATAATACACTTCCGTATTTCAATGAAGCTCATTTCATTTGTCTTTTGGCGGCTGGTACTTTTGGTGTCATCGAAGAAACCATTGGCTACTTTAAGCTTATGAGAATCTGGTCATTCTTGTTTTAGCTCCTATCTACATGCAAACACCTGATCCATTTTGGATTATTTTTTAGATGTGGTTCAAGGCAGGGCTCAACTTCCTTTTCCTTCATGCACTGAAATATTTAACACTAGAATGAAAATCAGGTTAGCCATGGTGTGCGATGCAGTCTGCTTTAAAACCACGGATCTTTTGGAACTGTGAGCTGGTCATTGTGAAGAAAGCAATGTGAGATAAAGTTACTCTGCTTCAGATAACTTTAGCGCTGACTAGTCTTGACGCACATATTTCAACTCTAAGTGTGGTATCTATCAGAGTGTTATGAGTGTTGGAAAGGGTCACGTGGAAGTGAATGGGCAACATGGTTTTACAAGGCAAATTATTAACTCAAGAAACTTACTTGGCAAAATAGTCTTATAGCGATTTTTCGTTCCATGACGTGGAATATCGATTTCTTTGGGATCCACAAAATTCATTGGTATTTCCTGAAAAAATAGATGATACCGAATTGTGTAGCTAATGCTGACATGAAGACAATCTTTACAGGTGGCATCGCTCTGTGAGCCACTGAATTTCAAAGTCACTTACAAAACAACAGACTATGCTGCTGGCTGACCAACATCTTTCCTTTCGTAAACAGGCCAGATGCAGCCTGCAAGCTCCCTACTATGAAGCATCACCATATGTTTGGAAATATTAGTTTGTATGTAGTTACTACAGAGATAGAAAACACCCTGCTTCAATAGTAAGCATTTCTGCAACATTACTTAGGACAATCCATTAAAAAAATTAAAAAAAAAAACCCACAATATATTCAACATTCTTCAGAAAGTTTTTATAAGATCAGCAAAAATCCCATCCTTTTAATATCAATTAGATTTCAGAGTCATTAAAAATTCCCCCCGAGAGTGATGACTGTAGGAGGGCCTTTGTTGTTTCTGTTGATATATGTGCTGAAATGCTTTTTCATTAAGAGCTCTTTATAGTCACACTGTTTCATTTGTGGTTATAAATGGGTTACCTTTTGGAAAAGGGGCCCGCTTTTCTCCTACTTAAGCAGACCATATTCTTATTTGGAAAGAATATATGTCACATTGCCACATGGCTCCAGCAAGCATGGCTCCAGTGAGCTGCTCCAGAGAGGGCAGCGCCATTTCCAGCCCTAGTGCTAAGAATACTAAAACTGAGTGGGAAAGAGTGGGCTCACCATGAATTCACTCTGAAGTAAGTGGGAAGTTGCCACGACGTCTCTCAGCTGCGGCCTCGTGAGAACACGGCTGGCTGACTGCAGATACTCCATGGCTATCTTCTCCCGGGGGGTTGGGACGGCCACAAAGGGTTCCACATTCCCCAGGCTACTCATGTCCAGGGTAAGAGATACATTGGACCCTCGTCTACATGGGGAAAAAAGTTATTACATATAAATATTACATGTATCACTTTTCACTTTGATCACTCAGATTGTCTCCCCCCCCCACACAAGGACACAATACAGTGAGATCTTTCCAGAAAATATATGTGTATATTTGGCATGATTGACTGCAGCAACTCTCTATAGTTCCTTTACAGGAAATTGGCAATTTTATTGTTGTAAACAGTTCTAAATTGAGAACATGTACTGTAGGTTATTAGTAAGCATACTTGTTGCAGAAATACTAGGATGATTAATAATTTTAAATAAAAAAGAAACAGAAAAAGTAGACATATTTGAAATGAGAAATCACAGGTAATGCAAAAGAAACATGTATCTACATGTATGTCTGGGAGTTTGAGATATATATCATAGTCATTAAATGCTTTAGCTATTTCACAATGTAGGTGAGGTGTTCTTCAACATAGCACATACTATACCATAAACAAACATACCTTCAGTTAATTAAAACTTAATAAAACTATCTACGATAGTTCAAATTATTATGTTACTATAAAATATAAATGTTTTAAACCGTATGTGGAAGTGTAGAACTGTAAAATCGGTATAAACCCTTTACAGCAAGTTTGGTGGTGAGTACCTGAAATTTTAGAGGTTGGAAGATTAGAGGAAGGGATCAGGAGTTCAAGTTCATTTTGTTACATAGGAGTTTGAGGCCATATATATATATATATATATATATATATATATATATATATGTAATTAATTTTATTTTGTGAAACCTGTAAGAGGTCATAGAGCTCACAGATCTGTAGGCTAAGTTTCAGTTTATCTTTTCTTTATTATTTCCTTTTCTTCTTTTGGAAAGTAATGACTGAAGTCCTTCCACTTACATGGACCCTACTGTGTAGAAGATGTAAGTCCCTCTTAGCAGTTACAGTAGCTGTGTGAAGGGCAGCTGTAAAAGAGCATTGACAACGAATGTCTACATGGCTGTTCCTGCGAGACAGTATGCGAGAAAAGGCGGTTTGAAGCCAGAGACTGTGCTCATAGTGGTTGTGAGTTAGAGTACAAAGGCATGTGTCAGGATATTAAATGGAGTGCCTGGTGTCTGTTGTCCCACAGAAATGGCGAGCAATGAGCAGCTGGTCAAAACACAAGAGGAAAGACAGTGAGAGGAAATTCTGAGCATAGATCAGCTCCTCTAAATGGCAGAGAACACACCAGAAAGAAGTAAACAAACCTCCATCTGAAACAGTGGAAAATACACAACCAGAGAAACCTACTAAACAATCATCTTCCATCAGTTCCTCAAGGTCTTGTATGTCCTGTGGATACATTTTGTCTGCTGTGGATACATTGTATCTGCCGCAGACACAATCACCGGCTGTGGATACATTGTCTTCTCTGTGGAGACAATGTATCTGCTTTGGAGCCAATGTATCCACTGTGGATACAATGTGGCTGCTGTGGACACATTGTATCTGCTGTGGACACACTGTATCTTGTGTCGGAGACAATGTATCTGCCACAGACACATTGTGTCTACTGTGGGCAGTTGTATCTGCTGTGGATACATTGTATTTGCTGTGGGGCGCAGTGAGGCTTGTCTACAGTTTGATTGGTAGTCTGATCTTTTACTCTCCAAATGTATTGCAACTGTATTGCTAATTCCTGTTTCTACTTAACAAACATTTAATTTACTTTTGGTCACTAAATCGTATACTTTAAAAAAAAAAAAGCACCACGTTTTGGGTTATTTGTTTTATCAAATGCCTAGCTAGCTGCAATTCCTAAGCCAATTTAGAAGCAACTTTTCTGGAACCGACGCCAGATCTTCTGCAGAACTGCACAAGCTACACAATTTTAAGAATTAATTTGTTAGGCTGGCATACAAAGCCAGGGGATTCATCACTGCATCCTCATACAGAAGTATGTGCTGCTAAACTTTACTTCATTCACTCCTCTCCCCAGAGCACTCTCCCAGAGCATCTCGGGCTAGTTTCTTTTCCTTCCCCCAGTTAATCCTTCATTATGCTTTGCTAAGTATGCCATCACTCTGTTTCCCCACCTCTCTCAAGAGAATTTGATGGACATGTAAGTGCTTAAGCATTTCTTTTCTTTCTCTTGTAGTTCACGAGAATGGGAAATGGCTGAACTTTTTTAGGGTTTACGAGTGAGTTCTTGATTCTTTCAAAGAAACACTACTACCTTTCTGAATATTTCACAGAGGCGTTTGCTGGTCACTAATATGATCATGCATGTAAGTTGTCCCTGTGATGATGTGTAGACAGGTACCATCACCTTATTTATTGCAGATTCATATACTGTAATCAAGGTATTCTGGAACACTGTTTCCTTACTGTTTACACACTGGCCTTGTCAAGTATGAAATGTGTGCATAAGCCTCACACAATAATGGAATGCATTTTTTTTCATTTCAAATACTTTCAATTGAATATTTTAGTGCCTGAAGGATTCATAACTATACATCTTCACTGCCGAGCTTACCAATGTTTCTTTCTTTCCCATACTTGCATATTTAGCTTTCCCTCTGACTCTTAAAAACTTAATATCAAAGGCCAGAGGAGCCAGCTCAATGTGTGCTCTCAGGAAGACTTGAGTTCAGATCCCCAGGAATCCTGATTTTTTTTTTTTAAATGCCACATGTGGCAGCAGGCATCTGTAATCCAAGCACTGGCAGGTAGTAGGAGACAGTCGGAGACAGGGAGATTCCTGGAGTCCACTGTAAAGCCAGCCTCGCCAAACCTGTTAGCTTTAGGCTCAGTGAGAGACCCTGTCTCAAAAATTAAAGGAAGCAGAGAGTGAAGGAGCCACTCAGCATTACCCTCCCGCCTCCACACACATGCATATGCACATACATGCAGTTAATACCCACATGTCTTATTCTTTTCTAGAGTGTCCCTAAAATACACTTTCTCGTTCTATCATTGTGAGCAACTCTTTGGGATTGCTGGGCTAGAAAGAGATGAACAGCACTCTGAATGTCCTGCAACACATTACCTATCTGGTAGAAAGGTGTATGTATTTGCCCATACACCCCACCCCACCCCACCCCATTTGGGGTTCTTCTTGCTGGCTGAAATATATGGTTTCTTGTGTTTCTGGGTAGGAAATTTGCAGTGGAGGAGCAGCGAAGAATGGTTCTGCTTTTAGACCAAGATTTTAATTTAATTTTAGTGAGAAACTGGTTTTTAAAGTCCTTCCTTTCCCCTCAGTGGTACTTGCCTTTAATTTTGTAGGGAATCCTGGAATTCTGGTTCTGATGATGGCTCATTTTAGTTTTAGTGTATTTGTGAAATTTTGGCTTCTTGCTGCCTGTTACTTATTTATTCCCCTCAGAAAAGAGTCTGGAGATGCTGTTTCAGGATTGCTAGCTAGAGGCCAGTTTAAAGCATGGTTCCACTCAATTTTCTTCCTCAACAGACCAAGTGTCTACACCTGGTCAGTAGGGAGACACCCTGAGCTGCAGTGCATTAGCGGATGGAGAGGTGTCTTCCACTTATGGTGGCTGGGCAGCTGTGTGGAGGAGGGATCATTTGAACTGGACCCTGGCCATTTCAGAGACAGCCTTGGAGGAGTAATGGTATGGCAGAAGAACCTCTAAAAGGACTTTGGGGCTGGAGTTCAGTTATGCAAAATGTACTTTGGAGTCAGGACCGGGTTTTCCCGGGGAGATGAGATGGGAGGCAAGAGCTGCACAAACCCACAGCTATCAGAAGCTGCCTACATTCAGCAGAGCAGGCCATGGCATCGACATCGATGCCCCCCAACTTTTGTCTGGTTTCTCTCACACACCCTGCCCACACCTGCAGATCCAGAGCCTCTTGGGTCCATGACTAAGCCCATTTGCTTTAACGAGTGAGCTTCTGAGGGGATTGCGGTCAGCTCAGGGCTGTGGAACCCACTCAGTAAGGGACACCGGCTCTGTCGGAGCAAGGAAAGGAAGAAAGGGACCCAATATATTAAGTTTCTGTTGTTGGGCCAAGTACTGTTATATGGCGCTTTTGGCTTTGGAAGCGCTGTTTTTCCTTCTTTTACAGGTTAGAATATAACACACAAGCTCTTATTTGCTTTGCCTCCCAGAACGAGAGTGTAGGCAGATTGTGTTAGACTGTGTGCCCCTGGATGTCAAGCACTGGGGGAGGGGGAGGGGTCAAGAACAGCATTCAAATACAGAGTTCTGTCTGCAAGGCGTGTCTGCTGGCCTTAAATCTTGCCCATCCACCTCCTCCATGTGCCCTTCCTTAGGGTTGCTTAGCTTCCCTGCCTCTCAACTTTTTTTTCTGCCCTTTTAAAAGCGAATAAATAACCAGGTGTTCTTGGAGAGTCACCATACCGGCAACATACAAAAGTGACGTCAGTGGCTTAAAGAAGTGATGCATGGGTATTATTAAATCTGGGTGACAATGAACAAAATCCTTTGTAACTGTTACTTTTTTGCATTTCTCTAAGGGATCTATTTTAGGACCCTTCCATAAGAACTGCAAATTGTTTTTAATTGAGATTAACTTTGATGCTTTGGAAATCAATGACTAAAACCTACACATTTGGCACTAAAGAAGAATATAGCTTGATAGCCCGTTACCTTAAATTTCCCCTTCATTATGGCGAATCTATTTGCCCCGAACCCTAAACAATGCTGCAGCATTTCAGCTCACCACCTTGGACAATGTCTTAAAGTTCATCTCTAGGACTGAACTTGCAGCAACTGTTGACCTTACAGAGCATTTCCCACAGCACAGCCTTATCTGGGTAAAAGCTCTCCCATGCTTTGCCATAAAATACGAGGGTAGGATGTCGTTAACTTGGGAAAAAATCTCGGCTTTTGTTAATTCTTATTTTCAAAGGGCAAACAGTATTTAGACTAACTGAAATATGGTGCCATTAGGAAATTGAGTCAGAAGGGGTCATCTTAAAGGAGGACCATGTTTGGAGACTCAGGCATTTTCTTGGGGCAAAGAGCTTAAACAAATACTCACACTTTAATTTTTCCTGATGAAAACAATGTGTTTACTGTGGGAATTCATAAAATTCAGATATCAGAAAGTGGAACTAAAGTAACTCATATTCACGCTTTCTATATTATTTAAACTGACTCTGAAATCTTTCTAATCTATGGGGATCAATGGCAGTGGCTAATTGCTACAGTCTTGATTTCTTTGGTTCGAGAAACAGATGAATTAATTAATCTCCATTGTTTATGTGTAGGTCCTTACCATTGAGAATCTTTTTTTTAGCCTTTCCTTTCCTAATTTTTATTTTGTGTCTTTGATATATTGCTATGATGTTTGTGGTAAAGCTTTCTTTCTCAGATGTGGCAAATACCAATCTGTTGTTGCCTTAGAACACTGAAATGGTTTAAAACGTATGGTTATGTTCAGTGAAGCAAACGGATCTATCTGAATGCACAGTGATTTATTTTACATTTACTTGCTGTGTGTGTTTGTGTGTGCAACAACATGTGTCAAAGTCAGAGAACAATCTAGGACCTGCGTTCTAAGGAAGGAGCTCACCGCCTCAGACCTGGTGGCAAGTTCCTCACCTCTCAAGCCAGCTCACCAGCCCGGAAGTGTGTTAAGAACTTAACCAAGTTCTTTAAAAAACTAATTCAAGTGGAACTATGATCAAATACGAATTCCCAAGTTCTTTTGTTGTTGCTGTTTCTTCCAGATATCGAATCATCATGTTTAAACACAACTCACAAAAAAATTTAGAAAAAGAATATGTTTTAGTAACTATGGGTTGATGATGTGAAGGGCAGAATGTGATAAACCAAGAACATATGAGTTTGTTCCGGTAAATGTCGCAAGCCAACGAGGGTAGAAGTGAGGGTAAAATTTGGCAACAACTTGAAAACAGGGAAATTTTGATATTTAGAAAAATTTAAATGAAGATAGGTTTTGAGAAAAAATATTCATCAAAATAATAGGAGGCCTGACCTTTTAACAACAGAATGCATTAGAGTAAGAACTAGAACACTTACTGAAAACTTTGCCTCTATTTTGCTGTGCAAGTGTGGAAAATGGTTTAGACTTTTTATGCCTCCCAATCGCTAGTGCACAAAAGGAAACACAATGAAAAAAAAAAAAAACTTTATCAAGTTCCCCTGTAGCACCAATTATTATTTATGCCAAAAAGTAAATAGGAGTGAGGAAATTCAAAAGATACCGATGCAAACAATTGAAGGAAAAAGCAAATTCTTAAGGCAAGGTAAGAGAAATGCAATGAACAGCAGGCTAATTACAATTAAGCCAAAAGGAAAACACACATAAATATTATGAGCCAGGGCCACACTGAACTCAGCAAGGGAATATAAACAACCCCGTTGAAAATGTCCATTTCGGCACTACTGTTCTTAATAGCCACGGAGTGGGAAGAAAACAGTGCTAAAAATACGCAAGCACTTCAACCGAGTGCTGGAGTGGCTCGCAGAGCACACATCTACTTCCCTGGAAGGACAGGGTTGCAACACTTGGCCTTAGGAGCTGGATTCCAGACAGGCTGCTTGCTCTCTTCGCATGGGATACTTGCTTGCCCGAGAAGACCTGAGACTTCTAGCACCTTCTCACTCTGTGTCCTCACACAAGTGAAATGAGGTCAGAAGAAAATGAAACATTCATTTTGCGCGCGCGCTAGGCAGAAGCGGTTCTTCACTATTATGTGAGGAAATGAAGGCTCAGTGAGAAGAGCTGGCAGCAGCTTGTATCCAAGCCTCGGAGTGAGAATGGAAAAGTACCCAGCTCAGAGGTGCTAGGAAAGACACGGTGGTCTGTGGAACCGTCTCCATGGCACCCACATCTGATCTCACAAGATGAGGAATGAGAAGCTAGCGCATCCTTCCTCCCCATTGGGAAGCTGGGATCTGAGGCCTCAGCTCTGCAGTCTGAGTTTCACTCCCTATCATTCCTGGCCACACCTAATGTGAATTTGAGCCTTACAGATGAGCTTCAAGCCTTCTACACCCAACTTGGTATTTTAGCTCTTCTGATTCAAATTGCTCCCATACTTAGTTTTCTATTAGAAACTTAATTACAAAGAAAGGTAGAAAGAGAAATCTTTGTTTATCTGAACAGCAAAGGCAAAGCTTGGAGGGATAGGCCCTTCCTGCTGTGGACTGACTGGTCCCTACATCTCGTTACAACTCCGCATTTCTGCAGCTGTTTTGTTCCTTGAGGCGTTAAGTTTTAAGAATATTTAACTAACAATCCCCCCCCCCATCTCTTTACTTTCAGGTAAATTCTGGATACTGCCCTCTATCTAAATCAGTTGACGGATGAGAGGGTGTGAATTTTAAAACAGAAAAGGAGACAGAGTTCTAAGGAAGTTAAATTGTGACGTCACTGAAGTGTATAGAAGCTGAAGTAATATGAGTGGACAATATGATTAATCATACTAAAATTTCCCAAAGGGAATGCCTTAGGGAGACATAAATGAAAATAGCCCTAAGGGATGACAGGCATGGGCCCAGGAAGATGAGAAATGCACTTTTCTCTACACCAGAAAGAAAATCTTATAATTCGAAGACCACCTTTGGTGTAGGAAATGGTGCACTTCTTAAACTCCCGTTGCCCTAGGAAGGATGCTGGTTTCCCTGTTGAGTGACTACATAAAATATTTTCAAGTTCCTATCATGATACCCATTCCTTCCACCTCTACCCCCTGAGTGCTGAGACTAAAGGCATGCCTACCACCTTTATCCAATCTTACATTTTATATAAGACCAGACAAAATTTAAAAATGAAAATGAAAATTATCATTAGAACACCCAGGAAGCAGAAACTGATTTGTATGTGTTCAAGACCAGCCTGGTCCGCCTAGCAAGTTTTAGTCCAGCCAGGACTGTATAGTAAGACTCTAGATCAAAAGATGAAAATAAACAAACAGCCCCAACAACAATCCCCCCGTACACAATGAAAGCCTATACATGCGTATGCATAAGTGTAAAATATATACAGTATACTCGTCACATGGTTTTCTGGGACCTGACCTTGGAAATCGATTAAATCAATACTTTACCACATGAGTTAAACTTAAACATATTTGGCCCCAGAGTTTTCTAGATTGCATCCAGTAAGACATGTTCGATGGACAGACTAAAATAAAATAAAAATACATTTAAATACATTTAATGAAGAAAATGTCACTGTGTTGTGACAATCACTGGTGTGTATGGTTTCAGGGCTGAGCACTTGGTATAAGGAACTGGGACCACTTCCCGGGGGCCTCATTAGTTGCCTGTCTTTCTTTGTCTAGGGTTGAGACCCTGTGAGATTTCCTCCCCCCATGCTAGCATGAGTGTGTCTTCCTTGTCGGTGAGTTGTTGTAAAATATAAATAATCAGAAACACAGGGTATGGAGGAACCCTGAAGACAGATTCCTAGGGCCCTCTTTCTACTTGATACAGACTCTAATAGCAGCTCGCTGGTAAGTGTCCAAACCTTCCAGCAGATCCCCAGTGCGCCTTCTGATCTCTTAACTTTCCTAGTTCAGAGTGTTTCCTTCCATATTGCACTTTAATAACTTTCAACAGAAAATACTACTGAAAACACGGTGATAAAAGCCTGCCGTTAGCTATCGCTGACATAAGGCTTCCAAATCCAGTCCTCATGCATAGCCTCTCCCTGCCTATGCCTGGGCAGGCAGTGAGCTACAGCTCACTCCAGGTCTGTCTCTTTTACATCCATACCCCCAAATGCACTTTTTCTAATATATTCATAATAAATGCATGTATTCACTAGACATGTTCTCTGCGGTGTGAACAAAGCTATGGAATTCAATTCTCCTTCTGTATCCACTAGTAATTGAAAAGCAAGCCACACTTTCGTTGTCTGCATGGTTAAATGGTCACAAATAAATTGGAGAGAGTAATGCCATCTCACGGCTTGGGCAAATCTTCCAGAAGTATGAAACCCCAAGGACCATTCTAAATGAGAGTTTGAACCTTCAGAGTGAAAACCAGATGTGGTGGGTACACGCCCATTATCCCAGCACCTGGGAAACTGAGGCAGGAGCCTAATTTCGGCTATGCTGTAAACTCGGCTATGCTGTAAACGCTAGGCCACCCAGGGCGGCATATCAAGAAGCTGTGATGAAAAAGAATGAACACATAAGATAAAATAAAACAAGTAAAACTAATGAAATTTAGACTGTGCAGGAACACAAAATGCTATTTTAAAGATGTGGTGTGAAACTTGTAAAAATACCCATGAAGTTTCAGTCTTTATAGCTTTAAGACCCATGAAGATTTTATGCATACAAAAGATTAAAAAAAAAAAAAAAAGCAATGCACTGTTTCCAAACCAAGAATGATTAATTTTTATCTTTCTCTGGCACTTGGTATTGTTTTGGCTGTCACTCATGATGAGTCTGTTTCCCCTTAAAAAAAAAAAAAAAAAAAAAAAAAAAAAAGAACAAAATGTTGGTAGCTCTAATTTTAGTTCCTGGCTTTCATTTTTTCCTCATTCCTGCGGTGATAATGAAGAAGTAAATATTCGACCTCAATGAAGGAAGCCATCTTTCTGAAATGAGAAATAGGAATTTCAGTTGATTTGTACATAAGCATGGATATGGATATACATTCATATATGCCCAATGCTTTGTAAGTAGCACATATAATTAATTCACCATTTGTTTATACAACTACGGAGGGACCCTCTAAGCACTGACCATCAAGAGCGGTGCCGCTCACAGTTATAACCATCCAGTGACTTACTTCAGCTAACCCCTGACTCATCAGAGAGCACATGTGTTTCATAGCACCTCTGGATGAATGAAGAAATGCAGAGTGAAGAAATGCAGAGCAATGGCCCAACCTGATCAAAGTCACCCACAAAAACCCTGCAGCTAGCGTTTGCTTAACAACGAAAGATTCAGAACTTTCTGGGCAAAATAATCTTGAAAAAGAACAAAGGTGGGCGACTCACATTTTCTGAATTCAAAATTTCTATCAAGTTATACTAACAGCAGCAGCAGCAGCAACAAAGAACAAGGAGGAGGTATTATCACGAAGCTAGATGGTGCGATGGAAGAGAACTGAGAACCCCACTCGTCAACAAGAAGAGATGTTGCAAACAAAACCGTGAGGAGAGGAGGAGTTGCTTCCAACGCGATGGGTAGCTGTGACGAGGGTGGAAGAGAGGGCTGGTGGGTCTGGAGGCCACTGGGGCTCTTACCTACAGCTACTTAAAGTGTGGAACGGTCTACCATGGGGGGGGGGGGCGGGCAACAGTACCCAAAACCTACGGCATACTAGCTCCTCTGCATCATACTGTGGCACATGTTCTATCACTGAACTGTCCCAGTTTATTTTTTATCGTGGGACAGGCTCTTGCTAAGTTGTGCAGGCTGGCTTGAACTCCATGGTCCTCACAGGCCTTACATTTGAGATCTCTCTGCCTCAGCTTCCAGAACTTGTGAGAATAATAAGCCTGGGCCACCAGGCAGGCTGCAGCACACATTCTTCCCAATTTTGAGGGCAGATTCCTAAACTTGCTTGTATTTGTTGGAGAGAAACATTTATAGAGTTACTCTTCACCAAGGGAAGAAAAGGCCTTGTGATAGAATTATTTGTGTTAAAAAAAGCAGTATATTCAAACCACGTGTCGTGGTCCATGTCTGTAACTGCAGTACTTGGGAGACAGGAAGGCAGGCAGGACTATCTTGAGTTCAAGGTCAGGATGGGGTACATAGCTAGACTTTATTTATTGACTGGCTGATTTAATTTGGGGCCCAGGGTGACTTTGAACTCCCTGCATAGCTGAAGAAGCCTTGAGGGCTGGGGTTAAAGGTATGTGTCTCACACTTGATTGAGACGGAGCCTAGAACATGTGAGTGCCAGGCAAGCATCCCACCAACTGAGCCGCAGGCTCACGCTCGCCCAGACTTATATCTTACCTGGAATGCTGACACGGTCCTGTAGTCCCAGTATTCAGAAGGTAGAGGCAGAAGGACCACGTCAAGGTCAGCCTCGCAAACTCTAGGAGTTTGAGACCGGTCTGGGTTTCATTAGATCATTATTTTAAAAAAAAAGTAAAGCGATTGCTTCTAATGTCTATCTTGTCTAATGGTAATCAAAAGTGTCTACAAGGTCTCAGTTATTCTATATGAGAAACAGATACCTGGCCTGGAGGGATGGGTCATTAAGTTAAAAGCACCGGACCTAGGACCTATATGACAGCTAACAAACGTTTGTAACTCTCATCCCAGGGGACCCTACACCCTCTTCCTGCCTCTGGTGGCACTATGCACAGGTGGTACCCAGATGTACTTGCAGCCAACCTATCCAAACATGCGGAATCCAATTAAATAATAATAAAAAAGAAGCAGACAGCTTCTGTCACTAACCAAGACACCTCAAAATCCACCTTTACCTAAAATGAACTCTCAGCAAGAATTATGAAAATCTACTGTTTCCAAAGCCGCCCCCTAAATGTTCAGCCAAGAACAATAATATGCTTAAATACCCATTCCTGCGTTTGTTCTGCGTTCCGTTAAAAGCGCACCACCCACGAATGCAGCTGAGGGCTTTGGCCAGTGAGGCACGTTGCAAATAAGCCAGGGTGTCCCTCGCCCTCTAGGAGTCGCTGCCCTTTCACCCCGGGAATTGCAGAGTGGGGAGTCGCTTCCTTTCGGCCAGTGAAGAGTCAGCAACGGTGCTTAATGCACCATCATTCTTCAGGTGGAAGGAAAGAAGGAAGGAAGGAAGGGGCCAACTACCTGGAAGAGTTGTGCCCTGATAAAATTCATGGTCTAGCCACCTTGATTGCTTTCCTGCCAGGGTAAATACATAATCATGCTATCAGTGCCATCTGAGATAAGGATAGAAGTTTAAATATAAATTATTGACTGGAGTTGCCAATAGTTAAAATAGGCTTTTCCCCCTCAAGGGAATGAGACTTGGCACCTGGATGCCGTCTGTAATAACTCACTGTTATTTCTGGGTCTTTTCTCGTGCATTGACAGGTGGGATAATTGCAAGATGACCCCCAAGTTCAAGGGCCTTCCCCTCAGAGTAGGTGTCACACAGGGTGGGCAAGGTATGGGCTCTAAGCTCTTACCATGCTTCACTGACTACACTGCATCCAAGGAGCAGAGGGACAGGAAAAACAAGGGAATACTTCAGAATTTAAAATACCATATACATTTTAAGGGCTGAACTGGTACATGCTATGTAAAGTACACTTTGACGCTTGTGAGATAGGAGACACAACCCTGACTTTTCTAGAAATAAAAATACATACTTCACCCAAATCAAAGAGATTGAAAAGAATTACCTGGAAACACTTCTGATTATTGTTTTAGAAGCTGCTATGTTTATATATATAATTAAAGTCACTATTGTAGCATCTTTCTTGCCAGTGAACTTGTGGTGGTGGTCACACCATTTGGGCGTAGTTTCAGGTGCAGACACGGACCATTGTAAGGTAGAGGAGGGGCTGGCTTGGGAATTCTTGGGTTGCAGAGAACATCAGAGGGGCAGAAACCACGCCCAAAGGGTGTGGCCACCACCACAAGTTCACTGGCAAGGCCAGATGCCAGCAGAGCACATGAACAAGGACTCCGTTTGTCTCACTCCTTTCACTCGGCATGACGTCACTTTGGTCCCTCCGTGTAGTGACACTTGGAAGCTCTCTGTTCCTTCCCATGGAAGAATCTATTCCACTAAATGAATATATACATGTTGCTCATCTGCTCATCTGGGTTTTAGTTGATGGACACTTGGATTGTTTTCTTTTTTTTAACTTTAAAAAATGTTCTAATATGCTTGGATATAAGTTTTCATGGCATACATTTATGTCTTCTGGATATATGCCAGCAATGGGGTTGATGAAGTAAATTCTTTTTTTTTTTTTTTTTTTTTTTTACCCAGGGCTTTGGGCAAGCTAGGTGAGTCCTCTGCCTCTGGGCTGCTATACCACCAGCTCCAACATTTCACTTTCTGAAGCACTATCAAATGTTTTCCCCAAGTGGGTGGACTATTTCCCATTTTCATTGGCAACATATTAAATTTCTAATTTCTCTACATTCTTGCCACTTTGCAATGTATACTACTGTTTTTTATTTTATTACAGAAATCCTGGCGAAGAAGGATAATTTCATTGGGTTTTAATTACATTTTCCTATAATCAATTGTTCTGATGATTTTTCTTTTGCATTTACCAGCCATTTGTTTATCTTCTGTGAAGAAACGCTTGTTCCAATTTTTGCTTAATTTTTAACTTGCCTTGCCTTATTTTTCAGTTGTAAAGACCTTTACGTATAGTGGATGATATATCTTTATCACTCATATGATTTATAGTTATTTCCCTCTTTCTCAACTGTCATTTTAGTTTTATGAGATGAGTAATCATTGTATGTGTCGTCTTGACCAAGACATGGGATATTCAGTCATTTTGTTAGACACGGAAAATATTTTGAATCAGTATATTTGACAAAGCAAATTGTCTTTTATAAGGTAGTTGGCCTCATTTGCCAGACTGAACAAAAGAAAAGGGCTTACTCTATCTTCTCCCACGTCAAAGTGGATAATTCGGGTTTGCTAGTCTTTGAAATGAGACACTGTGTTTTTCTTGTGTTGAGTTTCAAACTCAGCCTTTCCTGTATCCCAAGCCTGCTGGCTCTCAGACTAAACCCACACCTTTGACTTCCTTTGGTAGCCAGGTTACTGAATCACCCTGAAGAGCCAGGGACTTCCAGCCTCCTCTGCGATATAAGACAATTGCTTTTAATGTGTCTTTATGCACATTCACCCAACACCATTTTGTTTCTTCGGAGGCCTCTAGTGGTTGTAGTGGCCTGTCATTGGTTGTAGTGCATTTGGTATCTCTCCTGAGAGATCATTGTGTAATTTAGAGTCACAAAACCTCCAGGGTGCCCAAGTGATGGTCTCCTGACTGTATGTGATGAAGGCCATCTCTGAATGCAGCCCAATGTAAGGTCACAGTTCATAAAGACATCATGAGGCTTTGCTTTGTAGTTTGTGTTTGCAACTCGATTGTGTGGTTCTCAGTTATGAACTTTATAGATGACATCATATTGTCATGTCAAAAGAGTAAGTGTTCAGGAACCATATTTTGTCCTTTAGTTTTGATGAAGCTAGATGGTACAAGCATGGCTGCTCAATATAAAATTCTCCATGCGTGTTAAGGGAAACATGATAAAAGGCACTAGCACAAGGCCAAATATAACATGTGGGGTGTTAACATGTAATTCTATCTCTGTTATATAAATTATAGTGTATGGGACGGGGGCTGGTGCAAAGATCAGCTGTGGATGCCTGAAATGGTCCACATTGAGTACTATATACACTTTCCCCCTTAAATATATGTGTCTATGATAAAGTTTAGTTCACAAATTAGGCATACTAAGGATTAACAATAACAAACAACTATTGGTAAACTGTATCCATAGTTAAATGACTGTAGCATCTTTCACAAGACCCCTTCTTGTACCAAGCTTGCCCTTCACATCTAGTAACATAAGCTGATACAATGTATATCATACTGAGACAAAGTGAGCTGGAGGATGTTGGCACTGGGATGTGATCTGCGGCTACAATGTAAGGGTTGGTTCAACACCAGCACAGGGCTGTTGCAATTCACAACTGAAACAGTTAACAAGTGACTAATAAGACAGGTAAATATACAACATGGATACACTGAACCAAAGGATGGCATATGTTTCTGGGAAGGGCAGTGTGGAATAATACGAGATTTCATCATAATACTTATAATGGATGAAATTTAATACTTAGGAGCTATTGACCTCTATAGTTGAAAGACATTCATTAATTATCTTTGTGAGTGTGCACGTGCGTGCTTGTGTGTAAGGGCGCATGGGTGCCATGGCATGTGTGGAGGTCAGAAGATATCTGAGTTGGCTCTTTCCTTCTATGTAGGTTCTGGGAATTGAACCTACACAGGTTCAATTGGCAGGCTTGGTCGCAAGCACCTTTGTCTGAAGAGCCATCCAGCTGGCCTAGATTTCTTTTTTGCTTTGAGATCTCACTCTGTAGCCCAGGTTGTTTTTGCACTTTTTGGACCATAGTTAATCACAAATACCTGAGCTCATGGAAAGAGGCACCACAGGTACGAGGAACCATTGCCCTTTAGTCAGTGTGAAGTAGGTACCCAAAGACTATGCCTTCTTATATTATCATCCACATAACATAGCGGATGTTCTATTCTTATATTATCATCCACATAACATAGTGGATGCTCTAGCACTTTACTGTCCCTTGGGCAGACAACTGTGACATAAAGTCTTTAAGGGAAACAGGGCTGTACTGGTTTCATCTAGAAGATACTAATTTAAATTCAGTACAAAAGCAACACATTCTTAGTATAAAATCTGAAAACGTTTGTTTTTCAGGATGGGGTCGAACCTAGGATTCCACACTTGCTAAGCAGGTGCATTGCTATTGGGTTGCTTCCTTAGTCTTCTGTCAAGTGTCCTCTCTTCTAACCCTGTTCTTGGGGAACACTGCCCTGATGGGAGATGCCATTCTATAAATATGTTTCTCATACTGGTTAATGAATAAAGCACTGTTGGCCAATAGGAAAGCTAGATAGGCGGGGCTAGGAGATGAGGAGGAAAGAAGAAGTAGGAAGGAGGGTCAACATGGAGAGTCTGGAGAGAATAGAACCACCAGCCGCCTCTCACTGGTAAGACCACATGGAAATACATAAAAATGGGTTAATAATTAACACAGAGCTAGCCGATAAGAAACTAGTAATTGGCCAACAGAATTATATCATATACAGACTCTCTGTGTGTTATTTGGGGCTGGCGAAGACTCGGTGGCAGGCGGAAAAAACCTTACTTCTTACACTGCCCTGAGGTCCCAGGAGCATTCACTTCAGTTATGCACATCTACACAAAGATAATGTATCTCATATCATAGCTTTGCATCTTCCTCCTATCTTGCATTTTATATTAAAATACTTCTTATTAAAGCAGAATACAGATTTTACAGGTAATTATTTACCTAGTGATAAATGTCTATTTTTAGTTATTTATTTCCAGTTCCTTTCACCATTACAATGCTATAGTTGGCTTTCTTACACTTTATATGTTTTCTCAGTCACATAAATACAAGCCTAAGAATATAAGTTTTTCCTATTTATCCACTATAGTGAAATTAATTTTCTTTATTATTTAAGACATATAAAAAGTAACCTTTATCTCTTTTATTCCCTCTTTATCAATGTTTAATCATTATGACAGAAAACAGCTTTTAAAATATTGTCATTAGAGACATGGCAGAAAAGACTGTGTATACCCTGTCATATCTATATTCTAAAGTTATCGTCAAGTTTCAGGTAAAGTTATTAATAATTTTCATCTTTTATTTGTATTGTCTACTTGATAAGCAAAGTTGAGAAAAATTAAGTATATCTCCACGAAACTTCATTTACATATATACAACATGAACTATTATATTATGAATAGTTTTTTTTTTACAAACTTTGAAATAAGAAAAGACAAGAAATAGAAATAGAAATAATTTTTCTTTCTTTACCAAATATTTGTTCTCAGCTGCCTGAAGGTCCAGTTCCAGGGGGAATCTAGCAACTGCATTCCTCCCCCCAGGCCTCCAAAGCCCCCCACCCCTGAGTGTGTTTGTCTCACACACACTATTAAAAATAAAGCAAAAAATTCTTCCACTGCTTTATATATAAAGGCCCATTTTGATCCTTATTCTGTGTTGACTGTTTCATCGAATATTTGGGGAAGTTGAGTGTTATTAATCCATTGTTTTATGTGAAGAAAACGATGTATACACTTTAAGAATGGTCTTTGACGATCTAACTACTTAGGGGTTTCCTATATTGTAAATGGGGTGAAATGGTGACAAATCCCAAGAGCTTTGTAATAATAATATGCGGGATATATTTGTAGATAGAACATATTCATAAGAGTTTGCATTTATTTGAAATATGGCAGAGGCAGAAGATGTGACTTCTGAACTTTCTTCCTTTTTTTAATTTTTTTTATTTTTTAATTTTTTTTTTTTTTTGCCTCCATGTGTCTGAATTATCAACACACACATTTTCTACCAATAATTCCCCGTGTCAGATGAGGACATTCAGAGAAGTGTGAACTCTATTTAAAAAAAAAAAAAAAAAAAAAAAAAAAAAGAGCTGCTTAGGACAATCTGTTCAAAGGGACAGAGCTCATTAAGCGAATGCCACAGGCCAGTTCCTGGAGTTCAGGCCCACACCTAACAAATTCCAAAAGTTCTTCGGACTTAAGCAAGTCAAAATACGCTACGGAAATCATTTTTGACAAGAACTCTTGGGCTGAGCTTTTAGTATTCAGTATCTGGCTAGGACAGGAATCGCCCAGTATCCTGTGCAGGAAAACAGCTGACGTGAAGCCCACGTAGCCTTCCCCCTCCTAATCAGGCTTTCTAATGTACTGCCAACGTGCCCCAGGCTGTCCTCGATAAGGCCCCCACGTGAAGTCCTGGGGTGCGGGGCTGCATCTTTTCCTGGAGCTCCTCTCTCCAGAGCGACTGAGCTCCTTTTCAGATTGAGTTCTAATGGCACCAGAGAGGAAGAGGGCAGAGCTAAACTAGACAAGAAGATCAAAGGCGTGCATGCACCGCACTGAACTCCCAGTGGCCAGCGCTGAGGACCAGGGGTGCCCAGTGCGGGGCTCCGGGTGCCGCAGGCCTTAGTAGGAAACCCTGCTCTGTGCATTTGGGTCTAAAGCAGGCCAGAGCCCTTCTGGAGGACAATTAGGGACACATTGGGGGAGAGCCTTCCCGTGGCTCTTTTCCAGCCTCGGAATCCTCACAGGGCCCTTGATCCTTGTTTATTTCATTTGGCTTTAAATCTTAGAGGGGCTACAAATGCCTAAAGTAGAATGATTCAGGACAGAAAAGCCGCTGCTTTAATGTTCTTTATAACAAACGGGGTGGGGGTGGGTGGGTGGGGGAGCTGCCCAGGTCTCCCGCTGCCTTGTGGCTCGATGGCGCCACCTGTAGGCGCCACCTGTAGCCACAGCACAGGCCGTCCTCACCTGTCAGGCTCTATCAGTGTTTCTAGCAAGAAAAAAAAAAAAAAAAAAAAAAAAAAAAAAAAGAAAGAAAGAAAGAAAGAAAGAAAGAAAGAAAGAAAGCAGTATTATTTTATTTCGGATTGCTTGTTTCGCTACTGAAAGGATATGGAGAAGGGGAGATCGGGATTATGGGGTAACCTTAAGGCTCATTTCGCTTGTCTGGGGAGTATACTCGGGGACCCTGAGTAATAGCTCTGATACAGCAGCTCAGAGTCCTCCAGATTAACCTTCTAGGGAGAGATTCAGTGGACGGTTGTCACATGACTGCTGCACCCGGCAGCGTCCACAAGACAGCACACTTCGTTCAGAGCCAGTGTACCGATCCTCCAGTGACCCCGGAGTCTGAATCGGCCCCACCTTTAAATGCCTCCAAATCCTGGTGTGGAGAGTACTGAGAAACTGTTCCCGTGCCTTTGGAAAGTTTGCCCTGGGTAGGACCCACCAAGGATATTTCCCTAACCCTGCCCACTTTCCTGCCTTTGCAATCCTGTGCCTAGGCCTGACACTGGCCCGGGGTGAATGAGAATAAGTTTCCTGTGTGAACAGGAAAGGCTCATCCGGTCCAACATACCTGCCCTTTTTGGGTTTATCTTAATCTCACCTTCCTTCACCTTAGACAGATGTTTCTCATAATCTCCATCGTAAAATCAGACCTGCCTTTTAGCATCGTTATCTTTAAAACCAATAATTTCTGAACTCAGGCCGCAAGGCTGTTGCGAGTTTGTAGTTTTATAAACTTCCAAGTTTGAGAAAGGAAACTCCAGGGACGTTTGGTTTTCAGGGTTGGGAAGGTCAGCTCACTTGATTTTACACACACTTAAAATTATGAGTTGTTTTTATTTGTTATGTTCTGGATACAAACATTTTCTGCCCCAGCGTTTGGTGGTAAGTAGTATGTTTCCCTGGAGTGGGATTCACAGGAAAAGCTTCTGTAGGTGGCTAAGTTCCTAAACACCAGAGATCTGTTTAAAAGCTTAGCATTCTTTGAGTTCTTTCCTGGCCCCTGGTTCATGTTTCATATCTGGAATTTACAGTAGGGTGAGGTAAGACAGTCACCGTCATAAACAAAGTGGAATATTTATTCCACAAATGTGTACAGGAAGATCCACACTTCCAATCAAAAAGCCACAAGCGAGCCTCTTGTGCAGGACCTGGGAAGGGTCCTTTGCAGCATTTAGATCTGCAAACTTTATGCACTTTATTTTTGTTTCACACTTTAACTATGCCGGTCAACAGCCCACCGAGAGGACATGAAAGCTCTCTGCCAGATGTCGACCGACCACTCATTAATTTGTCTTAAGTTCAGCCAAAAGGGAAGAAGGTAGCACGGGTAGGAGCAGGCACAGCAAACCAGATCAACATCTGACCAACCAAGGCTTCCTGTCACCTTGGGAACAAAATTGATTGGCACTGGCTTCCTGTGTACAAGCTAAAAACCAGTAGCAACTGTGGTGACAAGAGTAAACTACAGATAAGAGACCCGGAAATGCAATCAAGTCAATCTCGGAGACTTGAGCAGAAAACGCGCGAGCTAACAGCCTTTGAGGCCAGTATTTCAACCCTCTACATGTGACGTCGACACGTTTTCTTCTAGTTTGTCCCACTTGTACCAGTTGGGAGTCTATAAAAAAGGACACAAACTTATTTAATTTATGGTAGGGTCATTCAGTTTGAAAAGAGTCATCAATTCCTTGTCTAAAAAAAAAAAAACCAAACAAACAAACATACACAAAACCCAAACAAACTTTACCGATGTCCTACAGTGATTCTCCTTATTTTTTTGCTTTTGTTCTGTGCCCTGAGAAATGAATTTCCTCTACAAATTAAATACACTGTAAATATTGCTACTATAAGTAGTGGAATACAATTTGGAATATATGTGATTGATTATGTGAGATAAAAGAACAAAGTATCAATATTTGTTTTTTTTTTGTTTGTAATTTTTCTTATCTCTTTACCTTCTATAACTATTTGCATTAAAAGATTTTTAAACATTATTTCTTTTAGTTAATGAACCAAATAGGCATTTCATTACAACATTTTCTACACATGCTGTATTTGTGTTCATCCTTCATGACCCTCAATGATTCCCTGTCCCCCATCTTGTGGGCTGTTAGGGTAAAACTAAACTGTGTGTATGAGAAAAAAGTGTGTGGTTAAAAGTTGGTTTTACTAAAGTGGTATGAGCTGGCCTAATCCTATTCTATTTGCTTTCAGGGTGGATTCTGGAATTTTATTCCCTGTAGCCTGATTCACTCATTTAAAAATATTTACTGCATGTGTAAATACATAACCACATCTGTGAACAGAATCATAATGCATGAAATAGCTTGATTGACTTGTACCCTATTTTTAAAAGATTCACTCAGAGGGACACCCTAAAATTAGACAAGTGTGCAAAGAGACCCATTCAAATTGTTGTCGAATTATTAAATAGGACAGCAAAAAAGTTTGCAAAGTACCCTTTCCTTGAAAGTTTGAGATTAGTGACAAAAAGATTATTATTATTTTTTGTGAGAGATGTTCTCAAAGTTTTGTAATACATTTTTCTGTTCTTCCCGTTTCAGAGTCGGTTCCATTATTTACAAGCTTGCCTACACTGTTGCTCTAGCCGTAACCGGCTTTATGACTAAAATCGTTAATAGTTCAGGGTGCTGACCATTCACAGACAAGGAGCTGAGACAAAGGTGTTAACCTAAGGCCCCTGTTGGCTTGTGTCATTCAACAACAGATGAGACATTCGCTGTGGAACACATCTTGCTCTAATCCAATGGTCTGCAACTCAGCTTCCAGGGGCCATAGAGGAAAGTGGGCTGCTGAGGCCTGGTCAGACCCCATCGCTGTGAGCTCACACAGGCTGTCCTAGTTAGCACATCAGATTCTCTTTCCTTTAAAGCTGGACTGAGAAGTCCCAGCTTTAAGAAGAGCTTAGAAGTCAGTGCATCCTCAGCTGGGATGACCCAGATGGGCTCCAGAGAGAATGAACTCCATTTGTGGTACAGTAGGGACAGTACATACGAGGTCACTAGTATTTTGCCTTCACAGTGTTGAGCCCCAGCCAGTAACTCAGCAATCTGATTTTTTCCACAGTCTGAGATCTTAATGCACTGGGAAAAGGTATTTCAGAATGCATGAGACTTGGCAACAACAGTGGGTAAGGACAGAGTCTGGAGTGTGGCTGCCTGAAATTCAAACTGGACTCCTGCTTAGGGTTGCCTTTCTGTACATCCATTAGCTTCCTTCTCTGTGGATGGAGGATACTGTTCTTTAGAGCTATAGCCGGCCCTCAGAATCCATGGGGATTGTCCCCAGCTTCTCCCACAGACATAAAGTCTGCACCTGCCCAAGACTCTACTTCAATGTGTGGGAGCATCCCTTCACCTTCCCCGTCTTTAAACCCCGAGTGCATTGCTAACCACACCTGGTATGGTGTGAGCTCTCTGTACATAGTTGTTGTGTGGTATCACTGAAGGACAACAACAGCAAAAGAAACCCACAAGTGCTCGGCAAAGACGCCGTCAAAGCAGTTTGCGCCTGCAGATGTCGGAACCTGAGGATGCGGACGGGAGTGGAAGACGCAGATGGAGATGGGGGGATACTGTGGGGTCACAGCTGTGGTCCTAGGGGTGTCCTAGGGGTGACTGGCATGATTAATGCAGCGCACTGAGAATGGCCCCTAGTGCAAAGGACAGATGCTTGGCAGCTGCTGGCTGGTTTCTCATCGCATCCCTCCCCATTCTATCCCCCAGGCACCTTCAGTGTGACTGACGCCAGGGTTGTGCAGGTCCCTGCACCCTGGCTGTGGTGGTTCGCGTTTGTGGTGGTCTCTGTACTGCTGATTTACTGGTACTTAACTCTGCTCCTGCTGCTGCTAACCCGACAGCTGAAGCTGTCAGCTGTGACCATCGACATGCTGGGTGAATATCTACGCAGAGGCCTGGAGAGCGCACACAATTGTAGCAGGGGCAGGAGAGGTGAGTCCCATGGTTAGCCTGGCTATGAAAGAATTTGCCTTCTAAAATAGGAGACCAGGTCTCCCCATCTTGTTCAGGGCAGCTGTGAACTTATGGGGTCGTGAGCTCCTCCAGCCTCAGCCTCCAGAGTAGTTGAGATTACACACACGAGGGTCTGTGCCTGGATGTATTTTTGAGTTTTGCTTAAATATACTTTTAAAGTTCCTGCAGTAAGAATGCATTACTTAGATTTTTTTTTTTTTTAGGTGAATAAAGGCTGGTGAAAACATTGATGGCCCACCCTGTTTACTGGTATTTTATACCGTCTCATGACCAAGGTAGGAGCCCCTCTCCCAATATACTCGATGCCATTCCATTGTAAAATAAACAATAAACACAGAGAGACAGGGCCAAGTGATGGGAGATGCGATTCTGTAAATATGTTTCTCATACTGGTTAATGAATAAAGCACTGTTGGCCAATAGGAAAGGAAGATAGGAGGGGCTAGGAGACAAGGAGGAGAGAGGAAGTAGGAAGAGTCAGGATGGAGAGTCTGGGGAGAACAGAACCGCCAGCCGCCTCTCGCTGGTAAGACCACGTGGAAATACATAGAAATGGGTTAATAATTAAGATAGAGCTAGCCGATAAGAAACTAGTAACGGGCCAACAGAATTGTATCTAATACAGAGTCTCGGTGTGTTATTTGGGGCTGGCACGGCGGGACAAGACTAGTGGTGGGCGGAAAAACCATACTCCCTACAGCCAAGGGACATGGTCGATTTGCCATCTAACTAGAAACTAGAAGCACACAAGCCTGCTACTGACTTCTTTATATATTGTTATTTCTTATATTGTGTAAAACCTTTGCCCACTTATCATTATGTTTAAGAAGAAATACTTTTGATAAGATGAGAGCTCTTTTTGCAATATTTGAGCCAAACTATTCCCAGGAGAATGTTCTTGGGTTGGCTCATAGCTCAGTTCTGAACAATTACCCTGACATTATCCTGAAAACAATCCCCACAAGTTGTGCTAAGAATAAATATGCACAATGGAATAAAATTATCCTTCCAATCTAGCAAGGGGAGTGATATTTCAATCAGGAAATCTAACCTTTTCCCAGTGCGTTAAGATCTCAGACTGTGGAAAAAATCAGATTGCTGAGTTACTGGCTGGGGCTCAACACTGTGAAGGCAAATGGAGTTCATTCTCTCTGGAGCCCATCTGGGTCATCCCAGCTGAGGATGCACTGACTTCTAAGCTCTTCTTAAAGCTGGGACTTCTCAGTCCAGCTTTAAAGGAAAGAGAATCTGATGTGCTAACTAGGACAGCCTGTGTGAGCTCACAGCGATGGGGTCTGACCAGGCCTCAGCAGCCCACTTTCCTCTATGGCCCCTGGAAGCTGAGTTGCAGACCATTGGATTAGAGCAAGATGTGTTCCACAGCGAATGTCTCATCTGTTGTTGAATGACACAAGCCAACAGGGGCCTTAGGTTAACACCTTTGTCTCAGCTCCTTGTCTGTGAATGGTCAGCACCCTGAACTCCTAACGATTTTAGTCATAAAGCCGGTTACGGGAACCTAGAGCAACAGTGTAGGCAAGGACCCCTGAGGGTCAGTTGGATTTGCAAAATTAACGTAAAAGATTTGAGATTGACGATGAGTCATCTGAGTTTAGAGCTGCGGGGTTACCGATGCATAGTTATAGGACCCTTTCTGTGACTTGGGCCAGGGTCACGGAGACCACAGTTCCCAAAGAGAATTGTGACCCAAATGTATACACACTGACAACAAGTGTGTATTTAAATATAGGCCTTTATGTATGTTTAAATACATCATATGCACATATGTATCCATATCTATCATCATCCTTTAGTCTTCACAAGGCATTGGTCCCGGGATCCAAGTAGATGCCCAAACTGCCTTTAGTGAAAAGGTGTCGCCCTAGCATGCAGCCATAGGCATCCCCTCTGTATGGCTTAAGTCATGGGTCATTTATTTATAATGCCTCATACATTGTGAAGACCATGGAACCTATTGCAGTGTTTAGTAGGTGGGGGGAGGGGAGGAAAAACGTCCGTGTATGTTTGGCACAGATGCAATTATTTCTCCCTCCACATGTTTGTCTGCATCCAGTTGAATCCACACACGTGGATGCCCTGAGCCGGGAGGGCAGACTGCATAGAGATGTCTACATGGGTTAGATTCCTCTTCTTCTTCCCAGATACTCCTCCAGATCTACTGAGGCCAAATTTCTGGGTCAGACCCTATAATATTTTCTATAGACTCCATTTAGGCTTTAAGATTTATGCAGAATGTTAACAAAGTTTCCCCAAGCTGAGCTGGGAATGGCTGGTCTACAGGCCTTCTCAACTCTCTCCAATGCTGCATTTTCAAGAAACAACCAGGCTTTTATTGTTGTTTAATTTTGTTTGAGACAAGGTCTGTTACAGCACAGCTGGCCTGCAACTCACCGTGGAGGCTGAGATGGGCCTTGAACTCCTGATCCTCCTGCCTCCACTTTCTACGTGCTGAGGTTATAGGAATGTGATACATGCCTGGCAACACTCTGAGTTCTAAAATAAAGCCACCTGCTTCTGAACTTCTACTACACCTGTCACACCGAGCAACAGCAGCGGCAAGGGAGGACAGGGAAGGGGAGTCCGATGAGAAATACGATCGCATTTAAGCCACGTCTCCACTGTTGGATCCATTATTAGTATTTTGAAGTTCCTTACATGGCAATACAATTTGATTTTATATGCAAACAGCCATCTGGTATAAAAGTACTGGGTGCCACCATTCCAGAGAGGCTGGTGTTGACACAGTGTGTGAAGGGTCTCTGGAGACAACACTCCCCACACTTTAGTGGAGTCACTCTAGAACCAGTGATTCTCAACCTGTGGGTCGCGACCCTGTGGCAAACCTATCTCCAAAGCATATTTACATTACGGTTCATAACAATAGCAAAAGCATAGTTCTGAAGTACAACAACAACAATTCTATGGTTGGGACCCGTATTAAAGCGTCACAGCGTTAGGAGGGTTAGGGTTCTCTGTTCCTGATGCTGTGTAATACCAATCCTGGGACTGTGGCGCAGTGTGCCACCTACAGGTCACACACAGAATAACACCTTTAAGCTGGAAGAGGAGGCCACCAATTCCTAAACAATGAGGAGCAAACATACCTCTCACTCCTTCACAGCTCCCAAAGGGTTTATGTCCATGACAAGGGGAATTAATGATTCTGGACATATCTCCGTGTAATGCTTCCAAAATATCTATTAACCAATCTCCCAAGTTGAGTTTTCCAAAATCAAAAAAAAAAAAAAAAAAAAAAACCAAACAAATCCAACCAACTAAAAAAACAAAAGCCAACCAATAAACAACAACAAGACCCAACAACCCATCCCCAAAGAAAACCCACACTAAAAACCTCAGATCTGTCTGTCTCCCCGTGTATATATATGCTCATCTCCTTAAAGTGGACATACACTTCTTAATTCTTACTAGTTTGCCCCAGAGCAAATTCACGTTACCACAAATGGTTTAGCACAGAAACGGCTTTTCTACAATTTGGCTGAACTAGGACCTAGGCCGATCACTATGCCCCTAGTACCTTGCTGAGGATGGAGTGGGTAACAGCATACATCTAGAGGGGGAGTGAGATACTCTAAAAGAACGCTTCAAAGAGTTGACTTAGACTCTTCCACAGAGCCCTGACAGTAGGAAAAGTCACCGTCACCAGACCAAGGCGACATGCTTAGGGACTGGGTGAACACGGCCAGACAGTGTGCAGAGAGGGAGAAACCTTGGGACACTCAGCCCTAAGTGGGACGCCTCCATCCAATCCCTCCCTTCTGGGATCAGGTAACCCTGGGGAAGAGGAGGCAGAGACAGTATGAGAGCCAGAGGGGAGGGGGACTCCAAGGGAACAAGGACCAACACACCATAAACTCAGAGAGGCCGTGCCGCATGAACCGGGTCTTTACCATACTGGGATCTTAGCGCGGAAAGGGGAAGTGGACGCCTGCCCCCCCATCCCTAACCAAGACGTTATTTCCAATGGATAACCACTTCAAATGGAAAAAACAAAATAGTTTTCTCCAAGCAAGTCTCACCGTGGAAACAAGCCATGTGCCCAACAGAAGACGGTCGCACAAAATGAATGCAGGGGCATCTTCCGTGGTTCCCTCTCATAATGTCATGTCTTTCTCTTCTTTCCTCTTTTTCCTTCTTAATTGATTAATTAGATTTCTATTCTACAGTTCCTTTGCAAGAGACAGAAAGGGAGTAGGCCCAGATGGGGGGGGGGGTTGGGGATGGGAGGAAGTGGTAGAAGCAGAGGGAACTGTAATCATGATATTTTGTGTGGGGAGAAAAAAATCTATTTTCATTAACAGAAAAAAAAATGAATAAAAAGTAAAATTCAGTTTTCTGTTGTGAACGACTAGGTGGCAAATGAATCAATATGCTGTTTTCCACTAGAGGGCACCATTTCCATATTCTGCAGTCAGATGAGTTTGGCATTAGCCAACAACAGAAAGGGATCTGAGAACAGACCCCACTCCCTGCACATGGTTAGGAGCCCCCTCTCCCCGCCCCCCAGCCCAGGAATATGAGGCCTTGATAAATGGGAGCAGCACTTTAATTTGTAAAAGACTCATGTGGGGGTGGGGGACCATTCCTTTTAAAACTGACAATTTTGATCAAGCTACCTGCCTTTGGTGATTTGCCATTTTTCAGGGTTCTGTTCAGCAAAGGTCACGTACCCAAACCCTGGGAAATCTAATGAGGGCATGACGTTGCCTCCTTCCAAAGAAGAACAATGTGCAGGCAGTCTGTGAGATGCGCGCAATTGCCTTCTCAGCTCTGACACACTTCACCTTGGGTGGCTTCTGTTGTCTGTGGCCTCCTAGGACATGTACACACACACCCAAATGTGCCACCTCCCTTATGCATACATAGTGAAAATAAAAGAAACTCTCAAAGAAATGTCAGCCTTTTACAGCATGTAGGACACACTCTTAATTCTCTCTCAGAAAAAAAAAAAAAAAATGGTCATACTCTGAATGGCCAGAGAGTTCCCAGGTGATGGGATTTGGCCCCTTAATGATGGGTGTGGAAGTGCATTCCGAGGAATGGACCCCATGTGACTCATCCCAGGGTTCAGCGCTCAGGATCAGGCGCAGAGTTCAGGTGTGGGGGGCGGGCGGGGAGTCCTTTCTAATGGATCTCATAAGGCAGCCTGTGTGCAAACACAGACAGGACCTACCCTGGCATGGCTTCAGGGCGCCACCAGTGAGGAAAGGGAAGGCGGCTTGAGAAAGGGAGTAGGTCATAGTGATGCCTGGTGGAGCCTAGCCCCACACTGGTGGGCCACACAGCCACAAAGGCTTCAAACCTCAGGCATTGCGTTATGCTTGCCAACTCATGTTGGATACGGCTATAGCAAAACTTCATGTTTTTAAATTTTTTGTAAAATACATGTTTGGGCTGGGTATGTAGCCAAGACCTGTAGGAGGCCCTGGGTATGGTCCGCAGCCCCTTCCCTTACATCCACCTCTACTTCTCCATTCACCTGTACCCATAACCTTGGCTCCTTGGCCACTCCCTTGCGTTTGGATCTGCAGCCACTGTCATTTCTTGTGTTCAATACAATTACATTTTGTTCTTGATTTTCCTTGACCCAAAAGCTCAGCATCTTTATTGCTGTTTTCTTAGGGTTTCCTCATAGATTTAAAAAAAAATATAACAGTAGGGAATAAAGGAATGCTTTAAAAAAAGTGTTTTCTAAGCTTTCAGAGCCCCGGCTCACCTCACAAAAAATGCTTTATGTCTATCATTTAAAATGAAGAAGAAAACAGCTTGTTAATGAGAGCTTGTATGTGTTCCCAATGCTCTGGGTATCACCTTAAAATAACTTTTAAGGGATTATGATATGAAAAGCTACCAAAAGTTCAGATATCATCAGCTGTGTCTTCTAGGAGGGGTAGATAAGTGGCAACTCTGTAGTCAGAATTTCTAGATTCGAATATCTAGTCTAATTTTATTTCTCTGTGATGCTAGGCATGCGGCCCAGTCTCTCTAGGTCTCAGCTCACTTGCAAGAAAGGACAGGGATGCCCTTAATTCTATGCCTCAAGGGATGCTGTGAGGATCCTATGAGATACTACAGGAAGACTGGCTGTCCGTGTCCTGCACGGCGTAGGTCAGTTGCCAGGATTTGCCTATTCCAACAGCAATGCCAGCTGCTGGATGGAAGGGTACAAACACACCTTCTCTGATGTCCTTTCCACCCCTCTGTTCACAGCACACAAATCTAGGCAGTCTGGACAAAGTAGAGGCCCGCCCCGCCCCGCCCCGCCCCGCCCCGCTCACCCCATGTGCCTGGGGCATAGTTTTGAGCTTGAGTTTCCTTTATCATTGCCTCACATCACCTCTCACAGCATCACAGTCCTCACTGTATTCACATCCTCAGCACCTGTCCTTGACATCAGATGAGCATCTGTTGTCTAAATGAGGAAGACCAGATAAGACAGGAAAGCTGGGACAGACTGCAAGCTCCGGGGCACGCAATGGCTATCTCCCTTGAGCGGTGCGAGTCTGCTTCAGAGTTGCATTTTCCTGGTTTAAAAGCATGAAAAAGACTCTGAAAATTTAGTGGAAAATTTGATGAGAGAAATAACAGCATGACAATACAAAATGCTTACCCACTATAGTGTTTCTAATGTACTTTCCACGAACATAGGGTTAAGTTTGTCTTCTTTCCCCAAAAGGTGGCAATCCAGTGCTTGTCTGGGGACATGATACTTGCTCTTCAGTTGCATCTGACCTCTCCCCCGCAGCCCGGAAACTCACTATAAATTACTTTGCCAATAACCTAAGCGCACGAAGCGCTAGTTTCTTCTGTGAAGGCGGAATGAGATACTGTATATAAAGAGCCCGTGGCCTTTCGTTTTCCGTGTGTTTTGGTCTGTGCTGGGCTAGTTCTGCAGTGTGCTAGGACCCTTTACACTGTCAGGCGGAGGCTAATGGGTCAGGTTGACAGATTGTGTTCAAAGGTTGCGTATGCTCCCATAGAACAAGTAGTGTTTATTCGAAGGAGACCATGCAGAACATATGTAATGACCTGGAAAGATCAAAGACATCTGGACCATTGGCAAACACAGTGATGCTGCTGGTGTCCCCTTGACTACTTGCTTTTGGCTACCATCCTCAACCTCTCTGCTGCTGCAGTGATGCTGGCTGTTAAGGACACCCTGTTGCTACTTCTAGGAGGATCACCCTCTGATGACAGCAGGTGACTAGGAAGTTATGTCACCAGGCATCCTGCAGTGGATAGTGGACTGGTGTGAGGGAACGGATGCCTCATTCATTTCCCTAAAGGTGAGCTACCATGGGTGACCCAGGGCTCCCTGTGTGGCCACGGTGAGGGTATGAGCCAATCCGCCTTTGCTTGTCCTGGTCCCTATTCTGCGTCTCCACTTTCCTTATAGGCTAAACAATAAGTAATTTCAGACTTCCTTTTACTTCTCAAAGTCATCGTGCTCTCTCTCTCTCTCTCTCTCTCTCTCTCTCTCTCTCTCGTGTGTGAGTGTGTGTGTGTGTGTGTGTTGTTAATTAAAATGCCCTTTGAAGTAAAGTGGAACAGGTATTGTTTTGTAAATGGGGAAAGCTATACCGCAGAGGACTTTATCTGTTAAGCTACTTCACTTCCGTCATAAATGAGAGAGACTGTGTGCTGTATCAGATGCAAAGGGGAACTATTAACAATACGATTTTTCCGAATGGCACCTGTGTACCGGGACACGAACCATGGGGACACAGAGAACCCGTGTAAGTGGTTAAGATCCTTACAGTCTGGTTAAGGAGCAGGGTCCATCACTCCAGAACAAAGGCCAGTCTTCTGAACGATTTCTTACGTAAAAATCACTGCTAGGCAGTGGTCCTCTTGTGAGTTCTGTGTGGTTACAAATCCCCATGGGTATGGATAGGCTACATGGCCTACGGGAGGAGGCAAATTTTATGTTGTGCTGTGGAGACTGCAGATGATGGAGAGAAAAAAGCAAGGAAGGAAACAAAGATTCGAATGCCAGCAGAAACACAGGGCATGGAAGAAGGCAGGAAGGGGAGGAGACTGGATGGGATGGAGTGTTTGGGGCCAGCAGTGAGCAGATTTGGAGAGAAAAATCTGAATTAGGTGGTCTAGGATCTCTTGGGCTCAGCAAGGATGTCTTGTCCGGTAGGCGACTGGGGGATTTTTTCATAGCAAGATAGTAAACAGTAACAACTACTGTTTTAGGAGGTAAGTCTGAAGAGAATACAATATGAATTTAAAAAGGGAAAGAATGAGATACAGACAGAAGGGATGGAATGAAACAATGCATATATGATGTTAAGTATATTAGTTACGATGGCATTTTTATGATCAGAAGTTTCAGTTCAAAGATGAAGTAATGTAAGCCGGGCCCAGGGTGAGGAGTGTATCGGTAACGAGAAAGTTGAAGAACCAAGGGTCAATAGAATTTGGGGGTGGGTAATTGGGAATAGAGAAAAATGACTACTATTGCCCCTACATTGTATAGAGTTTTAATCCTTACAATTTTCAACATATATTTTCATATTTATATAAGCATGTACATTTAGTCTCGATCTTATTTTACTTACATTTTAACTTAAATTAAATTGTTGATACAAAGGATGAGAGATTTATGCAGCATGACCAAAGAGCCTTTAGGGACAGTTGATTAATAAGGCAGCCCTTATGATCTCATGGCTTTATAGCCAGGCTTTTATGTAATAAACAAAACATAATTACATCAGGGTCAAGATCTGGAAATAAAACATGGGACTTTTAAATGGCACCATTAGAATACATGAGCATAAAATTTTCAGGATTAAAGACGACATTCCAGAAAACTGTTTTTTGACTGCATAGCGCACAACATAGGCTTTGTATTTTATCTCTCTTAAAGTTAAACACTGTGCTGGCAGAGATTTATGACAGAAAGATGGGAGTGAAAATAAGATAAGAAGGAGGGAAGGAAGGACTGACAGACAGCAGACGTGTTGGCTGGGCGTTGATCTGAGGGTTACTTCTTCCCTGCTAGAGACTACATGTTATATGTAAGAGATAAAGCAACCGTGTGTGTGTGTGTGTGTGTGTGTGTGTGTGTGTGTGTGTGTGTGTTCAGAGTCTACTGGCTATGGCAGGTCACTAAACTAAAATTGACAATATATACAAGAGTTTTATAAGCAGTCTGGGCACAGACGTTTTGGGATTAATGCAGAAGGTAGCAGGAGAGAGGTCCCTGGGTTAGTGTTGGGCTGCAAGGGTGAGGCATGCAGACACTGTGAGGAAAGACCCCGAGTCACTCAAGAGGAAGCATCAGGTGAAGCTTCTCTCCCTGCCCAGGCCTTCCCTCACCTTTGGACCTTCCTTGTCTTCATGCTGTCAAGCTGCTTGGTGTTTTATTGCTTACAGGAAGAAACGTGAAAACAGAAGGCAAATAAATATGAGTTGTCTTTTGAGTCCTAGAGGTCGGGTGCTCAGCAGAAGAACACATCTGAAAGTGTGGATGCCAGGTCAAGCGCAATACGAAAGGAACATGAGTAGATAGTTTTATTCACAAAGCCAGCAAAAGAGTCCACGGACTGAGTGGAGGGCGAAGCTTTAGTCGGGATGGCTTGGGGTCACAAACACTGGCAAGACACTGTCTTTCATGGCCGAGCCCTGGAGAAGCGTTAGATCTTCAGCAGGGGGACCTTGACCCTTGGTAGAACCATGAGAAAAAGTGGCTGGTGCTGTAGGCACGGAGTCTTGACATACACTTTCCCACATTTGCACTTGACGGGTCAGCAGCGAGAACATATTGTGGTATCTCGGAACGTGTAGGATAAAGTTCAGAGAGGGAGAGGAAGGGAATGAGAAGGCGTGACCAATAGAAACAGAGGGGTTTGTACGCATGGAAAGAAGGAAGGAGTTGGTAGCAACAGCCCAGCGTGAACTTCTGAGGATACAGGATGTAACGGCCATTTTAGCAAACGGCAGTGTGTCTGGATAACATCAAGGCAGATGGGACTCTCACATTTTATATTAAGACGGTCCCTTCAACATCCAGATAAAATTCCCAAGCAGGGGGGTTCCCTCAGGGGGGCCTGAGGTAGAAAAGGGGGCTGAGATCAAGTTTCTGCCATTTAGGAAGGATGAGAGTTAGAACAAAAATTTAGTGTGGGTTACACAGAAATAAAACTCTGCTTCTCATTTCCTTCACTTGTAGACACAGATTCATTCTTACTGCAGTGCTGGTACTTTCTAATAGCAAATAGGGAAGGGGCGGACAGAGTGGAGGCAAGTACCATTTCATGGACTTTAAAGACTTGGGGATGGTGCCTGGAGAAATAAGCACAGTAGCAGGGTGGATGTGTGTGTGGGTGCCTCGCAGGAAATCAAGTTTGACAGAGCTGGCAGAAGTTAGGCTGGAGAGGGTTGTCATGTTCCACACAGAGGAATGACCAATTCTTGCAAACCGAAGTGTGGAACTACCGAGGCATTTAAAAAGAAAGATATTCGAATGTACTTCAGAGTTTGAGATGTCTGCGGATGGAGTGGGGGAGAAGACAACCTGAGCTGAGAAGGTGGGAAGGTCCACGTGACACTGATTAAGAGAAATGAGAAATCCCGAGTCCTCGGGGTAACGGGGTTGGAAAGAAGGGATCCTAGGAGAAAGGTGACAGACCCTCACAGTGCTCGGGTACATCGTAAGACGGGAAGAAGTAAGACAGTTGGGGATATTATCAGGACCCTAGGATTCAGAATGCACAAAGAAAAATGATGAAAATTTTGAGTTCCTGAGCATACCTTTTTGTTTGTTTGTTTTTATCCAGACAGTGTTTCTCTGTAGCTTTGGAGCCTGTTCTGATACTCATTCTGTAGACCAGGCTGGCCTCAACTCACATTGATCTACCTGCCTCTGCCTCCCAAGTGCTGGGATTAAAGGCGTGCGCCACAACCTTGGAGACTCTTGGCGAAAACAGATTTCTCTTGCTTTGAGAAGTAAGGCATTAGCAGTAAGGGATGCAGGGGCAGTTGTGATTACACATCAGGGGGCATGGAAGCTGTTCAATACTGATTAGGCCCTAGTTTTGTTTTTGTTTTTTTTTTGTTTGTTTGTTTGTTTTTTTTGAATAGCATTTCCATGTGGATCACAAAGATGAATAAGATACCACTTGAATATCCACCCTTCTCAAACATCCATTCCATTAAAAGAATGCATGGAGCTTTAGCTTACACTCCTTGAAAGTCAAGCATGCTAAGGAGGTGCTCTACAAGGATAGGGTGCTGCCCCAATAACTCTTCTCACAATGTTACACCGACCTTGCTTCAAATTAGTAGTGCATAGTAACAATTAAAATTAGCCTTATTCTTTTAAACTGTTTATTTGTATCTGTAAATCTTGAGTGTATCTTCCCTTCATTGTCTATAACAAGGCATTCAGCTCTCTGTCTCAAGGTTTGCCTTTGGAGACTGGAAAGCAGCTGAGAACCCCAGCTTGTCCTTTCTTAGTTTAGAAGTCAAACGAGTGGCAGATCTATGGGTCTGGATCCCAGTTCTCCAGACCCCAGCTTTACCTCAAGGGGAAAGGTCTTTCTCCTGGTCATTTCCAGACCAAATCTGAGAATGTCGCTTAGCTATACCCAAGTGTAAGACTATCACTTGTGAGCTAGGGCAGAGCTGTCAGGAAGGCGGCAGTCTTTTGGGGAAGGAGATAGGAAGAAGAATGATTTCACTGCTCCCTTCCCCTCGAGAGAGGCATCAACTGTTTGTTAAGTGCCTTTAGAGCTGACTACAACAAATTTCTCTTTGTCACATCACTCACTGGCAAAACAGTAAAAGAATTTCAGATCTTCTTCTTGAGGCAGATTCTCATACTGTCGGTCAAGCTGACCTGGAACTCACAATATATCTCAGGGTGGCCTCAAACTTATGGTAATCCTCCTGCCTAAGCCTCTATGTCCAATACCATATATCACTGGAAAAATAATAGAATTATTTAAGAACACCGTGAAAAGGGTTTAATTAATATTTGGGGGGAGAGAAAATTTAGCCCTTCATTACGTACATTGTATATTCTAGTTTTCTCCCATGGGACTTGGCATACCACATGAATAAATACATCCCAAAGACAGATAGGGGTAGCAACAACACAGATCTCAACACACAATTCTTGTTGTAGTTAAAGGAAGCAGAAAGGTAACTATAGAACAAATTAATTTGCTGCACAGCCTCCTTCTACATGACTCCAAACAACATCGGTGTCTGCAGGAAACACTCTCACATTTATTACCAACCCCTTTACACCATGATTGATGACAATTAGATGAGATAACTCTCTTTGGTTAGTGGCCCTTGATAAATAGGTAATGAATGGTGGTAGGAACCACCTCAGAGTTGAAGATGGACTTTCTTTGGGTCTCTGCAAGCTTCAGAGGCACCTGAAACAGGGTTTCCCAAGCACAGAGACTCCACCGGGTTGCAAGAAACCTACTTCCTGGTGCCCATTTCGTGGTGATCGATTCTACCCCATGGCCAGCCATCTCCACTTCACCCTTTGTAGCTGAAGGAGCCAGGGGCGCTTACCTCTCCTGAAGTCCTATGGGTTTCATCTTGAAGGGAGAAGGGCAGGCAGAGGTGGAGGCAGCAGTTTTAGTCTCAGGAACGCATTGGCCTTGAGGGTCCACGACAACATTCAGCACCTTTGGCACCTGCTCAGGCTGGACCATGCTGGGGGCTGTCTTGGCCTCCAACTGTCCTGGCTGTAACGCAATGGGTGATAGGTGGATCTCCTGGTTTTTCTCTTTGTCTTGTCTTAAGGAAAGCTGAAACCGTTCTTTTAACCTGTAAATGATCTACAAAAAGAGATATGAGGGCTTCTGTGAGATTTGTGTGCCCTGGAAAAGGAACAAAACACAACATCCCGCACCTTAAAAGGCATCAAAATAGACGTTAGCAATAAAGTAAACCTAGCCTCTGATATAATTTCTTGTTTGATTTTTTTTTGTGTGTGTGTGTGTGGTATTGAGTTTTTTTTTTCATTAAAGCATATGCTTGTTACATAAATAATATCTGTATAAGGTCAAGCCAACAAGATGGGTCCTGGTGGCAGGAAGCACTACTGGACTCCATGCAAGAACGGGGCAGAGGCGGGGTGTGGAGTGTGGGGTGTGGATCGGGTGGAGGGCAGGGGGTAGGGCATACAGGTGGAGGTACAAGGACGGACTGCCTCTGACTGGAATTTCCAGTTGGGCTATACATACACCTTGGGGGTTTGTGCACTCGAATATGTTCTGCAAGGATATATTCAAAAGGAAATATGGCAATAAGTCTACGAAGATGCTGGATGACAATTTGATCATAGGAGTTTCTTGAGATGGGAGACATTTTGAAGGAAGACCTATGAAACATGGGCCGATGATCTTTATAGAGACAGAGAACTGTTTATAGTAAGGAAGCAATGCTCATAAAATATTAATAAAGGAACAGTTATTCTATAAGCAACCCATTCTTATCTTGGTAAGGATGTCATTAGTCATACAACAGTTTGAGGATCTGCTAAATACTTAAGCAAACTAAATGTAGGACATCCAATAAGGAGTAATTTGGATAGCTAGAATTTTCTTGTTTTTCTCCTTTAAATTGTGTGTGTGTGTGTGTGTGTGTGTGTGTGTGTGTGTGTGTGTGTGTAGGGAGAGAGAGAGAGAGAGAGAGAGAGAGAGAGAGAGAGAGAGAGAGAGAGAGAGAGAGAGAGCATATCTGTGTTTTATGTGTGAGGGTGTTTTGCCTGGTGTGTGTGTGTGTGTGTGTGTGTGTGTGTGTGTTCCACATGCATGGCTGGTGTCAGAGGATGTCAGAAGATGTGCTGGATCCCCTGGAACTGGAGTTACAGATGGTCGTGGACCATCACATGGATGCTGAGAATTGAACCCAGGTCTTCTGGAAGGGCAGCCAGTGCCTTCAAACACAGAGCCATCTCTCCAACACAAGACATTCCCTTTCACGCTTTTAAAAGGAGACAGAATGGTGGGACACCAACTAGCTTTGAGAGTTTCATGTGTTTATGCCGTATCTTTTTACTGGCTGGCCTCTCCCACCTTTCCATGCTGTACCCTTGTGCCCCCCCCCAGGATTCTCCCTCCCACTTTGTTCCATTACATTTCCCACGCCGTCTCCAAAGCCACCGTCTTCCAGAATTACCAGTATCTCGACCTTGTTTCCCACATTTACCGGATGCTGGCTCCTCAATTTCTACAGAAACTAGAAGTCTAGTGCTTTGTCATGTGTGTTCTCAGGGTGTGACCCGGTGAGTTAATGTGTGTGGAGGGAGAGGTGGCAAGTAATTATCTGTAATTATGAAGGTGTAGGGCACCTAGGGTGTCTGCATACAGGATGCCTCAGGACGTCGAGATCCCTGGTTTAATTTCTAGGATCTATTAGCTGAGCAGACACGAGTTCAAGAGGAAGGAAGATCTCTCAGCCCTTCCTAACCAGATTCCCTCTAGCTACTCATGAAATGTCTTCCCTGCCTTTTCAAAGTTCTTCCAAATTCTGGTCATTGCTATACTTTAAGTCTTCTGGATAACTTAAGCTCTCTCCCTATATGTATGCGCACCTCGCACCTCTATGTGAACTCATCTAAAATTATGAAATAACTACCTTTTTTGAACATTAAAAACATTTTCTGGGTATTCCCAGAATAATATTGAGGATGAGTCTAACAAAATCTGTTTATTAAGATGGCTCAGAATTAAGTTAAAACACAGCAATCTACAATGAATCGTTGGAGTGAGAGCAATCTCCTCAAATATGATCATACTTCATTGTACGTATGAAATTAAAAAATTAAGGTAAGAAGAGAGCTAGAACGCCCTCCCCATAGAGTGAACGGATTGCTTGTTGGTAAGCTGTAAATCTCTTTGTAAGCAATTAAGGATGGCTGGGGAGAGAATGGCTGGAGTCACATGTGACAAAATTAGAGACTGCTGGGCGTGCTGAGCAAAAGCATTAGACCACACCACACCGGCAGGGGAGGTGGCTCGGTGCTTACAGCACTGGCTGCTCTTGCAGAGGACCTGGGTTTAATTCCCGGCACCTAATGGCGGCTCACAACTCTAGTTCCACGGGATGTGTCCACCACTTCTGGCCCCAGCGGGCTCCTGCATTCATGTGGTACCCATAAACCCAACCACAGGCACACATACACGTAAAAGTCATAGGTAAATACTTCAGCAAGAGGAAGGTCTCAAGACCATCAGGGTGAAGGAGATGCACTAATGGATTAAAAGAAGATCTCCTTAAGAAGGAATAATGTACATGTCGGGTATAGCTAGAAGTGCACATCATACACTGAACCACTGGGAAATTATGACACATGGGGAAAACAGATGTCAATTATTAGAACGGAGCTTCCTCCATGGATAATGTTTACTTTCAGATAACTGTACTGTGCTTTCCTGGAGCTATAGGAGAGAGAGTGTGTGTGCTGAACAGGGGTAGGGTGGGGAAGGGGGTGTCTTTATCTTGTGTGCAGTGCCTTAATATCGCTAACTTCCTGCATACTTACAGTTTCCACAGATTTTGCCACCATTCTACAGAAACAAACACACAGTAGGGCAACACCAACCAGACGCCACATACCCGGGAAGCTCACTGTGTTAAGCTAAATCTACTAAAACACGAGTTACTACAATTTAAAGTGGGATAGCATTTGCTTTAAGTTGCAAAAGGGCTTCCACTTAAAAGTTAGGTTCCACTTAAAAGAAGGAGTGATGCATCTAAATCGTAGCTTAAGGTCTTCACATGTGAACGTAATAGGCATTTATGTTGCTTGCTTATGTTTTTGTTTTGGAGACATTGTACTGTGAAAGCAGGAGCCCTCCATCGCTCTTGGCAGGTCATTTCACGATTACATTAGAGTAAACAGGACCTGGTCTAAAGTCCTTCTCTCTTGCATGGAGTTCAGCGAGGAGCCTTTGCCACATATTTTATAATCAGTAATCTATTTCACCTCCGGCTTGTAACCTCTCTCCGTGGGGTTTGCATGCAAACAGATTTCTACAACGCTCATTTGGAAAAAAAAAATCAGAATCTTGAAAATGCTTAATGTAAATGTGTCACTCGAAATATTCAAAATACTGGGCTGCCTGATTTAAAAAAAAACAAAAATAAAACAAAAGTGTAGAAAAAAAGATGAGGTTGCTACCTGGACACAAGGCCACTGTCGTGGATTTTAGCTTTAAAGTACTGGTTCTCAACTGCCTAGTAGGGGTTTTGAGCCTCAGAGGGTATTTGACAATGTCTAGAGAAATGTTGGGGTGGGCGTCATGGGGGCAGTAGCCATAGGGCAGGTTGTGGGTAAACGCTCTGCAGTAGGTACACAGCAAAGTTTACCCTCTCCACCCCCAACAGCACAGTCAGCCCTTGATCCTAGTAGTGATACTGTTGAGAGGTCCTAGAGTAAGAAATCTAAGCCTCATCTGGGGTAACCTTTGCCTTCAACGATGATTTCCTTCAAATCCACACATTCTCCTTCCTGACCACTTCCCCAAAGCTTCTGGAAGTGTGTTAGAAATTTCTCTGTACAGACTGGATCCTCAAATACAGTATTTGCATATTTTTCTCTATGAGGATTCACTTTGTTTATAAAACCTCCATTCTTAAAGCCTAGCAGAGCAACGATGACAAGTTAAAACTTTTCCTTCACTTTTAGAGCCTGTGTTGGGCCTTTGGGATGCATTACACTAATTTGATCATCTGAGGAAGGAAAAGAGAAAGGAATATTGAATAAGTGGAACTATAAAAGCTGAATTATAGTATGGGGAATATAAAATGGCTGCAGTGAGACCCGAGGAATGCAAAAGTGAGAGAGAGAGATGTTCCATAGTTATAATTTTCATTTTTAAAATCTCACAAGTATCAGAAAAACATTGTTTTTGGATTAAGAAGTGTTCTAATTTTAAAATGATGGTCCCAATAGACAGTGTTCAGTATGGTATTTTATAGTAAGTTATGAAAGCGTCTATTTTTTCAATGGCATTAACATTCCTAATCCACCCTGGAAATGAGTCAGTGTAGATGCAGACATGGCACATGAGTATGTTCCTAGGAACGCAGAGGTTCCCAGGAGACAGATGTGTAAAATCATGTCCAGTACAAGGTACTAAGTGCAAATGGTTGCGTCCTTAGCACACAGGTATGGAGTAGCAAATGCTTATTCAGTCTTGCCTGGGTGGAGTCCAACTGATAAATGCACAGGCATACTCCTGTGCTCCTGGACCTAGAGACAGAAGTTCCCAGAATGAGTGACAGGGACAAAGGAAACCATGGTTGACTCCCATTCTGGAACCAGGCAGGGTCGTGGCAGTGAGCTTAGACTTTCAAACCGGATGTATCTGACTCTGAATTCCAATCCTTCCTACCCTTCTGCTCCTCCCACGCATCCTCACTCATTGTTTGCTGTAAATCAAGTCCCTTCACCATTTCCGAATCCTGGTTTGCTCCTCAGTGTCCTTAGGAACTTAAAACATTACTGTGTGTCCTGTGGCAAATATGGGTCCAGGGGGAATGTGCTACATGGAAGAAACGGATTGCTATTGGTAATTACAACTATGGTTTTACCACTGTCAGTAAGGGGGGTTGTAGACTACTTAATTCATAACAAGAACAATTTGAGCTACAGGTCTGCTTTGGAGATGGTGTCGTCATCGATTGTATCAGCTACAGCTACGGATCTGACTGTGTCTCCCTCATCCGGGGAGATTATACATAACAAGCAGAAGAGCGTAGCATTTATGTCTACTTTTGACAGGAAATTAGGGAATGATTTTCAGAGCCTGATGGTCTAGTAAACTATTTTTGGCCTTAGTTACCAGACCCTGACTAGAAAACCCTTCGACTTGGTACCTGGATGACCCTTCTCTGGGTCCACCCTGGGAGCGCTTTTACTGAAGCAGCCGTTAGTCATTTCCAATACCTGGTCTCTAGACATCTGTATGTATGTTCCATGAGTACGTTTACACTTTTGAATGAGCCTGTTAGTAGAGTTAAAGGTCTTGTTTAGGTGATAAATGGCGTTCTTTCTATCACATACTTAAGTTTAAGAACGGATTTTTCTCAGTAATAAATCTCCATCGAAAACACACTGAATGGAGTCAACATTGCCCACACGTTTCTTTTTTTTCTTGGAAAATTCTATTTGCCTACTTGCTACCCCACTCACTCACTCTGCATTCATATTTGAGAGTTGCTAAATAAGTCACACATTTAAAAATGCCATGCTGATCTTATGTCTGGTGATATATACTCCTTTTTTTTTTTTTTTTGTATCTTAAGGGAAGTAAACAATATTCAACATTTCAACCACTCGGTGAGTTTTATGTTATTGTTGTATAGCACATATAACCTTCCATTACAACAATTTACCCATATAACGTCATAATAAAAATCACCTGATTTTCATTTCAATGCTATATAAAGAGGCTGGACACAAATAATGACGCTTTATGCTTCACAAATATAATTAATGCCACAAGAAACATTATTAATGATAGCTTTTTCTGTTACATGGAGTCATCCGAAGGGAATGATTTAACTGTACATTTGAGAATAAGAAAATACTTCAGCACAAAATGTATACTGTGTAACTATTACTAACGGAGCCTGCCCCCGTTGGCCCCCCCCAATCAATTTAAGATAAATATCAGAAGCATGTGGACTCAGGAAGACAAGGTGATATTGGGAAATCATATTTGACATGATTCTAAATGTGAACTGTGGCAAATCGTGTCAAATAAATACGCTTTGCCTTAATCCTATTAGAGAGTAATATTTTTCAGTGAACACCAATCCCTTCCTAAGCTTTGTTCCTGTTTAAGTGACACGTTCACAGTAAAACTTGAGATTGTGTTCGCAACCAACCCCTCAATCAAGCTAGCGATCATTTCTGCCATTTATCTAATAATCACCCGCACACGGGTCAAGCCTTCTCCTTTCCCATCTTTGTTCCCCGCCATTTAACATGTTTCTCCCCTAGGGAGGTGACAGCACTACCTAGCAAACCGCCAGTCCTGCTCCTTCTACCGTCACATAGCCCTCCATCTTTTGCACCTCCTCCTCTCCACCCTCCCCCGCCCCAGCTCACCATCATCATCTTTGTTGCAAGAGTGCCTGATGTACCAGTCCTTGTACCCCACCCTCCCTTCAACCCCAAACGCTTTCCTAAGCAGGGGCCAATCCTTTCAACACACGCGCGCAACCTGACAGTCTAAAGTTGTGTCACCCCAACACCATTCCGGGACTGTGCTCTCTCCTGGATAAGTGCGCACCCATTTCTCCCAAATGTCTGGCTGGTCTGCCTCATCACTTACTACAATGTAATACTTAACAAAGAACTGACAAGATGTTTTATGTTTATGAAAAACTGAATACAAAATAACGAGTTCTTATACATGTCTGTTTCATAAATATCTTGAGTTGGTGTAGTATATTTGTTGTATCTTTTTTTTTTTTTTTACTTCTTATTTTTTAACTTTTTTCGAGACAGGGTTTCTCTGTGTAGCTCTGGATATCCAAGAACTCTCTTTGTAGACCAGGCTGGCCTCAAACTCATAGAGATCCACCTGCCTTTCTCCCTGAGTGCTGGGATTAAAGGTGTGTGCCACCATGCCTGACTGAAACAGTTTTTATTTATTTATTTTTTATTTATTTACTTACTTATTTAATTTCAGTTTTTGTATTTGCTATAATGGGTGAAACTAATATTGATAAATTATTACTACTGACTTGTTGCCACAGTGAAGATGAAGTCACTCTTAGTTATATACATTTTACACATTTGATGAGCTCATAATGCCATGCGGTCATCAGAGTACACAAGTGCACTGCCCTAAATCTACATTCCCCTCCACCCACCAGTGTGGACACCCAGAGCTCCTTCTATTCCAGTGTCTTTATGGTTTTGTGTTTCTCAGGATGTCATAGAGACGAAGCCGTAGAGTATGCTCACTGTTTGATATTTTAAAAAATGTTGCTCTTTGTCTGTATTTCTTTCCATAGTCAAAGCTCCAGAGAACAGTGACTCTATGTGTCTTATCCTTTTCTTTCCCACAGTAGACCCTCTGCATGAATATGCTGCCTACAGACACGTTGCTTCAATGAGTGGATGAACCTGCAACAAACCTGATAGCAGTCATCCATACTTTTGAAGAATTCCTTTCTTGCTTTCTTCTAGTAACACTGAAATGGGCTTATTCAGGTTCGAGACATTTAAACTGATGTCCTGCCAATATTGGGAAAGGGAGAGTTGGCCTTGTACCCAAGAGGTGAAGGGTGTGGCCACCATGGGTCCTTTAGCCCGGGACCAGTGCATGGTTGTACCCAGTCGTGTGGGATATCTGAGCATCACTGAATCTGAAACATAAACTCCGCTCTCTTTCTGCTCTTTCTTCGAAGCCTGCCTGTGACCTGGCTTCCCACAGTCTCTTTTCACTCTTGACTTGGTTCTTCTGGATCTTACTCATCAGTCATCTGCAAACCCTCAGCTTTTATCATTTCTCTCCTTTAATTCTTCTGGTTTCTCACTACAGTGATGGGGAGTGAACACAGGGGCTTGCAAGCCCTAAGTAAGAGTTCTGCTGAGCCACAGGTCTGGCTCCTCCATTACGACTGACAAGACAGAGGACAGGACTTGAGGTTTCTCATGTTAAGGGAAAAGAATCACATATGTTTAAGTGCAGTTATCCATGAGAAGGGCTACACCCTTCAAGCCAGTAGTCAGAAGTCTCTATAAAACTTTCAGTCTTTTTCATCAAAATTCTTTTCCTTAATATCTACCACTTAAGACTTTGAAGACTCCACCCTCCTTGGGGAGCAGACAGGGGATGGGATGGGGGTTGGTGGGGGGGGAGACAGGGGAGGATGGGAGGGTGCAAGAACCGGAATTGATATGTAAAACAAGCTTGTTTCTAATTTAAATAAATAAAAATATATGAAATATGTTTTAAACTTAGTTCTTAAATTACTGTTTTGATTTTTGGGCCACAGTTTTCTGAAGTTCAATTTCTGATCCAAAAGGTCATATCTTTGATTCGGTTGTGATGGGGGTTTTAGGTTGTTCTTTTCTGTTTCCTGTATTTTAAGAACATGGAAATGTGCCTGTCTTCACTCTGTCTATGACCTCATTTGTGTCCCCCGAGTTCACGTCCACTGAGCCTCTCTTTCTTTCTAGACGGAGTCTCAATCTTTCTGACACAAATCTGTTTCCAGAAGCAGGAGGCACAAATGAACAAAAGGCAACAAAATGTAGACAGAATCATTAGCATTATGTCTTTTGGAAGGGATGTGTAAAACAAAAGAGGAAGCATTTCCTGAAATATGCAGAATGAAAAGAACGTGACACACAGGAGAAGACATTAAGTCCATTTGTAAACTCCAAACATTATGCTACATCACAAAATTTCAAAAGAGTAATAAGCAACAACAACAACAAAACCCCACCTCATTCTATTGGAAAGACAACTATTAACTCATTCCATACCAAATTCAATACCAGAGCCTGGTCTAATTTAGTGGGATGGGTTCACCTTGGGCTTTACTTTTTAAAATCGGGGCTATACTTTGTTGGCTATTCATCATGACCTGTAGAACAGCTGCAGCGCATACTTTCATCCGTGTACATTATTCATTCAATTGGAAAGGAGCGATCACTGCGTGGGTTACCTTCAAGGCTATAATCACTTCCATTAATGCCTGATGTTTCTTAGAATACCTTCAAGGCCATTTAAAATAGGGAAATAAACCCTTTCCCCGGGGAGAAAGCTTTGCGCCAAAGACATCCTTCCTTAAATTATTTTTCTGTGCTCCCTAAAGGGGAGAACTAGAACCCTAAGTGTACACACGAGACTTCAGTGACATTAAGGGTTACAGGGACCTCAGCAAATCACCCTCTAAATCTTCACATGGGGTTGGTCCAAAACCCTGAACACTTCCGTGCAGTCTAGTCTCACAGTAGATGTCAGCATCCGCACATCGACACAGTCTCCTCGGCCATCAGTCAGTTAATCTGCTGCCACAGAGCAGTCCCACGCTAACAAGATTATAGGCTGGCTTCTGCCTCCCCGCTCCCGCCACCTTTTCAACATTCATTCAAGTGGCAAGGCATCTAATAAGATTAAGCTGTGGGGTCCCACAAAGGATAGGACACACACAGCAGCAAACTTACCATCAAACAGGTTACTATGAGAACGAAGATGCTGAGAAAAATGACAACAGCGTAAAAGCCTTCTTTGCTCCAGATTTTGTCCGCTTCGTGCTGCCCTTGTAAAACATTTTTCTTTAAAAAGCAAAACAGAAAGCCTGGTGTTAAAGGAGAGCCCGGGGAAAGCAGCGTTCTTGTTAGACCATCAACATATTTTAGCTTGATTCCACTCAGTGTGGTAAAACACACCTCTCCCCCCCACTGCCACAGCCGTTTCTCTATCTGGTCAGGCACAGGACAGCCATCCTCTATGTCAGAAGACCCTGAAAGGGAGGAGGTAGGCATGTGGGGCAGACTCCCTGCGTCTGCCTTCCTCCACGTCCTGCACTGCCTCTCTGGGAAGCTACCTGGTTCCCAGGTGAGCAAGCTCTGTGCTTTTCTGTGCCCAGGAACCGTTTGTGAAGCTCTCCGCACTCCGAGTCCCTCCCACGTTCACGCTGCTCTTTACTTTCAAACAAAAGTGAAACAGGTGCGAACAGAAAGCTCGTGATGGTTTCATAAACAAGCCACGATGTTGGGACCATTCCGTTTTGTTTTCTTTCTCCTTTTATCATACCAGTTCCCCCTTTAAACGGAACTTACTTTGTCAAAACCTGACTCACGCAACCATCCCACGTAGAAATTGCCAGGATGTTATCTTTTATTTAAAGGAAAAGGGAACACCCACAAGGTCAGAATTATTTAGTAATAAATGGTAAATAAATATGATTATTTTACTTTTTATTGATCTTGCTCCTTGCATTGGGATTGGAGTTAGAGAAGAAGTATCTCTTGGTTCTATGTTAGTCATTCTTCAAAACAGGACAGTACATCAAAGGATGCTCTAAACTTTTGTTTTCTATCTTAGATTCTGTCCTTCTGGAACCCAGGCTGGCCTTGAACTCATGGCGATTCCCTAGGATCACCATGCCAAAATATGAGAATATTTTATAAGTTAATGATATTATAGATTTAATTTTACCCTGCAAAAACTAGGTGGTATCTGAGTAGATAAAACATTAAGTCTGTATTAAGCAAAATGTTCCCACTCACGTTTAAGACTATTTTACAATCCTTAGGGAGAGCATGTGTCTTTCTTTACTATTAACTCCAAAGACGAAGGAAGCCTCAAATTACACATGTATTTAGGTGCCTAAATTTTTAGATCATTTCTAGTTATTTTTAAGGTTAAGAAAGCATATCTTAACCTTTACAAATTACATTAAAAATACTAAGATTGAAAAAAACTTTATGGAAATTTTAATCTCTGCACTTAATCAAGTTTTAGTAGAATGATGGGCAGAAAACTTTGAGTTCATTTATGATGAAGAGACTTATTTATGTACTCATGATACAATATAACATGATAAATAAAAATTCCAGAGACTAATATAGTTGGGGTTAAAGGTGACTTTGCTTTTCTGATCTTCAGGTAAGCTTTAATAAATTATATATAATATATCACCACAATACAGTCTTTTATTTTGATAGACAGATGCATAGATAAAGGTAATGATTTAGGTATATATTTTGATTAATAGAGAATCTGTTAGTACTTGATTCAGTGGGGTGATTAATAAGTCAGGACTCTGCTAGAAATACTGGGTTCCAAGTGATAAATTTCTTTCACTTCTTTGAAAACAGCTAGGCTCTTTCTTCCTTCCTTCCTTCCTTCATTCCTTCCTTCCTTCCTTCTGTTCTTTCTTTCTCCCTTTCTTTATTTGCTCCAGTTTCTCTGTAAACACAGCTAGAAGCTAATAGAAAAGAAAATTATTGTAGGACTCAAGAACAGAATTGAAGGTTTTTTTTTTTTTCCCCAGGCAACTAAATGGCATCCATTGTTTGCTACAAAAGCAAACTAGTTAAGGCTTCACACAGGCATCATCAATATGTCAAATTTAAGTAAAAGGGATTTGAGCTACAGTCATGTAAAATTGGGAAAAGCAGTCGTTGGGACAGTGCAGAGTATTGTATTCCAAATCTGGTTGGGTCCATTTTCCTTCTGTAGCTCTACAGTTCTCAGAGTACAAACATGTTCCTTTCTTTGGAAGGCAGACCTGTTTTGATGTTTTTTAAGCGAAGCCATGATGATGGAGGAATTATCTTGCACTTTTCCATACCCCACCCCCAGCTTAAAAAAAAGGAACTCAGTCACTGCACACTCTGGTAAATACATTTCCTTCTGAGTCACACTGCCCCTGCTGCACCCGCTATATCTGTGCAGAGATCTAAACAGCTCAATAAGGTCCGGGTAATAAAGGAAAAGTTTGCAGTCAAGAGCCCACACATCAAAAGACTGCAATCAACAATAATCTCCTATCTCAGCCTTTGCATAGGGTGAACCCAATGGCCTTTAGATTTTGTCAGGGACGAGGGTTCAATAATTCACAGACTCCAGGCCAGGTCAGCTTCATGCCACTATAACATCTTTATGGCACATTTCATAGCTGTGTTGCCTTGCCCTTTAGCTTAGGAGCAGTGAAAGGAGCTGGTGTTTTTGTTATTGAAGGCTGAGACATTTCCTTCACCTATGACGATGCTCTCCTTAGCTGTTCTGTAACTCGATGTCTTGTGGTTGGTTCTGCCCTCCACTCCACCACCTCCCCCAACCCATTTCACTGTAATTCTTTCCTTCTTTCCCATTTTCTTTCCAGTTCCTAATATTAAGGAAGATGGTCCAGACGCAGAGACTTCAGGAGGCGCACCTTGTTGAGGGAGGCGAAACCCAAAGAATGAAATGGAAATGTTATAAATGGTCTGGTTCGTTTGATGAGGACAGATTAATCAGATGCCCCTCACAACTGTATTGCTCGGTTGGGTGAGCACCAGATTTCAACTGCATTACACACGGTGCAAACACTTTATCCACATGCTGTAGTATTTTAACACCGATGCTATGTGCCCTCAGCCTTGCCCACCAGGTGTGGACCTCTTTACATTTGCCTGCTGGCTAATATTCCAAGTTTGAAGGGACAAACACCCAACTCACAAATTGTGCCTCATATTTCCCACAATATGAATTTGCTCTTTGTAAATATTCTGTCAAGTACCAACCATTTCATCAACCTGTTACTTAAAAGAAGGGAACTTCCTCCTTTGAGATACAGTAGTCAGGAAACCGGAGTAATATGCAAAGGAATGAAAATAAAACCTAAGTAATTTGTTCAATATTAATGTGGAACTTAATGTTTCAATGATTAGCTAACAATTCTTGGGGGAAACTGCCAATAAAAACTACAAGAGTGAATTTAATTTTATTTCTCTAGAACTTATAGAGCAAGCGGAAGGTTACTAATTTTTTTTTGTTTTTATGGGCATCTTATAATAAAACAATATGTGCTTATAATGTTCCAGGTACCACATACAACATATATGAAAGGGATAATGTGATGGCACATATCTGTAGTCGCCGCCCTGGGACGCCTGAGGCAGGAGGGCTATGGAGAGCCCTAGGTAACTGACAGCTAGCTACAGAGTGATGCCTGCTGTTAAAGACTCACTCCAGAAAAGAAACAGAAGACCTCTTTCCTTCAAGAAACCCCGACTGGAAACAGATGGTTAACAGAATTAATTCTCTGTTTGGTGTTTTTTTTTTTTTTTTTTTTTTTTTTTTTTTTTTTTGGTTTCAGAGTCATTTCTAACAAAACAAACAAACGAACCAGGAACAGAAAGAGCAGCATGAAAATAATGAACATTAATTTAGTAATACATGCTTTGACACATCATTGTGAAATACTGCAAAAGGATGTGTTGTGGTGTCCCACTGAGGAGCTGACGTGCATTGACAGCCTCGAAGGCCCTTCTGCTGAAGGGTCTCTGCTCCCCGCTCTGTGGGAAGGCACCGATGGAAGGTTGTGCCATTAAACAGGCCAACAAAGCAGGAAGGTGTGTAGAAAGGACCAGAGTGTAAGCGTCCAGGGACGATGGGGTGGGGGTCATGGCAGCTAAGAAATTTAGAACTGTTCTAACAACCCGAACAGCCACTCAGCAGCTACAGAGCCCAGCACGCAGAGGGTTCTATACCGTACTAAGAAATCTGGACTGCATTCTATTGTGTTTTGAAACCAAAGAATCATGAAATTAGGCGAGCAAGCCAGGTTTACATTACTCTGGAGGCAAAAGAAAAAAAGAAAGAAAAGCAAGTTCTATGCAGGAGGAAGAGGCAGGGTAGGACAAAACCAGAAAGCGGGGAGGACTGTGGTTCAAGGGCGACTGTCTTGCTTCAGGAGTGACAGTAGTGACATATGGTTTGTCCTCCTGTCTAAGGGTTCTGCACCTGCAAATTCAGCCAACCGTGCATAGGAATATCAGTGAAGAAGATTCGTCTTTGGTTCATCTGTACGGTTTCTTGCTGCTGTTCTCCAGTCACTAAAGCAACCCTATGAGTTTCAGTTACATTACCTTATGTGTTATTAGTAATTAGTGAAGACCTGATGCATATGAGAGCGTGTTCGTATGTACACGCAGATATAACGTTACATAGGAAGCTTGGAGATTTGGTAGACATTGGTATCCTGGACCCAATCTACTAAGTTCACCAAGGGATTGCATATTCTCACTTTTACATCATCTGCATTCAAATCACATTTGTCTGGTACAAACAAAATCTGAGATTTTTCACTCGTATTTAAAAAGTCTAATCCCTATGTCAAATCCATTAGATAAGGACGGTATCCGTTTTGAATATGAAGAAACCGAGTCCCCGGTTGGCTGATGACACTATCCTCACAGAGCAAAAGTGTCCTAGCAAGATTCAAACGGATGAGTTCTAAAGTTTTTGATATAATCCCTATGGTATTAGCTGAAATGAAAGGCAATGGATGGGGTTTACCAGAAAGAGGAATAAAAAAGCATAGAACAAGGATCTGTTTTGTTTGAAAAACATGTTTCACTCTGTAGCTCAGGCTGGCCAGAGACTCTCTGTGTAGGTCAATTGGACTTTAATTCACGATTCTCTGGCTTCTGCCTCCCATCTGGTATCTCAGGGGTAGGAATATTAACATGTCTTGTCTAGATATTCACATTCTTCCTTTCTCTGTTTCATGTCCTTCTCTCCCTCTCTTTCTTCCCCCTCCCTTCCTCTCTCCCTCCCTCCCTCTTCCCTCCCTCTCTCCCACCTCTCCCCTCCCTCCCTCCCTCCCTCCCCCCCCCTCTAATGAACTGGTCCATGCAACGCCATACCTCAGGGGAGATGTCTGTAATTCCAAACTGCGGTAGACTCTGATGCAAGACATCGACATTAAGGGACCTTAGCACTTCCTCAGCCTGCAGGGCCTGTGGCTCCCCTGGTTTCCGGTTTACAGGAGACACAAACAATTCCACATGGTGCTTCTTCTCCTAGTGGAAGCGCAACATTTGGGGCGTGTTAACGACAACTGGGAATGATGGGCAAAATGTTCACCTGTTCTGACCAATACAGACATTACAGTCAGGTAAGGCATGCTACTGACTGGTGTGACTTGATTAATCACAACTTCCAAATGGCTTTAGATTACATGGCTGGTACTCCAGGATGTGAAATGTTGTATTTCACTTGATGGTGCTTTATTATCAGTTTCATAATTAATTAGTTAATTGATTAATTAATGTTCACTTTTGTTAATTTCAGAGGCTATCCAGATACAACGGAGGCTGACCCTGATATTTGTATCCTCCTGCCTCAGCCTCCTGAGTGCTGGAATTACGGGTGTGTGGTGATTTAACATATATTCTCAGATGCTTCCTGAATACTTACACTTAAAGGCACATTTTAAAGGCAAACGAGTTAGATAAAACCTGACCGAAGTGTCAATTATCAGGCACCATCGAGCTTCATCCTCCCTCATCGACTGCGTGACTGTGGGCTGGACTGGCCAAGGAGGAGGGAGGGCCGCGTGAGCTTTGAGCTTTCCTGATTCTTTTGACCTTAAAACTGACAAACTCTGAAACTCTACCCTTGACCGTGATGCATTTAGTAAATCTAGATGTAGTGCCAAGACATCTGTAACACCCATGCACATGAGCTAGATGCGCTGGACACAATAACCCACTTAGTTTTCAATTTATTTATTTACTTTTGAGACGAGCTCTCTCTGGGTATCTAAAGCTAGCTGGGAACCCCTTTATGAGTCCAGTCCGTTATCAAACTCAGTCCTCCTGCCTCTCTACCTTCTAGCTACCAGAGTTACAGGTGGGCATCATCGCACACAGCACAATCTTTACTCTTTTTTTCCCCAGCATACTATTTTTATTACTTGGGAATTTCACGAAATGCACTCCAATCACACCAACTTCCCATTCTTAACAAGTCCACCCCCACCTTGTGCCCTCCCCACAAAAAAGAAAAAAAAGAAAACCAAAAAAAAAGAGTCCAATTTGCGTTGTCCATATACTAATCAGAACATGGTCAGACTCCCAGTGGCCAGCCTTTCACAGATAACAGGTCTCCCCCGTCCCCATCACCAGAGGAGCCAACGGGGAAGAGCTACACGTCAGTGCCCCGATTTTTAAGGACTCTCCTCAGTGGCTCCCTGTGTAGACTATTTCTTGTGGGTGAGGGGTGTCACAGAGACCTTCAGTGACTCTCATTCTCTCACAATTGGTAACATTTACTCTTAAAGGACATGCTGTATTTTCTCTTCTGCAGTAAAGCTCTTAAAACACTTATTTAGACTCAGGAAGTCGCTGACTCAGAATAATATTTTTTTTTTTTTTGTGTGTGTGTGTGTGTGTGTGTGTGTGTGTGAACTGAAACAACTCAACGTTTACCCACAAAAAAATAAAAAGAAACATAACCCCACCCTCAAAGCAAATTGTATACATACCTGAGAATACAGATGTACATACCCAGGTAAAAAGATGAATTTGAACAAGGCATACAATTTAAAGCAATAAAAGCATTAATTCAGTCCTTGGTTGGGTCCCCAATACAATAGGAATGAAGAAGAATTTGAAAAGCAATATGAAAACTCCTGAAATCTCTTAAGTATTGTATGTATATGTATATATGTACATGTGCATTCTTGTGTGTGCAAGTGTGTATGTATATGTGTGTGTAGGAGCCAATGCAGGTCAGGAGACCACACTGAATGGAGTTCTAGATACTTGTGAGCTGCCATGTGAGTTTTGGGAACAAACCTGGGTCTTTTACAAGAGTAGTAAGTGCTCTTAACTGGGAAGCCAACTCTATAGCGACTTACCAAAGTCTCTGTCATGCGAGCTTTAGACAACTAGCTTTTTACAAAGAAAAATAAAAGCCATCGGACTTAAAATTTCCCATTTAGTCCACATGGCTTAACCAGTCTTCAAATGCAAGTGAGAACGTGTAGCTCATGACATCCAGGTTTCCAGGCGTGGAGAAAAGGGGGTCAAGAATGAATGCTGGTGACTGACAAGTCTAGAGTCATCCCTATGCAGTGGGTCCCTTGATCCCTTAGGTTTTCCTCACCCCCACTTCAGATGCCCAGCTAAGTTTTTTTTTTTCTTGACATTCCATGTGATCTACTGCAGTAAGGATCAGCTCTTTTTAAAATTCATACTTAATCCTTTGTTTTATGCATCCAGCGTCCATCCCATTGATAATCTTGAAGGGGTTTTAAATAAACAGGGTCTGGAATCCTGATACACAACGTTCCACTCTCCTGGACAATACTTTGGGGGTTGGGTCAGGTTGCTGGAGAGGTAATCTGGTCCTTTATTTACACCTGTCAGGGAAGCTATGACTGAGCTGCAACAAGACTGATAAGCCATTTTCTGTAACGGGCCAGACGGTCAATTATTTAGTTTCTATGGGTCAATATGTGTGCTATAACAATTTAGCTCTACCATTGCAAGCATGAAAATAGTCACACGTGACACGTGGACCAGTGGATGTGGCATGCCTCAATAAAACTTTATCTACAAAAATAGGTGATATGGTAGATTTGGCTCATCAATCAAGGAGCCTTTAACCACGAAAAGTCAGATGGAATTCTGAGTATGTGAAAGATAGCGTCTTACAATGAGATGGTTGATGTGCACTTGTTGGGGTAAGAGTCCCAAGGCTGTAGCCACTCCTTGGCGGAAGATCCGAAGCAAGGTTATATTCAGCTTGTTTATATCCATTTGCAGTGTCTGGAAAGCAAAGACAGAAAAATACAAATTCAAGTGAATATTGCGCTTTGGACAGCTAGTTCTTCACTGATAACTGGCTATGGCAGTTTGGGGGGCTCTGTAAGTTCACATTCTAGGTGCTAATTTTGATACAAACAACATCGTAGATAAACTTCATGTGAAATTTTAAATGGTATTAGTTAAAAGATGGCACATTATGTAATAAAGCAATTTGTCTAGTTATTTAAAAAAAAAAAAAAAAACAAGTAGCCAGGTGGTGGTGGAACACGCCTTTAATCCCAGCATTGGGGAGGCAGAGGCAGATGGATCTCTGTGAGTTCAAGGCCAGCCTGGTCTACAGAGCTAGTGCCAGGACAGGCTCCAAAGCTATAGAGAAACCCTGTCTCAAAAAAACAAAACAAAAAAAAAAAAAACAAAAAACAAACAAACAAAACAAAACAAAACAAAAAAAAAAAAAAACAAAAAAAAACCCACCAACAACAAAAACAAAACAAACAAAGAATTCCATTATAATAATGGCTTAGTCTACTTTGTTCTCCTTTTAGTTGTTACCTATTATAAAACAACAGAGCTATGTTGTCTTGGGATTGTGGAGATAAAATTTTGTGTCAGAGTATCAGTGGAGCCATGTTCCCTCACTTATCTCCAGGGGAGAATCTTCCAAATGTCTTTTAGCTTCCATTGTTTGGAGCAATTTTTGGTATTGCTCGCCCTGCAGCTCTAGTCTTTGCCTTAGCGTCTCTTCTGAGTCCTAATTTTCCCCCTTTATAAAGGCTGATTATATTCCCTGTTCTAGTATGACTTCAGTGAATTATACTAGCAATGACCCCACTTCTAAATGGACTCATATCCTTGGTATCAGGGAGTTAGAACTTCAACATAAAAACCTTGAGGAGACAAAATTAAACTACAAATCAGGACCAAGTCAGAATTCTTAGAAAGGAAATTGCTAGGTTTTAGCTAGAGAAGTAACTAAGAATTTCAATGCTTGTACATGTTTCTCTGACTTTAAGTCTATGTAAACTGTAGTTCAGCTGAGCCCCGGATGCTCATCCCTGAGAAGAACTGTTCTTGGAGAGCTGTTTGGATGGTCAGTCAGGGCCATTATTGGAATACTTTTATTTCAAGGTGGTGTGCAATCTTGGGCTCATTCTAGGTTAAGGTAGCATCAACGCCTGGGTAAACTTGAAGGAGAGGTTGAAGAACACAGACAGAGTTGAAGAGGATTTTAACCTTGAGCATTTACTCCCCAACTTTTCACTATAATTTTCACCGGACTCGGGGTTCACATCTTCTGTCTTAATAAGATGCGACCCTCTTCTTTCAGAAAGTAATCCTTTATGGCTTAAGAATCGTCCAATGGCAGCTGGAGAGATGGCTCAACAGTTAAAGGCATGCACTGCTTTTGCGAAGGACCCAAGTTTGGCTCCTAGCATTCAAGTCAAATCACCTGTGACTTCAGGGAATTGGACGCCCCTTCTGGCCTTGGTGTGCACTTCACTCGTGTTTGTATACGCCGTCCGACACACAGCCATGCATATACACACAATTTAAAAAAGAAAATATGGAAAACTCATCTAATGACCTACAAGTGTTTGTGTATCATTTGCTGTGTTTTTTTTTAAAAAAGCCTAAAGCTGCTTCCCATAAGTCAGTAACAATTTAATATAAAAAGTAAAACCTGACTAAGCCTTCAAGGACCAGTGGGGTTTAGATACCTGTGATGGTTTTCAGTTTATAGTTTACAGGTTTAAGCATAATTCCTTTATCTACTAAACCCCAGTCTACCTGATTGCTCTCTATAACAGAGACTTCTTTACTCCTGAAGCCTGCCATCTACAGTGCCAGCATACAAAAGCTGTTGCTAGATCTCAGAGACTGTATCACAGCTATCTACTTCTGTCCTCTGTGTGACTAAAGGTAGAAACCTCAGTTAGCGCCCATGAAATACTGGTGAGGAGTCACTGAGTTCTGGGTTGCCCACAGTGTTTGTCAGAGGCAGGAGGAGCAGGCAGGCACTGTCTCTGGTCCCCAGGGGCAGGATTTGGAGCTGCAATCAACCCTGGGAACTGAGAGACAAGTGGGTTGTGTAAACTCGTGAGAGCTCAAGTCCCAGGGCCATGATTAACAGAGGCTTGTCACTGTGGAAACAGTATTAAAGTCTCAAATGGGAACTGAAATAGGAACTCAAGATTAAAATCACTCAACAAAACAACTTTGTAAGATAGTAAGAGCTGTGCCTTTGAACCAGAAATTTGAATGACCCAACTAAAAGCACAGAGGTAATCAGAGGAAATTGGAATCCTCCGGCTTATTGCAGCAAACATTTGAATAATTTGCCTCTGATCTCTGCTTGTCTGGAAGACTTGGATTGATTCCACAGAGCATGCACAGACCTCTGACTATGACTCCATAAAATCAGTGATGCTAAAATGTAGATTAAATAGATACATGTATATTTGGGGTCCTAATATGTGCCAAACAGAATGTGAGCACAAATTTGAAAAAAAAAAAAAAAAAAAGATTCTTAACCAAGTGACAATTTTATTTCAAACAGAAGAGGTGTGAGACTTCTGGCAGTTAGTGGATATATGATACCTATGTCTTTGTGGATAGGTTCGGGAAACATATAGCTCCTTCCATACTGTTGCATGCAGGCTCAATTGAGATAAAATAGGAATTTCCAAGGCAACAATAAGGTTATAGCTTAGTCTTCAAGTTATCATAAAATAGCTTACAGTATATTTTAGTCTGAATTCTAAGCCCACTTGACTGTTTCTATGATTAAAGATTTCCATTTCAAGGAGAAATAGAAATTCTAAATGAGAATGTTAAAGCAGCCAGTCACTAGGTTACTGTGTGTGTGCACGGATTTGGATCTAGAGTGTCCCCCAAAGACCCCATGCTAATAATGATTCAATACCTGGTCCTGAGCCTTAGGAAGTGGAGCCTGGGGGGAGGAAGTTGGATTTCCGTTGGGGCGCCCGTGGAAGAAGTGCTCAAGTTCAAGTCCCTTCTCTTTCTTTGCTGACTGCCTCCATGCTTTGAGTAACTTATTCTGTCACATGCCCCTCCCATACTGTACTGCCTTGCCAAAGGCCCTAAAGAAGCAGGCCAACCAGCCATGGACTGAAACTTGCAGAAGCTGATTATCTTTGGTATGTGTTATAGTAACAGAAACTGACATACTACATAAGGAAAAAAAAAAAAAATAGGTACCAAATCCCTAAAATCCCTGAGAGAAACTCTCTTACCTCTCCACAAAGAAGTCAGCTTTGCTAAGCACCCTCCTCTTAGTCTTAAGGTGTCTCCTCTATCCCTGACTCTATTTTCACCCACTGAAATCGGTTAGGATTGGTATGGGCGAGTGATTTCCAGAACAGTTTTTCTGCCGTGTCTTTGATCTGAGCAGAGAACGTCAATCTGTTTGATGCATTTTGTGGGGACACTCGATTCTGTGTCATCGCTCTGTGTTTGTCACTTGCTACTGTTCACACACTCATTTCTGTATTCCAGGGTTCTCCTCTTCGCTGTTGTTTATCTTTCTACATGGGTGTCTCACCCGTGCTTCTAACCCAGTGCTACAAAGCTCAATCACGTTTTCCTCTCTCTACCCACCACTAAATTTTCTTCTCTTTCCATGCTTGATAGGGCCGAGTTCCATATTTAGTAGTGATTTCGACTTCTTTCTTATTCTTCACCATTATGACAGCGGGTTGGTGGTGTCTATTCTACTATCTGTTGCCAGATAATATCTTATCTTCCTGTTCTTCTTCCTCAAGCTCTCCTGAATGACCAACCCATTTAACCATTGTCTATATTTTAATCATCCTAGTTCAGATCCCCATTGTGGCTATCCGGACTGCTTGAGTAGAGAACCACTGTGTTGTCAGTCTTCCATGAGCTTTAATTAACTTTTTCTTTTCTTTTAGCATCTATCATTATCATCATCTGTGTCCGCCTCCCCCCCCCCCCCCCAGACCATTTGTTCGGAGTAGCAGCGGTCAGAAGAAAACTTAGCAGTAGTTGGTTCTTTCTTCCTACCATTTGTGTGTTCCAGGGAATTCAACTCAAGTCACCAGGCTTGGTAGCAAGTGCCTTTACCCAGTGAACCTTCTTATTGGGTCCATCTAATTAATTTTTTTCATTATGAACACAATAGTGATACACCAAAACTGCTAGTCAAGTCAGCTTCAATTATAGCCCAAATACTTAAAAGAGCTCTGTTTTTAAATGGGCTCTTTGGTTAACCAAACTCAAGTGCTCTTCCTGCCTTAACCGCATGCACCTGTCTACTACACACTTTACACTCTATACAATGTAGTCACACCTGAAGTTTTCTATGCCCACCTCACCCCCACCCTGCGGTGTCAGTTCACATATCCCTAGCAGGCAAAGGGATTATGTTTTTCCCTCCCTCCACTCCTCCTAGAATCTTCCCCACTTCCGTTCTCACCTCGACCCACAACTGTCTGAAAACAATCTCCATGCAAACTTAATGGGATTTCTATATTCCTGTTCTGGTTATGGCCACAAAATTTTTATTGTAGTTACAGGTCACAAAAATTAACTTATGTAGAGGCTTGGAAGATGGCTCTGTGGCTGAAGACTGGAGCTCAGTTCCCAGCACCCACATCCAGTGGCTCACAATTGCTTGTGATACCAGCTCCAATATGTCCAGCATCCTCTTCTGGTCTCTGAACATCTGTATTCCCAAGCACACGCCCCCCCCACAGGCAGACATACATGCACATATACATATATACATACAAATATGCCTCAAAACAAAGCAATTCTTTGCTATCTAGTTAACATAATTTGTGATGGAGGTAATGGTCATTAGTGAGTGAGAAGACATATGTAAATTTCTTGTTTGCTAAAGGTGAACCTTGGGACAGGGACAACATTCAGCAGTCCCTTGACTTTTGTGTTTACAGATTTAGAAGCTTTAGTCCAGTCTGATTTTGAAATTGCTATAATGACAGTATAATTTAACAAATAATTATGTTTGTGTGTTTAGGAGCCACAGGAAGGTGAGCAAATAAATAGTAAATAAGAAGTTATCTGCATCAACACATTATAGTTAGGAACAAAGGATGAAGACAAAGATTTCAGTTCAAACTGGAGTGGGTAATCTCTGCTGAATCCTAACACTCCAGGAACCTCAGTTTCTTTATCGATTGAATGGGGATGATATGTTCATTCTCTGTTATGAGAATAACTTTAGGAAACTATGAGAAACACGTAAAAACCTAGGGTAAAAACAGCTAGAACTGGCAGATGACAGGTCCTCAGTAAACTTAGCTTTTACCAATATGAATTTATTGAATATTAACATCAAAAACAATTCATTTAATGAGCTACTTCTCTTAATATTCAGAACAAAGGGAAATGGAGCAGCAACTTTGTTGATCAAATGGAAGCCCAAAGTTTTTTTTTTTTTTTTTTTTTACTAGAACGATTAATAGTACCAGGGCAGGAAGTATGGCTTGATTATGTTGTCAGTATTTATGGTGATTGATTTTTTACATCTATCAAGGAGTTTCAGTCAAAAGTCAATCAGGAAATCCAAAAGGAGGAAAACACAACACTCCAATTATTTCATTTCTACAAAATTGATGTGTTTTGTTTGGTTTGGGCCTCAATGTCAGGCTTTACAAAGGTCAATGTCAGGCTTTACAAAGGTCATGTGGCTTCTGACTCTCCACCTCCCTTCACCCTCACCCAGGGGATGGAAGAGTCTTTTATAGCCATTGACTTAAATTTATACTCACCATGCCTTTTTTTTTTCTCCCCCTGCAAATTAAATGCCAATAAAAAGCAGCCAAATTTAGCAACTTAGGTTAGAATCCCTTAGCTGATTCATTTGGAAATCCCTTTATAACCTAGTTTTCTCTTTATTACATTATTCTCTCTCCTCTGTTTCAATTTCACCACTTAATTAATGCCCCCTTTCCACTCCAAAGACTTCTTCAATTTATTAGACCTTTTGTATACATTTTCTTGAAAACTCTAAATTTTATATAATTGTAGCAGGTGTCACCACCATAATAAGTTATTTTGTTGAAATCACCAAGTGATGACAACTTTGGCCTTCGGAATGCATAATTCACCGGAGGAGAAAAAGCTTTGCATAAACTACAGAATTTATGTTACATGCTCTTATGATTAGTCCATTCTTGTGCTTTTGAATTTATTTAAACTTGTAGAATATTAAAGTTACAAATATGTATAAATCTATGCATATATATGGAGAGAGATATATAAATAAAATTGAAGAAAATTAGAAGCTTTATACAAAACTCAAGATAAAAGAAAAGCTGTGCCTTGACCATGATTAAATTTACCCTGGGTACAGTAAGTGAATGTAATAGTAAGCTCCTTTCGTCAATAGACTTTTAAGTGTCTTTATTACATGTTCCAGTCAACAGGAATTTCTACTTTCAGCTCCCAGATTCTGTTTCCTCTTCTGTATTTTTATTTTCACCTATTGTTGTTCTTTGTGTTCTGTGTTCTCTAGCCTCCCTTGTGCTATTCCTACTCCTCTCCTTCCTTCAGCATTTCTCACTCTGGGGGAAATAGATGCCAACCAAAGTGTGAGCTCAAAGTGGCTCCTCCAATTGGGTCCAGGCAGAAAAACAGTGCAATGGCAAACATTATTGGACAAACAAGGTCAGACATGTTCAGGTTTTCTACGATGAGCCCCATCAAGACAATGAAGCTTGACAGGTATAGTGGTGTGTGGCCTTAAACTCATCAAAGAAGGATCTCCATGAGTTCAAGGCCAACCTGATTTACACAGCAAGTTCCAGGCCAGCTGGGACCTCATAGTGAGACTGTTCCAAAAACCAACCAACCAACCAGCCAGCCAGCCAGGCAGCCAGCCAGCCAGCCAGCCTGCCTGCCTGCCTGCCTGCCTGCCTGCCACTAAAACCCCAAACAATAACAAACAAACAATAAACAGATGAACAAACAAAGGATGACAAATCTCCAGCTATCACTGCTATGGCTGCACATCTGAAAGGGCAGATGAGACTTCCCAGCACTACATTCAATATGAGTAAACACAAGACTCATCTCTAAATGGTGTCTGGAACTGCTTAGAAATAGACATGCAAGGGCAAACTTATAAGCCTCAAATCCCCCAGAGAACTTGCTTTCTAGTCACAGACAGAAGTTGTTTTAAGCCACCAAATATATAAATAACACATTAAAATGAAGAAATTATTAATTTATACTGGTCCCTGGTGCTTTATTCAATATGAGAAGAACCTTCCCCCCCTTTTAATGTTCCAGTATTTGTACAATGGGGTTATATTATTTCCAGACTTGGAATTGGTCACATATAAAAGCTTGAGCTACGAAAGGGCAGGAGACCACACACGCTCTGAAATACTGTGAGTGGTTTGGAGTCTAACCCTACACGGATGGATGTCACACATTTCTTCTGATTCCCACCACGGAGGAGTTTATGTTTCACTTCAGTGAGTGTAATAGGACTCAGCTTTCCCTCATTTGGTGAGCTACACAGTTCTGCAGGAAACAGGATAAAAATGAAGTGTGGTTTATTGGCATGTGTTTGTGAGATGCAACTAAACACGCTATGGTTGAACGTCCTTGGTAATCTTGATTATTTTCCTGTCACAGTGGGCATTAGCAATTAACTTAAAGTGAATAAAGGTGAGTGTGGAATAAGTTTTAGTGTGCCCATGGTTCTTTTATCTGCAGAAGGAGATGGCAACAGAATAATAACCATATAATTTCCCCACAATGTGTTATTGATTAGCACTTCCACACAATCTCATTTCTAGAAAAGCAAGATTCTGAGTGTTGTTGTCTGCAACAAAGCTTTTGTACACAGCATGACTGCCAGTTTCATCTTAGTACATCTTGATTCTTACGGTAAGACTCTCCCCACCCCTTTCTTAGGAGTGGGCTGTGATGATGTTTATTATGATTGCGCTATCTGTGATTTAATTATTAAATTGTTCCATAGAAGTAAATGGATTGATCAGAAGAACAAAGAGGCTATCTATGGCATAGTCTTCCTTATTGCAGCTAAATATAGAAATGGTTAATTTGTGACATGCAGTTCGGCATCAATTATTAACTGAGTGATTCATGGCGATCATTTAAAAAGTTAAACTGAAGATTGTGGAAGCTGTAGGGGAAGGTATTTTGGTATAAGAAACTAAAAAGTCACATCTTTGGAGCTTTACTATCTAGTAAGTAAAAGTTTTAAACAGGTAGTAAACCCTCTTCCTATTAAAAAACAAATATATATATATATATATATACTATAATACACACTATATATACACTATGTATATACACACTATATATACACTATATATACACTATGTATATACACACTATATATAAACTATATGTATACACACTATACGTATATAAACTATATGTATATCTTTAGTGTGTGTGTGCGTGCACACGCGCGTGCGTGCATGTGTGCTAGACACTAAAAGGAAATCTTTGGAAACCCCCTCCTTTTTCCTCAGTCTGAAACCTGGCTGCTAAGCATCAGTTGCTACCTTGAATTGACCCTCATTTGACATTATTGTCTGCTCATGTTTCATACTAGGGATCTACTCAAAAGGAAAAAAAAAAAAATCTGGAAGCCCTGTATTTTGCAGGAAATGGAGCTTGATTTCTTGAGTCAAATGATTTATCTGTGCTATCCTGGGTGATTGTTCTCTGCAATATTGGATTAGCCAGGAAGTTAATCCAATTTTATTAAAACAATGGATGGAAATACCAACTACATTATTTTTGACATTGTTATTTATTCTTAAGGACCACGGATAAAATCAAAATGGTCCATAACTTTGTTCCAATAACAGAGACACATGTATTATTTTAAACATTCAGACTAAATTCTCATTTTTCATCTCTGCATGCATAGAGCTTGAACATAGTACCAAGAACTCGGTGAAAATTCAATAAATACATTTTGAAAAAAATCTGTGTAAACATTTTGTGAGGTTCTCTCTATCTAAAATATTACTTTCTATGCAGATCAACTAATGAATTCATAAAGAATTTTTAATTAGGGCCAAAAACGACTGTGAGAGCTACGGAAATTCAAAGCAAGGTTCTTGGTTCAGTGAAGGAAAACAGGGAAGCTTCCATCCCCAGCTGGGAACTAGGCCAAGGACATCTCTTATCAAAACATTCATTCATCACTCTCTTTACCACATCACAACAGATGTTGACTGGCATTTTAGTGAAGTCTACATGTAAAGGTGGGGCCCAGATGCCCCCATTGTAAAAATGTCTAGATTTCTCGGGTCAGCTCACTCTAATACCTTTCCTTTTCTAAGCATCATAAATGCGGTCATCTTTTCCCCAGTGTGAGTGTGGGGAATACACTGGAAGGAACAAGAGAAAACATCTGCCCCGCTTACTATCCGGTATGAAACTTTCGGGTCCTGTTCAAGTGGGTGCATTTGTCATTCCAGTCTTTGGAGGTGGTTGTCGTTTTCGCTCCAGGCTCCCGGAGGATGGTGGGTCATTGCTGCAAAGACACACTGGATAACCGCATAGGGTTTCTTTGTTTCAGACTTAGAGGTTAAATCTGTTACTCTGAGCAAGAAAAAAAAAAAAAAAAAAAAAAAAAAAAAAAAAAAGGTTCTCTGCTGACTCACGTACGCGGCCACCGACCTCTCGGCATCAGCCGGACCACCCTCACCCATCCGGGTGGATTCTCTTACCGGATCGGCAACTGGCTGAATGCTGCGATGCATCCGACTTCCATTTGTATTCCTCGTGTTATTCCCTCACCTTCGCAAGTTGGACTAATACAGGCTGTGAGCTGAGCTGAAGCCTCGTTTAGTTACCTGGAGCTAACCGGCTGCTGCTATTTCTAGAGACACCGCTGATCCCTGGTCTATCGCATCAGCCTGAGCTTTCCCAGGAGACCCTCCAGGTGCTCGCTGTTTCTAGTTTACTCGCATTGAAATTCATGGCTTTTTTTTTTTTTTTTTCTTTTCCCATGGTAGTTAGTGAAACTGTAAAATGAGAAATTTATGAACTGTGGACACCATGTGTTGCATGAGAAAAATGTTCCTTTTTTTTTCTCCTTTAAAATAGTATGTTTACAAGATCTTTTCAGGAAAAAAAAAAGTGCTTTTAAAAGTGGCACCATGTTCATGAATAATTTTCCCACTGGGTAACAGGAGTCTTACAGATACCTAATTTTAACTCTCTTTATGACTTAGGAAACAGAAATTAATATTCACAAATGGATTGAAGAGGAAATTAAAGTGAACGATAACAAACCCAAGTAATGAGTTGGAGACTCAAATATATGCTGGTCTGATTCAAAACCTAATTTGTTCCCAACCATACCATTTGGGCTTAAAACATGATTCAAAACAAATGATTGTTTAATTATTACTATTAGCGGAGTGTTTAGTTTGAAAACAATCGAGATACAACAAAGGAGAGGAAAACATTTTCTTTGTCTATAAGTGCTAACGTCATTCTTGTGGGGTAAGAGTATGTAAACACTTTGAGGATCCCACTATGACATAACTCTAGTAAGACTTTGATTAAACTTATTGCTTATACATTACAGGTAGTAAGGTAAATTAATTTTCTAAGAGTACCACAGCACTCCCAATAGTATCAAGATGTTCATGATCTTTGACCCAATAATTCTCTGTCTGAAGATAATATCCTAATGAAATGAGTTCAGTAATAAGATTTTATTGGCTAAACTTTATTTTAAAAAAATCAGAGGAAATCTTAGGGAACATCAATAGCCAAAGCATAATAAATTTGGGTATGCCAACGGAAGTTAACTGTTGGGTAATTTTTCTCTCTTCTATCATTAATTTGCCCCTAGAGACTAGATCTTTCTGGTATACATCAAATGTCCTGAGATAGTCTTCATACTAAAACAAAGCTTTGGTCTCAGTAGCACACACCCATAAACTCAGCACATGGGAGGCAGAGGCAGGAGGGTCTGTGAGAAATGAAAGACACAAACACATGGTGAGCTGAAGGCCAGCCTGGGTGTGGAGACTGCGTCAATAAACAAACAAACAAACAAACAACAACAACAACAATCTACAGCTACACAAACCCAAAGGCTTTCTCACCCAGCTGCCATTCCTCATGTTACCCCTTTACAAGAGAAATTGTTGCATTAATTTTGCTTTTCATTTCTTTTCCTGTCTGCCAGAGTCCCTGATTCTGAGGTTTCCAACATGTTGGACTCAGCCATTTGCCCCAAGGAAAACCAGAAAAATAATAAGAAAATGGCAGGAAAGGATTTTAATCAAATTAAGTATCCCAGTCTACCTGTGAGGTACTGGCATGAGATGTAGGTTTAAACAGAAGGCAGCTTGGGATAGTGGGGGTGGGGGTCGGGGCGGGGGTGGGGGTGAGGACAGGGGTGGGGTGGGGGGGCTGTGGGGGGTGGGAATGGGGGTGGGGGATGGGGGTGGGAATGGGGGTGGGGTGGGGTGAGGGCGGGGGTGGGGGTGGGGTGGGGTTAGGGGTGGGGTTAGGGGTGGGGGTGAGGATGGGGGTGGGGTTAGGGTGGGGGGTGGGAATGGGGGTGGGGGCTGTGGGAGTGGGGTGGGGGTGGGGGCGGGGGTGGGAGTCTCATAATAATAAGCCCCCTTGGTTAGACTGTGGCCTGGTTGTCCTTATTTTCAGTTCCGGCTCTGCAAGGCAGCCTCGGGGGCCTGTGCAGTTTTGCTCATATGATTGCATTTGCCTGGGAGAGAGTCTCATCAGTGAGCTGTCTGGCTGGCTTTTCTGTTCTTGGAGGCCAAAGTGTGTGTAGGCTGAGGGCAATAACTACAGACTTCCAGACACGTTTTTCCAGGTCAGGGACATGATTATAGAAGCTGATATTAGGATTTCTCAGTGACTTTGAATCTTCGTGCCTTTAGGATTGAGTGAGATGAGATAATCTGCTTGATGTCATCAATATTTAGGCTCTCTTTCTGAATGATTAGCATGCCGTGTCCAGGCTACTACTACACAGGGAATGTAACAGGAACAAACTAAGGGGAGAAAGGCAGGCTTCTATCATGTGTGTTTAAACTTTTTTTACCATGTCCCTGCAACTGAGGAACTGGTGAGACCCAAGTAAGGACTCTGCTTTGGAGTGGTTTCCAAGTACTGATTATGGCTCTGGCTGCCAAGAAATCAAATGCAAATTGCTATCTCCAGTGTTTGGTCCTTAATTCTCATCCTATTGACACAATATCAACATCAGCACCACAATCAGCACCAGTATCAGCATCGGCATCAGCACCAGCACATCAGCATCACCAGCATCAGCACCAGCATTAGCATCAGTATCATTAGCACCAGCATCATCGGCATCAAGCATCAGCATCAGCAACAGTACCAGTACCAGCACCAGCATCAGCATCATCAGCATCAGCTCCAGCATCAGCATTCTACCTCACAGATGATTCCCTCATTTCCCCGTGATCTTTCCCTACAAGGCTCCAAGACCTCACAGTCTATCTGCATTGCTTCTCCTTGGACACTCCTCTTCACGTCTTCTTTGCTTCCCCTCTTCCCCTTCCCAGCGCTTATACGCTCGGGAGCCCAGTACTCCGTCCTCAGCACCTTCTTTTACTCCAAAAAATCGTCTCAAACTAACTAGAACTTTTCCCCGAGAACTCAACGCTTGTCCATCCAATGGGGACCAACACATTCGTTTAGATGTCAGACTTAACCGTCTGGCTCTTGTGCTACCCACTTTCACACAGAATTGGCTCCTTCCTCTTTTCTTCATTCTAACTGGCACCTTGAGTCTTCCAGGGCTCAAGAAAGAAACCAAACCAAATAAAGCCAAAACCAGCTTCATCCTTTCTTTTTCCTATATCCCCATCGTTGGCAGCTGAAGTCTGTCCTGCCTATCAACAACAGACACAGAAAACCACTTGCAATAACCTTCACCGCTTCTACCCCAGGTCCATCACCGTGGCTCTCGCTGACGGGCCTCTAATTGTTCTCTGCTCCCAGCTTCCTTTTGCCTCTGCACAAATGCACAGAGCCAGAGTGACTTTTTTTTTTAAATCACAAATTAGATCATGTCAGTGCTATCTTAGTACTCTCTGGGGCATCCCAACTCATTCAGAGCAAAATTAGGATTTGACCCAGCCTTATTTGGGCCCTGTCTTAGCATCTTTCCCATTTCCCCTGGATTTCCAGGGTGTACATTTGTGTAGGATGAGAGCATGCATGTGCATACATGCGTGTATGCGTTTTTACGTGTATAGGTGCACATGCATGTTGGGTACCTGTTGGTGTGTGGGTGTATGTGAAGGTCAGAGGTTGCTGTTAGAAATCCCCCCCCCCAGCTCCCATGTTCTTTAAGAGACAGTACATCAGTCAAACACAGAGCAGCCTGAGAAGGCTAGTCTAGCTAGTGAGTCTACTCTAGGGATCTGCCTTCCAAAACCACACCCAGCCCTTACTTACACAGATTCTAGGGATCTGGGACTCAGGTTCTCATGATTGCATGGTAAGGGCATTAACTGAGGAACAATCCCTCCACCCCTTATTCCTACTCTTCCTTTCTGGCACACTTAGCTCCCTCTAGCTACAGGCCTTTGCGTGTTAGAAAATTACTCTAAGATATGGTGGGTCCCAGTGTCTCACTCAATTCAGACTTCCGCTAAAGCTCTGGTAGGAATGGTGTGCAGGGCCCTGTGGGTGTGGGGTGTGCAGGGCACTGTGGGTGTGCACGGCCCTGTGGGTGTGAGTGTGCAGGGCCCTGTGGGTGTGAGTATGCACGGCCCTGTGGGTGTGCAGAGCACTGTGGGTGTGGGTGTGGGTGTGCAGGGCACTGTGGGTGTGCAGGGCACTGTGGGTGTGAGTGTGCAGGGCCCTGTGGGTGTGAGTATGCACGGCCCTGTGGGTGTGAGTGTGCAGGACCCTGTGGGTGTGCAGGGCACTGTGGGTGTGGGTGTGGGTGTGCAGGGCACTGTGGGTGTGGGTGTGCAGGGCACTGTGGGTGTGAGTGTGCAGGGCCCTGTGGGTGTGCAGGGCACTGTGGGTGTGAGTGTGCAGGGCCCTGTGAGTGTGCAGGGCCCTGTGGGTGTGCAGGGCACTGTGGGTGTGGGTGTGCAGGGCCCTGTGGGTGTGCAGGGCACTGTGGGTGTGGGTGTGAGTGTGCAGGGCACTGTGGGTGTGGGTGTGGGTGTGCAGGGCACTGTGGGTGTGGGTGTGAGTGTGCAGGGCACTGTGGGTGTGGGTGTGGGTGTGCAGGGCACTGTGGGTGTGGGTGTGCAGGGCCCTGTGGGTGTGGGTGTGGGTGTGCAGGGCCCTGTGGGTGTGGGTGTGCAGGGCACTGTGGGTGTGCAGGGCACTGTGGGTGTGCAGGGCACTGTGGGTGTGCAGGGCACTGTGGGTGTGCAGGGCCCTGTGGGTGTGGGAGTGAGTGTGCAGGGCACTGTGGGTGTGCAGGGCCCTGTGGGTGTGGGAGTGAATGTGCAGGGCCCTGTGGGTGTGCAGGGCACTGTGGGTGTGGGTGTGAGTGTGCAGGGCACTGTGGGTGTGCAGGGCACTGTGGGAGTGAGTGTGCAGGGCCCTGTGGGTGTGGGTGTGAGTGTGCAGGGCACTGTGGGTGTGCAGGGCACTGTGGGAGTGAGTGTGCAGGGCACTGTGGGTGTGAGTGTGCAGGGCACTGTGGGTGTGCAGGGCACTGTGGGTGTGGGTGTGAGTGTGCAGGGCACTGTGGGTGTGCAGGGCACTGTGGGAGTAGCCATGTTGTAATGGGTAGGACAATGAGACTTTCTTTTGACTTTGGAGATCTTATACCCTAGAATGCTATTCTCTCATTCACGTATCAATTGGTTTGCTGTTTCTCATCATTAGGACTGCAGTTTAAACCATTTTCACTCAGAAACTCCTTTGCTATGCTCTTAAGTCTTCTATCCCCTAACCAAAACCCTCCCTTCCTTCATTATTTCCTTCTCCCTGCCCCCTCCCCACCTGCCTGCCTTCCCTTCTCCCCTCCCTCTTCCCTGCCACCCTCCCTCCCTGCCTTCCTCTCTCTCCTCATTCCTTTCCTCCCTCTCTCCCTTCTTCTTCCTCCTCCTTTTTCTCCTCTCTCTCTCTCTCTCTCTGCATGTGCGGTGTGTGCACGTCTTTGCGGGTGCATGTGCATGTTTATGCCTATGCAAGTAGAGGCCCTAAAATTGACCTGGATGTCATTTTTAATTTCGCTCCACCTTATTCCAGCTCTCTCCACTGGTCCTCTGTCTCTGCCTCCCAAGGATCGGAATTCAGGTTCTCATGCTTGCCTGACAAATGCTCTATTCACTGAGCCATCTCCCCAGTCCAGACAAATCTTTTAAACTAGAACGATGATCAAGTATTTTTTGAAGTCTAAAGAAAGTGCAAGTGAATCATTAGGATGTTGGAATAGCTTCAGATCATAAGAAGAAATGAGATCAACTCAAGATGACTTCTTAACAAGACAGTCACACTAGAATAAATGAGATCATTTCTTATCCCGTGAATGAGTGAGGGCAAAATTATGTTTGTTATTAACTCATCAAGATTCCTCTGAGTGCGTTATTTCCAGCTTTTATTACCATCTGATAAAATATAGCCCCATCATTCATTATTCATGCGTTCCATTAGAATGTGTATAAATATCATCACATTTGAATTAGAGATCTATATGAGAACTTTAAATTTTATTATTCTGTTTATTCTGAAGGCAGAGGAAAAGTCACAGGATTTGTCACCACCAGAAAAGCCATCACCCCGTTCCAAAGCATGGCTGGTTTCCACAAACCTCTTATTTGATGTATATTCTGTACAGGATTTGATTTTTAATGACTTCTTTGCATCTGAGATTCTGATGTGGTTAAGTACTAAGTAATATATTTTTATAATGCACTCTTGTGACTTATACATGTTCAAAATGTATTTTGTAGATTTTTAATAACAGAGAATCTGTCTTCTATTCTCCTCCCTCCGCCAAGTATAACAGAAGTACGTGTATGCAAACCTCATCAGAGTAGACAATATGTTTTGGTTAATTTATAATTTTGTAACTTTGTAAGAAAACATTGGCTATATAACCATAGATTAGATCTTACCAAGTGCCAGTTAGCACCTTTGTCTTTAAGGTGAAATAGATATGTGGTTTGTAAATTTGTCATTTGATTTAATGTAATCAGTAATTTTATCAGCGCTAAAAATAATTCTGGAAACTAAGGCACAGATAAATGAATTATATGCCTTCTATGCAACTGAAAATGAATTAGTAAGGTAGGAAACATTTTTTTCCATTTGAGCCTTGCATTATTAAGGGAACCCAACAGATATCAAATAAACCTAAAACGAAATTAACTAGATGCCATGTAGACTATGCTCTCATAATAAAATTTATAGTTGGAATAAAAACAACAAGATGTCTGATTAGGACCATAAAGACCACACTACAGAACAAGCAACAACTAGAAAAGGGACTTGAGTAAGTCACACAACTCTCCAGCTTCCTTGCCTTCTCTGCATGAATGGTCATGCTTTCTGTCTCTTGGGTTCATACTGTTTCCTTGGTTTGGGATGGATGCCTACTAGATTCACTCAGCAAGTATTTCATGAGTTTCCGGCGCGTGCCAAGCACTGTACTCTCTGGGAATATGAAGTTGTGATGTCCTCTTGGTCCCATGAGAGACAGATTTCTTATTCTTATCAAAACAAATCCTCTCACTTATGCTTCCATCATCCCTGCCAGTATATAAACTTTCATACGCTTTCTTGAAAATAAAACTGTACAGTCTTCCTCTCTCTTTTAGCTGTTGCTCCTTTCCTTTGTCGAGAAATAATTGTTTATTCCTGAGAACTGCTCACACAGACATTCTCAAGCAGATCGACCGTAACCACTGGCATTGCATTCATTACTCATCTGACAGTGTCCCAAGAATGAAAAGGAACCAGTCCTGCTAAGACCACTAGTGGCCTTCACAGAGCCACATGCTCTGTGACTTCCCTGTCTTTCTTTCCCAGCAGCACTTGGACACCGTGGATTGCTCTTCCTCCAGGAAACTTTGTTTTCTTAGCTCTCAGGGCATCACATGATCCTGCTCCTCTCCAACGTCATCAACACCCTCGTGTAAGTTACTCTGGTCATGTGACCAAAAGAAGGCCCTTTCTCACTTGCGTTTCTTAGGATCTGATACCCATCTGCTGTACAGCTTACTTCAACATCTAAAAATCCCTTTATGTATGGGTGAATGGATCAGAGTCACTTTCTCTTGCTTGTTCCTGTACCTATTATAACTCTTGTTACATAGGTACTCAAGAACTTTTAGAAGTTGTCATTTGTCGATAGCCAGGAGAAGTTCAATCATCACAGACAAAGTCATTACGGAATCTTCACTCCTGATTTTTTTCAGTACTAAAACTTGCCTTTACAGTCCCCGTGATTTTAAAAACAGTTTTTATTCTGACAAGGCTGGCCTCACACACACTAGTAAGAACTATACCACTGTGCTATGTCTTCAGCCATCTTTTAATTTCTCTTTCTCTGCTCAAAATGTTTTTGGTCAACAAGTGGGTAGAAGGAAACAGAAAATAACAATGGAATGGAAATAAATGGAAAGAGAAAAATGAAAGAGTTAATAAAGAGCAGTTCTGGGGTTCCAGCTGAGTGATACAGGGGTTCCATGAGCAATCAATCCCTAGATAAGAGGAGATGGAAGTCTAAGGTCCACCTGCCTTCCTGACTCTTACCCGTATACATCAATCTTTATCTTCAAAGTAAAGTCCAATGTACTCAATAGATCAAACAAACCATCTAGTCACATGGGGAATGTAGCTCTGTGTTAGGAACATGCATATATGTGTCACATGATGTTATACATACTCATTTTAAATAACACACACCTAATTCCTGACTTACGGTAAGCCACGTGTTATGTGCACATAATGTTATCAATTCCCCAAGAGTTAAAGGTTTCATATGAAGTCCAAGAATCACACATTTATTTTCTCTGAAATACAGTTTTATCTTCAGAGATTGTGCTTCATTAGGATAATATCTTAAAGCAGTTGGTGATTTTAAGAGAAGCTAATATGTGCCCATATAAACATTACCTATTACATTAGAGGGTTAATAGCACTGATTTTTTTTTTTTACCCCATAACTATATGTGTTCAGACGACATGTATAATCTGTATTATAAGAATTTCATTAAGTAACATATTCCACTTCTTCCAGGAAATAATATCAGAAAATAACCTTGATGATGTGGTGTTTAATGTATCATTTGTCTCAAAGAGAAGGTAGATTTTGTTAAATCCCAGTGTAAACTCTGCTTTGTAAATGGATGGAACCCTACATACTCCAAGTCACAGCGATTTGTCACACAGCAGAGACAGTCTTGGGGCAAAACCTTAAGGAACAGCGAAGGGATTTTATTGTTCAGTGAGCTCTTTAAATCACAGTTCAGCAGGCACATCATGACAGGTAATGCAAAAGCAATAGACAATCACAGAAATGTACTTAAAATGCACGATGGCTAACAGCATTCTGTGATATCTAGGCTGTCAATCTACTTGGAGGTGCAGCAAGTGTCTGGAAACACAATGCCCATGTTGAGTGTGTTGTAGGATTTCAGTAAACATGGGCATTTACACTAATTTCAATACCAGTAAAGGGAAGAGCACTGATAAAAAAAAGGTCTATGAGCCAATCATATGTATCCCGTGTCTGAACCATCTTCTCTTCTGCTCTGGAGAGGAGACACATGGTTCTCTTTTCTATACTGTGGTTTAAGATGTGATATGGAATTTCCCAAGTGCTTACAGAGTAAGAAACAGTATCAGAGAGAGATCAAAGCCAGAAGCCACACTGGGCCAAAGATTAGAACAGGAGGAAAAAAAAGACTAAGGAGAAATGTGGATGCAATGATGAGCAAATACTTCGATTGCATCTGCTATGTCCTGGTCACTCTAGTGCTTGGCTACTGGGGGCTGGAGAGATGGCTCAGAGGTTAAGAAACCGGCTGAAGTCCTGAGTTCAATTCCCAGCAACCACATGGTGGCTCACAACCATCTGCAATGAGATCTGTTGCCCCTTTCTGGCCTGCAGGTATACATGCTAGTAGAACATTGTATACACAATAAATTTAAAGAAGAAACATCCTAAAAAAAAAAAAAAACCTTGACTATTTAATCTTTAAGATCATCATGCTTGGTGTGGTGGTACACACTTAGATAACTATCACTCAGGGAGCAGAGGAGGAAAGCTCTCATTTGAGGTTTTCCTTCCTTCCTTCTTTCCTTCCTTCTTTTTTTCTTTCAATTCAGGGTTTTTCTGTGTAGCTTTGTAGATCAGGCTTTCCTTGAACTCACAGAGATCTGCCTGCCTCTGCCTCTGCCTCCCGAGTGCTGAGACTAAAGGCATGTGCCACCAACACCCAGCTTCATTTGAGGTTTTTCTAAGCTACATAGGGAGATCCTGTATCAAAACAAAATATGCAACAAAACAACCCTGTGATGTTGGTATTGTTATTATCATTTACTAATGAGCTATCAGTCTCAAGAGTATTAACAAGTTCCCTCCGGCCATGCGTCTACTAACCCAGGTACATTTTTCTTTCCCTTGACACACAAAATGAGATTTATTAACACGTTGAAGATATACCGAAACTCATAATAATAATAATCTTAAAAAGACGTGTGAATTACTAGAGTTAGATGGAAATATAATAATAACAACCACACAATAAGATCAATGTATTTTTATACTAAATCTTGTATAAATTGCAAAATCCGGGTAGTAACCTCATATCTCAGAACCAGTTTTCTCAGGTCTGAGTATATGAAGATGGGTTCTACAACACTGGAACTCACCGTTACGTGTCAACCTGGCTGGGTCGCAGGTACTCAGATATTTCATTAAGCATTGTTCTTAAGAGTACGTCTAGGGAGGGATTTGTTTCTGAATGAGGTTGAGAACTTGGAGCAGGAGCTTCAGTTAAGTGTTGCCCTCAGTGGAGGAGGGACCTCCTCCAAACTATGAAAGGAAGAGAATTCACTCTCCCTGTCTACTTGTCTTTGAGTCAATCTTTCAGAACTGGACTCAAGCTACAACTTACACCGCAACCTCCTTTTGCTTCTCAGACCTCTGAACTTATTGGAAATGCCCCACTAGTCCCCTGCATCTCCACCTTGAAGACTGAAAAGACCTTTGGATTCTCACCCTGTCCCCTCGATAAATGACCATCCCCATCAACTGTTGGTTCTGTTTCTCTAAAGAACCCAGGCGAATCTATCCATTTGATAATACCACCAACTTGTAGAAAGCATTGGCTTCCATTGCTTGAGCTCTGAGGAGAAAGCAGATGGTGCAGATGTATAGCAGAGTAGGTTGTGGCTACCGAGGAGAGTATTTCACGGGACCCTGTGCCAGTTTGTCAGGAGTCCACATTGCTGAAGAAGAGAAGGCCTGTGCAACCTAAAGTATCATCACCCGTGACTTTAGCTCCTACTAGCAAAGAAATATTAGATGACAGAGTTCACACAGAAGTGAAACCATAGTGCTAAAAGGATTATCTAATTACACGAAACTCAGCAGCACCAACTTAAAGCAGCTGTGTGTGCAAACATAAAATGTTAAAACAGCTTTATTAAAGGGTTACATTTTCACAGCTGTCCTTTCATGATTCACAAAAACACTACCCATATTGGGAGCTTGGGGGTGGGCAGTGAGTGGAGAGGGAGTTAGGAGAAAGAGAAGGGGAGAAAGGGAGGGGAGAGGAGAACATGAGGGACCAGGGAGTTTGAGTCAGCGAGAGCAAGAAAAGAGATACCTTAATAGAGGGAGCCATTATAAGTTTGAAGAGAAATCAGGCACTAGAGAAATGTCTAGAGACCTACAAGGATGACCCCAACTAAAAGTCTGAGCAACAGTGGAGAGACTACCTCACATGCCCTTCTCTGATAATGACAATGATGAGTAACTTATATGCCATCATAGATCCCTCATAAGCAGAAAATTCAAGCCTCTGCAGGTAGCCATTCTGTCATAGAAAGCACTGAGTTCAACGTTGAAGAAAAAGTAATTTGTCACATTACATTGTAGGTCTACTTCTCCTTAGAGAATAAACAGCACAATATACACAAGATAGGCTTGCAGTTCAGAAAAACAAAATTAATACCATGGCTCAGCCACTTGCAATTTATTCCAGAGGTACAGTTCATTGACCTATTGTATAAACTAAAAAACTGATGTTTTATGTTACACTTTAAACATAATAAAAGTTCAAAAAACATGTAAAAAATAAAAATTATATTAAAGCACTTTTACATGTATTATTTGTGTGGGAGTATGTATGTATATGAGGAAGTCAGAGGATATTTGTAGAGGTTAGTTTTCTCTTTTACCACGTGATTCTGAGGATTGAAAGCAAGTCATCAGGCATGATGGCCAACATCTTGACCCACTGAGACATTGCCCCATCCCTGCTATAATTTTTAAATGATCTGTTAGATAATAATTAAATAAACAAAGAGCAATTAGCATAGATTATATGGAGCATGGAGCCTCCAGACTTATAGTAAGAAGAATGGAAGATTCATCATTGGATAGGGGTGTGTGTGTGTGTGTGTGTGTGTGTGTGTGTGTGTGTGTGTGTAGGCTTTTATACAGTATCTTTGGCTCCATTACAGGATGACATGAAGCAAAAGACAGTAATAATGTTCAATGAAACAGAATGAGGTCATGCAGAAATAAGACAAGTAAAAACTCAGGAAAGAAATTCTATACTGTACTTTATCATCCATTAGAAGTCAGTGCAGCTCCTTTATTCTGAGTATGATTAGGTCACTGCTGCATATTTGATGAGGGAACAGAATTGATTTTCATGCTGAGGAACCACATGCCATCCATCTTCCTGACAGTTTCTAAGGTGTGTGTGTGTGTGTGTGTGTGTGTGTGTGTGTGTGTTTGCACACACAAGCATGGGTGTGCTTGTATGTATGCAGAGACTAGGGTGAACATGTTAAGGGAGAACACGCTTTCAAGGTAGTACAGCATTTGGCATTTTGGGAGAATCAGTAGATGACAAGGCATATAGCTCAGTGGTAGCATCTGCAAGGCTCCAAGTTCTAGATACAGCAGTGTAGGTATTAACAAATAAAGGAAGTGTGAAGGAAGGAAGAGATTAAAGGGGAAGGGGAAAAGGGGAATGGAGGAAAAAGAAGGGGAGACATATTTAAATAAGAATTATCTGTTCTATGACTGTGTTTTCTCACACTTTGTATTTTAAATTTTGTGATGTCATGATTTTGCTTGTCCAGGTTTGTGTGTGTGTGAGAGAGAGAGAGAGAGAGAGAGAGGGAGAGGGAGAGGGAGAAGGAGAGATGGAGAGAAATACAAATCTAGTTAAGTTGTACATTCTCTTTACATAACTCTGCTTAGTTGGCTATGTTGTTTCAGTGGCTGAAGATCCGTGATGCCAGGTAATTAAGAAATAAACGTGCCTGATTCCCAGAGCAACACTGTAGAAGGACCCATACGGCTCAGTGAAATTTAAGAAAGTTAATTCAAGACCAGGCAGAAGTTAATGATGGAAATGAGGTTAGAATCCGGCTGCTTTCTGGTTTCTGGCATCCAGTACACCACCCAGTGTCTTCACATCCAAAGACAGTCTGCCGGAAGTCTGAGCGAATGCACTGACAGAGTACAGTCCGTGAGTTGTAGCAGTGGTGTTTGTAAGAACTCAAGTTTCACAGTCAACATCTCTCTCTCTCTCTCTCTCTCTCTCTCTCTCTCTCTCTCTCTCTCTCTCTCTCACACACACACACACACACACACACACACACACCACTGTGTTTTTAGATTGTCCACTGTCAAAAAACAAAACAAAACAAAAAGCATAGTATGATGAAAAAGTAAAAATTATACACATTTGCATTGTAAGTTGGTAATGAATATTTTATGTATCACTCCCTGGGCTCATTCTATCAAACATAAGAGTATGTATTTTTTTTGTTTGTTTTACAGAAATACCCTTATGCTCTTATAAGTTACCTCTTTGCTTTCACTTAATAAATACTGACATTTTCTAAATTTTAAACTGTTGGCTTATCTTATTGTGTAAATACTCCAAAATTCATTGAATTAATCCTGTTGAGTCACCTCACTTCCATTTTATCCTGCAATATTCTCTGTGCACCTCTTAATTTTCTTAAGGAGTTATAAAAGGCAGAATAACCTCGATGAAGAACTTCTGCTAATTTTGTATTCATCCCAGCAGTTTATTGCTACTTCCTACCTCACTTTCTTCTTTTCTCTTCCCTTTTTGGTTCTTGAGAGTCAACCAGGGCCCTGGCTCATGCTCTATCACTGAGCTACTCCTGGGCCCTGGCTGTATCTCAACGGGGCCAGTGGCTTTCTATGCTTGAGATCATCCTGGTTCTACTATCATCCTTGGCCAGTAGCTGCTTTTCTTTCTAAAGCCATGAACTACTAAAATCAATTAATTTAGACATACATTCATTTCCAAATAGCAAACAGGCAATGTTGGAAGTTACAAGGATGAATAAAGGCTTTCTTCTCTAAGATAATTGTCCAAATTTGACAAATAAGGTCAACTAATGAGACAATGGCTTAAAGCATATCCATGGACCATCTCATTCAATCATCACAATTCTGTACCACCACTGCTAGGCTTTCCAAAGCATAGAAGAGGATATTGAGGTACATTGTTTGATATTATATACCTTGTAAGTTGAGATTTGAACTGTGACAATTTGATTCTAGGGTCTATACTCTTAACTGCCAGGCTACCATTTAAAAATATACACAAATAGTATCATTATTATTATTAAGTTGGTGTATGTGGAATATAATTGTGCTGAAACAAAAGTTCTGATATGGTAATGGAGAGATTATAAAGTGCTCATGTGGTCCACGGACATTGGAACTACAGTTATGGCCTTCCTAGACTTGGTAGGTGCCATATTCCCATAGGCTTGAGGTAAATAGCCAACTACAGAGTTATTTTAGGGGGACACAGGAAGAAGCTGGGAAGCTGTACCCTGTCATGTGCATTTGAATGTAGTTCAGACCATCTGGGATTACCTGAAATGACCTTTGAATAGGGGCTGGGTCATTATTGCTGACATATGAATCCAGAGTAGGAGTTTGGGTCTGTCCTACCTCATCTGTTCCAACAAGGGACTATAGCAAGTCGATTAAACTCGACTTAACAGTACAATACAGACTGACTAGATGTGGCCAAGTGATCACATGGGTTTCCATAGTATCGCGGATGGGCCTTGAGGAAGGGTCGTCCTTCAGTTTAGATTCAGATGGTGAATCTATTGGTAGAATTCACCGGAAGAGGCACTGTGCGAATGTAGAATGAAGATGCTGTTTGGGGGATGGTAATGGAGGTAAGAAATTCTATGATCATGGATATGGGATGCCGTGGTAGGAAAGAAGGAATAGGCAGTGAAGATTGGGTCTAAGTCAGAAAATCTCATTAGTAGTAGGTCATGAAATTTTATTTCACTTTTTTTTTTTTAAGTTCTGGGAAACAATAAGAGTTAAATGATTGGGCATAACAATAAGAATCCTTCATAAATGAATCCAGAAATGTTCTTGAAAATGTCCAGTAAGTAATTTTGCTATTAACACATACCATAATTTCATTTGTCTATTCTCTAAATGCACTTTGTCATTTATATACCCTTTGCTTATTTGGCTGAATGGTAGCTTACAAATCCTTTACTACTCTCATTTGTCCTAAAAGCCCCAATTTAATTGGCACTTCCATTGGAATTCTTACCACAAATCAGACATTTCTCTTTTTTCTGTTCCTAGAACATATTTATTCCTGCCCTACTTAATTTGTATATGTGGACGTATTTTCCCTTAAATGCAACAACTTACTTATGCATCTATCTTTCAAGAAAAAACAAAGTCCTCTTTGTTTTAATATGTTACTTTTAAGAAAATAAAACTTAATGGAATTGAAAGTTACATTGAAACTAAAAACTTGCTTTTACAACCTTCCTGCACAGCTGTGTATGAGCACATGGCACACTTCTGATACCTGCAGGGACGTTAATGTCCTCTTATAAAAGGGACAGGCACCAGAGGGGATTCTGCCTCTTGGTTTCTCCCTGCACACTGATGCATGGTCAGAGATGCAGTTGTTACTTTGTAACCATAAAGGGGAAGCACAAACATAGAAGGCATGCTGGAAAGACATGGTGGGAAAGAATGGAACCTTGTTAAGTCCTGGTCTAGTCAGGGTGGTTTAACCTCACTGTTCTTATATGAGAAAAATGAAACTTTATTGCATGACCTCTGTTACTTTCATTTTCTGTCTCTTCTCGTGGACTATTCTTCTAATGGGTGCGATCTTCCTTCCCATTTTATACATTGTTCTTGGGTACAGTCACCATGTTGTTAAACTACTCCTCTTAAACTACTTCTTCTATCTAGGCAGAACTGTATTCCTCAGTCAGAATTTCCCCTCCCCCATGCAATAAACTTACACATCTTTAACACTAGAAAATACATTTGTATCCAGCATGTTTTTGACTCCTTTATGGAAATTTTCAGGGAGCTTCACCTTTGTACTCAAGTCCTCAGCACAAATCACAGTAAATGCCAAGTGGATGGGACATAATTTCATCTATTATTACAACCAGGTCAGCTAACAGTGATAGGGGAAAGGTGAACACAAAAGCTAAGTGAACCATTTAATAGTTCATTCTCTCTGAAGACATTCTATAAAATCTTCTAAATTATTTTAGCATTTCCTTTGTTGGTATTTCCCTAATTTTGGACAACACTGAACTCTGAATGTCACTTGTCTATCATGAAGCTCCACCCTGAAGTTACGTTTAGGAGCTGAGTCCCGATAAAAATCTCCTTGAAAATTAATTAGCAATTGGTGATTGGGTGACATGACTCAAACTACACTCAGTTATTAGAATTTTGTCTGCAAGAGACATGCAATCCATGTCTACTCTGGTGGAACTGCTTGATAAATTTCTAACATTAAGTGTAATATCAACAACATTTAGTCATTCAGAATGCAGACATCGATAGGGGACTGGAGAGAAGATTCAGAGATTAAGAGCACTTGTAGTTCTTGCAGAGAATCTGGTTGGGTTCCCAGCACCCACATGGTGGCTCACAGCCATCTGTCACTACAGATCCAGGCATCTGATGCCCCCTCCTGACTTCAGTGGACACTAGGCATGCCCACATGGTGCTCAACACACACACACACACACACACACACACACACACACACACACACACATTTAAAAATTAAAGAATTAGATTGTTACTTTCAGAGAAATCTTTTCCCTTAATTTCTATGTATATGCCAAAATGAATGGTAAAGGATTAGCATATATTAACTTTTTATACAATGACCATTTAACTTTTAAACAATAATTTTAGAATCAATTCTAAAATGCCATTTTCTCAAACATTGAATTGATGAGCAATGCTGTTTTTATGTATAATAAATAGTAAATTTATACCAAAAGCGTAGGTTGCCTAGAAACACCCACTGATAAAATATTTCTGATAAATGCACTAGAACACAGATAGCTTTGAAAGAAGAGAGCACCATGATAAGATGTGTACCTAGTGTCTAAAGGATAATGGGAACCTCATTGCCATGAATAGTTCTTTTCTCTTAAGAAAATAGCATAATTATGTGTCTGTCTTTCACAGAAAGACAAAGGATCTCAACCAGTAAATCCAAGATATCACAGGTAAGAAAAATCAAACCTAACTGAATGCATTGTGTCAATCCCACAACTGCGCACCTCACATGCATTTACCAGGATTTGATTTGACTGATTACAATACCAAAGGTTAACACATATTAGCGAATTTGCAGGGAGGCATCTGACAAAGTCAGTGTGCACCCAGGTGTCATTGTGGTTTCTCAGTGATAAAGACAGCGGTATACGGATTCATCATAATAAAACCTCCTGTCAATAAAATATAAGACAACACAGCATCTTCAACATCAGTGTTAGAGGCTCACATTTGATGGACTCAACTAGTTTCTCAACCAACTGACAAGGAGACACACTGTTCTGAAGTAATGAAAATACTTTCATGGGGCGTTACCATCAACTGACAGGTGCCTACAAAATATGACATTTTTCAATTCTACTTCGTGTTGATTTTACGTGAGATGTTCAATAAACATGTTCCCAAATCTGAAACTCCACAGACAGGTTTAAAAATCAAAACTAAGATGGGCAATATTCATAGTCTGCTGATCAAATAAGTCCAAGTACACATTTATAATATATTTTTGTTTGTTGAGCTTTCTAGAGTTCTCAAAAGTCAATGCTATAGCAATTAAATAAACGGTTTTTAATGAATACCACCTTAGGTACGGATTGACTTCCATGTTTAACACAGTAGGCATCTTGGCAATTCTATTTCTAAACCACGATTGTCACATTTTCCAAGACACTCAAAGCAACATTAGGTCAGGGTGGATATTTATGGTGATAAATAACAATATTAGAATTTTCTAAGCTCTTTGTATATACTAGTCACTTGAATTCTACTCTTATTATGTCCTCTCTTTGGTGACATGTTCAAGGTCACAAATGTGAGCCCAGAGGTATCCTTACGGATAGAACATTCTCTGCTGCCAGGTACAGACCTCATGGCTCCAAGTAACACAAAACTCCAAAGGCTTTATTTAACAGTGACTGATACTTATATGATTGTATTTATTTAAGATGCTGTGTAGGTTTCCAGCATTCTATGCTCCAGTCAGAAACCCCTAGCATTTATATTATTCAGTGGGTGTGGTTAACATGACCGGTGTCTCTCTAGTGTGTTCTAAGACAGTTACATTTTTGATTTCTCCTCCACCAGCTAACCTTTACTTGTCGATTTTCCTCTGTTCTTCTCTTCACTTAGGGAAGCCACACAATCTCAGAGGTGTTAGATTGGAAGTCAGTACATGGTGATGTAAAATAATGTATAATGAAAGGCAAGAGACACCAGCAGCAGAGTGGATGAAAGACACAATCCGATAATGTGTGAAATGGTGATGAGTACCAGTGCTACACTCCGAAAGGCCTGCTTCTGAGACATACGAGTGCACAGTGTTCTGGCACACGGGAGCTGTTGTGGAGCATTAACGCTGATTTACTATCCCACGTGGGCCACTTAGGAACATGCTCGGGAGAGGGAAAAGGGGGAAATCTACATGCCTACTCCCTTTATTCCCCCCAAGGAATACATTTATTTTCTGCCATGTGATCACCTCTAGTAATATTGCAGCAGTTTTTACAAAGGGTGGATATCATTTCCTTAGCCCACATGTCCCATCTGAGAGTCTGCAATAACGATTAACTATTAATGACAAGAGGCAAATAAGCTTTCTTTTCTTACACTGAACTCAGCTGGTAGCTTGAGAAGGAGATCGATATGATACGTGGATCTGTCAAAGGGCTATTATTTTAGGCTTAAGAAAAACATGGGTCAGAAAAGTGTTCTAGGCAAGGAATAAAATTAGTTTACATTTTTTACATTATGATTACAGATATTTCCATTTTAGTTTTACCAATCACAGACACCTTAAAATCGTTTGCCTTCTGGAACTGCTATATAAACCTTAGGTTTAATGGCTTTGTAATTTAGTTTGTATTGTGTGCATGCGTGTGCTTGCATGTGTGTGTGATGGTTGCCCATGTTCATGGGGATGTATGTGTGTTTATGTAGGTGCTCATGCATGCGAATGGCAGAGGTTGCTGTATGTGCCCACCTTAGCTTTTGAGACAGGGTCTTTTACCAAATCTGTGGCTGATCCGTTTGTCTGGGCTGGCTGGATCTGCCTGCCTCTGTCCCCCAGTGCTAAGATTGAAGATGCACACTGCAGTGCCTGGCTTTTGCATGGTTGTTGGGTATCTTCAAGATCTTATGAGTATGCCAATGAGCACTTTAACAGCTAATTCCTCTCCACAGCCTCTTATTCTAGCTATTATTTTCTTCTGTATGTCAGTATATGGGTATGAAATTAACTGTAAGTTTCAGAACCCGAGGGAAAGGATTTTAGGACATTCTTTGATACAATGTGCTATAGTTTAGATGTGTCAGACCCATGGCAGGCTCCAAGATCTCTTTTGCCATGTAGTATGCCTTAACTTTTAAAATAGATGCAGAGTCAACTTTTTGAAAATTAATTATACATTTAATTTTGAAAATTAATTATTAATTTAATTTCAAGATAAGCCTTTTATTTTTCGTAAAGCCCATCCATCCATCCACTATCACAACGGCATATATGCATATAATGGACTCTGATGGTTCTCACACCTCCTATCTCCTCCCCTCCCCTGCCCACTCCTTCTTCCCTATTAATTAATGTTTCCCAAATTCTGCTGTTGTGTTTGTTTGTGACCCACTGTCTTTGACCAGGGCCATCTTTGTGACCACAGGATTGAAACTGGGTGGGGTTCAACAGCGAGTGCCATCACTGAAGACTATAGGTGTCTGTCTCCCAGAGACTATCAGTAACCAGTAATTCAGCAGTAAGGATGGAGCGCCCTGAACCGCTCCATCGTCCATGAGTACGCGTTGACAAGGTCTACCCCGTGGAGGCACAGGGCTAAGTAACTGAATCTGCTGCACTTTCACGATTGTGTGTAGAGGGCATTTCACGTGTTTTCTCTATCTTCCAGACCGTACATTCTTTACCCCCCTCTTCTGGTCTCTGGTCCTTAGAGGGGGTAGCATAAATGTCTTCCTTATTGCTAAACCCTCAGTTGTCATTTATTCTCAGTATTTCAGGCTGCCATCAGTTTCTGCATCCACCACTACTCATGGCAAAATGGAGCTTCTCAGATTAAGAGTTGGGAGTAGTAGTTGTGTAGCTAAACAGACATAGGCATGTAGGAGGCGGTTTGACAATGTGTTTATTTAGCTAAACGTCAGTATTCTCCCCTAAGACACATGACTGCCCTAGGCGTGGGCTCCTGACTGGGTTTACAGTACCAGGCGTGTGGTGTCACCTCTTGTAGAGTGGGCCTCACATCTAACCTGAGAGCAGTTAGCTCTCGGGACTCCAGACTCAGAGCCCAGTTCTCCATTGCCACGAAGAGTATGCGTATGAAAACCCTTGAGGATGGGCATCATGAAAATTGAGACTCTAAAGAGAATTTAGAATGTGTAGTAGCTTAGTTCAGGGTTAGTTCTGATTTAGATTATCTTCATGGATGCTGGAAAATTGGTATTTGGCTCTTTAGAACTCGCTGCAGCTGTAACTGTCTGCATAAGACCCAGCTAGTCAACACTGGAGCATGGATGGGGAGGGACATGGAAGCCTCTACTTGTCAAAGAGGAACTATTGATAACTGATGGCTGCTAGGGTAGGAAGAGTTAACTATATGCATACATGTACATACATACATACACACATGTAAACATATATTGACATTGGAAGGGAACATGTGTGAGTGAAGACTAGGAGGACATGGGGTAGGGTAGGGTAAAAATGATCAAAATACATTGTTTCCATGTATGAAATTATCAAAGAATAAAATATTAAAAACACTTAAAACTTTAGCCACTGGAGAGCTGGCTCAGTGGATAAGACCTGAGTTCGAATACCCAGCCTTTATGTAAAAATCCAGGCAGCAGCTGCACCTGCCTGTAGATCCTACAACAAAGACAGGTGGACCCTGGGAGGGCTCACTGGTCACCCAGCCTCAACAGGAACTTCCAGGTCGAGAAAGAGCCTGTCTGAGAAATAGAGCAACACAATCTCAGAGGAGTCTTTTCCTGTGGCTTTTGTACCCTACCTCTCCCTTCTGCAATGATCCCTGCATCTCAGGGTTAGGGTTCTCTTGCAGATGTATGATTTGGGACTGAACTCTACAATTCTACCTTTGATTGGTTGTGGTTTTCGGTAATGGTCTCTTTTTGTTGCAAAGAAAAGTTTCCTTGATGAGGGGTGAGAACTACATTTATCTGTGGGAACAAGGATTAATGCTTAGAATGTAGTTAGGCATTGTTCCGGCTTAGTACAGTGGCTGTGGTAGGTTCTCCAGCTCTGTGCACTAGCTCTGGGTGCCTGCATAAGTTTCTGGCATCAGGCATGCTTTTCCTTTTGTTGAGTAGGCCTTAAGCCCAATCTGTGAGCTCTCGGTCTCCATCAAATTATGTGTGCCCCTTCTGCACCCTTGGGGTTATTGTGTGAGACTGTGTCTCTTAGAAAGGTCAGAAACTATACCCATAAAGTCTCACCAACACAGTTGCCTAAGCATGACCCCAACAAGGATGACACCCATGGACATGCTACCATGGAAGAAGGGATGTTCATGGGGCTTCGAGACTGAACAAAAACCTACAGGCGATTAAGGAATGCTGAGCATGAGACAAAGAGACTTCTTCCCCAGGGAAGAGTACATTGATTGGCCATCCAATACTAAGTGGTCGGCCCTGAGAACATACATACAAGCAATATGAACAGGTGGTATTTATTTATATGCTTAGGAACACACATACACACACACCACCAACAATAATTAAAAAAAGAAAGAGACCATCAATCTAAAAGAGATCATGCAGGGTGGTACAAGGGAGAGTCTGGATGGCAGAAAGGAAAGGGGGCAAGGCAATGGGAATAATGCAATTGTAATCTCAAAAAAACAAAACGAAAAGGTGGCAGGTGGACGGGATGGCCCAGCTGGTAAAGGCACTTACCACCAAGCCTGCTGATCTCAGAATACGGTCCCTGGGACCCACAGAGTGGAAGGAGAGAACAGACATCCACTAGGTGTCCTCTGACCTCCATATGTATGCATGGTGCACTCAGACAGGCATGCAGCCACAGACACATTAAATAAGCAAATGTAAAGAAAATAAGGAAAGTAAGGCAGAGAGTGGCAGAGGAAGACGCCCAATTTTCTTGCATGCACACACTTGAGTATGCATGCAACACACTCGCAACACACACACACACACACACACACACACACACACACACACACACATCTCACCTGTTAGTCAATCTACCAGTATTTGTTCCAAATATCAGCTAAAGTGCCTAAGCTCTGCGTGCTAGCCGTGAATAAGGTGGCTGTCTTCTATGCTGAGGTTGTCGTTGAGGTAATTTGATAACTGCATGACAGATGCATACATACACTTCAGCTGGTTTCCCCGGGTCTCCTTATCACATTGCACGGCACGTGAAATTACGCCTCATTTAGAAGGATGTTCTTTCCTGAATTATCTCTATCTTTCTAGCGTGTGAGAACCCTCCTCTCGGGGAGGACTGGGTGGGTGGGTGGCATCGCCTGTGGCAAAAATAGCTTCCTTCCACTTAAGTCAACTTCTTTAACCCAGCATCCTTTAGGCGTAGCACAAATGCCTCCCGAAGCATCTTACCTGGCATTTCATTGCAAGTGGTAAAACTCACAGCCTTGCAGTGGCAGGCAGATATTTACAAACAAATACGAAGTGAATAAGGAAACCCAGGAAGATGCGCATTCCTGGAGAAGAGCAAACTTTAAATCAGTCTGTGACTACAGTAGCAGTCAGCACCAGTAAGCACGAAAACCATAGTCTAATCGGACAATGAAGCATCAAGCAGTCCCGTCTCGGCTGGGAACGGGATGCAGTGGGATGCACTGAAGTGAGGAGTCACCAGCTCCGCACGGCCACCTCCCCTGGCCTTCGAGGACCTTCCTTTGGGTGAGCTGTGTCTGTTTAAACACTAACTTGTCACTTGTTACACGAAACCGTCACCTTGGCCACGGTGGCCCAGGGAACCCTGGCGAGCGAAGCAGGAACGAACGGGTTCCCTTTGGCCAGGGTCTTCACGGCGGAAGCAGCATGGCGAGAGAGCAGGCGCCACAAACTCCTAGCGCACGAGGGTGTGCGGGATGCATTACTGTTCTGGAAGGTTCCAAACAGCGGGACAAGGGACCATGATGAGGAACGCAGGAGAACCACCGGAAGCGGCCCGCAGGCCACGCCGGAAGTCCACCCGGCGTGAGGCTTCGGCTTCCCTCGAGGCTTGCTGATGCTGGCGGTTGCGAAGCCTGGGGAGGACGGAGGGGAGGACGATGGAGAGGACGGAGGGGAGGATGGAGGAGAGGATGGAGGAGAGGATGGAGGAGAGGATGGAGGAGAGGAAGGAGGGGAGGAGGAGGGGAGATGTTTCCCTCTACTTATCTGATCTTGAATTAAGTTTTTTTGAATTTGCTGATTGTAGTGTTTGAAGAACACAGTCATGGAGAAAAGGGCAGAATAAAAAAACATGGCAGAGGGTTCCACCTGAGCGTGGGCTTGGCTTCTCTCCATTAACTTGAGAACTCCATGCACTGCTTCTGTTAGGATTCTCTCAGCGTTTAGCTGTGTTTAACAAAGGCAGACAGTCTAGCTTATACGGCCCCATAGCTAGTTTGCAATGTTTAAACTGTTCAAGTATTTGCTACACACAGAAAACATTTCTAGGTGTGGTGGCCCACACCCGTAGTCTCAGCACTTGAGAAGCTGAGACAGAATGATAAATTCAAACCCTGGGCTACCTAGCAGCTTCCGGGACACGCTGGTTTACATGGACCTGTCTCAAAGAATCAATACTAGATTCTGTTGCGTAAAGACTGCTTCCCTGCCCAGGGATTTGTTTTTTCCCTTTTGTGGAACTGATTTTGTACTAACGTTGGCAACTGCAGCATAGGCGTCATCCTTATTTTAAATTTCTTTAGCCTAACTTTACTAGAAAAGTTCAGGAAAAGTCAGATGCCTGTCATGCCTGTGAAGACTTCCCTACCAATCCTGGGAAGGAAAGAATCTCTGGACTGTTGCATTGTTTTTGTACATAGTGATGTCCAGCAGGCTCAGAAAACAGAGTGTGACTCCAAGGACCACGCTGGTTCAAAATGCTCATTCCAGGAAACAGCAGTGTTTCATACAGCACTATATCCTCTAAGAAACAGAATGGGTATATATATTTCAGGAATTAGATTTGTCAGCGGCACCGAATCCAGCTTGTGAGGTCCACATCCTCGTGGGTATGGAGCCTTCCACAGGAGCGAGGTTGACCTGCCCTGCCAGGGATCACACCTTTAAAGAAAACGGATATTCCCTCCTCCAGAATGCATCAACTCTCAGTGGCCCTCAGCTACTGTAAGGGCCTTATACAGCCTCACGTATAAGCTGAAGTTTTGACTGGCCTGATCTTGTGCAAGTCTTATGCAGGCAGCTCCATCGGAATTCATGAGGGCCAGAAGACTTTGCTTCACTTTGACCCCACACTGTTTCTGACCCTCTTCTGTGATGGTTCTCAGCCTTTTGGAGAGAGGTTGCAATAGATGGCTGATAGACAAGATTTGTGGTAACGGGTCTGCAATAGATGGCCGATAGATAAGATTTGTGGTAAAGTATCCATAGACACTTATTCTCTGTGCTTCGGCCAGTTGTGAGAAACTTCTCTGATGAGGTTTGAGAGCTGTGCTAATTGATGGGCATAGACATATTGATTTAGAGGTTCTTTGGTATTATGTCCTTTTAGCAAAATAGTAGTAGTAATACGTTTACACACGGGGCCTGTGAACTCTCCAATCATGAATCTTGGCTAGTTTCACAGTATTAGGGGTTTCCTTGTGGAACAGGTCTTAAATCCCATCAGGAAGTTGTCGGTTACCCCCTAACATTCCCGGCATTATTCTACCCCTGAACGTATCCTGCCATGCCTAACAGTGATCTTTTCTTCTTTTTAGGCAAAAAGGGGGAAATGTATGATATTTTGATAGTGTTCTGACAGATAAAGCTTGCATGGAGTCAGAGGGTGGAGTTAGCCACCGGCCGACCAGAGTTAACCACAGAGGTTTTGGAAGACTGAGAACAGATAGGAGAGAAAGTTGGGTGGGGAAAGGTGATCACGTGCCCTGTTTGAAGGGAGGGGCAGAGCAGTTAGGGAGGACCGGTGGCTTCTCTGCTTCTGTGGAGTGGGAGGCAGCAGAAGATGAGTGAACTACTGAGTGAACTACTGGGTGAACTACTGAGCCTGCCTTGAGCTCCCGAGGCCCCCAGGGACACACTTCCTCCTGCAAGGCCACACTTGCTGGTAGTGTCACTCCCCGTGAGCCAACGGGGACCATTTTCATCCAGACCATCACAGTCAGCCTTCAACAAGAACCCTGGCCAGTCAGTGTAGCAACACTACCACAGACAACCAATCCTGATATCTTGTTCTTTCTACCCTCCCCACTCCGCTTATTGACTATGAATTTTGTTACCCTTAGGTGTGAACTTGGTCTCCCAGTAGTCCTGACACTTAGGTGGTTGTCCTCAATAAAGTCCTCACGTTTCCTACTAGTGTCACTCATGTCCACGCATGTCTCTACTTAACCTCCCAAAGTCAACATCAGTGGATGGGGAAAACTAGCAGGCAGTTGTCCATACAGGGTCGGGTCCTTTAAGATAGGAGTATATTTAAGAGACATATTTGTCAACGTTGCTCAAACCAATGCAAAATATGTTTGAAAATGGTCATTATTTGTAATCACTTGATATGAAACTGGAAGTTTGACATACTGAGAGCTAGCAGCAAGGTAGTATGCCTAGAGCTTATTCCCAGAGGGAAAGGAGCAGGGGGTGAGGTAAGCAAGATAAGGGATATTCACATTCTAATAGAAGCAGTAACCCTAGAGTTCTGGGGAGATTAACTTAAGATGTAAGTGTCATTGAGCACCAGTGTGTACAAGGCCATGGTGTCCAGGAACTATAAAACAGGAAAGGCTGCACTATTTTTAGCATAACCCCAAAATAGAGACCACAGAAAATGAGCCTGGAATTACCAACTGGGATCCATACAAACGCATGGTAAAGACAGCAAGGATTTCTATATCTAAAAAGGGAGTAAAGTTTGCAAAACATGCAAAAAAAAGAGTTAATGCTTCTGTGTGACAGGAATAAACAAGCCACTCTGCCAAGAGGAAGACAAGTGGAAATTAATGTCAGAACCCAGGCTTAATTCTCTTCCAAATTAAAAAAAAAAAAAAAACTAGTTGTAATGGTAACGTTCATGAAAAACATGTGTCCTGCACTGTAGAAGCTCGGACAATTGTTGGTTTATTCATAATTTTATGTCTCTTGTACCAGACACCATGTGGGGAAGCAGCCAAGGGCCAAGCAGAAGGTGCCAGAATTCTGCGTGCAGTTAGACGGCAGGCTGTGGAGGCCTCCTTTCTCCCAGTTCACACATATATAAATAACCCCTCCCACCTTCCAGACAGGAACGGAAAGAATATAGAGGGAAGAAACTAATTGGATCCATCTGTGGCTGGGAAGGCAGGATTTTCAATAAATGTTCTCCCAAAGAAAGCATTTTCAAATGCTCTTTTGACCGTTTTTCAAAAGGCACAAGCTTTATATGCCTATGATTGAAGTGACCTGTCACCTTACAGTCCATCAATCCTGTGACGTTTTGTGTCAATACGCTTAATGCCCCGGGGCCTGCCTGCTATGGTGACATATGTCTAGAATCTAAGCACTAGGAAGGCTGATAGGGACTTTAAATTTGAAGCATTAAGTGTGTGTGTGTGTGTGTGTGTTTAATTTTTGGATATTTCCCTAAACCAACATTTGTGGACTTAAGCATTCCTTTCTCTTAAACTTACCCTTTGCACTTCCCTCTAGCAAAAAAAAAAAAAAAAAAAAAAAAACAGCGTTTTTGAGCATGCGCAAGCACAGGAGAGCACACACCCATCCAATTTTTTTCCTTTGTGAAAACATGGAGAACACTATGTAATTCTTAAAGTCCCTCATGCCCACTTTAATTTTAGAGTGAGGTCTCATGTAGCTCACACTGGCTTCAAACTCAATACATAGCAAAGGATGGCCTCAGGCTTCTGTTGGCCCTGCTTCTGTCTCCTGTGCTGGGACTACAGGTGTGAACCATTATGTCTGCCTCCAGACCTTTTAGACCCATCTTTTAGTTACGCTCGAGACAGAATAGGACAGAAAAGTGTTGTTATCGTCTAATATTATTATACATGATTTTACTTTTACATATGCAACTATAACAATGAAAGAAATGATGTAGGGCATCTGGAGTACATTTTGCCCATGGCAGGATGTCCATCTCAGTGTACTTAGATCCAACCATCCAGCAGCCCTTCCGATCCCACGCCTCACAGACGGCAGTGACCAGCAGAAAAACTACTTGGTACCAAACTCAGAAGCAGAGGTTCAAACGATCAGCCCCTCCTCTACATTTCTATCCTGCCTCACGCTTTTATATTATTACTGTTCTTACAGCTCGTACCAGTCAGCCTGCTTTCGGCTTAGAGCTTCACTTCTCTGCCTGGAACTCTTTCCTAGAATGCAGAGGTGTAAGCGTGAAACCCGCTCAAGCCAAGGGAGGTGTCTAGGGCACAGACAGAACATCCAAAAGTCTGACACCAGAAGGCAAGGCTTCTGTAAAACAGCTGCCCTTCTGTGTGGTCATAAGCCAACGAGGTCCTCAGTGTGTGAGTTTAGCGGTGAAGTGTCCTGGCCGCCTTGGTAGCTGGCAAGGCTCTGTGGAGGGGAAAGCAGCAGGTAGATGGGTAAGAGGAAGGTGCTGGGCGGTACAGAGACACTTTCCTGGATGCCTGGGGTGATTTCCTAACCCAGTGCTGGCGACCAAGGGCTTGCTTGCAAATATTTGGCAGTGGCTTGAGCAGGGGGCATGTCTATAAGACCAAAGTTTTAAAACAACATTTTTATTTGGACCAAAGATGCTTGTCATTTGCTCTCCTGACCACGAGTTTGTAGAATTCGTGATGGCTGACATCATTTGGTGTTGGGAGGTTCTCTTGGACTATCCAACACACTTTTCTATATTTAGCCCTCTTAATAGGCCTAGTAGGTGGGCAGTATTTTTTATTCTAGCTTATAGTGAAGTAAATAGACTCGGGAAAGAAAAAAAAAAAAAAAAAAAGGTGACGCAATTGTCCAAATTCTCCTAGACAGCGATGGAGGTGGGGTTTCAATCCAGACAGCTTGAGGGCGTCGATCTACAGCTGTCTTGCTGCAACAGGACACTGCACAGCACAGCACAGCCAACCGTGCTGTCGGGGTTAGTGCTAAGGGAGAAAAGAGGCAGAAGCTGGCCTTAGAGCTTTTAGAGATCCTGTTGTCTAGTCTGTCCTTAAGTCCTGCTGTGCCTTCCCAAAGCTGTGTAGATACTACCCTTCCATTCATTCATGTATCTTACTGAAGGAAAGCATCCCCATGCACAGGGTCTCTGGTGCTGTGGTCCCATTGGATGCTTTCCTCTGGAGGGCAGGACCGTGTGATCCCATTGGATGCTTTCCTCTGGAGGGCAGGACCGTGTGATCCCATTGGATGCTTTCTTCTGGAGGGCAGGACCGTGTCTTTGCCCGTGTGTACATCCCTTGTAATCTAGCACTGTGCCTAGCACAGACAGTTCTTAAGCAAATAGTGGAGGAAACTGAGTGTAAAATAACCATGCAAGATATTGTCTGCGGGCATCACAATGGAGTTTTATTATCCCCATTGTTTTGGAGTGGGAAACATTTGAATATTCCTTATTTTAATGTTTTAAACTTTTTTTTTTTTTTTTTTTAAGACTGTATGGGCTGGCATGGACCTCATGGATGCATGGTGGTGCACACCTTTGATCCCAGCACTCGGGAGGCAGAGGCAGGCGGTTCTCTGAATTCAAGGATGGTTTGATTTATATAGGGAAACATTAACTCAAAAAAAAAACTTCTTTTTAAAAAAAAAGGAAGAAATGAAAAAGAACGTATTACCTTATCTAAGTACAGTAACACTCTTCGTTTATAGAAACTATTTATCATTAGGGATTTAAAATTTTTTTATTCCAGCAACTGTATGAAATCCTGAGTGGAGCTTTGCTGGAAACTGCCTAGAGGAGAGGAGGGAGCAGGGGCTGGGGGAGGAGGGAGGGAGAAGGGCAATGAAAGGTAGCAGAGTAAGAAATTGTTGCTAACACCTCTCCTTCAATTGATCTGGAAAGGGAGCTGTGCTAATAAGGCGAGAGAGAAGGAGCGAGGTGCAAATGGGCCATGATAATGGGGGAAGGTGAGAAGGAGGTGTGAAGGCAGGGCATCCACACTCAGCTCACACCCCAGTACCAGGAGCTGCTGTAGTCAGACCTGCGCTAAGGAGCCCTGCTCCACCTCCTGCTTCCAACCCCTCTGCTAGAAAGAAGCTCCTTTAAAATCTCTCATAACTCCCAGGAGATGCTTTCTGCAAACTGCACCCAGCTCCAGCTAAGCTGGGTGAAGGGAGAAGCCGAAGAAATGCTCATCCCAGGGTTCCCTCGAAATAGTTCTGCTTTACGACGTTTGCCCCGCCCATCCTTCTAAGCGCACTCAGACCTGTCAGCTACATGGTTTGGGATGGAAAAAGGCCAGCTGATGTCAGAAATAGGGATAGGAGTGACTGCAAAATGCTGAACCCGTTAGCCCTTTGCAACAGATCACGGTCTCTGCCGAATGCACTTCATTGACTCGTCTGGTCCAGGAGGAAACCTCGAAAACTTGCCATCATCCACAAGGCTCTGTGGGCTCTGAAGCCTACAACCTCTACACTGGAATCCCGCCTCCCAATCCTGCTATCCTGCCCTCTCTTCTGAATCCTCCAGACTTATTCCTGCCTTAGGGCCTTTGCCATTCCCCAGCTCCCACTATAAAATGCTCGGCTTGAAGCTTTCTGTGACAAGCTTCTCATGGCTTTGACTTCCATTCAAAAGCTGCCATTTGAAGTCCTTAGGATGCCTCCCTTTGTCCTTTTCTTCTTCCTAAACTAGAATTATCCCAGATATAGTCCCTCTAGTGCCATCTTCGATACACTTTTAACCTGTCATCATCTTATCCCAGTGTTTAGTTGTAGGCTGTACATCTTTTGCCCCAGAATGCAAGTTACTGAAGGGCAGGGTCCACGTCTCTCCAGCTCCAAAACTATAGTTTGATGCAAGATACATAGGGACCTAATAGAGACAAGGCATCTCTCTCTGCTGTTGGGGTTACAAAACCAAATTACCATCCGATTTTCCAGGTCATAGAGAGCTGGCTCCCAGCTGTAACTCTAACATAGCAGAAAGTGGGAGGGGACTCTGCAGAACCTTCTGCCAAGGCCACTTATCCCAGGCACAGTGACTCTGCCCCGCTGCCCTAATCAGCTATGGAAACCACCCTCCCCCCCTGTCTGCATACCATCACAATGAGAATTGGGGTTGAACATACAGGTGTGGGTGTGATGCTAACTAAATAAAGGCGAGCCTTATCTCCTGTGGTAATCACACACAGCACAGATACACAATGTCCCTGTGCAGTCAAGAGGTAACTGCAGCTCTGAGAATGCCTCTACTAAGCCCTCTTTCAATTTCCCATCTTTTTTCCCCTCCTTGATTGGCCCCTTTCTCCTTCGAGGACCTCCACTTTTATTTCTATTTTTAGTCCTTCAACCTTCAAACGGATTTAATATTACTTTATCAGAAAAACTTTTCTATTCTTGGGTGGTTTTTATATGAGCTCATATAATTCACAGATAATGTATAAGTAACCGTTTCTCTTCTTTCCATTTATGTATTTCTCACGTACTTAGACACGTATAAGCGCACAAAGACAATAGTCTCAAATGGAAAGAATTACACACTGACCACTGGATGCTTATATATTTCCACAGCATTTAGGCTAAGTGATGGCAGGAAGCATGCCTACAGGGCCACCTTCCAAGGCTTGATTTTGCCCAAGTCAGACTTGCTTCTCAGAATGTGTCTTTTTTCACACACCCTATGAGCAAATTACTTCATGCAATGCATAGGTACACCTAAGGCAATTTGGCCTCTTTTTTTTTCCCCCTAACAAAATGAACTAAGTAGTGGTTCTTGATAACATGATGTTACTAAATATTTTTGTGTGGGGGGGGGAGAGGGGGAGGAATTGAACATACATGGAAGCTAGTTTTTCTGCTTCCTGGTATTTTTTTCCACTTTGAAATTTATCAAAATCCCCTACGTTCTCTGTGCCAAGAGTGATGCCACAGACACGAAATCTAACACTGTGTTTTCTTCATATCCTAAAGGTCTTGTAGTGTGACCCCGTGACGATGTCCTCCAAGACTGCTAGCACAGACATGTAAAGGGAGCGACAGGTATGCAAACATAGCTTCTCCCAGGTGTGTGAGTGTGAGCTTCATATTGGTAGTAACATACCTATATCATGTCTAGTCTACAAAGTGAGTTACACACACACACACACACACACACACACACACACACACACACTTGATAAATGAATGAATCCAAGCTAGATCACTGTCAAGTAAGATTTCCTGGAAGGAAATATTGCAAGAAATTCTACTTGAAAGAAAATGATTGATAGTGAAGGACAAATGAACTAACACTGCCTTTCTCCAACCCCAATCCCAACCCCAACTCTAACCCTAACCCCAACCCCAACCCCAACCCTAACCCCAACCCCAACCCTAACCAAGTATAACTTGGGGCTAAATAGATCTGTGTATAGATTTTAGCAATCAGCATTCTGTACGTTTTAGATTTAAGTTTGTTTCCCTCAGGGATTTCAAAGATCATTCCAATGATCATTGTTCTATACAATTGGGCAGAAGCAAATGGTTCCCTTGAAATAGAGTTGTCACGTCTCCTTTGGACTAAGTAGCACACATTGAGTCATAGAAGAAGACTGGGGGTTCTACTCACATGCCACACATCCAGTGAGCCCATACTTTTTCAGGTGTATCTGTTAGTCAGCCTGGGTCCAGGCTCAACATGTCATGGAATCAGGTAGTTGAACCTATCTATGAGGTTTTTTAAGAACTACAGTGGTTTTCTACTCAGGGTATGTTTAGTACATATGTGAATGTTATCTCTCCTCATTAAGTAAATTGAGGCTCAGATGTTAATTGCTCTGTTTAAGGCCACAAAACTAAGGAGTTGGTGAGCTGGACCTTAAGTCCAGAGTTTGGTTCTATGCCCATTTTTCTTTTTTCTCTTCTGATTCTCTTCCTAAGAAGCATCATGTCTGGATTTACCCCTAGGGTCACAAAGGACACAAAAGCCAGGAAGAAGGAAGGAAGGGAGGAAGGAAGGAAGGAAGGAAGGAAGGAAGGAAGGAAGGAAGGAAGGAAGGAAAGGCAGGCAGGGCAGCATCAGATCTGAGAAAGGTTGATGTGGGTTGTACAGTTGTAGCTGTATGTGATGTATAGTTAGGACAGGTAAATTGCATTACAAGTGATTCTAAACTTAGCATAGCTTTAAAGTATAATACTTTTCCACTCAGGAACGCCATGTCTGAAGGGGTTCTGCTCACTGTGGTATCAGAGACATAGTGTGAGGAAGACCTTCATCTGATATGGTTCCCATTCCAGGACAGGGAAAATAGCACAAGTAGCTCATACTGGCTCCCAAAACTTCTACCTAGGAGTGGCCAATGTCACTCCACAGCCATATTTTAGGGACCAAAGGAAAGCTCAAGTTTTGACATCAGTATACTACAGAGGACAAAGAATACTTGTGATCAGAAACAGTCAGACCTTTCTACTATCGCCTAAGCTGTCGAGCCGTGGATACCTCAGAACCTCAGGACTACCTCTGGTGCCTTAATTGACGAAGCTATCAGCACTTATGCTTCTGCTAGAAGATGTGTTCGGGAAGGAACATAGTCATTGCTGGAGATAGAGTGGAGGTTGCGCATAGTCGATGGTAGCTTGCTTTGTGCATTTAAATGATGTATCTGGAACAGTTAAAGCAATAAAATTCCTACAGCCATATACCAGTCCAGGTCCCATGAAGGTAGAGACCTTATCCATGTTGTTCACTGTCGGATGGGGAGTGCCCAGCAGGGTTTGGCATGGTGACTTACCTAATGTTGAGAGTAAATGATGTGCTGCTAGTCACTTGTAAAGACTCACCGTATTAGCTCTTTAAATCATCACAGCGATCGAAAAGGAAAAAGAAGTTATTGTTAATTAAAGAGCTGAACTAGAGAGGTTGCATAGCTTGGTTGAGTTCATGGGTGATTTCAGTGAGTGGAGGCCTGTAACAAGGGACCCCCACTTTTACCCCCATCAAATTGGGTTCTAAGCAACGACTAGTGACTGTTAAGTGCTCATTTTCATTAGTGAGCTCAGTAGGAGCAAGGTCAAAAGCGTTTTGTTGCCAATTCATCAGACGACATTGCCTCACTTTTAATGTACTGATAGCCAAGGTCATCAGGCATCCAATTAATGCTCATTTTTTGTCACTTTCAACAAACAAGGACCAAGGCAGCCAAGGAAAGTGTGAGAGGATCGGCTGAGCCTGCAGGTGGAGAAATAACCAGAGGCAATCAGGACTCCAGTGTCTCAGAAGCTGTGAAGTGCCTGGCTTCATCCGGTGTCAAGTGTTCTGTTATTACAAGAGAAGCTACAAAACAGACCAGCCTGTGTGCACACAGGCTGCCATTTCTCTTTTGGCTGGTGTTCTGGAAGAGCCAGCCCAGGAGGACAGAAGGCAAGTCATTTTCGGCCTGCCTTTTGGCTTACCTGCCTGTTGTCACAGGAGGCTTTTCCCATTTCCTAAGAACGCCTTCCTCATCTCCAGGCATATTTATAGCCACTGACTCACCCTCACCGCTCCTGGCTAGCTTAGTCTTTAGTCTTCCTTAAGGTCAGGATATCTGCCAGTGTGGAGCTTGCCACTTAAATGGAGGCTTCTACTTGGAACACCCTAATTATGTTAGAGCCTGGGGCTGACTATGCTTAACACTGTGTTCAGTTTCAATGTTCACATTCTGGAACAAAATCTCTTCCCAAAATTTAGGTTTCTCCTCCAAGACCTGTGTAAGTATGACTGCACCCTACCGTTGTCTTCCTCCTAACACATGGAATAGTTCAGAAGAAAGGGACAGGGCCTCTTGTTCTCTGGGCTATCACTAATTCGGGCTCTCTCATAAATGCTGCGCATTTTCTGATCCATTGATGAGGGTTTTCTTATGCTGAACATGAGTACATCAGAAGCTGCAAGTTCGGATGTCGGGTAACATGCAAGCAATGTGGGCAAGTAAGACGGGAGGGGCTTGCGGTTAGTGTGAAGGACCCTGTCTGCAGGGGTTGCTGCCCCTGAAGCTGTGCTGAGTGCTGCCATGTGGAATCTCAGGCCTGAGGCTGCTAAGACCTGGCTCTGCGGGGGCAAGGGGTGTAGGAGCTGAGGTTCCCCCAGAAAGCTCTGACTGTCTTGAAGATTCTGCAGACCAATTGACTAGAACTTTGTTATTGAACTGAGTTGGAACTCTGTTATTGTATTGAGTTGGAATATCACAGATTGAGAGGCTGCGGTAGGAGGGTGGCAAGTTTAAGGTATGCCCGGGCTACAGAGTTAAAGGACAATCTGGCAACTTAGTGGGTTCTTGGGCTCAGATTTAAGAATCAAAGGGGAGCTAGGAATGTAGCTTTTTGATAACACAAGACCTTAATACATGCTAGTTCTCATTTGTTTTCTGTTGCTGTGATACACACCACCATCAAAGCCAACTTGGGGGAGGGGTATCATTTTATTTTACATGTTATAGTTCATTGCAGAGAGAAGACAAGGTGGGACTTGGGGCCGAAACCATGGAGGAAGGCTGCTTCCTCTGACTGCTCAGCCCAGGTCCACCTGCTCATGATATACTGCCCACAGTAGGCTGGGCTGTCCTGCAGCAATGCCCCTCAGACATGCCCACATGCCAACATGACGGAGACAGTCCCTCAGCTGAGAGCTCCTCTTCCAGAGTGTGTCCAGTTGCTCCATAGCCAACATTAGCCATCACAGCACAGTTTTCCTAGATAGTCAAGATCGGTCATTACAACGCTGTCTTCCCGTCTTGAAACTGCTCCCGTCTCTACTATCTACCTGGCTAACGCTTACTCACTTTCCAGATTCTAAATCGTCAGTGGATTTATTTTGATCTTTCAGGCAGTTTGTGTTTCTTAGTTGTACACGTCTGATGCAAGCATTTTCAGTGAGCCTGCTTATTTATGGTTCTGATCTCACCATGGTATATGTCTAAAAGTTTTTAAATGAACGAACAGCAAATGTTTATTTAAACATGTATCTAGCTGAATGTGTGTGCGCGCGCGCGCACACACACACACACACACACACACACACGATACCAGTTACATAGTCTCAATAGACCCTTCTCTAAAGAAATAAAGACCTACTTTTAAAATATTACATTTGAAACCTCTAAAGCAAATAAAGCAGTGTTCTGAACCCCAGGTTGGATGGGGATGGTGGTGATAAACACAACTATAAGGGAGAGACTTAAAAAGGAAGGGGAAATGAAGGGAAATGTGGCTATAGATGGGTGCCCATTAGGAAATGACACGCTGTGCCGCCGTATTGAACACTCAGGTTTGGTTCCAGATTCGGCTTCCCAGCTGACAATTCTCTTACTCTCCTAGATGTGGTTTTCATTCTGTAAAGTGAATATGCTAGACTGTATCCTCTCTAAACATTTCTCCTTTTCTCATAGTTTATGCTCATAAAGCCCACTGAGCTGCTTCCATAAGCACTAAACAGTTAGACAGGAAATAAATGCCCTTCATGCTGGCATAATAGCATGATGATTTTCCTGTCACAAATTCAACTTTTTTTTTTAATTTTGGTCATTTTAGAGAACACTATCAACTTTGTAACACTTCCTGTCTTGATCCTGGGGCCTGGACCTTGTGTTTTCAGTACTCATTTATAAAACCAAAATTTCCAAGAGCCAATAATGCCTTTTAAAATCATCAAGGATGGCAATTCGTGAAGCTCACATCCTGCAAGACCAACCCACATTACTACATTAGATTGATGTTTCCACGAGGATACATATCAGCTAACATGGATTTGCTCCCAAAGTAATCTAATTTGTTAAGTCTGGCCACTAGCTACTTACCATGAGCTTTATCTATTGTAAAAGGGAGTAACCCAGCAACATAAAACATATGGACATCGTTCTCCCGTACTGTGTTTTGTCAAGAAATAAAAGCTCCTGGCAGCTGTAAGCATGAAGATAATTCATGTCACAAATCATTGGTTGATACTACTTGAGAGTAGAAGAGAAAACCCTGGAAGAGTATGTAAAAATCCAAATCACAGGGCTTGGTGGGGATATGACCACTTAAAGGCAGGGTATGGCAGAGGCAGACAGCTGGGAACCAGCTTGAGCAAGCATGACCTTACAGGGACACAGCAGAGATACACACAGACACAAGCGACTACAACGGCCAGAAATAGCTAGAAATGGAACAGAACGAGGTAGGATTATAGCAAGACGGAGAGATAACACAAATACGAAGTCCTGGGGTAAATCTGACTTGGCTAGTGGGATTGTTCTAGTTCTCTATGTATATGACACTAATTACTCCCTGCATCCAGTCTCAACACTTTCCCTAAAGCTGATAATCTCAAAGAGACAACGTTTCCACAATAATTCTAATTTTGGTGGCGTGATTAGCTATCACATCACCCGTGGTCTAGAACATAGATTCACCGTGCACTCATGTCCAGGTGAGTTATGTTCCAAAGTATCGTGGGACATAACAGAGTGAGTATAAGGCTCTGAATGAATTAGTGGGTCTGAACTACCCTTCCTATATGGTATGGCTATCAGGCCATGCTTTTATAGGACAAGGAAGTAAAGCCACTGAGCTAATATCCCAACTTAGTCACCATTAGTCCTCTTTATTATATGCCTGTCTTTATATGTACAAGTCACGAAGGTTTCCAACACACCATCAATAATTTAAGCCAAGTGCATGCAACCTTTGGCCTATGAACTGCATGTGTCCAGGTTAGTAATGAATGTCGTCCAACACATATATAGTTGGCAATGTCATGTTGTGGTGTCGAAAGGTTGTCTTTCCCAACTGTATTGCTTCACTCAGTTGAGTTAAACTGCTTAAAATCTGAAGGGAAAAAAATCCCAGAAACAGGCACTTGCATATTCTTCTATATTGGCAGCACATGCTTTATTTGCGAAGTTATAGCATATAAAAACTATTACATATACTTGTGTCTGATTTGTTTTGGGGAAATGAGGTAGGAGGATAAAACGTCCCAGGAGACATCAGCATTAGGTTTCAAATTATGCTTCCTTTTAGCACTATCAGAATACTCACTGACTAGCTCCACAGTTAGTAGCTGCATAGAGTAGTACACACCTGTGAATTCAGCACTTGGAAAGCTGAGTCAGGAGGACCATGATTTTGTGGCCAATTTTAGTTATATTGGCTTTTTAAAAATGAAGCTAAACAAGCAAGTCGCCAGCCAGTGAGATAATTATCTTCTGACAAACACAACGGACCCAGGCCCTACTGCAGGTCTGTGCTCATCTTTTGATTATATCGAGTATGGCTTCTCCTGACCTAACCAGAACAATGGGAGATGCTCTCAGTATGCTTAGCATCCCTTTCCTAGAAGCAGGTTGTATCCATCTGTTTTTGTGATGCTATAATGAAATACCTAGATCTGGCTAACTTTATAAAGAAGGAAAGTATTTTTCCAGATCATAGTTCTGGAGTTCTAAGGTTGAGCATCCCCATCTGGATCCATCTCAAAACACTATAGGAGTCACCACAGCCAAAGACAAGGAGCGCATGTTCATCTGCTTGCTCTAACCTTTCCGTTTCTTCTTATAAATCTGTGTATGTCAATCATCAATCTATCTTAGATGATTTTAGTGAATGCTAACCTGAACCTCCCAAGCCAACAGTTCTAGACATCACTGTCAGATTAAATTTACACCCCAGTAGTACTTAGCAACAGAGGTTAAATGCTAACACATGAACCCTTGAGGACACACTTAAACCATAGCCAGCATGTTTCCCCACACCCACAGCCTAAGCTTTCTCAAAGTGTCAGTATAATCTTGACTCTTCCTCTACAGACATCTAAAAGCCAAGAGTGATGAATCCACACAATACTCTTTCCAGAATAGTTCTGTATTTTATTTCTATTATTGCTTTAACAAATCAAACAACGTAGCTACTTAACAAACACAAATTGCCTCATAGTTCTGTGTGTCAGAAATTTGAAGTGGGTTTCGCTCATCTAAAATCAAGGTATAATCTATTCTACATTCCTTTCTATAAATTTTGAGGGAGAACCGCTTCTTGGGGTATTCCAGCTTCTAGAAGCTTCTGCACTCCTTGTTTTGTATCATTCCGACTTCCTCTCCACTCTCCCTTCCCCAGTTCTAGGGTCTAAAGTCCGGAAGCCCAGAACGAGCTCTGCTTCTCTGGGCGAGCTGATAGGGAATATGTGTTTCACCTGTAGCCTTATTTCTTCCTTTCAATTACAGGTGTCACTTTCTCCGGTTCCAAAGAATTAAGCATAGCTATCTCTGGGGGGTACATCATTATCCCTATCACAGCCAGTCACGCTTGAATTAAGTATATTGATCCTGGGATCTGTGGTTAGGGCTCAATTGCCTTTGAAAACTAAACTCCACTCATGATGAATGTGAAGACCCAATATGATAATGAGAACATAGTAGGAACACAGCTCTGTAAAATTATGCAGGAAAACTCAGAGCTTGTTCAGTGGAGGAAGAGCTCGGCTTGTGTGATCCCGAAATAATGCCTCGTCTCATTTCTAAATGTCAGTGGGATATATTTCCAAACCTGTTTACGCTAAATATCCTTATTACTATAATTGATGTAATTTAAGAACGTTTATGTAGGATGACTAATGGGAGCATTCAAAAGTAGATCACTGCTATTTCTATGCTAAGTCAATTACACACTTTAAAGTGTTTGAGACCTAAATTTTGCCTCCCAAATCTTGCCAAATGATTGTAATAGACCAGAAAACATATACAATTGTAGAAGCATTCTGTACTCATATTGGATGTTTTTGTTCTCACCCCACTTTAAAGAAATGAAAAGTATATATTAAAGGTGGCGAGTTTTGAGTGTGGCTCTATCTCTCTCTCTCTCTCTCACACACACACACACATGTGCGCATGCATGCGTACACACACACACACACACACACACACACACACCAAAATCCCACTGAACTCCTGTTCTCCATCCATATGCAGAAAATAGGTGCAGTTATGTGTTTGACACTGAAACAAAACTCAGAAGTGTGTCTTTCCTATTTTACCTTGCTGTAGTTGAATTACACTGTCCATCTGATGACCATTTTTCACGGCATCCCACATGAAGTTTATACTGCTTTCTGGATTACATTTTTATGATAGCTTTGGTTAATTTTCTGCTTTGGCACTTAAAAAAGCTCACAATATCTGTAGAGGAGAGAGTTATCCATAGGCAAATATTTATGGAAAATAAAAGGCCAAAATAGAATGTATGTGTGTAGTAAAGGCCCAGCACTGAACTAGATGTGGCGTGCAAATACCAGAGAAATACAAATGATCAAATAAAGTATATAGACTACATCTCATGAGTAGAAAAATGTAAAAGGAGCATAATTGGCCTATCATGGTCTGGGAGGAGTTAGGGAGCAAAGGAGGCAGGATAAATGTGAACAAAATACATTGTAGGAAATTCTCTTCTATGAAGTGATCACTCCTCGCACCTGGCTCCTGGGGCTGAGGCTGGGGCCTCCCTCTGACACTGCTCCTGGTTCTGAGGCTAGTGTAAGGAACACGTTTCTATAAGGTGACAATTTTCCAGTATTCAAGCTGACCAGAACTAGACTCATTGCCTTGTGAGAGACTCTCGCCCAGTGACCGGAGTTATTATTATTATTATTAACAAGGCAATCAGCCTCGCCGTAAATAAGCCTGGCCCAAGTCTGGAGGGCACTGAGATGTAGCTCCTGAGGTATTGTCACTTTCTGTTGCCAAAATGAAAGTTGGGATTGTCTGGAATTTTTCAACTCATCTACCAGGTTTTTGCCTCCAGCATGGCTGGTACTTGTTTGTGCATTTAACACATCACCAAGTTTGAGAAGAGGGACATCTGGTGGACAGAAAAAGGAAGTTCTAATTTTTGATTTGATTCTAATTTTAAATAGGTTGTAGCCTTCCCAGTGGTTTTTACAGGGGGGGGGGGGGGAATCTATCAGTACATGAAGCTGGGTAGCTGAAAACGAGAAGATACTATTTATGACCATGCCATCTGATAGGATGGTTGTTCCTTCTGGCCCCTCTCACGTAACTAATGAGTGCTTTACTCTCTGAAGACACATCTGCCTTTGCTTGGAGAGTACAGGCATATGCCTTTCTCTGTTACCACTTAGTGTGTGTCCTCTTTACTTAAACCATGCTGCAGAGGGCACAGCAGGCAGTCACCTGAACAGTAACTACCACGGTTTTATTTGGGTCTTTACCAAAATACTCATTTGAATCTAATTCACACTCACACATTTAAAAGTGGTAACATAGGAAAGCAGTCACTTTGTATTTATTTCCGGAATGAACAATGTAGCAACGGCTTTAGATCCCAGCCTGCCTGAAATAAGGTGAATTCCTCTTTCCTAAGATAATGACCCAACTCAAGAGCGATTGATTGATGCTTTCACAGAATCGATATCCATAATCTAAACCCCAGGTAACTGCTAGGAGCAGCAGCTTGAGAGCATTGCCAATATTTCATTCTTTGTCTCCTCCACACAGCATATTGTCTGCATTTGAAGACATGGCCAATGAAGCCCTTCAAGCCGTCTTAGCTGGGGGGTAACCTCCCTCTCCTTTGTGTCCACTCCTTCACTCTTCTGGAGAAACTAAAGTTAATTTATTCCCCTCCCCCGTGGGATGACCTGAACCAGGTCCCTACCATACACAGGCCATTTGTAAGGCCCCCTCCTTCCCTCCACCAGACGTTAACAATTCAGATGCTGTCTCTTCAGCACTCTTCACACAGTGCAAGCTTAACACAAATCCTATTGACGCGTGCACAAGCTAAAAACTGACCAGCTCTTCTGACTACTTCCTCCCATAGTTGTACGTCATTTCAACTCCTTGCGCTTGAACCTTATTTATAACATTTATGAAATACATAGCATAAATTTCATATAATTCATGAAGCTCATGATTTCATACAATTTATTCAATGTGTATTTTCGTATATCTTATTCAATTTATATTTTCATATCATTTATTCAATGTATAATTTCATAAATAACAGACACTGTTGGTGGGATAATTAATCCTGGTTGCCACCTTGACTGGATCTAAAGTCACCTCTGGGTGGGTCTGTAAGCGTGTTTTTTGGAAAGATTAACTGAGCGGGGATGGCTCTCCCAAATGGCTGGTGCCTTCCAGTGGTTGCCCAAGTGTGAGGAAGGCCAAGGAAAAAGCTGTTGCCTTTTGAGTTTTTGCCTTGGCCCCTTGCGGTGAGTGTGTTTCCACTACTTTTGCTCAGCTGCTGCTATCCTTTGTTGACATCAGAGCCCAGCTTTCTTCACTTCCAATAAGACCCACGGCTCTCCAGAACCCTCCAGGCCTCCCGTGTCAGATTGGGGACTGCCGGGGCATCCAGGTTTGCAGACTGAGCAACCGCCGAGTTCTCAGATTGTCCCTTGTGAAGGCAGCCATGGTAGGAATCCCCAGACCATATGGTGAAAGCCAATCTGATATGTCCCCTTTTATTAGATATTTGTTCTAGTAGTCCTGTTCCTCTAAAGAAGCCTGGGTAGTGCAGGTGGAAATCCTATATTAAAATAATATTCTAAGTAATTTGTAAGTAAGTCATTTGGATTATTATCATGATCTTCCCATGAGGTGAGATTTTGAGGGGGAAAATAGTCTATGGTTTAAAAGAAGGGAAGTCAGTTAGGTAATTCATCCGACATGACAGGGCTGGTTAAAGGATAAGGCCGTATTTGAACTCAATTGGCTTCTGGTTCCAGAGATTGCTTCTCAACAACCGCATTTATCTTGATTGTACTGAAGGACCTCTGATTAAAAAAAAAATCCAGATACACAAATAATAGTGAGAATGAAGACAGATATCCTGGTGACTTAGCAGAAGACGGGGACATAGTCTACATGACACACCAGGAGGACCCTACTAACCAGGAAAGGGTCTAAAGTCATGCGCAGAAAAACCAAGGTGCCTTGGAAGCAGCCAATCTTCTCACGACATCACTACTTACCCGGCAACTCCAGGCAATACGTTAACTATAGTGTTAACCCCTTGGCATCTTTTCTTTCTCGCTGTCTACACGTGTGTGTGCGCATGCCCTTGTGTGAGGGCTTCATGGCCACACACGTGCACAAGTATGTACAGGTCAGAGGTTAACGCTGGGGACTCCCTGCTTCAGTTTCTGGGGCAGCACTCTCTGAATCTGGGGTTCACGGAGCTGGCTTGGGTGGCCTGCACCTTTAGCGCTGGGATTACAGGTGCACACTGCCAGATCTGGTTTTTACTTGGATGCTTGGGGTCCAAATTTAGATCCATATGCTCATGTGGCGGGTCCTTTATAGAATGAGGCATCTCCCCTGTTCAATTACTTTGCATCTTAAATCTGAAGAGAGAGAGAGAGACTATATGATCCTACTTTTTGGTTTTGCCAAGGTTTAAAACGTTAATATGTATACCTTATTTTGGGAAAACAAACTAGTCCGCAATACTCCCTAATATTACTGTTTAATATGAATACTTCATTGTGTTAAAGACACTAATTATAACATGACCCAATGTTTTCTGCTTCTTTGAAAGCCAAAAATGTGCTATTATGATTGCAAAGGACATTAATTTTAATTTTTGAGATGTACCTTTACATCAGGGATGTTGAATTGTAAAAATTCCCATGTATCATGTTCCTTTAGTCTAGCGAGTGGTGTTAACATAACTGCCCTCTTGGGGATGTACACTCACAGTCACATATTTTCAACACCTGGACCAATTATGAGTCTCTGCATTAACCATTGCCTAGTGCAAAAAAGGGAAGGTTCTTTGGCCCAGGTTGAGAGCAGTTCCTCTGCACAGGCATAAACATAAATATAGAAAGCCATTTGACAACATGGCAGTTGAGGAAAATAGCTATTATTGCTTCCTCAAGATGGCCTATGGTCTCTCAAGCCAAGGACTTTTGACTAAGTTAACAGTGCCAGGCATGAACTCCATCCTGTGGAAGAAACTGAAGATGGGAAAGAATGCAAGAGCCAGAGGATCAGGAAGAGTGTTCTGGAATGCTGTCTTCTAGGCTCTGGATGACGGATTCACTCATGAACTCACAGAAGCTGTGGTTATTTGCAAATGACCCACACAAAATTAATCTGTAAAAATTTCAGCATGAATCAGGGAAGAGCTCAGGAAGCCCTCCCCCTAGCCAAATAACTATCAGCAATTGATGGTGGCTCTGGGAGGGATGCCCACTTGGGGTTGAAATTGTGACCACTGGTGGGTTGACCGTGTTCTAGCAGATGGTCCAATGCACATGTGGATAACAGATCTGACTGCGTTCTAGTGGATGGTCCAATGCACATGTGGATAACAGATCGTATGTATTTTGTATATATTGTGGACTTGTCTAGATTTCTCAAAGAATAAATGAAAACATTTTAGAAAGCACATGGAGGAATTAATAACAATCAATTGAATAATTACATGCAGAATAGAGGGCAAGAAAATCAATTGAATCACAATATTAATGCTTTGCCTTTTCCATTCTGCTCTTCACTTTCTCTGCATCATGTTTTCAAATACTTTGCTTGTGATGCTCAACTTTCAGTGTTATTGTTCTGAGAAGGCTTAAACATTTGTTGACGTAACTAAGTGGACAAGCAGTGTGTGTGTGTTGAGGGGTCTGGTGAGGGGAAGAGAGAGGAAGGGTGGGCTGGAAGTGGGATTCACCTAATTTGACTAGATGCCTTAAAAATTCTTCAAGCCCAAGTCCCAAGCCACTGGACAATGGGGAGTGTAGGACCCAGTTAAGAGGCCTGAGAAAATGAATCAGGCATCAAAATGATGGATATTTTACAATAATTGACAAAATAGAAACATAAACAGTTGCAAAGTTGTGTTACTTTGAGAATAATGACAAGAAAAAGAGTCTGTACAATAAAGACATAGGTTCAGTTTTGGGAATCTTTTTATTGAATGGTTGTTTGAAAGCATGGATGCAGAAATCATGAGTCTAAACAGATGAGTATATGTAATCTATATGACTACTTATAAAGTTTGATTTAACACACTTCAGTCTAGGAATCCAGCAGTTAAAACTTGACAATTGTTACTATCAGGGTTAGAACAGAATTCTGTGAAGCTTTGGCTTGGTCATCTGAATATTTTTCTCTTTCCTTCTACAGTTGCACATGTTAAAAGTAACTTCATTTTGAAGCCACCAGGAACAGAATTATTCCTTCCCTTCCAGTCCTATGACCACATGGTTGTACACGGGCTGATGCTTAGTGTTCTTTGGAGGAGTTTATATTCAATTCCTGTGTGGCACTGAGTGTTAAGGACAGCACAAAAGAGCTATATCGATAGTAAGACCATTGCAGGGCAACATCCTGTCAACATCACACATTGATGTCACACGTTGACATCACACACTGACATCACACGTTGACATCACACGCTGACATCACACACTGACATCACACGCTGACATCACACACTGACATCACACGTTGACATCACACACTGACATCACACGTTGACATCACACGTTGACATCACACGTTGACATCACACGCTGACATCATACACTGACATCACACGTTGACATCACACGTCAACATCACTAGTCCTCATTTTGACAAAATTCAAATACCACAGAGATATTACTCATTCAGTATGAATAAGGTAGTCCCCCCATGCAATGGTCCCTTGTCACCTTCACATCTGCAGTTGAACACATCTTCATCAGTCTGGCACAGCTGTCAGTGCCTACAGACATGCAGGTTCACTGCCGTATAAGCAGAGCACTGCATCCCATCCAAAGGCTCCCTAGCTCTCTTTTATTTAGATCTTTTCTTTGACCTACTCTGGCACCTATTCACCAGTGATTTATTTTCTGTTTCCTTGTACGGGCCACATAAAAGCTGACATTGTATTTAGGCACCAGAGAGTAGAGCTTGGTTCTGGATCCATTGTATCTGCACCTGAGTTCCTGGTTTGTCCCTTACTAATCTTGTCCAACCGGTCATGTTGCTCCACACTTATCCCCTCAGTTTCCTCATTATAAAATGAGGGTGATGAGATGGTGCCTATGAGTTGTTTATGAGCCAGAGGGTAAGGATCGGATGAGTCTGTATGTGTAACATAGTGTTCGTTACTTAGGCAGTGCCTCCTTTGAGTTCCCAGTGATTACAAGGTAACAGAAAACAAAGAACATGTTAAGGCTCTGCTCAAACTGAGCCATGTATTTTCTTCCTGAAAAGCTTTAATTTCCACTGCCTTTTAAGAGCGCTGTGAAATCCAAGCAACACACAGCTGCTCCCGAATTGACCCTGTGGGGTAGGGAGATAAGGCCCAAGAGGATTCTTCTATGAAGTATACAATAAATATTCTAGCAACCTTTGAAAAAAATTAAAAAAATAAATTTAGGGGTTTTTTGTTTTTGTTTTAACTATTGAGAGGTAGAACAATAAGATCACTAAACTGCCAGGAAGGAAGCTCAGATACTACTTCTACTAATAATAATAATTACTTAAGCCAAAGGGCTATCTGGTGCCAGTGGCTAGAACCGACCATTCTAACCTCAGCTGGGGATTCAGGAGAGCTACTGTGGACATGCACTTGGGAAACTGGGGGACTCCTCCAGCATCCACGGGCTTCATGGTCACTGGAGAGTTTGGAATCACAGGAAGTGACCATGCAAAGCGGCCTTTGGGAGTGACGGGCCTCCTGTAGCTCTCATGCTGTGTGTGTAGAAATGGGACGAGAGCAAGGAGATAGCAAAATGAATTAGCAGACATCTTCCTACATTGCAGCTTTCTCTTTGCAGCGTGGCAACTGCCAGGCTCTGGCAAGCCTCATAGGCGGTCAGAGAATGAACTCTGTGTATAAACAGACCTGTTTTGTTCTGGGCTACCTCATTCTGATGTTCTGAGTCCTGAATAAAGAACAATGTGAAAACTACTTAGAAACTTTGAAGTCCCCTATGAATAAAAAAAGTCTTAAATTTAGTGTTTTCAGACAAAACCTGACTTAAAGGAGAAACAAAGGTTTTTGAAAATTCGGGACAAACACTCCCACAGGATGGTTTGAGTCTCAGCACAACATATTCGTGCTTCTTGCAAACTCTGCTTCTGTGGGGGCTGCTGGCTTCCTTTCTCTCTCGTGCAGCAGAAACCACTACAGGTAGTTGTAGACGATCTCCTGCACCGGCTTGTAATAGAGTGAAATTCCGGCAGTAACAGGAAACTTCACTCATTAGTAAACAGGAAAGACTTCACTCATAGTCAACGGAGTATTTTACCGCCTGATCTTTTATTATTCTCTTTTCAAGTAACACTTTCTAAGAGAGTACACTTATTTTTTTTTAAATAAAAACAATGTCTAAATGTGGCTTTATTGAAATAGAATTGTATCACTTTCCCTCCCCCTTCTACCTTTCAGCATCTGTCACTACTGTCCCTTAAACCCCTCCAATAGGCCAATGGCTTCTTGTTCTTTATAATTGCTATGTGCGCATGCATGCACACACATGTGTGTGTATGTGTATGCACAAAAATATGTACATACAACCCACTGAGTCCATTTTTGTTGTTTGTGTGCATATGGTTTCAGGCCTGACCACTAATGGGGGCTTCACCCCAGGGAGAGACTAATTTTCCTCTCCCAGCAGTCATTAGTTGCCTGTAGTTCTTTGTCTAGGGGTAGGGACCCATGAAAATTTGCCCCTTCCGTGTTACATAGTCAGCTTTCCTAGGGCTACTGAGGTCATGGACTTTAGAAAAAACTTTACCACTACCATTTTGCTAGACTGCATTCTAAATCTTATCCTTCTCTCCACAGATAATCTACCATCCCTCATCTGGTGCATTTCTCCTTACAGGAAATGAAAACCATCACAGAAAAACACAATCACACACAGTGCAGAGATCAGGAGATTGTGGGAAGCCCAGACCCAACGGCTACATCTCCATCACAGCTCCTGTGGCTTAGAGGACTTTGCTAAGGAAGGGATGGAAGATTGAAAGATAGTAAGAGTCGGAATACTAGTGTGTCTTTCCTAGAAACGGCCACATAAACAAGACCAGAACAACGGCAATATTGGATAGTATACACTTTTTCTTTCTGTCTTCAGGACTCAGATCTTTGATGCCATTCATGTTTATTGACATTCAAATATTATCAAGCCCTTAAGTGTTGGTTATTGTCCCAGGTTCTGGAAACAAACGAATTAAAAGATATATCATCCACCCTCATCTAATTAGCATCGTCAGCGGGGATAGCCAGGGTACCAACAATTGCTAGACAACACTAACTTCTAATGAGAGTGATGAAGGCATCGCAAAAACTGCGTGGGGGCGTATGTGGTCGACCTGGAGTATGAAGAATGAACAGGCGTGCTACCAATGGAACAGTATAGAGCAAGAGCAGATTAAAATAAACATATATTCTCTCAAGGAAATCACTCACACCAAAAAGAATACAGGGAACAAGAAGAAGAAGAAGAAGAAGAAGAAGACTGGGTGAGGGTAAGGTTGAACATGTTTTAGAGGGTGAGACACTTTCAGGGTGGCTTGGTAAGTAAGCAGCATGCGATGATGAAATATGGAAGACTTGCCAGTGATAATAATAGTTTGCCTGCAAGATTAATACATCAGCAATAACAAAATGGCTGGAGATGTGACTCAGTAGTAGAAAGCTTGCTTAACAAGAATAAGGCTCTGGAAGCAATACGCCCCCCTGACACACACACACACACACACACACACACACACACACACACACGCACACACACACACGCACACGCACACGCACACGGTCAGCAAGCAGATCACACTGAGAGTTATAGAGGTCAATTAGAGGCCAATGGGTGCATTTGCAGTTGGTGTGGCTAAGGGGACACTGATTAGGACTGAGGTAGTGCTTGATCTGACTGAGAAAATAAGAGAGGAGGAAGGAGGGAGGGAGAGAGGGGCATCAAAGGGAAGGAAAGAAGAGTCACACAAGGTCACTCAAGAGTTGAGCCATCACTGGAGTGCCATTTAGGCTTCTGTGGCCTTTATGAGACTTCTTATTTGGGAACGCAGAAGCGGATCCGTTCGCAGTGGGTTAACGGGAACAGAGAAAGTATAACAGCAAAATGAGAGCATAGACTTCCGTTTCAGGACACCTGACTTTGAAGGTCTATAACAGAATTTATAAAGTCTTGTAAATAAGCCAGGCATCATAAACAGTGCGATCTTAGCCTTTCTGATGGCCAGATATAGCCAGTGTTGGTTAACAGTCAAATGCTCCGTAAAATAGGCAAGTCAATGAAACTTTTGAAGCCTGTGCTCAATGAATGTAGCTGGATACTTGTGGAATTGTCTGGGAAAGTGTGATATGCCCAGTCAGAACAGTAAGGTTTACTCCAAGGAGACAGGAGAAGAAAGCATGAATGACTTAGAGGCTGGGGCACAGCCCAGTTGTACTGTTTCTTGATAATAGGCATCCAAGGGGAAGGGGGCGAGAAGAGGAGCAAGTAAAAACCAGAAGGTGGGGGCATTATTTCTCAAGGTGTGGGAACATTTCTCAAGGTGTAGGGGTGTTTCTCAAGGAATGGGGGCATTTCTCAAGGTGTGTGGTTGGTTGCTCCTGGCTAGTCTAGCCAATGAATAGCACAGCAATGAATGAATGACCAGAAGTCACACAGAGAGGGATGTCAGTCTTTAGGCTGCTGCTCTAAGCCAAGTAGCCAATAAATAGCATCGGAGGGGTATAGAGCCAAGTATCCCTGCCCAGTGCGGGCTCCATGCATGGCCAGCATTTGCTCTTTGCTCCCTCACTCACCAGGCTGCTGTGCAGGGTGGGCTCTCCCTTATGCCCTTTCCTTCGTTTCCTCTTCCCTATCATAAGTGTCCAATAAGCACCAAGATCCAATGGTTAGTCCCATGTAGTCCAGCTCCTTCTCTTCCTTTTCTTTAGCTGAAGTTTCCTCCAATACACCCCTTCGACATTTAGTCACGGCTGGGAGACATCATCTGTCCATACAGACCTATCTTTCTATCTTTCTAGATATGCATTTTATATATAGATGAGCCTCCCTAGACTTGACTTTTGATCTTTTTCTCGTAGTATTTAATATCACCTTGTGGAACTCGTTATGTCAACAGATGCTATAGTCTGGTGGAGGCGGTAGTCTTTGTACTAGGGTACTTAATCTTTACTGGGGGCAGGGGGAGGGGATTTTATCATCTAAGAGTCTCACCGCCTCAGTGGATGTTTACAGAGTCATTGAGGTTTAACCGAAGGAACTGGCTGCATGGGAAATAGTAAGAATGAGATAGAGGATTGCACAAGCTCTAGTTGTGGCTTGTGATCATCAGAGGGGGTTTAAGGAAATACCAGTACCTCTTTGGACCTGAGTTTTGCCTGGGCATTGATAACTCTCTTTGGAGAGACCTCAGGTAGATGTTAGAGCACACTCAGGGTTGATGATCACCGACATAAGCCTCAAGGGGAGGTTTTGCTGTTGCTGTTGTAATGGGAGCATAGTTTTATTACTGAGAGAAAAGTATCAGATTTAGGAAATGAGTTCCTAGGCAGTGAACACGCTCCCTGAGTGTATTTTAATGATTTTTATGACAATTGCAACCCTGCATGAATGCATTGACGCAGAGATACTTCTAAAGTGAAATTGTGCAGAACTTGATTACTGGGTACAGACCAAGTCAAGATTTCAGAGACCCTGTCATGTGAGGATAAAGTGAAAGGCCGCTAAGAACTTCAAAAGGCGAGTATGTCACGGAAGGGCAACTTTAATGAACAGATGTTTACTTACATGCGGCCGGTGCAGGGATAGTTTGAGTTACACTTTGATTTGATGCCCCGTGACCTGTACCACCTCTGTATGCACCTTCCTTAGCTATGTATGCTCAGTTACATAGGAAGAACTTGTAAACCACGTTTAAATCTATTGGCCAGATGCCGTAAGACTAACTCAATGGAATGTTTCAGAGAAATGCATAAATACATGTAAGATTCAGTGTATTTTTTTTTTTTTTTTGGAATAAGGAATAAATAAGGTAAACCAGTCAACGAAGATAAAACAGATGGGACAGAGCAGCTAATCATTCTTGCTTAGAGGCGTGGGCTCTTCATCCCTACTACGTGCTGTGTGTCAGCAGGCTGAACAGAAGCCTCTCCCCTGCCGTTTGTGTAGGACAGATCTACACAGTTCCCTCTATCCCTTTGTTATAATTCTATTCTTGTCAGTTTAGTTGCTTTCTAGAACTAAGCACTCAGAGTAGTTTTTATGTATTTGTTTGCAGGCCAGCTTCCTCCCCTGGAAAAAGAGAGGCCAAGGACGCTTTGTCTGGAGCCTCTAGAATTAAGGCAGTGATTGGCAAGCGAAAGGCTAAATAAGTACTGGCTGCAGAGTGAAGTGTGCTTGTGTATCCGACTTCCTTGACGGCAAGGCTAGTGTACACCAGCGAGCGGAAGTGGAGAACACATATAGAAGCTACTTCCCTTGGTCTGACAGGATGAGACAGAAGTCAGCTACAGGGCAAGGGAGCACTGGTGAAGGAGGGAGGGAGAGCTCTCACAGTCTCTGAAGGCGTTTGTTAATGCTGTGCACGAAGCGTTTCTTTGCTATGGTTATCTTTTCAATTCGTTTCACATACGGCTCTTCCCATCCCCAGAATCGATAGATATATACTTCATGGTCACATCCCCAAGTGTTCCTGATATGGTGGATATGAAGCTGTGCCTGAGAAATTGCCCGACACGAGGAAAACAGGATGAGCTTGTCCAGAGGTCCCTAGTCATGTTGTGAAATCTATAAATCCCTAAGAAGGTTGAGATTTTTTTCAGTTCCAAGTATCCTTACGGATATTTCATTCCAGTGGCATCCATGTAAATTTCCAAAGCCTTGGGAACGACTGGGCTTGATCTCAGTCACGGCTGTGTTCTTGGTTGCCACTAGGGCAGCACAGAGACCTTTGAATAGTCCTGGGCTGAGGTAAGCAAATGCATCTTTTCTTTCTATACAAATAATAGCTACCTGCCTACAGGAGTCATGAGTTTGTTAAAGGGCCATCAATCTTTTTGCTGTTGTTGTTCTATGCACCATGGACCCAAACAGGTGGCCATAATTGACTACTGCTCCTCTAATCCAGTGCTTAGGGAACAAATTTTGGATTTCAAAAATTAGACCACAGACATATAACTCCAGGGTGGAGTGAACCTCAGATGGTCACGCTCACTTAGGAAGGAATTTTAAACAGAGGGACATCTGGCTGGGGGTGGGGGAATAAGGCAAATATGTCAGGGCTGCTCATAACCAGAGCTTTCTTTCCCACACAAAACCACATGCAGCTTGACAAAAAAAAAATATATCTATGATTAGTAACAGAGAAAGTAATACAATTGTTCATGGTGTCCAGAGAAAAGTGAATCAACTTGCACAAACAGGCATAGGTTTAGGCAGAGTCACCCAGAATTTCTGTGTGTGTGTGTGTGTGTGTGTGTGTGTGTGTGTGTGCTAGTCCACTAGTGTATGTGTTCATGTGCCTTTGCATGTGTATGTGTGGTTTATGCATATGTATGTATTCCTGTGAGTGTGTGTGTGCACGTGCATACGTGTATGTATGCACAAAGGCAAAAGACTGACATTTGTTGTTTTTCTTAATGACGTTCCACCGTACTTCTTGTAAGGTCTCCACTGAACTTGGAGCTTACGAACTCTGACCACGAACCCTCCTCCCCAGTGCTAAGATCATAGGCACTTGTTCCCATGCCTGGCTTTTTACATAGGTGCTTGGGATCTGAACTTGATTTTCGTGACTGTGAGGCAAGTGCTTTACTGATAGTCATCTCTCATAGCTTCTTAAAGAAATCCATAGTCTCTTTATTGTTTCTATGTATGTATGTGTATTCAGTGATTACATGCATACATATACACGTGAAAGGTGCTATGCAAGCTACCAAGGGAGATGGGCAATTGGTGGTCCTACCCATCTGTAAAGCCTAAATACCACAACAATGACCAGACCAGCAAAGTTTCCCCAGTGATGCAATAGTGTCACTTTTATCTTGGGGTAACAATAATGTTTATCTAATTGACTTCAGGTCTACTCAATAGGAGAGAATTCATGCTTGGTGCTATAAGCCTGGCCAATCACCCAAGGCTGAAGAGGTCATAGACCAGAAAGGAGATCCTACCCCTTTCCGAAACCAGTATAACTTCTAACTGTGCGAGCTGCAGGGACTGTGCATCTTTTACAAGGTTGTACGTTAAAGGCAAGAGGTTTGCTCATTTTTATTGAACTCAAGAACTAAGATGTTCAGTAAGCTCAAAGGGTAAAATTTTAAGGAAGAAAAAAATAACAAAAAAATGTATTGGCCATTCCATCTATTGTTTAATTTATCAACACAAGGTAAAGATAATTAATTTGTATTTTGTATACACTTCTCATCTTTGATGTACAAAATGTCCAAACTTCTCAGAGCACTGGTACATAAATTAACACACAACACAGCTCAAGGCAGATAGGAGGATAATTGAGCTGATGCTGAAGATGGGGTAGGACATACCTTGTTATTCCGATTGCCCTATTCCCTATTAGAGGTTTAACCTTTGCCTCTATAGTGATCAACAACAGCTATACTGTGTCTAAATAATTTTGATCAAAATGAAAGAAAAAAATAAGTAATATGCATTGACCAGAAGACTGTAATTAAATAGGGTCCCAGGACCAAACACAACTGAGTTGAGTATGTTTAGTATGAGACTCTCAGCCTCCTAAAGTTAATTAGCTCCCTAATGAAAGTTGTCTGCTGTCAGAATAACCAATTTACTTTTTTTCAACAATCTAACCATGCCGGTTTTCAATTAAGATTCAAAAAGCCAAGTCCCAATGAACAAGGAAGTCATATATCATTTATGACTGCCCTACTTTTATGTAATGTTCCATCTATTATTCCGCTGTAATTCTCTAGCATGCTTTTTAATTTGTGAAAAATTAATGCTGAGGTTATTTTATAAAGATTACAACCACTTTGAAGGCAGCTATTCTGGGAAGCATATTCTGAAACTAAGCATTCCTTCCTTCAAATTTAGGAAGCTGATTCCTAAAATACTCAATTAAACTTTAATCGTTTATTTTTGTTTAAATGGCATCCATTGCAGCCCAGGGATTTCAGTGAACCAAGAGCTATCATGTTGCCTCAATTCATAACTGGCTAAAATATTTTTCATTAGTGTTTTTCTGTTCAGACATTAAGGGCTCAGGGACATTTACATCTTGAAAATTGTTCAATGGTGAAAAATTTTTAGTCAAATTCTGTTCAGAATAACTTGCTGGGAGTGTGTGATGCCAGTGGTTGCCCTTCCAAGATCTCTCACAACCCCGCTGCCCTACATCCCTCCCTCCATTAAGTTTCACAGCCATACTACAATCTTGAGTCAAAGCCATGTTCCAGGCAAAGAGAGAGAGAGAGACAGAGACACAGAGACACAGAGAGAGAGACAGAGAGAGAGAATGTGAACAAATAGCTAGTCAAAGGTAGAGGAGGAAAGATTTAGTGTGCATACAGAAAAGGTCATTTCATTGGCATCAATAATGGCCATGCCTCATGTAAGTTGCAGCTTGGAGCTGGAAATTCTCCTCCAACTCTTGGGCTATATTATTCTTCACATCTCTTCTTGTGACCAGAATGGCAGCTAGTTCCCAATGCCTGGCATAAGTAATCTATCCAAGCACCCACTGCCATCTTGACATGTCCCATCTCTCTTGGGTTAGGTCAAAAGGAAGAGCCCCAAGCTAAGCTTGTTTCCCAGAAACCCCCTTTGCAACAGACCATACTATGCGCCCTATTCAGCAAAGTTTAAGGTGTCTGGCTCAGGATTTTTTTCTGGACCCATCGGCTATGACCAAGAGCAGAGGGTCACAGTCACAATCAACATATAGTCAACACAGTTGTTTCTCTAGTGTCTAGGGGAAGATGGGCATCCATGCTGAAATTGTTTTTATGAAGATTACCCTTACTAAGTATAGAAAAGATGCAAGGTTCATTCACAGCTAAGTTCTCATAAATGATGGATGTCATTATAAATTCAGCCGTCATCGCCATCATTTATTCATCCATGGAATATTTATCACTCTCCGGCTGTGACAGCTGGTGTCTGGCTGCAGTCATAAGGGTTAAGAAAGGTCTTTATTGGAATAAAACAGATCCTGAACTTTAAGTGACTGATGCCAGACAGTTCTGAGAAGGACGAAAACATTGCCTGAAAGAAAACAGAAGGAAGAAATGACGATTAAGGGTGCCTGACCTACATATTGGTAGATCAAAGGCTGGGAGTCGGGCTGAAAAGAAAATACCCACAAGGGAGATTTACTTAACCTATAAGCATCAGAATGTTGCTGAGTGTCACGTTGCATCTTCCATCTCTGAGGACTTAACACAAAGTTTGCTGACATCCAAAAATTATTCTTCCCGATGAAATTACCTGAACAAATAGTCTCTGTTATACATGTTAAAGGTGTGACTTTGAATCTTTATTATAACTCAGCCATTTAAAGAACAACAAAGCAGATAGGGCCAGACATACTCTTTTGCTGAGAGGAGCAGCAGCAACTAATGTGAGTGAATGGGAGAAGACACACGCTCAGGAGGTGTAGCTGTGCAGATGCGCAAGGATGCCAGCTCTCCTAATCAAAAATGTGTACTTGAAATGAAAAAATTATAAAAGTAATTTTAACATATGTAAATGTAAGTTTCGCCAGCATATCCTTGGGCTGCATCTATTCAGGTTGAAACCCACTGGGTTACAAACTATCTTTGAAGGGGAGTGTAGCAGAGCTGTGGCATGCCCTGGCTTGGAGGAGACTCACAGGAGAACTCCAGGTTCTTTGTTCCAAGAGTTGATGGGGCGGTGGTGGTAAGCTGTCCAAGGAACTGAATCATTATCAATAGTCAGTTAGCAGTTGTTTAGGTTGAGAAAGAGACTCAACCAAAGTTGTCTGCATCTTAAATCTTAGAGCCTTTAAATTTCACCACGCATGGTGAAATAGACTTAGTCGATGTGAAGTATCTTGAAATGGGGCGTTATCCTGAATTGTGCATGTGGATTCAATGAAATCACAAATAAGGTGGATCAATACCGCACACAGATTTGGAAGCAATGGAGAGAGGTGGGAGGGTCCCACTGCTGGAAGAGGACCTTTTAGCGAAGGCACAAACATGGCGTGTACAAGCTGGGAAAGGAAATAGTTTCCTCCTTACAACATCCAGAAAGAAAAAGCTCCACAGAAATCCTAACTTTGGTCTATCACTTTTATACATCTATCCTCCAAAAGGATAAAATTCTGTGGTTTTTGAAAACTAATATATCTCTGGCTTTGCTTTTCTTACAACCATTAAAAGGAAGCCAATATGGTTAAGACTTAGGTGTCCTCCTTTGATCCAGGGAGAAGGCTGCAGAAGATCAGTGAAGGGACCTTACCATCAGGCTCAGGCCATGCATTGGAGAACTCCTTGTCACCAAGGGAAACTATCATGCATTAGAAGGTCCTTGACCTTCTCACAAGAAACAAACCTCCCAGTAGAAGCTCAGGAAAGTAGCTCCCAATCACCTCTATCATTGACCAGATATATTCTTATACCTTCATATGGCAGGAGATGCCGTGAAACATGGCAGAAAGAACAGCAACTTCAAAATCAAACAAAAATACTTCCTGCATGACAAGTTACCTGAGGTTCGCTATCACCAGCTACAGAGCCCCATTTTTATCTGTGGTTTTACTTTCCAACTTCTCTTACCCATGGCTAATCTCACCCCAGGGTCCAGTGGTGTTTGTGGATGATGGAGTGGAAAGCTGGTAACAGCCACAAGGAAACTGCGTTTCCCAGACACAATTAGAGCAGACGAACTCAAAGCAATTGTAACAGAATGCACAAGATCTGCACAGACTCCAGTCCCGCAAAGACCCCAGCATATAGCGCAGGAGGGTACATATTTAATCCCAGCAGCTGAGGCAATATTAGCAGTCGATGTCTGCTGGGAGATCGAGACTTGGCTTTTTCTCTTTTAATAAGTGAGCCCTATAGGCTGACCACATTATCAGAGCAGCCTCTAAGACCAAGACGATGTAGGCAGCACAAAGTAGACTTTATAGGGAAGGAGGAAAAAGAAAGTATGAGCAACGTTATATAGACCAAGCAGGTTTTATATATATATGTGTGTGTGTGTGTGTGTGTATGTGTGTGTGTGTATGTATGTGTATGTATATATATGTGTGTGTGTGTATATATATGTATATATATATGTATATATATATGCATGTAATAACAATTAATGAAAAAGGAGCCATAAAGTTAAAGGGAGCAAGGGGAGACATCTGAGAGGGGAGAAAAGGGAAGAGGGAAATGTTGTAACAATATTATAACCTCAAAGATTAAAATAAGAAAAACTGAAATAGAAGTAATCTCAGAATTGAGTAAGGAGGGAGTGGTAAGAGGGTGGAGATGAGGAGCATAAATATGTTCAAAATTCATTGCAAGGCATTCTCTAAGAAATAATAAAAATTATTAAATGAAAATTTTCAGAAATAAACAGTCCAAAGATTTTAAACAGTGCACTGTCCTTGGCAGTGTGATAAAACATCATACCATCCTTTCCTATTCTGAGACCTGACTCATCCATTTTCATGCATTTCTGTGTTCTACATAATGTTTACCTATCAGCTGCTTTTCAGCACCATTACACTGACTATCAGGATCGTAGTGCTTGTGTTTAAGTAATTCATATTAGGTACTCTGGTGCTGTGTCATGATGCCTATTTTATCTTACAGTGTAGGCTTTGTATCATCACAACACAATAAAATTGTGTGTGGGTAGGAGAGGACAAGACATAATTTCAATAAAGTACATTGTTCCAATTCTTCTACTTTATTACCAATCCCTTACTGTTCTTAATTTAGTTTTTCATAGGTAGATGTAAGTACAATGAAACAGTGTACTTAAGGGCCAGTATCACCTGAATTTTGGGGTGTCCATTAGAGTTCTTGAAATGTATCCTCAGCAGAAAAGGATGGAAGAGTGTAATAGTATCAGGTAGAGCTTGAAGATGAGGGGTTAATAAAACTTTACATCAGTGACTGCATAAAAGGGGACCAATAAATAAAATTGTGTTTTCTTATTCCTCCATTGTTCCCCTTTATTTTAGAGATTCATAGTTATCACAAGATCGCTCCCTACAAAGCTGCTTTACAAATTAGCAGCCCAAGGGGAACAAGCAACACAAATCTTTAAGTCTCAACTCCATGCTCTATTTTCCCACAGACAGTGACAGAGCTTCTAGGCTCTGTACAGCCTTCTGTTTCTTGAATGTCAGAAAGAGGAGCAGTTGCTAGAAAGCCCTGACATCTTGAAGTCATCCTGACAACCAACATGTTCACTGGTGTGATGTTCCTGTAGTGTGTGGCGGCCCTGGGTGCCCGTGGGGGCGAGGATAGGGGGTAGGGATGTGGGGCGGTGGGGGGGACATTGTACAAAGGCCAGCAGTTAACATTTTCACCAGGATATTCACAGTGGCGTTATATCACTTGAGCCAACAATCTCTAAAGCAGCATGGATTCAGATCATTCATCCTTAAAACAACAGACAAACAGAAACCAAAACAGCAGTGGACATAAACGTGTCTTGGAATGAACCAAAGATGCAACCAAGACTCCATGTGCAGATGTGTAGCAAGCTGACATGACTGTTAATGATTTCTGTGTAGGGCTGAGGTCTTGTGGGCTTTTCCCTGTGTACTTCAGCATGCCCATTGGCGGCATCCTCCATGTCATCTTCATGTTATAGAAATTAGCCTTCCTAGCCCTTGAACCAACTTGGTGTGCTTAGATAATTCTCCAGGCCAAGTTCACTCTTTTTCTTCATAGGAAAAAGGAGACAAAGTCGCATTTGTTCTCTTAGAACAAGTTTCAGAATCTCTGGTTCCTCCACCCTAGGCCGGTAACAAAAGGGCATGCTACAAAAGCAGATGGTGTTTTCATAAGCTAGAAAAGTGGCCGCCTCCTGTGATCAGGCAAGAGAGATTGGGGCACCAACCCAGCCACATAACCTTGACCTTCATTCTGACCTGCTAATGGGATGTGCCTGGGTAAAGGTTTGTGGGATTGTGGGAGTGGCCAACCATTGACTGGTCTAGCCTGAAATCCACGCCACAAGAGTGAGTCTACCGCTCACTATCTAGAGCGCCAGGACCCAGAGGCTGAATGGCCCAGAGACCCGGGATAGAGCCAAACATGACTGGAGAAAAAAAGTCAATGTAATGATGTCCAGTAATATTGTGCTATACTCATAGAATAGTAGCTAGCCCAATAGTCCTCAGATAGACTTCATCCAGCAACCGGTGGAAACAGATGCAGAGGCCCACAGGCAAACATTATGTGGAGCTCAGAGAACCCTGCTGAAGGGAGGAAGAATTATAGGAGCCACAGGGGTCAAGGACTGCAGAAGAAAATCCATAGACTTGACTAACCTGAGCTTTAAGGGCTCACAGAGACTCAACCAATAAGCAGGGAGCCGGCACGAGACTGACCTAGGCTCTCTGTCACTTGGTTTCCTTGTGGGACTCCTAACATTGGGAGCAGGGGCTGTCTCTGACGCTTTTGCCGGCTTTTGGGACCCTATTCTTTGTACTGGGGTGCTTGCCCCGCCTTAACACATCGGGGCTGCTCAGTCTTGCTTGAATTTGCTATGCCATACTTTATCGATACTCATGGGAGGCCTTCCCTCTTCTGATTAGAGATGGAGAAGTGGATGGGGGAGGGACAGAGGGGACATGAAGAAAGGGACCGGGAGGAGAGGAGGGGAACTGCTGTTGGATGTAAAATAAATCAATAAATATTTAAAATTTTTTTTTTCATTGTTGGGAAGTGGCGGCACGTACTTCTAATTTCAGCACGTGGAAGGCTGAGGCAGGCAGATCTCTGAGTTTGAGGCCAGCCTGGTCTACCAGGACAGCCAGGGCTACACAGAGAAACTCGATCTCAACAAAAACAAAAACATATAAAGAAATAAAAATAAAAGAAATTTTAGGATTGCTCTGAATGGAAAGTTTCACAATATATAAAATTTTAATGTCCTCCACTCAAACATGCAATTATTAGGCAATTAATAAAAGCTAATATATATCCAGATTTGGAGAATTTTAGTGCCATTATTAGAATAATTCATGCGTTAATGGTGGAATTTTGTTTTGGGCAAGGTTTTAGGAAAAAATATATATGGTTGGGACACACACAGGCTAGGCAAGCACTCTCCCACTCAGCTACAATCCCAGCCCTAGAGCATGCACGTGTGCGCATGCACACACACATGCACGCACGCACGCACCCATGCACCCACACAAACACACTTGAGCGGAGGATCTCTTATCACCTCAAATCATGCCTTACATCATCTTCATAAGGCATATCACTGTAGCAAGCTAGCAGGATTTGGAAAAGGTAACAGCGGTGGTTCCCAGAGTGATTTTGATCCGTGTTGAAAAGATAGACTTCATTTTTCTGGGCAAAATAATAATGAAACTAAATTTAATGGGTTATTTTTAACTGTGCACTGATTGTTTTTATATAAAGCAGACACACGGATGCGCCATACAATTCAGGAATAGTGTGAACTGGAGTGATAGATTTTAAAGGTCATTGGCTTGTTTGAGGTCATCGGAAATACGGATGTGGTGGGACTTCTGTTCAGATGTAGTTTTTATCTCACACATGTAGACTTGTTCTTAAACTCCCAAGATATGCTAGATTGATATAAGGATCTTTCGAATGTCAACATGGAACACTGAGCATCTCAGTATGTTATAATGGAGACGGCCACCCTTCTCTAATTAGGTGAGAAGGTTTCCCTCTGTGTGCTAAGTGGTGGTTCTAAGACTTCTAATGTTCTATGTGGTTTGGCAATAGTGTTTAGAAGCCACATCTTTTAACCCTATTTGTTATGGACACCCTAGGAGGGAAAATCTCCCTAAAGAACTGAATGACCTCCAGAATAACAAGCTACCATAATAAATTATGCACTTTAGGCTTTTCATTAAAAGTCATATGGACTAACATCTAAACATTTTGCACAAATATCATCCTTTGGGTCTTTCAGTTTCAATTTCATATACACATGATAAGTAACTAATTAGGTAATGTAGAGGTGTAAAGGAAGATAATTGGAATCTAGCATATAAACAATGGCATTGAGCTACCTAGAAAGTGGTTAGGAAACGTATAAAGATAGCAGACCATATCACAGTAATCTAGAATTCTGTAGAAGGCATAAGTTATCTTAAAAGCTTCTCCAAGAAACTAGGAAATATAACAATCTAGATGTAACCTATCAGTCACACACACACACACACACACACACACACACACGTATACACACAAGTATAAAAATGTCACTGCTGCTTCAAGTAAATAGTACTCTGGCTAGCACTTATTGGTAGAAATGCAAATTACTGTTAGCTTTTGAGAAAAAAAAACTTTAGCTATATGTTACTCCAACTCAATAACCTCATTTTTAAGAATTTTTTACATAGAAATGAAAACATTTCGGTATAGCAGTATAGGCTCAAGTATGTTTACAGCATCCTTACTAGGGCTCAAAACAAAAGTGGAAATTATTTGAATTATGAATTATAGATAAATGTTTAAATAAATAATGTTATGTCCATACTGTAAAAGGCATGCACTATTTAAAATATCAATTATGTGGCTGAAGAGTTTGCTGGAGGCAGAATGCGTGCCCTGTTATACACAAGGCCTTAGACCCAATTCCTAGCACCTTATGCACAGAAAAAAAAAATCACATAGAGAATCATAATTATCAGTTAGGCAAAGTCTTAAAGAAGAAATCACTGAGACAGAAAGGAAGAAGTTACAGAGAGTAGCGCATCTCATTTTGTCATTTTTGTGGCATACAAACTGACAAAAATCCCTTCATAAGGCTGTGCATTCATGCACATACTATATTTTATTTATGTAGGCATATGTTTCTGTGATTAGCTCATCTGGAAAATTATAAAGCAGAGAACACATATGAACGTCTTAGTGTCCAGGAGTTATGATAGTGACACAAGGGAGGAGGAATGTAAGGACACAGTATAGCACGAGCCTTTAATTCCAGCATGAAGGTACACGTCTGTGAATTCAAGGCCAACGCCGTCTACATAGAGAGTTCCAGGCCAGCCAAGGTGACATTGAGATCTTGTCTCAAACAAAACACGCAAACAAACAAAGAAACAGGACAGCAATAAAGTGAAACAAAGTCTCACTTTGGTGGAAACAGTGTGCATAAAGTTGTGCACTTGGAAGGAAGCTAAGGGTATATGAGTGGAGTAGGTAGGTTGGCCTTATAAAATGGCTTTGTCAAAAGGAGGTAGAAAGAGCTACTTTTAAAAGAAGACAAAACAAAATATCTGAGCACAAAACAACTTAAATTCTGCATGGCAAAAGGAAACACGGGCATAGAAATAATGGTCTAGGAAGAAGCTTCTGCCAGCCAACAGCAGATGCAAGGATTATGCTTTAACAAATAAAGAGCTGCTGCAAAGCATCAAGGAAAGCATAATCGGCCCAGTAAAAAATAAGCAATTTGCATGAAGAGAAGTTAGAGAGCTGAATAGCCCATGCATGAATTTGAATGGAGCTTGATTTTTTTTTTCCCCTACAGTTGGAGGACAGCAGATGTAAGCAACAGGCAGAAATTTCATTTCCATGACCAATGAAAAATTCTTTAAAGAGACAATAATTCAAGCACCTTTGCTTTTAGTGGAAAAGAGAATTACTTCAACTTTTCAGGAAGTTGGGAGCATATTAAGTAATCTGCCTTTTAAAAATGTATCTTACATATACACACACATATATAATGCATGTAAATGTAAATGTATATATGTTATACATATAACATGTATTCTCCTTTTTCCCGAGCAATGTATTTAAAGTTGACTATTGTAGCTATTTTCTGACATAAACACACAAACATGAAACGCATACAGAATGATCTGGAAGTCCATCAACTATGAGGATACACAGCCATAGGTAACACGATAGCTACAGATTGGAGATGATAAAGCTATTTAGAAGCAAGCTATATTATGTTTACATCAACATATGTCTGTGAACTATCATTAAGGAGAGGAAGTTACTGAATATGGTCTGATTTTCAAAACAACAATACAAAATGTGTGTACTCACATGGGGGCGTTTGATGCAAATATGAGAGTCCCTCATCCCCACACAAAGTTAAGCCTCATTTCCTTAGGTTCTGGGTGAGATCTGCTCTTCCCTAAGAAGTTGGAGCTAGTGAATTTAAGTTAATAGCATCTTTCTATGTCTCCCTTTGAACCAAAGCTACCATGTTAGCTATTGTTATGGCAATCAATACAGTCACTGTGTTATTTTACTTCAGAAAATCTGTGGTGGAAAGAGAGGCCAGAACAGGAGGGACACACAGCAAGTATGAGCAACGGAAAAGATGGCTACGTTTTCACCAGCTAAGAGGAGCTTGCAGATATTCCATAGGATTTCCATGCACCCCACGGCAACGTGGGAAGTTGCCAGCAGATAGCTACGTGGGGTGGTTTGTGAGATCTGATGTCAAAGACACACCTGCTGTAAAGCCTCAGAGAAACTATGGTGACAACTGGGTAAGCAAACCAGGGGTACGATTTCGGGGAAGATGAGGTAATCAGAAACGAGTATGAGCTGGTCTTTGGTCAGGCCACCGCATGTGTGGGGATGTGAACTCCTTAAACTAGTATGAAGGACGGCATGTTCTCAATTGCCTTGTTCCCATCACAGAACTGAATCATAACCTCGGTGTCATGCAAGAGTTCCACCAATTGGCTGTCCATCAGTTGTCAGCCTGTGGGTTGTGACCCCTTTGGGGTTGCAGCATCAGGAAGGTTGAGAATCACTGGGTTAATATCATTGCCAACATCACGATTGTGATAGTCGGCATCATCCCAGTGTGTTATGAAATGTGGAATACACTGATCCCAGAAAGACTCAGATGAGGCCCCCCAGGGTAGACACTATAATTCAAAGTAAAAAGGGAGGAACGGCTATTTAGAATCATTTATTGTTTTTTTCTTTCCTTTTTTTTATTGAGCTATACATTTCCCCCACTCCCCTCCCCCCATGCTCCCTGTTCATTCAGGAGGTCTTGTCTTTTCCCCCTTTCTAGGCAGATCCATTTATGTCTCTCTCAGGGTCCTCTAGGTTATCTAGGTTCTCCAGGGTATTGCGGTAAATAAGGATCAGGATAAACAAATAGGCCGAATAGATGTTTATTCAGGGAGAAATAACTTACAACCTAGACAGATGAACACCAGGAAATTCAACCCGATCCTCTCCTGTCCGAGTCATGCCAGAAAGAGAGAGCCTTTCCTGGCCCCCTCCGACCTCCTTCCTCAGGTCACCTCCGCCCATCGCTCCACCCCCCAATGGGCGTGATCCTTATTTACCGCAATACCAGGGTTGTGGCCTGTAGGCTGATCATTCATTGACGGCCCTCCCTCCCAAAGGTAAACATGGCAGAATACGCGTGTAAACTCAGCATCTGTTTTAAACTTAAGTCTGTTTGCACCATTTCAAGTTGCTTACATTGGCAATGAAGACCCATCCTGGCTTTGGAATTGGGTTGAAGCCGGAGCCTGCTGGGCCATAAACTGAACATATTATTATCTACATGAGTTTTCTCTGATATTTTCTTATTTATTTACTTTTGTATTTTTGTCTCCAGTGAGTAAACAAGTTTCTCTGCTAGGTGACACCTACATTCAACTCGTACATTTCGATTGCTGTCTTGCTGCGGTGACTTTTTGTTTGGACAGCACATGTCACAAATGATTCATAAGCATATGTAAAACAAAACGAGATTGAATACAAAGCCAGGAAATGAGGAAATTGAATTAGAAGTCAAGTGACTGAAGAAAAGAAAACATCCAGCTGAGGATGAGGTTGGGTCACAGAATAAATCAGACACCCCGTAAAGTTTCTGCATTTGTTAGCGGTTGACCACAGACTTGGCTCTCAGCTCCTTGGTACTGGAGAGAAAGCAAAGCATGGATCCGAGGCGTTCTACAGACACAATTATAAGGTAGCCGGCGGTTCTGGAGATCCGAGAGGAGACTTTCAATTGAGACAGGGAAGATCTATTTTTTTTCCGTCGTGGCATATAACGCCAACAAGAACAGCCAGTTTTCATGAGGATCTCACTAAATGTTAGGGACAATGCTGAACAATTCCACAGGATGACTTTTGTTAGTACCTTTTTTTTTTTTACATTCCTTTTCATAAATGCAGAAATTAAAATAAGAGATGATAAATAAGTCACCGAAAGAAATAATTAGTGAGGCCCGACTTGGGGGTTCGGGATTCTAACAGCTCTGATGACTCCAAAGATAGCCTACCACATGGCTTCTGCTGGGAAATTGCACCTGGATTCAATCCCCAAACATCCTTGAATATTCAACAGAAACTCTCATCACCGGACATAATGCAGGCCCCTCCACTCTCTCCCGGCACATGGCTTTTCCTCCCAGCACCAGCACCAGCACCAGCTTGCTTTTGATTGTTTGCTTCCCATTCATCCTCAGGGAGCATAGCTCCAATGTTCTTGTTTACGTGGCTCGCTATTGCATCTCTGAAGTGTATTTTAGACTATAATGTGCGAGTCATTCGGTGTTATTTCTAAAGAATGAGTAGTCTTTCAAGGAGCATGGTTTGGGTCTCCACTCAAACTTCTGCAATTTTTTTTTCTCCTCTCCCCAAGACAGAGTTTCTCTGTGTAGCCTTGGCTGTCATAGAACTCCCTCTGTAAACTAGGCTGGACTCCAACTCAGAGATTCCCCCTCCTTGGCCTCCTAAGTGCAGGGATTAAAGGCTCCGGTCACCACTGCCTGGCTCAAACCTTCGAAATTCTGTTGCAGATACGATTAATTCTTCCACAACACCCATGACTTATTTTACACCTCAGCTACAGATTTTATAACTAAGATATAGATGGTAATATCCCTTGTCACATATGAAGAATTTTTTTATTCATTTGCCTGAAACTAATGACTGCTGTTTTTTTGAAAACTTAAATAACAAAGCTTTGCTTAGCCACCCATTCGAGCTTAGACTGTGCTGTTCACTGCTTAGTACTCAGTATTTTAAACACAGAGCGTCTTTAAAAGGGGAAAGAGATCAAGTGAATGGTTTAAAGCACAAAGGGGCATCTTGAAGTTCTGTGTGAACACACTGATACCAGGTGTCACGTTTTCATGTAGGAAAGAAAAAGAATACTGAATAGTAAGTACATCTTCTCTCGGTGGAAAATTGGGCACTTGGAAGGGAAGAGATGCACAAGAAGGTCAAGAAGCCAATCTTAATTCCGTAAGAGAGCTCACCTCTTGGTAACTCCTACACTCTTCGTAGTGCCTGGGAAGATGGTTGAAAATGTCCCTCATGGTTTTCTAAAATCCTCACCTGTATCCCTGGCCCAGGGAGGCTTTGTATCCTCCAATGCCTAGGTGCTCCAGATCCTAGATTAATTCGCTGCTACTTTGAATCTCAGTTGTATTATGCAGTTTTTCAAGAGTGTAGGTACGTGTTATTATTGTGTCTTTACCACCTTCTATACGCTGCACACTTTTTAAGTGTTTGGATGTTTTCTTCCTCAAAAGCTCTGCACCAGTGGGACGTAGGTACTTTCACCTCTCATTTTAAAACAAACCAAGCAGAGTAAGTCACGGAGAAAGTACAGGACACAGGGTTAGGGACAGGGCCCACACATCACCACATTAATGTTTTATGTTTTATACTTTCGCAACAGATCGTTAACTTTTTTTTTTTTTTGCTCTGCTGACTACTTTGGTAGCCTTAAGTAATTCTTTTGCAGAAGAGTTGAGATCTATAGGCTGGGGAAGACAGAAGAAAGTACAAAGATGGGCGAAATACAACAATACGTGTACATGAAAATGTCACCGCTGAGACCAAATAAATTAATGAAAAACCTATAAAATATGCAGTTTCATCAAAGGAAAGAGTTAGGTACCATAGCACAACATAGGGAGAACAAAACCTTCGTAAAGACATACCCTCCCCTGAGATAAGCTCACCAGATATTCACAATAAGAGCTGAGCAGTTGCTGTGTAGAGAGGACTGCATTAATCATATATTTCCTTTTTATTTTTCCTTTTGGGGGTTATCTGACTTAAGGCAAAGGATGTGTTGTGAATATGTCAATATACTAAATTCTACTTCACAACACTGATGACTAATCTTCACTGCCAACTTGACTGGATTTAAAATCGCCATGGAAACACACTTTGGTGCTACCTTCTGCATAAAGGTGTAAATGAAAATGGAAGACGCTCCTTGAATGTGAGTAGCATCATTCCATGGGCTGGGCTTGTGGACCGAATCAAAAGAAGAAAGAATGCTGGGCACTGGCATGTATTACTCTCCGCCTCCTGTTTGTGTGTGTAATGTGACCCATTGCTACACATTCCTGACCCCGTGACCCCCTACCATAGCCAACTCTCCAGCCCAACTGAAACAAAGGAAAATTTTTCCTGTCTTAAGTTGCCTTTGCCATGTGTTTTGTCACAAAAATGAGAAAGCAATACTACAACGGATTCTTTTTTTTTCACCAGCTGTTAGAAACAATGACTTAGAGAGGTACCTATGGCATCAAGTAAAACCCCCAAATTTTGTGTATCAGATGCCATGCATGTATTAAAATAATTTATAGGTTTACACATACGTGAGAATACACACATACCCATCTCTATCTCTTATGTGCAACATTAATTTTTAAATCTTTAAAACTGATTTTTATTCCTTTTTGTTTTCCAAATATTCTACAGTTTAAGAACATAACACGCATGCATGCACACACACACACACACACACACACACACACACCTTTTGTAATTAGAGCAACATATTGCTAATTTTCTCTCTGTCCACAAGAGAATTGCGCACACTGAGAGAAGAACAAGGTTTCTCTTTAGTATGATATTCTATTACACCAGTTCTCCCAAGACCCCAGTCATCCTAATATTGAGTTTGTTTGATCCATAACAAGCAGATGAAATGAGGGGTCCTGCCTGGTAACTTCCATAGACATTGCCGCAGCTTAGCATTGAGCATTTTCCAGATCTTCCCCAGATCCTCCTTGCTGCTTTAGCGGTTAGAAACACAGAAAGCAACAGATGGTGACAGTGTGACTGTCAGGGTGCCAAGCTCAAGAATGGAACCTTTTCCTTTGAGAGTATTCTGTAAGGGTGTATCTGTGGATATATGAGCACACAGCTTTACAACGTGCAAAGATTCAGGGTCAAAATGGAGATGGTTATATGCCATCCTAGAGCCTTCATCCAGTAGATGATGGAAGCAGAAGCAGACACCCACAACTAAACACTGAGCTGAACTCCTGGATGTTCAGTTGCAAAGAGGGAGGAGTGATGAGTAAAGGGGTCAAGACCAGGCTGTAGAAACCCATGGAAACCACTGACCTGAACTAGGGGGAGCTCATGCACCCCAGTCTGATAGCTGGGAAACCAGCATAGGACCGACCAAGATTCCCTGAACGTGGTGTTAGTTAGGAGGACTGGGAAGTCTATGGGGGGATAACTATTTATCCCTAGTGTATGAATGGACTTTGGGAGCCCATCCCACAAAAAGGGATACTCCCTCAGCCTAGACACATGGGGGAGGGCCTATGCCCTGCCCCAAATGATATGGCAGACTTTGAAGACTCCCCATAGAAGGCCTCACCCTCCCTGGGGAGCAGAAAGGGGATGAGATGGGGGTTGGGAGGGGGTATGGGAAGACGGTGTGTGTGTGTGTGTGTGTGTGTGTGTGTGTGTGTGTGTGTGTGTGTGAAGGAACTGGGATTGACAAGTAAAAAAAGCTTGTTTCAAATGTAAATAGAAAATATCATCATAAAAGGAACTTAAAATGTTATAGAAAGCATTTACATTAGACTAAGAGCAAATGTTTAACCATATTTCTGAAGTAGATCACAGAATTTCTGTTTCTAGACCTTTTAAAAACTAAACTCTGACACTGTTTTGTTTTTCATCGCCTAGGGATCAAATCCAGTAGCTTCGAATTCTGGGAATGAATTAAGCAACTCATCAAACACTTACTTGCATTCATTTTTTTCAAATGTTACAGATATTAAAAAAAACAGATTTTCATGGAATTAGCTTTCCTCAAAGTGGAAAGTAAATATATAAAAGACGATCACATGTCGAAGGGGCTGGTGAGATTGTCTCAGTGGAGAAAACTCTTGCTGTGTGTGTATGGTCACCTGATCTTGATCCCTGGAACCCACATAAAGGCAGGAGGAGAGAACCTTATCCACAAGGTTGTTCTGGCCTCCAGAAGCCCGCTGAGGCATGCTCATTCTGATACATGCACATACATGCAGTAAAACAATTTAGGAAGACCTATGATAGTCTACGATTAAATATTAAAATGATCCTATTTTCTTGATAAAATAAACAATTCATTTCTCATCCAGTAGTCAATGCTTAAGCCCTGACTATGGGCCAGTTGCTATAATAGACACTGGAGATACAGAAGAAATGATGTAACCAAATTATAATATCAAAAATAAGAGCAATAATAAAATAGAAATCTGTATTAGCACGCACTGAAGTATCTGTGGTAGACATTCCACCTTCGCTGGTTTAGTAGTGTCCACGTTTTATTACAAGGACCATCGTTTCCCATATGTGATGTATAGGCTCGGGGCGTAAACCCCATCTGTGGGTAGAGTTGATGTGTTGAGTTCAGTATCATCATCCGATGTCAAATCTTCAGGGAAAGAAGCACATGGCATTATTGGAAGCTGTGGGCATACCACCTGCCTGAGTATGAGTCTGCAAGGGTACAGATTACAACGTTCAAGAGAAAGAAGACAATCATACTGGAAGGGTGACCTGGGAGTTCACACTACCCTTCAGCACTGGATTCACCCATACCTAAGATGTAAGGTCTTGCAAAGGTGTTTCTACTTGAGCCATTATAGTATATCAGTTTGCGGTAAATTTTTAGTCAGTTGAGACAAAAATATTCATAAGCAATGAATCTTCCTTGCCATGGAGAAATTTCAGCTGGCACACAGATCAAGCCTCTCTTCTGGAATGTTCACTGCACAAGTGTAAAACTGTCATTAAGTCAATTTGTCTACTGAAAAAAAATATAAAGTTACTCTCCATGTCAAGCCACATGGTAAATGTTATAAAGTTTCTTTCCTGTAGTAAAGCCGTAAGGATGGTTTTCAAAGCCTATTGATCACATCTATGGATAAATAACTTATTTCCAAGATGAGCCTCCCAAACTGATCTGACGCAGAGCAAGCTGAGGTAAGGCTCAAATGCCAGGGTTCAGACGCCAGTGAAAGCCAGTTATCTAACTTTTCAGTAGTTCTGAAACTTAAATTTCTTAAGAGTATTTATAAGAAATATGGTTAAACATTTGCTTAGTCTAATGTAAATGCTTTTTATTAAATTTTAAGTTCTTCTTATGATATTTTTTATTTAAATTTGAAACAAGCTTGTTTTACAGGTCAATCCCAGTTCCCTCACCCTACCTTCCTGCCCTGCCTCCCCTCAACCAGCATCTCAACCCCTTTCTGCTCCCCAGGGAGGGCGAGGCATTCCATGGTGGGGGTCTTCAAAGTCTGTCAAATCATTTGGAGCAGGGCCCAGGCTCTCCCCCATGTGTCTATGTGGGATGGGCTCCCAAAGACCATTCATATACTATGGATAAATACTGGTCCACTTCTAGAAGCCCTATAGACTGCCCAGTCCTTCTAACTGACACCCATGTTCAGGAGGTCCTATGCTGGTTTCCCAGCTATCAGGCTGGAATCCATGAGCTCCTCCTTGTTCAGGTCAGCACATAAAGACACAACAAAAAATTTCCTTGATGAATTTAAAAGCAAAAATTTTCAAGTCTAAGAATACATCAAAAGGGCCATTCACCATAGTCATGATAAGCTGGAGTTGTGGGATGGTTCAATATATGTTAATCAGTAATTGTTATAAGTTATGTAAATGGACTCAAGGACAGAAATCACTTAGCCATCTTAATAGAAACAAAGGGTCTTTGACAAAAATGTGCCATCCTTTCATGTTAAAAGACCTAAAGAAACTTGGAATGAAAGGAACATATTTCAACATAACCAAGGCTTCAAATGACATGCATATAGACAAGATTATATTAAATGTGGGGAAATCTCTTTATAAGTCAACAACAAAAAAAATCTTTTAACTTTGAAAGTTCTGAGAATAAGTGACTGGAAGTTTTCAGCCACAGTTTTCAACCTGTCCTCCTCTACCGGGCCTCAGGGAACAAGAAGAGAACAGGATTTGACATGGTTGTTGCAAAGGCGCAGCAGCTGAAGGCACTTGTACAAGACCTGTATGGCATCAGGCCAGTTAAAAACTCAAACACAGTGATGATGGGTGGCAGCTCCAGGGACCTCACTTCTAGAGCTGATGGGAGTTGATCACTTTTCTTTGGGGGAATGGCCACTGGTAGGTTGCTAATGCCCTAGTGGACACCCTCATAGCCACGTGCACATGAGCATCCTTAATTGGACTCAGAGAGCTAAAACTTGAAAATTTAAATAGAAGAAACAAAGAGACAAGGATTGTCAGGAGGATGTTTGGGGATGGGTATCCAGAGGGGGGAGTGGACAAAGTCAAGATACACTGTACATGTATGTATCTGTGAAGTTTCCAAAGAACAATTAAAATGTATTTTTAAAAACCAGTAGAAACTCCACCTGGGGGCTGCTGGTCTGGGTAAGTGATATCTGAGAAAGAAACCACAGCGTTCTAGGAATCTCATGGAGACCATTTTGGCTTCCCGTGATTTACCACTATCTTGTGTGTTTATGGAAAATCTCCCAACATACCTTTCCTTGTCTTTTTCACTTGCGTTGTTCCTCCAACTTCTTTTTCTTTCCTTACACCATGCCCACCCTGTAAAGTAGGCTGTGATCTCCCTACCCATAACCCTTTACACTGGCGCTATAACAGCCCATCCCCCGCATATTCCACAGAGTCTCCCCCCCCCCCCGCAGTTTTCTCAGGCCTTTGGCCAGCTTAAACCCCTTCTCATTCGATAACGCATGCCTAATCGGAAAAGCCTAGACCTACCTCCATCCCGCCACCCGCACTCAAGCTCCTGGGGCCCCTTCTTCCTGATGTGCAGCCCAGTGGACTGACAAGCATCCTGGGGATCTGGTGATCCGAGCCACGACATTTCTATTGCACGTTTGGCAAAAGCCTCTGTGTTACATCAGCAGGGGCACGGGGCTGCTCATTTTCCCTCTACATTGTATTTGTACAGAGAATAGCATCTTCACTGGGTTTCTGGAGCATAATTAGCATTTTTGGGATAAACACATTCATTGTGCTGTCGCTTTCCATGAAGCAAACTGTAGATTTTCTCAATTATAGAATAAAGAGGAAATAGGGAAAAAAATCATTTGTGGGCAAACATATTAATAAATTCTCTGTGGTACTAGTCAGAAATCAGAGAGAGGGAGTCCTCATGCTTAAATTTCTCAGCCTGAACCTCATTTTCAATCATATCAGAAATGAGAGCACTCGGTAAATATTGGAAGATAAAATAAGAATTCTTGCCATCAGATTGGGAACTCTTAGAAGAAGCTACATAGAAATTTTAGAGGTTTAGTATGGCTTTTAACATTTCAACAAACAAATTCATTTTTTCAGTCACTTAAAGGGAGTGCTACTTATTAATACTGTTCAAGCTATACTTATCAAACCACAGAATAACTCATCACCCCTCAGCAAATTCTTCCTAAGCAAAGTCCATATAAGTATATGCATGTAGTGTATCTTATATCAATTTAGTTGTGTGTTAAACATATACATACATATGTAAATCTTATACACACAGCACACCAATTGTTCCATCAAGGTCCTTAAACTGTTGATTTTTTTCTTTTCTTTCTTTATGTTTTTTTCATTGTTCATGCTCTGTTCTTGAATTGTTTTTGTGGAAACAATGTCTCTCAGTCCCTCAGTCTTGCGGATCTGTCACATTCTGTTTTTGAAGAAGCCAAACATTATTGATTTACGTGAAGAATAACCCCATCTCTCCAATTTTCCCAGGAAATTATCACGTACTTAAATAGTTTTATACAAATCACTCTAATTGTCATTGTTGCTAGGGCTCAATCTGTGTCATCATTCCTCAAGAGATGAAGCCCAGATTCTTCCTAAATCCCTAAAAGCTAATGGACTTGCCAGAATTCCTAATTTATGCCTTTTGTTGTCTATAATATTAAATTGGCTAGTTAGTACATGGCATTAAAACATAGAATCTAGAACTGTAATTCATAGTAACTTCAGCCATGATGGATATGGGAATGTGATAATCAGGAGGAATAGAGGGGCATTTCTAGATATAGAGACACCATTAACATTACTCATCTGCACCAGACAGGGTACGTGACTCTTACTCTGTAAACATCTGTTAGTCATAAAATGAAAAGTTTAAGTCTTAAAGGAGACCAAAAACCTACATGAAGACTTCTTCTTACGTTCTTGTTTTGTGACCGCTATTATTTGTTATTTTAATCACTGACATCTTTCCCCCAGACATTCTCAAGCAAGACTAAAGACTATCTCATTTGTCACTTTTTCTAGATATTATCAATGACAATTGGGTTAAATGAACACTCAATACACATTGAAAACATCAATGAACAGGTCTTTGACTATTAACACTGAAAAAAGTATACTATATATTATGTAAAAGTAAATAAAAGAAATAAGAGCAAACTAAATTTAATCATGTTATGAATGGGAGACGTCACGATATAGACAGTTTTATTGACTTGCGCTGGCTCTAAAAGTTATATTACTTAAATTTAACAGAAATTTTTATAACATTTAGTTATAAATTTGAAGGAGGTTTGCTTTCATTATAGTTTTAAAATTAAGATTTAAATTAATTTCAAATACAATGTGGCATTTCAACGCATGCCTGGAGTGTATAACCATCAATTATTTTGGAGGATATTTTTGGCTATGTGGCCCAGGTTGGCTTTGAACTCATTGTAATCCTCCTGCTTCAACTTCTAAGTGTTACTGTTTTAATGCAGATAATACCAATAAGAGAGAGTATATAGTATAAAAAGAGATTTAACCACAGAATAAATTTTCATATAATACTACTTCCACACACTGAAAAACTCTGGCTAGGTTATCTATTAGGATCATTATATGATGTAAACATCGATGCTTGTCCAGTGATACCAGGAATATTATCATAGGTCACTTCCTTTCAAGCAGTCTTATTTACTCCAGTGATACAATGGTACTCATTAATCTCCCCCATAACTACTCTCTCTTTCAATTGTTTCTTCTTTTGTTACAACTTGAGTCAAGTTGCAAGAGAATCTTTGACAAGTGCTATTTATTTACCTGAGCGGACAATGAGCCTGTCTTTTAAGGACACATTACACAGATGGCAAGAGGCTCTGGATAGGATATGAACTGCTGTAACTGTAGCCTTCCTAAACTGATCTTCAGTTCTCAGGAAGTATGCACTACACATTGGGCTATGAGCATAGAACAGAGAGAAATTTTCTAACTTTATAAGGGAAGGAAATGATAAACAGCAAAGAAGAAATATTTTCTTCAGTCAGCCAAAGAAAGGAACATCGGCTCTAGTGTTAACATCAACCTCAGCATCATTATCAACATCCAGATCAGCATCAGTATGATATTGGCTAAATTGGTACTTACCACCACAATTACATTTGCTGCTGGAATTGGGAGATTTTCTATTTCAAGCTCTTGACCAGATGCAGCCAATAGATTAAGAGATGGGTCATATGCAGGTCTAGGGAATGCTGAGTTGACAATTTGGTGATGCTTCCTCATTTGAACTTCAGAAGGGGAATGGTAGTTATGTTTATATGCATCTTGAGCTATATCCAGGCTCTTCTCAATATCTTGTGAATGACGATAAATGAACACTGGCTTCCAACTCTTCTTTTGACGAATAGCCAAAAAGTGATCATTATTTCCCAAAGAACATCCTACAAGACAGAAGAGTCAGAAAAAATATGAAAGATCCTATCCAGAAAACATGTAGAATATCTATATTGTGTGGGTGTACATATATATATACATATATATACATATATATATGTATATATATATTTAAGTGCCTGTGTGTGTGCACGCGCGTGCATTTGTGTGCATGTACCTGTGGATGGCAGAGGTTAACACTTGGTATCTTCCTCAATACCTCCCTACCTCATCTTTTAGAGAAGATCTGTCATTGAACCTAGACTCACCAGGTGAGTCACCAGAGCAGGGGTCTTTTTGCCTCTGTCTCCCTAGATCTGTAATTATACACATACTTTCTACTAATGACTCTTTAGGGGTGTGTTCAAAATCTAAATTCATCTCCTCACTGTTGAGCAACAAGTATTTTACCAACGGAGGCATCTCTGCAGTGTCCCTTTCTTCTTTTAGCTAACCCTACAACATTGTGTTAGATTTGTAGACCTGGATATCCTGCCTGCTTCTCAAATGCTAAACATTTATATTGTTCTTTAGTCTTCTCTGATTTTGATGGTAACCATATATATACAATTATGTTACATGTAGTTCTTACATAAATTATTAATACACAAAATTTTTATCCTATGTTTATAGTTTTTTTTTAGCAGATTAGATTTAGGCAACCAAAGGCAGGAATGTGAGTATGCTCATGGAAGCAATTTTTAATTGTCCGATAGCACCATTAATCACCATACTGTAGAATTATATACATTTCTCAGCCTTTCTCCTGGCTAAATATGATTTGAAAATATATTTCCATTGGTAGGTGATTAAATATTAATGTGAAGAGAAATTTCTTTAACTTTGCTTCCAGGCTTGGTAATTAATGACTTATATATATGATTGGTGAGGTGGGAACATGATATAGAAACCAAGAGTCAAAGAACATTGGCATTCTGCTTTCTGGTGAAAAGCAGTGGCTACCTGTTTTCTTCCACACAGACTTCTTGTAGTAGAGAAACAATTTTCTATCTCTTTATAGCTGTTGTTATTTTAAATGTTTTAGTTGTAGCAACAGAGCCTAAATGCTAGCAAGTAATCCATTATTTCTCCTGTTAGACAAATATTCTTTGAATTTAATAACTGTTAGTCTTGTTAGTCAATGACCACAGGAATACATAGATATCGTATCTAATTAAAAAAGTATCATCTGGTTAATCAATACATACACTAAGCATGCTTTGGAAAACTTAACCCTGACCAGGGCCAGAACTTATGGGGCAGAAACATCAGATCAATCTGAGCTACACACTGAAACCTTGTCTCAAAAGGTGACCAAAGCAGTAACTTACAAAGTGAGGGCATTGCCACAAGGGCATTGCCTAGGGTCTTGGTTTGCTTTCTAGTGCTATTATACACACAATGACTAGACCCATCCTTTTTTGTTCTTTCATTAGAAAGCAAACAGGCATCTAGAAAAGACAATAAGAAAAAAAAAGAACAGAATGGGACAAAACCATCAAACAGAAAGAAAGAGAAGAGCAGAGAAAGAACACAAAAACACCAATAGAGATAGACACACAGACACAAACATTTGCACACAAAACTCCCATAAAACACAAAACCGGAAAACATAAAACCCATAAGAAAGAAAAAAACCTCCAAGTATTATGAAATAACCCTCCCAACACACAATCAAACTCAACAACAACAAAACCTCCTAAAATACCTTTGAGTTCATTTTGTGTTGGCCTTCTACTGCTGGCCATGGGCCTGGCTTTACATGTGGTTAGATGAGAACCATGAGTGAATTTGGCTTGGTTCACTTACCATGATGATACCCACTTCTATCTTAACTCCTGAAAACAACATGATTTTGCTCATCTTTTTGTAGCTGAATAAAACTCCACTTTGTATGAGTGTGTGTGTGTGTGTGTGTGTGTTTACACACACGAGTGTGCACATGCATGTCACATTTCCTTCATTCACTCATCCATCAATAGATATCAAGATACATTCCATACCTTGGTTTTGTTTATCATGGGTGTACAGGTTATCACTACTCCCGGGCATATGCTCAAGTATGTTATAACTGGATCATATGAAAGATGAAACATCAAATCATCCTGATGAACTTAAAAGGGTGTGTAAGGCTCTGAGACTGAGCAGAACGCATCTAATACACTGTACCCTGTTCATACTGAATGGAACTGTAAGACTTTGGAGACAATGGTCCAACCGAGGAATATGAAAAGCGAGTAAGAAGAAAGGAGGAAGAGGAAAGTAACTCCTAGTACATCAGGAAGTTGATCCTCTATGTATATCTCATGTCTAGTTTTATCCATCTCTAGCCAACCCACAGAGGGTACCAGGATACAGAGAGATCTTGAAGAAAGACACTCCAGCTCTAAATCTTAGTTGTGTAAAAAATAAAATAAAATAAATCTCACAAATCTAAGACAGCACTGCACTGTCTTCCATCTTCCTCCCCTCCCCGCCCCATGTCCTGCCTTGAGTGAGACTCTAAATAGTGAGTTATTCCATAGTGAGGGGTGGGGGGCTCATGCACGTGATTTACTCCTGTGATAACAGCATTCTGCGTGTATCGTGGAAGAGCTATCATGACGCAATCACCTCTTACAAGTCCCACCTCTTATCCCTGTTGCAATGGATTTACGTTTCTGACCATAGGAAGAGTTAGCATCCAAAGTAGACAAGAAACTCAAACAACTTGAAGGTAAGAAGACAATGCCCCAAAACAAACAAACAAACAAACAAACAAACAAACCTGAACATCAACAGCTACTTTTCTAAATGATGAACAGCAGGAAGATGCGGTTTCAGCACCAGTAATCGTTAGAGAAAAGCAAGTTGAAATATGTATCACCCCATACCTGCTCAGGATTGCTTTTATCAGTGTCGAGAGGATGTGGAGAGAAGGAAACCATCAAACATTGCAGACAGAAATATCCAGCTACAAGGTCACATGCTTTCCTCTAATCATTTAAGCAAGAACTTTCCTATGACCCACCCGTGTCATTTCTGAGACAGCAATTGAACAAGCAGAACTAGTATATTGAGACATTAACATTGCTATAATCACACTTGGGCCAAGCTCTACATCAGAGACATAGAATCAAGCCATGTCTACAAACAGCTGAGCAGATAAAGAAAAGGAACAGTATTTACACAATGCAACATTATTTATCCTTCGTATTGAAGGAAGTCTGGGGTCGGAGAGATATCTCTGTAGTTAAGAGCACCAGCAGCTCTCCAAGAGGTCCTGAGTTCAATTCCCAGCAACCACAGGATGGCTCACCACCATCTGTAATGAGATCTGGTGCCCTCTGCTGGTTCTCAGGCACATATGCAGTCACAACAGTGTATAATAAATAAACCTCTAAAAAAGAAGGAAATCTGGTTATTTGTAACAACATGGTAGAGGCTGGAGGACATTATGATGTAGTAAAATAAGCAGGGTATGTGCGCTGCACGATCTCTTTTCTGGAATCTAAATAGCTAAGAGTGTAGAAGTGGAAAGCAGAGTTATGGCTGCCAGAGGCTGGGGTGAGTCTGTGTTGTTACATCATATACTTTCTCCAAAATTTAACTGGTAAATCTCATAGACCTTAAAGGCATGTGTTCATTCAACTCTTAGAAGAAGGCAGAAAAAAAAAACTGTATATAAGTTTAGGCAAAGAGTTTTGGTAGATAATACTAAATTTGCATACAATAAAAGAAAACTCTGTATGAGTTCAATTCCTGGACCCCACATGGAGGAGGAAGAGAACTGACTCCCACAAGTTATCCTTTGACCCACTCATATGCACCTCCACACACACACACAGAAAGCTGGGGGAGACTGAAAAGTTAAATAACATAATAAAAAGGACAAGGCTGTAGACAGGGCTGGAAGTTGAGAGTGTGGACTCTTTTTGCAGAGGAACCGAGTTATTCAGCTGCCAACACTCATATAGGGGTGACTTACAACTACCTGTAATTCTACACTCCAGGGACATCTGTTGCCTCTGAGTTTCAGGAAAACCTGCACCCACATACAATCTTGCTTGCATAGACATACACATAATTTGAAATAAAATATATATTAAAAATTGACAAATCTGACATTAAGCTTTTTTTTGTTATGAAAAAGATACTTCCAGGAAGATAGAAAGGCTATGTAAGGATCAGGAGGAAGTAGCTCTGACCCACACAGCTGAAAATGAACTAGTCACCAGACGATGCAAAGAACTCTCAAAATCCATCAGTTGGCAGATAAACCAATTTCAAAATGGGATAAAGACTCGAAACACATTAAAGACAAGCCCAACTGGCATATACGTGAATGAAAATACGTTCAAACTTAATAATCATAAGGAATGCATGTTCAAAACTGTGATGTGATTTTCATTTTAGAATTTCTAGTGATATTCAGTACTGGAAAGAACCTAGGAGAAAAAGGAATTTTCAGATCTTCCTGGTAGAAATTTTTTTAAAAAAAAGACAGAGGCACTCTGGGAAGGATTTTGGCGGTTTTTATAAAATTCAATATGCACTTACATATGACCTAGAAAGTTCGCGTTTCTTCACACTTACCCTGGAGAAATCACCTCCTGAACTTGGGTGTCAGTTAGGAGGCCTGGGCAGTCTATGGTGCCTCTTGCAATGGAACCAGAAGGGAGCTCATTCCTCCATGGAGGGATACTCTCTCAATCTAGACACATGGGGGAGGGCCTAGGTCCTGCCCCAAATGATGTGACAGACTTTGATGATCCCCCATGAAAGGCCTCACTCTCTCTGTGGAGTGGATGTGGGGTGGGATGGAGGGCTCAGTGGGTAGCATGGGAGCATGGGGGGGAATAGGGATAGGATATGTAAAATAAGATTGTTTCTAATTTAAATAAAAAAGCAGAAAAAAACAAATCTTATATTCACACAAAAATATTTTTGAATTATTTGTAGCAATGCTACAACTATTCTCAACTGAAATAATTCAAATATCCTTCAAGGAGTTAATGAATATATATGGTAATCTATACAATGAAGTATTCCTCATCCATAGAAATGAAAGGTGAGCCATTGATCCACATGACTTGAATGAATCTGGAAGGCTTTATGGTGAAAGAAGACAGTGTCAAAATGTCATTGTGCCTTCCATTTAATTAGCATTCCCGAGGGAAAAGACTCTGTAGTGATGATGGACAAATCAATGGTTGTTAGCATGTGGGGTGTGGGGGAGGGAAGAGAGGAAAGAGAGCTGAGTTCTCTGGGGAGGTAGGAGGAGGTGTGACCCACTGTATGGGCATGGGGTGATCTTTGCTCAGAATAATCATTCATTCCCCTTATTATAAGGTATGCTAGACAGAGATAGACAAATTCACAGACCTTTTTGCTTTGTGGTGGAGGTTTAGGAATTATCTGATAGTGCTTCTATTTTCTGGGTGCAAAGCGGTAAGAAGCCACTTCATAAACCAGTAGACATAGGAAAAAGGTTGGAGGTTTAACAGATCTTTAAAGCATGAGAAGTTTCACACAAGATATGTGCAAGCATTTTTCCTGTGTTGATGGCTCAGTGACAACTCACTACCTGTGAGGGGATGCAGGGTTTCTCTCAGAATAGCCTTTTAAAGCCTCACACATGCATTCAAAATAAGAGTACTTTTTATTACATAAAGCAACATTTGCATGAAAATAACCACTGAATTTTGACAGCCATGAAATTGCAGGATTGAAATTACCTTCTGGATGTGACCTTAATAATATGTGAAGAGATCTTTCACAAATGAAAGCAAGAAATGTATGAGATTAAACTGGTAAGACTGAGTATATTGTGATTTCAAACTTAATGTCATTTATTCCTAGACATGGAAGGTAGAGTGGCCTTTAGAACACCCCTCAGAATAAGTCTTTGCATTGCAAGTTTCTGACTTACAACAGAAAGAAAAGTGTGAGGCAAAATGTTCAAACACCCTTCCCTAAACGGATCACTGGGCTATCTAACAATTGTGTTTTAAGCATTGCTAGCCCTTTCTTCTCTAAAGAGGAGAGACAAATGGGTAATTATCAGGAGCTTTTTCTTGGGAATGTCTACATAAAAATGTGTATATCTATAAGCAGAATAGAAATGAATCTGAGTAAAAGAAAAGTTGGAATTCATTTAAACAGATTCTGCTTACTCTTGATTTTTGTCCGAAAATGCTTTTCTAGGGATATCGCGGTAAATAAGGATCAGGATAAACAAATAGGCCGAATAGATGTTTATTCAGGGAGAAATAACTTACAACCTAGACAGATGAACACCAGGAAATTCAACCCGATCCTCTCCTGTCCGAGTCACGCCAGAAAGAGAGCGCCTTTCCTGGCCCCCTCCGACCTCCTTCCACAGGTCACTTCTGCCCATGGCTCCACCCCCAATGGGCGTGGTCAGTGCCACAGAACTATCTCACTACAATTCCCCTTTTAGTCTAAAGAAAAGATTTAGGCTTAATACAAAACTATATACAAAACAGTGAATAACAAGTGTGCTCTAAGAAAAGGAAAATCGAGAACAAAATGACCTACATATCTAGTCCTAGGGTGAGGGCATAATGGAGTTTACAATAGAGTTGTCCTAAGCTGGAAAACGTAAGTCTAGTACCTAATATATCTAACTAGGAAGAGAGAATAATAGTTGTGATAGTTTAATCTTCAACCTCATCAAGACCTGAGAAGGAAATTAACAATACTAGAGTAGACAGGAAATGCAGATGGACAACTTCCAAAAGGTGCAGCAAGGACAGAAACAGCAAGCCACCTGAACAGTCACCCTAGGTCTCACAGCCACGTTGGTACACCCAGATTTGGCTAAGGCCAAGAGAACTTGACAGACCACAACAACAGCAGGGAGGTAGAATGGCTGTCTTACCCTGACTTGGCAAGGTCAAGCAGTCTTCTATATTTGTCTCCTGCAAGCACATAGGACTGCATGTCCAAATCAGTGGTCAAGGTGGGGGCAATTCTATGCCCAACAGGCCATTAGCTGAGGCGAGAATGAACTCCAGCAGGAGCAACAACAGTGTCCAACATATTTTCAGGAAAGTGCACGGTGCTGTCAGGAGCAACAGTGTTTCATGTCAATGGAGTACTAATATTAAAACATTTAAATGCCATATTCTACATGTTTATGAAGTGATTGAAGATTAAGCATCTATATCTGACTAATCTCATAGGTACAGGAAATGTGAGTGAAGATAATCTGTAATACTCGGGAACTTAGCTAAAAAGACTGATTAAAACTTCCCTGAGTAAAGCAGGAACAAATACTTAAACAATATAACTATCTACATATACATACATGTAAATCCCTAAAATAGAGGTAGAGTATAAGTGTCAAGACAAGAGGTAGAACTATAAAGGGCAGCGAGATAAATATCCCAAATTGTATCAATATACAAAATGTCTTGAATACAAGAAAAGTATACATACATAGAATATGGTAAAAAATAATGTGCATAAAATATTGTAAGTGGAAAGATTTAACACAATATAACAAAATATAAACTTAATTTTACATAGCTTACCACATAAGAATACACTACAATGTAAGCTGTAAAATACTATCTTATTAAACAAATAGGCCGAATAGATGTTTATTCAGGGAGAAATAACTTACAACCTAGACAGATGAACACCAGGAAATTCAACCCGATCCTCTCCTGTCCGAGTCATGCCAGAAAGAGAGCGCCTTCCTGGCCCCCTCCGACCTCCTTCCACAGGTCACTTCCACCCATGGCTCCACCCCCAATGGGCGTGGTCAGTGCCACAGAACTATCTCACTACATAGGGACATAAAAACCATGATTCCTTGGCACTTATGGAAGCAACAAGTCTTGAGTGCAAAAAGGAAAATACTAGGAAAAAAAAAAAAAAAAAAACCTCCAGTTGTTCTGCAATTACATTGGCAAGGGTTTCCCTAAACATCACTTCCGTCAAAAGCATATTAACAGCACTGAAACTTACATGTTACAGCTTCCTAAGATATGACTGTCATGTTCGGTTAGAAGCTCTCAAAGCACAAGTCATGCTCACTCTAATTGGCAGACTATACAGACACTTTGAAAGAGTCCATAATGGCTGTGTCTGCATGTCAAACTAGTTTTGATGAATTCTGTTTGCATGTCATTTTATGCTCTAACAACATATTTACGCATATGTATATAATTTGTTCTGTATCTTGTCACCAGATAATCAATTTGATGACCATGTTCACCCTTAAAGATCAACTCTCTGGTTATAAAAGTAAAAATAAAACCAGGATTTCTGTAAGAAGACAAAAATTGCATTCATTAAAATTGCAAAGCAAAAAGGTTTAAAATAGAAAGAAACCCTCATTCAGGACTATTTCGGAACAATCTAGTTCATAGGCACTGACTAGGACATGAAAAAAAAAAAAACCACATTCTCACTAGGAGATGCTGGGTTGCTAAACATTCCACGTGTTTGACTAGTGATGGATCCAATTTATCTCCATCAAAAGTTTAAAAACAACAGCAGAGTAATGGCTATTTGGGCAAAGCTGGCTCTATTCTTCTCCTACAATAAGGGGTGATTTCAGTTAAAGCAACTGTAAGCTTTTCCTACAAGTGCCTTGATATAATCACTGCTACATAACCTAATATTCCATGGGGGGGGGAAGTTTCCCACTTACATCCCAATAGAAAGACACTGAGTTGCCCACCCTTCCTCCTAATGTTTTCATGTGTTGATAGTTGAGGTATGCAGAGAGAAACCCCGGCATCCACTGCAGGAAAAATTTAGTGTGTGCTATATGCTGGTGACAAAATCATAATGAAAGGCTCCTCTCATGTTTCTTGATTATTGCTCCGCTTTCATAAAGTTGTTTTTCTTTGAGTAAGTGTCTGTTACAGAGTGGAGCACAATACAGTAAGAGCAGCACACTTTGGGGCAATGACAATTGGAATAAGTCATGAAGACCGAGAAACTTCAGCGTTTGCTGGAAGAGGAACAATTGAAGTCAGCTCTGATATGGAGAGTCAGATATCCCCCAGTTCTTAGAGAACTGAGTTCATTGCTTGGAGGGGAGGCTGGCAGGAATGTGTGTTAAATTCTAAAAAAGTTGTACACAAAGACTAAGAGTTGCCCTCTTGGAGGAAACCAGAGTACAGAAAGTCACCCATCTGCCTAAAATGCTAAAAAGTGGGAACTTTCCCTCTTTCTGAAAGAAGTTCCTGAAGAAACTAAGTCCCATGGGTACACACTGAATAATGAAATAGATTTAGCAAATCTAAATTTTATGTATGTTGATTGTTACAAAAATAATTATTCATAAATAGTTACAGTGACAAGAAACTGTCATCCTTGGCTTTTAAAAAAATATTGTCTTTAGTATTCAAAGTAACCTTCTGCCCTCCACTGCTGGCGATCATTTATCTGGTTTTTGTTTCTATATATTTGCTGAGTTTTAAAAATATCCTTTAACTTAACTGTTGACCACCAGTTTTCCTCTTTTTTTTTTTTTTAAATTTGAGGTCAGCTTTTTCAGATCCCACGTGTGAGAGGGATCACAGTTTATGTAATTATGTTCTGAAATCTGCGTTTAGTTTCTTCAATAGAAACTTGTTAGCTAAGATAACCTTTCTGTTTATAAGACAGAAGTTTATGAGTTTAAGGCCAGTCTGGTCTACAGAGTGAGTTCCAAGACAGCCAGAGCCACACAGATGGATCCTTCTTAAAAGCCAGAAAAAAAAATAACAAGTATAAAATACATATTTTAAAAAAGACAAAAGTTCTGCTGTAGCTGTTGGTGGAGGTATGACTTTCATGACATGTACTCTTCAGGAAAAAAAAAAAAAAAGATGTGACCAACCTTTGAAAAACAATAGTCCAACAGTCAATATATATATATATATATATATATATATATATATATATGAGATCTATTCCATCTTCACACATAAGAACGTTTGCTTTCTAATAGGATAACTCTTCCATTTTCCAGTTATTGAATATATATTGACCACTATAAGATTCATGCTATAAGGTATTATGAATTATTTTTCTTAAACATCAAGCTATTGGAAGAACATTAGCACAATATCAAACCTATTTTATAGATTAGGGAAGGGGGCACAGAGAAAGTAAACAGTACATTATGGGAGAGGGGATTCAGATTCAGGCAGTCAGATTTTAGAGCCTGAGGTTATTGTCTTGTCTTTGTGACAAAATAGGGCTTATGCGATAATCTAATTTTTTTAAAAATACAATTGTGTCATTTCAAAATATACTTGCTCTCATAAATTACCTTATTGGAGTATCTAGAATTCAATTTAATACATCGTGAGTATATCTTTTCCCCTTTTCTATTCTTATAGAAATAATTAGGTTTTTTTTTTTCCTGTATGAAATTCAATGTTTATCTTGAGAGAAAGCCCTTTTCCCAATATATGATCTTGTTGTCCTTGATCCTAACTTTTCCCTTCCTTTATGCACAAAAAGCTCTTCTTGTATCTGCAGAAAGCCAGACAGTCCTCCACATAGACTCCGAGCCCCGCGATCTAGAAGCTCTATGAGCTACAGATGGTAGGCAGGTCAGCTGGTCAGTGCACAGCAGAAAGTAGAAGGAAGGACCGTAGAGCTCTAAACGGCAGCCTCACTCAATGCCTGAACGTCTTACACCATGTGTCCCCCCAGCCAGAGAGACTTAAGGAAACAACATCTAGAAGGGTCTGGGTTATCCACCAAGCAATACAATGCAGTAGGCACTAACTATTTCAGATTTGTGTATTAATTTATTACACATTTTTCACTCACTATCAGAGAAACCCAAGTAAATTGATGTCTCATTTCCATGTCAGCAGGACTTTTCTGAAAATGTGATGCTGGAGACAATATTTAGATGAGTGTCTTAGTTAGGGTTTCTACTGCTGCGATGAAAGACCATGAACAAAAGCAGGTTGGGAAAGAAAGGGTTTACTTGGCTTACACCTCCAAAGCACTGTTCACTACTGAAGGAAGTTGGACAAGAAAGTCAATCAGTGCTGGGACCTGGAAAGCAGGAGCTGATGCAGAGGACATGATGGGTGCTGTTTACTGACTTGTTTCCTCTGGTTTGCTCAGCCTGCTTTCTTAAAACCCAGGACCACCAGCCCATGGACGGCCCCACCCACAATGGGCTGGGCCCTCCCCGATTGGTCATTAATCAACAAAAGCCTTGCAGCTGGATCTCATGGAGGCAGTTCCTCACCTGGGGTTCCTTCCTCCCTGATGACTCTAGCATGTGTCAACTTGACACACAAACACATCACTTTGAAGCCATGACACTTCCTTTCTTATTCATCCTAGGACCTCAGATAAAATTTATAATTTTAAAAGTCCCATAGTCTTTAAAAATTCAAACCCATTAAAATTTCAGTGTCTTTAAAATAGTCAATGTCTTTTAAAAATTCAATCTTTCAGCTGGTGGTGGTGGTACACAGACCTTTAATCCCAACACTTGGGAGGCAGAGGTAGGTGGATCTCCACAAGTTCAAGACCATCCTGGTCTACAAGAGCTAGTTCCAGGACAGCTAGGGCTACACAGAGAAATCCTGTCTCAAAAAAACCAAAAAACCAATCCAAACAAACAAAAGTTCAAGTCTTTCATCTATGGCTCCTTTAAAAATCAAAATTAAATTAAATACCTTCTTCAAGAGAGAAAAACCAGGGCACCGTCACAGTCTGAAACAAAGCAAAACCAAGCTCCAACAGTAGAAATAACAATGTCAGTTGTTTGAGATTCACTCACAAGCTTCTGGATTCCTAAGGGCTTGGGTCACTTCTCCAGCTCTGCCCTCTACAGCACACACAGCTCTCTCCTAGGCTCTGGCTGGCTCCACTCCACGGCTGTTACTGTTCTTGGTGGTCTCCTCAAAATGCTGGGGTCTCTGCTGCAACTGGGCTGTACTTCAATAGCCTCCTATAGGCACTTTTCATGGTACCAAGACTCAGCTTCCCAGCACGACCCCTTCAGTCCTGGGCCTTCAACTGCCACTGAGCTGCGTCCTCACCAATGGCCTCTCCTGACCTCTCACAGTGCCAAACCTTAGCCGCTCTCCAAGACTCCTTCGTGCCTTCAAACCCAGTACCACCTGCTGATGCTTACACGTTACCAAGCCCTGCTGCAACCAGGGCTGCCTCTGGAACACAGCTTCCCTGTGCTTGCAGCAAAAATGTCCCAGATTTCACCTCAACGATGCTGGTCTCTTTTTAATCACCTCCAATTTCTTAGCTCCTGCTGACCAGCTCAATTGTCCCAGTAATGCAAAGGTTTCACTTTAGTAGTTCTGGTGTCTTGTTAATCATAGCTGATTCTTCAGCCCCAGCTAACCAGAACCACAGAATCCTACATCAAAATAGAAAATGGCCCTGACAGAGACTTGAAACTTCACAAGCCAGGCCTCCATCCTCTGCACTGCTCTCCACATTCTTATCTTCCAGGCTCCCACAGAACAATCCACAGAGCTCTCAACACTCAATGGCTTTTCTAGCCCAAAGTTCCATTCCCCAATGCTCCCCAATACATGGTCAGGTCCGTCACAGCAATACCCCACTACACTGGTACAGTCTGTCTTAGTTAGGTTTTCTATTGTCAAAACATCATGACCATAAAGCAAATTGTGGAGGAAAGGATTTATTTGGCTTACACTTCCAGACCATAAGACCATCACTGGAGGAAGTCAGAACAGGAACTCAAGCAGGGCTGGAACCTGGAGACAGGAGCTGATGCAGAGACCACAGAAGGATGCTGCTTACTGGCTTACTGGGTTGGGCTGTCCTTCATTAATCACTAAGAAAATACCTTACAGCTGGATCTCATGGAGGCATTCCCTCAACTGAGGCTCCTTCCTCTCTGATGACTTTGGCTTGTGTCCAGTTGCCACCCAAAACCAGCCAGAGAGAAAGTATTAGGAGGAAGCTTTGGGGAATCCAGAGATGTTTTAAACTCTGTGCTTAACAGTTTACTTCATGTATGCATCTATTCACAAATGTAATAGATGAAAAACTGCAGATGCCACTCAAACGCACAACCTATACCAGCCTGTCCATACTCCTCAAACATAGGCTCAAGCATAGAGCAGAGAGATTGCTTGATGTCAGTTAATTATTAAGTGTCTTCTCTCCTTCCCTAATCAAATAATCCATATCAGTTGCATATCTCTTATTAAAACAGCACAGGTTTGTATATATTATCCCGTTTAATTTTTAAGCACCACCCTGCAATAAGTTATTCATACGATCATTTTCCCACAAAGAGAACTGAAAACGCGAAGAAAACCCACCTGTGATCAAGAACACAGCGAAAATTGCTTATCATTGAAAAATCTATCTTAGATTAATGGACCAATGAACTCCCAACCCAATTTACAGTGGCATTGCATTTGGCACACCCCATAATATGCACAATACAGGTCTTTATCAGATAAAAGTTACCCAGTGGTGGGAGCTGACTACTTATACATACAGTGTCCTGCTCTGTCCCATTTCCGTCAAAAACTGGATCATTAATATGGCAAAAAGGCCACAGGGTCTTGTTCTTTCTGCATGTATATATTGACTTTAGGCCAGTGAGTCATTCTGGGTTGCTCCCAAGAACTCCCTGTGCTTTTAAAATTGTCTTGAACCATTTTCTCTTATTTAAGTCAGAAAACGGGCTTTGCTTTAGAGTTAAACGTGGAAAACATAGCTCATACCCCAACTGACTGGTCATTTGCTTCAGTGCAACTAGACAGATTGATCTAGCACTGCTTAGTGTAAACGATTAGTTTTGCTTTGCCGCTGGCCCATGCAGCTGCATTTTTAATGACTATCACTGTCTGCATATATCAAAAGGAAATGAGATTTAATTGTGAGCAAAGTCTAAATAGTCATTATGAGTAAAAATTATTTAGATGAAAAGTGCTAATGTTCATAATATAAATTAGCTAATCGTCTTTCTGTGGCAAATATCATTACTATAAGAGGCACTTACAGTAACATTATATGGTACATAAGCATTAGAAATTTTGATTTTAAAATAGCTTATGATTAATTTTTCCTTTGGCAAAGCTGTTGGGAAACATCAGTAAAGTTCCAAGTATGTTAACATTTGTAAGGACTTGGATCTTTCCGATTCCCCCTTTGAAGGAAAATGGAGCTTTCTCTCTTTTCCCCTCTTTTGAATTTGACTTCACAAAATAGTTTTCAATAGATGTAACAATAAACTTACCCAAAACTATATCATCCATGTTATGATGACTAGTAATGTAGTAATGGTGATAAGAATGAAAGTTTGGTGTATGGTCTTATGTTCTTTTAAAAGTGACTTTTTATAATCCACAAGGAAGCCTTCACTCCGTGTATTTATATGTGCTTCATAAAAAACGTGATTGAACAAGATTTTATTTATTTGTTTATTTATTTATTTTATTCTTTGATTTTTTGAGACAGGGTTTCTCTGTGTTGTTTTGGAGCCTGTCCTGGAACTTGCTCTATAGACCAGGCTGGCCTCGAACTCACAGAGATTCACCTGCCTCTGCCTCCTGAGTGCTGGGATCAAAGGTGTGCCCCACCAACACCTGGCTTGAACAAAATTTTATAAAGCTGTTTATGCATTAAATGAGAGGAGGAAAAATTCATGCAACCACCCAAATACTCAGATATTTCATGCCCACGGTTAGATTCTTGTTTAGGGCAGGAAGAGGGCTGGATCATGTTTTAGTTTTATCATGATTTTGAATGTAAACTATGTCCATCTAAAACAGATGATAGGCAATTGACAGTCAGAAGTAGTAATACCAATAGTATACAATTATTATCCCATGTTGGTTATCTTATGCCTTGATTTTTTTTTAGACAAAAATTAACCAACTTGTACAAAAAAAATTATAGAAGGCTGTCTATTTACGTGGAGTTCATTGTATAACTGCTATATAAATCATACAATGCATTTGGAAAACAAACTTGTAATCTATTTGTAAATCAAAACTGTTCCTTATCTACTTCTCTGTAGCAAGTAAATATAAATTGAATTAAGGAAACAGTAAGGTCTCCTATGTTCATTAAGATAATGTATAATCTATTAGTATCAATTAATCATCATCTATTTTACCAAATACTCCAACTATATTTATTTATTCATTGAAAAATTATTGATAGCATAGTGAATAAACAAGAAATTTAGAGGAAGTAGTGACAATTACAATTCTAGCCTTCTTTGGAAGCATTAAAACATTGGTTTTATGCATTGATAGAGGAATGAACCTGCCTATGTTGAAAATGTAGGCAAGTTGCTTGAATAAGGTAGGGTGTCAAAGAAGGATTCAAAGTAGGCAATATCTAATTAAAAACTGAAGTTACAGTAAGAGGTAACTTGAAAACAAATTTAATGTGGGGCGTGGGGGGGCTTAGGAAGAGATAACATGAAGGAGGAGGCAAACTATGTCAATATGTATGGAATGGAGAGAAGGGTGAGAGAAAATAAGACTATAGGAAAAATCTGGTTGAGAAATACCTTGCACGACTGGATTTTACAGTAGCTAAAGGGAACAGCTTCGTTAGGTAATTATAAATGGACTCATGTGTTTTTAGAGTGTACTTAGGATATTATTATGAAGGACAGGTTTGACATGAGATTGTTAGAAGTAACAAGGAACCAGATCTCACGGGAGAGGTATGGACGTGGAGAGGAGAAGACTCATTTCAAGAACTGAGATCTTAAGATAAAAGCAGCACAGGAAGGCTGTTGTGCTTTGAGCACGAATTGTCCCCATGGGCTCGTGTGCTTGAATGCTTGGTGTCCAGTGGGTGGAGCTATTAGGAATGCTCCTGAAATCTCTGGGAGGTAGAGCCTTACCAGAGGAGGCAGGTTACTGGGGCAAGCCTTGAGGTTTTATAGCCTGGTTCCCCTTGTTCACTGCCAGCTTCCTGATGGGAGGATACAATGCAATCAGCCTTTCTTCTGCTCCTGCTCCCATGCCAACCATGATAGAGTGTATCTCCCTAAAACTAGTAAGCCAGCAAATAACTATGTCATTACTTAAGTTGTTTCTTGTCCTGTATTTTATCACAACAATGATCAAATTAGTACTGAAGGTCTAGGATGAGTTATTGGTGTCAGGCTTAAGTGATGCTGGGGATCTTGACTTTATCTCTGTGATGGAAGATTAAAAATAAGGAATTAAAAAAGCATGTGTGGACTGTAAACAATTTGATATTCCACTCTCTGGAGTATCCAATGGATCTAGGTAATAGTAAACACTGTGCTAGAGTTCAGGAGAGATTTGAGCTAGAAATACAGATTTGGGGATCTCTGAAATGCAGCCCTGAATATAATTATTCAATGAGATTAAGTAGAAAATAACAAAAATAATCTCTTGAGAACACCAACATTTAAATGATGCCCAGAAAGTAGAAACATTTATACAAAGCACCTGCCTTGTTATGTGGCAGTTTCCTTGGAGACTGAAACATTCTATCCTGCAAAGACATCCTTAAACTAGAAAGTAAACAACTCAAGATAGCTTCAGGAAGTCCCTGAAACTGATCAGATTCACTAGGCCCTCCCTCTCAAGAGTAAACATTAAAAGCTGCCAAGAGTAACTCTCAGACAAGCAGAGCTACAAAGAACACCCCGAGACCAGATCAGCTGCCCAGAACAGGTTTGTTTAGACCAACCAAGTAACTTAGAGATGACACTTTGCAGCCTGTTGTAGTTCAGGGTGAAGTATGCTCCAGGTTCCCAGCTTTTTTTGAACTGTGGTCTTTGATGATAGAACTGCCTTTGGGTCATTTTCTCTCCTGTAAGTAAACCTTCACACACATTCCTGTAAGTGACCGCCCCCCCAAAAAAAAAAAAAAAAAAAAAAAAAAAACTCATTGCTTCACCAAACTGGTATCCGGTGGTGTTCGTACATTGGTCTCTATCTAAAGTGAGTATACACGTGTGTGTTTCATCTCCCCAGGAAAAATCTTGTCACACAACACTTTAGGTACTAGATACGACCTCTGATAGATACAGTCAAAAGGAAATAGAAAATAGCCCTCAAGAGCTTATATTTCCATATAGAGAAGGAGAATGCAATAACAAAATAAACAAGAAAAGCATCATTTATTTTAAATGGTATGACTTCTAGGAAGAAGGCTGAGGAGGGAACGATACCAGTCTGAGAGAGAGCTAACACAAGAAATCACCAATAAAGAGGTAATATTTTAGTAAAATCTGAACTCATTAACAGGTTAAGCCATAAAATGGTTTTCCTTTGCAAGAAAAAAAAAAGCAAAATACATACATGCCTGGTATTTTCTATGGCCAGAGATCAGTATAAAGAAGACAGTAGTAGGGGTATATATGAAAGACAACGGTAGAGAAAGACCCAGAAGATCTTGGGCATTGAAAGAACTATGTTGGGTTTGGATATTCTTTGATTTTGAACTACCAAGGGGTTCTATAAAACCAGAGAGTGTCTTGCATTATTTTTCGGTAGTCTGCTCTTTTTCTTGAGCATGGAACTTCTGCAAATGACTCCCTAGATCCTTACAGCTCCATGACAGGAACTCTTTCCTCCTGGAGGACTAGACTAACTTGTTAAGTAATTTTCTGGAATAACTTTAAGGCATATCCTGAGGAAGTGTGTGTTGTTCAGGAAGTTCAAGGTGGAACTCTGAAGTCACATTTTCCAATGTTGAGGACAATGCCATGGGTTGCCTTCAGTCTTCTTCTGATCACAACATTTGGTTGGAAAGAAAAGCTTTTAGATGATAATTTTAAGGATATGAGAAGAAATTTACTCCTTGGCATTGAAAATACTACCACATTAGCATAGTCTCCTCAATTGGAATATGACTCACTGGGCAAAGGATGAGAGGGAGGACAGAAGTAAATACACTGTGGATTTTCCACACAATTATTCTTCAAGCAGTCTTATCACTGGCATAGCTTTTAAGTGCCCCTTGGATGTATATGATGTGGGCTTTTAAACTGAGATGCATTTGTGACATTGGTTTCCAGAAGGTGTGGAGATTAAGGACAGTTAATGGAAAAGGATTTGTCACCACTAACTTGATAGTGTCCTGTCCCATTAGATCTGGGTTTGCCTAAGTTTCCAGCAACTATTTTATGACGACAGAAATGATGGCATCTTTGACTGCTCCATAAATGGGAGAAATTGGCTGATGGGCTGGCTGGGATGTAGGTGTTCTCAGCTGTATTATTAGGGACTTGATTTTTGTGTAGGATGCAGTGATATATCTGGAAACCTGGGGTTCCCCTCCCCTCACTTCAGATTATGCTGTCAGTTGACACCACTGAATGTTGTTATTCTTACCTGTAAGATGAACAACTGGATGGACGATAAATACAAGCTATTTCTTAAGATCTGTAGCAATTAGCTGTCGTATGACATTCAACTTCTCTATCAAGCTGTGTGCTCCGCAGCTCCTTTGGCTTATCTTACCCAGGAATGACAACTGCATTGCACACTATCCTCCCTTAACACGGACATTACAAACAGATCACAGTCCCCCCCCCATCTAGACTGTCAGGAGTCAGACTCACTGTGCCATAGGCACTCATGTTGAAAGTAATTTGCAGCCTTATCATTAGAGCCATGGCTATGCCCCAGGCAACAATCCCCAATTCAGCTGAGAACACTTACATCCCATCCCATTATTTAATTTAATCCCATTTCTGGAGCATTCTGAGATACCATCATTTGTGCTACCATAAACTAGTTGCTGGTAATGTGGCCATAACTGATAGGGATCAATTAGCTTTTCAGCCTGGAGGCTAAGATGTACAAATGGCACTGTCTTTCTTTGTAAATCCAGCCTCAGCCCTGGTAGTGTAGCTCTCTAAACAAGAGATAAGCTCAGACATTCAACAAATAAAAGGCCTAGGGGGTCCTCGATCTTTGTTCTCCTAGCCACTTACTTTCTTATTACCTAATTCTTCGGGGGCCATAGATCAAGAAATCTGTGTTTATCTGAGTTCTGATGAAAAGCCCAAACAGTGTTATTAGGTAACTGTGATTCATTTTAATATGATGACAGCTTGTGACCCACAAATTGCTGTTTAAAATGAAAATGAATCCAAAATGAAACTAGAAGACAACTACAATACCAGACTTGCAATCTGCTTTGACAAAACACCCATCTGAGGCACTGTATTAAATACAAATACAATTCATGTACATGTAGCATACTGCCCCTGAAATCTATAGCAATTCACCTGTTGCCTTATGAAACTAAATTTGTTTGAATGGTCTTATTTTTAATCTTTTTTATAAATTAAGACAAAAATATGGAAGGTTTTGCTTTGACTTTGGTAATAGAACTCTAGGCAAAGATCCAGGTATCATTTTAGGCACGCAGGCTTCTAAGTTTCACCTCTGATGAAGCCAAGTTCTACATTTTCCTTATCCTCAGGGTTCATCTATAATAAATTAGTAATATTTTCTACACATTTAATATCAAGTCTACTTATAACTCTAAGCTTATAACTACCTAGCTTGCATAAACTGCAATCTTTAACATATGTAATTACCAAAAAATAACTTCACTGAAGTTTTTATTAGATAATTAATGACTTAATTGGTAGCAATGAAAACTTTTTTTTCTTCACAATTTTTTTTCTGTCTGTGGCACCATTAAATAATGTGGGATGTAAAACGATATGCATGCTTTTCATCCTATATCTTAACATTAAATAATTGTATGCGGCAATGAAATGATTTATTAAAGTTGTCTCCAAATAATTTAATAACCAAGTCATAGCTTTTTCTCCCACTGATTTTTCTAGACACTTGAAAACCCCACAATGTAATGTTGTAATTATAGTAATTAACATGCATTCTTAATTATAGCCTTATTGTTCCTATACACCGTTTGCTTCTAAATTCACAATGCATTCAGCAGTAGCTAGGATAAAAAAGTACTATATTTTGCTCTCATTATTACATACATGGAAAAAGAGCACCCACTCTTTCAAAGAACTACCACAAGGATTATAGTTTCACGGCCATTTTTTCTTGTGCTTATGCAGTTGACTCTGTGAAATAAATGCGTGTGAACAGATGAGAAGCAAACTCAAAGAAAAGCTACATGGCTACTGCTTGGACAACTGCTATCCCAGCAGGGTTCCTAAACCTCTCTGCCATGTTTTATTTAGGTGTGTGTGTGTGTGTGTGTGTGTGTGTGTGTGTGTGTGTGTGTGTAATAAGGGTGCAGTCCAGTGTGACACTAAATATAAAATTCCGAGGCGCTTTATCTGCTTTGCATCCCTAGACCAGACACTGTTTCTTGTATCGAATCTATTTTTACTTGGCTGCACTCTCTCGCTGTCTCCAAACCTGTGTTGGGGAGACAGTGATAACCTCTAGGTTTCCGAGTGCAGTTGGGTTTCTCTTTACTGACTGCGGATACTGACCATGGTGCTGAAAGAGGGCAGAGGCCGCCTTTGGAAACCTTTCTTGACTCTTATTGGTTCGGAAAGCTCGAGTGACTGGAGCAGGGTTGCTAATAAACCATGCATTTGGCTGTTGGGGCTGAGATATGGGTCCATCTGGTTACAGCCAGAGCATCTATGTGAGCGCTCCCTTGCTAACCCGGGAGACCTTATGGATGTAGCTGCTGCAGTAGAAAGGACTCCATCCAGGAGGATGTCTCCTCTCTCCTGCAAAATGCAACCAAGTACACAGCCTAGAAGCACAAGCGTGGGCTCTGGATGGAGGGGGAATCAAACCTATATTCAAATTTAAAATGTTCGCTCTTAGTCGTGCAAGGTAAAAAGGAAGAGCTGATTTTAGCATAAGTTTTCAGCCCTCGCCTTCCAACAGGTGCACTTTTTCCCCGTCAGATGCTATCCCAAACCTTCTTCTGCTAGGCAAGCCTTCCCGGGAGTCCTTAAGCATGCTTCCCTTCTCATCCTCAGCTCCAGCTCTCAGCCCCGCAAGCCCTTACCTGCAGCGTGAAGATTAAGAAGCAGGCACAGTGCCGGGAAGCAGACTGCTCTCCTCATAGTGTGTGCATTGAGGGGCGGAGGAGAAACTCCGCCGCGACCCCACTCCAAGCAAAGTGCTATTTGAGAGAACCACTGCCAAGAGTCCTCTGATCCCAGGCATCCGATGACTGGGTCCTCGACTGGGCTTCGCAGAACGGTGTGTGGCGCCGACAGAGCCGAGCACTGGCTTCACCTCCCTAAGGGGTGGGGAGATGGAGAGCAGGAAGCTGCCGGTGGTGGGGAGGCTGGCGGGCGGGGGGGGGGGGCAAGGCACTCAGAGCAGGCGAGAGCTTGGCCTTCTGGAAGCCCGCAGCCGGCGATGATAGTGGGGTGGACTCCAGCGCCAGCCTCGGAGCTAGGCTGCACCTCGGCTGCTGCTCGTGCAGCTAGTAGCAGCCCGATGCGCCGCAGCACTGAGCATGCCCAGCGCCGGCCCTGGCTTGGGAGTTTCAAATCGAAATTCCACCTCTCCGGGTTTTAGCTGAGGTTGGAGGGGGAGCAAGCTCCACGGGAGAAGGGGGAGGGGAAGGGGTGGACTCTAAGCGAGCGTTAAGGACCTGGGTCCCTCCAAAATCTGGGCGTGGGGATGAGTGGCGTGGGGCGGGAAGAGGCGGGGCCGTGACTACAGAAACCAAGGAAGGAGCTGGAGGGAGCCACCCATTTGGGTCCTTCATCTGAGCTAGATTTAAGCGTGCAGTCAGCTCACTGTTGGGACTGTTTGCAGGCTGACCAGCCTCGCAGATTGCCCCCAACCCTGGCCTGCTTGGGTAAGCTCGCTGTTGGCAGGTTAACTGGCTATTCTCAGAGCGCCCCCTTCCTGCCTCATGCTTCTTTCCCTCAGCCTTAGGCTTCCACTAGCTTCAAGCCTTGAGTCTATGACTGTAGTCTATGAATGAAAGCAGGGAGGTCATACTTCCGGTAAGGAAGCATGCCAATGTAAATAGAAGGAAAGGAATATATAGTATATAGTACATTAACATATTACACAGTGTACATATATATATATATATAATACGATGGAAACTAAGTTAATTATTTCTATTCTATTATTTCTATTACTGCATACAATATATATGTGATAATGTATAGTATATGTAATACGATGGAACCTGTTAATTATATGCACATATATATGAATACACACACGAACACGCACGCACACACACATACATACATAGATATAGATATGTACTTTGCATGCATGCAAGTCTGTTCACCACATCTGTGCCTCATGCCCTTGGAGATCAGAAGAGGTTGTCAGAAACCTAGAACTGGAATTATGGATGGTTGCGAGCTGCCATGTGGATGCAGGGACTTGGGTCCTCTGGAGGAGTGAGCCACTCTAGCCTTTTCATCTTAACTAGACATAATCTGGCCACCACAAGAGAGTGTGTGCTTTTAATCTCTTTATCTACATCAGTTGGTTGGAGATCCTTATCAATCTAACTACTCTAAGCCAAAATGTCCCTCCGCCAGCCTCCCTGCCCTACGCGAGTTCAGGACTGTCCACCCTTCTGCTTCTGTCCATTGGTTGGGCTGCTGCCTCGCGGTTAATGGATCTCACTTGCACCAATACCACAGCAGAGCTTATAGAGGCCCAAACTTGCTCATATTCTCTTGTTTCCCCAGAAAGCTCTGGGCTAACCTGAGATCCCTGTTTATTGAGCACTGTCAATTATTTTTCAGATAGTTTATTTATCTGTGGCACATATTTCATCAGCTGCAGGCTCCTTAAGAACCTCTGGATTTTGACTTAGCTTAAATTGCATAAAGTCATGCTAGCCAAATAAAAGGTAGTAGTAGCAAGTGCTCATTGAATTGAGCTGTGTATCTCATTCAGTGTTCTCTCCCCCCCCCCCGAGGATTTAGACAGCTAATGTGAAATAAGATAACCAACAAAACCCAAATTAGGCAGGACCTCACAGGACCTGAGTGCCCAGACAGTACCATCTATTTCTTGTATAATTTATTTTACCCCTGGCTCTGAGAGACGGGACCAGGAGTTGCACTCCAACAGGTAGAGTGAAAGCAGGATGACATGCATTTTTAATAACTTACCAGGCTTTCTCTCCTAAAAAGAGACACAGGGAAAGCATTGCTCCTGCAGCTGACCCAGTCACTGCTGGGGGTATGGTGGGCTCCATTTCTGTGGACACTCAAGCTGCCCCCCCCCCCCGTACTCCAGAGGCACTTTCTCTAAGTTTCCTCCTACCGTAGAACTTTCTGATATATCCAGAGATTTGCTCATGTCCTATAGTTAATATTCTCTCATCCACTCTACTTCCTTGGTCCTAGAACATAACCTCTCTACAATGACAGGGACTTTTGACAAATTTGTTCACTTTATGTATCCCCACTGCTCAGAATAATGCCTCATACAATGACTCATGGACATGCATCCATGTTCAAAAGCACGAAGGTCATCTGAATGAGAAGCTCCAAAACCTGCTGGTAGCCTGGCTGGAATTCCTACTGAACTGATCTGCCTCCCACTATGTACCTGTGCTTAGAGGTGGGAGGAATAAATTCCTCCCCAGATATGACTCCTGCTATCAGAGCTGTTGCATGCATGGTGTCAGGTGAGAAATAACGTCGGCCTATTTACAGAAGGCGTGTCTCCCTAATTTTTCCCCCTCTAAGATAATTTTCAAACATACATAAGTCTCCGGGAAGACGGCACTGCTACTGTAATGGAACAATATTGTGTGCCCAGAATAGTTTGCTTTTCCATAGACAATTGCAACCTTTATTTGGGGGGGGGGGTTTAAAGTTTCAACCAATATAATTGGTTATGACTTTGCCAGCAAGCAGCCTGCTAACTATGTACTTTGCCCAGGGCTACAGGTAGCTGAATGAAAATCTCTTAACGCGAAAAAAAAATCTCCAATTTGACGAGAGCAGCTCAGCGTGGTAAAAGTAACCTTGATTGCGCTGCTATTCTGGGACCTGGATATTCATATTACTTTTACTCAAAAAAGAAAAAAGGGGGGGCAGGAATGATGATCCATCAGTGGACAGTGTCCCAGCACCCACATTAGTAGCTCACAACCAGCAGTAATTTCTGCTCTAGGGAATCTAATGTCCTCTCCTGTCAGGCATGCATACAGGGAAAGTAAACCTATTTTTACAATTCTTTGCTGCAATATATTCTGATCATGGTTTCCCCTTTCTCATCTCCTCCCCATCTCTCCACCCATCCACTCCACAACGTCTCTCTGTCTCTCTTCAGAAAACTATCAGGAAAATAAAGAAACAAACCAAAAAGAAAAGAAAAAGCACAAGAATCACACACACACACACACACACACACACACACACTAAAACACAAAGTCAGGAAATTAAATATACAAGTGAAAGAGCAGTAAAGAAAAAAAAAAAAAAAAAAGCCCAGACAAAGCAATATGAAAAAAAATTATAAAAATGCCAGTCGTCTTCTGATGCATAGGGGGCTATACTTAAGTGTGGTTTATGCACCCCATGAGACTCCACTGAGAAAAAAAAAACACTAATTTCCCTTTTGTAACCAGTTATGAATTGGAGACAGCATCTTGGTGGCTCTCGTCACTTTCCCCTCTCAGTGGTGGAGCCCATTTGGCTTGAACCCTGCAGCTCTTGTACATGCCACCACAGTCCATGTCAGCTCATATCTGTGCCAGTCCCTTTATATCTAGAAGACACTGTTTCGTTGGTGGAATCTGCCTCCTCTGGGTCTTACACTCTTTCTGCATCCTCTTTCACTTACAACCCCTGATGGGAGGGACTTAATGGGGGCACCCCATTTAGGACTGAGTGCGGCAAAGCCTCTCACTTCTTGGACATTGTCCTGCTCTGGGCCTCTACATCTGCTCCCATCAATGGCAAGAGGAAGCTTCTCTGATAATGGCTGAGCAAGTCATTGGTTACAGATACGGAAGACTGTTGCCAGGAATCCTTTCATTACTGTGTTACTTTAGCAGAACAGTAGTATCAGGTTTGTCCTTAGGTACATGGAGTAAAAATTTCTTTCTAATTACAAAAATGTGAACGATTTTATATTGCTAGATAAGTTGATCTATTAAAAATATGCATCCAATGAGCCTGATCACATGGGTTGTAAAGTAAAACAGCAATAATTGCACTGAGCAAGTAACAGGGATGGAGCTGGGAGGAAGCGACCTCAGTCTCTCAAAGGATGTGATTTTCCCTGATTTTTTCCCCTCTGAAATAATTTCAAATGTTACATGATCCCCTGGGAAATAGTCAAGTCTTTCAGAAGTATTCTGTGAGTCCACGGGGGCTGCCTTTCTTTGTCTCTGACCTGGTACCACTGAGTTTGTTTCATATTTTAATGTAGACACCTGGTAAACATTACCAGGTAGCTCCAATTTAGAACATCGCGGAGATTACTGTGACTGAGCCACACAACCAGTACTGTTCTATATAGCTGATTCCTAAACAGAATCATTTATACTGGAGAAGATAAGCAGAAAATGAATACTCCTCTGTGAGTAAGTCTTGGGGAGACTTGTAAAGGAGAAACACTTCAGAGACGTCCCTCAAAATAGACTTCACCTGAGCTGGGGAGATGGCTCAGTGGTTAAGAGCACTGACTGCTGTTCCAGAGATCCTGAGTTTAATTCCCAGAAACCACATGGTGTCTCACAGTGTTATCTGATGCCCTCTTCTGGCATGAAGACATACATGTACATAAATAGCTCATATACATGAAATAAACTTTTAAAAAGTTGCCATGGTGAGTTTCCACATTAACCAGCCTGTTTATGGTTGAAACCATCTTCCTTAGAAGCTTGAAATGGACAAATCTGATTTATTGGGTAGGTTTCCTAATGATGGCCAACATTCACTAAAGGCTTCTTACATGCCAAGCTCTGTCCTAAGCTAATGAATTTCCAATGTAAGCTTTCATAGCAACAAACTCGAAAGTAAACTGTTACAGCCAGCTAGCAAAAATCCAGGAATTTATGTCAGTTTAGGCATTGTTTATTGTCGTGTACTGCAATGGAAACTGGTGTGTTTCGGACTCCCTGCCTTGGCAATACCTTTATACTAATCACATTCAGAAATTTTGATACCAGGCTATTGTGATAAACTATCTCATAGCATATGCATGCGCACACATATTCCTGTTCCCACTCATGTGTTTAGTGGCAGGCAGCTCATTAGAATTAGGGAATATCAATGGCAGGGCAAGAGATGCTCTCCCTTAACATCATTAAACTCTACTTCCTGCCAAGTGTGGAATCCGTAGCCAACAGTGGCCAGTTCCTCAGCGAGAACTCTACTGGACATGTCTCACCCTGTCCTTCACAGAACGCCTGTATCAGGCTGTAAGTTTGTCTTCTTTTGCTCGAGAGACATCTTTCATGAGAGGCAAAAAGAATGGTTTTCAAAATAAAGGACTGATGAGAATTAACCTATGTTCAGAGTGCACCAGTTCAGAATGAAAAGGAATGGCCCGAAAATTCACAGTAGAAGACTATATGTATAAATGTATTAATTTGCCATTAATTAAGAAAATATTTCTCCAACTGTAGCAAGGAAAAGCCATCTACCCTCTGCATAGAGAATATGCAAAGGAAAGAACTAAAATTCAGAACACCCAAGTTACTACATTGAGCCCCCACATGAGCTCCATGAATGATACTTTATATTCAGAATGGAGGTGACAACCTAAGCTCATCTAGGTTAACGGTTTCATCTATCCAACCAATGGCAAAGCTGGCTTTTGAGCTGAGGTCTTGTGAATCCACAGTTAGCTGGTCCTAACTGTGCTTTCTTGGCTCTCTGTTTAATGACAGAGCTTGCTTGTTACTCAGCCAAAAAGAATAAAATCTATCATCTGCAGCAAATACATGGAACTAGAAGACATCAAGTTAAATAAGCCAGACATCGAAACAAGAACCCCCATGTTTGCTCTCGTTATGTGGAGGCTTAAAATATTGAACCCGACAAATGAATACTGACTATGGGAAGGGGATTAGATGGGAATCAGGGAATCTGAGTTTGAGCAGGGCACACTGTATGAATGTGCTACAACACTGCATAGAACTCATTAATACTTACAATTAATAGATGCTCATCAAAAGTAAGAGTTAAAAATTTTAAGTTCATAAAATGATAGTTAACTAAAAAGCACACAAAAATTTCCAAAGTATAAGTTAGAAAGATCTTAGGTTAAAACTGGTCCCCCCCCTTCCAAGAAATAGACTTTAATAAAGAAAATCACAGTGTTATCTTATAATGTAACTTAGCTCTGGTTTTGTTGAGATTTATATATATTTGAGTCATTGGATATACATAAAAGTATGTATTTTAAGAAGCAAAGTTACTAAAATAAGGCCACTACATTTACTATAAATGTATATATGAATAATTCTATTTAGTAAGATATAAACTATTACAGAATATAGTGGGGTATAGATTTTGTTATTAGATCATCATTACATTTTTATTTCTAAGTTTCCCTTGGATCTAGCTCTTGGTACCAATGCACTGTCCCTTCACTGCAAAGGTCAGATTCATCCAAGATGTCAGTAAAAGATTTATTTACAACCACTGACTCTCCTGTATTAGCTCTCTGTCCATCCCGAGACATTAATCAGACCACACTTATGCCATCCATCATCCTGACCAGCACAGAGCCTTCTGATATTGCTTAGACTAGCTACTTGGAAAGATCTAAACACATATTCTACACCACTCCTTTAAAATCCTTTAACTAGCCCACTTTGGAGCTACTGGGACTATAGAAATATCCAAGGGATATAGCAGGATACAGCTGTGAGTAGCAAACCTTCCATCACATCCTTTTCAATTTTCAATTGTACTACATAACTACAAGATGACCTGAAAAAGTGGCCCCTGGACGCCAGACTGTGCACTCCTCTTACTGACAGCATCCGTTTAGCAACCAATATGTAGCTCTATTCTTTTCTATTTCTCACATTTCTTCCTTTCCTTGATTCCTACAGACAGACCTGTGCCTAAGGTAGTAAGTGATGTTGTTAGTCTATAGGACCGAGTAAAGAGATATTTTCAAGACAAAAGCATTCCCTCTAAAACATCTATATCTCTATGGCATGGAATGGTGAATTATAAAAAGAAAATCTTATTAAGAATGTCCACTGACTGTAACATGACCTCTAATACACTTAAACAACCAGAATCCTCTGTGTGGGCATAATTTTTGACTTATTGATCAGAAACCATGGGTTCTCTTTGGCCATGGTGGCTCATGCTTGCTCCCCTAGCACTTAAGAATCTGAAGCAAGAGGATTGGTGTGAGTGTAGTCTCAAAGCGAAAAGTATAATAGGTATAAAAGAAACACTGTGTTCCGGGGTACAATTAGTATTCAGCAAATAGATCAGGAAATGTGTTTTTTTTACTACAGTAGGATATGATGCATCCCCTACATTGTAAAACAGCAGAATAGCATGCTGCCACTCCATTTTTACATCATTTTATTTTAAATAATAATGCTAACCTATGTTGAGTACTTATGATAAGCCAGGAAGTCTTTTAGTCACTTGGGAATGTTTATCAACAACATGAACAAAATTCTGTTCTTCATGGAGGGCTTATACTCTAAGATAAATAGCTACTGGACAGCAAATACAGAAAATATATGACTTTCTTTAGTGTAGTGGTTATTACCATTGTGAAAGAAGGTAAATAAAAGCAGGTTAAATTGAAAGGAGTCAAGGGTCAGGGTTTGGTGGAGAGGAAGCCTATAAATGTGAGGACAAGCAGATATAGGCAAGCTTCAGGCCATTGAGAAGTTAAGTCTCAAATAATCATTGACATTCCCAAGAAATGACACTTGAACTGTCCATACACAGGCTCAAATGTACACAGCAAGCACCTGAACACACACACACACACACACACACACACACACACACACACACACACTTTTTAATGGAGAAGAATCGTAGGGGCCTAGTCATATAGCATGCTTGCAAGCATATACAAGACTGTGGTCAATGCTCACTGCAGGGGGCAGGGGTAGCAGGAAGAAAGAGGAAGCGGTATGTGCTACCTCCACACACGCAAGTCAACCCAATGTATTGTGAATGAAGAATCTAAGCAGGATATGAAAATCAAATTTCCTAACAAACATTTTGTGTGTGTGTTTGTATGTGTGTACGTACTTGTGTGCATTTGGCTTGGCAAACCGTATTACAGTATTTAGATTAGGTATTGTCCAAACACTGGAGAGTGATGAGTTCAAAGGTTCCTGGATGTTTTCATTGTTGTTGTTTTTAACATAGTTCAGACATGTTTTGGATTTTTTTCTTCAGCACTTAGGGAAATGATAGGAGATACTTTCACTTTACTTTTAAATCAAGTCTTTCTACACTCAATCCCTTTAGTAAAAGTGGAGAGAAAATATAAACGACCTCTCTTGCAAAACAGTCATCTGGAACCTCTAATCTTAGGCATATACTGCTTTAAAAAGAAAGTAAGGAATCTAGTCTCTATTTGACTTAAATTAAAATCAAATTATATTAGGTCTGTGACAAAAGTGATGATCACAGAGATGAGAAAATGAACTTCTTTCAAAGCCAAATTCTGTTGCAAATATAGCAATAAAATCAAATTTTAACCAATTTTGAATCAGTTGAAAATAAAATATATAGAAGTCAAACTATACCTCTCTGTTTCTAGAAAGTAAGCCTGGCATGCAGTTTCTGAATTTTACTAACCCAAATGAATTCTCTTCATTCTACATTTCAAAAGAAATTTAGGTCTTCATTATTTGAACAATAGACAATAGAGGAACAAAGTAAAACAGGCCTACGGATTCTATCAACTGCTGATAAACACAGTTCACATTTTGGTATGCTTCCTTTCTCTTGATCTAAACTCCTGCTTGTATATTTGTCTTTGCACGCATGTGCATCATGTGCATATAATTAACATTATTTTTAAATGACTGACATTGTATTGTGAATTTGAAAGCTATATTTTTACCCAGTAGTTCTGTAGGAACATACTTTCATGTAATTTCTGATTGCTCACACACATATTTTAAATTGTTACCTAGTACTGTGTACGTATTATAGTATTAGCCAACCTCATTTTCTAGAGATGATTCTTTGTTTTTCTTTTTCTTTCTTTTTCCTTTTTATTTTACATATCAATTACAGTTCTCCCTCCCTCCCTCTTTCCCTCTCTGCCACCCTCTCATGCTCCCTGACCACCCTCCCCTCATATCCCCCCCCCAACTCCACATGTAGGGTGATGCCTTCCAGGAGGGATCATCTAAATCTGTCAAGTCATTTGGAGTAGGGACTAGGCCTTCTCTCCTGTCTCTAGGCTAAGGGAGTATCCCTCCATGGGGGAATGTGTTCCCAATGTCCTTTTGTACACCAGGGATACATCCAGGTTCCACTGTCAGAGGTCCCTTAGACTGCCCAGGCCTTCTAACTGAGACCCATGTTCAGGGGCTCTGATGGGTTCAATGCTGGATTCTGGGGCTATCAGTCTGGGGGACCCATTAGCTCCTCCTTGTTCAGGTCAGCTGTCTCTATGTGTTTCTATAGCCTGGTCTTGTCCTCCCTCTCTGCATCTGGATTCCAGTTCCGCTCAGTGTTTAGCTGTGGGTGTTTGTTTCTGTTTCCATCAGCTAATAGATGTGGGTTCTATGATGGTGGATAAGTTAGTCATTGATCTCATTATCAGGGAAGGGCATTTGTGGTAGCCTTTTCACTGTTGCTCAAATTGTTAGTTGGGGTCAGTCTTGTAGGTCTCTGGACATTTCTCTAGGTTCAGTTTTCTCTTCAAATCTATAATGGCTCCCTCTTTTATGCCCCCCCTCTCTCTCTGTCTCTCTCTCTCTCCTCTCATCTATTCCTCCCCTGACTCAATCTTCCTAGTCCCATGTACTTTCCTCTCCTCCCCTTCTCTTTCTCCTAGCCCCCTCTCCACTCACTGATCCCCACTCCCAAAATGCTCAGGGGGTCTTGTCTCTCCCCCCTTCTGTGAGGGACCTTATATGAATCTCTTAGAATCCACCTTGTATCCTAGTTCCTCTGGCTGGTGATCCTTTGCTCTAGGTCTAAAATTCATATATGAGTGAGTGCATACCATGTTCCTCTTTTTGTGACTGGGTTATGTCATTCAGTTCCATCCACTCGCTTGCAAATTTCAAGATTCCACAGAGTAGTATTCCATTGTGTAGATGTACTACATCTTCTTTATCCATTGTTCAGTTGAGGGCATCTAGGTTGTTTCCAGGTTCTTGCTATTACAAATAGTGCTGCTATGAACATAGTTGAGCACATGTCTTTGTTGTATGGATGTGGATCATTTGGGTATATGCCTAAGAGTGGAATTGTCGGGTCTTGTGATAAACTAGTTCCCATTTTCCTGAGGAACCGCCATACTGATCTCCAAAATGGCTGTACAAGTTTGCACTCACACTAACACTGTAGGAGTGTTCCCCTTTCTCCACATCCTCTCTGGCATAAGTCGTCATTGGTGTTTCTAATTTTAGCCATTCTGTCAGGAGTAAGATGGTATCTCAAAGTTGTTTTGATTTGCATTTCCCTGATAGCTAAGGATATTGAGCACTTTCTTAAGTGTCTGAGATGATTGATTCTTATTGTATAGAGTTATTCCTCAATTAAAATGATCCACTTTAGGAGAACAAGGGAACACATGGAAGCAATGTCCACTTAACCCTTTAAAACACTTGAAGACATGTACAGAAGATAGAAATTAAATCTGTTCAATGTAGCAGTCTTGGTGTTGGTGAAATCATACTGCCATTAAAAGGAGACATGCTCAAGTGACAAACCAGACACATAGGACACTGGGGATTCTGGGTCTTCCCCCAACTGCTATCGAATCAAAACTTACCTGAATGTATGTTTCAGTAAGCCCTTATTTTTAAGAATGATGGCTCAGTAGATGGACAAGGAGCCCTTGTTCTCTGTTTCTATCATCCCTGGATAACTCAGTTGGCTAACACCTATGAGTAATAAGGATTATACAATGAATCATATATATATATATATATATATATATATATATATGAGTTATAAACAGTTGTGAATTTTTTGTTTGTTTGCTTTGAGACAGGGTTTCATGTAGCCCAGGCTAACCTTGAACTCCCTGTGTAGTCAAGTAACTAACATTGGAATTCTTTTTCACGCAATTTTTACTGAAACTCTTCTGCCGTTTCATACACAAAAAGCCTATTTTTAATTCTCTAATTTCCCTCCTATCCCTACTATTTCCCCTCCCTTACAAGTTCCTTTCATGTCTTTTTTTTTTTTTTTAATACTCATACTTTGGAGCCAGGTGGATATATAATTGAAGTCAATGGCTACCTCTCTCCAAGAATCTATCAGTATCCAGTAGTTCAATAGGGATGGGCAGGGCCCCATGAACTTTTCCCCAATCCATGACTGACTGTTGAGAGGCCCAGACTCTTATAGGCCAGTTGCGGAAGCCACAGCTACTTTGAGGTTATGCGTGTATGGGCCAGTTTTTTAAAAACTCACTCATAAACTTAATACGAATTACAAAATAATTGGCCTATAGCTCAGGCTTATTACTAACTAGCTCTCACATTTAAATGATTCCATTTATTGTGGCTTTACCTGTTCCCTAGCACATCTTGTTTCCCCAGTGGCTTGCACCTCCCTTGACTCTGCCCTTCTTGCTTCCTGCATCTCTGTTTGGCATTCCTGCTTAGCTTCATTCTCCCTGGCTATAGGCCAGTGTAGCTTGCATTATCAACCAATGAGAACAACTCACACAGCAAACAGAGGGATCAGCCCATAGCATCTTATCATGTAAAAGCCATTGTACATCCACATAATGGTCTATTTGAATGCGATTCCACAAGCTGTTAGAGAAAAAGTGAGTTCTGTGTTAGGTAGAACGTTTCATAATGCCGAACGTGTATGCAGCTTTAATATCCTTATGAACATTTTAGCTGCTTGTTCTGGTTACTGAGGGGTGAGATCAGAATTCTGTATCCAAAGTTGTTCCTCTCAGGCAACTTTTGACTTTATGTATTGCGAAGACTTCTTATCAGGTATACCTCTGATTATTGCATCCTGCTGAGTAGCCCTTGTTAGAAAATCAACTTTGTTAATGTCAGTTAGCTACTGTATAAAAGGGAAGGTATAAGATGCAAATGAATGCAGTCACTGAAATTTAGAATGGTGGGCACACATTAGCTACAGGCACAGTTACCCTGGGCTAGTGCATAATCAGACACAGGCTAGTCAGAACCAGGACATTGGAACTGGAATGTGCTTTCCCAAATCATCCTCAGAAGCACTCTAAACACATCAAAGGGATTTTGGAAGTGAATAAACTAACTATTGCTTCTACTTGCTTAATCCATAGACCCTTAAACAGTGCCTAAAGATTAATTATGATGGTGATCATACTCATGTCCGATTGGCTGAAAATAAGATAAAAAAAAAAAAAAGCCAAAGGTCTCTCAAAGCCCAGATTAGACACCCCTAAAGATTTTGGGGGTGTAATTCTGCCATTGTTTGCTTTGCTTTATAAAAAGAGACCATGAAGCTCCAAGCTTTAAATTGTACCAGAATCTCTCTTTTGATCAATGAGGACACCGTTCATGGATGCCCTGTGCTCTGCACCTGCTATGACCACAGAAACACAGTTTGCCTTGGTCAGTGATGTCATAAACGTGTGCAACACTTGTCGCTTTACAGAAGGAAACGGCTTACCAGAGGCCTGAAACCTGCTTTCTGAGGGTTTTTATTTACCTGACCACTGGGAGCCACTGACAATGTGGTCATGTTGGATGTAGGTAATACAGTATTCTGTAGGTCATTCGGGAATGTTTCACAAGCAGGCATCTTTTATCCATTGGGTGAAGACGATCTCTCCCTGTTGAAAGTTTGCCATTGCACTTTTGTTATACAGTTTGCTAAAGGAGGTCAGTGATGACAGTCCATTTGGGTATTTAAACCACCTAGCTTTGAAATGATTAAATGTGGCAGTCCTCGCTGGCTTTGATGGTTGCATGCGGATCCAAATGCTATTGTTCTTGATAGAGGAAAAGTGTCTAAAATGACCTGATGTAATTGGTTCTTAGAGAGTTTTCTGGTGTCAGGTTTTGCCAAACCCTAGAACATCACATTCCAGTATCAACCCAATGTCAGTAGAAACATGTGCTATACTAGCAACAATGAGCTGGATGCTAGAACCAGTGTGCCAAATTTTATGAAACCCAACTCCTAGCGAAAGGAAACAATTGTTGTCATAACTAGAGCATAACAAAATTGTTTGTCCTTTGGAATAAAGGGGAAGAGATGGAAAATCCACTTCAGTGCAATTACAATTACATCCTACCTAATCAGAGCAATTATTGATTTTATCTGGTGAGTCGAGTGACAGCCCTTTAGCCTAATTCTCAGTGTCAAACAGAGTTTGTTTCCGTATCCTGGGTGGAAGGAATACTTTCAGCTGCTCAGTTCACACATACTGCTTCCTTTCCCGTTATTTTGGATGGAACTGCATCTGCCATTCATTATAATTATTTTTTGTATGAGTTTTTCAAAGAAGGTGCAGCCTTTCATCCATGTTCATCATGGTGCCTTGCACAGTGCCCAACACTCATGCATCCTTCGTGTAAATTACCGATTCTTTTTCTGTTTTTTTTTTTTTTCATTCTTGTCTGTCAACCCCTTGGAGGAAGGATTATGTCTTACCATTTGTCAAAATCATCAATATCTGTCATGATGTCCGATATACCTTAGGTGCTGATAAATACCTTCCAATTATATATTACATTTAGGACCAATGCTTAAAATGTAAAATATACATGTATATCTTACAAAACAATAACACAGGTAATTAAATATAAAAACCTCGCCTGGTGGCAACTATGCTTTTCTAGAGATGAGGAATCATTTTTAACCCTCCTTCTGTGTCTTCAAATGCATAAGTCATGTCTTGTATATCCACTGTGATACTCAAATCACTTCCCATTACAGATGCAGAAACATTTATTAAACATTTAGTGTATAATAAAGGCTATGTGAGACAGTATGCAGGAGAATGAAATTAAAAACCAAATGAGCTTATTCACCAAATGAGGTGAATAAGATGGTACAATATGTAAATAATAAAGATGATACATATTACTTAGTATTTTGTCAACACAGAGGAGCTTCTCATCCAACTCTGGGCAGTATATGAAGATGAGAGCTACTGAGATGGTTTTAGTGGGTAGAGGTCCCTACCACCAAGCCACATAAATATAATATTGAGAGATGAGAGCTGAACTACCAGGACATAAATGTATCTATATGCCACAATAAGGAACTTAATTACCATCTCATATTTAATGGAAGCCAGCTAAGTATTTTAAGGACTATAGACATTACCTCATATATGTTGTAAGAGATCATCTTGCTGGAGAATTTATGGGCCCATTAGAACAATACTAGAATAAGAGAGAAGAGTTAGGAGGCTACTGGAATTGTACAGTATAAGTATTATCAGTATACATAAAGATGTTGGGAAGTAGGAGTGAACATATTTTAGAAACAACTAGAAGATAAAGTTGGCATGATTTGGCAATAGGTTTTATGAGGAATGCATGCTAACTAAGTAAGTCAGCAATGATGGTCATGGTCCTGGAGAAACGCATACCGTCAACTAAAAGAAACAGTATGGAAGGCGTGGACACATTAACCTGCTTGAGATACTGCCCAGTGAAGTTATTCAATATATATGTCTATGTGTAACTCACAAATATAAAATGTAAGCATGATGTATATAGATAGAAGATAAGACATCCAAATGAATCAGATAGCCCATTAGCAATGCGTGAAGGATAAAGAGAAATGGTCCAGACACTGAAGATTGAAGAACAATAGTTTAAAAGTAGGGGCTGGTAAGACAGGTGATGGGGAGATGTGGCTCAGTGTGTTAAATGCTTGCTGTCCCATTATGAAGACCTAACTTGGATCCCCAGCACCCATGTAACACTCAGGATATATCCTGTACACACATACATACCCCATACACAAAAGAAAAATGATAAGGAGACCACCCACATAAGCTACATAAGCCCTCGCTCTAACAAAAGGCAGGAGGGTGCCATTACACACATGCCACTTTGCTCCTTGGTGTTACTATTTAGCAACGGTCTTCTGTATTCTCCTTTGCCTTTCATTAGAACCCACTTCTCACCCAGACCTGGTAAGTTTTTGTGTAAGCCAGTTCTTAAACAACAAAGGATGCTATCAGTCACCATTCACCGTAAGACAGAGAAGGGGTAGGAGCATTTGTACACAATAGTGATTTTCCACTCATGCTGGAATAGCAGAGTGCGGCGTGTAGAGGCACCCTTACAACAGGGGCCCTGCTGGCTGAGGCTAATGGAAAGCCACAGATGGTGAGCTGTGTGTGGCAGGTGCACTCTCCCCAAGACACGTTTTAAGCAAATCGATGCTCTTGCATATGGCCATTTGGACAACACTTGTGAGTACTTTGATAGGCGTTTTGATGTATATTTGGTGTTGGTTTTTCTAATGTGTTTTAGAGTGAACTCCCTGCACTGCTTTGTGTTTTTTTTTTTTCTTTTCTTCCCCTGGGCCCCAAAGGGATGCTATTTGCTAATCTTATTAAAAATTAACGTGAATCTACTTCCCGTATTTTGTCTGCCATGGATAGAGAAGAGCCTATGTTGATGTGCATCATCTACCCATTGATTTCTTGGCCCTGTTGTGCTGACCAGCATCTCAAATCATGTGACGGAACTTGACGATTTATCTAAATGATATTCAGAAGCCCACTCATCAATAAAGCCCCCTCTGGTGACTGTAAATTCAGAGAACTCCATTTCTCCCTCTAAGGGACACCATATAATATTTCACGAATTGGGTTCTGGTCAATAACTCCTTTCTCTCAAGCCTCACGTGTGAGAACCAAACCACTCATGCCAATAGTCCATTAGTGATGGCTCCAGGACATGAAATGTGACCATGTAGAAGTAACCGGGAAGACGCTGCTTCTCACTCCAGAATCCTTGTCACAAATTTATTTGTGTCACAAATTTTTATTTTATGTATATACATGTTTTCTCTTTGCACATGTATGTGCCTGATGCCCACACAGGTCATCGGGGTTGGGGGGCACGGGGTGTCCTACAACTGGAGTTGCAGACTGCTGTGAACGACTCAAGGGTGCTGGGAACCTAACCCTGGTCCTACGCAAAAACAGCCCATGCTCTCAACAACTAACCATCTCTCCACCCACTTTAATTTTTACCAGCAAATACTAAGCACTCACTCCCCATCAAAGACAGAAACACAGTTGAAAGCTTTTTGTATCCTGGCTTAACACATTTTGAGTTCATCTCCATCATACAAACATTATAAGGAGTTCTCATAAGAACGCTGTACTTTGTGTAATTCAGTACTCTTATTGGAGAATAATCGAAAGCTAATAATCAAGAGATTACTAAAAGGAAAACAGACACTTTAGGAGGAGCAGAGTAAGATACTTACCCTCTGTAGCCTCACATTCCTTCCTGTAAAGTGGCAACATCTTCTAATGTTACTGAGGGAAACGTGTAAGATACACAACCTCCTCCCAGTGCCTGCTGTATTTGGACTGATGGTTGCCACTCTGGTTATTGTTAGCGTATTAGATTAATACGCATTCACCACTTATGAATTAGTTTTGCCCTCTACTAATAGGTATCTCAGAAATCATTAGTAAGGAAAAGTCATTACTGAAAAAACATGGGATCCACTAAATGCTATTCGTTAACTTTATCTATAAATACAAAATCATTTTTGCTCTTCAGTGTGTTGAACACATACACAAAATATACAAAAGTAATTTGAAGAACCAATTCACAATATTTAACATAATCACCAACTCTGAGATATGCAAGCTACCTTGCAGCAGGAGAGAGACCATGATTCCCAAGAATGATACTGCAGATTGTTGTAAAAATCATGATTCATGTCCAGTTTTCCACAACGAACAGAGAGACATAAGCAACAGTTTCCGTTATTATGGCTTCTTTCCCAAGGATATGTGCAGTTAGCATTACAACTCCCTAAACTGTCAGGCTGTCCGTCCATCAGTAAGCCCGCCTTTTCTTTATAAATGTTTTTTAAAGATTCAAGTGTGTATGGATGTATGAGGGCTTGCTTGCACGCTTGCATGGCTCTGTGTGTGTGTGTGTGTGTGTGTGTGTGTGTGTGTGTGTGTGTATGCACAGTCGCGTGCGTCTGGACCTTGTGGAGACCAAAAAAGAGTGCACGTTTCTCTGAAGATGTAGTGCCCGTGGGCCCTGAGTCAGTCCTGGGGACGGAACTCCGATCCTCTGCCAGAGCAAGAAGTGAGCTCTGACTTCAGCTCTAAGGAAGAAAGTTCAATACATCCATATACATCATCCTCCCAAATTTGTCACATGCACAAACTGTAGAAACTGCAAGTAAGTATAAAAAGGGTTTATTTCAGGAACAGGCTATAAACCCCCTGGCTGTGAGGGATTCTGCTGACTTTAAAGAATTCTAATAAAAATATGAAGAGATATCCTAGAGGGACTAGAGAGCAATCTCAGCGGTTAAGAACACGTAGAGCGCTTGCGGAGAACTCGGCTTTGGTTGCCTGCACTCAGCCTGGCCTGTAGCTTCCATTCCAGGAGATGTGATGCCCCCTTCTGACCTCCACAGGCACATGCACTCATATGTTGATAGCCATACACAGACACTAGGCAAACACATAAATGAAAATATAAAAATAAATCTCAAAAAATGTGATGAGCAAAGTCAGAAAGCATGCATGTCTACAAATTGGAAGTTACACAGTTAGGATGCAGTACTGGGATGCTTTGCATGTTACTACCCATATTTACATACGTGTTAAATGAGTCCTTGTTTCCTACCAGGACAGACAAATACTTATAACAAAGGAAAATCCCCAAGCACCACAAGGGAAAATTTAAAGCATTTAATTTAACAAATGCCCAAGAAAAGCAACTAGTAGCAAGGGAAAAAAAATTCATACTACAAGTGGAAAAGATAAAATTATATCAGATCCGACATGCACCCTAGAACAGTTCTAAGAATGTGACCTTTAGCAGTCAAATAGCCATCATTACAAACATATGCACACATTCAGGCTGCACCTCATGAGGCATGCACTTCATCCCTGACTCGTCCGTCCGCAGAACAGAGATGAATGAGAGGCTGCCTAAGAACCTATTGGAACACCTGAGAAACAGATGAACGATGCAAAGTGATTATTGAAGGGTGAATCGACAGACAGGGGTTAGCATGTACCATGTGCTTGTAATGTTTGAATGTCTGTGAAAGAGAGCAACGGAGCTGCCTTTGAAGGACTCATGGGAAACCCGTGGAATCAGAGGAGAGTGTAGAAAATACTCAAACACACAAAGGTTCAGAAGTTGAGGAATACCCAAAGTATTTGGGAGATGGTAGGGGAACTCCACTGCAAACTACCTTGTGGCAGGAAGGAAGGTGAACCCTGATTACACCGGAATCAAAGTGATTCAGGTATCCCTGGTGTCTAGCTTGCTTTGGATTATCAATGGGGGATTGGATTAGCACTCAATCACCAGTTATAAATGAGTTTTGTCATCTATTGTGTATTTCAGGGCAGTAGCATGTATCATTTATCCATAATCTGTGTCATCAGAAAAAACTCCAGAATGTCTCCGAAGGGAAACAACTAGCGAATTTTGAGCCAAGAATTTTCATTTACAACCAGTAGCGATTCTTGAGCCAAGCATTAGAAGCCAAGATAGACGGCCAAAGGGGGATATGATAACTAGACAGAGACATGCCCAAACAGCAGGACTCAACGGGTAGGTAGGTATCGACCTGGACAGCAAGAGAACCATGATTGAAAGCCTCAGAATGCTGGAAATTTTTAACAGCAAGTTATTGGTCAAAGAACCCATAGTAGGACCTTTATCTGGCACACAGTAGGCTCTCAGCAGGGTGTGCAGCCATTTGCTAGTCATTCTTCACATATGTGCGCATATAATATTATTACTCTAATGTTCAATAATCTCTCTGATTTAAAAAATGGTTGGATGCCATGGCGGAATGCCCCAATCTAGTGACTGTCCTCAATTACTCCATATTTATTGCCACCTTTTTGAAAACATTCTTTGACGATATTTCACCTAAATTCCTTAACTGTCCTAGGATATGGTGTTAGAATTGTCTCGTTTCAGTGGGCAGGACTCGGCAATGTTTGCTTAGTGTTTCATATTCCTCTAATGCTCTTTGTTGACTAGTTGTGAGAGGCTCACTCTGCATAGCCTGTTCGTGGACAGAACAGTATAAAGTGAATATTCTCATTGTGCTCACTTTTCAGAAGATGGACTTCAGCTTCATTCAAGCTCTTTGTATAATTTGTACAACAATCAGCAAGTAAGCTTCGCTGCCTAGTTCTGGAGCAACTTCCTAGAAAACAGCAGGGGGAAAATAGTATCAGGGAAGGATTTTTATATTACCCCTGTCCTACATTACAGTTATTGTTTAAAAAGAGAGCACTTGTAAGAAAAAATTATGTATTTACACCATAATATCAATATATTAAGCAACAAAAAATATTAAAATAAGATAGAAAGCAGTTGTGATGTCTTTTAATGATGTACATTGTTGGTCTCCCTGGAAGATTGAAGTTAAAACTCACTACCCCACACATCCTTTGCAGCTAACAGATTCTTTTTTGGGTTTTCTGGACATGTGATTGGACCGGTTTCCAATCCCCAATCGTTATACATACCAGTAAGTCAGCAACGTTGTCAATTTTACTCTTCATTTGCCCTAGCCACGAAATCAAAATTTATAAGCTGCACAGATTAGTGCAAGACCATTGGTGATGTAGATTTTTTTTGTTTGTTTGTTTGTTTTCGTTTTTTGTCTAGTTTTTAGCAGAAGAGGATTGAAATGTTGTGTGTGATATTCATTCCATACCCGCTTGTTCTATGTTTTGAGACATTGATTCTTTTTCTGGACATGCTCTTCATTCTGGCTCATCTCTATTTGACTTGTAAAACAGCTGCAACTGTTTGATATTCATCATCTTATCATTAGTGTGTTCTCCCACTTTAAGAACTAAATAGCAACTTTATTATTAATACTACAAGTGGCATTAGCCTTTTAAATGAGCATATGAAGTGATAGGAATCATTACAGCCTTCTCATACGTACTTTGTGCATCTTCCCCCCGCCCACTCCCGTCCTATCTCCCAACCCACTCTCCTGCTCTGTTCCTCCCTCCAAACACCGCCTTATGTCCCCATCACCTGTGTTCTGTTATTTTCTTTTTTTGTCTCCACACTTGTGTTCCGTTGGTGAATGGCGAGTCTAGAAACCCCTGTTATATTGTATTGCTGTTGTGTGCCTTGTCATTATTCCCTAAATACTCCCTTACATGTTTGGGGGATTACAAGGCTAACCTCCTGGTGTCTAACATGTTTCTTTTTGCAGCCTTGCATAGTCTGCATCCAGAATTCTCATGATTCATTTTCCTTTTCTTTTTGCTAATGTATTCATTTCCATGCAAAGGTTTAACTTGACTTACACATACTTTGATAGCTTTTCCCAGGCTCCTTAGGATTTGACAAATTTTATTTAAATAGGATTTATTAGAAAATTTTATTTGACTTGGAGTTCATAAAGAATATAAGGAGCTGACAAGTGTCAGAAGCATTCATGCAGCCAGGCAGTGATGGTGGTGCACGCCTTCAATCCCAGCACTCTGGAGGCAGAGGCGGCAAGATCTCTGTGTCTTTGAGGCCAGCCTGGCCCACAAAGCTACACAGAGAAACCCCGTCTTGAAAAGAAAGAAATATTCATGGCTATCTTGATCACTGTGTGGAGGAAATCCTTTCAAGGAGTGTACAGACTGTGCAAAGATTAGAGTTTCCTCAGGATATCTAGTTTTAAAGGAAAAAAGCCAGTTGGTTCAGGATGAGGGGAATGGTTCCCCAAATTGAAAATCCAGGTTAACTAAAATTCTTACTACCCCCCAATAAATCATCCAGATCAGTTGATCAAAATAAAACCTTTAATATCTTGCCTACTCATCCGAATCTTACTTCATTTTGACCCATCTTAATAGCTGTCCTTCAAGGAGACAGATAGTGAGATTAACAACACAAGACATCATCGAAGTGCACGGTTTTAATTATGGTGGTTGTATATAGGGCTTTTCACGTTGAAGATTTTGAAAATACTGATGAGAAGAAAGAGATGTTGGTTTAGTCATTTATCTTTGTATTGGCCTGTGAGCTTTTTTGCCAAAAAATGCCCACTTGAATGGAACATTCTGCTTTATTCAAATGAGAAGTCATCTGGGATTATGTCCTTCACTGTACAGATGTAATAACATGCACATGGATTGTATTTTTACACAGATGTCAGCAACTGAAACATTGAACCTACAGAGAATTTCCAGCTGAATTTGAGAACTTCTTTGGCAACACATGATGTGACGTGATTGTGGCATCTCTACTCCACCTGGGCCTTCTTTCATCTTTTCTATGGAATCAGGAGCAGGGAATGTTGACAGTGACGAGTCACACTGAAACACAGACTCCACCTCATGACTTGCTTATTTGTGCAATCATTATTCGTTCATTCACATTTGCTTAAAAAATTATTCAAAGATCTCTTGTTACTATAGATTCTAATTTTAAGTCTGGTGACAACAGATTGAGCCACTGTTTAACTTGGTGAAACGAAGACCTACTGGTATAAAATCAAGTGATAATTAAAGTGACATGTGCTTTAGAACAAAGAGAGACTTAGAGACACCACACACGGGAAATATGCCTTGGGCTATTATAATTACTTCCATTGAATATCACCTAGCAAATTGGTAGCATATTGCTATAAATTAGAAATATTAAACAAGGAGGAGCTAAGGCCCACTAGACTGATAGCTGGGAAGCCAGCATGGGACTGACTCAGGCCCCCCTGAAGATGGGTCTCAGCCAGAAGGTCTGAGCAGTCTAAGAGACCTCAGACAGTGGAGCCAGGATGTATCCCTGGTGCACAAAAGGACTTTGCAAATATATCCCCCATGGAGGGATAACTGCCTTATTCTAGAGATAGGAGAGAAGCCCTAGTCCCTACTTCACAGGACCTGTCACATATACATGACCCCAACTGGATGGCATTCCCCTACATATGGTATTGTGGTGGGGGGATGGGAGGGGAGGGTGTTTAGAGTGCATGTGAGAGGGCAGAGAGGGCAAAAGGGAGGGAAGGAGGGAGGGAGGGCTGGAGGGGAGGGAGGGAGGGAGGGAGAGGGAACTGGGATCGACATGTAAAATAATAAATTTAAAAAAAAAAAAAAACTCTTTGACTCCAAAATTTAAGTTGAAGAACAAGTTACTGGGGAAAAGGATTTCTATTTTTGTTTCCACAGAAAATGAAAAGATGTGGATTCCTTCCAGACTAATGTGGTTTGATCACGCCAGACCGCCTGAAACAGAGTACAAGCTGATCCTACATTCCAAACAGCTGGACAAAACAGCCCTACAGACTACAGCTAGGATATCTGAATCTTCTTCGATTCCCCCAAGACAGCGCCCCTTACCAGCAGGAAGTAGTTTGAAAAGAACAACGCCCAAATTCCCAAATATTGTGTATAAATGTTTGTTTTCATTTAATTGGACTTTGTTATATAAAATTAAAAAAAAATCCTCAAAGCTTTCCAAACAAAAAAAAAATTAGAAATATTGTATCTTTTCTTGGATAATTTGAGCTTAGCAAGAAATAGAGAAAGGGATATTTGCTTTACCTTTGACCATTCTTTCTCTCTGCTGTGTGTGTGTATGTGTGTATGTATAGGCGTGTGGTATGTGTGTTATATATATATCCACTGTACTGGATGGAATTGTGTTGCTTTGATTTTGTTGGTTTGACACAAGCTAGAGTTATCAGGGAAGAGGAGCCTAAGCTGAGACAATGTTCCCACCATATTAGCTTGTTGCAAAGTCTGTGTGGCATTTTCTTGATTAACAATAGATGTGGTAGTGCTCAGCCCATTGTGGACAGTGCCATCCTTGACAGGTGGTCCTAGGTTGTATAAGAAAATCAAGCAAGCTGTGAGAATTCTTCCACGGCTCTTGCTTCCCAGATTCTGCCCCCGGCCCCAGGTTCCAGCTTTGAGTATGTGCCCTGACTTCTCTCAAACGGAGTAAAACATGGGAGTTGTAAGATGCGATCAGCCCTTTCTTCCCTAACTTGTTTTTGTCAGTATTTTATCATAGCAAAAGAAATGCTAAGACACTGTGTGTGCGCACGCCTGTGTGTGTGTGTGTGTGTGCACGCGCCTGTGTGTGTGTGTGTGTGAGAGAGAGAGAGAGAGAGAGAGAGAGAGAGAGCTCTTGACAAGAGGCCACAGGATGCCTCTTACTGAATTTGGAATTGGGCTGGCAGCCAGACCTCTCCAGTTATTCTCCAGTCCCCACCTCTCCTTGTGTTTGTACCCAGGTTGCTATGCGGGTACTTTGGTCTGCACTCAGGTCCGCCCGGTGATGCAGTGAGAGCTCTACCCACTGAACAATCTCCTTAGTCCCTGCAATCATGGTTTAGATGCTACGCTTTCCAGTCATGTGCAAGGCCCTGGATTTGATCCAAAGCAACAGAGAGAGGTGGTGGGGAGAGAGAAGGGGAAGGGAGAGGGAGAGACAGAGAAATACATACTATGAATGCAGAGGCAAGTCGATCTCCATGAGTTTGAGGCCAGCCTGGTCTACACATCGAATTCTGGGCCAGCCAGGATGACGTAGTGAGGACCTGTCTAAAAATAAACGTATATGTGTGTACGTATTTATGCAACCTTACCTTTAAAATATTTATCTACACTTTCAATTTTATAGTTTATAGCTATTGTTAATTAACCATTTCAATATCCTTTCAATGTACAGATTTCTAAAATGGAAAAAACATTTTTTTGCTTAATAACATTTATTGGAAGAAAATAGTTACACAATGTCCACTTTTGTCAGCCGTAGAAAACACCTAAATAAACAAAAATGATGAGGTCAGTTAGTTTTCTGTTTGGAGAATATAAGCTCTTGGAAACCTTGGGGATATTTTTGGAGTGTAGTGAAGGTGTATGATAATAGGGGACATGAGGCAGAATGCTTAAAGTGCTACCAAGGCTGTGTGCAATTCTGCATGGTGGCCATACCAACCTTCACGGTGCAAGCACTAACAGAATAGAGCTACCAGCAACCAGGGAATGGCCTTGACAGCCATGTCCTCTTACCAAAGCACCTTAAACACAGTATTTCAAAGGAGAAAGATCATTGAGACCGAGTTTTAAAATAATCTGGAAAGAAAATGGACTCTGCATAAACATACTTTGAGTGATCTTAACCAATACTGTATGTCTGTCTGCCTGCATAATCACATCCTTTCACAGACACCTACAGTGGACAGACAATAGTGTATGCAGGGTTTATTTGTTGTGTAAACAATGTCTCTGAGAGTGTCATCTCCATAAGTGTAAAGTTCTGACTTTATGCTAGAATTGTGGTCCTGCAGGATATCGAGTTGTGATACAGGGCATGCTGTGTAGATAAGGACATTAGCTTGGGGTCAAGAGACACCTCGAGAGGTTTAGTTCCAATTAGCTGAAGAGAGATCATAGCATAAGCAGAGAGAATGGCTGTCATTCCAGAGTGCCATGGGGTAGAGTGTAGATACATGATTGGAGACAGAGCTAATGTCTCCCTCCCATCAGATACTGTGAAAGCAGCGCCTCTGCTGGTAGGCTCTGGAAACCCACTCATTCCTCTTTACAAGAGCCCATATCTAAGAATAAGAGGCTTTGATGTTCGATTCTAGGATGCTCAGTGAGAAGCTTCTCCCTGTGTATAAATGTACTAATCATTCAAACTTGACCTTCATAATAACACTGTAAAAATCAAACTGCAGAGGAGAGCTTCAGTCTGTTCACATACAGCCTCTTTGGACTGGCATGACCATGGATAGTCCCTAACAATAGTGACGTGACTTGCACTTGCATAGCAACACGGGCAAAGGGCTTTCTCTTCAACTGTTCCATTCTATTCTTGTGACAATTCCGTTATTTACACTGCACCAGCCACTCCTGTCTTCATTATGCAAATTATGAAATCAAGCAAAGAACGGTTACTCTGGGAAGCCAATCAATCAACAGGGAAAATGCAATCGTTTAGTGACGGTTCCAGCACACTCCAGAATCCAGCATGTTTTTCCTCAACCAGAAAACTTAATTCTCTAAATGCCATGTGCTTGGCAACTGCAGTACAAACTGTCTCAAGGTCCATTCAAATATATTCAGACTTCTCTGTTGTTTTTTTTTTTTTTCCTTTCCCTTTTTAAGGCATTTTGATCAAGGGAATAATAGCTTCAAAGAATGCCTGGCTTGAATCACATATAACAGAAAAGGCTTTCCTTGGCCATTAACTATAATGTGAGGCATTTCCTAGAGTGTGTTTGACTACTACCACTCTCTTCCATTTTTAGCAATCATTAGCAATCATTTTTGCCCTTTAATTGTTGGACTGTGTCATAAAGACCTCTAGAGAAGAAACACCGACTTACCTTTGTGTTCTTAATACTGGCCCTTAAACTTAAACGTAGTTGGTCCCTAAAAATAAATGCCTGCTGATGACATTTACATGGAAGGGCATTTTATGTATGCATATAACAGGGCGCCAACTGCTTGTAAATGGATAAAAAAATTTGCTGAAAGCATAATTTCTTTCAGGCTAATAAATGTACCGTGCAAGGTAAGCGCGGCTTTTGACATCATGTTTCCTACAGGAAATGTCACTGTAAAACTAGCTTGCTGGTGCTTCGCTCCACCACAGTGCGTATATTTGATCTATATGAAGTTCATTCATCCAGCAAACACTAACCTCCTTTTATATGCCCAACACTGGAACTGAGTACTGCATGGCCCAGACGTTAAGAAACTGTGTTTTGTAGTTAATTTAAAACACACGCATCCCTATGTTTCTGGCTTTTCCCACCTCTTCTTTAGCCTCATCCTTTCTCATATTTGCTTGCCTAGTTTAGTAGCACTGGGTACAGTATGAGGCTTCTATTAATTTCGTACTCACTGAGTAGCTGGGGGGGATGCAATGTTGTCTCCATAAACATGCCTTGTTGGACTTCGTTAAGCCTCAGAGCAGATCAATAGGTTGTTATTACGTTAAGGTTCATTTTTCTATTTGGAAAATACTGGTGGGTGGGATGGCTTACATATTACGGGGTAACCCAGGCTTACCATTTTCCATTCTGTTTTCTTCTACATCATTATACCAATGTTGTCAAACATCTAAATTATTTTTTTGACTGAGAGATCTTTCATGCCATTCACTTTTTCTGGCCCTATCCGGAAAAATGAACCAGTGGTAGCATATACAGAACACAGGAAGGGTGGTGAGGGAGGGACTGGGATCATCTTCAGGTGGCTGGAGGAAGCGAGGGCATTTAGTAGAAAGGGAAAGCTCTGAGAGAGGATGCTGCATCTCTCTGTCCACAGGACTGTCACGCGGGGAACAGAACTACTTGTATATGACTCAGTGGATAAAACCAAGAGCAAGCTATGAGTCCAAAGGAAACAATTCAAGCTTGGGAGAGGAAGCAGTTTCTATTGAATGGTTGTAGAGGAAAGAGAGTGATTAACGAAGAGGAGGCTCCAGTTTGTGGAGAAGTTCCCAGGCGCCAGGGCAAGGAGAGCCTCTTCATGTGGGGAGGTAGATGACACTCTGTCACGCAGCTCCCAAGGCCAACAGCAAAGGAAGCTGCTGCCTTAAGAGGCCCCAGGACTAGCTGTACTGAGCAGCAGATGTCACTGTTTCATAGAGAGAGGAATGGGGATGTTTTAGGATTCAGGTCTAGACCATGTCACGGGGAAAGAAGTTTCCAAAAGCGTTTGTCTAAGGAGCACACAAGTGACCCAAAATAGAACTTATAGGGCCTATTGCTATGCCAGGGTTTAGTCCCACACTGAAGTAGAAGATAACATTAGTAGCAAATGGATTTCCATGAGTAAGGTTTAGATTTTGTGGAAGGCTGAAGTGGCCAGTGGCGTGGAGGTGAAAATACATGCTTAGACACCCAGATATGCCCAGATATAAATGCACATGCCTATTGTAAACTGATGTTCATTTTGTCCTGACTTCTGACGCCACCTCCCCCAACCCCACATGCTAAATTAATGCAAAGGACATGAATGCGTATGGGTGATTGGCAAATTATCAATCACTGTCAAAATCTGCTTAACCTGGAGATTGGTACTGGAGTGACTGTTCACCCCAGAGACAGTCACGGGGCCATGGCATCATTTAGCAACAGTACAAGGCAAACTTTATAACTCCCCTTTTAAGTGTAGTTTTGTCCCTCCGCTGTGTACACAGGGCCTGCCTGTCTCTGACCTGTCTCTCTGGGGACCTCTTCTCTGCATAGAGATTTCTTTCACTTCAAAGACAGAGAAAGGGCAGATAGGGTCCTCTAACGCTGCCTGGTCTTTGGTGATGAACTCTGTCATCAATGGCTTCCTAAGCGTCTATAAATGCGAAGCTCCTGCATGTGGTCTCTTGGGGGGCTCATACCCTTTGTGGAAGTAAAAAGTGCAGACAAATGACCTAATAAGATGTGGGACGCATCCTAACACTAAAGCGGAGAGCCATGTTTTGAATGTGGGGTAGAGTAATCATAGGAAGCTCTTTGGAGCATATAGAATTTTAAACAGACTACCGAAGGATGGGCAGAATTCGGGCACATAGAAAAGATCAGAGAATGACGTTCTAAAACCCTGGAGGTCATAGAGTATGCGCCCGTGAGGAACAGGCATTTTGGCATCTTGCTCCTTTTAGTTGAAATGTTAAAGTCTCACAAAGGAGCAAGACCAAACCAAAGTCACAACCATGACCTTGCCCTGGGTGTGATTTTCAGGGGAGAGAGGGGGTGGTGGCACCCTTTGTCATAGGAAGATGGGTCAGCTGTTGCCAGTGAGGAAGAGGGGCCAATGGCCCTGGGATTCTCTAACCCTGTGGAAATCTAAGAGAGCTGTTATGAAGACGTCAGCCTAGAGGGAGAATAAATACTGCAGTGAGAACACAGCAGGCTGAGGTCAGAGGGCACAGGTGATGGAGTGGCTGCCAGTGTAATGCTGCAATTAGCAGTATTGGAGTGGAAACAGGGAGAGAGCAGAAGGTGGTACTCAATCGGAGTTGACACGGAATAGAGGAGGTGGGGCCAGGAAATTCAAGTCTTTCTTGGCCTCGGCCAATGGATTACCCTCTGAAGGGCGGGTTCTGCTTGTAACCGACATGGTGTTGGGTGAAGAGCATGCTGCCTGAATTTTAGTCTCCCAGGCTGCCGCACATGCCAGTTATGCAATTCTCAATTAATTGCTCCCCGAGCCTCGGCTTTCACACTCTTATAAAATTGGACTAGATAACTTTCCTATCTGCTGCATGGCATTTGCCCTACAAGAAATAGTGTTAAAACTGGTCCAAATTAAAAAGAAAAAAATCAAATGGTTGTGTTTGCTGGCCAAACCGTGAGTCACAGAGAAAGGAAAGAAACTACCAAAAGGAGTTCGCTTTACAATTCAGATTGCTTTTAATGCAGTTATCACGGCTGTCATAGCGGCAGCTTTTCTTTTGTGAACTAGAGAGACAATAAAAGAAAGGTTATATAATAAATATGAAAGAACTATCAAGTGAAATAAAAAGCCATGAAAATATCAAGTGAAAGATTGTAGGGAAAGAAGTAACTGCTCGTTTTTTTTTTTCCTTTTATGTGTGTATCATCTGCAATCCATACATGCTGCTTTCAATAAACAACAAGGATCCTGGTTGAAGAGATTATACTGCGAGACGAAGATGTAGTTTCGAGGACCCTTGTTAGGTTTGTTCCCTGCTCTTCTCCAAGTCTCAAGTTGAAAATGCTCACAGGTTTACATAACGTATTTGTATTCATTCAGTGTTATAACCATACATTTACAATTCCGAGTGCTGGCATGAACAATTCTCCACTTGAAGACACCTGTTTCTATTATTTCCTTCTGCTCTACGGTCTCAAATCCGCAGATGAACATATACCACATATTGTAATCATAGTGCATGGAGGTATTTCCTGTTTTCATTTCATATTTTCCCTAGTCTTCACATGTATGATTTTCATGGCTCCCTAGTAAGAGTCTACCAAGCACTGTGATCTTATTTGTCTGTTTCCCAACAGTGAACATTATAGACCCTCCAACATTTTTATGGGCCAAGTTCACTGCCATACACTCTGTTTGCAAATAGGATATTTTCCTTCTTTGAGCTCTTTGCTTAGGAGAACATGTTTCAGAGATAATGTTGTCTGGCTTCAATATGTATTGCCAAGGTATTTTCTTCAAAGTGGCTCTGCAGATTTTCTCTGCTATTCCTCTAGTTATTTGGATGGTTTCTTGAGTCTCTTGTCTGAATTCTGAAGGTCCCTGTTACTCTGTTGATTTGTAATTCCCTGATGATTTTCAGGTCAGAACATTCCAATCTAGATTCTCAAATTTCATAACTTTTCCTGGAGCCATGGTATTAGTAAATATATGCAATCTTTCAAAATGCACAATGGAGCTCACAAAATTATTTTTTGTCATTTGAGGTCTCTTCACAAGTCTTGAATCTAAAACAGCTATTGACTTTCGAAACATCTCCCCGAATGCCAAATATTATGGTTGGAGATGAGAAACAGAAAAGTCTACTGCCGACCGTTTCTCCTCTGCCCCTTCTCATTCATAGGAAAAGAACTCCAGGCATCAGTACAGACTAGTCCAAGTGTTCTCAGGCCCCATGGCACCAATGCAAGATTCTGCTGGTGGCATTGTGTCATTGAAGTCATCGCAGAGTCATTCTTTGGACAGCAGATTGCATTACTGATCAGAATCGAATCTTGAATGGGCCAGTTCATTTGCTTGCTACATCAACAAAACCTAATCTAACATTCAGTTATTCAGTCACTCATTTAGCAAATAACATGGGAACAGCACATTCTGTTGAGCTGAATGCTACATTTCCCTCACTGAGAAACCTTATGCCAATATATACACGAATGTTTTTAGGACTTATGATTTCAAGATTAAAATAATTTCTCCCTATCTCAGTCCAGAAAGGGAAGTTAGCACCATTCTATCTGGATATTTATACTACCTTAAATTAAACATACGTGTGTGTGTGTGTGTGTGTGTGTGTGTGTGTCTTCACAGCAAATAGAATGCCATGTCTGTCATTACATACGAAGCATGAGGAAAGAAAGGGAACTTTATATCCTTTAGTTCATTTGTTTCATAGGAGAGCCAGCGAAAATGGCTGTCCTGAAGGATGAAGGCTCTCTGCCCTGATACTCCCTGCCCTATCCTACATTAATCATTCTGAATGTGATGCTCCCACACGGCCCATTGAGCTGTGGATCAATCACATTGTCTTCAACGTGCTGTAATTTCATACATATTTCAACACAGACCTAAGAGCTCCCATATACTTTGGCCATCTCAGAAAAAAAAATACTTCATAGACTAGTAACCCAATATGTTTAGTAACCCCTGTGGGTTGGTATTTCACTGCAATATTAGGGGTAAAACTGCACCACACTAACCCTGTATCTGTTTTGTTGGATTTTTAATCTTTATCTGAATACCACTTATACAATTATATTTTTAAAAACCTATCTCTTTTTTCATTTAAGAATCTATTTTGAATCCAAGTTAAAACTGTATTCATATGTACTGAAGAAGCCTTGGAGCTAAAAAAAAAAAAAAAAAAAAAAAAAAGAAAGAAAGAAAGAAAGAATTGGGCAGGCATTACTTGATTAGAGCCAACTTCTACAGTCTCACCACCAATAGAGAGCTATAAATATTATCTCTTATTGCTCATGTTTCAACATCAAAAATGTTTTGAACTGAGTATAACACTCACTCACTTCCTGTGAGTTCATCCACAAGCTACGATGCAGACAATCTGATTGCATACTTGCTTCGGGTAACAATATGCTTAACTTTTCCCTTCAACTTCTGGGAGTTTTATAGTTTTATAAAATAATTTTTTACATGAAGACAATGCTACTAAGCGACAATTAATCAGAATAAGGTATATATTTTTCAGAGCAGCACTTTCTTTTTCAGTAGTAAGGATGGATTTGAATTTTTGCATATTTTATACTTTCTGTCTCAAAACAAACCGTACATTGTGGAAATAGCCAGTACAAGAATGCTAAGTGACCTAACAAATTATTGAACCCAGAACAAGATCTGATGGGCTTGCCAAGTCAGTTTTCTGTTACATGGTGGCCTCTTAAAGAAGGAACAGGGCAAGCTGGAGCTGATCAGTCCAACTCATTTCCGTACATCAAGGAAGAACCAACACAGCCTGTTGTAAGGAATCCCCCCACTTCTGGCTTCTTTGATATTGACTACATGCCTGAATAATTTAGGAAACTTATCGAAATAGTGTATGAAAAGAACTTTCCTCTAACATGTCACAATACCAAAAAGCTTCACGTTCAGGTGATAGTTTTTGCCTGTGTTTTGATAAAAGTGTTATGTTGTTCAACTTTTAGGCAAGTGCTTTGTAGTCTGTTTCAGGTCAGAATACCTAGTATTGGAACTTTATCAGTCAAGAGACATTTTCTGGACACATGTTCTTCTGCGTTCCAAGCACTCTCCAAAGACTCCAAATAAACTTGCAAATGCAGGTCATAGACAGAGATCCCACAGTCAAGGCCATCTGACTTAATTTGATGTTGACAAATTCCACAGAGAAGATATTGGTATCTATTTTCCTCACACTTGCCCATTTCCTCTCACTTTCTGGGATGTTAAAGCTGTTTCAGTATCACATGGTTTCTTTTGGCTGTTCTTGCTGCACTTGGAATGAAGCTAACTCTGCACTGGCCTTAGGAACTGCCTGTAGGGATTAACTCAGAGGGTGGAGAAACTCCCAAACAGAATGATGACAGCTCCCTCAAGCCTACTAACTGTTATAAGGCAAGACCTCCTGGCGTCCATTTTCCAGACTCAAAGGGTAAAGTGCTGACCTCTACTCAATGGCTGATTCTTTTGTTGAAGTTACCTGTTCTTGACCATCTCTTCTTGCTTGCCAAGGTAGAGGATAAAATTTCATTCTTTCTTATTGTTTTTGAAACACTCTTTTAGGGATTTTTTTATATTCTCCATCCTTCCAAGCATCTCATCTTTGGCTCTGGGCCACTCCAAAAACAGTATGGTGCCAGGCAATTGGATATGCACAGTTTACATCATAGCCATTCACTAACCATGTCATTCAGTTACTTGTCAGCTGTTAGCCTTTTCAGTTTAGTTGTTACTAAGACTCTCAAACCCTGTGTAGCCTCAGTTTCAGCAGACATGAAGAGGTGATTTGGGCAGACAGGAATCCCAGTGCTCTGATGAAAAGATATCAGAGCTGAACCAGTATGACCTGCTTATAAATGCAGATCCTTGTGATGAAGTTATGTCATCACTGAGTTAAAAATATCCTGTCAAATGTCTCTAACAAACAACCAATTGAATATCAGAGTTTAGTAATAGCATGCTGTGGAGAGTTGATGGCTTCCCAGTGAGAACTCATGGTTGAGTGGAGATTGTGGTTCTCAGCGGATGCTCAGCATCTTGAGAACATGTCTCACTTCACGTCATTAGCATGGGAAAAGATTAAACTTTAAAACTGGAAGCAATATCTCCACTCAAGTGTGTGATTTCATCATCATCATAAAGCCAAAAACGCCAAAAAGGCTTAATCTAACCTCTATAAGTCAAAGACCATGTGGGCCTTATCTATTCTGAATTTCCAGTGGATTATAGGATGGTCCCAAGAGCCTATGGACAATAATAACACAATGAGGATTAACATTAGTATTCTTTTGAAACAGGGCTTCACTATATATCCCTGGACAGCCTGGGACTCTCTATGTCGACGAGGCTACCCTTAAATCCACAGAGATCTGCTTGCCTCTGCTTCCTGGTTGCTAGGATTTAAGGCATGTGCCACCATGTCCAGCCCAGAGCTAGAATTTGGTTGGTTGATTTTGAAACAGAATCTCCTTGTTCAGCCACCTAACATGAGATCCTCCTGCTTGCACCTCCCCCATGAGCACTGGTAACACCAACCTGCATCACCACAACCAGCCTAGGGTTGTCATGTCTTCAAACAGACTCATAAAGATAATTCAGGATCAATAAGGAAACGTTTCCAAGTCTTGGTATCTTATCACACAGAAAAAGGAAGAAAGAGAGGAAGAAAGAAAGAAAGAAAGAAAGAGGTCACTCTTGAAAGAGACTTTACTTTTCTTAATAGTGGGACTGTTCCTGAGAGAAAAATACACCCACTTATTGAGATTTGGATTTTAATCCTGGAGCTACTCTCCATGTGTGACTCTGGACAAGTCACAATAAGTATGCATCTCCCAATTTACATGCTCAAATTTTATATATACTCTTCATAGTTTAAAAAAAAAAGAAAGAAAGAAATGGAGAGAAGGCTCAGCAGCTAAGAACACTGGTTGCTCTTCCAGAGGACCAGGTCCAATTTCCAGAACTGCAAGGTTAGTGCTGGAAAATCGGCTGTAACATCAGTGCAGGGGATCTGATGCCCTCTTCTGGCATCCACAGGCAACTGCGTACATGTGGCCCACAGACGTAAGAGGGCAACAGAATTCTACACATAAAATACAAACAAAGCAATCTTTTTAAAAAGTTTGTAGCTATAAACAATACCAAGAATCCACCAAATTAGAGGCAAAGCAATCTTAACTTTTAATTATGCTTTGTGGGTGTCCTGGTGTCAGGTAGAGGAGCCTGGCCTGAGAAAACTTGGCCAGGACTAAGGGTCAGATGTTCCTTCAATTGGCTCCTGAGAACTCATTGAATACCGCTTTTCCATACAGGCATCTCCCAAAAGTGTTTTTCAGTATGATTTTCTCATGAACCTATAAGCCAGCCTAAGATCCCCAAATAACAATCCCATGTGATTGCTACTTTTTGTATATCATAACTCTAAAAAATTAACCTTAACAAGAAATTAAAGGCACTGAACACATAAGAGACCATTTGGATCAATGTGTGATATCCACTTACAACCCTACATTTTTAAAGACCAAACTTAGGCATTGGAAATAATGAAAACTACAGAGAAGATATTCTTTATTGGCAAAAGAAAAAAATTTAACATGGGAAATTTTGAGTCAGATTTTTTTAAATTTTTTTTTAATTGAGTTCTTCATGAAACTGCTGGTGTTTTCATATTGTTTAAAGGGGAATTAGGAAATGTTTCTTTTCAAGAGGGATACTTCTTACTCCAACAAAACCTACATAATTTTCCAATGATGTAGCGAAACAAGGGTGTTAGACAGTCTGGGAATAAATGGTACTCATTTTGAGCCTCACCTCCTTTTAAGCCAAATGAAATTGCCAGCAGATTAGCTGTAATAGAGAAGAGATGGCAGCCCGAGGAATTTCTTCTCGAATTTCCTCCAATTGTCAGCGATTCAAAACCACAGAGAGGCCCTGACATAACAGCAGGAAAGCTGACAAACGTCCAATAGCGGTCACAAAAACCTCTCAGCCTTCCTTCGATTTTAAATTAAGTTTTACTCACGTCAACCCCGTCAGCACAATGGAATAAATGAAGATTGTGTTTGTAAGATGCCACAACAAACAGTCAATTATGGGGAGTGGACCTAAATCCTTTGATCGACTCAACCTTTTACTTTCAGTTTGCTATTTTAGTCTATTTGATTGGTCACAGTTGTGACATGGGTATAGCCATTCAATGACATCCATGTGGCATTTGATCACCATGAACAGCTTTCCGACCAACTCAATCCTGAAGAGTCTAAGAATACATAATGCAAAGGCTTTTTAGCCTATAGACGTGCTTGCTAACTTTTGAGAAGTGTTTTTGCTTTGAGCTGTCACTGAGAAATAGTACAGATGAAACCAACTTGAAGATGGTGATAATTTTGGGATCCAGGCAAATGCAATCCAGTTTAAGTTAAGTTGTCTGTAGAAAGAATGCATCTTACTCAACTGTTACATGTGGCTGAAAGGGCAGACATTTACATGGAGCATGGTGAATATAGCATATAAAATTGCACTTTGGGGTGTTGTATTGGCTAAAATAATAAAGCACATTTCGTCCATGACACCCCTTTGATGGTGTGTTACATGCACATTCTCAATATACCGAGGGTGTTTGGTTAAAGATAAAAAAAAATTAAAAAGTATTTATTTGTTACAAATGAAATGGATATGGTTTGATGCAAAACAATTTCATATATGTAGTCAACCTATTTGAGCTTCCTTCCATGTCCTTTGCCTTCTGGGTACTTGAACCTATCTGTTAGCAACCTGTTTCAAGATTAGTTTCTTTACCTGGAAGATAATAAAAATAATGTCTTATAGGTTGGATGAAAATAAAAACCATTACATGGAAATAAATACTGTTATAAGTTATAAAGTGATATGTACTGCAATGATTAAATATACCGTAAAGTTGTAAAGATTCAACAAAAATAATTGTTTAAAAAGCTTATAATGTGATGGGCTAAGTTCAGCCATTAATCTTTACAGTGATTTGTGAGATGGGTACCATTGCACATCCTATGTAGAAGATACTGAGAATCATCAAAGGTTACTGTGCAATCCAAGAATCCAAGAACATTTACTAGGAAAAGGAAGATGAAAGTCTTCTAACTTCCATGTCAAAAGCTACATTGTGACATTTAATTAACAATGGCATTCTCTGCGAGTCTTGTGGATTTTCAGGATGCCTGGGAGCTTTTAGCTGTCTATTAATATTGGAATTCATCACTACAGATGGCTTATCGAGTAGCTTCAATCTTCTATTAAAGGTAGACTGAAATACTTCACAAAGCAAACTGAGTTTAAGGTTTGGGGATCTGAAAATACAGGGACTTCCCTGGTTGATGCTTCAGCGTGGGGGTGTAACTAACGGTTGTTGGTAGATCCAGTGATGGACGTGTTCATTGCTCACGCGTGGCAGTCACGGGAGAGTTAGAGTGCTGGCGTTTGGCCCACTTGCTTTTTCCATCAGCCTCCTCCTTTGACAAGGTCAGGTGCCTGAGACGATCGGATTTTCAAAGAGTGAAAGGTTGTTTGGCCTCATCATTTTGGGATTTTCAGTCCAGGATGAGTTAGCACCACTGCACTGGGGTCTGGGTGCATGATGTGGCATGATTATACAGGGGCTCAAAGCTGCTCACCTACTAGCCAGGAGGAGAGAAGAGGCTAAGAGCTCATTCCTCTCAAGGTGGGGCACGACTCTAACGACCCAAAGGCATCCTACTAGGATTCACTTTCTAATAGTACCAATCTGGGCAGGCATTTAGCACACGGGTCTCTTAGCTCCAAGATAAAGCATATTTGGCTGAAACTTGAGAACCATTCAAGTGCCAAGATGTCTTCCTATGCAAGTGGCACTCTAATTTGCTCCCACTAGTGCAGAATCTCTTAACTTTCAGCTGTCCTTCTGTTGGGACATCAGCCCTTTGGAGAGCTCATGCTGCCAGATCATGAATGATCATCTCTGTGGAATAGGTACAAGGTGCCACAAAAGTGCCAGGTGTGGTGGCGTACACCTTTAATCCCAACACTCAGGAGGCAGAGGCAGGCAGGTCACTGTGTGTTTGAGGCCAGCCTGGTCTACATAGCATGTTCCAGGCTAGCCCCAAATATATACTGATACCCTGTCTTGCGAACAAAAAAATCGAATTAGTAGTCATAAAAGCACTCAAGGAAAGCAAACAAAAGGGAGATACAAAGCTGTTCTTGCCAAGGTAAGAGCTTGGACTGGCTGCTATCTTCCTTATATTCAGGTGGAAATTTTAAATCATCACATTTCAAACTGGTAGCCCAATGTGGACAAAATCTTGGCTTTCCTCAAACTCAAAGAGGGCTGCTTGATTCTGTCTCCAGAGTACTGATATTGAAGGTATGGACCACCATGCCTGGATAAAGTATAGAATTTGTAATGGGAGAATACTCATGACTTTAGAGATAGTAAGAACACAATGTAAAAAATAAACGAAAGGCAGGAGATGTAGCTCAGTGATAGACCTCTTGTCCAGCCAGCCTACCTGAGTTACTGAGTTTGATTCCCAAGACTGGAAAAAAAATGCTAACCTAACTAAACCAAACCAAATAAAAAAATCCACACAAAATGAAATGACAATGACAACAACAAAAAACCTGACAAGTTTGTTTACTAGATGGCTGGCTAGTGTTATGTCAACTTGACACAAGCCATGATCATCTGGGGAGAAGGGATCTTAATTGAGACAATGCCTCCATAGGATTGGCCTGTGAGTAAATTTATAAGGCATATTCTTGTGCCCTGAGTGATGTGGAAGTGTCTAGCCCATTGAGGACATGGCCAACCTAATGCAGGTGGTCCAGTCTGTGTGAAAAAGCTGGTTGGTCGAGCCATGAGGAGCAAGCCAGTAGGGAGCACTCCTCCATGGCCTCTGCATCAGCTCCTACCTACAGTTCCTGCCCAGACTTCTTTGAATGATGGGCTACAGTGTGTAAGACAAAATAAACCCTTTCTTCTGAAAGTTGCTTTTGGTCATGGTGTTTCATCTCAGCAATAGAACCACCAATGAGGACACTAACTTTACTCTTCTTAGCTTCGCCTGCAGTTCTATAGGACAACTTCCAGGCTGGAAATTTACACAGGTGATAAAGACATTGAGACAAAGAGAACTCTGGGCACCAGTGTGGGAAAAGGAGAAAGGAGTAAAGAGAGAATTGGAAGAATTGTCCACCAGAACCTCATCAGGCCCTAAGCGTGTCTCAGTAGTGGAGGACTGAGTGCACATTCTAGCCAATCTGATTATCGACTGCAATGTTTTTTATTATCCTTTATTCAATACTCTTTATTATTTCCACAGGAAGTGGTGCAAAGTTACATGCCATTTTAAATCTCCGGATCAGTCATGTGAATACAAATACTACTATGAAGTTCCAAGGAGCTCGTGACCTCTGCCATAAATTACAAGTATGGCCTTCTACTAATTCTTTTGATGGTTTACACCAATAATAAAAACACACACCCTGCTCCATTGAGATGACTTTATTGTTACTCAGCCTTAATCTGGTTTGTCACTGCTTTGGGAAGGAGATCGTGTGTCAGGAACAAGTTCAAGGAAAACCAAATGTTCAGCAAGCCAGTAAGATTACAAAGATAGCAGAAACCCACTTCACTCTACAGAGCAGTGGTTCTCAACCTGTGGGCCATGACCCCTTTGGGGGGGTGTCAAGTAGCCCCTTCACAAGGCACCACAAAGCACAGATATTTACATTATGATTCATAACAAGCAAAATTACAGTTATGAAGAAGCAATAAAAATAATATTATGGTGGGAGATCAACACAGCATGAGGAATTATATTAAAGGGTTGTAGCATTAGGAAGGTTGAGAACCACTGCTGTAGAAAAAGTTTAATAATGGATTCATGACTGGAAACTCATAGCTGCCACTCCAAGGGACCAGATTGGCAAACCTAGTATTCAGTTCAGGTACTCACAGCATCATATTGGCTTTTTTTTTTTAAGTTATTTTCATTTTGATATCATTAGAAAGGGGACAAAAGACATTAGAAACTTCTTTTATATCCATCTGTTATTGCTATTATATCAATGAACAGACGTTCCTTAAGTAACTGTTATGCCTGTGAGAAACAGGGTCTCTCTCACTCAGAGGCGCAGGTAGTAGCAGAAAAATACAATGTAAATACAGACAATGTAATCTGTTTCACCCCATCCTAGTTACTCATCAGACACCTACACAAACCCAGCCAGAGTGTTCAACAAAATCAGCTGGAAAACTTTTAGACCATGGGTGTTCCCATCTAGACAACAGCTATATCCTAACCGCACAGCAGAGGTTTCTATTCAATCAAAGTTTGTGGGAGTCTAATAATATATGGATCAGTAGATTTTTTAAAAAGAATGTTTTAATTGAAATAAAATTAAATCATTTCTTCCCATTTCCTCCTTCCAGCCCCTCTGAGCTACACTCTGATTTCCTCCATGCATAAGCTGATAGCTGTAAGGAGTAAGGATTTTTCCTTCCACAGCTGGTCTTGTCCCGCCAGCCCCAATTAACACACAGAGACGCTGTATTTGATATAATGTTGTTGGCCAGGTACTAGTTTCTTATTGGCTAGCTCTGTCTTAAGTATTAGCCCATTTCTTTTGATCTATGTATTTTCACGTGGTCTCTTCTAACAGGGGAATAGGGCAGGCATCTGGTCTCCCCAGTCTCTCCATCTTGACTCCTCCTTACTACTTCCTCTCTCCTCCTTGTCTCCTAGTCCCGCCTATCTTTCTTTCCTATTGGCCAACAGTGCTTTATTCATTAACCAGTATGAGAAACATTTTTACAGAATGACATCTCCCACCAGATAGCCTCTTTTACTTTGATTATGTCACATATGTGCATACATGTGTGCATGGGTATGTATATATAAGACAGAACCTGGTGAGTCTGATTTTGTTGTCTTGTGTATGTTTGCAAGGCTGACCATTCTACTTTGGAAAGACAATAAGGAGGCTGGTCTCTGGGAGAGGAATTCTCACTTTCCCGGTATCATGAGTACTGTATCTGCTGTAGGATTTTTTGTCACTGATAAGGGGATAAGGGGAAAGGAAATGAAATGTGGCCAGATTATTATATTGAATGACTTCTTCCTTGTTCTCTTCTTATACCTTGGCCACATCAGCTTTGCTTCATAAATCCTTACAAGGGTGGAATACTTGCTGTCCCTGAAGTCGTTGGGTTTACAGAGTCTACTATCAAGAAAGTTATTGTTTGTCAGTGGTTATGATCGGGTTCTGAAAGCTGCCTTTGGATAGGTGTGGTGCTTTGACTGGATGAAATGGTATTTCTCTAAAATTGCATACAATAGTATCTCCCCAGTAATGAAAGAAAAGGATGTCAACAATAGCATAGACCAACTAAAATACTCCCAAGCGTTGTTAGAGTATTATATTAGTTTGAGGACACTCTTTAATTAAAGCTGAACTCTTGGTTCACTATTAAAAATATGCTTCACAATGTGTTTGATAACAATGTTACAGGGAAATGATTCCAGATGTTCTCTGGGAAGTCTTGAAGGACCTTTTGATAAATTCAGTAATGCGTGTGTATGTATAAATTAAACCTACATGTATACATACACTTCTGCATATCATATACAGATAGACAGACACACACACACCCTCATATACAATGACAAGAAAATAAACCAGGGTAAACGTGGAGATTTGGGGGAAGAAATCGATAACTCTCCGTAAACAATTCACTGAAGGAAATCACAGAACTAAATGGTCCAAGTGAAACACAAGGGAGCAATTAGTAGAGCCCTACAAAGGCAAATAAACGCACCAAGCTTCCAGCCAACAGAGCAGGCCTCCAGTGCTGCTGAGAAGTTTCAAGAAAACTCAGCTTGACTAGTTAAATCTCAGGAAAGAGCAGCATTATGAGCAGCTTCAGCATCCAGATGTGGCTATGGCCATGGGTGTTCAAACAAAAGCAGATGAGCAGAAACCTTTATAAAGCATCATAAAGGAAAAGATATTCAGAGCAAATGATAAGATGAAATATTCTCCAAAAGAGTTAATCAGCAAACAGATAAGTAGGATGATGACTGTTTGGTAAGGTAGAAGAGAGAGTGATTTAATTTTTTAAGTTAAATATCTATTTTCCCCAGTGTTGGAGATACTTCAGGTAATTGAAAGAACATTAAAGAATACTACTTTAAATATAATGCTGATATTTTTCATTCTGACTACGGAGTAATCACTGTGTATAACAGAAAGAAAATTCTATTTAGTCCTTTGTAGGTGGAAATACCTAAAACAATACCAAAGCATATACTGTTACAATAGAAATAATTAGGTATAGAATTGAAACGGAACACATAATGCCCCTTAATACACATGTGTGCGTGTGTGTGTCTGTGAGTGTGTGTCTGTGTCTGTGTGTGAGTGTGTGTGTCTGTGTGTGTGCATGTGTCTATGTGTGTGTGTGCGCATGTGTTTGTATGTGTGTGTGCGTATGTGTGTCTGTGTGTGAGTCTGTGTCTGTGTGTGTGCGTGTCTGTGTGTGTGTGTGCGTGTCTGTGTGTGTGTGCGTGTCTGTGTGTGTGTGTGTCTGTGTGTGTGCGTACGTGTGAACATAAGCAGAACAAAGCCCACAGTTATCAGTGCTCTACTGCACAGGCCAAGACAGATTAGATAAATATTTTTAAAAGATTCCATTTGCAAAAGTCGTAGCGCTTTTGTAAGTTGTAAATAAATAATTAAGTAGCAGAGCATGCTATAAAACTTCACTGAGAACAAAAATTAGAATACAATAGAAAGCATAGCATGTTTGTGGATATGAATGGTCAACACTGGGAGCTACTGGAGACTGAACCCGGGACGTCATGTATGCTACACAAACTCTCTGCTATTGATATATATCCTCAACCCTTTCCTTGTTATTTCGTTTTCAGATAGGGCCTAGCTAAGTTTCCCAGGTTGGCCTTGAACTTGTGATCCTCCCATCTTGGCTTGTCTTTAGATCCAGCTCATAGAAGTTAAGATTTTAACAGTATAAATTCACCTATAAATTAAATGAGACCTTAATAAAAACTTATATTTCAAGAGTTCTACAAAGTCACTTTAAAATCCCTGTAGGTGTAAATGTTTAAGGATAATTGGCACAGCCAGAGTCGGTGGCCCAAACCTATACTGTTAGTTAGCACAGGCAAAACAACTAGCCAGTTCACAAGCAGAACAATAACAAGACTGTTGAAATGGAAGAAATCCTACACATCAAGAAGCTTACTCCTCTAGACCTCAGAGCCAGAGTATGAAGCTCTGTATAACGGCAGAACAAAACAGTGTGGCACAGGGCTAAAAGGATTCATCCTATAAACCCGAGTGAAGTTCTGAACATCACACTATTGTGAAAGAATATATTCTTGATTTTGAAGAGGAGAAAGGCCTTAGTTACCATTGTCGGGGACACTCTGACGAAGCAATTTTTCTAAATTGAATTTAAAAGTAAAGTGGTGAAAAAACAATCCTTACCTTGGAAGTGAATCCCTCCAACATGAACACAGATAGTCAATACCCAGTAAAATGTGAAATAATTATGTGTTTAGTAATCTAGGTCTTTCAAAAATCAATAGAGATAGTATGTTAGCAGAAAAATGGGCAAGAAATATATAATTGACCAATAAAAATAATCCTACCTCAATAACAGAAACGTGGAAGTTAGAATAAAGTAATTCACTGTTTTTCAGCCTCAAAGAGACCGAATGTCAAAGTTCAATGATATCAGCTGTCAACACAGTGTCAAGGAACATTCATTCTTTGCACAGCAAGCAGGAATGAAAATCAGCACAATCGTTTCATTAGACAACTTAGCAAGCTCTGTTTAAATCGGAAATGTGTACAATCCAGACTTGCTTATAGAATGGAAAACTGGAGTCCAGTCTCACAGCTATTATTTCAAGAAGCAGAAATATGGAGTAAGGTAGATTGCTATATATTAGCATGATAAGTGTTTCAAGTCATGGTTGGGCAAAAACAAAAAAAGACAAAGTATCCAAACAAACGAAGATTGCAAATCAGTACAATATGATATCAGGGGGAAATACAATGAAAAGCAAAACTACAGTCTTACAAATGTAAACACAGAAGGAAAGCTCTGGCTGGAAGCATGTGAACTTCATAACAATGATTCTCCTATGAAGTTAAACACGGGATCATGCATGGAATAGTGCCAGGCAGAGGAAGCCTGGATGCTGGTTATCTGGCCCCCTTCCGGTTCATTCCTGAATCACTACTGCCATACCTGAACCCAGACTGCTTTTCTTCTCACACTGCTAGTCTCGTATTTTTAGAACACTAATGATAATAACTAACATTTATTAACTTGTGCCAGGTCTTCCTTCTATCAACTGTCCCTGATCAGTTTATGGACTTCTATGTGAAGACTGTGTTTTTAAGACAGACCTTTGGTTCTCTTCCTAGGAGTGGAACCCGTATTACCTTCCTTTGAATCTCAGTGAGTTTGGAGCTCTTTTTGATTAAGATTAATTTTTAATCATGAGTATTCATGTGTGTAGGGTGGGTCTCTTTATGAGGATATGCCACATAATTGTGGAGACCTCTGGAGACCAGATGCATCAGATCCCATGGAGCTGGAGTTACAGGCAGCTGTGAGCCGAGCTGTCTGACTTTGATGCTGGGAATTGAACTTGGGACCTCTGGAAGGGCAATATGTGCTCTTAAATGTTGAGCCACCTCTCTAACCTCCCGTCCATGACTTTTGTGGAGGCAGCATAAGACAACTTTTAAGACTAGGTCATAAAATGTGGTAGGGAGAGCTTTTACCTAGAACTGTTGGGTATCTGATTTTAAATTCGAGTCATCATGCTATCTGGAAAGTCTGGGCTACAAGATGAAGCCATCTATTCATTCTAACCAACCACTGTCCAAGATGACATAAGGTTTTAATTTGTCTACTGATTCATTATAACTCATCCTAACATTTAGTGGGTCAAACCAACAGCAATCTCTTTATTATTTCCTCTCACGGTTTGGGGATTAAGGTGACTCAGCTGAGCATTTCTACTCAGAGTATCATGTGTGGTTGGCGCCAATGCTCCTGGTTCTTCACAAAGGCTTACTCACACCACGTGTAGCACCACACAACGCTGACAGTTGGTAGCCTCTTTCTAATATATTGTTTTTTAGCATATTAAGCTCATTAAAAACCCATCTAATTTTTTAAAAAAATTCAAGAAGTTGTATTTATCAAAAGTCATAGGGTCGGGAAATATAAAGAAATGCCACAGAATGGCAAATAATATGCTTATGCAAGTAGGAATTTGTATGCTGGTTACAGGACATCTACAAATCAAGAAGAAAAATAAAACTAGATAGAGCAGGGAAAAATACTGAGAGAGTAGTAAACAAAGTATTAATTCTAAGTTAAATGATCAATAAGCATAGATACAATATTAAATCCCCATTTTCTAGAAAACAGTAAGTGGACACTAGAATGTTATACAAACTACAATATTTCATAAATTGAAAACAATAAAATGCCTGAAAATATAATTTTTAAAGACACAGAGTAATGGGTAATAGGAGTTTTCATTTACTGATGATAGACATAGGAAATGACATTGCTGTTTTGATAATACATGTATATGTAAACATATATATTATATCATCTATTAAATGTAAACATATACATACTCTATGACTCAAGGTTCTAGTTCTGGCTACACACCATAGAGAGATGATACTACATATGAGACAGGAGAATGTACAAAAATATTTATGCCAGCATTGATGTATAATAGTAACAAAGTGGGAATAATCCAAATAGCCATCCAAACAAAGTAGAGCGGATAAATACACTTGTGGTAAAAATTTAAACAAATGAACACTATGAACTGGTAGAAATTCACAAAACATAGCAATAATAGAGATCATGTTAACGATGTAATATTAATAAAAGGCAAAATTCTCAAAATAATAAACAGTGGAGATACAGGGTGGAGTTTGCTTATTTCCCAACTTTTTTGATCACTGTTCAAATGTTCTCTTCATAATTGCCCATTATAGTGTTTAGTTAAATGTATTTTCAATGTATATCCTATATTTTACATATGTTAAAACATTTTGAAATTTTTGTAAGAAATAACACATATGTTTCTTTTTAGAATAAGAAAAATGGATTTTTAAGGCAGTTTTATGTAATCTAGTCTCAGTCTGATAAATCTCCTGATCCTCTTTCCTCTACCTCCTGAATGCCTAGTTACAAGCATTCACCCCTACACCTAGTTTCTCATATGCATATTCATAAAAGACTTACTAATGCCATCAACATTAAATACCTAGATATAATAAAAGAATAAATATCAATCATTATAATACAATAATGTCTGAGAATCTAACTTCAGCCATTTATAATAACTTTCAATATTTTGAACAGTAACTTCATGGCAATGATTTACCTGAAAAGTAAATAAAATGCATGGTACTAGTTGGATTTATTTAGAACACTTTCAGATTCAAGTATTCACTATGCAGGTGTGAGAAACCAAGTTCAGGTCCCCTAGCACTGACATAAATGTTGTGTGTGATGTGATAACATAGCCTCTAACCTTAGAGCTGGGGATCAAGACAGGAAGACTCCTGGGTCTCAGTAGCCAGCCAGGCTACTCAAAACTGCTAACTCCAGGTTAAATAAGGGAGCCTTGGGGGAAAGAATGAGATAGAGAACAATGAACTAAAGTAAAAAATGAGAAAGATCTCTGAAGTTGACCTCTGGTATACACACACACACACAACACATGCAAGTACACAATACACACATAATTCTATTATGTAACACTGTTCTTGGGGACATGAACAAATGTCTACTCACCCCAGATAGGAAACCAACAATAGACCAAAGGTCAGATACCTTGAAAGTCTACCTTGATGAGCCAAGGAGTTTTTTTGGAGTTACTTACAGGAATGTACGTAAGGGGTTACTTATAAGAGTGCAAATGACTTAAAAACAGCTATGTCACCAAAATTACCTTTGCTAGCCTAGCATCTGAACAGTTTCAGGGAATTCCTGAGGCTGGTGAGATGATTACTTCCTGAGTGTAATGAGTGTCCCTATATGATGGAGTATTTCACTCTCCCTTAGGACATCATATTCTTCAACAGACTTTCCTTCTAGACACATGGTTTTATCTCAGAGGAAATTTCCACACAACACTAAACACACATACACAGTTAAGTAACAAATAATAAAGACAATAGACTTGGTAAAACTTCAAATATATTAAAATTATTTTGTGATGGCTTTGTCAAATTTCCATTCCAAATGATTCTGCTTGTATACTAATATCAGAATAGTCAACAAGTAGTATTTCATGCATATATATAACTTAGGACAATTCATTATAAAGAGAAGACATTTTTATAACTCAATTTAGGAAATGTTTTTTTCTAAGTATGGTATTTCTTAACATTGAGATGTACCCAGAATTGTTATTTTTTCCATAAGATACTTATGAAGATCTAGTGAAAAAAGAATACAAATAGTACTAGAATAACAATCTAAAAAACTTTGGACTTAATGAAAAGAATTTTTAAAAGAGTATATGTTTACATTAAATATTGAATCAATACCCTCCATTATTTTGAAAGACAAGAAAGGGAAAAAAAAGTTTTTCCCCTAAGGGGAGAACCCTGAAAAATAAGCCACCAGGATGTTTAGAGTTGGGTTTGCTGTCACCATTTTCTTTCTGAGACTTTTATTGTCTCCCACTTACAATCAGGACAAGACACTGAAAGAATAATAGGAAACATTCCCGATGCAGAGCAGAAAACAAAATGCATTACTTCTTCATTTCCCTCTGAACTGAGGTCCATCTGCAACACAAGAAGGTTAAAACACAGTGTCTCCAAAGATCTTTCCAACACAAGCTGCCTATAATCTCGTCTGAAGGATTTTAATAATTGGAAAACGATCATCACTTCACATCGGCATAACAAAACCTCTCTGTGAAAGCATAAGGTAGTAGGATAAAATATGTTAGGGAAATAGAACCTGAAAGGGTAGAGAGACTGAGTCTGAATTAGCAACTTTAATGGTTACAGATGCGTAAAGCATCTATACGAGGCTTCTAAGTGAAACAATTTATGGGGAAGCATTCTGGAAACCGTAAGATGCACTACAAATTGAAGCATTATGAACAGCATCATGTTTTTTATATGAGCCCTTAGACTCAGCATAACTAGCCCGCACATGTCAGCTGTGTCCAGTCTCCCTGGGTGGGCAGCGTGGGGAGGGAGAGATGTGGGAAAGAGAAACTGGTTTGCTTCTCCTGTTTCCTTATGCCTTGAGTCCATTTGGTGTATTTGTCAAACACTAAAACCACTCCTACCTGTTAGTTCCTAATAAATAAGTAATTAACAGACATTTCTGGGCGTTTACGTTAAAGAAGCAATCACTCAGTTCTTTACGTCTTGATTTAGGCATGTTCAAACAAAGCTCCTGGTATGATCTATATTTTACCACTTTTTTGTTCAATATTTTCCATATGCAAGTTTCTTTTCTTTCCCAAAATAAAACTCAATTTCTATAAAACCCCTAGAAGTTGGTAATTGCTTTAAACTAGGAGTTGCTAGTCACGAGTCATCTCAATGACATTAGGCAGTATTATCTGCGTTTGAGCATGAGATGAACTGGGATTGACCCAAAGGAGACAAGAGCGGGACCTCCCAGGCTGTGTGCAGAACGCCAAGTCTCTAGAAAGGAATAACAGTAGACTTGCAACTTGGAAGAGGATTGGAGATTAAAGAAGACCTTTGAGTTGCACGTGAGTTGGTTCTGTCTCTATCATCCAAGCTGGCTTAATAGCTCAGTACGCTATTAGTGGAACTTGCTCATTTAAATCGAACACTAATTTGCAAGAATCTTTTGGGAACTCATTACAGCCAATTATGGAGTAGCTTATTAAGAAGGAAAGCTGTGTGCAATACATCTTTAAAGATATATTTTCATCATAGCTCATCCTTGCCAGGAGAGGATAATTATAATTATACAACAGTCCGTCTTGTCCCAGGAACTAGAATAAAACTGAAGAGTTGAGGAAAAAGGATGCATTTCTCTTTTATTTTTCCCTTCTTTAATTTTTGGCTTCAGCTAAGCCACTAGTCAAACTCTAATAGTAAAGGAAGAATAATATCAATGGTAAAAACCCTCCAGACCAAATAAATCCATATTGATTTCCTAAAAGGCACCTCAGAATTAACTGCCCATCTCAGTTTGGGACTTGCAACTTGAAATATAAGTCTTTCTCCAACTCAACTCAGTTGATGAGTATCTCCCATCTGTTTTCTGATCATTGTGAAAGGAAGTAAGTTGGTACAACTGGAATCACATGATGTCAGCGGAGATGGTTAAACAGTGGTGTTCACCGCTTAAGTGGTTCAGAGGGTTTTTAATGCATTTCTCAGCAACCGACCTTTTGTTACCCACGGTGGGGGAAGAAGACAGGCATTGCTAAATAGGGGGACAGAGAATTGTTTTCAGTCTGAACGATAAGCTAGAAAAATCTTTAAAAAAAAAAAAAAAAACAGCTATAAGAACTGCAGTCCTTGACAGGACCATGAACGCCAGTGATCAAAGCTTTGAAGTAAGAGGTAGACATTTGGAACAAACAGGTCTTCCATAGAGGACCCAAACTGAAACTATACAAATGCTGTCAGAAATCATTATATTGTTAAGACCATTTATTGTGTACAACCTTATGGGTACAGCAGGGTTTTTAAAAAATGTACTGTTTTAATGTAACAGGGGAAATTTCTTTCTCCTCAAAAATTATGGTAACTCACTTTAGGTATAGAAGATGAGGTTTTAGGCAGCAGCTGGAAGTAGGCAGCAAGCTACAGAATTTGTAGCCCTTGGAATGGTCAGCCATTCAGTAAAAGAAAGGCTCTTAGAGACTGAGATGGCTATGTGACACGGTGTAAAACTTATACAGGAGACTGCGTTGAGATTCAACCCCAAGGGTGATTGCCCAAGACCCCCAACGGGCAGAGATTCTGATAACCAACTTTAAGTCATTTAAGCTTCTCTGGCCTCTGTTATGTGAGCTCATTATGCAGCTTGTTAAATCTCTGGGAAATCTCTTGAGGCCACAGGGCAGCTCTTGACATTTAGTATCTCTTCTCTTTTCTGCACATTAACTTTCTGTACTGAGAAATTAAGACCCTGGGGCAGCTCTCAATCACTGATGGTGCGGGGGTTGAAGTAGAAGGATACATGCTACAGAAATGCTGACGTGTGTTTCTTGTCATTTCTGAAATGTCCCTAGTGAACCGAGCTTTATCTACTCAGAGAGGTAAATGCTTATCGGTGGATTCTGCTTATTTACCCTTTCTTGACTCACATTGTTTACTGATGACCCTTTGTGCATATCTTTCATATTATTTACACTCACTTTCTTAATTCAAAACTATTACCAATCACACTACTCTAATCCGGTAGAAAACCATTTTTACCAGTGTCTTGTCGCCCAAGCATTGACCTGTGCACACACACACACACACACACACTTCTTAGTGATCTAAAATAGAGGTTGCAAAAGCTATACTCCAGACATCAGGCCAGGATAACTAATTCTTTTTATCAGAAGATGTGTCTATACTTAAAAAACAAATCGTATACCACTAACCACATTTTTAAAAAATCATGCATAATGCATGACATTTAGTCTCAATTGTACTGCCAAGGATGATTCAAGGACTCACAACTCATTAGTGGCTTTTCATCTACTGTACTTAGCTGGCATCAGAATCTCTTTGCATAAACTTGAAGCCCAGAGAGCACAACATCTCCTAGCAAATTAATGATTATATTTGAAGTCATGATTTTAAGCGTTCAAATATTTGCTTGTAAGAGATGTTGCATAAAATTGTTTTCGAAGACAAACATTTTAAATTTTATTTTCATGGAGCTGTTTTCAAAGTTATTTTAGCATTCAAATGTTATATTTCTTATGTCAACTATCGATGTATCAGGCATCAACATTAAGTCAGTTCTTCATAGTCTACTATTCCTTTAGTTGGAAAGCTGGTTTTCTCCATCATATGATGTCATTTTTCATACTGCACTTAATGTTTCCTGTAAGAGTTTAAGGGACTGATTTCTTGTGATATTGATTTTTCACTACTATTGCCTAGAACTTAACATTGTTCTAATGTTTTATACTGTAGTTAATGTGCAATGATGATTTAGGAATATGTACTTATTTATACACACAAAAAACATATTGTTTCATACACACACACACACACACACATATATTTATATATATATTTATATTATGAGACTTCAAGCTGGGTTGAGTACTAATCGAATTAGCAGTCCAAGAACAATAATTTATATTTATCTTTCATCATTGGTTTTATAGCCTGCCAATAAAGCTTAATTTAGGTAATAATCATAGGAACTAATTTTTTAACTTCACAACAGGTAAATTTGTTTTTAAAACTGATTTATGAAATCAGCCACGTTGTCATGGCTGACTTTCTGAGTTCTTTTACGACGATCTGTTTGTTTCAGAGGATATACCTTAACATTACTCTAAAATTCTGAGAGTAGTATGTCATATCAGCTGTCCTCACAAATACTAGGACTTTATTCCCTATCAGGTGAGCATATCAAACTATGCATGATTTTCCATCCTGAAAAATTTGTTTTATTTCCCATTTTAGCCTTTCTTCACAATTCTACTGCTTTCACATTACCGTTCTTTAGTCATACATGGTCATAGAAATGTATGTGAATCTAATTCATGCGAATATATGATGTGTTTTCTGGAAATCTAAGCCATGGGCGGGGGAGGGTCGGGTCTGTTTTAAAGATTGTTTAAATTGGAATCCAAGGGAATCTTTAAGTGTATTTGGTTTATTGAGCAGCTCAAATGGGCTGTATTTCTCCCATTACTGCTTTCAAACATGTTCTGTCAAATGTTCTTCATGTCTGGGTTCTTCGTGGACAACTTGGGGATACACTGAAGCAACCTCGTTTGGCCCAAGCGCCACCCAACCACACCTGTTCCTTTTCCCACAATGTGTAATGTTGTGGCTGGAAAGATCTCAAGTGCAGAGAAGTGGTCCGATTCTTGTTATTCCCCTCTGTGCTCGACCTCAAAGCGCAGCTCCTCAGGCTTGGGCAGTTGAGAGGCAGAGATCTTTAGGGGTCAGTGGGTTGCCTCTTGTTGGTGGGGAAGCAGCCTAGGACTAATGAGGTCACGTGGATCCCATTTGCCTTCCAGATACAAGAGGAAACCGTGCTCTTCACTCAGAAATAAATGATGCCACGAATTCTTCCTGGAAGCATAGAAGCCACCCTCAGCCCGGCTGAGCCCCCACCCCGGCCATGACAACACAATATGCACAGTCGGTAAGGAGATTTTCAGGGCTACTTCACAAATCGGCAGGGGGAGAGCTCTCTGGCTTCTCTTTACCATCAGTACGGTTTGAGAAATTTACAAATACATGAAAATAGTTCAACCTGTGGGTGGGAACCAAGCCAAAACAAACAAACAAACAAACAAACAAACAAACAAACAAAAAAAAAACAGGTGTCACTTAAGAACAAGGCTACTCACTTTCTAACTAAAAAAGAAAGGCAGGTCCCCTAACACAGACCTCACTCCACACAGCCAAGTCCAGCTTCCAACCTATCACTTCTTATTAATTTCATTAAATTTTAGAGACTTTTCTCATGCCCAATTCCCAAGACAAGTATTTACATTTTCTTTGCTAATCTGACATATATATATATATATATATATATATATATATATATACATATACATATATATATGTATATATGTGTGTGTGTATACATGTATGTAGTGTATATAAGCATATGCATGTAAAATGTGTATGTATGTGTAAGGTGCTGTCACGTGATTAAGTTCTAGTTAATGAAAAAAGGGGCAGAATTGACCCTCAACTTCTAACTCATATTTTTAAGAGGAAGATATGTGTCCCTCCTAGGCTGTCTTTTCAGTGGATACAAAGCAAGTAGGATTATTAGAGCTGAAGACATTTGGAACCAAAGAGTAGAGATTGTCTACAGTCCTTTGCTTCTCACTTTGAACTACTTTCAGCTGGATTTTTAGGAGAGACAGAAATAAGATACTTTGTTTAGGACATCGCTATTGTGGAACTCTAAAACAACAGCCTTTGAAGCCTGGTTCATTTTTTTTATTTGAATACCCAGAACGCCACGGAAGGACCTAAGTTAATAATCGGGAAGTACTGATTTTAGAGTGTGTAAAAGTTGGTGATTTCTGGCGTTGTGGAAACAAGTCCATGGGAATTGTCGCCTCTGATGTCTTGGAAGGCAGAACATGTATGGATGCAATCTGTGACTAGAGAGGAGTCGTGTTGAAAAACCTCAGATACTAGTCTGCATTGGCTTCTTTTGGAGACTGTCAGCAATATTAAAAAGGAGAATGACTCAAACTTGAACTAGAACAAGTGGAAGCCGAAACTGAAGAGAATTCAGCATCTTAGGGAGTGTTCTTTGTGTGTAACGGCCAATCTCAAAGGACAGGCAATCTGTAAGTGAGCAATATTTATAAGTTAATTATTTCTTCCAAAACTCGAACAGAGCTAAGAAGTAGCTGTAAACGTTCATGGGTCCCCAGAACTATGTCCTTAGGCTTCTCTGCAGTGTGTCTTCTGAAGTGCTGCTTGAGGTCAATGAGTGCAGGCCAGAGAAATCTTTACGTCACTCTCTCCCCAGTCAACCCTACTGATTTGGAAGGCCTCAAATTAAAAAAAAAAAATGAAATAAGTTCTGACTAGGTGACAGTTTTGGCTTGCGTATGAAACTAGAAGGCTTTATATAAGTTGTGGGGATTTGAACTCAGGTCCTCATACTTGCACAGCAAGTAATTACTCTTTTCAGCCACCTTTCCAGCCCACGTTTTTATTGCCATAGCCCTAGACCATAGCAGGCTACATCCAGCCAATGGAGAGAAGCACAGATCATTCAAGACCCTGGACTTTGAGAGTGATTCTATAATAGTCACAGAACATGAAGTATATATGTATATTTCATGTTATTATATACTGTGTAACAAATATAATAATACTATAATTATACATAGTATGTAATGATTATATATAATTAAGTACAATTGTATAATAAATTATATATAATATATGCATATATATCTTCTCTTCCTTTATATTTTCTATTGACTAACATGTCAATATGGGGGGGGGCAGAGTGGAGCTGAAGGACCTGTTCTTGTCTATAAATTAAACCTGGAGGCCCAAGTTGGCATTACATTTTAAACGGGGGAGCCTAACACCATGGGCACACGTATCTTAAAATTATATGTCAGCCAAAATGTTAACAGACAGAATATGTCCTGTCTTGTCAAATATATCACTAAATAACCTTACAGGTCAAGACCGAGGCCTTAAAAAATCCTTAGACTTCTTAAATAAAATTTTAGAATATGATGAGATCTTGAGTACATGATTGTCTGACTCTGACTTGCAAGTCACATTCCCCCACCCCCACACACCCTAATGCAGTTCACTATAAAGTTCAAGGCATCCATGTATATCTAACCTAGCTCACATGTCTAAGCATTCACAAGCAATGCCGCACTAATATCCATAACCTTAAGCCTAGGGAAACTCAAATAAGCAGCTCAGACTAGCTCGGGAGAGAGATATGCTCAAGCCCTAGAAGTAGTTAGTGTTGGCACCACTTAAACCAGATATTGTGAATCGGAAGCCCTTAGCATATGACCTACACTGTTAGGGACGGACATGCCTGTTCACAGTAGACACATGATCGCAGGCCTGTGTTCCATTTTGTGGAGACTATGCATAGCCAGATGAAGGTGAGACCAGGTCTCTCAGAGGTTAAAGCCAGTTTTTTTCCTCTTGGCCTCTGCTTGCAAGGACCTCTTCCAACCAGTAAGGTCTGGATATTGAAGAAGAAGCGAGGTAGCCCCATTTCACTTCGATCTACACAATCATCAAATCAGTGTTTCTGCCTGTGCCTTAAAACGGAGTAAGAGACCACAATCCTGGGCATTTCCTGTGGTTAGAATGCTTTGCCCACTTTTCAAACAGTCTAAGCTCTTTTTTCTAAATATGTATTTTTCTGCATTTGTGTTTAGACTAGTGTGTACACCTGTATTTATGTGCTTCTTAGCATCCATATGTTTTCAATCTCAAGTGTGGAGTGTTCTTTGTGGATGATATTGATACTTAGTCTCCGAGAATGTCACGTGACTCAAAGCCATTATCCTTTAGGGAAATAAGTTGCATTTCTTGACTTGTACTTCCTCATCTAATGACCACCGTGACCTCATCCTGAAAGCTTCAGCTATCCACCTATTAAAGTTGGTTAGTCCTAAAAGACATAAAACCCATAACTTTGGCTTCTCTGGATTTCAACCAGTTCATGAAAGGGTCATATACTGAACTCTTCCTAAGGGCCATATGTTATGATGCATTTCCTGAATAAATTAACCTAGTTAAAGACATAAACTACTCTAAGAAGTAAACGCAGAAATAGGAAGGCCTGACCACAATCAAAAAGCATAGGCATTCTAAATTTCTAATTTCTTCATAGTTACACTAGATTTCTACATCATCCTCCAATTCTGTGAACTGAAAGAAACTCCATCTCACCTATATTAACGATACCAACCCTTATTTTGTCCCGAATTTTTCTAATTTTTCCCCCAGATTGACGTCTAAATGCTGGAGGACTTCGTGAGAGAGACATTGAGAGCATAGCTCTCCTTTTTCCATCTTACAATCATGTGACATTATTCCAGAGAGCCATTCTCCAGACTCAAGATCCTTGTTACCAACTGTGGTAGCAGATAGCACATGTATCTACTTAGGACTGGAGTCATGGCTAGTCAGTCAAAATCATGCAACACACTGAATCCCAACGATTTAATACCAAAGAAGCCCTCACTTTATTTAACTGACTATATGTTGACATGATGCTTGTGGTATGTTTGATTAAATGAAATACATTGTTAAAAATAATTTTACATGTTTATTTTCGGTGTCTTAAGCTTAGAAACATTAAGATCACATTTCCAGCTTGCAAGGCTTTTACAGTAAATCTCTAGAGATTTACTTCCTCCCAACCTCAAGGCTGCCAAATTTAGGCAAAGTCATCCCCATTCCTTGCTGCCACATTTCTTTGCAGAAACCAGAACCACAGCTATGCAAACCTGAACTGGTTTGCTCCAGTTAAGTTGTACAGTATTGCTAATTCTAAGATGTGGTATTTTTCAAGCAGAACTAGTTCTGTTTTACTTTGTATGGGATCACTATTTGTATTTGAAGATCTTCTAGGAAGAAAACCAGACTCATGAACTCATTCATTCAGTGCACAGAACAGAAAATTCATGCACCATTCCTTACCACCAAGAAAACATCAATTTCTGTCACAAATGAACAAAGGCAGTCCACAAACTTACAAAAAGAAAGGAAACTCATCAGGGATGACTGGGTTTTATTTGTTTGTTGTAGGATTTGATGCTAATTTAGCCATTTGATTTTCAAAAGGAAAAAAAATTATTTAAAACCTAGAATTTTATAAAATGCTATAAGGTTCTCCCAGGGAGACCCTTTCTCAGCAGGAAGTCCAAATTGTTAACCAAGACAGTCTCCAACAGAACAGGTAGCAGAGAGGCGGAGAAAATAGAGCCAAGAGAAGAATTTGATTCTTGGGAGGAAAAATTTTAGTGGCTTGGAATAGATTTTGGGAAATATGTTAGAACTTGGAAACAGGAAAAAATTCAAAGGAAAGCTAGAAGTTGTTGATGACACACTTAGCAAAGTAGCTGGATGCTTAATTAACGCATAAAAGCAGTAACCTTTCTATATACCAACAAACATACCAAAAAGGAAGTCAGGGAAAGATCTCATTCACAATCTTTTAATACATCTTGAAATAAATCTAAACATCTATGTGAAAACTTATACAACGAAACCTTTAAAAATACTAAAGGACTTGAAGAAGATACTAGAAGATGGAAAGCCCTCCATGCTCATGGACTGGTCAGAGTAACATTGTGAAAATGGCTGTCTTACCAAAAGCAAACTAGAGCATCAGTGGACTTCCCATTAAATTACCAACTCGATTCTCCACAGAAATTGAGAAATAATCTCAGAATTAATATGGAAACAAGAAGACTCTGACAGCTCAAACAATTCTGAACAATGATAATAACTCAACTTCAAATTATACCACAGAGCTATAGTAAGAAAAGCAGCATGCTATTGTCATAAGCACACATATAGTGACTGATGGGATGGAATTAAGAACCCCGGTATAAAGTAGCTCATCCTCCTACTTGTTTTTGAAAAACAAAAGATGGCAAAAGTTATGTTGGGGAAAAGATGAGATTGTCAAACTGGATAGTGACATGGGGGAGGGTGCAACTAGATCCTTATCTCTTACCCTAAACAAAAGTCAACCCTACACCAATCAATGACCTCAACATAAGACCTTATGACTGAATCCATTGTAGAAGGAACTGGGAATATGCTTCGAATTGTAGCTATGGGGAAGAAGATTCTGACCAGGCATCAAGACCCCAAACTACAAAAGGGACTAAATGAAACCAAAAAGCTTCCATAGAGCAAAGCATCATTCTCTGAGTGAAGACTCAGCCTATAAGACAGGAAAAACAGTATTTACCATCTGTACATTTAACAGAGTATTAGCATCTAGAATGTACAAATAACTACAAAAAATAACTAAACATCAATGAAACAAACAACACAATTAAAAAATGGGGCATTCTGCATTGGACAATTAATACAGGGGCTGGTCCCTGGGAGAGGCTAACTCTCCTTTTCCCAGCAGTCAATGGTTGCCTGGAGTTCTTTTTTAGGAATGGAACCCCATTAAAGTCCCCCCCGCCACACACACACACACACACACACACACACACACACACACACACACACACACACACACATAACATGTCTACTATCATTACTATTGTTCCAGTGTTGTTTATGCAGACATTTCCAGGAGAGACTGTTTCACAGCAGCCTTCCTGGCTTTCTGGCTCTTAGGATCTTTCAGGCCCCTCTTCAGCAATGTTCTCCGCGCCATGGATGCAGGAGCCGTGATATAGATACATCCACTGCGGCTGGGCTCCTCACCATCCATTGAGCTCTGCTTTGTGTTCTGTTTCTTACAAAGAGAAGCTGCTTTGATGGGAAGTATTTGCCACAGTTATCTGTGGGCATAAGGGTGAGATTTCAAATGGAGTAAGGAGCTCTGCTAGTCTAGTAAAAATGACAGGAGAAGATTCTCTTCTAAGATCCATGACCTCACCAGCCTCAGGAGGCTGTCTAGGTTTCCAGTGCCTGGCATGATTTTCCTCCTGTTAAGTGGGCCTTTGTTTTGGAGTATTAGTTTAAGACGTGCTACATTTGTTTATGGTGTAGAGTATTTGTTTAATGATGCAAAGGTGTGTTGCATTCTTCCATGTTGCATTTGTTTAACTCTGTGAAGCTGTGTTACTTTGCCTGTCTGAAACACCTTATTGGTGTAATAAAGTGCTGACTGGCCAGTACCTAGGCAGGAGAGAGAAATAGGTAGGGCTGCCAAGCAGAGAGAATAAATAGGAGAATTTTAGGCTCCAGAGAAAAAAGAGAGAAGATCTAGGATCGAGAAAAGGAGAGGAAAAAACCAGGGACCAGTCACCAGCCACACAACCAGCCATGGGGGGGAGAAGGGGAAAAGATATACAGAATAAAGAAAGGTAAAAAGCCCAGAGGCAAAACATAGAAGAAGAGATACAGGTTAATTTCAGTTAGAAAAGCTGGCAAGAAACAAGCCAAGCTAAGGCTGGGCATTCGGAAGTAAGAATAAGTCTCCATATATTTATTTAAGGGCTGTTCAATTGCTTCTCTCCCAAGAAAACTTGTATGAAATTTCTGGCATCATGAAAGCTAAACCACAGAAAAGAGTCTTCCATATGTGTATACATGTATGCTAGGCTAAAATCACAGGTGCTGAAAGACCAACAAGGAGCAGTGCATGATTGTTCCTTGTCTTTAGGGACCTGGTAGTCTGTCTGGGAGACTGGAAGACAATGAATAAATGGTTCATTAGACACAAAGTGGTGTGTCTTATAGGAGCATCCTACCAGGGTCACTAACTCAGGTGTTAGAGATATCTACAAAGTGTGTATCGTCTAGATAGTCTCGAGAATATTTCTAATTTTTCAGGTGAGGTGGTTAGTCGGAAAGGAAGGAAAGAAGACAACGAGGAAAGCAGAGGACAGCCTAGTTCCAGAAGAGGCAGCCTAGTTCCAGAAGGGTACCAAGGAATGCAAAGGAACTGTTAGTGCTGAGTGGGTCACAGTAAAAGCAGGAACATTTGCACCATGCTGAGGAAGTTGGGTTTAATCCTGGCAGGCAAATGAAGCGTGTGCAAATGACAAATGTGCTCTTTAGCTGTACATTTAGTACAAGTCCTCTTCTGGGAAGCTGAGTCTGAGGTCGGGGTACTGCTGGGACATGGCTCATAAGCAAGAGATGGCGGAGACCTGAACTGGGCAACGTCTGTGTTGTCTGACACCGGAGTCAGAATTAAAAGGGCCTGCCGATCTAGGTAGCTTTCAAGAACTCTTAGGATTGGGCGTTGGACGAGGAACTGAGTTCTAGCAGTTTTAGGAGAAGGGAGCAACTAACCTTCATTCTACACTCTAAGGACCATATGGGTCAATTACCATGTAAAGGCAAAGGTCACGAGGACTCCTAGCTCTCAGAAAACTGCAGCCCTATATGGAGAGACTATCAGGCAGGGGAAGGTATGGCTTTCTCAGCTCTATGTAGCAATTGAGAAGTAGATGAAAATGACACATCACAAATACAGTCCCATCAAAGGTAAACTAGATCTTGGCCCAGCAGGAGGTAGATCCTGCCAGACCATTGTATAACATAAAAGCCATCAGGGCTATTTATCAGATTAAGATGCTAAAAATATAACAATGACAGGAAGACAAAGCTGAGTCTAAATGGGTCCCAGTGTATTTTATGAATAGACATTAAACAGCCATCTTGGAAGACTCCAGTTTACCGGAAGCTTCCTTATCTCTGGCAATATTCTCCTGCCAAAATTTCCAAACTGGGATATGATTTTGCCATTTACTCTCTAAGAAGAAAACACGACTATTTTTTGTTGTTGTTGTTCCCTGATGATACATGTCAATTAAATATTTTATTTCCTAAAATAATTATGAATTTCTTTCTAATTGTGAAGTATCACAGGCAGCCTGATGCTCAACATCACATCGAAAGCTATTGGCTTTATAGGCTACATATAAATATAGCAAAGAATGTTGGAATGGAATAACTGCAGATTTTGGAAAGCACAAATGGAAAATACAAGTCGGTTTTAAGAGCTATTTGGCAGTACTCTGAAACACTAATAAACCACATAAAATTGAGAAGCTGATGTTAATAGTATTTTTTTTAATTTGAAAATTACATTTTGATATTTGATATATTTAAAATAAATGAATTTGTTCTCACGGAGTACTTTTGGCAAGTAATTCAATCCATCCTTCTGTAAAATGTTATTTCTGCCATTCTTAGAGGCTTGCACTTCCAGAAAAAATACAATTTCTTACATTTTTTATACTCCTCAGAGGAACACAAATGATGCTCATGCAAATCTAACATATGAGTATTAAAATCCATGTTATTTTCCCCATTATGCAAATTTCAAACCTTGAGGTAGAATCTATATCACACACACACACACACACACACACACACACACACACACACCTGTTCATTTAGGCATCACTCACTGGGATTAATTACATCCAGAAATAAAGAGCACATGAAACTTGGAAGGAGATGCGATGGAGGAGGAAAAGTTGCAGAGAGATGGGAGTGGATGGATAAGGTCGATAGACATTGTACAAATGTGTGAAACTCTCATGGAATAAAGAATAATATGATAACAAATTCTCTAACACACACACACAAAGGAGAATCGGTGTCTAAATGGATTATTCATGAATCCAGCCATTTAAATTAGGAGGTTCTAAAGCTAAGGAAAACAACACAGGAACAAGCTTTTGGAAACACAGTCCATGTTAGAGAAAATTGAATGGGTACAAATTGAGGCAGAGGAAATGGACTTGGTCATGAGCTTGCTATTGTAGGAGCACAATGTCCGAATGACTTAGCAAGGCCAAAAGTGATAGAAACAAATGCTAGGAGAAAGACTAAAGAATGTAATGGGAAGGACATAGCAACGAGGTCTAAGTGGCAGCCTCTCTAAGAGAGAGTGAGGCAGAGGCTAATGACACGGCAGTAGAGTCTCAATTGCAACTGGCGGCTCCATAAACAGAGTCTATCCTTCCTAGAAAAGGAAGTGGAGGTGTGGCCAGACACACCAATGTTTCAGAACGGACTCTACTAATAAGGAAAAATAATCCAAAAGAAAAAAAAAAAAAAAAGAAGTCTGGAAAACTGAGATGCAGTCCATGTTTTACAAGATGGAAAGTGGAGAGGCTCTTACATGCATACACACACACACACACACACACACACACACACACACACACACTCACACATGCCTTAACTAACCAACAGCCACAGGCAGCTCCAGGTGATGAAGGCTAGATCAATGCTAAGTCGGCCAAACTGTCTCATCCGATTTGAATTGCTCCCTCCTCATCACACAGAGGTGTGCAATTGTCAGTCCCTATAAAGTTAACCCCCAAAGAGTCTTTAAGTGCATCTGTTTCCCAGATCTCACTATTAGTATCTTGATTATCTTTCATAATTTCTCTTCAGCCATAGAACGCTCTCCACTCAATCAAGTTTTCCATCATAATCTTAATGTTCCTTTTCTAAACCACATAGCTGACTATGCTGCATTCCCCCGAAAAACCTTAAACAACTTCCCATGTGTACTTTTCAGCATCGTTTCCTAGACAACTGACGTGATAAATTTAAAGGCATAACAAAAAAAAAATTCTATGAGGACATTCTGAGTTTTAAAATCCACTAAATGTTTTGTAGGAGGCCAAACGAGCTTGTATAGCAAATTGTTATTTTTGAATTCTATCACGCAGGCACATCCTTCTGAAATGTCATGGGAGGACTGATGGTAGCATATCAGACATGGCTGAAGAAAGTTCTGGTGAACGGAAAGGCGGGTAAAGGCAGAGTAAAACAAACCAGACACGGATTGTGGAAAAAGAGATTTAGAATGAAGAAGTACTGGAAATGTCATTGCAGAGTAACAAGAATTATAGAGAGTAAGGGTAGCAACATAAAAAACAAACAAACAAACAAACAAAAACCCACAATGTTTGAAAAGACAGGGCTATTGTTTCTTCCAAATAAGGGAAGTTAGTAGCCCACAAAATCAAGAAGTTAATGCAGAATAAACTAGTGGAAATCCATGTCCAGAAAATGAAGTGAACATTGGACTGTTAAAGGTACAAATCATCCTGGTTTCTTTTTATTCAAGTTCTTCATATAATATATATACATAAATATGTATGTGAATTCACACACACACACACATACATATACACATATACCACATTCTTTCCCCACCCCAACTCCTGCCAGATCCTTCCCTCACCCACCCAATTTCATGTTCTTCCCCACCTCTAGTTTACCATCCAAAGATTAATACATCAAAGGATTAATGTGAACTGAAGCTTCATTTTCCACAGGAATAATGGAAGTCAGAAACCAATGGAATCAGAGAGAAGTGCTGAAAATATACAACTGGTAACCCAGATTCTTATGCCTAGAACATGAGGTGAAGCAAAAAATACTCCTTGACTAGTAAAAAGTGAGATGGTTTCCCACGAGGATAAAGTTTACCACAAGAAATCCTACAGCAGGCATTTCAAGAAGAAAGCAATCCCAGGCAAAGCTTGAACTGCAAGAAAGTATGTGGAGCACATAAAAAAAAAATTAACTTTGCAGGTAAACCTAAGTGAATGCCAAATGCCGTCTTTCAACTTGAAATAAAATAATTACGATAAACATAAAAATAGGACCAGGGAGAGAAGGAGTTCAAGCCTTATAAAAAAAAAAGAATTGTTTCAGAAAAGGACAAAGTCAACTAAATTTAGGATTTTTAAACATCTTTAGCTTTGAAAGTAGCCACAACATAGCACAAATACAAACTCAAAGCCAAAGCCAACTGAGAGTAAAGGTTAAAAAAAAAAAAAAAAGGATGAGCTGTCAAGAGAGCAATCAGGAGGGGTGGACTCGGAAACAGTGGGGTGGTAGAATACACACGATATTAGAGGTAAGTCCAGATGTGCCATTCAACAGTTGCAACTGGCTAAACGATACAGGTAATAAGCACTATCATATCAAAAAGAATCATCTAAAAACACATGGACGTGGGAAACTTTAAAAGAACGAGGAAATGCACCTCGTTTGTAGAAAGTGTACCCCGATGTCAGTAAAGGCGCAAAGGCACCTGGATAAGCAGTGGTACAGAATCGTCCCTGAGAAGAATCACGTGACGAACTGACTAAAGAAACGAAGGGGAAACATCAAAGGCAAAATTGAGCACGGTAGCTGTGATTGTATGAAAATATGGCTGTGACATCACATTTCTCCTTTTCGATTTTTCCCTTCAGATCCTCTCCTGTGCCCTCCCTTCTTGCTCTCAAATTTATGGCTTCATTTTTCATTAATTGTTGTTACATTCACACATGTATATGAATATATACGGTGCATGTATATACATATATGTGTGCGCACATGTATATATTACATATACATATATATTTTGTATATTTATGTGTGTATATATATATATGTTATACATATATGTATTCTGCTCAGTCTGTATAATGTTACTTGTATGTGTGTTCTCAGGGCTGACCATTTGGAATGGATAACCAATTCATGTGCCGTCCCCTGAGGAAGACTATAAATTACAACTAAATGTATCTAATTTAAATTTGAAATTTTGGACTTTGACATCAAATCTTATTCATGATTTCCCCCCTCAAACTTTGTCTCCTGAGATAGTCTGAGTGTACCTTATAGAAATAGCCACACTCACTGTGATGTACTGAATCTTTGTGTTTTGAAACCTGCTTGCTTTTCCCCATAGCAAGTCCACTCCTCCTTTGGATCTTTCTCTGAGAAGTCTAAAGAATGGATTTGAGAATTACCACAGATACGATCATCGGCTCTGCCATCAGCCCATGGTTTCCAAGCATGGCAAGATCAAAACAGAGCCTGTAAGAAGTTGGTAGCACTGAATGAGTTCATATGGCTGGGGCCCTATGCCACGTGTGGGTATCACAGTTACATGCGGAGATACCAGAGCACACCCTCCTTTGTCCAGGTGATGACACCAAGAAAAGGTGTCACTGGGAGATCTCACCAGATGCCCATCAGTGGGTCAATCATGGGATTACAATCTCCTTATCCATAAGAAAATAAGTTTACAGACTAAGGCCCCTTGGTCTGTTTTTCCTACCCATGACAGCCTGAACAGAGTAAGGCATTTCCTCCAGGAAGGATCGTTTCTTCCCCAGTCAACTACTTATTACCTGACATGAATGTCTTTCTTGTGCTGAATGTACTTATTTCTCTAGCTGCATAACTGTTGACAATCCTCCAATTCCAGCCTTTCATTATTCTTAAAAGACATTGCTCTAATGTCAGAGTTTCCAAGAGGTAGTGGGCTCTCACGGGTTAACGGCTATGTTCAAGTCCCAACTCTCTGGGACCAGTGAATATGATCTTATTTGAAAATAAACTGCAGTTGTAATTGAGTTAGGATGCATTGCAGTGGGCCCTAATTCAATGCCTGGTGCTTGTACAGGGAACAAATTTTGGATGAAGAAACAGATATGCATGGGAAATGTCATGTGAAAGGGAGGCACAGATTGGAAGTATGTTTCCTGAAACTTGGGGGCACTAAGTATTGACAGAAAACACAAGAAATAAGGAGAGAGAGAGATGTTATGTTCTCGTTCTGAGCCCCCACAAAAGTGTTCCACCCCACAGACATATCAATTTTGGGATTTAATGCTCTAGAACAACAAAGATGATACATTTCTCTTATTTTAAGGTATTTCAGTTTTGCAAGGTTTTTTGTTTCTTTGTTTTTGTTTTTGTTTGACAGCAGCTAGGAAGCTAATACAACACCCAACATTTCCTCTTTCTCTAATGCTGGCAAAATAAAATTAATCGTTCCCCCATAGACACTTGTAATTTTTTTCTTTTTGTTTTTTGTACTATAAAGGTGTGTGGTACATATGTGTATGTGCATGTTCATATGTGTGCGATACATGTGTAGAGAGGTGCATGAGTACATATGTGAGTATGAAGGTCAGAGGTCAGTGTTGGTTGCATTCCTGGATCACTCTCCAGCTTGTACACTGAAACAAAGACTTCCATTTGAGCCCAATGCTTGAAGACTCGACTCGTCTACCTAGCCAGTCTCTACTCCCAAGTGCTAGGATCCTAGGCAAGTTACCACAATTGCCTGGCATTCACTTTACCTAGGCCTTGGGGATCTGAAGGGCAGTCCTCACATTTGATATTTGTGCAGAAAAACCTTTCCTTGTTGAGCCATTTCCCTACCTCCCAGACCTTGTGATTTCTTAAGTCAGGTGATAAACGTTTGTTCATGGTCTGTTTTGCATGCCAAGCACCAGATGAGATAAAAGTGTCAAAAAACAAAGATGCTGACTTCATGACACCTCCTGGGATGATGAGGGAAAAATAAATAAATAAATAATCACCACCACAACAAAAGAAAACTGACAAAGTAAGTGTATTATTATTATCATTATTATTATTATTATTATTATTATTATTATTATTATTATTATTATTATCTAGAGTAGTAGTATAATCAAAGCAGAACTGAGAGTTTAGAAGGGACAGCTCCATTGTCAGAAGTTCACAATTCCTAAGAAATTTTCCCTGCAGCAGAGTTCCCAGGAGCCAGGAGTCTGAGCCAGGCATTTAGGACCTGACTCTAAGATCATGCATAGGGGACCAGTATGAGGAGATGAGGCTGTGGAGAAGCAATGATAGAGCTTTATTAACGTTTACTGGTTGCTTTGGTTGCTGTGAATTAGAGGGGATGGTAGTGAAAGGAGAAGACAGACATGGAGGAGGTAGCATTGGTCCGGGAAAAGTGCAGTGTCTGCGGGGGGGGGGGGGTTTGAGGGGGAGGTGGGGGGGTATTGCAGTGAGAACTGTGGGAGGGATTGTCCAGAAATGCTTTGGAGAAGATACACGAACGTGAGTTACGGACAGGTACAGCTCATTACTGTAGCACATAGCGCCTGGTTTTTAGCTTTGCCTATGGTTCTAGTGGAAGAGATTGTCAGAGTCATCTTTTAACACTTAGAACAAATCCCACTCATTTACTGAAATCCAAGTGCACGCACTCATCATTACTGAGATACCTTTCTCTCCCATAAGCAAGGATCGGTATTATGGGGACTTTAGTTCCATCCTCTTTGGATGGTCTTTACAGAAAGGTTCTTAATCTGTCACGCTGACCTGTTGTGGTGTTTCTGTCCTGGCTACATCCCTTCAGTCTTGAGCCCCAAATAAACACACAATGACCTATATTGATTATGAAACGGTTGGCCAGCGGCTAGGGCTTCTTACTGGTTAGCTCTTTCTTAATTATTAACCCATTTCTATTAATCTGTGCATTCCTATATGGCCTTATCTTACCAGAGAATACCTAGCACATCCTACACTCCCGGGCTCCACATGGCTACTCCTGTCTGCCTACACTTCCCAGAATTCCACTCCTCGGATAGCCCCACCTATTTCCCTGCATCTATTGGCCACAGTGTTTTATTCATCACATAAACAGAAGGACTTCCCCCATCACTGTCCCTTTCTTAAAGCACAAGAAAGTGAGTGCCTTAGGGCTGACACGGTAGAAGCTGGGGTGAAATCTTAGCCAAGAAGCACAAAAAAAGCCACACCAGCTGCGATCATCACTTGCCTTCTCTTTCACGGGTGATTTCTAATGAGCAAGAATGGCCCACGGCCTTGACACCGCAGCTCTTGTTTGCGTTCCGCATCTTCTGGGTAAATAGTACCCAAGGTTTTACTGTGGTTTCTAGTTATCCAAAAGATATAAAGTCTAATGGTGCTGAAGAGAGAATCAACTGAGGACCAAGGTGAACTGCTCAGTGTCCCCCCCCGGGGCTCTAGTATATCCTTTAAGGCAGGACTCACAAAAATAGTATATACACTGCAAACACCTCCCACATGCTCCTCAAAATGCACCCTTGAAAGTGACAACCAAGTATTTTAAAACCACAGCATCCTAGGTTTGGTATATTTTGAAGATTAAAAATTGGACTCTAACAACGCTGGGCAATTGGGCAATTGCTCCCTGGCTGAGAGCTGGGTAGACCCCGCTCCTTATTCAAGGCCTGTGCTGGCTATTCAGTTAAGCCCCTGCAGGATCATTTCTAGATCTTACATGGAGTCTGTGTGCTTTCGGCTTGGTAACCCCTGAGCTAATAGGGTCACTGCAAATATCAGATAAGTACTCTGGGCTCCCCAGAGCCCAGGAGGTGCTGAAGATACTTTGAACCAGCACAGAGCACTCCAAAGGTTCAAAGCTCCCAAAGACTATTCTTATTAGTATTCTGGTTGTTTCAAGTTGACAACCCGACCTCCCTCCCTCCAGAGATGCTACATAAAAAGCCAGATCCTGTGCAGCAGCTACTGTGCATCTGATTTTTTTCAAACTCGCTTCCAGCTTCTGGCTGACAATGTGTTTACAAAGGCAAAATGATTCCCAAAAACATGGCAAAAATCATTCAGAAACGTGAAAGCAAAACAAAAACTGGTGTTTCTCCCTTTCCTGTATACCTTGAAGCTTTAATGGTTTGTTATCTGAATAGGTAAACTACTCCTATCAAAATAAGACTTGTGAGGGCTCATCAGTTGAGAGAGCCTGCAGAATAATCCTGAGGACCAGAATTCCAATCCCAGCACCCACATAGAAAGTGGGTCCTCAAGCACGTAACTATAACCCAGTCTCTTAGAGGAAGAGTCAGGAGGGCCACGGGGTTTGCTGGCTTCCAGTCTAGCCAAGAAAATGAAAGCTCAAGTTCAAGGGAAGACCCTTCCTCAAAGGAATAGGTGGGAGATGATGAAATAGGGCACTTCTAGCCTCTGCATATATGTACAAGCACACACACGTATATGTGCACGAGACTCATAGATGAATAAATGGGTGAGGGATGGAACTATAGGTCAGCCATTAAGGGCACCAGACAACCCGGGTTTAATTCCCACCAACCAGTTCCATGGAATCTGATGCCCTCTTCTGGCCTCTGTGAGCACCAGATACATTTTTGATTCATAGATATACATGCTGGGAGGCACTGATACACATAAAATAAGAAAACAAAATGTAAAGGTAATCATATAAACAAATAAATCAATTAAAATGATAAAATAAAAACCAGAAATTTTGATGATAAAATTTCGTTTAGGAAACTTTAAGCATCTTTCCTATAAATAAGATGTTCCTATGACTTCAACATTGGACAGCTTAGTGGAAAGTATTCTAGAACCAATATAAGAAGGATTTTGCTTCATTGTACAAGATTATCACCCTTCAATTCAACTGAAATTTTCTGAATTCAAACTGGTCCATAAATGCCATCTCACTTTCAATTACAACCAAATTAAATGATGTCTAGCTTATGTCTTCTGAAAGTGAAGTTCAAGAATGATCCCCACTGGGTTTTTATTTTGTTTACTTTTATATGGCTAATACTATGTCCATAATAATTTAAGGAATATTTTTGGCTTAAGGATTATTTTGACTAGAGGAGGGCCGGTGCTTATATCGGACCTTTCCCAACATATTTTTTTTTTAAAACATAATTTCTTAATATGGGGAATAAAAGAGACAGGCCAACAGGCATGAGCACAAACAGGCAGAGGACAAGGAACAGTGAACAACGAACGACTGGACAGAAATCAGACAAACTGATCTTTAGAAATGCAGACAACAGAGACGAGGAGTCGAGGAAGGGACGTAGAGTTGGTACAGATGTCGTCTGAGTAGCCAGGTAGCATTAGTGTTTCCTCTACATCTTCCAAAAGGCAGATGAGGAATAGGAAATACAAGCCAATAACTCCTTTGTGTTTTCTAGGTCTCTTAGTCTGAGTTCTACTCAACTGACAAGGCAGGGGTTTCCACAGACAACTTCCGAACACTAAACACTCAGAGTCAAGTGACCACAGACCAGAATTAGTTAACCTTACCTTCATTCTCATTCTGTATAGCTTCTATCTGAGCCGAGTCGTGCTAGATTGGAAGACATTTTGTTCTCCATGTGGGGTGGGGTGGCGTATAGATGACCTGGCTTTTGGGAGAAGTTTGATTTATCCAAATAACCTTTCCTCTTATTAATTGCCTCTTTAAGGACCTCTATCGTCTTCATAAAGACAGATTTGGGTTCTTTTCTCGGCTTTGGCTATGTTAGAATTCCCATGGCCTGCATACTACCCTTCTACTGCTGACTGTGTTTTTTTTTTTTTTGTACTGGTGTCTAGGCATCTGGGAATTGGTAGATGCTGATGTCTGGATTTGTCTGTTTCATGGATGTTTTGTTCCTTGCTTTATTTCTTCTCTAGGGTTTTGGAGAGTGTGATGCTTATGTGTTGCCTGTCTCCCTGGCCCTGCTCAGCTGGTGTGACCAGGGAGCACCTGCTGACAGCAGATCCTGGGTTACTAGCATGAGTTAGAAGAAAGGGTTCATATATTCTGCTATAGAGCTGGAAATGAGATTGGGGGATTGGATCTGGGGGAGAAGATAGATTTGGATCATCCATCAGCTTACTTGTCTGCATTCATGTGGCCAAAGAACAACCTTGGGTCTCATACCTCAGATGTCGCCTGCCTTTTTTGAAAGATAGGGTCTCTCATTGGCATGGAACTCACCTAGTAGGCTAGGCTGGATAGCAAACCACCCCAGGAATCTGTCTCTGCCTCCAAACCACTGGGACTGTAAGTAAAAACTGCAACATTTGGCTTTTTGGTTTCCTTTTTTTTCCCATTAATATCATTTACAGAGATCAAACTCAGGCTGTGGTACTTGCAAATACTTAAAGGCAAGTACTTTGGCAAAATGAGCTATCCCCTAGCTCCCAAACAATACCCTTTTAAAGAGAAAATTTCTACTGACTGGGAGAAAATGTGGCCTCATCTCTGTGTAAATCAGACAATGAAGAGCCACTGTGGAAGACAGAAGTCAGGCTTTGAGCTTAGGGGTTCAATACGGCTACTGCTGTTGCCTCCTGATGCACCACTGGGACAGAGAGCTCTTCCTACCCGCTCTTCCCTTCCTATAACCTCCTGTCTGACTGGCATAGCTTGTTAGCGTGCACCCAATTAAAATGTCCAAACTGCATTTCCTTGAGCAGTATTGACATCCAGTGGAGATTTAGAATAATTACAGGTGTGTTAAAATTCCTGTGGACCGGAGCCCAGAATGGATGGCTGATTTGAGACATCACACATTTTAGTTGCATGCAACTTAAGTATAAGCTACAGATGACACAGTGTATCCTTTCCATCCAAATATGTTAAGTTGATTTTACATTTTTTTTTTGTGACGGAATCATTTCACATGAGTGCCTTGTGATTTTTATGTTTTTTTAGAATGTAATATAATTACATCATTTCTCCTTCCCCCCTCCTCATTGTTGCTACATGAGTATATGAATACATGAACAAGTTCCAAAATCTGCTTAGTTTGTATAACGTTCCCGTGTGTATGTTTCCAGCACTGGCCATTTGTTATTGGATATCCAGTTGGTGTGCTCTTCTCTGGGGAAGACGATTTCTTCCACCGTCAACATTTCTAAGTTGCCCATAGTGCTGTATGTAGGGTTGAGGCCTCCTGGGTTTTACAGGGTCATTTATTTTTGCTTTTTACTGTAACTATCAGTAACCACCCACAGAAGAAAGTTAAAAGTTATAGGTGCATGGAGAGAGGGGAGGCAGGATCAATAAACGTGTGCCAGTGGCATATTTTTCAAAGGGAGGCAAGAGACAAGAATTATGAATGAAATGAAGGAAACATTCCTCCGTGGTTGGGAAAGTAAGTTGGTATACGCTAGCTGTAAAATCCCTCTGGCAGTTTCTCATTGGTCTATGAGTTGCTTTTGTGGGCCAAGTGGCTGCCCATCTCATTCTGTGTACTAAGTCTGTTGATACGGATTTAATATACAGGGTGGAGGTGTGAGAGAGAGAGATGCTTGGATGGAGGCCTGCTGTTTGTGAAGGTCGGGAGGTGCTGTAGCTCAATGTCTATCTTACAAATTTCTGAGCTGGACCCCGCCCCCAACACACTAAAGGTGGAGCCCAGGAATCATTTTTGGCTCAGTAAAGCACACTTTGCTGCAAGCTTGTTTGATTTCCGTCTTAGTACTACTTCTCACACGCATCAGTTTTTCTTTTAGACGTTGCTCATGTGACATCTTCAAACGGCACTGATGTCAGAAATTCAACTTCCCAGCTGCCTCTCGATGAGATTATCAGCTTAAGGCTTTGGAAAGTCCAACATGATTTATTAATTTCATTCTACAGTCTCTTGGGTATGCTTGCATCTCACATAAGCTTGGGTAACTGATTCTTCTGTCAACCATCCTATGTAAACACTCTAGATTCGGGAAAGCTGGATGCATAAAGTAAATTCTAATTTGTTCTGGGTGTGGGAATGGAGGAAGCATTTTTGTAGTATATTAAACAGAATGTTGAAATTTGCATTTTCTATTCTTAATATTATCTGTGGCTTATGAAGATATGTATCTTCAAAGAAAAATTTGGAAATTGGATTTTTGGACTAGTGGAATAAATTAAAGCTCCCAAGAACTTTTCCATGCTTTTATTGAAGTATTTTCAGAATCATCCAAAAGAAGAAATCAGCTGAGTAGTATCCTAGAGCCTTCATCCAGTAGCTGATGGAAGCAGAAGCAGACACCCACAGCTAAACACTGAGCTGAACTCCTGGATGTTCAGTTGCAAAGAGGGAGGAGTGATGAGTAAAGGGGTCAAGATCAGGCTGGAGAAACCCACAGAAACAGCTGACCTGAACAAGAGAAACTCATGGACCCTAGTCTGATAGCTGGGAAACCAGCATAAGATCCACACAGATTCCCTGAATGTGGTGTTAGTTAGGAGGACTGGGCAGTCTATGGGGCCTCTGGTAGTGGATCAGTATTTATCCCTAGTATACGAATGGACTTTGGGAGCCCATCCCACATAGAGAGATACTCTATCAGCCTAGACACATGGGGGAGGGGCTAGGCCCTGCTCCAAATGATATGACAGACTTTGAAGACTCCCTATGGAAGGCCTCATCCTCCCTGGGGAGCAGAAAGGGGATGGGATACGGATTGGGGGGGCAGGAGAGGAGGGTTCCCAGGTTAACACTGATGCTATTGTTCTTGGGACCACATTTTAAAAACCATTGTTCTAAACACCTGTGGGGAATTTTCATCAAGCTAAGGACGGCTCCCATGCTCTTGGCCACACAGCTCAGAGGTAACCGTCATCACCCCATGAAAGACTCGAACAGCTAGCCTTCCTAAGAAACTAGAACTGTGAGAAATGCAGTCTAGCACTGTGTCCAAGGAGGGATGTAGGCAAAGATAATTTGGGAGCATGCATAGGTAATGTCACAGAGGTCACTAAACCGCAAGCTTAAAATAAAACACGAAAGCCCCTTTATGAGCAAAGAGGAATGAACTATAACTAGATAAGGGGGAAATGATGCTGTTTTTAGTGTTAGTCATAGGATATTTTGATATTGTTGTTGAGTCCTTCTGTTTTCTCGTTTAAGAACATACAAAGATTTGAAACAGTTCAGGGTAGACTTATTATTAGATAGGTTGCATAAACAATGCAAAATTTCTTTGGCTTGTTTGAAGCAGAGTTAGTTGGCTGGCATAAGAACTTTTGGAAGTAGGGAAGTATGATTATGAAGGGAAAGTACTCATAAAGTTCATTAAGATTTACCTCCTGAGGGCTGGAAAGATGGCTCAGAGATTAAGAAGACTTGAGAGCAGGATTTGGTTCCCCACACCCACACAATTGGCTTACAACCATCTGTAACTCCAGTTACATGGGATAGGATGCCCTCTTCTGACCATAAGGGGAACTGCATTTAAACCATGCACATAACATAAATCACATGAAAACTCCTTAAAGTAATTAATCTTGGAATAAATAAAATTGCCTTCAATTAGAAAGTATCAATAACATTTGCTTAACTTGGGGGAAAGGGGGGTCATAGTCCATTTATTTTTTGTTAAATCTTCCTTGATTTTCACTAACACAATAAAAGCTGGGGGATTTTTGTATGAATATAACCTTATTCATATAATCGTGTATACAATTATGCATATGCAAATCATGTATACCATTATGTTACTCATCTGGCGCCTGATTCATAACAAGAGAAGTCACATGGTAATCACCTCCCAAGTTGTTAGCTCCCTTCACCTGTTTAATTCTTCCAGCTGCCATTTGCTAGCTGAATTTCCTTTCAAATACAAAAGGATTGTATTTTGTTCCTATTCTTAATGAGGCTTTCACTCAGATTGTTTCCATGCAGAAAGAAACATTGGTTCCACGTTCTGGACCTGCAATTGCTTTGACCACCGCTCACCCTAGTTGATTATTTCACTTCTACACGGTTCATTTTTAAGTGGTTGAGTTTTGGATTTATCTTTGACAAAAATCCAGCCTTATAAGGTGTGTAAGCAATAGACTTCTTGATGCCTTTAATTAACTCATTGACCTTTGCAGACTTGTGTCAGAAGCCACAAATCACAGGATTTGTAAAACATTATTCACACACACACACACACACACACACACACACACACACGAAAAAAATATTGAGAAACTTGGGTCAATTTTCAGGCTACCCAAATATATTTAATTTCTGCCAGTGATTTAACATAGCAATATATTGATTGGTATGAGCTCATTGTTTGGAACATGCTCTTGAGGGTTCGTATTTACTTACCACCCACGTTTAAAAGTAGGATGTAACTGAGACCATTCCAGTGAGAGATTTATAAACCAGCAAAACCAAAGGATGGTGTGGGATTCACTATTTATATACAGGAGTATTTCTGCTTGTCCCTTTCCCAATACATACTAACCAGTAAATGGCCTTCTAGCGGCAGCCAAGGCTTTGCTATCACAAGACAGAAGGCTCAAATATTGTCTCAGCTTTATTTGCTACGGGCTTGTGTTGTTGAGTCTTTAAACATCAATCTCATCAAGGGCAAATTTACTAATAGTCTTTATGATGTAGACAAGGGGATGCTGGCTATGGTAGAAGAGCATCAATCTCAGAAAGAAAAGAAGGAGGATTTATGTCCTTGTTGAAGTGCCCTGCATTTTGGGTTGCAGCTCAGCATGTCAGACAGCTCTCTGAGCTGTCATAACATGCAGAACTCCCCACTGCACTGCCTTCAGGCCCGGACGCCTGACCTTTACTGAAGGATGACCTTGCACAAAAGTCCCCTGCAAAGGTTGTATGATGTGGCGCATCGGTTCCCACTTCTTCCCAAGGCTCTGGTTTGCTTGTCTGTCCTCGATCAGGTCCGCACATGTATATTGGGTACGTTCCTTCCATTATTTGTTCATCCTCCCTACCCCCTTGACCTGGACCGTGTGAGTCGGTTTCTGGGTTCAGTAAGCTGAGCTGTCTCATTGAAGCTGAGTCCCGGAGGTCACTCCCCTAGTACCCAGAGCCACACAAGCCCTGCTTGCTGTTTTTACTCTCTTCTGCCCTTGCAATCAAATTGATGTTCAACAAAAAAAAAAAAAAACCTATCCCCTCGCTTCCCTCTCCCCTCTTCCTATTTTTTCTTCCTTTCCTCTCTCTCTGTGGTTCTACTTTGACAAAATATTAATAATAATAAAACTTAAAAAAAATAACCTTGATGGTAAGGTTCAAATTTAGAATTCTTAAATATCTCCAAGTTCTATTCTGGGACCTGGCCAAGGTCATGGAAGACTATACTTGCATGTATGTACATGTCCTGATAAGTAAAGTCAACTCTATCCAAGCCCTAAAATCAGCCACATTTTGGGCAAGTCTCAGCCTAGAGGAGTGCATGTTGGCAGCATTGGCCATCTTTAGGAGGACAAGTGGGCTGGGCCTACACTTACATGTGGATGCTGTCTGGGGACTTTGTGAGCAGGACGTCATGGGGTCTCTCTCGTCTCAGTCTAGGAAGGCTGAGGAACTTGGCCCTGAGTGGCATATTCACGTGACTGCTCAGGAATGAAGAGGACACAGCCAGAGGCGCCAAAGAAAGACCTTATAATTTGGATTGCCCACCCTTGTCTGTTCATTGGCCCCTTCTGCCTTGCTCTAATAGAAGAGCTGTCTATTTTAAATGGAATCATAGCGTTCTGTCTTTACTTTCATGCTCATTGCATGTATTGAGAATGACAGCAATTGGGGCATGCCACAATCCAGATTCATCCAGAGAATGTGCAGAAGTGTGGATCCTTTGAGCCCCTCTAAAACACTGATTTCCTCAGAAACCTCAAAGCACCTACTTTTGTGTACGATCCCAGGCTATGCTAGCAAGAAACGTCCCAATAGCTGGCTGTCTTGGCTAAGCCCCTTCAGCCTTTATCCTAGCTTGCCTTTACCATCAGATAAGAATATATGAGTATCATCTTTGTATGTGTGCCCTTATGCAATATGTTCCGACTTTTAAATAAAGGCCAGGCAAGCGTGACTCTAAAATCTAAAATGATGCATAATACAGTTAGCATTCCAACACTTAGAATCGTGTCTAAAAGACATATGCTGTTGTTAGGCAGTAGAAGAAATCACTGGGCAAATGTTCAATACAGAGCAAAAACTCTGGTGCACACGTGGATGGCATGAGCCAGGAATCCTCAGGAGCATACCCCCCTCCCTGAAAATGATGTCACTACGGCTGAAACAATCACAAGGGAGAAATGAAGAGTCACAGATTCATAAGTAAGGAGGTTAACGGGAACTCGTGTATTATAATTCAATTTCTTTTTTTTTTTTTTTTTGTCTCCTTAAAGGACAGTGTCATATGACATAATGTCTTTTATACAATTAGGGGAAGAATGCTCCTCCTTTCCTCTCTAGAGTCATTACCCTCCAAGTCACAGTCAACTGAACACAATTAGGGGAGAAATGAAGCTTCTGTCATTGGCTAAAGGTAGAACAGTGTGGGATATGAGCTGGAGAGTAAGAAGAGCATTGCGACTGCATTTCAGTCACTGTGTGCTAAGGGAGGCATTTGTCACATAGACACAGGGCAGTGTAATGGAGCTGAAGTAACAAGGAAGGCTGTGTGAGATTTAACGTTACGTTTTCCTACTATAGCTAATTTAGTCGTTAGGTGTTTCAAAGCAATGTTGTAGTGATAGTTTGCAAACTGGCCACAGTTAACACAAATAATAGTCTTCAATAATTCTAAAAGATAAAGTGTTGAACTAGATCCTGCTAGTGGTTGAGCACATTGAAGCATTGTGCTGGCTCTTCAAATTGTGGCAGGAAGATGAGCTAAGAACACACATGTCCAGGTCATAACGGATGGAGCTATACATTTCATGAAGGAGTCAAAGATGATTAATTGATTGATAGATGGATGGATAGATGATAGATGACAAACAGATAAGAGATGGTCAATAGTTGATTTATAGGTAGATGACAGATAGATAACAGATGTTGATGGATGATAAATAAATAGATAAAAGAGAAACTGATGATAGATAGATGGTAGATAAGATAGATAGATAGATAGATAGATAGATAGATAGATAGATAGATAGATAGATAGATGTTACTCAGGAAACTTCCAAATTCAAGCAATCAATTCCCATGTGGCTAATCACAGAAAATAGTACTTGATCTTCTCAAAAGCATATTGTGAAAAAATGAAAAACGAAGGCAAACTGTGTCTTAGAATCAGTGTATTAGTCGGGATTCTGTAGAGTAGAATAACTTAGAGAATGAAGACATATATATATATATATATATATATATATATATATATATAGCGTGTGAATGTATTTACATATATATGAATATATAGATGGGATTATTAGACTCACTCACAGGCTACTGTCCAACTACTCCAACCATGGTGAGCTATGATATCTGGGAGTTGCTCAGTCTGCAACACTGGATGTCTCAGCTGGCCTTCAGTAATACTGGGGCCCTGAAAATGTACGCTCTATTGCTAGTCAATGAAAGGACCTGCGAACAAGGCAAGAGCCAAGAGGTCAAGAGCAAAAGTGTCCTTCTTCCATGTCCTCATCTAGGCATTCCAGCAGATTCTGTGGCCCAGATTACAGGTGTGTCTTCCGGTAACAAAACCCACATCAAAGGCCTTGTGTCTTCTTACCTCAGAGGTCTGGACCAGAAGCAGACTCGCCCACTTCAACCCAAGCACAAAATAATCTCTTCCAGGTGTGCCCTCCAATGCTGTAGTCCATTCCAGATTAATCAAGTTGACAACCTAGCATGGTTACCATAATCAGTAAAAGCCCCCCTACTCCCCCAGTAAAGAGGAGGCGGCGGCTGAACTGTACAAATTACTTCTTTGCCTCTCCAGATGTGTCCTCCAACATTTTCCGCCTAGCTTTGTTTGTGCCTGCATTTCAACATTGAGATAGGGAGAAGAACCCGGTGGACAGAAGGTGAGAGAGGTTGGGGCTGTTTGCTCCCCGTATCACTATGAGGCAGGGTAGTAGCTACTTTCTTTTCCCTGGGCAGAGCTTTGGCCTTAGTAGCTTCTCCTCTGTCCTCTGTGTTAACCCCAGGTTTCAGTAACAGACTAGGGGAGGAGGTGGCGGGCAATGGCATCAGACAGGCATCACACTGGCTTCGCATGTTACTAGTCTGGCTCACTTCACATTCTGTTTAACCATCCCTATATCTCTGTAAATGGCTGGCCATTGAGTCACCCATTTCCTGCTGGAACTCTGGCTGACACAAAGACCAGCTTCACAAGGTGGCAATGAGTGTGACCAAAATAATAGAGACAATGATATCAGCTGGAAGAACCTGGATTGCAGGAGCCACTCAAACTCTCATGTGTCTTAAGCATGTTAACCTCGTCTCCCTCTTCAGGTTTTGTGCCTGGAGTCTTCTCTCCCTTCTGTATTCTTGTCTCAAATCTTTGCAAAGTTCCTGCTTCGTCATTCAGATTACGAGTCCTAATTTCTCAGAGGATGCGATCTTAACCTTTTCACTGAATCATGGCCAGCCTTGTCTTATCTCTTTCCTCTCCTCGGTGAACGTCCTTCCTCTGAAACATTTCCTTGATACATACCCTCCTACATCCCTATCTCCAACTGGATCTTAATTTTATTTCCTTCTCTGCTTGTTTGGTATCTCTCGAGTCCTCTGTCCAGAATGCAACAGTGGTTCTAGGGGACAATTAGGAATGTCAAAGGCTTCTTCCCAAAATAGCACTTGTTGAAGACAGAAGAAAGCAGGCTTTGCAGAGGGAGCCCAGACACAAATTGCCAGTCCTTTGATCTACCTTATTTAATCATTGGGTTGGGAGAAGTCCTCAGCTTCCAGAACCATCTTCTCTTGCTGACCAGAACACTCCAAAAAGAGCATCACAGTAGCTGAAGAACTGAGAAACACTTCAAAAGCTGAAATGTGAAAGCAAAATTGACTTAAAGAGAATCCTTTCTCAGTACGGGAAGGTCTGTCAAGATATTTTCTGGTAAAATGAGATGAAAATTTGCGTGGACGTCATTGTCATAACATTAGAGTCCAACTTAGATGAGTGAAAAATGGAGGGATGTTGATAATGGCCAAGTTAAGGCAAAGGCAAGAATATACTTGGCATCTTCAAAAAACACTAAAATATAGCCAGTAGGGCCATAGTATAAGAAACTAAGGGGAGAGTAGGAAGAGATGTCAGAGAGGCAGACATTGTAAACTTGTAAATGAAATACCACAAGATCTGATTTACATTTGGGAAAAAAAGTCATTCCAGTTGGAGTGATAAGAGGTAAGAGAAAAAACAGGGAGACCATCTAGGAAGCTAAGGTGAGATCCCAGGTAGGAGATGAGAATAGCCATGATAGTTTGACCCTACAGTGATGGAGAGAGATGGGCAAGTTTAGGTTGTTTGGGGAGGTAACAATAGAGGAACATTGGAAGTGAGAAGAAAAGAGACACAGTGTTTAATGCTAGACAGCTGCGTCATTTACTAGAACATGGTGGAGGAAATGAAAAGACACTTTGGAAGGGAAAGCCTTCACTTAAATGTGAAATGCCATATTAAACATCCAGGTGGATCTGTCAAATAGGGTTCTGGCTCCTGGACTGCACAGTCTGATGGCAAAGTCAAGAGCCTCGGGTCAAATCTGATGTCGTCAGTATAAAGATGGGAAAGCCATGGGGAAACACATGGTATACACTCATGTGTGATGATTTTCCTTCGAGTGCATTGTGCCTTCCTTCCTGGGAATTGAGGCCATTTGCCTGACTTGGGCTTCCCATTCTAAGTAAAGTAAGTCAATGCTCTGTGTTAGTTCAACAGAATTTCAAACAAAACAAATAAAGCGAACTAAGTTTGAAATTCTCTTCTTGCAAATTACAGCTCTCTGAGCTCAACAAAAGCATCGAGTAAACAGAGACACAGTGCCATGCAATAAGAGAAACCCATATTTAAGTGCCCGGAAAGCCTGAACCAAAGGCTTGGTGCAGCCCCTTTCTTCCCACTAACAAACTGGCTTTTATAAATGTTCTACTCTGAGTTCTGTTTTCTTCCAGGAGAAAATGAGGGTGGGTGCATCAACCCTTTGTTATTTACACACAGACTCGACATCGTATTTATCAGCTTACAGCAAGGCCTCAGTACATTTTAACTATGCAAAGACTCTGTGAATTAGTAAACAAGTTCAACAAGCCGTCATAAAATGCCAGAATGGATGGGCACTTCCCTAAAATGATCGCACTGAAAACCATACCCTTGGCAGGTTCAAAAAAGGATTTATTCCCTCAGTGGGAAGGGATGGGGATGAAATATGGAGAGCCGGTGGGTACCTCTGCTGATGGGATCCTGGCTTAAATTCCACAGAGAGCTGCAAAGTAATAGAAAGGACTGTTTACGCGTTTCTAAAGGTCACCAGAATAATTTGTTTTCTTGCCTATTACCTCAATAAATGTCTGTAACAAATGGAAACAAATGTATTCCATCAAGGAAATGCTGCAGCTTGAGTCCAACCTCTATTCTCTCTCTCTCTCTCTCTCTCTCTCTCTCTCTCTCTCTCTCTCTCTCTCTCTCTCTCTCGATGTATTTATTTTTATTTTATGTGTATAGATGTTTTGCCTACATGAACTTCTGTGTACAGTGTGTTTGTCTGGTGCCCACTGAGGCCAGAAGAGGGCATCATATTGCCTGGAAGTGGAGTTACGGATGGTTGTGAGCCTCTGTGTGGCTGCTGGAAATTTGAGGTTGGGTCTACTGGAAGAGCAGCCAGTGCTTGCACCTGTTGAGGGTCTCTCCCAATTGCCCTATTCTTAAAACAACATTCTTTTTGCTGTGTGTGTGTGTGTGTGTGTGTGTGTGTGTGTGTGTGTGTGTGTGATATAAAATTAAGGTGTAAGAAACACATCGTTTTATAGCTATACTTTCAGTCGCTGTGAAGCCACAGGGAAGCTCTTTACTGATATTTCATTTTGCTGAAGAACTCATGTATGTCTCATAGGTTGGAAAGCTGCAAAGCCAGGGTATGTGTGATAGGTAGTGTTGGGTCCATCACTACTCTTCCTCTGCTCTCTGTTAACAATTATTTCCAGCCCACACTCTCTCCCACCCCTCACCACCTAAGAGCCTCTGCTTTAGAGAAAGGTGTTCTATAGACACGCATAGGGATGGCTCTCTGTGGAACATGACAAAGCTGAACTCAACCTTTCACAAATTGTCTCTGAAATTGATCAGGCTTCTGATATATTTTGTTTGGCCAACATGGCATTTAAAAATTCAGGCAGTTCAAATAATGAGAGAGATCACCTTTGTAATTTTTACAAGAAATAAGAATACTTATAGCTCCCACACATTCACACAGACAAAAAAATAAAGGGGCTCCTATGTAAAAAGAATTATCCGGATTCCCTCCTTTCAAAGAGTTTGCCTTATACTTTTTGCAGTCACTGCTATTGCTCAGATGAAGCCAGAATTAGTTGTCATTTATCCTCTTTCTTGGCCCATTAAGTTTCTTGTAATAGATCTTTTATGCTTTGATGTTGCCCTATGTCCTCCAGCAAGGCTACTCAGATCAGCCAGATCAACCAGCACCCAGGTGGGAGCATATGCAGACTTCAGGTCAACACCACACACACACACACACACACACACACACACACATGCACACACACACACGCACGCACTCGCCTACACGCGTCCTTCATATGCAAACTCATTTCACTTATTCTTAAACTTCACCTGAGGGTTATGATGGCAGTACCCCAGTCCTAACAATGATGCCCCCACCCCCCATTTATGGAAAATTTGGTGGCACACAGAAGACATTTACACTGTAAAGATTCGACTGAATTTTCTAATTCTTAAAGGGATCACTGATGAGTAACGGTCAACACTGTTGCACGTGCAAACCCTTTATGCCTCCTGTGACCTCAGTGTGTAGCCGGTGTTACTCCTGGCTTCTTAACCAGCCATATAAGTGGAAAGAAATTTAAAATTTGCTGACTCGAAAATATATTTTCTTTTTGCTGTAGAATTGAAACTGAAAACAAATGATGTATTTACGTATCACCAGGACTAGTTCTATGAAACTCCCCAAATATCCAGACATGTGACAGGTTCCTGGATCACTTAACATCCCCAGTTTGAGTCTAGTATGGGAGCCTGGCAACATAATCTACCTGAATGAGTGAAAATAAAAGTGTGAGATTCTGTTTTCAAAGAGATGGTACAAAGTGCAGTTAAATGCACAAAAATGCAGGAGTCTACCTTTACAATATGGAAATGCTTTTGTAATGGTAAAACCAAATAGAGCATAAAGCTGAAACTTATAATCATCTTCGTGTCACAGTTTTACAATATGTAATAAAGTCAATATTTTGTCAGTGTGATGCCTTGATGGACTGAAATTACCTTGTTTTTATAGACTGTGGTAACACTGAGGCAAGTGTTAGGTGAAATAATTTCAAAAAGTAAATTTTAATACATCCACAGCCATGTATACTTGTGAACAACTTTCCATGAAAACTTAAATTTTCAACTACATGGGTTTATGAACACGTAAGTTTACTTATGGATATCAGTGTGTGTGCAAAATGGTCTTCTATTGTTTACCCTAACACTTCTTGGAACCGGCAGTTTGTAAACAAGTTCAGCATGGATTCACAGTTTGCATGTAATTCAAAGTGTCTTTATGGAATCCATCAATGTCTTCAATAATAAGAAATTAAGTTTTTCCATTCTCATAACAATTTGGTGAATTCCAAGAAATAAGCAAAAAAAAAAAAAAAAAAAAAAACAAAAGTGTTGTTTCCAAAGACTGCTAATCTTTAAATTCAGTCCTAATTCTAAGCCAATACTAATATATCATTTGATCTGTAATGTTGCAACAATTTAACTAGAATCTAAAAATCTGAAGCACTCCAATCTCCTACAATGTTTCAGTGTACTGGTGTGTGTGTGTGTGTGTGTGTGTGTGTGTGTGTGTGTGTGTGTGTGTAGGTGGGGGTTCTGAGATCCAACCCAGGGTCTCTCAGATGCCAGGCAAATGCTCTACCTCAACACTGCATCCCAAGTCCTGGATCCACTTTTATATGCTGAGAATTTACTAAGTAAGTTTACTGCCTGAGCTCCAGTCTGAGAGCTAAGAGATGCTAACAAGAAAAGCTACCAGCAAAAACCATTGGCCAAACGACCCTTCCCTCCGGGAACATGCATCTGTCCCCAGCAGAGCCCACTTCAGGCCACTAATGCATTTGTAGATGCCACCAGTGTGGATCTAGGTCCAGCCACTTCAGGCCACTAATGCATTTGTAGATGCCACCAGTGTGGATCTAGGTCCAGCCACTTCAGGCCACTAATGCATTTGTAGATGCCACCAGTGTGGATCTAGGTCCAGCCACATCTTTCATCTTGTACTTCCACAGGGGTCTGGCTGTGCTAGCACACACGGTCCCTGGGAATCCCATTCAGCTGATGAATACACACATTGGCCTGGGCCTTCTTGGGTGCTTGCTGTTGCTCAGTCTGAATCCGTGCTACTGGCTTGCTCCAGCCAATTTTGCCAACAAAACACCAGCTGGTGACAGCAGAGTCATCAAGTCCAACATGGGAATTCTCCTAAGCATCGTGGACCGCTGTTAAGAGTAGTTTTTCCCTGCGGGCCTGGACCCACAGCTGCTCCAGCCCCAAATAACATCCTGAGACTCTATTTTATATAACATTGTTAGCCAGTTACTAGTTTCTTATTGGCTAGCTCTGTCTTAAATATTAACTCATTTCTATTAATCTAAGTATTTCCACGTGGTCTCATTTTACCAGAGAGAGGGCCTGAGATCTGCTCTCTCAAGTCTCTCCATGCTGACTCCTCCCTACTCCTTCCGGAATTCTCGTCTCCTAATCCTGCCTATCTTGCTTTCCTATTGGCCAACAGTGCTTTATTCATTAACCAATACGAGAAACATATTTACAGAATGACATCTCCCATCAGACCGCACACATCCACAGCCATGAAGCCAGTCCTGCTAGCATTCAGTGAGTTACAGTTTCTCTTATGCTAACCACGCTCTACAGAACAGGTGCTGTGTGGGAAAAAGAAATGGAAACATTGTGTTTGGTGCCTCTCCTAGGATGCACAACGCGAATTAAAGGCTCCAGAAATCAATTCTTTAATTTTATCTGTCTGTTTGAGGCTTGACTGGCCATAGAATGTCATAAAACACTGCTGAATGTCTTTGGAAACTTAGCAGCACATAGCATAAAATTTGAAAAATGTTATGCCAAACTCTGACCCAGACTCTATCTTTTTATTCCAGTTGCATTTTATACTTTTTATAATAGGCATCCTGTTTGAATCACAACCTTTATAAGGACATAAATAAACTAAACCTTTTGAGGCTTAATATATAAAAGCATAAAAAGTATATGTTTTGACAATAATAACATTTTAATTGTTTTAAAATAATGTTTTATCCTGAAGATCAGGTGCCACATATCCATTTTTTTTAAAATTAAAAATTATACAGTATCTGGTTCAATCAGAAGAATCACTCGTAATCTTACAAGTGAAGTTCTAAAGGGCTAACCAAACAATTAAAATGCATTCATAACTGGAAGTCCCAGTGAACTTATTTCTGGGGTCAAGAAAACATTCAAGTTTGTGTTTTACTGGAAAATTTAGAAATAGAAACCAAATTTATTTCAGCTCCCTCTTAAAGTCATTCACATCTTCTAAGGGGGAACTGTTTTAGTCAGCCTCCTGTTACTATAATAAAATGTCAGAGATAATTAACTTAGAAACAATAAGGCTTGTTTTGACAGCTTTGGAGTTGGATAGCCTGGCACTCTGGTGTCTGGGGTGAGTAAGCATATCCCAGCAGGGGCTGAGTGAAGCAACTTTCTTACTTCCTGGCAGCTGGGAGAGAGAAAAAGAAAGTGTCTGGGGCTTCCATCTGGCTCTCAAGAGCTATGGGGCTTGGCCTAATTTCCTCACCTTAGTTCCTGCCTTGTAATGGTGGTCCAGCCTCCCAATCATTAATTCAGAAGCCTTTAGGGACCCTAACTGTCAGGACTTGAACTACACAGCAATGTCCAAAACCCCTTCATATGATCTACAAAAACCTTGCCCATCTGAAGACTTCGAATTCCCCAACCTCACACCATATTGCTCCTCCTTTACCGCACGGTGGATTATTTTGTTCGTTCTACTGGTATCTATTGAGTATCTGCAATGGTTCACGAACTTTCCAGATATTGGACAGATATGTAAAAAGGACGTGAACCTTGTCCTCAATGAGACCAAAAAGATGGAATATATAGCACACTATCAAGTAGAACTGAGAGCAAGGAAGCGGCTAGAGAAGGCAGTCCAGTGAGATGCTTCACTGGCTGCTACTCTGTTGCTGTGACAAAATACCATGATTGCAGGTGACTTACGGCAGGAAGACCTTGCTTGGATTTACAGTTTGGAGGAAGAGTCCATAAAGGCAGTGAAGGCATCGCAGCAGACCTCCAGAGCAGGAAGCTGAGAGATCACATCTCCATCCAATACAGGAAGCCAAAAGGGCAAAGTGGAAGTATGGGCAACCACTTCTCCAATCCTGCCCCAAGCAACACACTTTTTCCATCAAGGCTGCACAGTGACCCAGCACCTTGAAACTCTAGTTTAGAGACAGTTGCCTCCTACCATGTGGGTGCTGGGAACTCTGGACCTCTGCAAAAGCAGCAAGTGCTCTTGATCCAATGAATCATCTCACCGGCCCACATCACTTTTTTTTTTTTTTTTTTAAAGAGGGGAAGCAAATTTTTAATGCCTGTGAGTCTGAATAACTAAGTAAATGGTACTTGCCTGACTGACAGATGTTGAACAAGGCACTCAAGATTTGGGGGGGGGGAATTATGAAGTTTTATTTTGCACATGGGGAGTTAGACTCATCCGTGGGACATCCGAGAGAAGACATCAGGTTGACAACTAGATGGGCAGAGATGGGGCCCTGCAGCTTTAGTCCTAAGGATCTGCTCCCTTCTAGTCTCTGCGCTTATTCTCACATGCTCCAAGCTCTGCCTCTGATCCTTCACACATACTGTTCTGTCTGTCTGAACTTCTCCTGTGTCCTTTTTGGCTTCCATTAATCTTTTAGGATTTTTTTTGTTTGAACAGTAGTTTCCCACAAAGTCTTCCTGGACTTCCCAGGCCTGTCAGTTCTATGATATAGTACTCAGTAACTTTTCAGAATATTGCGGGTCACACACATAACAAATAACTGTCTATGAGAATAATATTTTAATAGATTTGAGTTTAGTGGCATTCACTATGGCATCTGCATGTAACATGTATTTAATAAGTGTTTGTGGGTTAGGAATGAATGAATGAATGAATGGCTTCCATGGAAATCTACTTCTCATTATTGCTTTATTGCCCTCCATCCTTTCTTATTTTTCAAACACATAAAGGCATGTGTGTTTGCTACCCAACCATACTTGAAGACAACTCTCATTGTTTTAGCAAATTCTATGGAGATATATCTTATTGGGAGAGGAGAATCCAGAAGTTAAATATTATTTTTAGTCCCAGAATTACATTAGAACCTAGTTTTTTTCCCTTTTTTTTTTTCTTTAAAGTGACTTATTGGCTTGTTTTTGAGAAAATAAAAGTCTCCATTGCTGCCAAGAAATAATCAGAGAGACAAATCATCATGGTATGTCTTTTCACCAGGAGGGGCATTGTGAAATTGGACTAATAACCATTCAAAAGCCTTCTGACCAGCAAAGCATGGATCTGTTTTCTTCTGCTTCATCTTGGTGAGTTATATATCTAGGCAGTTCAAAAGACCTATCAAGTTGCCTGTAATTTACGGCCCTGCCTTTGTTATGTGGTCGGGGAGAACTGTTCGTTGGTGTAGAACAAAGTCATTTTAAACCTGGCATGACTCCTTAACAATCATGTCTCCCGCCCCGTGTCAGATTAGGTGTAACATCAGAAAGCTTACCCAGTATTCTCAGATATAAGCCTGTTTTAATGACAAGTGTTTCACTAACTCCTCCCATTGTCCTACTTTACCACCCAGCTCTTTCGCCTGAACCAAACTTTCATTTCCTGGAAATTCAAAGGGAAGCTCTGAAGAAATCTGATTGTATTTTATCAAGATGCTTATGTGTGTCTCCTATACTGATGTTTCATAATCATCTTCTCCATCCAATAAATAATCAAAACACTCTCCAAAGAAATCTACTCCAGACATTTTTCTCCTAGGGATGTGTGTGTGTGTGTGTGTGTGTGTGTGTGTGTGTGTGTGTGTGTGTGTGTGTGTGTGTGTGTGTTTCTGCTTTACATGATAGTTAGGGAAGTTACTTTCCCTCTCTTTTCATAGGAATGAGGCCAACTATGTTCAAGATTTTAACATCTATGATATTAAAACACTGTGTCTTATGGAACTAGCATATCACAGAAAATACTATGACTGTTTTGTGTTAGGGCAAAGGATACTGCTCAACAATGCCAATGCTCTGCGTCTCCTTGCTGTCCTGTAGTTGAAGGGGCAGTGCTAACACATTGGTGAACACTCCCCAGACCCTCCTGCATTCAGGCATATTTTCACCCGGACCATACCTTTGCACCACAGGTGAGAACACAGAGATACCTCACTGCCCATCTCCTCTGTCTTCCCCACTCTTGGCACCAGGGCTACCACCCCCATCTTGGATAATTCCGCGAATGTTCCCATTAAATGACTCCCTCATTTGTTGAGATCTGATAACTACCCACCAAAATATAGTCTCGCCTGTGCTGTACTGGTGGCATAGTTAAGGCCTCAACTCTCTGATGTGATTAGGTATGCCCAAGCGAGGAGGTTCTGTGTGGTACAGATGCTTGTCCCTTAGTCCTCTTCATCTCTGAAACCCAGCATTCTTCTGGGTTTGTGAATGTCCCTTCAAACACTCTTACCAGCTCTTTGAAGAATCTTCAAAGCTTCGTACCTTTTCCGTGCCTAGAATCCGTATTACTGTGTTCCCGTAACCCTAATTTCCATTGGGAAAATGCTGCATTTCACTGCTAATGTCCCTCAGGTGGTTGCCTACAACCCTGCAGCTATAGATGGTTACCTTTGCTGAAACATAGAAACACACACACACACACACACACACACACACACACACCCCTAATGGAGCACTATGAAAGAGGGGGCTGAAAGATTGTAAAGCTCAGAGGGTTAGGAGGACCAGATAGAAATGCTGTCTTCTAGTAGACATGGCAGGGCTGCAGCTCTCATGAATTCATAGTAGTTGCGGTTGTCTGAACATGACCTGCATAAGATCAAGCCAATCAGTATTCAAGCTCAGAGATGGGGGAACAGAATGGAGCCAGAGCCTCCATTCCTGCCTGAGGGCTTCTGGTGGAAAAAGACAGTCAGTTTCTTTAAGGGTATGGCTCTTGGTGGGTTGATGGGCCCACACCAAAGAATATATATATTCATTGGACTTGATGGGTTATTAAACAAACAAGCAAACAAATAAATAGTACACAAGTTGAGATTGTGTTGCAATGGATCTTAGAGGAGTTGGGGGGGGGGGGAAGTAGGAGTTTATATGATCAAGACACATTGTATGAAATACACAAAGGACTAATAGGATTAATAAAAAACATTTTTTAAAAAATAATAGTTCAAAGAAGAGGAAGCTAGAACTCAGATCAAAAATTGTGGAGAGTGATCCCTGGTAGAATAGTCAGTCTACATCTAGTAATGTCATTTCTTTTGTAGCCAAGAGAGCCAATAAACTCCCATTGTATTTGATTCCACTTGAACAAAGTCCTCTGAAGTACCCAGTGGCTTCTGCCTTTCATCTATTCAGTACAGATATCATGTTTTACCCTTTTCCCCAAAGTTTAATTTCCATGACAGGAAACATAGCCTGTGTGTGTGTGTGTGTGTGTGTGTGTGTGTGTGTGTGTGTGTGTGTGTATGTGTGTCTTTTCAGGTACCTTAGCAGAGTGTCTAGTACTTAATAAATACTGACAGACTCGATGGATGAAGCATATTCCATGGTGCCTAGGGGATTGGCTAAGAAAGGTGAAGACATTCTTTCCCATGAGGAGTTTATAAATTATTCTTAATTATTCCCAGATGGGGGTGTATCCATCCCCATTTGTCAGCTCTAGCTACGAATCTGGAGACTCATTAATTATGCGCTTCTATTAGAGGGTTCTGCAGATTGCTCCATCCACTCTTAGACCCCATCCCCCATCGCTTTGTCTTTGGAGGCTGGCCTGCCTCCTTGGCTGAATTGTCTCCAAACGGCCTTCCATGGCATGATATTCATCCATCAGCATAGAGCTGTGCTTCGGGGTGTGGGGGTGGGGGGGTGGGGGGGTGGAGAGCAAGAGGGGGGGAAGAAAATGGAGGAAAGTGAAACCACATGAAATAGGCACAACCCCAAAAACATTTTTCAAGTCTCTGGTGATTTTTTTTTCTGGCATTACTACATAACAATAGCACATCATTCTCATTCACTTGAACAAACAAAACCAAACAGAGATTAAAACCCAGTACAGATGTGATATAATTTTCCACTCCCAGACTCAGCAGCGGTGATGAGCCACTTCCCTTAACAAGGGAGGGCATGTTCTTTCAGTCTGTCCTAGGACAAATAGCACAGGGCACTCACTGGCCGCTGAGTCTGGGCTCTGGACAGCATCACTTAAATCCATTCTGCTCTCCCGACTCTCCGCTGTTCTGAAGACTGATGGGATTGATCAGTCTCCCACTTCCGGCTGATTCTCTCCTCCTCTCTCCCCCTTGCTCCCTGCCCTTTGTGGTGCACCTCATACCCGGCAACATCCTGGGTGCTTTGGTGCCCAATGACAGCGGTCTGTTCCTCTCATAAGAAAGCTTCTCTTCCCTGAGCCATCCAAGGCTGATCTCATTACAGAGCATGCTTGCACAACCCGAGAAACTTTATCATTATCTCATGAATCACGGCCATCTGAATTTCATTTCCATTTTCTTGGAGAGAGGCCCGGTCTGCTGTGTGTTCTGCACAGCCCCACCCAAAGAGATGTCACTCAATAAATAATAAATTGTGATGATGACAACGCTCTGAATATATACTCCAGAAATACTTCCCAAAGAATAGATGACTGTTAGTTGTCTGGCCACCATGGAGTTTCTTCTGAGGGTGTCTCACACGCTCTGCATCAGGGGTTTCCCAGTTGTGAGCAGTAGCATAAAGGCCTCATCATACCTGAAACTAAAGGGTAAGCATTGCAAAAAAAAAAAAAAAAAAAAAAAACCGCTTCAAGGGACCTTAGAAGTTTCCCCGGTGAGATCCAGTAAGACTTTGTTATCCCACACTTGATTGCCAAACTGCCAAACATCTTCCAAAAGATGTGGGTTCTGACATCAAGCAGGCAGGCCCCTAAACTTGGAGGGTGATCTTGAATTTTTAAGATCTGTTTCTTTAATACAAAATGAGAATGACCTGTTCTTCCGATTTATGGGGTTGGATGATACTCAAATACCAGAAGAGCTGCAGCAGCAAGCAGCTCACACATGACTGTGTAATCATCACCTTCCAGGCGCTATTGGTGAAACATATGTGAACTATCTAATTTAACCATCACAACACCCCTACAGATTGGCTCTGTGTGTGTGTGTGTGTGTGTGTGTGTGTGTGTGTGTGTGTGTGTTCCTTTTGTAAACAGCAGGAACAGTGTCTCTCACAGAGAGTCCAGCATTCCAATTGCATGGGTTCTAGAAGATGGCTGCTTTGAATGGACAACACACTCTGGTTGTGTTGACATGGCTGGCACGATCTGTCATCCATGCTTATCTGTTTTCTCACTCCTTCACTATTGCCCCTTCTTTGCTCACATAACCCTTTGAAAGCTGGCAATGCCGGTGTACACACACAGTTTTGGGGTCCTTTGCCCAGTTGTCAGAGCCGCCTTATGTCAGGTGATTAGGAAGTCACCCCTGGAATGACTATTTTCAACAGTTAGTGATGGTAAGATTAGCAGTCCCCAAGCGTGTTGTTGCTTCCCCGTGGAGGGGGGCCGAATGATCTTTCACGTGGTGAGTCACGTATGAGATGCCCTGCATATCTAATGCTTACGTTACAGCTTATAACGGTATCAAAATTATAGTTATGAAGTAGAACAAAACTAATATTATGGTTGGCGGTCAACACAACATGAGGAACTGTATTAAAGGGTTAAGCACTGGGAAGGGTGAGGACCAGTGGTGTAGATGATTTTCAGAACACGGAGCTTGAGCACAGGATTTTCTTGCGCAGGAGCCTCATTTAAAACTGAGTTTGTTAAGAAGTGAACACTTGGTTTCTCCTTTCCCTATCCTCTGTGAATTTTTACTCCAAGGAGTTTACTGTATATTCTCCCATCCAATGGACATTTATTTTATATTTTCAGTTTAAGATTAAGTCAAAAAAGAAAGGCCATAAAGGGATACTGGGAAAGTAGTGGAAATAAATTTGAAACATCTTCAGAAATTATATTTATCTTTATTTTTTGTGGGGAAAAAAAGTGAGCCAAGGACTGATACAGAGATAGCAGAATAGACCAAACACTCATTAGCAAAAGCTGCCATTGTGGGAACACATAAATTTTTTTTCAGAAACTTGGAATGACAGCACTTCCAAGGGCTATAAAAAGGTCATTGCCAAGTTGTTTCAAGTGCCCACAACCTCTCCTGAGCAGGTGTTTACACATTTGTTAATTACGGCTAATTCCCTTAGAGGACCCCCTCTTTAGAGCATGTTTGGTTTCTAGAGAGCCCCCTTTAGAGCATGTTTTATTACAAAACTTTTTTTCCCTTCCTTATGCTTTAGCACATCTAGACAGACCCAAAAACATCGGAGTAGAGTATGAATGTGTCCTATCTCCTCTCCTGGACCAGATGTTAGACTGGGTCTATATAAGCCCAGGATCCTTAGACACTCGTAGAATCTAAGCACTGGGAGTTCTGAGTTAACCTAAGAGCTCAAGGTGGAGTTGGGGGCCATGCCAGTAAAATTTTTAAAGATAATTTTTGTAATATTTCAGTACATCATTAGCCTTCTGAAACTCTGACTTATATTATCTGACTTCTTTCTTATAAAAATGAGGACATCACTCCATGAACTCCAAGAGTCTGAAGTTCCTCTGCTACAGTACCGTGGCTGGGAAGGGTGTCATTCACCAACCCATCTCCTCGGCAGAGGCGTTAAAAGGGGGCAGAGGAAAGAACATGGATTCACCTGGAATTGCACAGGTCGGGAAAGCAGTCCCACACTGTACTCATAACCACCATTTCTGTGCTTTGGGGCGTGGGTTTTTACTGTGTAGTGAAAACATTATTTCTCACTTGTCTTTACCTTTTTATTCAGTAGTGTCTACATCTGAGATGTGTCAAAGCAGAGGATAGGATGGAGTTGAGTCGTGACCAATGAATAGAAGGGAAACCAGACATCGCTTGAAGAATATTCTTATGATTGATCTAGACCAAAGACCAAAGAAAGAGTGTTGGACACAATAGAGTGCCCATCCTGGCTCAGAAAGTTAGCCTTTCAGAGAGAATCTCTGCTTCTATTTGGAGATCTGAGTTTCATTTTTGATAGAGTATCCACTTTCAGTCTGATACAATGTAATTTAAAAGCCTTGCTTCAAGAAGAGTAATTGATAATAAAAAGAAACTAGGAGCTGGGATGTGGTGACACATGACTTTGAAATCAGCACTTGGGAGGCAGAGGCAAATAGATTTCAGTGAGTTCCAGGCCAGCCTGGTCTACAGAGCAACTGCCAGGACAGGATTCAAAGCTACACAAAGGAACCCTGTCTTGAAAAACCAAAAAGAAAGGAAGGAAGGAAGGAGGGAGGGAGGGAAGGAAAAAAGGAAGGAAGGAAGAAAGCAAGGGAGGAAGGAAGATGGGAATGTAAATTATAGTCTCTTTTTTGTTTGCTTGTTTGTATTTTGAGACAGGGTTTCTCTGTGTAACAACCCTAGCTGCCATGGAACTAGCCCTGTAGAGCAGGCTGGTTTCAAGCTCACCGAGAGCCACCTGCCTGTCTCCTGAGTGTTAGGAAGCATGCACCACCACGGTCTGGCTAGTTTACAGACGCTCTTGAATGGCAGACTAAGGCGTGCCAAGCTGGCCTCCAATGAGAAATAAAATCGGCTAAATATCTTTGAGTACACAGTGAGAAGAGTCAGCTGTTCCATTTTAAACAAAGGCTCTTGGACTTTACTTTTATGCTTTAAGAGATAATATCGTCTAAATATTGGCTAAAACCTTCTAGTCACAAAAAGGTCTGAAATTAACATTTTCACCGAACTATGATCAAATGTAGCTTCAACAGCTGTGAGCAACTTTGAAGTGCCCCAATTTCGTTTTATGTCGTCGGACTGCAGTGTTCATGTGTTCATGAGGAGGCACGATTCCAAAGGTAAATTTTAGGTAAGCTATCCATGCATGATTTTGCACGTGTTACATTCATTTTTATTCTGTGTGAAGAGAGAGTTCTTAAGTGTGTCTGTCTCTAGATCTGTCTTGTAGATTTAGGAGTTGGGTTCTGATTAGAGAAGATAATCCTGAGGCACTATTAGCAGTAATCATGAAAGCTGCTTGAGAGTTTATCAGTGTATTGCCTTAGAGAATCACCCCATAGAGTGTCTAGAAATTTCAATCAGGAGGAATATTTGGTTTTGAGCACCTACAGGGAAAAAAAATTTCATACTTCTACATGCCCCCTCTTTATTAATGTAAGTTGATAGCGATGTTGTTTCAGATCTACCTAGCAGATGAGTTGTTTGCCTCTTCTTTAGTCATTTTACTGATAATTAAATCACATGAAGCCAGCCCTTCTCTGTGCAAAGCTTTTGTTCATGTGGACCTTAGCTTTCATTTCCTAATTTATTTTCTTTCTCTAATAATAAGTCCCAGATCAATGATGATGGGTCATGTGCCTTCATCTTAAATTGATGATCATCAAAGGTCAAGCCTCTGGAAAAAAAGGAACAAAGTGTCTGCTGATGAAGTCACTCGATTTGATGAAATCGATAAAGAACAGCTGTTCGGATCAAGTCACCCCAAATCTCCTTCCAGATGACCCCCATGTTTACCTCATGGTGTTGGTGATGGCTTGAGTATTATGCTTCAGTGTCCATTTATAAGATTTCTTTCTTTGGAAACCAAATATAATAAGGAATTGATGTGTGGGGAAAAAAATCTAAATGTTTTGGAAGGAAATTCTTGAATGGAAAGGAAATGCTTGCTCCTTAATTGCTTGTGGAATTATAGTGATAGTTATTTTCTTTGCAAATTTTCTTATCTTTTCAAAAGTTTTGCAGTGAAAACACCATTGCTTTTAAAATGTGAGGATGTGTACATACCTCAGTTGTTATATAAGAAAACTATTAACTACATATTCACCCTCAACAACTTATTCATTAAGATGAACTTAGTTTGCCAAAAAGCAGGAAAGTTGATTATTAACTTCCTTCAGCTTCTTATCAGCCTGTAGGACTAGATAAAAGTCTACCTACAGGATCGAACAGACACACAGATACAAAGGGGAAAAGGAAAGTGGACACTGTATCTAAGCACTTCCAACACTGTATCTAAGCATTTCCCAGGCTGTATCTAAGCACTTCTGACACGTTTGAAAATGTCTTTCTTCTCATTGAAACACTCCTCATTTTCATCTACTTTAGTTCCAAATGTCTTTATAGACTTCTAGCTCATGCCAGCCAAATGAGCTGTCCTCCCTTCCCCAGATCTTGGCGTCATTCCTAATCAGCACAGTATGTTCAGTTCTTAATATATTCTACCTAGGCCATCTTCCCAATTAGGCACAGAAAGAGCAAAAGCACATTTCCAAGTATCTGTCCGTCCTGTTGCTTTCCCCCACATGCTTTGTCTTGCAAATAAAATATTTGCTGGTTGTCAGTAAACATTGAGTTCACTGGTGAATCACAGCATGGGTCTCCGCGAATGCTGGACACCAACCCCAATTGCAAGGAAAGTATGTCACAAGGTAATCGGGATCAGCTTCCAGCACCTCTAAAACAGAGCTTAAATATAGGAGGATCAAGAATAGAGTTTATCCATTTTAATTAAACAATTCGGAGAATCTAGTTCCTCCCATGAACAAAGAGGATCAAATAGCGTGAGAAGAACTTGAGATTCTGGACGTGTGTGAGATACAAGACCATACATAAGCCCCGCTATGCAGTCTGCAAGAGGCAGAGGTTAGACAGTGGCTTCAAAGCCTTGGTAAGAGGCAGTCTATCCAGATTAATCACTGAGACACAGCCACGATGATCAACGCCAAAGCATCGTGTAAAACACGCATTCCGTTTGCAAACTGTGGATACTGCGATTACAGGGAGTAAAAAGTAAAAGACCAAGTTAGAGGCATGGGGCATCGGTCCTTCGACATAGGAAATCCAAGAGAGGAGCTTCAGAAAACACACGACCTGCAGGTAGTCACCTGCCAGAAAAGCGATATACACGATGGAAGCAGTGTTTCCTTTCCCAGGGCTGAAGGCCACCGAGGGGCAGCGGGCATGGACCATTCTTTGGTTAGGTAGTGCTTCTGTGGTGAAGCCTTGGTGATTGACTGTCAGGGTGCTGCTTCGTTAATGAGCATTACGCTGAATGGGATATTACAAAGCAGGACTTTACTAGAGGAGGAAAATCCCTGGATGTCGTGATACATTATTTGTGATTTATTAAAGCTTGCCTGAAGGTACAGAAAGCAAAGCTAGCCACAAGCCACAGAGCCAGGCAGTGGTGGCACACACCTTTAATCCCAGCAAGCCATAGAGCCAGACAGTGGTGGTACACGCCTTTAACCCCAGGACTCAGGAGATAGGCAGAAGGATCTCTGTTAGTTCAAGGCCATGCTGAGCTACATGAAGCTGACCCAGTCGGAAAGAGAAACACAAAGGTGATCTCAGCACTTGGGATCACATGCCTTTAATCGCAGGACTTGAGAGGTATAAGGAAAAAAAGCAAAGTTGGCCTTAACGTCTTATTCTCCAGCCACGCTGAAGTCAGGACAGCCCTTTCAGCCTGAGGTAGAGGTAGCAACTAGTGGCTTGGCTGCCTTGCTTCCTGATCTTCAAGCTTGAAGCTTGACCCACGAGATCCGTCTCTGGGTCTTTTATTGATCATGTTGCGCCTAGAGGCATGTGGGGGAAGGCCGTTCCATCTCAGGTTCCTTCCTGTTGCTCCGCTCCTGACAAGGGTGAGGCAAACAGTCTGTTCCACTATTCATTTCCCAGCAGGGGCCTGTAGCAGTGGAGTCGGCCAAGCGTAAGATGCAGTGAGGAGTATGGAACAGGTAAGACACGAAACCACAGCAGAGCAGTCCTTTGTCCTTAACTACGCAAATCTGCTAGTAGATTATTTTTTTTTTTTTTTTTACCTGACACAAGCACACCCGTGTGCTTCTTTCAACAGTTGTCAGTACTCAGCCATGACAAGTCGTAAACAATGAGAGAAGAGAGGTTCTAATGTTCATGGATCAAGAAAATATCCCTTTGTCATAGTTAGGGTTTTCTGTTGCTGTGATGAAACACCATGATCAAAAAGCAAGTTGGAGAAGAAAGGGTTGATTTGGCTTATACTTCCACATTGCTGTTCATTATTGGAGGAAATCAAGACAGATACTCAAACAGGATCCCAGAGGCAGGAACTGATGCAGAAGCCATGGGAGATGGGGGGGGGGTGCTTACTGGCTTGCTGCCCCTGGTTTGCTCAGCCTGCTTTCTTATAGAACCCAGGACCAGCAGCCCACGGATGGCACCGCCCACCATGGGCTGGGCCTTCCCCCATTGATCACTAATTGAGAAAATGCCTCACAGTTGGATCTCAAGGAGGCGTTTTCTCAGCTGAGGCTCCTTCCTCTCTGATGACTCTAGCTTGTGACAAGTTGGCACACACAAACCCAGACAACACAACTGACCCCTTGTCAACTTGACACACAAACCTATCACTACCAAGCCATAACCTTCCCTTTCTTATTCATGCCCAAGATCTCACATTAAAATCATAATTTTAATTCTAAAGTCCCATGGTCTTTAAAAATTCAAATGCATTAAAATTTCAACCTCTTTAAAATATCCAATCACATCTTTGAACTGTGAGCTCCTTTAAACATCAATATTAAGTACTTTCTTCAAGAGGCAAGAACCAGGGTACAATCTGAACCAAGCAAAACCAAGCTCCAACGGCATAGATAGCTTAACGCCCAGTTATCTGGGATTCACTCACGATCTTCTGGACTCCTAAGGGCCTGGACCACTTCTCCAGCTCCGCCCTCGGCCGCACACACAGCTGTCTTCTGGGCTCCGGCTGGCTCCACTCCACGGCTGCTGCTGCTCTCGGTGGACTTCCCATGGCACCGGCTTCTCCAAGATGCTGGGGTCTCTGCTGCAACTGGGCTGCACTTTCTCCAACAGCCTCTCAGAGGCTCTCTTCAGGGTGCCAAGCCTCAGCCTCCTAGCATGACCCCTTCAGTCCTGGGCCTTCAACTGCCACTGAGCTGCGTCCTCACCAATGGCCTCTCCTGACCTCTCACAGTGCCAAACCTTAGCCGCTCTCCATGACTCCTTCGTGCCTTCAAACCCAGTACCACCTGCTGATCCTTACACATTACAAAGCCCTGCTGCAACCAGGGCTGCCTCCGGAACACAGCTTCCCTGTGCTTGCAGCAAAAATGTCCCAGATTTCACCTCAATGATGCTGGTCTCTTTTTAATCACCTCCAATTTCTTAGCTCCAGCTGACCAGCATCAATTGTCCCAGTAATGCAAAGGTTTCACTTTAGTAGTTCTGGTGTCTTGTTAGTCACAGCTGATTCTTCAGCCCCAGCTAACCAGAACCACAGAATCCTACATCAAAATAGATAATGGCCCTGACAGAGACTTGAAACTTCACAAGCCAGGCCTCCATCCTCCGCACTGCTCTCCACATTCGTATCTTCCAGGCTCCCACAGAACAATCCACTCTCAACACTCAATGGCTCTTCCAGCCCAAAGTCCCAAAGCCCCTCCCCAATGCTCCCCTCAATGGCTCTTCCAGCCCAAAGTCCCAAAGCCCCTCCCCAATGCTCCCCAATACATGGTCAGGTCCATCACAGCAATACCCCACTACGCGGGCGGGCACCAATTTCTGTCTTAGTTAGGGTTTCTGTTGCTGCAACCAAACACCGTGACCAAAAATCAGGTTGGGGAGGAAAGGGTTTATGTGGCTCACACTTCCAGATCACAGTCGTCCTTCCTTGCAGGGAGTCAGGGCAGGATCCTGGAGGCAGGAGCTGATGCAGAGGCCATAGAAGGGTAATGCTTACTGGCTTTCTTCTCCTGGCTGGCTCAGCCTGCTATCTTATAGAACCCAGAACCACCACCCCAGGGATGGCCCCACCCACCATAGGCTGGACCCTTCCCCATTGGTCACTAATTTAGAAAATATCTTACAGCTCATCTCATGGAGGCATTTCCTCAGCTGAGGCTCCTTCCTCTCTGACGACTCTAGCTTATGCCTAGTCGACACATAAAACCAAACAGTGAAACCTTGCACTTTCTTCTGATTCAAAATAAAAGAACACTAAGTTAATTTCCATATCATTTTGTTTCCATTTCTTCAGTGAAGAAGCTGGAGACAGAAAGGAAGGAAGGAAGGAAGGAAGGAAGGAAGGAAGGAAGGAAGGAAGGAAGGAAGTCGTGGGATTTTGCTCTCTTTTTAATTTTTTTGTGGGTTTTGTTGATCACAGTTTAGTCCTTATTCCAGTGAAAATAAAGCCATCTGTCCTTATAGTCTTTATTACTTGTAGTTCTGTATGTGAGCTGTTAGTTGGTGCAGATGGCGAGATGGAAGAGAAGAGGTGTGGGTTTATAAGCAAAAGTGTCCCCTGGACTTAACTAGCCTCGGGCTATGCTAAAATGTTAGTGTCCAGGTACTAGAAGGAACATACAGGAACAAAGGAACTACTGGAAGGAATTATGCGGTAATAATAACCGCATAAAATGCCACCGATTTATTATGATTCCTACATCTACCTATACCTGCTCAGGAGGAACGGATCCCTCCTCAAGGTTAAGTTATAGGCAAGGAATTGCAGGGAGCAGAATGGAACATCTGCCTGATCTCAGACCTGGGCAGGCTGCAGAAGCATGCCCTTCTATATTTTTCCTTCACGTACATGTTCAAGTGCATTCTATGTAAGCCAGGGTTTGACGAGACAGGGAATCATGTAGGTTCTGCCGAAATAGACTGACTTCTTAGTAATCTTTACCAAATTAACTGAAATCAGTTTCTGATCATTTTATTTTTCCCATCAAGTCTCACTTGTGAGTTAATGCTCTATTAACATACTGTATTAAATGTAATTGGTGTATGCTGCGTTTTCTGAAATAGTCTTATATGTAGTCAAGGGACAAAACTATACATACAAACATGCAGACACGCGCGCACACACACACACACACACACACACACACACACACACGCAGTGGAGATAAGAACTGTGAGCTGTTCTCTAAGTGGCTCTCCTGCCTTGCTCTGGCACGACCATGAGCCTTAACTCCTCAGAGCTCTTCAGATAACCGAGTGCCATTTGTTTCCCTAAACACATGAGAAGAAAGCATGAAGAGGGTGAAGCTGTCTCCCATGACATGAAGTCCTGGGAATGCCTTCGGATTGAGAGAAGCAGAAACAGTAAATTCGGTGAAGGATGAACACCAACCCATACCTCTCAGCTTCCATTTGGATACTCACCCTAAGCAGACTCAGAGCTACACAGCTTGGCTGAAACCCTTCCACTGAGAATTCCCTCAAAGCCTGTGCTCGTTCATTCCTCTTCAGTTTAACTCCTTCTCTTTGCTTCTTTGTATAAAATCTGGAGTGTCAAAAGTGAGAATTATTCAAAGCACAAACTACATTAGGTATTTATCAATAGTCCTATCCTTACAAGATTCCATTTTTTTCCTTCAGTCATTTTTAATATCCAGTCATTAAACTTTTTGATCATGTCACATGGATTGGGGAACTTATATACTAAAAATTTTGCCATTGTCTTCAGGGAATAATTTTTAGGTAGTGGGGAGATAACATGCCACTGTGTTGTATATAATGGTGACATCTATCCACAAAATTTCCAAAGTTTTATTTATTTGTTTCCCAGTACCTCAATAATGTATTAAAGTGGATATTTTATAGTTCAGATTACGTGACCACAGGTGCAATAACGCCACAAATATCATGGGAGTAACCAACTTTCTTCTGAAAAGATTGAAGGCCTGCTCCATGAGTATGTAATCTGTACTTAGCACAGTTATAGGGGCCAAGAGCTGTGGCTAGACAGCTGATAGGCCCTTGTGGAGAGCCTACTACTATTATTGTGTGACTCCTCTTGATACCCATAGATTGGTACATCCCACAAACCTAATCAGGGAAACATTTTCTTATTTTGCAAATGGCAATTAACTCAAAGACAATGGCCAAGATTTTTTTCCTAGCCATTATTCCCTAAGAAATATAGTATGATAGATATACATATATATCATATATATATACATATATATATACACAGATCATACTACAGTATGATATATACTATATAAAGATACATATCATGTATACATATATCATGCTATAGTATGACATATATCATGTAGAATGATATATTCACATATATATATACATAGATCACCATGTATATAGGATGTATATGTATATATGGCATATATATATATATCATATACACATATGCATATATAATACTGTATTGTCATTTAATGTTTATATAGTATTAGGTTTATGAAAAATCTAGAGATGATTTAGAGTATTTGGGAAAATCATGCATCAGTTATATAGAAATACTACCCATTATATATTAAAGACTAAAAAATCTGGAAATTTTGGTATCTAGGCAGATGGAAAAAGTTCTAGATGAATCCCTATGGATACTGAGAAATATCTGAACATTTAAAATTCATTTTTAAATGTATACAAATACAGAAATTCATAAAATTTAATAATAGTTAAGTAAAATTTGAATATTGCATATATTGAACTTTGATTATTACATATATTCGAATATACATGTATGACTAAATGAATTAAAAGTAAATGTCAGAATAAAATATAAAAATCCTTTATATGGGAAAAATAATATATATTCAACTACAGTTTAAAAACTCACATATTTTCAGGTGATCACTTTGTCTTTAAAAAAAGAAGTAGAGATAGGACAGGGGTGGGAACCCAACCTGCTACATTTGCGTATGAATAAAACATTAAGCAAAGTCAGCATCCAGTCGATTTGAATTAGAACACTCTATTACCCAGCTCACTTGAGACTCAATATTTTGACACCCAAAAGAATTGAAAAGTAAAAGGGAGGTCACAAGGAGCAGATTCTGTCCAAGTGCACAGATAGACTAGAATAGCAATTTCTTTATGAAGCACAATCACTATATGCAATGAATAAATAATGGAGAAGTGCAGAGATCATAAGGCTTAGAAATGGGACAACTGAAATTAAGCCCTAGCTCTCAGTTTTCCAGAACCACAGTTTCTTCTTCAACACAATGTGCCTATCAGTGTTGCACGTACCCACCTAGAAAGACTTGAAAAAGTTCTCAAGAGGGCCTGCAAATCAAAACACTTGACAAGATACACTGACCCACTGCCCTACCAGGAGGGTGTTCTATAGCCTCTAACAATGATGGAATTAGAAACTACAAACTTTGGAAACCTAAAGTGTTCTAGAGACTGACATGGTTTTAGGAAACGTTCCAGTAACAGGGATATTTACCGAGTTGCAAAGTCTTTTTCCTCTATGACTCCTAAAAAAAATGTAAGTTGTCTATATTCCTTTCAAGAAGACTGGAGGAATTCAGAGTTATCAGTAAATCAATTTTTTCCTGGGGACATTGCCCTCTCTGTACACAATAGACAAAGGGAAAAAAATGACTCCACTTTCTCACCTGTAAAACAAAGGCACTGGGAGATGTCCTTAAAAGTCTTTCCAGTTCAGGAGTCTTTAGGGTAACTAAATCCATTTAAGAACTGGTCATTCAAGATGATGTTTTGCAACACTGCAGTTGAGGTATACCAAAAGATATCTGTGTTGCTTGTAAGATCGCCTCAATTTTAACACACGTTACATAAAAAACAATGTCATGTATTAATTATGATGCATCCGTGCTGTAATCCTTCCCTCAGGAGATCCCAAATCCAATGGTTTTTTGTCTAAAACTGAAATGTCCCATTTCCTGTTAAGAAATTACTAACCGCAGTGATCAGTGATCATCTTCCAATAATCCAAACAAGCAATAAACCACAATTATAAATGTCCAAATTTGTTACTGTCTTAGAGATTATAACTGAACTCAACATAGTCAAATCCCCCATTCAGATGATGTCTACTGACTGACGAGCAATGCAGCAATAGACAGAGATGAGCAAGTGAATGTCTCTGTGGTGTACACTTTGCAGGTGTATAACCAGGAATGACTCGGCTAGATCCTGGTTAGTTCTATTTTTAGCACTTAAGAAACATGCACATTGACTTCTTCTGTAGTATTTGCAACAGTCTGCACTCCCAAAAGCAGTGTACAGGGGCTTCTGAAGGTCTCTTCTCTCCCTTCTCTACATCTTCAGCAATATTTGCGTTCTCTCCCCTCTTCATCATCATCCTGATTGCTTTGAGGTAGAATCCCCAAATAACTTTCCGTTTCCATTCCTTGATAGTTAAGACTGTTAGACACTTTCGAAATATTTCTTGGCCATTTAAGTTTCTTCTTTTGGAAACGGTATTCTTTCCATGATGGGGACAGGGGGCGGTTGTGTGTAGATCATGAAAGTAGAAAGGAGAGGAGAAGAGGATCTTTAAAAGGTAGTGGATCATTTGGACACGAAGGCAGATGGAAGGTCCGGTGGGAGAGACAGGGGACAGGGGACAGAGGACGGTGGGAGAGACAGGGGACAGGGGACAGAGGACAATGGTGTAGGAGGGTGAGTAGGAGCCAGAGTATGGAAATACCATCATGACACCCATGACTTGATGGTAAATTTTAAAAATAACTTTAAAAAAATGAAACTCCCCATTCACATAAATGTGTATTTGTGTGGTTTCCGTTTGTTGTTGCTGTGTTTATAATAGGCCTGCACTGTGCTGAAAATAAATCTCATTATTTTCAGGCATATAAATTTTCCAAACTCCAAATAGGCAAAATCAAAGTAATCAACTTCTTCTTTTCTTCAACTTGACCGCTTCATAGGAAAGGAACTTATAAATCCAGTCCAAATAAATCTGTTCCTTATCAACCCAGAATAATTACCCAAGTCCAGCAAAAACCCCATCCAACTGACCCCAACCGGCCAATTCTTTTTATCTCTGTGGTGTTTATATAAATCTTATCTTAATCATCACTCGGAGTTTGGCTTGGGGGTTGCAAAAGAGAATAACAATTTTAAACGAACAAATTTATGTTAAACTCACTTTTACTAGTCTTGTGTTAAAAACCACAACAAGATGGCATTATTTTCTGTTTGTGAAATTAAGAATCAAGTCTTCATTTTTCAGGGTTCATTTCCCTGAAGATAGTCAAAGCTACTGCCTACTTTGGATATAATTGAAACACTTGATCTTGCAACCCCAGGTTACCGTTTATGCAAGGGTTTGAACTTTTTATTATTTTTACATGTGTGTGCGTAGTATGCATACATATGTGTATGTGTGTGTATACTTGTGCATGTATACATATACGAATGTCCATGTAGATTTCCAAAATTAACATGAGGTTCTTCCTTGGTTGTACTCTACTTCATGGAGACAGGCTCTCTCCCTGAACACACAGCTAGCTGATTCCTGCAAGGCCACCTAATCATGTTGCCCTGGGATACCCTGTATCTGCCGGTCCAGTACTGAGGTTAGAGGCATCACTCCTGCCCAGTTTTACGTGGATTCTGGGGATCTGAACTGTGGTCCTCAAGCTTCCGTGGCAAAAGCGTTAGCCCATGAGCCATCTCCCTAACCTCTTAAGGAGATTTTATTCATGTGAATTAGCAAGTATGAGGAAGTGTATTCTTAACCTGTCAGATGTAAGTGGAATTTAATTTCTTCAAAGAAATTTTTTGAGGGGCAGTGAATTTGTAAGTGGGGTAGAACACAACACATCCCCAAAAGCAAAGTCTGAGAAAGCAACCCGTCAGATACATGATTATTGTTCCAGAGAAGCATGAATATCCACCATGAGACAGATAAATAGAAAGCCCATTAATGACTCCTATTGACCCAGGACAAGCTCTTCTCTTCAAATAAACTATGGGGAAAATTCACCTTCAAGAGCTTCTTGGATTTGGGAGTTTACCGGTTAATGCATAGTGACTCTGGAGAGAACTAGTTCTTGAGGCTAAGAAGGAGACAGGGAAGGAAGGCCACCTCACTGAATGCCTTCCCACATCAAGAAGGCGAGCTGTTTCTGAGGCTTGATCCTGTCTGATTGAGGGAGCATCCCACCTTCCAAAGGGCCCTGGTACGTACACTAGCACATGGACATGCGTCCACTGTAATTTGTTGCTTTCAAATTGCAAACATTTTCTTTTATAATGTTCACAGATTTAGATGACAGTCCTACTCATGACAGAAATAACAGCCCACCTGGCTCTGTTTAACCCACTTTCAGAGTAAGGACAATGTAACCCAAAACCTTTATCTTCAAGCCTTAAGCAGCTCACACAGGCCCATTAGGAAATTTATTGTCATCTTAAAAAGACTTGTCTTTTTCATTCAGTATACCCCACTACAAAATCTAGCTCAGTTCCTGGCGGCCATCTGGTCTCTGCGCACACATAACAGGCCAAAATTTCCAGATTTTTCTCCTTGGAATTTCCTCTGTAAGGGCGAATCCGACTAGGTGAAAAATAGTTCTGGAAGAGTTACAAGTTATTATTCCGAACACAAATGACATTTTCTTTAATAGGTGTTCCCAGACTAAATAAGCTTTGAACTTCAGAGCTGCCTGAGTGCCCGGCTTTGTTTGCAGTGGTCACGTAGCCAACATGACGAGACCTCTGGCCGTTACCCAGGTATTTTTAATCAGCAAGGCTCAGTGTACAAAATAAAACTCAAAGGCCCTTGTTCCCTATGGCTTAAATGTCTGGGGACCACTTTGGTATTTACTAACATGGCAGAAACAGAATTAAATAAAGTTTTTCTGTTGTCCTAACTACCAGTGCCCGCCAAAAAGTCACTAACACAAGAATGACACTTTGAGGAGCCATCAGTGGTATGCTAGCTAGCGACCACATAGCGGCCTGTAAGATGAATGATGTCTCTTTGATAGCTTACTAACAAATGCCCTGTCCTCCAAGACACTGTGTGTCAAGTCTGCCTGCAGATCAGAAATGTGAGGAGGGGAGGGGAGGGGAGGGGAAGGGAGGGGAAGGGAGGGGGAGGGAGGGGAGCGAAAGGCAATGTCAGTACAGCAAAAACTAAGGCAACAACCCCACAGATGTGCTTCAGGGACTGATATCCTGAAAGATCATTACGTGATTCCAATGTGCAGGCAGGTTTGGTGACAGCTGTTCTAAGCCATCAACACACTGAGCACAAACTACACCCTCAACTTCTTCTATCAGGTATTCAGAATAAAATAGCCTGAGTGTCTGGAAAATAACTATTAAGGACAATAACTATTAAGGACAATGCTGTATGGAGAAGAAGAGTCGGGTCGCACATTTCAGAATTGTAAGGAACTTTGGATTATTTATTTGCTTACTTATTGATCTATGGGGATCAAACATAGGGCCTTACATATGCCAAGCAAGTACTCTACCACTGAGAAATATCTCCATCCCCACTTCAGATTTTACTATAAGTTAAATGGAAAGTCAGGGGGTAAGGGTTCAATAAGGCATGCCATAACCTGATTTTACGAGGACATTTTTGCTGCTCTTCAGGCAATTGAATCAACACAAGAAAGATCACAAACCAAAGACCATGGAAACTGTGGGAAACTCGCTCTATCATTAATTACCCTTGTCCTCCGGAATCAAGGCAATGGTTTAGTTGATGATTCAAAATGTCAGGATTCCTCAAGGCCGTGTTTGGATGTGTTTCTCAAGTATCACACAATTGACTGACCCCCTGATGCTCAGAGGAGCTGTGTATGGCTTCTTCTGACTCTGGAGTCAAGCTATTTTCAGAGCATGGTACACATTCGTCAATTTAATCAGGCATAAACTGATAGCCTCCTACCTTAGACATTCACTTAAAATGAGTAGGCCAAGAGAGACACGATTGGCACTATGTAGACATAGTCACTGCTATGGATTTCAAAAGGATGGCAATATCCACAATGAGCAAAAAAGCTGTGGTCTCTATTGCAAATCTTGTCCAGGCATTAACTAAAACAATATCTTGTGTTTTCATCATAAATTGTAAGGCAAGCGTTTTCCCTAAAGTTTAGGCTTATCTGTAAGTCACAAAGCTATAGGATAAGCTGTGATGGATGAACTAAAGAACTCAGGTGGTGTGCGATTGGTATACAGGCTTCAGCTGAGAGCTGGAGTGTCAAGCGCTATCGCCTTGCCTGCAAGAACGACGCTCAACAACAGGATTCTTCTGCAGCTATGTTTATTGCACGGCTCATTACAGCAAGTTGAGGGAAGACCCCAAGGAGGAAAAAGGGCTCTGCTTATATATGCTCAGAGGAGTCGTGTCCGTTACTGACAGGTGCAGCCCGCACGCTGTAACGGTCACCCCATGACCCATGACGTGGATCGCACATCCGCGCCTTGCTGGCTTATGGACAGGAAACCGGCACCATCTTCGGGAATGGCACCGGTGGCTCTCTACACTGGAGTAGCAGATATGTAGCAGGGGAGGAACATAAAATACAAACACAACAGCACACACCCTGCTTTGCCAACACCTTCTATTTTCTGTTGCATGGTTCCAAATGCTTTTCCTGCCATAAAGGCTGTTCTGAGATGTCCTACCAGAAATGGCGAAAACCAAAGCCGCAAGTAAGAGAGAAACATCTATACCGCATGCACAGACAGAAACGCACGTAGTACAGCACGTACATCGACGTGTTCTTCCCATAGATCAACCGATTCACTAACTTAGCTAAATTTAATTAAACTATTTTGTAAAGTAACGTTACTGAAGTGCATGCATAAAATCAAGTTAATCATTACGATTGTTGTTGAAGCCAACACTTGCTTCTCCCCACGTAGTTATAATTGTTAACTTTTTGCAAGGTCTAAAGTGTCCGGATGCTTCGTGTTCTGTGTGAAAGAACACAGCTCAGACTTGTGGACAGGAGAAAAGTGGCTCACTTCACCAAGAAGTCGGAACGTTGACATATAAGGCACAAGCTTATCGACACAGAAGAAAAGTGCATGTATTTGCCCCCACAGTTCCATGGGAAATCCGTTCTGTCTGAGGACTGATGCCCAGCATTCAGCCAATCACAGAAGTGAACACAGAGTCCCACACCCTAACCAAGGAGCTGTCTGCAATTGTTACCTGAAGCACAACTGGGCTTAGATGGTCAGGAGGAATATGTTAGCACTCAGCAGGAAAGTCAGCCCCTGTCAGGGAAGCCTTAGAATCCAATGAGCATGTGGGCTAGCGCAAAGAATACTTGCCAAGGGCAAACAGTAGGAAAGCGAAACTATTGACAGAGACTGCATATAGAAGGACCTAGAAATTCAAACAGGACTTTGGAAATTACGAGAGCAACAAACTCAAGACTTAAAGCAAGGAGGTGATATGTGATCACGAGTTAGATAATTCTAAACCCAAGAGAAAGACAGATTTGAGAGCAGGAAAATCTATATAGGAATATTTTGAAATATACTAGGAGAAACTTACTAACAAATTATTAACAATTGTTCTGAGTTGTCCACCTGACTGCCAGCAACTCACGGGCAGCACCAGCGACTTCTGTCACTTAGGCCGTTAATGAAGCAACGAAAATAATGTGAGAGTCATTCGTGAAATGACCAGAAGGTTTCATTAACTTGGGTATGATGGGATAAGCTAGCACTGTGAATACTGCTTCTGAAAATGGGCACGAAAGCATCCCTTGTGGATTCAGTTTGAGAAGCTGAGCGCTGATATCGATTGCCCTGGGTTCGATCTGAGAAGCTGAGAGCTGAAATCGATTGCTCTGCAGCTTCATAGAAACAAGCTTTGCCAGAGTCAGGCTTATCTTCAGAAAGTGCTTCAAATTTGCTAGTGCTTTCAACTCTAGTTTATGTTCCCCAACTCATGCTCTATACTGTCTAGGACCAGGAAGTGAATGTTTCCATCCTGTAGGACAAAGTGTCGTAGCCACTCAACTCGGCTGTTGTAGCCCAAAAGCAGCCCAAGAAGATTGGTTCATAAGCATGAGTGTCCCAATAAGACTTTCCTCGCGGGCATTGAAATGTGAATTTCATACAGTGTCATGTGTTGCTTTTCTTTGTTCTTTTGCCAGCCGTTTAAAACATACAAAGCATTTGTAGCTCACAGGTCACAGACAGACAGGGTGATAATGGGCCAGATCCAATCAAGAGACCACATTGACTACTACTCCTTCTCTATAATTACTAAGAAAAAACAATTATTCTCATGTGAGCATCACAAACAAGTATGTTATGTACCTATACTGTATTCATGGCTTACTGTTTTTCCTTTGCCAACTTTCATTCAATCAAATTGTATTTTTTTAAAAATCACAATACTATTTTCTTTTTTACATTTGGGATCAGAGTTAAATATTCACCCCGTTATAATTTATGAACTGTAAGTTAAAGTAATTTAAATGTTATGTATTTTTAAAAATAAATTAAATACGTATTCTATTATGATTATAAGCCAAGATTTCAGCAACTCTTTTCATTATAATCAAATTTATCGTGTCTTATTATAACGAACACGACGTTCTTAAGATCTAATTGTAGCTGCCTGTGCAGTGACTACACATGTTTTTATATTTATTTGCCGTGCCTATTAGTCATCAAGTTATGGTTTCTCTTCTGAGTAAGTAGGTATGAAACTAATGTGATTTAGCAACGTGGAAAAGGCTTCCTTGGCCCAGATACTTTCCTTTACCCAACCACGGTGCAAGAAATAGAGATCCTTTTGTTTGAATCTTGTCTCAATTACTTTTTCTATTGCCATGACAAAATACCATGACTAAGGCAACTTAGAAAAGAAAATGTTTAATTTAGGGTTCAGGGTTCAGGTACAGAGTCCAGGAAGATCATGGCAGACAGCATGGTAGCAGGTAGGCAGCCATGTTACTGGAATAGGAGCTGAGAGCTTATATGTGGAACCACAACAGAGAGAGAGAGAGAGACAGAGAGAGAGAGAGAGAGATGCAGAGAGAGAGACAGACAGACAGATATACAGAGAGAGAGAGAGAGAGAGAGAGAGAGAGAGAGAGCACGATAGCGCCCTCGTTGGGAAGGGCATGGGCTTTAGAAACCTCAAAGACCAATCCCAACAACGCCACGCCTCCTTATTCTTCCCAAATAGTTCCCCCAATTAGACACCAAGTAATCAAATACATGAACCTATGGGGCCATTGCCATTCAAACCCCCATGGATCTCCAATAATCAATTATTCATTTCTCTTTATAGAGCCTTCTGTTTAATTATTTTTAAAGCCTTAATTTAAAAAAGTAGTAATCAAGTGAAAGCAAAAAGACTCGTAAGACGGAGACAATTTAGGCCCCAGCTGTATGTCTACAGAGTAGGAAGCTGGTAGGGATGGATAGGAAGCAGGGGGAGGGAGTGTGTGTGAGGCAGAGGGCGTCAGGAAAAGAGTACTGAAAGGGAAGGTAAGACACAGAGAAAAGATATTTCTGAGTTTGCAATTACGTTTGAGATGATTTCCTTGTGTGGGTCAGAGCATAATGTTTCAATTCTTAAAAATATCAGCCTTCCTTTCATCTGACGCCACCCATTGATAAGATTGCTAAAGGGAATAAATGGAGTTACTCTTATTTCCTGAGCCTTTTATCCCCTTTCAAAGAGTCAAGTTTCTGCACAATGGTAATAAATGAACCGTGGTGGGGCAGTTTGTGGAAAGTTTTAGTTGACCTGTAACCTAGATTTATGAATAATTCTAAAGTCACGACGCTCGAAAGATAATTAATTGCTCATGGAGGTAGCATGTAAACTCTGTTTAGGAAGCAGAGCAAGAACAGGGTACCCAAGGAGAAAACGCTCTTCCAAGATTATAGCCTCTGGCTCCAACTTAAATGCACAATATTACTTACTTACTTACTTACTTATTGGTTCACTTACAAAGGAAACATTACATTTTCATATGCATCAGTCATTGCATTGGGTTCTTATTCACCCACCCCATCTTCCCCTTTGTCTTGCTCGCACTTCCTGGTGCTTTCGTGACTCAAGCTTCTCATTGCCCTCTCCTGACTCCACTCCTGTCTCCCTTAAACCTTCTCCCTCCCAGCCGCAGAGTCTGCTTTCATGCCTCACACAGATACATATATAAGTACATTAGCTGCCGAGTCTTACATAGAAAATTTTCATATATTGGTATAATTTTGTAACTATAATGTTTAGGAAGCAATTATTTTTATGCACTTAAAAGAAAGGGAAGAATTCCTTAGTATTATAGGACTTTTCGATTTTAGCTTTTGTTACGGCAATGGAGAGGAGGCACAGAAAAGAATTAAGGTCAGAAATCACATGGTTGGTGTAAACCAGGGTGGCAAACGGCAAGGGAGGAAAAGATGGGTGCTGCAGGGACAGAGCGGCTGAAGACTACTTTGTAGTGTGTCAGCCAAAGGGAGCGATGAAAGCCACTGGACATTACGACAAATCAAGGTTTTCTGCCCTACTTCCGCCTCTGGTTTCCAGTGAGATTACTTCCTGGTGTCTGTATTCCATTCATGTACTTCTATAACCATTATTGACAACTCCCACACCTCGGCTCTGGGGACATGGAGTAGGGGTAGAAAGGGTGTAAGAGGCAAGTGACCAGGGGATTCGCTCTGAGAATATGTCCCCTATAATCCACAGTAGCGTGCAAGAACTTCCTACTTTTAAAGACAACTTTGAAACCATTGATCAGTATTTCCCCGTCTCTCCGTTCTTCTTATTAAGTTAACAACAATTATATTCTCAACTTTATAATATCAACTTCCTTATATAGCTTAATTCATGTAACTTGAGTCTTCACAGCGATTATCACAAAAACATAATCATCACTTTGTTCATAGTCAGATATTCTTGGTGGTGTCATTTTCTAATGGGGCGTCATCAGTATTTTGTAGGGATATATGTCATTATATTACTTACATGCCATACATATATGTCATAAGATTATAAGTATCATGTCTTTTAACTTCTTAATGTGTTGGGGGGGCTTTTTGTTTGTTTGTTTTTACTCTTTTCCATTTATTGTCCTCATGTTCTTCAGCTTCTATTTGTCTGAAGATAGTTGCTCAACCATTGTTTTACACTTCTGAGTTTAGTAAGGGCATGGTGTGTTTTTTTTCTTCTGTGAACATCTCTATATATTTCAATCACAGGTGTTCTCCATGGGTAGTATTAGCCAGGAATAAATTCTCATATTATTGTTGAGATTTTTATGCTTTCGGGTGATCCTGATGATTAAGTTTCACATGACAGCATTCCTTTCTGTGTGCAATTCCAAAATCTCAAGGGAAGGTTTTATGCTTTTATGCACACGTGTGTGCGTGCATGCACCAATGTGTGTGTGTGTATGTGTGTCAGTGTGTGTCAGTCGTGTGTGTGTGTGTGTCTGTCAGTGTGTGTGTGTCTGTGTGTGTTTGTCTGTGTGTGTCTCTGTGTGTGTCTCTCTGTGTGTGTGTGTGTCTGTCTGTCTGTCTGTGTGTGTCTGTGTTTGTGTGTGTCTGTGTTTGTGTGTGTGTACCTCCTGCGTGCCACTGCAGTCATGTTAAAATCAGAAGACAACTTACAGGTATTAAGTATCCTTTTCTACCATGTGGATGCTGGGGATTAAACTCAGGTCACCACATGTAATAGCAAGTGCTTTTGCCCATTGAGCTATTTCACTATCCTTAAAGTTTCTCTTCCTACATCCTAAGTGGAAGCACCAAGCTTTTCTGCTATGTATCCAGGTGGGCTCCCTTCTCCCTGACTACTTGTGGCACCCCCTTCCCCTGGGGTTTTCTATGGGTGATGATTTCTGTAAGTAACACTGGAACAGTTTTCTGCCTGCAGACCTGGGACCTGCACCACAGCCCCTCTCTTCCAGGACCACAACTGCAAGGCCCAACCCAGCACTGGCCCCAGAAGCGTTTTTCTCACTTTCCCAGCTTTGATCCCTCAGCCCGAGGGGCGGCAACTGCTTCCTGCCCTTGCTACACCCTACAGTTCTCCATTTCCTCTTTTAGTAGCTAATAACATTTTATTCTGTGCGCAGCGATTTATATTAAATTCCCTGTTGGCTTTACGGTGCGGTTTCCATCTCCTGACACCATCTGTTCACTCACGGAGCTGTGGTTGGAACAGCCCTGTAAACAAGGTGACTCCATAAAAATGGGTATGTTTCTGTCTCTGTTCCATGTCATGGGGCTGCTTCTCTGCTCTCATTCCGGCACATTCTGTCTTAATTATGCTATTATTGCACTAAGTTTCAGTATCTATGAGTCAAGGCTTACCGCTCCTTTTGCCATCGACCATTGTTTTGACTCTTGTAGACAAGGAAATTTCATCAAAATTTTAGAATTAACTCACTGGTTTTCGTTACAAAATATGTGGAGGCTTTAATTGGTTTGCTGTGAATCTATAAAACAATTTGAAATGAGTGCATAACGTAATGCTGACTTTTTTCCCATAAAAACAAGGTATATATCCATGAGTATAATATGTCTCTCATACAGGATTCTCATAATTCATCTCAATAATATATCATTCTAATTTTTTCCATGAATGTCATAACTTAATTACAGATATTTGATTATTTTGATCCTGCTATGAAAGGTTGATTTACCCATGTCCCACTTATTTGTTGCTGGCACATAAAGAAAGTCATTTTTATTGATATTATATCCATTGAACTAATTGTTCTTATTAATTCTAATAGTTGCTCTATTTCCTTTTTGTAAATTCGAAAAGCTATGATTTGAAATGAATTTATTCTTTTAAACTGGATTATCAAATGTTGCCCACAAAATCAATAATATCTTCTTCTTTGTTCTTTTAATACCTGGAGGATGAATAATTCTGTCCACCTTCACACTCCTTATATTAGAATATTAGAAATTTCTCCCTCTTTTGCTTGACTGCAATATTATAGTTTCATTATCCTGTCCAAAACCAAAATCAACTTAGGATTGTAGCTATGGCTCAGCAGCTAAGAGCATGTACTGCTTTCTCAGAAGACCTGAGTTTGAAACCCAGCATCCATGTCTGGAGGCTCACAAGTACCTCTATATCCAGCTTTACTAGAATCTGATGCCTCTGCCCTCCACAAGCACTTACATTCCCATGCACATACCACCACCAGCCACACACACATAGGACAGAATTAAAATATAAAAATAAAATGTTTTAAAATGTTGTTTTCTTGATTTTTTCCCCTTAGCAATTTTTTTTTTTACCATATTTTCTTTACCATTGCTATTTTCCCTTTCCAATCATTTAAAAGCAGGTCTAAGTTTTCAGTGGAAGCATTCCTTTAAGCAATTCCTTCCACTAAAAACAATTAAACCTTCTTAAAAAAAAATAATTGAAGATTCTTTCAAGGCATTGGTTTAGCTGCATCTAATCAACTTCCATATGACGCGTTTTCATTTCCATGTAGTTCAAAGTGTTTTTAGCCAGTATAGCTTACTTGGCAAGTTCTAGAATAATAGGAGATCCTGTTTCAAAAAGCCATTTTTCAAGGTCATTATCTTCTTAATGTATACTATACTTCCATTAGATGTTAAAATTATAATAATTTAGAAAAATTTCTTCTGATGAGAATGATTAAAACGGAGCGTTTCCTTCCCATACCAGAAACTGTTCAGCCTTGGGACTTTCAGTCCAGCTCTACAGTACCACCCAACACTGCCCTCCTGCCCCCAAGGATCTATGTAATAGTCAGAACATTCGTATAACGGCCAGGAGAGAGGATAGCCCATGCCCACTAGGTTTGGTTCCTCCTTTTCCCACACGGACATCTCTTGGATTATTTGCATCGTGGAAAGATCTGGCCGGCATGGTTCGAATATTGAGAAGTAGAGTTTTTCAGCCAACGAAAGGCACAGATCTCAGTTTATATGCATGTTCCAGGACTTCTTTTGGGCCACCCACCAGCTCCCACATGATGACATGGAGACTCTATTAGTTACGAAAGCCTGCCCCACTGGCTCTTAGAACTTCACCGATTTCCCTCCATCGGCCTGAGGGCTTTTACCTTTCTCTCCTTTTATGTATCTCACTTTCTCTCTAGAGCCAAGATTCCTCCTCCTACTTCTTCTCTCTGCCTGCCAGCCCTGCCTGTCCCCTTGTCTGCTATTGGCCATTCGTCTTTTTATCAGACCAATCAGGCGCCTTGGGCAGGCAAGGTGAAACAAATACAACACACCTTCACATAATCAAACAAAGGCAGAATAAACAAACGGAACACAACTTTCACATAATTAAAGTAATATTCTACGGCAGATTCGTTTCACATGGACTTGAAAATACAGATGTGGTTCGTTTGTTGGCTGTAAAGATCTTATACTGCCTCCAGAGGATTTCTACCATTACCCCCGAATCCTACCTTTGACTGTGAAAAGCGAATGCTATTCATGGCCATTTTTTATTCACAGACAAAAGACATTTCATATAATGTTAGGAGTGTGTTAGCCTTTTAGTACTGTGACAGAATACTTAAAGTAATTTATTTACAAAAGTGCAAAGATTTGTTTGCTCAGTTTTGGATGTTGGGTCCACAGTCAGGCTTTAGCGATTGTAGCAAGATAGATCATCATGGTAGGATTGCATGACAGCTGATGCCTGATTTCTTTGTAGTAGAGGATGAGGACAATGAGAGAGAGAGAAAGACGTGGGGATCTTTTATATCCCTAATGATCAGAAGGTCTCCCATGAATCCCCACTACTTCAGGGTTCCACTACCCGCCCCCAGGCTGAAGACCACGTCTTTAACATATGGGCCATGGAAGAACCGTTACCCAAACCATAGCAGGTGGCTTTATACAGGTCATCTTTGGATTGTGTGGTCTTCAGATGGTCTTCAGATGGCAAAGGGGTGCGATTCAAACCTCAGGAAAGACGAGTGTCACTCTACCACCCTAAGAGAAACAGTGGAGACTTCATAAAGTAGGCTGCTGCATTTTCCTCCACAGGCACGCCCGAGGCAAAGATTCAAGTGGGAGACGGAAGACGGTCGTTCCGAATTAGAAGAGCTAGATCAGTGCAAGCCTACTGTAGGGTGCTGGGAAATCACAGCGTTCTATTGTTAGAGCCTGTGTAGCAAAGAAACACTCAATCAGCTGCCCCAAATTCCACTCTGAAGTTAGGACAAGGAGTACGCCGTGGAATTCGCCAGCTTTTAAAGCAGGTTCAAGAGTGAGAAAATATGTAAGAAGGAGTAGGCGTGTTCCAAGATAATTGGGTTTTTGTAGGTGGAGTCCGGGGACTTCACAGACACGACCCTGACGGAAAGAATGTGTGGGACACAGCTGCAAAAAGGGAGCAAGTATCTGAAGAGCAGAAACCCTTAACGGTTTCCATGGGTTTCCTGAAGTGAGTGCTTCTCAATTCAACCTCTCACTGCCAACATTAGTTACATCAGCATCTCAAGGGACAGGACCAGACACTGGTACTGAGACCGTTCCTGTGGAGTACCTAGAGCTGAAACTGACAAAGTCTATTATAGAATGGCCTCTCTTGTTCCCATCCTCTCCTGGACCTTCCGTTTTCTTAAGATAATTAAATAAGTTGTACAAGGAAATTTTCTTTTGGCTTCGTTTTTTTGTTTTTTTGAGACAGGATTGCTCTGTGTAACAGCCCTGGCTATCCCGGAAATCACTTTGTAGACCAGGCTGGCCTCGAACTCACAGAGGTCCACCTGCTTCTGACTCCAGAGTGCTGAGATTAAAGGTGTGTACCACCCCACCTGGCTGTACTTGGAATTTTGATTGTCTTTCCAATATGTTAGTCCACAACAACAAGCAATCCAACATTTAAATACAATCTGTGAACCTGAAGGAAGAAAAACTTGAACAGACATTTTCCTTTGCTGACTTACTAGTCTCTTAATCATACATATCTTTCCTTTGTTTCTCTTCCCCCAACTGGATATAACATTTCTTCATCTTTAGCCATCAACGTGAGTACCATTCAATCTGAAGATAATTATGTGTGAGAGTAAGCGAGGTGGTAAGGAAAATAAAAGTTCTGGTTTATAGTTCCCTTAATATATACAGTGTTCCCAGGATATTTTTAGATATATTTTTATGGCTGGAAGTGTTCAAGAAAAGAAAGTTGGCTTTCCTTTTGGAAACTTGTTTCTTCTATCTAAGCATTTATAAAATCATTGGATCTTTTGAAAGTACTTTCCAAAGTAAAGATTTTTTTGAGCCACTGAGGGATAATTGGGGGGGAAAATGTATTGGAGACCTTTTACGGAGCAGAATGCCAGCCTGTAGGTTCACGAGACCCACTTGTCTTTAGCAAGACCTGGCCACATTCTAATGTTTATTATCCATCATTACACACTTACTGGTACTTAGCTTATTTTGGTATCAGGTATATGTGTTTGGTTTAGTATGTGTTACTTTCCCAGTTCTGTATCGATGTTTATATTTTGTATATATTTTTAATTTAGAAACAATTTTATTTTACATACCAATCCCCCCATACCCTCTCCCTCTCATCCTCCCATGCCCCCTCACCGACCCCAGCCCCGCAGTTGTCAATTATTATGTCCTTCGTTTATGAACTAATTAATACTTCCTTAATTGTTTACAACATTCCCAATAGTTTCCATCTTCAGTTTTGCCGAGAACCCTAACCTGTTTTCCAGAAACCACGATTTCTGCGGAGAACAACATGTGCTATTGGAATCTCTTGAAATCATGTCACAGATTGACTCTTGGAGACCCCGTGAGTAGGTGTGGTGCTGTACTCACCTCAGCTAGTTATGGCTCTTGGCTTTGCCACAGTGGATGCTCAGGTTGTGCTGAGGACATGACTTACCTAGGTCTCTGCTTGCCAGCAGAGCCTATGGTGCCCTCTCTCTGTATTCTTCCTAACACAGGCTGTGAAGCATCACAGGATGACCAGCCCCCATTCCTTCCTCCCTGACTGAGATTCAGCTCGCAGCCCATCTCTGCTCTGTTTATGAGGCTTCACTACCTCACACACTGTCTGGAGGGCAGCCTTGGAATGAAATTCCAAGCAGAGGACTTATCCTTTCCTGGGGGAGTTGTTGTCAAAATCCATTTCAAATGGCATGGCTTTAATAATGAAGTTTTTGATGGCTCCAAACTCTCTTTGAAGTCTAAAGGACTTCATAATCAAAAAAGGAAACGTATATGCCTCCTAAGTCATTTTAGTAATTCATACAATCATGTTGTTGTGGGTACTGACACTTATTGAGTGCTAACCATATTATATGTGCTGAATAACTTGCATGTGTTATCTCAGTTAATATCACGGCTACTCTGTAGAGACTTCTCTTCATTCTCAGTTCTTGGATGAGTCGCAGAAACATGTATATGTCCAGTATCACTCGGCTGCTGGATGATGAAGCCATGGTTGGAATCTGCTTTCAGATTCTGTAGCCTGTAGTCAGCATTCATCGTAACAGAAGAAGATGTACGTGGTAACTCAACAAACTCTTCTCATGGAAAATAACACTATATTCTCACCTTCTTTTGGGGGTCGAATTAATTGACTGTAAATGGCATACCTTATTAACTGTCATTCATGGATGTGGTCCTTTTAATGTCTTTTAAAATGTAAACTCTACTTCTTATTCACTCAAAGGGCATTGTCTGGTTAAACATCGACTGCCTGCCAAGCTATAAATGGGTAGAGCATATAGGTAAAAAAGAATGTCTTATTGGTCATCCTAGATAAAAGATGTAGCCTTGAAAGCAAGAGCATGGTAAACATCACCATGGGCATAGGTGTAGTCAAAAGATGAGGGGAAGGCATCCCACTGCATTTATGGAACTCTGTCAAGAAGAGATAAATTTATTTTTAAACCAGAATTTAACATCATTCAGGAAAGTAAAAGCTTCCCTCATAATCACATCCAGAGTAAGGAGACAAATATAAGAAGCAAGCAAATTATCAAAAGAAAATAAACATTTTAAAACAGCCAAAGCAGAAGCCTGGACTGTTTCAGAAGCTGGTACCCATAGAGTAATGTCTGGAAATTTTAATGTCTTCCTGATAACAGTTGTCACTTAAAGAAGAGGAAATTCAAGTGACTCATGAAGGTGGCAAAGCTAACAAGTTGTCAAAGCTCCTGCCTCAGGGGTCTAGTTTTTGTAATGCATGCATCAGGAGACTGTCTCCATAATTCATGCATCGGGATACTGTCTCCAGGTAAGGCCCTTTACTGCTGCTGCTGCTGCTGCTGCTGCTGTTCATCACAGGTGGCTCTCTACTCAGGCTCTCTCCACCCTGCATAGCACGACTGACATTTTGCTGTTGCTAGTTTTAGCTGTTGGACAAGCTTGAGTGAACTGTAGAGAGTGACAGTATTCCTAGCTTCTGCTTACCAGATGCCAGTAACACCCTCCTTTGCCCACGATGCTGATAACCAAAACTGTCTCCAGACTCTGACAAATACCCTTCTGGGGAAAATGGCCCCAATTAAGAACAATTGTTCTCAAGTCTTCTGTCCTTTAAATACCATCAACTTCATCCAAGAGGGGGTGGAGGGAAATGGGAGAAACTGTACAATTTCTCACACAGATTCTAAAATCTCTTCGTTATATTGTCACCATGTTGGTACCCCGTTCTCAAAGAGTTGAGCCCCTGTGTGCCTTTTCTCAAAGTCTGAGTTTGTTACGATCATCTTTTCCATTTCTGCCCTTACTTGGCTTTCCCTGTCCCCAGCTATGCTTTGCATCAGTGGGAGATCTCTTGTCTGGATTTGCAGGAGAATTCAGCTGGTGGAGAGATGGCAAAGGAGTGAATGGGGTGGCTGAAATGGGAGAAAGTTCATGCTCCTGTGTGACTTCTTAATACTGTTGGTCAAGCCCCTGCTCTGTGGGCCCTGTCTTGGTCCCATCTTCTACCACACAACCCCGAATCTCGGCGTTACCTCCATCCTTTGCTCCCACATAGGCTAGCAGGGCCTTCCTGCTGCTGCTCTCTGGTTTACTGTTATGAGTCTGCACCCTGTTCCACAACAGCCCCAATTAACACACAGAGACTCTAGTAGATATAATGTTGTTGGCCAGGTACTAGTTTCTTATCAGCTAGCTCTGTCTTAAATATTAACCCATTTCAATTAATCCATGTATCTCCACGTGGTCTCATCTTACCAGAGAGAGGGCCCAGACCTCTGTTCACTCAAGTCTCTCCATGTTGACTCCTCCCTACTACTTCATTGAATCCTCCTTGTCTCCTAGTCCCACCTATCTTGCTTTCCTATTGGCCAATAGTGCTTTATTCATTAACCAGTATGAGAAACATACTTACAGAATGACATCTCCCATCATCTCCTCTTTTCTGTCTAAAATAAAAACAATTTTAACCTTAGCATAGCAAAATATGACACACAATAGTTACCAACTAAGAATCACAGTTAACAATATGTAGTCCATTAACATTTAGCAAAATTTAAAGAATATATTCTATCATCTATCCTATCTATGTGAGTCTAAAGTCTTATATGTAACTTATCTTTAATCCTAACTAAGGAAAACTATACAATAACTATTTGTCTTCAACTTCATCAAAGACCATAGAAGGATAATTTATAAACTCTAGAAATGACAGAGACATCTCGCTACCTGGTCAGGCACCTGAAGTTCTTCTGTAATGTTCCATCTTCAGCCCATAGGCCATAGTGCATCTGGCAGACTCCTCAGCAAAGCAGGAAACTTTAAACTGTCCACCTGTATTGGCAGTTTGTCAGTCATTTTTCTCTTTGTCCTGCAGACTGGCAGACTCTTCCATGAAGCAGAAATCCTGTAGCAATGTCCATCTTGTATCAGCAGTCACTTTTCTGTGGGTCCTGCATGTCCAGTTTATATAGCATAAAGTCAAACAGTCCAGACAAGAGCAGTATCTTGCCCAAATGGCTAGTCTTGCCATATTGGAACTAAACTCCATAACGTGTTTCTTCAATGTCCATCTTCCTTTCTGATGCAGGTGGTGTTTCCAGGAGCAGTTGTGCCTCACTGTTAAGAAAAACCCTAAACCATTTTAAATGCCATATTCTGTAGATCTTTGAGAGATATGAAGAATGCCTATCCATCTCAAATACATCTTAAATATATCTTGAAAACCTAACTAACTTAATTCTAAGTTTTGACTATCATAGGTAACTATCTATAATCTGTACTAATTTATGCATTACATTTCTAAATGAGCTATATAAACACAATACCTAAACAAGAGGAGAAATATACATATCACAAAATTGACCTTAAATTGTATCAATAAATGAAAATCCATTCCAAAACAACATTCATAGCTATACCATAATTCCCTTTTTACCTTTAAAAAGATTGGTTGTGATCATTAACCATTTATAACCAACCCCATTTAAATGAAAACAAACATTTATAAACAATATTTGGGAATTTGTGCGTCGTTCTTTCCAAACTACTTCCTACTGGTAGGAGGCGCTGTCATTGGGGATCCTAAGAAGATGCAGAAATCCTGGCTGTAGTGCTCTGCAAGGCTGGCTTGTCCCAACTGTTTTGAATTTTGGATCACCTGGGACACTGCTTCAGAGGGTCTGGCTTGATTAAACCATGTTAGTCTAGAAGGAATCCACAACTTTTCATTTTCTGTGGAAACAAAAATAGAAATCCTTTCCCCCAGTAACCTGTCCTTAGACTTAAATTTTGGAGTCAAAGCATTTTTAAAATATGTAAATTGGTTTAACCCAGCAGCATTTGTTTTAACAGTTGTTGTTATTTCCTCAGCAGTCAAATGATTTAAATATAACAGAACAGCATATAGTATCCACACTCATTTTGTGCTTCCCATCTTTAAGTGTTTTTTTTTTTTTAATTACCCTATTTCTTTTATTTTTATTTTTTCATTTTTTGAGACAGGGTTTCTCTGTGTAACTTTTATCTATCCTGGAATTAACTCTGTATACCAGGTTTACTTTGAAATTACAGAGTTCTGCTTGCCTCTGTCTCCTGAGTGCTGGGATTAAAGGCGTGTGCCACCGCACCCAGCTACTCTCTGTCTTTTTAAAATCATTTTATTCTTTTTCTCTCCCAAGCGTACATATACTTTTAAACTTACTGTAAACCTTTAGAGGTTTTTCTTAACCTGAATCTGTCTTTACTGTAAATCTTTATCTTTTTCTGTCCACCAGCTATATTAGTCACGGTCTATCCAAGATGGTGCTGGGTACCTTTACCCCCAGAACTGAGAGCTGTGCTCACTGCCTTGGTCTGCGCTGCCATCCAGCAGCATGCTGTTGGGTTGGAGATGTGGTCACTGCCATTGCCAGCTTTCGTACACACCAATGAATTGTTAGCAAAGCTATTTAAAAGCCATGCGGGTTTTTTATTTTTTATTTATTTATTTATTTATTTTTTTTTTGCTGCATATGCTGAGTCAGGAAATCTCCATTAAAGGAGCCGCATAAGTCTTTGCTTGTCTCTAGCAAAACAGAGTCCAACTGAGAAAAATGCTGGTACCAAGAAGCCTTGCTTGTCTCTGTTCTTTTGTTTCTAAAATCCCCTTTTAAGCTTTTGTCAGGTTTGAAGTGGAAGTTCTCAGGTTCACATTCGGCGCCATTTTGTTACGAGTAGGTTTTCCCCCCAGCCCTGCCTGCCCCCAAATAACACACAGAGATGCTGTATTTGATATAATTCTGTTGGCCTGTTACTAGTTTCTTATCCATTAACTCTGTCTTAAATATTAACCCATTTCTATTAATCTAAGTATTTCCACGTGGTCTCATCTTACCAGAGAGAGGGGCTGGCGTTCTTCTCTCCGTCCTCCATCTTTAATCTCCTCCCTACTACTTCCTCTCTGCTCCTTGTCTCCTAGTCACGTCTATCTTGCTTTCCTATTGGCCAACAGTGCTTTATTCATTAACCAATATGAGAAACATACTTACAGAATGACATCTCCATCAGTTTACCTCACATTTCCATGTGGCCGTGTATAGTTTCCTCACCCCACATACCAGACCACATGCTCCCCAACATGAGGACATAGCAAGATGGAGTTGCCTGCAAGGCAGAAAAGAGTCCTCACCAGGGCCTAGATCCACCAGCACCTTGGTCTTAAAGTTCTCAGCTTCCAGAAATCTAAGAAATTCTGTCTTTTGAACCTCTCAGCCAGTCAATTTTGTTATGGCAGAGCATGGTGCCTAACACATCAGTTTCTTGCTCTACGCTCTATGGTTATTGTTCTGTGGAAATCACCATCTTTTTATCTTTATGGTGTCTGGATCTAATTGAGTCAGTGTACTGAGATATGGTTCTATTGCTATTCAAAACAAAAGCCTGGGAATGGCACCCCAATATCCAGGGTGCAAATACTTGGACCATGGTGGATTGTAAGCTCCAGAAGACCTTAGTAAATAGACATGCAAAGAGATACAAACGTGAGTGCTCTGCTCTGACTACCACGATTGGGAGATGGCATCAGTGAGCAATGTGGTGTGCAGAGAATACCATCATTGCACAGTCCTTACACAGGCATACATACACAACCCCAGTGTTCCACACCTCAGAGTTACTCATTTTCCTGCATGCTACATTTCAAGAGGACATAAAATTAAAAACTATTAGTTGTAGCTGTTGTGTCCCATAAGAAGATCCAGAGGGGTGCCATGGACCCTAGTGAGATATGAGCACTATTATTTATTTGTTTGTTTGTTTATTGGCACTTTCAGTACATATGAATTAAAAAATGGTGATTTACACGGCTGGATAATTCTTTAGTATTTCAGCTTCAGACGATCTCATCATCAGTCATTGATATACTTGAAACAGGATTTTGAAAAATCAGTGATTTTGAGAAATCCCAGACTCACCGTCCTGTTATTCTGTCATTTAGAAATAAAGTCATTCTATTCCGTATCCCTGGTGAACATCCCCGGGAGCACAGAGCCACCTGAACACAACAGCCAGACACCAAAGAAACACCAACATATACACTGTTTTTATTTTGAGAAAAAAAAATACACATTCATTTTTCTTCTGCCCCTCACATTTAAATATGCTGAACACGTGTGAGGATTCTGTAGTCTACGTAGGCAAGACATTACAATATGATATCTCTTAGTGGTATTTACAGTACTCACTTATTTAAAGTTACAAAGCCAAAGCAAAAAACTTAAACCGTGTTTATGATAACTTGGTAAGTCTGTGGATTCATTTTCCCCCAATCTGGCAGTACAGCACCATAGAAAACACCAAACCAAGAATCTAGAAAGAACAAATAGGATTAGTGTGGAATTCAAAGAACAACATTCAAGAAAACAGAAACTGTCTACTGAGTCTCTCATGGGAAATTAGAATCCTGAGGAACAGAATACTGAAGATTGGGTGCAGATCTCTCTGTCTGTCTCTGTCTCTCTGTGTGTCTGTCTCTCTGTGTGTGTTTCTGTGGTGTGTGTGTGTGTGTGTGTGTGTGTGTGTGTGTGTGTGTGTGTGTGTCCCTGCTGCATTGTGCAGTATCGGCTGCTATCACAGGATGCTTTCCCCTTGTGGTATGCACACATCTTTATGGAAAGCATTTGCCTCCGAGCTCTGGGTACCACCAGCCTGCAGGAGCTAAATATACTTCTTGATTCCACTGAAAGACCATGGTCATCTGGTTTGGATCATCAAGGAGTCTAGAATTTCTCCTACTGAAGTTTTAGGCAATGCTTGGAAGTGAAAAAAGTCATGTACATTTTTTTGAAGAAGAAAAAGAAAAGAAAACGCACTTGTAAACTATGGGGAATAGCTTAACTCAGGAATTTTCTTTTGAAGTCCCAGAACACAATTGAAAATCTAGGGCGTGAATTTCATCTCATTAGTTCTCCCAGACTGAAGAGCCTCCAAACTGGCTCTAATTGACTCTGCAGTTGGCAACTTGAATGCTTTGGTTTTTGACGTAGACATGGAGTGTGTTTTGGATGACTCAGCAAAGGGCACCTCCCTCTGCCTCAGCCCCGTCTCAAAGGAGACACGGGGTAGGGGTGGGGAGAGCTGGGGGATTGACAGTTTCCATCTGTACTGCACATAGACTGAAGAGTTTATGAAACACGTTCAAACGGTAGTTTATATCAGCGTTTTGTCACACTAACCTCACACTTCTTCCATTTCTTTGTATCTGTTAAGAACATTTATGTTCAGGAAAACAGAAAGCAGAGTCCACGTTGTATGGTGTGTGGACAAGGAAGGACTCAGTGCAAGCTTGCTCCTCGGTGTTGGATCCTAGACTCCCACATGTCGAAGTTGCTTTTTAAAAAATATGGTGAAACGGCCATTTCTCTGATATTTTTGTACCTGGAACCTCCTGTGAGGTTAAACTTTGCTCTATGAACTGATGACTATTCCATGTCACTTGATAACTTTTTATTTGGTGAAAGTAAAACCACAAAATGCTAAGCACTTTTTAATTATTTAATAATAAAATTCTGCTATTTAAGTCTAGATAAGGGCTCCAAACATCCACAGATGAATTTTTTTTCCACAGAATTAAGTATGAGTGTCTTGTATGAGTTCCTAACATGCAGGCTGAAAGGAGCCTCCAAGGTATACAGCATTAATAGAACCTCCACCTAATGCCTAAAGACGGAACATGATTTTTGTTCTGAGATTGTCTACTTGTATTTTCTGCATTGCATCTGTAGAGAATTGCTTCCTTAGAAATGTTGGTGAGAAGAGACTTTCTCTCTTTTCATCTTTGTGTTTCCTTGAATTTGGAAGCCAGAAAGATTTAAATGCTGAGAGAATCATCTTGTGACTCTAAGACTAAAACTCATTTGGGGGCACATTTCTCCTGCTTGGGTAACAGGGGGCCATTTGCAAAGCTCTCTTTTGAATTTAAATTAAAATAAGGCACCAAATATTGTTTTTGTTTTGTTTTATTTTGTTTTGTTTTGTTTCCATCAAACTCTAAACTTTAGACTGTCCAGCAATTCTGTCGATCAGTTATTAACTGTATCTTCAATATATAGTCTAGGCATCACAATTTCACTGGGCTCACTAAAGATTACATATTATGACAGTACCACACAAACTCCACAGTGCTAAATTACTGTACATAAAGTATTTTATTAAAGTATTTCACTGGAAAGTCATATAGGAGAATTGGTAATGTCCCTAACTGTGTGACAAATACATGGAGTCTATCAAATTCATGAAATATTGATAATTGCTATTTTCCTTGCAGTCTCATTTTCCACTAGACCGTCTAGATTCTTGGCAATAACTTTGGCTATGATGTACAAGACACCAATCCAATCCATTATGTCCTTATTATTTTTGGCTCAACTTCAACAAACCCCTTAAAATATATGTGAATTGTATTCAGTCATTGGCAATTCTCTGAATTTGAGTCTAACATGAAATATAATACTTAACCTCATTTAAAACCTATTTTCCCAATCTTAGTTAGTTAATGATTAAACTCAGGTCTCTGAGCATATTAACCTCATGCTTTACCACCAACCTATATATTCCTTTAAAATCAACTCTATTGAAACAGAAGTATGTGTGTGTGCCATATGTTCATATGACCATGAGTATGTATGTGTATGTATATATATATGTATGTATGTATGTATGTATGTATATGTATGTATGTATATATATGACTCTTTACTCACTTTGTAGCCATCGTCTATTATTTCTAAATCAGCATGAAGCCAGAATACAAAGTAAATAATCAAAGGACACAAAACAAATGGCAGAATCAAGAGAAACAGGCCTAACGCAAAGTAACATTTGACTTTGCCTTATTTAGGCTATGAGAAGAGTAATTTTTTGATCCTGGTAGTATCTAGGCTTTTCTGATACATGACTGAGAAATTTCATCAGTAACAACATTAAATTACTTTAATCTCAACCTAAGTTCCAACCAAGCAGTTATGTGACAGGCGGCTGCCCAGCATTCCATGAGAATGATTCAAATGCCATTTAGCCACAATCACCAGGGAAATACCACACGGTGCTTAAATTCTTGCTACTGTATTGATGTGCACTCCGGAGTGATTCTGACCCATCTGATATCTGCATTTCTCGAGATCTGAGATAATTCCATAAATGCCTCTGAAAATGTTTCAGTCCATCTTCTTTGCAAACATTTGGAGGCCATATAAAATTTATCCATCAGGTTGTAAAACAAAATGCCAAGAAAGTTCAAGATAGACATCCCATGGAGAATGTATTTTCCAACATCAGTAATTAAATTGATGCAAGGATCCACTAGTCCACCTGAGAGCTTTCCAAGTCTATTTGCAGTGTCTAAGCTGAGAGAATCCAAGGAAACTAACAAATTGGAGCCAAAACATTTCCCTACTCTTTTGAGTTCAGCTTCTATTTTCCATTTCAAGACCCTGGCTAGAAATGGACAATCGAGACTGTTGCTTTTTTTGTTTGTTTGTTTGTTTTTTGTTTTTGTTTCCTGCTCTCCCTTCCTCACTTCAGAAAATTTTTAACACTTCCACTAGTTTCCATGCAAAAGGGAATGTAGCTACAAATAAGAATTGTGTAGATCTTAATTAATTAATTTCTTAGGGAAACAAGAAGGCAGTTAAGAAGTAGCAGCCTCAGCCTTCTTGGTTTATAGGACTATAATACTACCTGTTCCAGACTCGAGACAGGTTCAGAGAGATGCTGCACCCTGGGAAGTGTGGAACCAGTATTTTTGTTACAACCAATGAGAAATAGAATGAACATAGATGCAATGAACTGTTATACTGTACCTCAATAAATGCCAGTCCAAAAGCAAGTCCAATGACTCTAATAATATTCTTTTCAATCAGATCTTTTACTGAAGAAGAACAGGTCTATAAGAATAAGCAAGTAAACATTTTTAGTGAAATTTTGATCTCATCTTTATTCTTCTACTTGACTTTTTATATTGTTAGCAAGATCAACAAAAAGGAAATGAACTGTTTCTTCTACTACTACCTACACTCTTACTCCATGTGTTAAAGAGCATTTGAGCTAAAAATATATATTTTTTAGCTACATATTTCCTAAATGCTAGGATTGATAATCAATAGAATGACACTGGGTATATCATCCACTCCAGGACAGGCCTCATGTTCAGGAGTATTTGACCAACATATAATTGACTCCACAGGGTGTGTGTGTGTGTGTGTGTGTGTATGTGTGTGTGTGTGTGTGTGTGTGCTTTTATTCGGTTACCCTTTGGTGGGACTTTTTGAGGGGAGGTATTTTGTTTTCTTGTATTGGGTCATTTTTTAAAGAACTTAAAATTGGGAGGGTAGGGTTGGGGAGAAGATCTGGAAAGACTTGGGGAGGGGAAGAATGGGATTAAAATAGATTTAAATTTAAAATTGTTTTAAATAATATATATATATCTACATATATATATATGAAACTGAAAAACAAAAATAATTTTGTGAAAATTTAAAAATAAATCCATACAAATATATCTCCAGGCTATAATTTTTATAATCAAAAGACCATAAATAATTGTGTCTTCTCTTTGGATTATTTATCTAAGAACTGGTGTCTCCCTAACTATGCAGCTTGTGAGCTGCAGTACAGAAATCTACCATGGAGGCTACAGACAGATATAGTACAGATGTCCCTCTTAAAACCGCAAAATTTCAAATACTTCAATAATAAATATGAGTGCTGTTTTTTACCTTAAAATGTTATGTATACTTTTCTGCTACTTAAGTAAGAAAGAAAATTTAGAAAACTGTTTGTCCGGTACATTATTTTGAAGTGTATTTTCAAGCCAGCCTGGAAATCAAATTTTAAAACATTTCAGGAAAATTCCAAACATTTCAGTAACTGAAAGTAACAAGGGCAACTTTTTAAAAATGGAAAAGCACTGCGCAACATCATCTGTATTGTCATGAGCTATGCCACCCCTCGTGTGTATATATAAACTGACCAAATCATGCTACTTGCTAGAAACAGAGAAAAACCTCCCCAAGGCTGGAAAGGTCTTTCCCGCTACCGCATTCCTTAATGTGATGGACTTCTGCATTCACTTCTAATCCAAAGCAGCAAACGTCTGAAATTGTCATGTCAGTTAGGGTCAAGAGGGAGATGGATAACTACATCTATTGATTCACATTCATTACATCTGTCTCCTCCTGCACCCAAAACTGTAAGGCTACCTTGGCAAAAGAGAGGGGAGAAAATAAAAGGAAACATGAATAGTGGCCATTACACATTTCCTTTTTATTCCAGACTTGCAAATGACACACAGCAGATGGAAGTATTCAAAGAATTTATGGCCTTCCTTTTAGGGTACTAGGACAGCTGTTGGCTTATACTCAGATGAATTATGTGTGAACTTTCAGAAAATATCTCTTTAATAAGGGCTTTGCAGAGTATAACTTAAGGAAAAACATCTTTCCACTGAGCCTTTCATAGGAAGTGGACATCCATGTCAACAGAGCCTATGAATTTCTTCCTCATCCTAGGTGGAAGCTACCTACATTTATCTGTACCAGACAATGATTTCCATCATACCTTGCAAACAGTGTGTTGTTAAATTTAAGTAGGCAGAAGGAAATCAGAGAAGACTATGAAAGGCAAGAGTAAAAAAATTAGTTGCTATTATTTTTTACAATGAAATGACACAGTAATACTGCAGCCTGGTAGTTTCTTCCCCCCATGGATCACTGCACAAATGAGCTCCACCAATGCCTCTTCGGAGAAGAGCCTCGTAAGCTCCAGAGCAGAGAATTTTTTCCCCTTCGGTTAGGTATTTTCTTTCATTAATTGATGACCTCAACAATTGGTAAGCAAAAGCAACGCTAGATTGGGAATAACCTTTGGCTATTGTGGACACTAATCTATTGTGAGTGGTAGTAGCATTTGTGGATCTCTCATGACAATAATTTAAAGGATGCTGAAGCCGCTTGACGATACCACGGTAGAACTGATAGAGAGTAGTCTCCAAAGAATAGTGGTTTAAAAAATTAAACATTCATGCCAACTGTCCTGTGTCTACTAAGCCTTTCCAGGCACAAGGAAGAGCATAGGAAAGGCCTTGTGGTGAGGGGTACATGCCAGGCCCTCCATGAACAATCATCCTGGACTGCAATGATTAACTCAGATGGGGACCGCAACTCTTGTGCTGGCTCCTACTTGAGCATTTTAGTTATATTATCAAGCTGCCAAGCTATTTTTCTCTCTTCCCTGTTTGATAATCTATTCTGTGAGTATAGGTTTTACACCCTGGGTACATGCTGATTGCCAGGAACTAAATGACGGGGGAGCTGTCCTGAGTGTTCACTGCTTTGGATCAGGTGTAAATGGAGACCGGCCCTCCAGTGGGCCTGGCTCACATCAGGTAGTTAATAGCTATTTGGTAATTAGTCATAAATTTTTCATTAAAACAATACAGGAAAAGCAGGTGATACCCACATGTCAGACAGTTAGGAAGTATATAACACATAGAAGATAGAAACTCACCTTTCAAATTTATTTCAAATATCCAAAGCAATTTCCCAGTGGCAACAATAACTAGTTTAAGTTAGCAAGTATATTTAACATCTGGAATTTAACTCCTCAATATCAAGTCCTTAATTTATACTTACATCTCTTCTTGGGAAAAGGTATTATGACTAGTGGGAATAAAAAGAAGACTGCCTTTTGAAAATTAAAGTTAATTTCCAGAAATTTTATTAAGAAAGAAACAATAGAGGTTAGTAATTGTAGTCGCCAAAGACAGAATAAAATAAACTTTTATGTTAGTTTGTACCTGATGTAACTTTGATCCACGAAAGTTGGATTTAAACGATGCTAAACTCATCGACAAAAATACTTTCATTTTAAAATATCTTCTTTTATGTTTAATAAAGATTAGTTTTACATTTGAATAATTGTTGTATTTTAACATCAGAGTTCCCCTGGTGCTCGCTGTATTTTAAGTTTTTACAGAGACTGTCACTGCGAAAATAATATAGCATAACTACTTAATGTGCCAGATTGGATCTTATTCTCACCTGTGAAGTAACTTTATATCCCTGATAATATATACACTGAGATCTTGTATCTGGACATTTACATGACTCTCGAGCCTCTTCAAAATTATTTCCCCAATCTTCAGCTCCTTCGACTAAGCCACAGCATTGAAACTGTGAGAAGTTGGAGGAAACACAGTCATTAACATAACCAAAAGCATACATTGAATTGTTCTAAATGTCATGATAAAGATGTGTCTTATGCTATAATATAGACTTCAGTTTATTTATGCGGCGTGTGTGTGTGTGTGTGTGTGTGTGTGTGTGTGTGTTTGTGCAAGGCATGCTACTCACATGTACAGGGAAGCCAGAAGAGGGCATGGGATCTGATGGAGCTGCACTAGGCGGTTGTAGCCAGTTGTGAGCCAGTCTGGCATGGACCCTGAGAGCTGAACTCTGAACTGACCACAGATACTAAAAGAGCAGCAAGTACTCTTAGTGACCGAGCCATCCCCGCAGCACTCCTTATGCTGAAATATGGCATGTCACCTTACCTGCACAGAGCACGCATACACATAGCTAAAATAAAAACAAACTCTATCTTGAGAAAGGAAAGTTTCATTTGGGTCTGAAGAGCAATGAAAAGAAACTGACTGAGATAGTCAAAGCTCGAAGAGATTGGAAATGAGGTTTAAAAAACTGAAGTTCTTAACTTTTTTAATGACAAGAGAAAGGGTAGACTCTGAGCTATGTATACATCCCAGTTTCACATAAAAAAGTCAAGTTCTCAATTTAAATACATACATACAAACATAAACACACACACACACACATATCAAATTTATTGAGAAATTAAAAAAAAAAATTCTATTCCAGGATCTCTGGAGCAGAGACCTTCCAAAGACAAGAGAATTCCAGAATTTCCCTAGGATTGAATTTTCACAGAGATCTTTAAAATATGAAAGCAAGCACAGATTAAGGGTCAGTCTTTCAGAAAAGTAGAGGTGAAAGCCTAGACTACACTACCTAAAGCAGGAGAGGTTGTGGTCACACTCCAGGAAGGCAAAGAAGCAAGCATGGCTCAGAATAGAACACTATTGACGAATCTCCACCTCCTCCTAAATCATCTACTGGAAAGAACACTTCAGGGAGAAACTATTGGGAAAATCAGTAAACAACAACAACAATACTGGCTGATCTTTCAGGCCTGAACTTCATCTCAGCATTCAGAATCAGGCAGGTATATGTGAGTTCATGGCCAATCTGATTTACATGGTGAGCTTCAGGACAGTTGAGACTATAATGTGAGGCATAAAGTAAAAAAATTAATGAGTTAATCAGTTAATCAATTAATTAATTAAAGTGTGTGAGCACATGCCTTTACTCTCAATACTTGAAAGACAGAGGCAGGCAGAACTCTTAACTCTGAGGCCAGCCTTGTCTACAGAATGAGTTCCAGGACAGCCAGGGCTACACAGAGAAACCCTGTATTGAAGAAACAGCCAATGTCTGGTTTAACTCAAGGCCCACACCAAGAGAGGGAGCCCAAGCCTTAGACTGCCTGGATCTTTTGACCAGAACCCAATAGTCCAGAAACTGAGTATAGAACCAGATACAAATAAAACACATCAACGAAACGATTCCTACTGATATTCTGCTATACTCACAGACCTATGCCTTGTCCAGTCATTATCAGAGAGGCTTCCTTGGGGGGAAGTGGGAGGTACCCATAGCTAGACATCATGCAGAGAGAGAGAGAGAGAGTCTAAACTGGAGGTCTCCATCAGGTCTGTCTCCTCAGAAACTGGAGGACCCCTCGGAAGAGGTGTAGGAAAGATTGAAGAAGTCAGAGAGCACAGAGGATACCAGGAGAACATGGGCCTATTGAATCTATCAAGCAGTGCTCACATGGGCTCACAGAGGCTGAACAGAAAGTCCTTAGAGTACATATTATGGCTGTTAGCTTGGTGTTTCTGTAGGACTCCTAACAGAGCTATGTTTCTGACTCTTGCCTGCTCTTAGGACCCTTTTCCTATTGGGTTGCCTTGTCCAGCCTTGATATGAGGCCTTTTCCCTTGTCTTATTGTATCTCGGTTGGTCCTATTTGATTGTTATCTCTTGGAGACCTGCTCTTTTCTGAAGCCAAGACAGAGGGGGGAGGGGATGTGGGGACAGGGCAGGTGGGAGGGAAGCCATGAGAAGCAGAGGGAGGGAAGGGAGGGAGGGAGGAAGGGGGACGAGGGAGGAGGAAGAGGATTCTGTACAAGAAGGGGTCATCTCAAACAGGCATCACACAGCACATTTAGTAAGCCACGGTTGACACCGAGGTCTTAACTCCCTGGAAGTGGACGGTAACCCATTGGATCTCTGTGATGTTTTGTTTCAGGCAGTTCACTAGAGAGGGAAAAGATTGCTCTCTGTGCCCCATGGAAGGGCTCTGCTGGGGCTTCCCTTTGAAAATGGAATTAATCTGTGCTCTAGAAGGGAAATCATGTGTGTGTGGGGGGTGGGTGGGTGTAGGCAACCAAAGGGAGTTAGGGAAGTTAGGGAAACAGCACCTCGCACAGGGATTTAGATGGACCTAGCTCACATCAGATTCCTGTTCTTGCAGACAATTGTTTTAAGCAAAATTGTATAAGCTGGAGTCTGTCTAACTAGGAACGGGTAAATGACCAGGGGAAACCATGCCATCTGACAAATAGTTGGAGAAATCAAGGATGTTTCGGCTTGAAAGGCAAACTTTGGGAATCAAACAACAGCTATTTTCAAAGAAAAAAGCCACTGTGTTTACAGACATTCATGGAATTCGTTTTCCTGTGAGATTCAGAAATCAGACTAAATGATATGAATTCTAGGGAGGTAGTTGGGTTTTTCTGTTTGTTTTGTTTTTTGTTTTCCAAATTGAGGTAAAACTCCCTGATTGTCAGCTAGTACCAAAGTGAGATGAGCGAAAATGGGGGCAGACATTCAACTCAATAATTAAATGGTAGATAGACGCAAGTGTAAAATATTCCAATCGATGGAAAAATAGGTCTGATAAAATCCAGCCCTCCTACAATCTAAAAATTTCCATGCCAAGCCACACCTACAGTGAATATTTTGTGTGGACAATACAATGACATTTCTGAAATCTAAAGGTGTGGCTATAGGGCCTCGGACAAAATAAAATTCTGTCCTTCTCTAAAGCTCATGTATTCACAAAGGGGAAGAAAGGAAGTGCACTCCAAGGACGTGGGATGCTGTAAAGTCGGGAAGATGGAGTTTCTCAACAGACAACCTCACAAACCTGGTCTGACACAGCTTTCTTGGGAAGTAACACTCAGTAAAGATTGGGAAGTAACCAGATCATCAAATAGCTTTAATGCCTCTATTTGATTTTACAGAGAGAGAGAGAGAGAGAGAGAGAGAGAGAGAGAGAGAGAGAGAGGAGGGAAAGGGGCTAATAGCCCCAACAACAAAAAATTAGGTCCCATGGATCTGGACTAAAATTCCAACCCTTTGTTATGTGTCAGCCCCCTCTCAACAATGGCATTGCATCAGCATGATGTCATCATCTACCGTCTTCCTACTCTGTGGCGTTAGAAAACTTTTATGGGGTGGGACCTGGGCCAAAAGGAATCACTCTTGTGAATGGATTGCGGCTGGCCCTGAAGAGTGGGTGGGCGGGTTTGCGGGATGGAGTTGGTTCCTAAGAGAATGGGTTACCATGGAGCGGGGAGGCTCTAAGCAAGATCGGGGAGGGTGGTAGGATGCGTGTGTAACTAGAAAGGGACCAGAAGGGCACAAGGGGTTAGAGTGGGCAAGGCGCTGGGAGGGGGGGGGGGAAATCAAGCCAAACAACTGTGCGTGAAACTGACAAAATTAAAGCCCAGCAATGAAAGAGCAGGACCTCCTGCTCTCCAGACTCCTGCTTCTCGTCTTCAGGGTTTACCCCCACCGTTGTGAGGCCCTCCTCTGTGAGGGCCTGACAGACTTGAGCATGGTGGGCCACACCTTTAATCCCAGCACTCTGGAGGAGGCAGAGGTGGACAGATAGGTCTACGTGAGTTCGAGACCAGCCTGGTCTACAGAATGAGTTCCAGGACAGTCAAGGATATATAGTGAGACCTGCTCTAAAACCAACCAGACAAGCAAGCAAACAAACAAAACCCCAGGAAACAGCTAAATATATATCTTGTATGTATAAAAGACTTAGTCCAAGCAACACTAAACAAACTAAATTACTGGGGTTCATAGGGGTGTAAGGAGCCTGAAGTGTTAGTTTTAAGTGGCGGGAGGAAGAGGCTCCTCAGCTCCTCAGCACACTACTCTTTCAGATTGTAAATATTAAAATAATTACTGATTTGTCCCATAAAGGCTTAATTTGTTGTAGACATATCTTCTCAATTTATCCCGTAAATTGCTTCAAATCCAAATCGATGGCTCCCGTGGTCAAGAGCACTGGCTGCTGCTCCAGAGGCCCTGAGTTTGATTTCACCACCACCCATAACTCTAGTTCCAGGGTCTCCAACGCCCTCTTCTGGCTTCCGCTGGCACTAGGGATGCATGTGGTACACAGACATATACACAGAGAGACACCACACACGTATTAAAATAATGAGAGCAATAACTCTTGTTAAGTCCCAAATCCTGGGACAAATGGCGGAGGTGCTTATGTAACATATCTAAACAGACCTGGCCGACAGATTCTCCCAGCAACCCAGCTACAGGGTGTGGATTGCAGCATAACCCCACCCACTGCCCTGAACTCTCCAGCTCGGGGGCTGGGCTGCCCTCCCCCGGAGGCTCTAACTGTATAATCCAGACATTTCAGGCACCTGCCCCTTTTGGACCTTTACCCTCTTGACTGCTACCCCGACCAGTCCCGTCTACCCTCTTCCTGACCCCCACGTGTCCCTGCCTTGGCCTACAGTCTCCATTTTATCTACAATAAACTTTCTCCTCCACCATACCTACTAGGAGCCGTGGCCTTTCCTTCCCTTTTTATTTTTATTTCAATCACCTTTTAAATTTTAAGGTTAAACACTGAGGAGTCATATTCAAATTTCCAAGTGGCCAAGAAATTCCAATTACCTTTTCTTGAAACGAAACCATGGCCTTCTGGAACTCTTTTGCCTCGTCTGTCACTTGAGCCAAAAGTTTTGCATTTTCACTGAGAGTTTCATTCAGAAAGTGGCTAGACTGAAAATTGAAACATACACACACACATATATATAAATGGTTAAATTATTCATGCCAGAGTGGAGAATTCCAGTGTCTTAAGCCTTTCCAACAGTCGCCAAACATCATCTGTGAACATACCTTAGCTTTCAAAGTAGCCCCCAGGATACCTGCTGCCACTTGCAAAAGCAGAATCAGAAGCAAGCCGATGAAAAACTGAAAGGCAAGGCAGGGACAGGAGTTATTCTCAGAGTAGCCAGTAACTACCCACAGCATTGCAGTGTCACGTGAGCCCTGGCGGCCAGAACAGCCTCAGACACAGCATTGCCTACCAGCCTAGTTGTCCACCTCATTAAAAAAAAAAAAAAAAAAAAAAAAAAAAAAAAAAAAAAGATCAGGGAAAGTGGCTGCGATTAAATCTCATCGGAAAGACTATTGTCCATTCTGTCATATTAAAGGGAAGCAGGTTTGAAAGCCTAGAGAACCTAAGCATTGTTCTCTCCATTCCTGCTTAAGTCAAGGCGAACACACGCACACTCACGCGCGCGCGCGCACACACACACACGCACGCACGCATGCTTAAAACTGGTTTCTGAACTCTATCTTCACTATGGGATTTACATGGATCTTTGTTCCCAGTGTAAATCCTGAGCTCTGCCTGGAGGATGGAGCCCACATACCAGTCTGTTAAAAAAGAAAAAAAAAAAAAATTCCTCGAGTAATTAAACGGCGAGAGAAACCCTCAGTACTCAAAAAGCTCTCAGGAGATGTTCCCGGAGTCCCTCACAGCGAACAGCTAAAGCACCATTACTCTCGGACATGCGCGGTGCTTCTTTAATTATGTAAACAGTTTAGGTTCGTTCACATTTATACCCGACAAACACTCCATTTTCTAACAATCCGCCAAGATCTGTCCATTACTTGCTAGTGTATACGATAAAAAGGGAATGCCTGTGGGCTATCCCACCCTTCTGGAAAACCCTAAGTCACACATCTGGTTATCTCCCTTGCAATTTCGTTAGCACAGCATCTACTTTACTGCCCACACAAATACACCCCCCATCATTACTGGAGATAATAGCCCTGGTGCTCTCTCCAGCCACACCCAAGATACGCTCATTCCTCACACGCAGCCGCCCTGGATCCCAGGCTCCCTTCCCGGTAACCACATGGCTCCCTCGTCTAGGCAGACAGGTTAGACACTTCTACCCCTGGCTTGAAATCTGCCCCTCCCCTCCCCCATCTGCACCTTCCTCCTCTGCCATCATTTTCACTGCAGTGTATTTTCACTTGCCCCTATGTATGGGTCCCGTCCTAAGGTGATCCGTATCACTTAACACAGTGTCTGACACACAGAAACATGGTCACGTTGCTTGGATGAATGACCAAACAAGTGAAGGAAGGCATGACTAATTAAAATGTTATCTGCCTGCTTTTAGACTCTAAAATTTACCCTCAAATTCAAGACAAGGTAATCAAAAATCCTGAGCTATAGTATCTTTCAGATTCAAATTCTCTAAGATAAATTAGGACTTCACAAGCTTGACAGAGAACCCTTGGGGTCTGGACAGTGGATGCCGTCTGGGATTGGTCTGGAACCCACCAAGAGAAGCATGCACCGGCTTTCTTTCACAGCGCCACAGCATCCTAGGAAGCCCAGAACCATAATGATGGCCCCCACCGCAATCAAGATGTTCACAGCAACCAAGGGGTTTGGACTAGCATCTCCAGAAGTGATGATCTAGAAACAGAAGAGATGGGCCGTGTGAATTCCTCGACGTGATGTTTGTGTTATTCATTTTCCAAATATCCCTTGAGTACCCTCTAGGTGCCAGGCCCTGTTCTGAACCCCCGAGAAGATTCTGTGATCTTAAACCATAGAAAATCTCTGTCGGGGCAGAGCTCACGGTCTGCTGAAATGCCACCTTCCTGGGTCATGTAATTCTAGGATAATTCTCCTAGAACGAAATGGTAGATGCTGAGTGGAGGAACTGTAACAGCCTCTTTAAAGTTGTTTCTAAGAAAGGAAAGTACTTTTTGTCCTCTTGGTGGGATCTTTGGTTCACACATTGTACATCCGATATATAGAGTACTATGACAAAGGCTGTGCTTTATGACAATCTAATTATTTTTTGACTTAAAAAGCTCCCCAAGGTCCTCAAGACACTGCTGGTTACAACATGAATGTCAGGGTCAGGCTGAGCTGAAGAAGCCATACATAAAAGAGCAAGATCCTGTAAGATGCTGTAAAATCCGTTCACATGGAGTTGAAGAACGGGCAAAACTGTGGTGATCAAAATTAAAGCAGGTTGCCTTTGAACTAAATAGGCAAGGAAGCAGGAACTGGCTGAAATGGTTCTGGGTTAATAGACACGCTCTCGCACTTGGTAAGGATGCAATCAGCCCAGTTCCTGGTAGTCCGTATCAACGCTCATCTTCTCATTCCCAGAAGGACTGAACCCAGAGACTTTAATTTTGCCAGACTATCAAATGATGGGATGTTGAGGAAAATACCTTAGGTCTGTTTATGGAGGATGAGCTACTCCTCTGGCATAACTCGGTTTTTGCACATGTGACACAGGCATCTACTTGTACGTTAACCTCACAGCACTTCAGACTCATAGAGCATTTGTCCCACTCCATGCAAGTGCAGTAGTCAATTACAACTAAAGATGGAGGTCTTGTGCCGTCGTGTACGCATGCATACTGTGTACAGCCCCACACCACCTAGAACCTCTAGGAACTGGGTTGTCTCCAAGGAAAGATACTCAAGACTCTGTATTCTGTGATCTCCCAGACCACCCACAGGTCCCGTTACCAAATGAATCCATAAATAACATGCCATTAGAGATCCTTCTGTTTCAAAAGCTTTTTAAATCCATTCATGGCCTATGGGAAATGTTTATTCAATGGTCAATATGAAAGCATGTTCTGAAATTACAAAAGCCTAGATCCACATTCTACTTGGGGTCCAGATATGTAACAAGTGTGTAATGGCAGGTCAGCAAGCTAACCTCAGGGTCCGTTTGCAGTTTGTAAAAGAGAAATAGGCCAGTTCTGTGGTTTGTAATGCCTCCTTTGTCTATAAAAGTAATTGCTTATACATAATGCTTAGATTTACAGATTTCAAGCCTGGTTATGTTATAAATTTTTGCATTTATTTTGAGGAGAGATTTTTGTTTGTATGTGTGTTTGTTTGTTTTGTTGTTAAGACTGGAGCCAGACTTCTTGGGAGGGACGATTAGTTTTCTTTACGGTTGTTGGTCCTGGCAGATAGACGGCTCTGCTCTGGTGGACAGCCCCACATGTGGGCAACATAAATTGGGCTTGGTGGGTTACTACAGCAACAAAAGAAGACACAATTTTGGAAGGAGTAGACTGGATAGATCTGGGAGCAGTGGGGGATGAATCCAATCAAGATACCTTGTGTTGAATGTATGAAATTCACAACACATTGATAAAATATTCAAAAGGATTAGAAATTTATCATTTTGGTTTTGCGGACAGGGTTTCTCTGGAAAGCAGCTACGGCTGACCTAGAACTCACTCTGTAGCCCAGATTGGCCTCTGCCTACAAAGTGCTGGGATTAAAGGTGTGTGCCACCACCATGACTGGCTAGATTAGAAAATTATTAAAGCCAGATAAATCATTGTTGTTAATAAGCAGGCGTGAGATTAGAGACAAAAAGCATCTTCGGGAAGGTAGCTCTGTCTGGTCAGCATCTAAACATGTAGCAAGGTTGCTAGAGCTCAGGACAGACCCAGAGGTAATAGGTTGACTATCTAAGAAGTGTGGCTGACACCTGCACAGGAAGTCATTAAGGACTTTGTGAGGCCACCCACTGCCAGGGGACAGGCTGAAAGAAAGCCGCATTCTGACCTTCTACCAGTCACAAATGCCTATTCTTACTGAAGAATGAGCTAGAAATCTGAGCCGGATGATTTTCCCAGCAGAAACCCAGAAAGGTTTCCAAAGCTGTCCCATATAAACAGAACCTGTGTGTTTCTTAAGAAAAAGGGAGACATTCTAAAGAGGGTGCTGGTGAGTCTGAAAGATGAGGCTTCTGGGATCTTCTTTAGATTAGAAGAGATGTCCCGAACAAGGGTGGTGCCCTAGATTTTGGCCTTGGAAGCTATTGAGTTTACCCTTAAAACTTCTCCTTCCAAGCCACGTTAGCAGAAAGAGATGCCGGCTCCCCATCATTCTTTTACGTGTTTGTTCTCATGTTGGCCCTTGTGAAACTACTAGTCCTACTTCCCCAGAAATAAAATGGAGCTCTCCACTCAGTCATGACTCTTTGCCACTGACGCCTCAAGCTAACTTCACGAAAGCCAGGCTGGTTGTCTTGACTCCAGTTCTGGGCAGGAGGCTGACAGCGCGGGGCTGCCTAGCCCTTGTACTCCATCCCAAACCCCAGATGTGGAGTCAGAGTCACATTCTCTCAAGGACAAAGGCTCTCGTTTAATGTATTCAATGTGTGCCATTTCTTCACAGACTAAACACCAAGTTTGCTTAACAGAAACACTGGGTAGAAAGAAAACATGGGCCAGAAATCAAGTAATAGTATAAAAATCAGGCGGTGCACACATCTTCAAAAGTCCAGAGTACCCACACCCACAGAGTGATGGTTGTTAGTTTTTTTTTTTTTAATTATGAGCCCTAAAGTCAGACAGATTACATACACCTTCAAAACCCTCTTCCTCTTCTTCTCACCCCGGGACCATCTGGAGTTTGGAGCCACGTTTATCAGAATAAATAATGAGTGGAATTCTGATGAACTGGAGGCTGCCTCACCCAGCCCCTACCAGTGAAGTATAGAATGAGGAAGTAGCTAAGAGCCTTAGGGGTTCTCTGGACTCTCGTGGGATAGAAAATTTTAAAAAGTCATAAGAGAAGAAGCCACAGAGAGGGAAAGAGGGAAGATGAGGAGGGAGGGATGGGGGAATGAATATTTCTGGTAATGCTGTCCATATTAGAAAAGGAAAAAAAAAAATCCAGCTGCCAGTTTGCTTTTAATCCTTCTTTCCACGAAATCATGCCCCCAAGGTGGTTAGTTGCACTATGACATAATAATAATTTAAGTAATTTTAGAGGACTGTCTTCACCGCTGGCTTACTATTATCTTTATAATATTCAATAGGAATCAGAATTCTTAAGAGAGGAAAACTATTGGTACAAAACCTCTGAAAAGGCCCTAACAACAGATGTGACTCCACCAAGAGCCTGGCTTCGTAACCAAGGGTGAGCAAAGAATAGGAGCTAAGCCCCTGGGGTTGGGGGTGGGGCCGTGTGGGGGGATAGGGGGGTGAACGGTGCACTCTTTGAATTGAGAGGGAAGAAGAGAATGGAAATTAGGGAGCCGAGAAATGGGGCCAGTGTGGAGTTAATTTGGATAAATGTGAAGCAATAACGGAGCCACACACCTACCCTTCCCCCCTCCCCTGCACATCTGTAACACCTTAGCGTGGAAAAGAAATATCATGGGTTGAGTCCAGAGGCTGGGGCTGGAGTTGCACCTGGAAACTAAACTTCCAAACACGGGGGCATATTGCTAAGAGCTCTGCCCCTGGGATGAAGAGGTGTAGGGACTGAAGAGATTGTTCTTGTTAACTGTGTGTGAGATCAAGAAGCTGAACACCTCCCGAGTCACACTAGTGTGACAGCCTCTGGTTGAAGTGGCTGCCTCCAAGGCCGGTAGTGAGAAGTACATAAATACGTTATTCCTTGTGCCGTGATGCCCCTGAAGACTACATACAATCCCGTTCCTCTCCACTCTCATCCCAAGCACCTTGGGATCAGCTGTGTCCTAATCAGAGTGTACCAGAGCACTCGCTCTCAGTGGGGAAGAAAGGTGTCTCCGCTTTTCTGTGTCTCCAAGCTGCTCATTGGCCTGGCCTTCAGTGATGAAGGATGCAAGACTCCCCTTAGGCCCCAGCCTACATCTCCTTGTGTTAAAGTCTTTCTAGTCTGAAAATAATGCCACTGGGGGAGAACCCCACGTCACGTAGGGTGACACATGTTACTGGGGAAACTGGGGTCACCACTCAGGGTTCTTAGTCTCACTGAGAAAAGAATTTAAGAATGGGTTCAGAAGAAAGCTCAAAGATAATTTGAGCTTAAATGAGAAAGCCCAGGGCAGACGAGCCACAAATCCTGGCAGCTTCGTGGAAGAAGATGGCTAAGAGGAAGATAGGAAGCAATGCTGTTTGAGTTGAGTCGACATGTTCAGCGGGGGAGGTCAGACAAACAGCCATGTGGCAGCTATGTAGTGGGCATCCTGCCTAATGCGATTCTTCGTTATCAATTACACGGAGAGCTGGACTCAGAGAAGGAAAATGCATTATTTCGTTAAGGATATAACTCTTCCTGTATTTTTAACATGGCTTATGGTAAACCAGCCTTCTTGAGGGCTGGACCCTTGGCCAAGTGACTGACCAGCCCCAACTGGATTGATTAACTCTTACATTTTTTTGGTAGCTTTGATGATAGATCTCTATCCATGCCAGAGAAATCGCCTTCCCTTCACAAGCACAGATGCTTCTTTGACAATAACATACCCTCTCAGCTCTCCGGAAGGACTGCTCCACACAAGGCATATAACAAGCAATTTTTGTTGTTGTTGTTGTTGTTGTTTGGTTTTTCAAGACAGCGTTTCTCTGTGTAACAGTCCTGGCTGTCCTGGAACTCGATTTGTAGACCAGGCTGGCTTCTAACTCACTCAGATCCACCTGCCTCTGCCTCACAAGTGCTGGGATTAAAGGTGTGCACCACCAACGCCCAGCTCATAATAGGCAATTTTGATGGCTTGAATTGAGAACCCAAAGAACATCACAAGTGGTAAGGGAGACATTTAAGAAAGATGGAATAAAGCACTTACTGCCTGTCATCATTATTGCCATTACTATTCATTATGGAGATAGAGTTGCGTTGTGTACCTATATTTACCTCTTTGCCATCCTTGCTCACTCTCATCCACACTGCTAGTGCCAGGATCAACGTTCCACATATCTGCAGAAATGCAGGGAAGAAAGAAACGTTGAGTATAAATATAAAATGAAATGCTAATTCCATAAACTCCATTTATCTTGCTGCAATAGTTTATTGATAACCAGATGATTACAGTCTGACGGACTCCTTAGCAGTCTATGAGATTAGATAAGAATAACAATCTAGTTGAGACAAGAAACAGTTCATATAATTTAATTCCAATCATGTGCCCCCCCCATGGTTGAAAGATAAGATATCCCTAACATACTCCTGGATTTGACTCTTGAACTCTATTTTGGACCAAGAAAGAAAGGCATAACTCATTAATCATAAAACATGCATTCAGGATTTCTGAGGAAGAATCAAGTTTGCAAAGATAAACAATAGAGAATTTGACAAAATGTGAAGTTTAGCAGTGGTAGTATATATTAATCAGTAGTTTTAAACTCAAACCTTTTTAAAAATAGATTCTTTTAGGTAGTAAGGCTTACCCCTAGAAAAGAAACAATGGTGAACAGTTTTTAAAGTCTTAAATTCCTTTAATGACTCTACCAGATTATTTAATTTGGACCACGGCCAACACATAAAATGTGAAACACGTTTTACTTTAGTGTAAGGAAAACTCTTGTCTCTCGAGGTTAAAAAAGAAAGAGATACACATAGAGTCTTCAAAAAAAAAAATCCAAGATGTATTATTAGATCGATATGCTGAGGGAAACTCTGGTGACATATAAGACTTAGTCAGCCTTGGAGGACTTTCTAGAGCTTTCTGACCTTTCCACACACTAACAAAGAAATGTCTGAATTCTCCAAAACCCAGTAACCTTGGAGGGTCATTGCTTTTATGTGCGCATGGTTGAGCCACATGCCTGCAACCTTCAGCAGAACTTTTAATGCTACTCATTAAGTTTGCAGTAGAAATAAGGCCAAGGGGCTTACTAAAGGAATAAGGAGTTCACTGCAGCTAAGGAAACATGGAATCTTTGCTGCCTAAAAGACCTCAAAAGTTATCAAAGTCTAAACTATTAAGATAAAGTTACTGAATCCTGATAGAGTATAGTCACAAGATTGAAATCCAGGCCAACTCCTAACCAATCTGCCCTTATTTCATGCTCTAACTCCTATAAAAATTGCCCCAATCTTCTATGCAATTTAAGAAAAGAACAAAATTCTTTGTTCAGTAGATAATTACCTATGCAACTGACTCTCTTACATGCATATATATATATATATATATATGTATATATACAGCTATAGATAGATAGACACTATACAACATAAATTAATAAAAGTTTAGAGTTGCAAGCCTCATTACCCTTCTTTCCAATAAAGCTAATATTTACAAATGAAGATTAGGACCCATGTCAGCAGGTGGGAGTTAGCAAGCCAGAGAGTGACAATTAGTGTCAAAAGATAACCAAGAGACCTTCTGATGATGACTTTGTAATAATTACACTTTTCTTCTTTCTTAATTGATTTCCTTACTGGTGTTTTCGGTCTTCTTATTGTCCCTTAAGTACGTTTATACTGATCACCTTTTTTAATTTATTCTTGGGGAATTTCATAGTGTACATTTTTTTATCATATTCTTTTCCATGCCCCCACTCCCAGGCCATCCTGCCTCCCTTCCTACACCGTTTCAAGTTCTTTCTTCCTTACAAACAAGAAGAGGAAAACGCACTAGAAAGCACGAAGTCTGATTTGTGTGTTGACAATGAGCATGGAGTCTGCCTGGAGAATGGTTGATATACCCAATATGACTCCTTTAAAGAAAATCGATTCTCCTTCTGCCAGTTGCCATCATTTGTGAGCAGCCTCTTGCCTGGGGCTGGGAGTCTGTGCCCACTTCCCCGGCTTTGAGCCGGGATTTTGTATCTCCTGAGCGTATCCCATGCATGCTTTCACTGCCTGTGTGGATTCATACATGTATCTGTGCTTTTGTGTCTGTTCCCTTAAAATCACCCGTCACCTCTGACTCTTACGATCTTCCTACCCCCCTCTTCTACATAGATCCTGAGCCTACAGGGGAGAGCTGTGATGAAAATAAAATAAAATAAAAAAGATTCTACTCAGGGATGAGCACTCCAGAGTCTTTCACTGTGTATTGTCCAGTTGTGTGTTTCCATGTTAATTCCCATCTACTGCAAGAAGAAGCTTCTCTGATGAGGTCTGAGGAAGGCACTGGTCTTTGGGTAGAGAAATATGCCATTAGGGGTCATTTTATTGTTATGTTCATTTAGCAGAATAATAGTAATGGTTTGTTTGTTTGTTTGTTGTTTTGAGTACCATGACCTATCTAGTCTCAGGTTCTTGACTTCTTTAGCAGTATCAGGACTAGATTCCATCTCATGAAAAAGTGGTTGGTTCTTCCTATAACAACCCTGCCACTCTTACACTAGTGGGCATATTTTAGAGGCAGGTTGTTATTACAGCACTCAGGACTCATAACCGGAAGAAACCCATGATGACTTTTCTGCTTCAGAAGCATATAGAGCTCTTAACCAGGAGGGTTGAAGCTTTCCTTGGAGTACCAGCCAGATTTCTCCATGTTTGATAACATAAGCCTGTGGTGGATTAAGCAGCAAGGTTGTCGAGGGCAGCTAATAGAATCAGTTAGCAATTGCCTGTAATGTTTGGGGCAAGTCTATGGGAACCTTTTGATCAAGAACTCAAAAAGATATAACCCATTCTTGGTACTGGGAGTTTTATTTGATAGCATATGATGTCCAGTTGGGATATTGTCTCCCTATTACATGGTAACTCCGTTTAAATTTCTTTTATATATACGTAGACTTTAGGAAGCTTCTGTAGTAGTAGGTTTTCATACGGTTTTTCAAAAGGTCCTTAGTGCTGCTCATACCATTCCATATTGCCTCATCTACCCTGATCTTCAATTCCCCACATCCTTATACTGATCATCCTAATAATTACTCTTGTCTTTAAATTTAAATAAAAGTAATGTTAATTACCCTAGTAACTATTGTTTATCTGGGATCTATCATAATATCAAAGAGAAGGCTTTAAGACAACACCAAATGCTCAGCCTTGTAAACCTATACATATAACACCTACAGGTAATGCATTTACACATTTCTACAACAATAATTAATGGAGTTTGACTCCCATTGCATTAAGATGGACCCTCACAGAGAGTTCATGGGGCCCTTCCCATCCCTAGCCTTTGACTCTAAGTTTGTTGTTCAGATATGTCCAGCTCTAGACACTTTTTGTTGTAATAGTGTGAAATAAAAGGTATTAATACACTGGCTCTAGGCCTGGCAACATCAGACACCGTAGAACTAACTGGCCCATCTTTGCTCTGGTTTCACTTTCAGGAGAGTCACTGTGGTTTTACCAAGTTGTAAGGTGATGTCTTTGATTTTTACAATTAGGATGTGATTGGTCAGAATCAGTGTTCTGAGAATTTTGATGTTTGCGTATGGGCAAGCCATAGTCTGATTAGCATCTCCCTACACTCTTACATTAAACACTGTTCCAATGACTATATCTAGAAATAGGACTTTTAGGAGATAATTAAGGTTAAATGAACTCATTGAGGCAGAATTCTAATCCAGTAAGATTGTGGACCTCATGAGCAAGATCCATCTCTCTCCACTAACTTAATCTCTTGGAAGGACCACATGAGAACATAGTAAGAAGGCAGGAATAGGACCCTCATCAGACTCTCAAATGGCCATCACCTCTACCTTAGACCTCCCAGCTTTCAGAACTATAGGTAATGAATTTCTGTTGTTTCAACTACCAATCACAGTAATATCTTCCCAAGCAGACTAAGACAGAAAATACGCTGAAGTCAACAAAATGTTACAAAGATAATGGGAAGACATTATGAGCTAACTTCTGATTTGAACTCTGTAGGACTTGACAGGAATTCATGTGGGTTCCTGGAAACCCAAGCTCAGCTTACAACTGCTCCCAATGCTCATTAGTGGAGAAGAATCTGTGTTACCCACAGCAACAGGCTTGTGGCCCCTTGGGTGGGGACATTTGGGGTCTCATCTATCTAGAGTAGTGGCCAGCATCATTGAGGGTATATCCCCTTCATTTTCACAGACTCTTTGCCTTGTGAGAAAAGAGAAAGGTCAAGTAGGACTAAAATTATGCTTATGTTTTAAAAAGCCTTCCACGCATAAAATACAATCATCATTTGAGGGGCAAGTTTTTATATTAAAAAGCAAATATGATCCAAAAAACAATTAAATTTCTGCATACCAATCCTTGCTAATAAGTTTTTGTAAAAATCCTTAATTAATTCTTGCAATTAACTTTCTAGGTGAAAGTGCCATCTTCTATTTATGCACATAGAAGCCAGTCCAGACATCCAACAAACGTAAGTTAGCACACAAAGCAATAGGGTGTGTTCAGGATCTGAATCACAATTGTACTTCGATGTTTTCTCTGTCTTCCCCAGTTCCACTGGACCAGTTTCTCTCCAGCCCGCTGGGTCCCACAGCCACTTATGAAATAATTACTCAGAGGCTAATATAGTCAATATAATTATTTGGCTAATGGCTCAGGCTTACTACTGGCTATCTCTCTTATAAATTATTCCATTTCTATTCTTCTTTGTACTGCCACGAGGCTGTGGCTTACCAGTGATGCTCAGGCATGTTACTCCTTCAGAGGCTACAAGGTGTCTCCAGAGGCTGCCTTCCTACTCTCTACATCTTTGTTTGGAATTCCCACCCACCTAGCTGTATTTTGCCTGCCCATTGGCCAAAACAGCTTTATTCATCAGCCAATAAAAGCAACACATATTCACAGCCTAAGAACAACCCACATCACACAATCTGCGTGAATCCACATTTTCCCCCCATTTCTTTACCTGCAGTGGGAGAATTTTTGTCTTATCATAAATTTGTTCAGTCTTAGTTCCTCCTCTGGTCCAAACACCAACATGGAAAATTATCCACCATATTATGAAATATTTTCATATCTTTTTCATTAAAATGCCTATAAAATGCTGGTCGAAACGCCATTCTTGGTAAGCACTTATTAACTCATTCAATCATCACAATGACCTAAGGAGGTTCATAGAGCTACAGACAACAAGCTGTAAAGTGCAGAGAAGCTGTTCCCTCCAAGGAAGAACAGCTGGTAAAGAGGTGGTACCTTGTTTGACCTAAAATCCCTATGCCTGAGCTCTTACACCCTTGCTGTTACCAAGGTTCAAATGAATAGCATTAACTGTACAATGACAAGCAGCCACTGTATTTACAAAGACCGTAGATTTCAGCCACGGTGACCTGTTGGTCACAGGGCTTTTCATCACCCAATGGGATAAAACATAATTGTGTCCTAATATTTATGAGGTACCCTTATCTCAGAGATATGCCTGCTTTACCTCTAAGCCCTTAACTCTACACCCAGTGTAGAAAAGACAATGACCTAAACCCTGAGTCACTGGTTCCTGGACTTGGTCCTTGTTAGACTACTTTCTGAACACTTCAAACCCCATTATCCATTGCTCCCTTTGGGTGCAGATGCCTTCAGCTTTCAGGATTAGCCCCTTCCCCTCACTGTGCTCATTTGAAGACTGGTAATGTATCACTGTGCTTTTCTTCATGAAACGTGATCTCTGCATGGTGCTCTGTGTCTGGATTTTATTATCCCGCATCTTTCATAAAAGGATCCATACATACCCAGATGCCCAGGAAGCCCTAAGCTCCTTTGACACTCCCAAGCTTGCCCTATCTAAGAAGGGCGTGAGAAAATTTGGGCATTTCCCACGTTTGACATATGACTGAGGGATATGGGTTTTCTATTTTCGATAACACCTCTGATTCTCTCCTTTGCAGCATCTCCAGCACGACTGGGAATGATTTTCAATTCACATGCTTTCCTTTGATTAGTAATTCTATCACACGTAAGTCACCATATATTTGTGTGGCACATCAAATTCTCCCTGAAGAGAAGCCAGTATGTTTAGATCAAATGACCATATTCATATCTCAGAGATATTTCAACAGCTGGCCTCACTTTAAAAAAAGCCACATTTCACAATTTAGAACCAGAAAGAATGCATTTGAAAACACAAGGCCATGGAAATCTACAAGAAAACCACATCAATGGGAACATTAAAATTTATGCTCGTGTAAACATTAAGGATGTGACAAATTGCTAATTTCCTATGAGGGATCATAACTTTCCAACTGAGAACTCTGGGCTGAGGGGAGACACAAGACAGGAATGCCCGCCCCCCTCGCCCTCAGAAACAACTCCAGATGCCTGCATCTTGATTTAAAACGTTGATGTCACGCGTGGCTCGGACGTTATCATTCGTCTTTCCATCTATTATCCTCGCTGAGGGTCACTGTCCCTTATGTACAGGTTGCAGGCCCCACCTCACATAGGGAGGAGGAAAATCCGTGAAGGAAGTTAGAATTATCTAACTGAAATCTACAGTATCAGTAAGCTTCCCTGTGTGACATCGGAGAAAGAACAGATTGTAACCATAAAGTAATTAGAGTTTACCCAGGAAAGCTGTGACGGTGTCTGGGATTGCAATGGCACACAGATAGCACCCCTGTGACTGACACTGAATCTTTTACCTTAAATCCCATTGCACAGCACTTGCCAGGAGTGCCCTTATGTAATGTTTCGACTCAAAATTTGGATCTATTCCAAATTCCTGTTTGTGAACTAGACAGACTTCTTCTATCCATCAGACCGTCACATTCTCTGTTTTTAAAATATTGATCTGCTGTAGCTTTTTCCTACATTTCTTCATGAAGAAATAAATAGTTTAACTTCGGCCAGGAAATGGGCAGATGAGCCCAGGATACCTTGTCCCACTTAATAATAAAGAAGTTATAAAGATCATTATAATCATGTCAAGAAGATTCAGAAACCAAAGCAAAGAGCCTTTTATCAAAAAGCCAGAATAAATTGTACAACAATAAGGATAAAAACTGTATCAGACCACATTTTCATTTCATAAGGAAAATATTATCTCATTGTTGAATGGTAGGAGAAAGCTAACTCACTTTGAAATATGGCTAAAAATTAAGAAAGAAATATTTATACCATGTTTGTGCACACATTCATGATATATAAAACATGTGATATACATATATATGTGTGTGTCTTCTCACACATGTACACATATATGTACACACCTGTATACACACACACAAACACACAATGCCCTGGCAACTAAACAATAAATTTCTCCTTGACATATTGATAGCCATAGATTATCATACATTTCAATATTTTAATGAACCAAAAATCAGCTTGAGCATCATCACAGAGAGACACCATGCATGCTCCCTGATGGAAGAACATAGTATGACTTATGAAGTAGCAGTTTCTCCCAGACAAAAGACTAAATCTTGCCCAGTGGCCTGATATCATCACTAGTTTACAGAAATACAGAAGATAGAAAAGTACACTAAGGTACACCTTGTGTGTGCAAACAGCAAAATTCAAACTATAGAAAATTTGGTAAGACCAATAGGAATAACTATACAATATTTCAAAAAGGAGATAAATGTTGGAATCAGAGGGGGAGTCTACAGATATAAATTGCAGGGCAAGCTCTATTAACCGACCACAGTCTGAGGACCTTTTCTACATTGCAGTTCAAATAACATTTTTGGTGCAATTAGAAATGTAAACCCTGATTAAGAAATCCTTATTCCATTTTTAAAGTATGAGGATGATATTGTAGATACATTAGTAAATGCAATTTTCTTTCAAGATGCATACTAATATATTGATAGATGAAATGATAACCCTAATGGTTTCTTCATAATTGCCTGGGCCAGTGAATGAGAGTATTCGTGTAAGATTGACTGTGGTTCCATGGTTTGAGAGCCCTGGTAATGGAGTTAATTTTCCACATTTGTCTTTGTTTGTGAATGTTGGAAAGTTTGAAAGAAAGCCAAAGAACACATTTACATTCTACTCTCAGTGACTTTAATAATTCAAGAGAAGTGATTTATCAAATGAATTTTTAAAAGTCATAAATTCTTGAGTTTCAAAATATTTTTCTGGCTTCTAGTATTTTCAAAGCAGACAATTTTTTTTCTATGAAAAAGACAAAGTTAAAGAACAAAATGTTTTTACTCTCTTACTGATATACTTATTTAATTAATTTAAGTCATAAATATATCGCCTATATTCACTAAGGCTACTGGCCATGGCTATTGAGTGCAAAGTCATTTCATACAATAAAATTACATTAGTTTATTTAAATCCATCACTATTTTAATACAATGGAAGTCCTTTCCTTTCTCCTACTGCTCTGCCTAACTCTCTAATAAAGCCCTTTACCCAAACTTAAGAAGGAAAAGAGAAGAAGTTTATTGTACCAATACCAGTCATGACTCTTAAAGGTCAAAAGGTTCAGATACCAAATCACATTCTTATTCTTAATAATGCATATGCTACTTTTCAACCCAGAATATAAAAGGATTTTTTTTTTCCTATTTGAGCACTCTGGGATATTCGCATTGATTTACCTGTAAACAAATAGCCCACCCCTTCACACCTTAATACTCATTTTTCATTTCAATATATTTGTTTTAGCTGCATCAATGGTTCTCAGCCTGTGGGTCGCAACCCCATTGGGGTGGGGAAACCCTTTCACAGGGGTGGCGTATCAGATAGCCTTCGTATCAGACATTTACATTACAGTTCATAGCAATAGCAAAATTACGTTTGTGAAGTATCAACGATAATAATATTATGGCGGGGGGGTGGGGGTCTCCACAGCAGGAGGAACTGTATTAAATGGTCACAGCATTAGGAAAGTTGAGAAGCACTAGTCTACATCAACAGACTTTCAAGCAAAGCATACTCTGCTAGGTACAAAGCCTGTTGTTTGAAAGGGTGGGTTGATGACACATCAAAATACTGACTTCAAAATTCTAACACATAGTCACCAGCTTAGCTGGAATCTTATCATTAAATACCCTTGCTGCTTTTCCTAGAGTGTCCTTTTTTTTTTCCTGGGGGCTCTGAAAATGGTCCCCTCATGTATTTATCATCCCACCATCCTCTAGTTAGTCACCTGTTTCAAACCCAGATGTCAAGGGAGGGAACCAGAAGCCAGCCTGAAGCAGTTTTCCTTGGAGTCCTTAAACCAGAGATTGCTGATTGACATATAGCTAAGAATAATCACCCTTTAATTAAGGGATATTTCCCCCTGTGTTTAGTCTTGCTACAATATGAAAACATTTGGGAAATGTTTATCTTCAAGGAACTTGAGTACACTTTTTTTTTTTTTTTTTTTTGAGTCATTGGCTTATTTTCAGTTCCCAAAAACAACCAAAGGGAGACAAACAAATCCAAACAGTTAAACAGAAACTGTCTTTTCCTCCTCGTCCTCTAGCTCTGTTAGTCTGTCCTCGGCTGTGATATTTACCCCCAAGTTCCTCTTTCTTGTATACAACTGATAATTGAAAGAAAAATACTTACCCAGAACAAGAAGTTGAAGAAAAACATGGAATATTTTAAACAGCCACTCACACCTGCCATTTCGGAGAAAGAACAGCCACCCAAGTACTGTGGAAGGAAGCAGTCCTTACAAGGCTATCCGTCAGTAGGCTCTGGGGAATTATGCCGTCAAAGTTCCTTGTGTCTGCAGCTTCAGGGCAAAGCAAAGAAGTAGGAAGTAGAGTGAAGAAAAAAAAATATCCAGTTATTAGAGTGGATAAAAATTTAACCCACACATTTAAATACCCCAAACGTTATCTTCAGGCGAGTATGTTCTTTTCACTTGTTATGGCTACCGGGGCATTGGGCCAGGGTATTTATGATCTCTTCTCAAAACCCGCTCCCTCTCGGGTAAACAGATATCAAGTTATGGGTGTGACTGGAGCAGAGGTGGAGAGTTGCACGGTAAGATAGCAGGTGGGCGGTGGGAAGGTCCCTGTAGGCACAGCCTGGCTTTGCTGGCCTCTGTTTTAAACACTGGACTATAGGCTGTTAGGCTCCCAAGTAAATGGACCCGTGTCTCGTTTCATTTTGCAGTGCGTTGTGATAAGAGCACGAAGTTTCTTTCAAAGGCGGGTATTTAGAAGCCAGCAAAGCTTCCAGGCTTCCTTACAGCAACCTTTCTTATCGTTCATTTCAGAAGGACAGCGAAGTCACCATTGGTCAGCGCTTTGTCCCCAACGCTGTGTGTCATTACTTAGTCTGTTAGTTAGTTAGCTTGCTAGTTAGCTAGCTAGCTAGTTAGTTGTTTTCCTTCCAAACAAATCTAAAGGAGAAGCTCCCTTAAATATCTGTCACTTTCAATAACTGAGGGTGAGAGATTCAGGGTTTATCTTTACCTCTTTGTGTGAAAAGGCAAAAAAAAAAAAAAAAAAAAAAAAAAGAAAAAAGAAAAGAAAAGAAAAAGAAAAAAAGAAAAGAAAAAAGAAAGGAAGAAAAAAGAAGGAAGAAACTCTTGGGAGCTGTTCCTGACTGCCGCTTTTGTGTTCAGTTTATGACACAGTTGCCAGTTTGATAGCCTGGTTTGTTTTTAAGGTGAACTCTGTGGTTTCATTCTTCTGAGAAATGACCTAGAGCAACAATTCCACTCTAAGTCAGTTTCTGGGTTCTGGGCAGTTGACAAAGAAAATCCCAGCGGGACTTGCTTGTGAACTCATGAGAGCAGCCCATTCAGCTGTTTCTGGGGCTGGTATTAAGTCAGAGTCCTGTGATCTATGGAGGCAGGTTGCTCTGAGGAAACAATCTGGGTCTTGGTTCTTTCCATGCATGTCCTGGCTCTCAAAGGAAGTTCCTAGGCCCCTGAAGGAAACAATCCCACATTTACTAGAAAGATAATTCCTTAAAGATCTTCATTAAATGCAATGTAACAAGTGACCAGGATCTTATTGCACAAAAATATCTTCCTGATTTTCACTAACATATGACTTTACTCTGTAACTATAAAAAATAACTTTGGTGCATTGTTAGCACTAATATTTAGTGTAGCAGATCAAATTTAGGATCGGTTCCCCAGATAATACCGAACTAGAGGTCATTGATTACTAGAACAATGTGCTCCCTGATTCTGTCTCTGCCTGCCCCAGTCTAGGAGCTACAGAGGGAGGTACTCTGCCTCACTATATTTTTACTAGGAGCTGAAGAACTAAAGTCAGGTCTCCGTGCGTCTGCTACAAACACTTTTATCAACTGAGCCACCATCTTCCCAGCCCTACTACCACATGATCTGAACAAACCTCTACACTCTCCTATGTTCATTTATTTGTGCCTCTCTCCTATTTGTAGCTTTATGCCAGAAAAGAAGAGAACCCGCCCTATTTTCCTTTGTAGTCATAGCATATAATGTTGCCAATAAAGGGGAATGGATGGACCTGTGTTCCACATCCCCAGAAAGTTCAATTAGTGACTCCTTCACTGAGCTCCCTAGGGAAGCACGGGTGTGCTAGCCATGAAGCACATTTCTACATTTCAAAACTTCCTGGGACCTTTAACTTTCTAACATCCATGCTTCTAATATTCATGCAGCAATACACAAATGAACACAGCCACAGGACACCTTTCCAGAAAGATATCTGGGACCACGGTCACAGATGCGGATATATTGTCAGAAACTGGGATCTTTGCAAAAGCTCAAAGTTGGCATTTCAAGGAAGTTTCATTCCATTTACAAAACTGGCTTGTGACAGAGTCCCTTCTAGGAACAAAGCCACGTGACAATTGGCAGATCTGAATCCTGTCCACTGGCATCAACTGTTGAGTTTTGAAATTCAAGTCATTGATCACCTTAATTCCAATGGATTGCGTAGCAGGGGTGGGGTGGAGCTGGGTGGGTGAGATGAGGTGGGGTTGGAAGTGTCAGTCATAAACCCTAACCATTGCAGAGGGTCAATGGCAAGTGGGGTATTGTAAGGGCAGATGACAACTGTGGGGAAAGGCAGGAAGTCCAAATAACTTGAGATAACATTTCCCCAATATTGCCATCATGCCAACTCCTGTTACTCACAGTGAAACGCACAGGGTAAATAAAGGCGGAGAGAATTTGTGTGTGACTAATCACGAAAACCCTCCCTGGCCCAGTCACTACTGAGTCAGGTTTGCTGACAGCATGCAAACCCTGGCGGAGGAGAGAAGATTCCTTAGGTTCAGGGTGGTGGGAAGGGCGTGAGTGGGAGCATCAGGGCCCTTAGGCTATTACGGCATTTCCCGCAGCTAACGGATTTCCCGTCTGGAAACCACTGAGATGGGAACGTGTCCACAAAGGCGGAAACCTTCATCTCCAACACAACTGTCTTCAGAGGGGGAGCCCGTCAGAGGCGATCATGTTATGGGGAATTTAGTGTTCTAGTGGGAGTGCGTTCTTGATTTTTTAAGATTCATTTATTTATTACATAGTGTTCTGTCTGCAGGCAAGATGAGGGCACCAGATCTCGTTACACATGATTGTGCTGGGACTTGAACTCAGGGCCTCTGGAATACCAACTAATATTCTTAACCACTCAGCCATCTCTCCAGCCTGGGAGTAGGCTCTTATCTTGATAATTATTTTTAAACCATGGTCTGCTTTCCCCATGCCTTTTCCTGCATAGTATACTCTCCCCGAACCCTTGCTTCTCTCCTCCTTCTTTTAAACATGCGTGCGTGCACACACACACACCTCTGAGCTTCCAACCATCTGCCATGGAGAACTGCAAAATGAAGGCATTCATCCTTACAGCCTCTTGGACTTGAATTTCCTAAACTACCAAACTGTGAGACAGAAATCTCTCTTCCTCGAGATTTACTTATGCTGATATATTTTGTTTTAGCAGCATAAGACACATGAAGATAGGACTTCCTGAGAAAGTAGACATGACAATTATGTCACCATGATAGTCTCTTCTCTACAGGACACACGCAAGGCTCCATCCCCCAGTCTATATCCAGGGTGCCCTACTAATTTTGGAGCATAGCAGTTTACAACCCAAGATTTAAAATATCCATTTTCAAAAGATTTATAGGAAAAGGATGACTTCCTCATTATATTTATGCTTTCAAAATCCAGGAACCCAAAGTGTAATTGTCAATGGAGTAGCTATTAAAAGCCCAAATGGTGCCCGTGGCGGTGCATGCCTTTAATCCCAGCACTTAGGAAGCAGTGGGAATCTTTGTGGATTCGGGCTCAGCCTGGTATACTGAGCTAGTTCCAGGACAGCTAGGGTTACGCAGAGAAACCCTGTCTCAAAAAAAAACAAATCCAAACGAAACAAAACAAAAAAACCAAATGACATATTTTAGGGGGGCAGAGGATTTTCCCCCGTTCTAATCCATATTCTCACACCACTGTCACTAGGATATGTGCATATCGCATTGTGAATAATGAATTCATTTTCCCAAAGATTAGTAACAGTGGTAAGAAAGCGGTGTTGTAAGGTTGGGATGGCTAAACTTAGAAGTGGGTGTGTAAGGGCATCGGGTCACATATCTTAAGTAACTCAAGTGAAAAGAAAGTTCTCTATTCTCGTTTGGAACCCCGTGTCCTTTGGGGAAAGCTAAAGGGTGAGGGTTCCACCCTCTAATCCAGTTCCTGCCTCCCTGAGTGTCCTTCGGCTCTTGCTTCCTTCCCTGTATGCTTGCTTACACAGTCAGCCAGTCCGTGAAACCCCTATGTGTTCCCACTGGAGGTGGGCAGCATCTGATATGGGACAGCCCCTCCCCCACTCCATTGTAGGACATTTTAAACAGCAAGGTGTATTTGTATCAATTACAACTCAGTATTAAATGTAGTTTACAATTATAAATATCCAATATCCTCTATAAATATTTCTAGTTTATAATACTCATGGACACAAGATGTTTAAGCATGTACACAGCATAAGGGAAGACCTGAAAGTGTGTGTGTGTGTGTGTGTGTGTGTGTGTGTGTGTGTGTGTGTGTGTGTGTAAAACGGAATTCAGACCACTAAAATCTGTGGGTAAATGGTTGTAACTAAAACTGGAGGTGCTAGATGGTGCAGTGATTGAAACTGAAACCGGAACCTGGTGGACCTGAGATGCCTGGAGGTGATTCCCTGCTGTCTCCACCACTGTGTGCTGCTGCTTACTCCTTTTGTGCAAGTTGAGAAAAAAAATCCAGATTCTGGCTGGGAGCCCCTTTGGCAGCCCTTAAGAGATTCACCTTAACTGGCTGAAGCACCATTTTCTTTCGTTTATAATGAGAAATGTAACTACTTATCTATAAACCAGACAGTAGCTGTTCAGAAAATCTCCTCCCTGTGAAACAAAGTAACAGACTCAAAGCACAGATGATGTGGTGGGGTGGATCGGCTGAAGTACTCAGGGTATGTGTTGCCAAAGCTTGCTGGGCTCTCAGTGGTTTCAACATCCTCACCGTGAAGGCTACATGACCTGTCATCAGCTTTTTCTTCTCAAGTATGCCTCCTCCGCTCTGCTCTATCTAGATTGCCACAGCCTTCAGACCAGGACCAGGGTTCTTTACTAGTTTCTCTCTGCCGTGTTCTCATTATAACTGTCCTCTCTCTAAGATTGCTTCCTTTTAAAACCCTTCCCTTAACTAGCTTTGATCTACTTGTTCAGTCTTAAAGACAGCGCTACCCAATCTCTGGGAAGTTAATCTTGTTTTTTTTTGTTGTTGTTGTTGTTGTTTTTTGTTTTTTTGTTTTTTTGTTTTTTGGGGTTTTTTTTTCCTTCAAATTAGGATGCATAACTATGTTCCAACTATAATGCTCATCGAGAGACTAAGGAATACACATCAGGATTTTGAAATAATCAGGTCAGCTTCATTGAACAGTCTATTTTCTTCTACCAAATCTATGACTGGTTGTTAGTCCCTTAAGTTTAAATGACACCCCAGTTTCCTGTGAGCTCTCTGAATAAGTTCTATGTTTGGTGCATTCACAAGGTTTACATTAGCTGTTGAGCATGATTAGGCTCTGAGCTAATGGTGATTAAACATTAGGAAGTAAACAGTAGAAAGTGAGTAAAGGTCACCAACGAAAATTTATAAGTAAGGTAATAGGAACAGTAGAGTTAGGCAGAGGTATACTTCTTGAGGCTTTTGTTGGACACCAACCTCTAAAATGGAGAGAGCCAACAGAACACACACTAAATTCAACACAGGCTTGCCCCATGACTGATCATAAATAAGTAGACATTTATTCATAATACAAATTAGGAAGTCACAGTGACTAATTCCAAGTCAGAAAGGTTTGTGAACATGATGCATGGCCCTTCTGGTTCCCAGAGAACAACAAAATAATAGAAATTCATGGGGGGGGGAGCTTATTTATAAGGAAATTCTACAACCTCCATTTCACAGCACCAAGAGTCATCTTTTAAGTTTTTCTATGAGACTTGATTCTTAGTATAAAAGGAAGACATGAAGAGAGAAATAGAGGGGGAGAAAAGAGAATCCTAAGAAACCTGTAGCTAAATAACCGGATCATTGTTCCAAAAATGAGAAGACAGCAGTCCACCTATGTTATCCTCACCTTGTCCCATATTAATGGACCACCCAAATTCCAATCAACTAAAGTAGATGGCTTGAAGAATACACTATGGCCATACGTTCGTAGTTTTAAAGTAGTTACTTCACATTGGGATAATGCTCCTCCTACCAACCATAGACTATTGAGCACAAACCAAACAGTAGGAGAGAGAACCTCCCTTGAGTTGTTGGTCAAAGGGTTCCAAAAGACCCCTAAAACAATACAGACTATTGCCATTGCTCTTGGTTTCCTACAAGACTATAAAGATAAGAGTCCATTCCTGAAGACACCATACACTTTGGTCATAGGACTTAGATAAATCAAGCTGATACTGACCTGAAAACCTCCTCCCTGAGAATTAGCTCCATAGGTATTATGCAAGCTGCCTAGAGATAAAAGTTATCAGTAGTCCCACCCAACTTTAGAACCCTAAGAAGAGGAACTGGTGAGATATTCCCAAAGGTGTAATTGTAGTACTTGTGTCTTGGGGGCTCATTTGGAAAGAACCTATATCTGGCATTGTAAACCTAGCCAAGAACTATTGGCTGGAGGTCACAGGCCTTAGAGGAGAACTTACTACCTCCACATTACTAAAATAACATAGTCTCAAACCCCATCCTATAGACTCATCTTTATGCTCATAGATGAGAGAACCCTTACAACTCTTCTTTCTTTTCGTAGCAGATGGAGACTAGTTTAGAGATCCACAACTTGTTAAAATGGAGAGAAATAAGTGATCATGGGATGCCCAGGCTCAGCTGGGACCTCTGTAACATGACCTCTGCTCTAAAGGTTAGGGAACATTGTGGAAGAAGGGTTTGAAAGACTGTAAGTGTCTAAGGACCAAGATGTCTGCTGTGTGGTGGTTCCTTCGTGCAGGAATAGGATGCTCTTCCAATGAACTCTCAACACGATTGGGCCCTGAACAGAGCCACAAAGACCAAGTCATTCAATATGCCCGCATAGATGAAAAGAAATTTTTATAAGCCTCCATCCCTAAATGAATAGGTATAGGTAGTTAATGGATGCTGGGAGAAGTATTAGATTTTTTATTTATAGGGATGTGATCCTCAATTCTAGGGGGCTGGCCCTAAACAATTGTGAAAATGCTGATTGAAATCAGTAGATTGAAGTGTGTGTTTGTATGTCTGTGTGTCTGTGTATGTGTTTGTGGGGAGGGTCTGTGGGTGTGTCTGGGTGTGAGTCTGTGTGTGTGTGTGTCTGTCTGTGTATGTGTTTGTGGGGGGGGTCTGTGGGTGTGTCTGTGTGTGAGTCTGTTTGTGTGTGGTGTGGTGTGTGTGTGTGTGTCTGTCTGTCTGTCTGTGTCTCTGTGTGTGTGTCTGTATGTGTTTGTGTGTGCTGGGTCTGTGTGTGTGTCTGTGTTTGAGTCTGTGTGTGTGTCTGTGTTTGAATCTGTGTGTGTGTTGTATGTGTGTGTGAGTGTGTGTGTGTGTTGAGAAAGTGTGGTTGGGGGATTTAGGAGGAGTTTGAGAAGAAAGAAGGGGTAAAAGGCTACAAACACAGTATACTCGTGTATGAGATCCTAAAATAAAAAAATAAATCCTTAAAAAAGAGACTATGCAATATTCAAACACGGTCTTTCTAGAAATCAGGAAGTGAGCAATACATGGAGTCTTTGGCTTTCTTTTTCATGTATCGCCAGATCTTAATGCCCTTTCTCAACCTTCTCAGTAAGTCTCTTACTTATTAACATCATGGGTGATACAGACATGTCTCTCCGTGGGCCAACCATGTGAGAAAGTCGAACTGTGCATTTAAAAACATTAGTCTTAGGGGTCATGCAAGCGCCTGTGGGTCAAACAAACCCAGGGATTGTTTTGTTTTACACAGTCCATTGACCTCTATGTTCACCTACATTAATCATTAAACCTTAAGAAAATATTCCAAAGGAAACCTTCCTGGGTTTTGGACTTTTTTGGTTTGTTTTTTAATTGTGGAAAGGACCCAGACTATGCTTATTCTCTGTTTATACCATGCTTCTCCTTGAAGCTTGAGGCAGCTAGGAAGTCCCTGTGATCACCCTGCCTTCCTCTTGCTTCACACTTTTTGTTTCTTGAGAACATATGAGTGTGAAGAGATGTTGTTAAGCCAGAAACACCGACCAAGCCAAGGCCCTTAAAAAAATGTACAAATATGGGAACACATTCCAGAATTTCTAGCTACCATCATAGGGCCTGGTGTGTGAGGACCAGCCAGGAATGTCAAGAGTCCTAGGAACTGTTTTCTAGGCCAATCCCCTTGGCAACTCTATGAGCAAGAAATCGTTCCTGAAGCAAATCTCTGCTGCAAAAACATTATGTCACCCTACAGCTTTGAACCCTAATGGATTCCTGTCACAGTAAAAATAAAATCCAAAGCCATAGACGATGGGTTCCCAGCTGTCTGGCCAGTCTCCTGCTCTCCCTCCTCCTCGCTCTAAACACCTCTGCGTTCATTGCTACTTCGGATATGTGCCAAGTACATTCTTCATGGAGAGCTTCCCTGCCCTTCCCACTTCAGAACAGGATGTTGCATCTTGTTCTTTTGTGGTATTAGATATTTGTCTACCTGTTGTTTTCTTTTCTGGGTCCTTTCTTGAATTCAGGAAGTAAGAGGATTCCCCCCCCCCATATTTTTAAGTAACATAATCTCCAGGTGCTGGGATGTAGAAAACACACAATACCTCTTTCTTAAGTCAATGACTGAGTAGCAAGCCTCCTAGATGATCTAATTGATTGTTAATAATTTGGGTTTTTTTGTTTGTTTGTTTTTTGTTTTGTTTTGTTTTGTTTTGTTTTGTTTTGTTTTTTGTTCTATGCCTGTGTTCCTATCGTCTGGCAAAAACGTGCTGGCTAGTTCCACATCAACATAGCACAAACTAATGTCGTTTTGGAAGAGGGACCCACAACTGAGAAAAAGTATACTCACCACATTGGCCTGTGGCAAGCCTGTGATGAATTTTAACTGCTGAGGATCCGGATCACTGTCAGAGGTGCCACCTCTGGCTAGGATGCTATTAAAAAAAGAAAAAGCAGTTAGAGCAGAGCAGACCGGGAGAGAGGCCAGTATGCAGAGATCTTCTCTGGCTCCTCCTCTAGTTCTGGTCTCCAGGTTCCGGCCCCAAGCTACTGCCCTGATTTCCCTCAGGGATGGACTTACGAGTTGTAAAGGTGAAATAAATCTTTTCCCCCAGGCTATTTTTGATTATTATTATTTTATTATTACAGCAATAGAGACCCTAAGTAAGACTATAGTCAGCTGTATGCACTGTGGTAACAGCATTGCAAATAAAACAACGAAACCCGGATTGCTCTCGTAGGTCGCACAATAGACCAATTTTAGACAGTGCACAAATCACAGTTATTCAAATAACCACTGGGAAGTGTCAAGGTACTGAGTTACAAAGCAGATGAGGAAGTTGGCATTTAAGTTGGGGCCTTTCAGATAAGAAGGTCACAAGCCACGCCAAGACCTGGGGTTAGAGCATTCCAGACAGCTAGATGTAATAATACAAAGGCTCTAAAGTGAACACAAGCTTGGCAAAAACAAAACAAAGACCCATCAGGTGTATTAATATAAAGAATCACGACGAACATTGGGGCTGGACGAACGGTAAACCCTTGCCAAGGACCCGAGTTCCCAGACCCTGTATCAGGGAAGTTCACAAGCACCCCTAACTGCAGTTCCAGGGGGATGGGATGCCTCCAGCTTCCAAAGGTGCCTGTGTTCTGATGTCTATGACCCCACACAGACACACGCACATAGACATACTTAAAAATAAAATCAATCTTTTAAAAAGAGATCCATGACGCGTATTGTGTGAGTTGAGCTCAGAAAGAAAGCTCTCCAGGCCCGATCCTGTAGAGAGCTGTGACTCAGGGAAATGATAGTGGAGTTTGCTTACCAGTTAGTGGAGGGATCTGCAGAGATGCCTCAGTAATTAACAGTGCTCGCTGGAAGAACCCAAGCGGATCCCAACAACCAAGTAACAAGCTGGTACTTCTAGCACACACTTATAACACCAGGACAGAGGATGGTGGGCGCTTGAGAATGGGGTTTGCTGGCTTCATGGTTAGCTAAGAAATGTGATTCCCAAGTTAAGGAAGAGGCCCTGGCTCAAAAGGAATAGGCAGGGCAGGATAGAGATGGACACAAGATGCCCTCTTCTGGACTGCGAACATACACAGATGTGCAAACTCATAGACACAAATATGCACCTATAATCACAGGGACAATACATACAAATAAAATAGTTAAATGTAAACATTGCTAAAAAGAGTTAGCAGAAGTTTAATGAAATAAAGTGATGTACAGTGGTCTACACGGGAAAAGATGGTGGCTAGTCAAGATTGTGTGTATGTGTGTTCATGTGTCGGTCTGTCTATGTTGAACATAGATTTTTTTTTAAATTAATATAAATAAGAGATACAGTGTACTTTAAGAATCCCATGAGGTGACCCAACAGAGATGCCAAATGGGTCGTTCAAAATATGAATATAGGGTTTAGGGAGAGCTTCGTGGCTAGAGATATCCAAGTGACACGGACAGTATTTAGAAATAAGGGACTAGGTAACTGCCTATGCAGAACTCAGGCCCATCCCATGTTACAGACAGTATTCATAATGACAAAAAGGAAAAAGAGAACACATGAACTCAAAGGCAGTTAAGCGGGAAATCAGCAATGTGGTGTCCGGGAAGCAATCGAGAAAAAAAAGAAAAAAAAAAGGTGTCTTAAGGAGAGATGCGGAACTGCCAAGAGCTGTAAAGAGAGAAGTCCAGTCACACGGCGCTCGAGAGAAAACCAGTTTTACTTACATAACCGGAACCGAGCCCCAGTGGGAAGGGCTGAAGAAAGGACGAGAAGTATTCGAATCAAATTATGACTTAAATGATCATTTTAAATTTCACCACCAAAGGAAGCACTCAATGTATGGACATTCCACAGCCCTCTGGAAGTCTCAGAGGGATGGGAAAATGCATTCCTCTAGTGTGTTTCTTACCATGTGTATGAGTAATAGTGTGTCACATGGATTTAAACTCTTCGGTAACTCTGTAAAAGCCTGTGGGAAATCTCAAACGCGGTAAACGCGCAGTACAATGCAATAAAAAAATAGAAATGCAGGGCTCCTTGGATAATAACTCCCTGTGTAGTCACTTAAATGAATCTCATTCAAATGCCACGGTAGCTAGACTTCATGCCGAAGAACGGAATCCGACATTTCATGAGGCCAAAGGAAGAGGTAGAAATCCAGGATTAGGTAATACACCTGGATGAACCACAGTATGCAGATGCAAGTATGTTCTGCAGACATCCATAGGATGAGAGATTTTGCTCCTGGTTTTGCTTGAATTTTTCCTGAGTATAAAGCCTAAAGGGTACATGGCATGATTTTCTTTGTAGAGTAAGGCCGGGGAAACAGGACAACTACTGTTCCTATTGAAGTTGGAAACTAATGATGATAATGACGGGAAAGTTGATGGCCCTTGGGGCTGAAGTTCCAGGTCTGGTGTGGGTCTACAGAGGTATGCCAACCACGTACGAGCAACGTTTTGAATTAGCTTCATCTTGAGCATCCCACTAGCTTTAATTGTACTTCTCATATCGATTCTTTTCCACCCTGCATTTTTTTCTCCTGATGTCACTTCGTTCCCTGATTATTAAATCTCTTCATCTGTCATCTAATATCTTAACATCTCTCAGAACCCCAAACTCAATACTGTCGAGTTAAAGTGATCTCTCCTTTCAAATAACTAAGACCTGCTATTTTTGCTTTGTTTTAAATTAATACACCAACGTTATATAATATTACAGACTTAAAAAAGAAACTAAGTGGAGAAAAAAATTGGGACTTCCAACATACTACAACCCCCAGCCCCACTACCATTTCCCAAATTGTTAACAACTTAATGGTGTAGAATATATACACTGTAATGTTGATGATCCACTGTTGGTATGTTATGATTAAACAAAGTTTCCATCTATTTGAATGTGGGCAACCTACCAAGGGCCACACCCATGAGGAAAATTGCCTGTCCCTTCTCCACCAGCCATTGACTGCCATAGCTCCTTCACTGCGGACAGAGCGCCGTGAGCTCCTTTCCCTGTCCATGCTAGAATATCGATGTGCATGGTACTGTGCAGAAAACCGCAGCTCCTGTGAATGTATGAAAGCACATGTCCCAAAGACGCTGTTTGTGCAACCGGCTCTGACTCCTGCCTCTTAGAATCTTTCTCCTCTGTGATCTGTGATGTTTCCTAACTCTCCATCAGGAAGAGGTGTGATGGAGAGGACCTGTTACGGCCAAGTTTCTTAATATCTGCACTTATATCAGTTCAATCTCTAGTAAGCAAAATCCACTCCACTGGGGGGGGGGGGAGCTTCTCTGGTGAGGCGTGAGAGCTGCACTAATTTCTGGGAATAAGGATCGGCATTTAAAAGGCAACCTGATGCTATGTACACTTAGTAACATTAGTAGAAGTTTATTGTGACTTCTCCAGGCACAGGTTCTTGGCCCAGTTAATTGGTATGAGGCAGGAGTTCCTTTCTATGGAATAAGCCTCAAATCCAATCAGAATACTATATAATGCTTTTATAACATTCATCCTACTCTTGCACCAATTGGCATATTTTGCCACACTGGTCATTATTGTAGATTATAGGATTGACAAGTAAATCTGTCGATTTTTTCTTCCCTGGTTTAGAATAGCTTCTTCCAGCACTATAAAAGCTAGCTCCCAGACCAAGATGGACATGATTTCCCCCGACTCTGAGACCAAAGTGTGTGGCATCTTCAGCAATCAAGTCTTACCATCAAGTTCTAGTGGGCAACCAAGAGCAATAGCAATAGCCTGTATAGTTTTGGGGGAGGGTCTCTGAGACCCCCCCAATAAAAAAAATTGAAGCAGCTTCCCTAATACCTGGTAGTGAGCTTTTTAATTACCAGGAAACACAAGATCTGTATTATATGGTAAAGGGTATCTAGTTGTATAAGCAACCTTCAAAAAAACTGTTACACAATAAACTATTTTGTAATATTGCAGGCACTGAAGAAGAATTTTTATTGCTTTCTATCTTTATCAGCATTTGATGCCATTGTTTTGGACTTTAGCCATTATAACCGATATACAGTGAAATCTCATTACTGACTTAATCTGCACTTCTCTAATGGCATATGGTATTGAGTACATTTCCACGTGCTTATTTGCTATCTACATATCTTCTTTTGTGAATTTCTCAGCTCTTTTGGCCCATTTTTAACCTTACAAATAAGAATTAACAGTTAAGAACGTATTCCTGGCCATTGTCTCTTTTGAGGCGTGTTGAAGAAGAAAGCCAGAGTAAAAGAGGAACTTCTCATAGGCCTCCTCCGTGTTCTTGGTGATATCCTCAGCGTGCTGAGTGATGGTGCACAGAGAAGGGAGTAGCTTTCCCTGGGGCTTTTACTCTCAGCAGGAAAGACTTTATCACAAATGCTTTGCCGTGGGTATTCCTCTAGGGATACGGACATTGGGTAGATGCCCTTGACAAGCAGCCACTTAATTCTTCCTAGAACTCAGAACACCAGGAAGAAGAGGCTGAGGCATGAGACTGACTGGCAATGCCACTCCTTGTAGTCAGAGAGCATCTGAGGTATGTCACAAAGGCTCTAAGGAAGGGATGTCTTGTGGAGGACAGTCTACTGGGCCTCAGCATCTCGTGTAGGCCATGGGTGAGTTGATGTCTGATTACCCTGGTTCAGCTCTTCCCCATATTGATTGCGCTTTTGAATTGATGCCTGAGCCAGCCGCAGCCCCGGAAGATGATGCGTGAGGACTGGAATTCTAAGTGGGAATTTCTGCATTCATTGCTCCCGTGTTGCAACAAACAGCCTGATTTACTATAGCAACTCACCTGCAAGAAATATGGCAGGAAATTATTATTTGCTCATCATTACTATTACTAGAGGATTTTTTTGTTTAGACTTTGGAGCGCTGTAACTCAAAACTCAAGTGTTTTGGTTCTTAAACTTACTGTAATGTTGCAGCCTGATGTGAGGGTAGCAGGGCAAAACCAAAGAGCGTATCCTGGCTTGTCTACATCCTGCTTTTTTATCCCTTTCATCTCCACTAAAATCCTTCTCCAGCTTTCCTAACCTGTTAACATCCTTTGAATGCTTTCATGTCAGCACTGATGGTCATGAAGTTACCTTTTCCCAGCCCTCCCAAGAGGAGAACAGGTTCCAATTAAGATAGCAGGGTGAAGACAGCATCCACTGAGATCAGAATAACAGTGTTTTCAAGAATGGAAGGATCACACCCCCCCCCCATCCACCCACTCCTGGAAACAATGACATTTAAGACAGCTTGGCTTACAGAGACCATAGTTTGGCTCTGACACTGAGGCTGTGAGGTGAACGGGGGAAACAAAACAAATAAAACCAAAGGCTCTCTGTGAAAGGGCGAGTTTTACCTTTTCCAAGTCTAGGTTTGTAAACAAGACACCGACTCCTACCAGCTTAGAGAACTCCTTTGTTCATCCGACAAATCGTTTTTTTAGGTGCCTGAAAATTGCTGAACTGATAAAGTGATGTCACCTCTGCCTTGATAGATTTTACATTCCAGTAAAGCAGAGAGGAAAAGCAAATAAGCCAGCCAACTAATTTAGACTGATTAGTTACCATAAATGCTAATGTATACTGATTAGCTACCTTAAGTGTCACGAAGAAGAAACACAAGGCATCATGGAAGACATGGTTCTAAGAGCCTGTGCTGTTGCTTGGGCTAGACTTAGAGAAATTATTAGAATTGATACAAAACACACACAGGGGTCTGAGGGGTTAGCTCAGTCCAGTGCTTGCTGCCCAAACCTAAGGACCTGAGTTCCGGTCCCAGAGCCCTTACACATATCCAGTTACATGTTTCAAGTAGACAGACGCATAAAAGGAATTTCATTAGAGAGAGAAATCTTACAAGGGTCTCAGTCTCTTTCTTTTTCTTGATTGGTTTCTCATTTGAATTTTTGCAATATGGCAAGATCTTACTAATCTGAGCTGATAATTAGGGATTTTACATTTGTTCTTGGAAGCAAACGAATAATGTAATCAAAATTTGAGGAGGCAGAATGTTTAACTGGAAACCTGTTGTTTCTGAGGGCCGTAACCACAACATTTGCATATAATGAAGGTGTTGATTGCAAAGGGCTTGGATTTTCTCATTACAGAGAGTAGGCGCTTCCTCCGAGGCGTGACCTTGGTAAACCCGTGTTTCTTCACTGATTTTGCCCTCAGTCGGTTCTGCAGCTCATTTAGACTGTGGTTCGGTTTTTTTGTTTTGTTTTGTTTTTTTCTTCACTTACCCCAAATTAGAATTTTCTGCGTGTCTGGTCCTAAGCTGACCCTTTCCTTTTAGAAGCTTTTGATAATTTACACATTGTCATTCCCCAGGAGGCAACGGATTTAGTTAAGGTAGATTCTTTACACTTAAATGATCTTGGTAATATTTATAATTTGATAAAAAAAAAATGAAGGGGCGCTCAAAGATGCAATTTTCCTTTCTTTATTTTTCTGCCAGATCTTTCTTTCTGTGATCCACAAGGCCATTCTCACGTCTCTGATTCCACATGCCCAGAGCTCCATAAGGGCCCCATATGACTCTGCATGCTTCAAAGTTCCCTTTGTTCTCTGTCTCATGGAAAGACATGAGTTGTTAGGAAAATTGGGCAAATTTTATCAGAAACACCCAGAAATCCGACCTCATCTTGACAAAGCACCCCAGATTTGGCCTGGAATGACCAATGTGACTCATGAATTTTGAACCAATATCTTGGTATCTCATTTGAGAAAAAAAAAATTTTTTTTTAATCATCTCGAGGGCGTATTTGTTCATTTTTCCACAGTTTCCTCTCCCTCCTCTCCTCCCCACCTTCACTCTGCCTCCCCCTCCCCCATCCACCCTGCCTCCATTTCTATTCAGAAAATGGTAGGCCTCCTAAGGATATTGACAAAACATGGCACAGTAGTAGTTGTAATAAGACCAAGCACCTAGACTTGTATTAAGGCTGGGCAAGGCAGCCCAGTATGAGGAATAGGGTCCCAAAAACCAGCAAAAGAGTCAGAGACAGATCCTGCCCCCACTGTTAGGAGTCCCACTAGAAAGCCAAGCTACACACTGTCACATATATGAAGGAGTCCCATGCAGACTCCCTGGTTGCTCATTCAGTCTCTGGGAGTTCCTATGAGCCCAGGTAAGTTGATTCTGTGGGTTTTCTTGTGATGTCCTTGACTTGTCTGGTTCCTACAATCCTTGCTCCCTTTCTTTGGCAGGATTTCCCAAGCTCAATCTAATGTTTGGCCACCGGTCTCTACATCTGTTTCCACCAGCTGCTGGGTGAAGATTCTCTGATGACAATTGGGTTAGGGGCCAATCTGTGAGTATAGCAGAGTATCATTAGACATCATTACATTTTCTTTTCCTCCAGTTGTGTTTGGTTCTATCCTAGCTTTCTGGGTCATCCATCCCCTGGGTCCTGCTGCTCCAGGCACTGTTAGGGGTAGGCTCGCTCTTGTGGCATGGGTCTCAGGCTGGACCAGTCATTGGTTGGCTACTCCCACAATCTCTATAACACCTTACCCCAGCACATCCCATAGGAAAGACAGGCTGTAGGTCAAAGGTTATGTAGCTGGGTTGGTGTATCAGTATCTCTGCTAGAAGCCTTGTTTGTCTGGTCACAAGAGATGACCAGTTCAGGCTACATATCTGAAATTGCTAGAAGTCTTAGCTGAAGTTGTCCTTGTAGATTGCTGGGAGTTTCCTTTGCACTAAGTTTCTACTTGACCCTGAAACAGCCCCCCTTTCCGATCTGCTTTTTCAGTATTCTCCCCCACAACTATTACCTGCTCCCCTCATGTTTCAAGAGCATAACTAATTAAAGTGTCATATTATCAATATTAAAGGGATATCATCTTTGAAAGTATAATTATGTGACTGTCATACAGATGACAATGAATAACTTTTTAATCATTCTTTTTTAAAGATTTACATATATATTATGTATAGAGTGTTCTGCCTACATGACTGTCGGCAGGCCAGAAGAAAGCACCAGATCTCATTACAGGTGGTGTGTGTCACCATATGGTTGCTGGGAATCAAACTAGGGTCCTCTGGAAGGAGAGCCAGTGCTCTTAACTGCTGAGCTATCTCTCCAGTCCCAACAATAAATAATGTTTAAAGACTTTAATGACTATCATTAATGAGGTCATTGGGAAGAGGTTACCAACAAATTAAGGGAGAAATCAATAAACAGTTTATTAGTCTTAAATTTGAAAACTAAAGCAAAATACCTTTTACTTTCATAGTGTGAGAAAAGTCACTACAATCCCTTCCAAATTTAATCTATTTGCATGCTCTAAACAGTATTATTCATTGCTATGTGTCTATCACAGAGCTGTAAATTATCACACCATCAATGATAACATAAGCCCCTACATTGCCTAAATATGTAACTCCAAGGGATCACATTAATGATGTAATTTTTCCAACACCACCACCATCACCATCATGTAAAATGTAGAGGCAGAAGAATCTAGATATTCTAGTACCAATGATGATTTTAAAATGGCATAATGACGTTTACAGGTTAACTGGGAAGTTGTGATAATTAGAAAACACATGAGAAGAAAAGGAATCTGGAAGAACAGTTATTTTATTTGTAGATGTGTTGAGTTTGAAATAAAAACATCCTAAATAAAATATGTATTTTCTTATTGCAAGCATTAAAAAATGGGCATAGTTACAAAGATAAAAGCAAAACCAACAACGCCCCCACTCCAACAGTACAACAAACACAGTGTCCAACATCTGAGACTCTAGTGATCTTCTGGGCTCCAAAGAGTTTGGGTAGCTCTGCCTCTCTCACTCCTCCATCCACAGTAAATGCAGCCTGTTTTGTAAACTCGGTCCTGCCTGTTCCACTCAATACCCTCTTCTCTCTGTAGTGGTCATTTCAAGATCCTAGCATTTCCACTCTTTAAGGTCTCAACTGCAACTGAGGCCACACCTTAACCAATGGTGGTTTTCTTTAGTTTGTTTGTTTGTTTTGCTTGTTTGTTTTCCTTATGGTTTGTTTTATTTTATTTTGAGACAGGGTTTCTCTGTGTAGTCCTGGCTGATCTGGAACTCACTCTGTAGACCAGGCTGGCCTCAGACTCACAGAGATCCGCCTGCCTCTGCCTCCTGAGTGCTGGGATCAAAGGTGTGCGCCACCAACTCCCTTCCCTTACCAATGGCAATTTTTATGTTCTTCTGGAGGTCTCTGCCCCTGCCACATAGTGTCAATCCCCAACTTCTTCCCGTGACTTCTTCATGCCTGTAGCTTCATTTCTGCCAAAACCAGTGGCATGTAGGAGACTCTTCAGTATTACCAAGTTTGACTTCCAGATTGAGATTTAGCCTGAGCTCTCTCTGGACCACAGCTTCTGTGTTCTGACCCGGAGGAAACAATACCGGATTTTACCTCAGTGGTGCTGGCTTCATATTGATACCATGAGAATACCTCAGCTCCAGGTAACCAATATCAGTTGTCCCCATAGAGCAAAGGTTTCATTCCCCATATACAAAATATGGCATGAACGGCCAAGCAGAGTCTTGGCTTCCCTCTGAAATTTCACAAGACAGGCCTCCACCATTAACATTTCTCTCGGCATTCTTAGCTTGCACACTGCCACGGGACAGCCCAGTTAAGCATGGCATTCTCAAAAGTGTCTTCAGCCCAAAGTTCTAAATACTTTCCTCATCGTTCCCTGAGGCAACATGATCAGATCTGGTACCAATTCCTGTCTTGATTTGCATTGGGTTGCTGTGATAAAGCACTAACCAAAAGCATTTGGGGAAAGGAAGAGTTTATTTGGCTTATGGGTTACGGTCCATCACTGAGGGAAGTATGGCATCAATGCAGTGAGGGATAGGTTTTAAACCATGCTCGCTGTCTTTTATGATGCAGAGAAGCTCCCAATATCTTAGTCAGATGCACGTACAGGGTCATTCAACAGCTTATTTTGAACAACTCGAGGCTTAGCAGTTCATCCAGGCAGGTAAAAGAGATGTCCTGGTCCTTCTAGAAAACAACTGTATTCCCCTGGATAGCTTCAATTGTTTCCTGGTAGAACAGTCTTGCTAGGCATTAAGTTCTATTGCCTTACAATAATCAAAGGGCAGAACCTTCCTATGATGAGTAAGAAACAACAGCCTGTCTTCTATGGGACATTTACCTCACAAAATTATCCTGTGCCACAGACCACCCAGTAGGCTGTGGCTGCAGGAGAATCAGGGTCCTATGTCCATCTTATGAGTGGTTACACGTTGACAACTTATCTTGAAACTAAAAGAAGAGAGCAGGCCTTTAGACAGTGGTTAAGAGTCTCAGACCTGAGGTCAATTTTATTCTTAGAATTTTGTTACTCATAAGATGTAATTGGCATGGGGTCAAATCTTAGTTCCTAAATCATCTGTAGATATCTGATGCTCTTACTGAAGTAAAATTTACAGCAGATTCCAACCACATCTCTTGTGTTTGTGTCTGTCTGTCATTCTCCAAATCGCCCCAACCTGAGTACCTAGGACCCTGATTCTCCTCCAGTCACAGCCCACTGTGTGGCCCGCGGCAATCCTGACCTGGAGATAATTTCAAAAGAGAATAGAGGAGAAAATTGCTCATCTATTAAACGAAAACATTATGTCCCCAAGGTTTACTGGAAAATTTTGACCTTCGAGGTGTTTAATATCGCCTCCCATCTTTTTATTTGACTATTAAGAGGGTGTTTATATGTTTATTTTAGTTGGAATGCACAAAAGACCTGAGCAGCATTGTCCCTTTGTCAAAAAGCAAAAGTGTCCTCAGAAACTAGAAATGAATAGTCGGGTTCCTTTCTCAAGAGTTTATATCATATTGTAGTTTTAATTTCACAACCATGCTGAATCGAAAGCACAGTGCAAAGCACGTCTCCATTATTAACATTCTCCACCAGAGATGGAGACGTGAGGGACCATGAGCCTATAGAGACCACCATTGCCACTCAAAGGCTGTAGTTCATGAGTTCACTCTTGTACAGTAAACTCAATGGGTTTGGATACAGTGTAGACGACATAGATTAGATGACAACTCGGGCTATTTTAACTGCCCCTAAAAGTCATACTCATCTCTATTTATTTCTTTTTGAAGCTGCACAAGCTTCTGCTTTTCTCCTAAGGTACCCAGATATATTAAGGACATCAAAAATAGCATGGTGTGCAATGCTCCGTGCCCCATCTTCAGAGAGCTTTGCCTATTTCAATAGACTTTGTTCTTCCTGTGAGGAATATTCTGGATAGCAAGCTTACTTTGTTGGAAAAGAGGCATGGATTTGCACACAGATGCCATTCGTACCCACAGCAGACTTCAACGCACAAAAGAGTTCCACATTTGTAACTATGCAAAGCATTCCAAACACGAAGCCATCTCACCCAAGGGAGCGACACAAATTTGAAAATCTCATCACTTCTCTGACTTGTTGGGCACGTGGTTTCTTCTCCTATTTCATGCTGTTTCATCAAAGCCAACAGTTTGTTTCATTTGCCATCACGTAGGGGCTTTAGTGACAACAGCTGCAGTCTTTTCTCATTGCTACAGCTGAGCATTCTCTTTTAAAAAAAAAATCCGTTTGCAGTCTAAGGATGATTAGTCATATTTTCAAAAGGTCTGCACAGGCACGTGGTTTCGAGTCCACAGTGAATTATTGTTTTCTCCAAGTGAGGGGAAGAGTCAATGAATAACCTTGCTGTGAATTTAGAGGGAGGAGAAATGTGCTATTAATTTGGGTTGGAGGAAGGGAAAAAATATCTTATAAGGCTTTTGTGATCCTTTTTATTTTGTTTTGGTGGTGGTTGTGCTGTTTTGGCAAGATTTATCAATACCTATGGCTGTACTGTTATTAGAATAATTCAATTATTCCTGCATAGGCAGGAAGTATCCTTTCCCTTGAGTCACTGACTTTAGCTCCTAGAATAGAGAGGTGAATCTTACACGTGCTTTCTATCATGAGCTTGTTTAGCCTGTGACTTTTTATTCCCCTCGTTGGAAGAGATAAACCAGTGTTGTAGCCATTGTTTTAGTAATTTACCTTCATGCACTGCACTTCAAATTGCTTTCAGTTCAACAAACTTGTCTAGGCAAGGACCAAAAAGTGTAGCCAAAAGTCAATGAGCAAAGAAATAAGACATCTGAAGTGTTAAAAGGCACATGTACGCATTCTGCTTTTTGCTATCATAAAGCAGTTGGGTCCTCTTCTAAGTATTGTACAGAGAGAGACCATAAAGTGGAAATGCAAAGACTCAGTCCTGGAGATCAACTGAAGAAATTCTGGTGTTAAACTCACACACGTCCTGAGTGTATAGCATTAATCCTCTGACTTCCTTTAATTTTACACATGTAGTGTTCTTTCCCATAAATTTCCATATACAAAGACATAATAAAGGCACGAGCTTTATGTTATTCTTTAAAGCAATATGGCTCCTTTTGGAGCTGCCTAAAATGCAACTTTGCAAATACAGCCTCTTTGTTGAGACAAAATATTAAGACGACTTGGAACTTAATGTTCCTAGGAGGTAGGGTTATAGAATCCCGGCAGTGCAAAAAAATAGTATCAAGAGCCATGAATGCTAACTCAACACTACAAGTCACTTACACCAGAGACTATGTCCATGGCATTCACCTTCACAGGTATATTATCAGCTAGACTACCTTGTGTGGAAGACAGCCTTGTCTAGGATTAACCATCCATACAGAATATGGTGTGTTAGGCTGCAATCCAGCATTATGGGTATAGACTATACACGTTAAAAAGTAATCCCAGGTTTCATCTAATTACAACTCTACCCTCTCAACTGAAGGAAACTAGAAAAGTCCCCCCAAACATCTTAAGAAAGTGAATAGATCAGAACTAATTGGCTAACCACCCTTCTAGCCTTTCAAGGGAGCTGAGTGTAATGACTCCTGCTGGAATCTCCAGGGCCGTTCTCTGTAGCCTGTGCATAGCCATTTTATGAGTTTCTTGTTTCATAATTTTTTCATCTTAGGAAGGATTTTAATTTCTCTGGGCTTTCATTTTCCTAATGGCTAAATAAACTATGTCTGTTTGCCTTGCCTTGTTCTGTCATGTCTTGTTCATAATGACTTTTATACCTAGTTACTGAAATGTCTAGAGGATGGAAAATTATATTACAAAGTTGATAATATTACCAACCCTCAGTTACATATTCTATTTTTTTTTTTATCTCCATAAGGGAACTGCTGGCGTAGTCCCATTTCTAGGAAATGTGGACAAATTGGCAGAACCACAGGTAGGCGTGAGCATGATTGCCTAGTTTTATCTCACTGAGGCAACTAATCAAGCTGGCAGGGCTTCCGGAAAAGGCAAATGATTACAAGGGGAAATAACATTGACTTCCAGACATCTCTCATATGAGCTGGGTAAGCAACTAAACTGAGGGTCAACAAGCTGTGTCTGAAAACAAAGCTCAGTAACGAGATTTCCAGCTTTGCAGCTCTTTGCTGGAGCCATAAACTCTTTATTTGCCACACAAAAGCAACCGTAGGCAGCATATAAATGAATGAACATGGTTGCATTCCATTAAAACTTTAATTATGACCACTGGTGTTTTAATTTTACAAGCTTTTCCTGAGTCATGAAATATGCTGTCATAAAATATTTTCACTTTCTACTTATTAAATATAAAAATCTTTTTCCCTTCTATCATTTATTCTTTCAGAATTTCCTACATGTACACAATGTACTTTGGTCATATCCACCAGTCACCTCCCCCCAACTTCTTATAGACTCCCTGACACATCCTCTTCCAAACTTTATGTCTTCTTTTCCTGACCCATTGAGTTCAATAGGTGCTATCAGTACCTGCATGGATGCAGGGTTATTCGACAGAGTGCATGTAAAACCTACCAGGGGCCACTTTGATGGGAGATGTCATTCTGTAAATATGTTTCTCATACTGGTTAATTAATAAAGCGCTGTTGGCCAATAGAAAAGCTAGTTAGGCAGGACTAGGAGACGAGGAGAAAAGAGGAAGTAGGAAGGAGGAGTCAAGATGGAGCGTCTGGAGAGAACAGGACACCAACCGGCTCTCTGGTAAGAGGAGACCACATGGAAATACATAGATTAACAGAAATGGATTAATACTTAAGACAGAACTAGCCGATAAGAAACTAGTACCTGGCCAACAGCATTATATCTAATACAGAGTCTCTGTGCGTTAATTGGGGCTGGTGCGACGGCGGGACAAGACCAGCAGCTGGCGGAAAAACCTACTCCTTACACCACTCCATGAAAAAAAATTGACTTTTCCTTCTCCAATAGCCTTCACTGTCATGGCTCCTCAGCTAAGGGTGAGCCCTTCCTCATTCAATGCTGGAACTGCTTTAGTGTTGACTTGATGTAATTCAGGCTCTCAGGCTAAATCAAACATTGACTAGGGTTTAGCTCAGGGGGCCTCAGTTTGTGTCAGGAGAATTATAAAGAGCTATTTATTTGAGAAGTTCTGGGGTCCTTTGGTTGGGGTTACATTTTAAGAATACTAATTGTTCCCAACCCTGACATCCTTTTGTAACACATGGTGACTGTGTGTTGATTTACATGAAGCAAATGCACTGTTGACAGTCCTTCGTGGCACTGAGAAGGACTGGCAGTGCCTCGAGTCCCCCACTCTGGTCTTTGATCTTCCCTTAGCATAGAACTGCGGGAGAACTAGAAGACAGATCAACAAAGCAATGCCATGGCATCTGCAATGATACCCCAGCAACCTCTCATCTTTCTGTCACCCTCTTGTCTGTGACTCCACAGGCCTTGGAAGCCCCTCAGCACTGTTGATCATGAATTTTTGACGTGGATCCTCCACCTTGTTTCCAATGCCCTTTTGGAAGTCCTTGCTCTTCTCAAAGAAAAACCACCAATTTTAGTTTTGATCAGATTTTTTTCACTCAGTGCTCAAAATGAACAGAAAACGCAAAGGGGGGTTGAAGATGGTTGGGTGTTCAAAAACAGGTCAGAGGTCATCAGGAAGGAAGAACCCAAATAGCCAGTGTTGGAGTTCCAGCTGTATGGACACCAGCCATTCATTCCAAAGCATTTATTGGGCTCTTGTTGAATTCAGTGTTTGATAGTCTGCCTTTGCCTTCACAATGTTTCTGAACACAGACATTGTTTCTTTGTTACTATAACTAATATCAGAGAAGGCTAATGGCTCTCAAGCAAGAAAGCCACAATTAACTCATCACTCCCCAAATGTCAATTCTCGGGTGGAATTACCCATAATGGAATCTCTAATACAATGCTATACTCATCTGATTGCCTTGCAGATTCTTCTGCATGTATTTTTTTTCACATTTGTAAGCCAATCACATTAGTTATTCAGTACTAGTGCACTAGTTATAATAATTAATCACCCACATGCAAGGGAAATACATAAAGAGAACTCCCAAATGAGCTTGGTAACCAAAACAATTCCTACGATTTGCTTCACTAGTGTTCTGTATTAAGAACAAAGCAGAAGAAATTCTCTGTAGAACATTCGGCTCATTAAAAACCACACCCATTACCACGTTGCAACTTAACAACATTGGGAAAACGGATCAATCAGAAATGCCTCAAAAATTAGGAGCAATACCAGAGCTGAAATAAACCAAAATCAGATGGGCCCACATCCAAGTCCCAGCCCCAGGTATACAATGTTCACTCCCCCATTTTGGTCTCTTCACCTGCAAAGGTAGGACTAATTCTTACCCGTGGGTTTCTGAGCATTCACTGCAACTGTGAGATGGGTCAGGACAGTGCCTGGCACAGGCAGGCTTTCAGGAATCCTTAGGAGAGACCATGCCATGGGGATTTTTATATAAAAGCCTTGTGAAGTAGTAGTAGAATTCATTGTCGCTGGACTTCTGTTTAACTGAGACTGTCCAGCCACACCATTTCCCCTTGCTTCGGATGAGCAGGCCTAGTTATGGATTTCTGGGGCGGGGATGGAGACTCTTAATGTTAATCATCTCTTCTTTTAGCTCAGTGGCTCTCAGCCTTCCTAAAGATGTGACCGCTTAATACAGTTCCTCACACTGTGATGTCCTGAAAGTGTATGATTATTTCTGTTGCTACTTCATAACTGTAATTTTGCTCCTGTCATGAATTGTGGTGTTGGAGATGTTTGGCAAAGGTGTTGAGAAGCACAGTGACCAAGCTCTTTCTAGAGCCTGGGAGGATGACGATTGTCAAGTACTTGACATAAAATACGACGTCCTGAGATCTGAGTTCTCTTACCACAGAAGTCAAGGATGGCAGTGCATTCCTATAATCCCAGTCCCGGAGACACAGAGACTGTAGGACCCCTAGGGATGGCTGTGCATCCAATCTGTGGTGCTATGCATGAGAACCATCTCCTGTAGGCTCACGTATTTGAATATCTGGTCCCAAGTTGGTGGCTGTACTGGTTGGCCTTTTGTGTCAACTTAGCACAAGCTAGAGTCATCAGAGAGGAAGGAGCCTCAGCTGAGAAATGCCTCCATGAGATCCAGCTGTAAGGCGTTTTGTTTGTTTTTTTTTTTTTTTTTTCAATTAGTGAATAATGGGGAAGGGCCCAGCCCATGGTGGGTGGTGCCATCCCTAGTCTGGTGGTCCTGAGTTCTATAAGAAAGTGGACTGAGAAAACCACAGGCAGATGGTGAGCAGCACCCTCATGGCCTCTGCATCAGCTCCTGCCTCCAGGTTTCTGCCCTGTTTGAGTTCCTGTCCTGACCTCCTTCAGTGATGAACAGCATTGCTGAAGTATGAGCCAAATAAACCCTTTCCTCCCCACTTGCTTTTTGGTCATGGTGTTTCATGTGAGCAGTAAAAACCCTAAGACAGTGGCACTATTTACTTAGGTTCTGGAACCTTCAGGAGGAGGAGCTTGGGTGGAGGAAATACATCATAGGGGGTGGGCTCTAAGGGTTTATGACCTCACTTCCTGCTCCCTCTCTCTGCTTCCTGTACACAGATGAAATGTGACCAACAAGCTTTTGCCCCTGCTGCCACAACTTTCCTACTGTGGGTTCTACCTTTGATAAAAGAAGAGAGATCCTGGTGCTTGCTTTCAAGGCTTAATGTCCTCACACTCTGAAACAGCTTCCCAGAAGTCCTAGGGGCTTGTTTGCTATTGTTCTTAGACCCTACGAGTTGTCTACAGAGTGTGATTATTTCCCATAGACTTTCTAACATCTGACTCTGGCCCTCTGGAACCATAAGTCAAAATAACTCTTTCTCCCTTAAGTTGTTTTTGGTTTTTGTTTTTGTTTTTGATTTTTTTTTTATGACATTTTCATCACAACAACATAAAAGTAACTAATACATATGACTACCTTGTGAGCTCTGGCTTCATTGAGAGACCATGTCTCAAAAAAAAAAAAAAAGGAAAGGAAGAGAGAGAGAGAGAGAGGAAAAAAGAAGGAAAAATAGGTAAAGCATTATCGAGAAAGACACCAGCATTAACCTTCAACCTTCAAACACTCACATAAGCACACACACACATGCACACACACACACACACACACACACACACACACACACACACACACACACTGGTAGCTATTGTATAGAATTATTTATACAAGCTGGCATTTCCAGCTTGCTAACGTTAGGACTCCTGTTCCAGTCCAGGCACTGGTTCTAGTGGCAATACGCCCTTCTGGGTGAGGAGAAGTTATTTGGTTGGCTTTTTATTCTAAATTTGAGTAAATTAAATAAACTCTTCTTAAGTTATGCCATGTGTTTTTCTATCCTAAAATTAGAAAGCTGAGAAAAACACTTTGGCCTACTGGGATTTTTCTTAGCTATGGTCCCATTGTAGATAATTCCCCTTGGCTTAGTTCTCTGTCAGCTTGGTTCCGGATGACATTGTACCATCCTTACTACGTCATGTGGGATGGAGACTTTAAAAAAAAAAACCTGAGAACTGAGTTTAAGTGTACTTTCTGTGAAGGATAAGAGTTCTGTTTGAGGCTAGAGGCACAAATGTGCTTACAGGAAGCTGGGAGCTAAATCCCCAAATCTAACTGCAGCCTGCTGGGTGCATGAACCAGTTCTTGTGAACAGATTGCTTTAAACAAGCTCACTGTGGCGATTGCCTCTCAGAGTCAGGGAAACGTGTAAATGGCGGCACCTGTGATATGTTTGACCCAACTCAGTACTGAAGCCCCTGAATACCTCTTTTTTGCCACATATGCGCACTGAAAAGTAAAAAATGCAACAAATGTTCTGGGGCCAAGATAGCTATTAGTTCCCTAATAGTAGAATCACTAGATGTGTGTGTCTGCAGATGTGAGGTCTTGAGGGTTTCGGCAGATACCTGTTCCTGAGGTCCTGTTGTTGAGGGACCTTTTCACCCAACCCTGCCATGTGGCGACAGCTGAAGCAGGTCACCACATCCATCTCTCTCAGATCACAGGCCCTCTCCTTCACCAGGTAAGGCACCACCGCACGCGGCACAACACCACGTTGTCCCTAAAGTTAGAGGAGGCAGTTCTGATTCATGGCTTGACTCATTACACCCTTCCCTCAGGAAAATTCCGATACTTATGTAACTGAGCCTCACTAACCCAGGAAGTACTTCTATAGAATAGGGAGGGTTATTTGCATTTTGTTTTCTTCAAATAAAACCAAATTCTCTGAGGAAAAAAAAAAATAAAGGATTTCTAGAGAAGTCCCCTCTGGTTGATCATTAGCTCAAAATAATAAAAAGGGCCGCTGGTGATAAGAATTTAGAAAAACTATTAACTCACATACTAACAATAAAAAAGCTCACCTAATAACATCCTGTTTTAAAACCTAAATCAGAAAGGCATGGTAGTGCACGCCTTTAATCCCAGCTCTTGGGAGGCAGAGGCCGGGGGATCTCTGAGTTCAAAGACAGCCTGGTCCACAGAGTGAGTTCCAGGACAGCCAAGGTTATACAGAGAAACCCTGTCTCGAATAACTACAAAAAAAAAAAAAAATGGCAAAAATGCAATGTTTTCTTTTTTCCTTTAAAGTCCTGTGTTAACAGGGTTACTTGACATGTCTAGAGTCCTAGTAAGTTAGAAACCAAAGTGCAGGAGGTGTCTTTTGGGACATTCACTTGTGTATAAGGGATTTCATCTGATTCCAGGAGGACTGCACCGATATTCTAAATAAGGGAAACCTAGATTGTATGAATTTTACCATGACAACTAGTCAAAATTAGCAGAGTCGGGTCTACAGAGGAGATGCAAAGCCAGAAACTCATCGTGTTTTGTCCTGGGACAGAAAGTATTTAATCTGATCCAAGAGATGTCCCAGAACAGAACGAGCGGTTGTCATTCTAACATAGGCCACACATGAGAGCAATCAGAGAACAAAACCCTCACCGAGAGGGAGAGACAAGAATGACTGGGTCTCTCCAGAAGCATCTCACTTTCTGTGGTGGCTGGCCTGTGATCAAAAGAGGAGAAAAACAAGATAATGTGGCCAAAACATTCTAATATCACACATGGAGTCCAGGTAGAGGAGGCGGTTGGGGCGTTGCCTCCTGTTCGATGTTTGAACCTTTGTAGCAAAAAGCATCAATCCTTTTCTAGCCCAGCCACCTCTGAGCTGATATTCGTTGACATCTAAGTCTATATAGGCCCCTTTCAAAACCATAGCAATTCCCAGCAGTAACAAACAATTCTCACCCGTGACCATGTCTCAGTTCGGTTACAGAGAACAAAATGGACAGAAAAGATGCTTCGGGGGAGAGATGCCAACAAGAAAGTACTCAACTGCAAGCTGGTGCTAATGTTGTCTTGACTCTGAAAGGCAATGGGTGTGGGACACACCACTTCAGTGCCGATTTCCAGTATACCAAGTTGATAGCAAGAAGCCAGCCCATTAAATATTTACATCACCACTAAGACATCTTTCAACTTCAGAAACACTTTAAAATGCCCGTCAAACCAAGAAAACAAATAGAGAAGTTACATGAATAAAATATGTGGTTCGTTACAGAAGCCAAGGTGTCGTTTGCTCACAGGCTCATTTTCTCACTTGTTCAACCTTCCTATGTACCAGGCACTCCCTGTACCCTGGAATTATAAGGTGAACCAAGCAAAACTCCCTTCACCTCGAGGTGGAGCCAGACATGCAAACACACTTATGAGGGGGAATCATGAAGAAATTCTGAGTGACGGTGTAAAACAGTCCTTCATAACACAACTGGCTTAGTTCAAGTTCTGGCTGGGCTACTTATTAACTAGGAGTTAGGGCAGTTTAACCTTTCTGTTCTTGTTCTGGGGGTCTATAAAATGGAGTAGTAATACATGCTTCCCATATAAGGTAGCAGGAAGGCTTAAGTCAGTTAATGGATACCCAGAAAGCTAATTGTTTTGAACATATAGTAAAGGTTGGCTCCTGGCATTAGGATGCTCGGGATGCAATAGGGTTAGGGGGTATGCTTATAGCTGTATGCAACCAAGTCAGGAAACACTTTACCAGAAGTGATAAAGCACATGTTGAGGTAATAAAAAAAAAAAAAAAAAAAAGGTCACTGGGCAGAGGTATGAGAAAGATGTCCTGCCAAGAGAGGACTTGAGCAAGCATGTCACATTTTAAGAATCTGAGTGCGAAGATGGAATCTATCAAAACTAGATGTAGGATCTGATTGGGGACAGAGGGAGTCCTACCAGAGCTTTTATTTGCAGACCCAAGGATCAGATTCTCCCATCACTGGAAGGAGGGAAAGAAAGATAGCCGTTCTTGGGAAGGGTATGAACCTCAAAAGCAAATAAAACATAGCGTGTGTATACCTTTGAAGTTACCCGGGGCAGCTAAAGCAATCTGGGTCATGGAAGGAAATAGAAACTCCTTTTCAGAGTACTGGAATCTACACAGGGTCTATAACGCATGCCAGGAACACATCATCTCTGAGTACCTCTGCGTTAAACCCTTCAGGAGAAGATCTTTGCGCTAACTTTGCGAGGACAGAGGGGAAGTATGAAGAATGTCAGAGTGGCAGAGTACCAGACCTGCAGGCTATAAGGCCTGGGCCCTTCTGCCAAAGGAGCATCAGCTGGAGATGTTCTCAGTCCCCACAGGAAGGCCTGAGCATGGGCATTCCACAGACAAATGACCCCAAAGAGCTCGATGCTCTGCCAGGGAGTTGACGCTTCATCCAGAAAGGAGAGAAGCCAGTGGAGGATTTAAGGATGGAGATGGTCCACACTCATGTGTTCCCTCTCACGAAACAAGAGGATCTGGAAGCTGTAACAATTAACGATTATGAAACGACCTCATGTCTAAGTTGTAATTTGTACATAATATATAAAGCTCCCATCATGATAATTAATAAGCAACTTTGCAGATATTGAAACTCTTTAGGAATCATATGAGGTGCTGAATCCTCTTGGCAGAAATAGAGGCTCGGGGGTCTGTGGCTTTCCCTAGGTTAAATGTCTACTTGCTGGCATTCAGGATTTGAGACTTAATTTCTGGAATCATTATACCATTGAGCCAAGCCATCACAACAAGAGCTCTATGAATTTTTGTTTAGAATTTCATTTTGGGTTTTTGAAATAAAGTCTCATCTTGTAGCCCAGACTGATCTGGGGCATATGACCTTTTTTTTTTTTTTTTTTTTTTTTTTTTCCAGCTGGGCATCAAGACTATAAGCACGCACTTGGCCAACAGCCTATTTTAAGATCCATTTCTTCAGTAAAGTACTCTAATATAGACTCCATTGTGACATGGATTATATCCACTACTTACCTATGCAGGTCCATTACTTAGATGCTGAGGCAATAATGATTTCCACTCCCTCATTTACTCTGCATGTAGTGATTTTCAGATACTATGATGAGCGACAACATAAAGATAATAGCAACACAATGTTGATTTAAAAAATAAAAACCCAAAATTTAACATTACCATCATGATCGACAGCATTTATATGGCACTTACTGGGTATTGGATGGCATTATGAGTGCTTTGCACATATAAATGTATTTAGTTCATGTCTTGAAGACTGAACTAATGGCTGCTGGCTTCAGGGTGGGGTTTGAGGTTAATAAAAAATGCTCTAAAATTAAAATTAGAAATAGTTACACAAATCTGTAAACATACTAAGTAGAATGACTAGTGGGGTGGGTAATCTTGTGGTTTGTGGATTTTTATCTCAAGAAATCTATCTTTAAAAAAAAATACAGAAAAATAATCCTGGCATTGGTGGTGCACACCTTTAATCCCAGAACTTGGGAAGGCAGAGGCAAGTGGATCACTGTGAGTTCGAGGCCAGCCTGGTCTATAGAGTGAGTTCCAGGACAGCTAGGACTGTTACACAGAGAACTCTGTCTCAAAACAAACAAACTCTAAACCCCTGAAAATAGAGTTTAGCCCTATACTGTAGATAAGTAATCACTCATTCTGTCCAAGCTAACAAAACTGGCAAATGACAAAGCAGGGACTCAAATTCAGCCTTATAAAATATATTAAATAATATGCATTCCCTAAGCTGGGGGAAAAAACTGAGAAATGACACCTGTTCTTGTATCTCAATTATGCAAAGCTACTAAGCACACATTTAGAGAAAAGGAACAAACATTTTAAAGAGAATAGATCTGGGCATCTGCCTACATGCCCTCCCTCGTATTTGAAGCCCGATGCTCCTCCTGATGATGCTGGTATGGGGGGGGGGAAGCTTCTTTTTCTTTTAATATATTTTATTTTTATGTGCATGTGTGTTTTTGCCATGGGTGTTGGGGTTCCCAGAAACTGGAGATACAGGCAGGTGTGAGCTGCCATGTGGGTGCTGGGAATTGAATTTGGGTCCTCTGGAAGAGCAGTCATTGCTCTTAATCCCTGAGCCATCTTGGAAAAAGAGTTTTATAAGATAAACTATGTTGAAAAGAAAGTAACAAAGGCAGTTTATTCATTGCACATGAACACAAGTTGGCCTCTGCCCTCTCTCTCTCTCTCTCTCTCTCTCTCTTCTCCTTTCTCTCCCTCCCTCTCTCTCTCTCCTTGCTTACCTGGGTCAAATTCTTCCACCCACCAAAAATCTGACACTTTTTTATTTTTAGCTTATTTGTCATATGCATTAGGAGAAGGTGAAGCATGTGGGTAAGGAGTTTATGCACCCATGCAATGGACTCTCAAAATCAGAGTGCTTTCAATGGGAATAAGGCCACAACAATGGTACTGGGCCAACAGGTGTAAACTGGAAAAGTAGACATCATTGTTAGCTGCTCCAAGCTCTTGCAATGAAATTAGATTTTGCTGAGGGTAGGTTGTGTTAATAAATAACCAGAACTTCAGGAAGCTTAGTACAGAAGTGGGTGTGGACGAATGTAAGCAGAGAGGGGATGAGTTTCGCCCTTGAGTGTTCACTGGGAAAGAAAGAATGGGTCAGGCTAGGGAAATAGCAGTAAAGAGATAAGATGCACATGACTTATGAGACAGTGTGGAGGAGCAAGGTTGTAAGAACCCATTCCCGGGAGTTAGAATGATTTTCCACACTCTAAGACCTGGCAGGTAAAGGACAGGCACATCTGTAGAACATCTGCCCAAACCAGTGACCAAAAAGAACCCAAGATCCAGGGCCACTTGCTCTCTATCCATGTTTTATGCTTCCTGTTCATGTAAGAGCCTGGGTCATACACACGTATTCAGTTCTTGCAACAACTGGCGCTTCCCACGCTCTGCTGGTTACTACTGGAAGACAAAACAAGGTGAAGATATTCTGCCCCTGGTGGGGTAATAACATGTCAACAGTTGCTTCAGATGCCAGTTGAGGACACCAGCACCCTGGTGGCCTGCGCCCCGGATCCCCTGGGAATAGCCATCCTCAAGTCCTGCTCTTTTCTCCCAGTGTCCACAATCATCCACAATTATCCACAATTATCGTCATCCTCAGAAGCCCTGAAAACTAGGTGAGATCGCTTAGATAAACACATTGTTTCAACAATTCTTGCAAACACATATGCGGTTTGGCCCTGACATGGCCATATGACCTTGTTCCTACCAGATTCTTCCCTTTTTTGTTTAATCCTTTCCAGGGAAAAAAGTAAAAATTTTGACTTAGTGTGTGTTCCCCTTTGTCTTCTAAGTGAAATAATGGAAGATGGTAGATGATAGATGGCAGGAATAAATGAATACACTCAAAGGCCAATTTTGTCATTGATTTATAAAATGAACGCAGGTAGCATTCTATGTCAACTGCCATTGTTCCCGCTCACTCTCTTGACAGAATGTGTGACACTCCATGTAGACATGGCTTAGTTTATTCAGCAGTAGTTCCCACCAAAAAGCACTTACTTGGTTTAATTTTGTCACACTAAATAATATTTTTGTATAAGTATTGTGTCTACATATTTACAGACTAGTGTTTCTATGGTGAGATTCTGGGGAGGGAAATACTGACATGAACTATAGCTACACACACACACACACACACACACACACACACCCAACCCAAGGATTGCTTCAGAGGATTGTTAAGATAAAGCTAGAAGAACATTACCAGCGCGCATTATGTGTGAATGGGTTCATGTGACCTAGTAGACCACAAGGAGAGTTTTGTAGAGTTCTCATGTCTCCTCCCACCGTTACCTAGCTACCAGGGATTGAATCAGAGTCACACGTGTATATATACTTTTGAGTTAAAAAGAAAAAAAAAAAAAGTGTTGCCAGATTTACTTCCGAAGCTCTATTTTCAAGTTCCCGTTTCCAGCAGTAGTGTACGGAAGTGCCTTTTGCTCGGTGCTGCCATTAATACTGCGCAGTTTTATGTTTTGCCACTTGTCAGTACTTCATTCTGTCTCCCTTACCAGTTGTGATGTCTGCGCAGTTTTTCGGGTTTTTGTTTTGTTTTGTTTTGCTTTGCTTTGTTTTTCTTTAGCTGTTTTGGTTTGATTTTTTTTTTTTTTTTTTTCTCCACAGCCTTTTCTCTAACCCAAGGATTTCTGAGGAGGATTAAAAACAAAGCTGGAAGAGCAGAACCAGATTGTGTTGTAAAGAGTGGAATCTCTCTCTCGTGCTCCTTAGTTAGCTTCTGCCTGTGCCCCTCGCTCGCTTCCTATCACCTGAAACCGTGGCAAACGTGCCAGAAAATAACCCTTGGTGCCAGCATTCAAAGCAAAGCGGCCTGCTCTGAAGGCAGGCACACTGCACTTACTCCTTCCTCAGGAAGCTTTCTCTGTCGGAGCTTTGCTTCCCCATTCCACAATGTGCTTTGCTGTACACGTTGAAGTGGATTCATGCTTTTAATAGAACCAGCCCCATTTAACTGAGTGCCATTCAAAATACTTTCAAAAAAAAAAAGAGGACAAAAATCAGTAGGGAAAAAGATTGTATTTTTAAGCTCCTAAGAAGATTTTGTAAACAATGGAGCCTAGAGAACAAAAAAAAAAAAAAAAAAAAAAAAAGTCATAAAATGACTTGACAGTGTCCTTTCAAGTGAACATATGGGAGTTTTATGCTTGCATATGTGTTCACATATGCCCCACATATGCACAGCCAGCCGCTGGCCAACCGGATTGTTCAATGTGTATGTTTACTGTAAAACAAGCCGAAAGTGTTTGGTCTCTTTGTTAGGGAGGCAGCTCGTAATTTCAAGTATACAAAGGGCAGTTTCTCATTTCTTTCTCTCCCGAGCCAAATGAGCTGTCGATGCTCAGTTTGGCAGGATCTTAAGTGAGGCTGACTCTTGGCCAGCCTCAGAAACCCCTGTCCTGAAAGTTTGGGAAATCTTTACAAGATTAAGGAGCTTTTTTTTTTTTTTTTTTTTTTTAATGGTTCTCTGTAGCCATTGAAAGTTTTCTTAGAGCCCCTAGTCGGTTCCTTCCTGCTGAGGGTTATGCAGGATCAACACTGCCATGGTTTGGATGCTAATGGAATGGATGGGGTTAAGGTATGGAGTGAGGTCATCAAGCCTTCCCACGCTTTGGTCAATGCCCTTTCAAAATCATTTGTGGAGGAGAAAAAAAAAAAAAAAAAAAAAAAAAAAAGCCTGGGGGCAAGGCAGAGATTTAACTTGTGAATCCAACTATAAAACGAGCATTTGGTGTTCTGTATTTTTTTTTTTATCCTTTGTGACATTTTATGGCAGTGTCCTAGAGTTTAAAATGATGAGGTGAAGCTCGGGTGAATTTCCTTTGAAGATGAAGCTGCTGGACCAATTGTCCATCTGCTTTTGTAATCATGGTACTCTTAAGTTCGGTCGTCACCGCTCCCCACTTTCTGAAGAGTAACAGGGAAAGAAGCAAAGGAGCATTTCAGAGTGACAGGCGCCTGCACTTGGCTTCTGCTCCTGCTCTTCAAGACTGTCACTTTTAAAAACACAGGGAGTTTTTCTGTACGGTTTGTTTAATTGTTACCTGGGGACGTTTAGACACATGGAATCCGGCAACGGACGAAGTCATTTCCCTTTGTTCCACCGTGGTGTGTCTTTCAGACTCAGGGTAGACATTTCTGACTATGGGATGCATGTAGTCAGAGTAGACATTTCTGACTATGGGATGCATGTATCCAGTTGCTCATCACTGCCTTCTGATCCCCACATCAACTAAGTGGGAACAGAAATACCCAGCTCCCCAGTTTCTGATAAAAATGGTATAGATAAGCATATTTCTAAAAAATGTACAGTAGTGAAGATACAACAGATACTACATAAGTGAAAACCCCCCCCTGTCCATTTCCAACTTCTCTGTGGTCCCTGTTTAAAAAAAAAAAAAAAATTAGAGATGGGGTCAGAACTAGAAATATTTCTTGGTAGAGAAAATTTATTAAGTGTACAGGGAGGTGACATAGTTGGTCAAATACTTAACTATACAAGTTTGAGGACTTGAATTCAGGTCCCCAGGACCCTCTTATAAAGCACAGTGTAGTGGGCCAGAATCCCAGTGCTGGGGAGGCAGAGACGTGTTGATCCCTAGCATTCACTGGTCACCAAGTCTAGCTAAATCGGTGAGTCTGGGCTCAGTGAGAGACCCTGTCTCTAAAGAAGATTGTGAGCAACTGTGGAAAACACCCAGCGTTGACCTCTTGTCTCCAAATACACATGCAGTTGCAGGAACTCATACACTGACATACACCACCACCCCACATACGTCAATAAGAAAATTAATTTGAAGCCTTACCTTTTGACATCAATAATTGACAGGCTGGTAATGATGCATGTAGATACGTATAAATATATTCATCAAGGCATAGTTGTTTATTTAGCATCTATTACATGGCCAGAAGAGCATGGGATATGATATGTTCCTGTAAACATTTCTAAAATGCAGAAACAAACAACAGATCCACGGTCTGCCACCACCACAGTGTCCTCCTAGGTGGTCAGTTTCCCGGGGTTTGTTGGTGATGTCTCCTTGCTTAGTGAAGTCAATGTCTCGGTAAGGACACAATCATGGTGCCTGTCTTACGGATTGGTGTAGTTCCAGAGGACTAACTAGAGCTGTCTTCTCCACCTTCCAGCTTGCCAACACAGGCTCCTTCTGTATCCGGGCATTTCTTATTACCCTTTCTCCTCACCCATTTCAACCTTCCTATAGCCTTTCAATATTTCCTTAGGACTGAAAAATGAAATTGATGCCCACGTGTTTGGGGGGGGGGGAATGAACCACTGCTGATAATTGTGATGAATGAGAGAACAGCTGTCTGCATCTGGATTGGGGTTAAGAAAGATGAACAGCTGCTGGTAGCTGTGGCAGACAGGAAAGTTAGAGAGTGAGCAGCTGCTGCTAATTCGAGCCCAGCAGGCTGCCCAGAGCACCGAAATCCAGATGCAGCACTGGAGGCCCCGTATAACTGCTTTGTTGCATCCTGCACTTCATTAGCTTCTGCTTGTCTTGCATTAGAGACAATCCCGTGCTGACTGCATGGAGAATTCTTGCAGAAATAACCAACTCCCACCCCCTCATCCTTTAAAGAGGCAACTCAAGATGGGAAACGGGGCATGCCTTTCCTCTGAGTAAGTCCATAGCATTACAGGAGGGGAGAAAGGCCTATTGATTGGGAAGGAAAGACATTTACTCTGCTGCCTGTAGTTCCTTGTGTGATGGGATTTTTCCTATGCACTTTGGTGTCACCCCTGTTCAGCCCATGTGTTGGCCTGTCGGTGAGGCTGTACAGGTATAGCTTCTGATGACACCAGCCAGAGGTGGCCCTGAGCACAGCAATTGGTTGTGTAACACTATAGGGACTGAATAGTTATATTTAGAAATATATAATGTAATGTAATATAAGTAAATATATACATTTCTTTAAACACATTTGGATATGTGTTTATTACATGCATATTTGCATGCAGTAACACTTAATGAAAATGGTCATGGGTTTGAAGGAGAATAGGAAGGTTATATTGCAAGGTTTGGAGGTAGGAAGAGGAAAGGAGAAATATTTTAATTAAATAACATTCTCAAAAATAAACACTAGACAGACAGAAAGAAAATCTCCAAGCCAGCCCAGACATACTGCCATGACCCATGCAGTGTATCATTACCTCTTTTTTTATTTTAAATTTTCTATTCATTTTACATGCCAACCACAGTTTCCTCCACCCTCCATCTGCTCCTCAGAAAGGGCAAAGCCTACCACAGGGAGTCAACAAAGCCTGACATTTCAAATTGAGGCAAAACCAAACTCCTCCCCTCTGTACCAAGGTCGAGCGAGGTATCCCACCAAAGGGAATGGGTTTCAAAAGTCAGCTCATGCACTGGGACTAATCCTGGTCCCACAACTAGGGCCCCTATAAACAGACCAAAGTACCAGTTGTCAAACAGGCCCAAGAAATATCCTCAGGCCAAAGCTGCGACATTTATTCAATTTCTGGAATAATACAATATTTATGTCCTATATCTTTATAGAATTTCTTTATATGTCTACTTCTCTCATTCTTTTATTCCTTGGTCATTTGGCACCACAGTGGCTCTGCAAAAGTTAAGGGAGGTTCTGATACATCATTCTTTTATCATCTTTCTACACCATTCTTTGTCCATCAATATAAGACCCTGTGTAGGGCAGTGGTAACTTTAGCTAATCTATCTTTATTGCTATATATCTGTGTAATTGCCTGCCTGCGTGTATAGTGGCAAGGGGCTTGTAATCTGATTTGTTGCCAACTTCTCACCAAATCTTGTTCACATTCTAAGTTAACTTTGTTTTGATCATCATGTTCCTGAGTAAGTAAGTGCAGGGGCAGATGCTTTGAGAACATCCCAGAGCCTTGTAAAAAGATCTGAAGATGGAGATTTCTGTCCCACCTGGTCCCACAGCATTTAGCCCCAAATAAACACACGGATGCTGTGTTAGTCATTAAACTGTTTGGCTGATGTCTCAGGCTTCTCATTGGTTAGCTCTCTCTTAATTATCAACCCATTTCTGTCAATCTATGTATTGCCACGAGGCTGTGGCTTACCCATAATCCATCATGTTAGAAGGACATCCCCCATCAGAGATCTTTGGTTTCTTTATGTGTACCACAACCTGTAAGGCTTATGTCTTATGGAAGACTTTCAAGTAGATAAAGGTATCTCCCTAAAAGCACTTGCGGTGCTGTGCTCAAGACTTCCCTGGGGAAAGATGAGAAGCAATACTCCTAGGAGAGGGCATATATGATTAATCAGAGAATTTCTATCAACCCAATATCCCCAGTTTGTAGAAATATCAAAAAAAAAAAAAAAAAAAAACCCTGAGCATGCAACACGCAGAGATCAAAACCAAAAGAAGTCCTCATGTGGCTCATATTTACTGGATCTCTGCCAAGCAGCTATGCTGGCTTAGTGACCTTTGCTGCTCCCATCAGATACGACCAGGCCAAGAAAATATACAAGACATACATAGAAGATTCATTGTGAAAATACTAATGAAATCATTAAACCGCAAGCTCCATGAGGATGTGAGTCCTAAGCTGTGTTCTTGTTTGTTTGTTTTGTTTTTCGAGACAGGGTTTCTCTGTATTGCTTTGGAGCCTGTCCTGGAACTAGCTCTTGTAGACCAGGCTGGACTCACAGAGATCTGCCTGCCTCTGCCTCTATAGTGCTGGAACTAAAGGAGTGAGCCACCACCGCCTGCCAAAGCTGTGTTCTTATATAACATTTTATTTCCAGTGTCTATCATGATATTCAGACACCAAATAGAAAAGGGTATTAAATAAAGGAGTAAATGATTCCAAAATTTAAGTTCAAGGACAAGTTACTGGAGAAAAAGATTTCTATTTTTGTTTCCACAGAAAATGAAAAGCTGTGGATTCCTTCCAGACTAATGTGGTTTGATCAAGCCAGACCGCCTGAAACAGAGTACCAGGTGATCCTACATTCAAAACAGCTGGACAAAGCAGCCCTACAGACTACAGCCAGGATTTCTGCATCTTCTTAGAATCCCCCATGACAGCGCCCCTTACCAGCAGGAAGTAGTTTGGAAAGAACGACGCCCAAATTCCCAAATATTGTGTATAAATGAAATGAGTGAGTGAGTGCTCTACACTTTTAATATGCTGTTGTGGAGGGGAAAATGAAAAGCATACCTGTGACTTAAAAAGGACCTGTTCCATTCAAAAACAGAAAGAGAAGCATTGATGGGAGATGTCATTCTGTATATGTGTTTCTCTTATTGTTTAATGAATAAAGCACTGTTGGAAAATGGGAAGGCAAGATAGGTGGGACTAGGAGACAAGGAGGATTCTGGGAGACATAGTAAGGGGAAAATTCAAGATGTAGGGACTTGAGAGAAGATGTCCAGCGCCTCTCTCCAGTAAGATGAGACCACCACGTGGAAACACTTAGATTAATAGAAATGGGTTAATATTTAAGACAGAGCTTGCCAATAAGAAATGTTAGTAACTGGCCAACAGCTTTATATCTAATACAGCGTCTCTGTGTGTTCTTTGGGCGCTGACGTGGCTCTGGGGCCAGGCTGGCAGCAAACTGCTCCTAGCAAATCTTCCCTGAAGATGTACATTCAGCATGCTTTAAATCGGCTCTACTGTGATGAGATGTGGCCTGGCCAGATGAGTGAACTCCCAAATCCTAAATTGGAAGTGACAGAGAAACTAAGCAATTGCTCAGTGTGCTTCCTAGCTGCTATTGAAGAGGGAGCTGAGTTAGTTGCTGAAGGACTAATGTCACAAGCTCCTGTCCCGTAAGTTGTCAACCAAAACGGCCAATGTCAAAGTTCTTCTGTGTTCTATACTCCAAGTGAGTAACTTCCCTCAAGGCGGAATTTGAGCATTGTCTATTTTCACAGCTGCCCTTAGGTCTGGGAGTTACTCTCTGGTTCAGTACTAGAAGGAGCTGGGCTTCAAGCCAAATAACAAGGACAGGAGGAACTGTCCACCATTGGTTTGGCTTCCCTGTTCCTGCAATGGTAGACTCCAGCGTTTCAAGTCAACTGTCACAAACGCTACTTGTGAACTGGCTTTAACTTCTAATTTATTTCCTGGGGCAGGATAGATGGATCATTCTGCCACATAGTTACCGTTATACAAAGTCTGTCTTCCAGATATCTTGAAACTTTCCCAGGACCTGCTCATATAAAGCATGAATGTTCCAACATAAGATATTCCTGCATTCTGAGAGTGGTGTAACCCAAGACCCTGACAAACTTGTCTGTTATCCAAAATATGTTTGCAGATATTTCCCCAATGCCTATAAAGTAACATTAAAGGAAACGTCTCGCTCCATAAATACAACTGTGGAGTGTTTAAGTGACTTTCACTTCATTATCATCATCACCAAAACCATAATGTGCCCTTTCTCTCCACGGCTAGCATCGTAATGTACTCAAGTGTATTCGGTAGGCAGTTGAAGAACGCACTGAGGGAACGCAGCCACTAGGCTTTCATCAACCTCTGCTACAGAGACCGCGATGCCATCATATCCAGACAAGACTTGCATCATACATACCGTGGCTACGCTCATTTTCTGCACTGACATAACTGAGCCTTGCAGTACCCAGAATACTTGGTATTTCTGTGAGGGCATTTTGAGAAGGAAACAAGTTAGTGGGTTGAAAAGAGAGAGTGACTTCTTTAAGAAGCATGGGCTTCATCAAATCAGCTGTAGGTCCGAGTAGAACAAGGAAGCTGCCCTTCCAAGCAGGGGATGGGGGGGGGGGACATGTGATGATGGCCTTTGACCTATGACACTGGCTATTTCCCATCTTGAACTCAAACTGAAACACTAAGTCTTCCTGGGTCTCAAGCCTGCTCATCATTGAACTGAGCTTGGTCTCTGTCCTTAGATTTAATACAAATCTAAATGTCTTGAATGTCCTGGGCTTCTAGTTTCCAGTTGTGTACTAGAATCCTCCATAATCCTGGGAGCCAAACCCCTAGAATTTACACACACACACACACACACACACACACACACACACACACACACGTGCATGCATGTCTTATTTCTCTGTAGGATGTTGAATAATAAAGTATTTCAACACATACAAATTAATTCACTAAGGTCCCCCAGTAAACGCTTTCATGGTTACTTTCTTTCACAGTAAGGGAGAAGTAGGATTCAAACTCTCTGAAGGGTAGGAGTTAAAAGTTTGTGGTGGAAACAAAATGGATATACTAGAGATATAGGTATTTGGAGTGAATGGAATGCTTCCCCTCAGATACATCTCAGATTCTTAAATTCAATACTGAGGAAAAAGGGTGAATTTTAGTGACAAGTCATCTAAATTGACTTGCCTTGCTTTAACTGTGTGTTGTCATTAATCAATAAGTCATATAGGAATTATCTTGGAGCTTCATGTCCTCACTTGACTACAGGTAGCAATAACATCCATCAGAAGAACTGGAGGGGTTGGAGAGATGGCTCAACAGTTAAGAGCACTTGCTACTCATGCAGAGGGTCAGATTTGATTCCCAGCACCCACATGGTTCACCACCACCATATCTCTAGTTCCAGGGTTTCCAATGTCGCCTTCCAACTGCTGTGGACACCAGGTATACATATGGTATGCATACAAGCACTCAGGCAAAACACTATACATATAAAATAAATAAATCTAAAATTTGGAGACGTAAAAAGCAATAGCATTCAGTAGCTTCTGACATATTACAAATCCACTGATAAGTATAGTTTGATCTCCTTTTCTTGCAATTCAATAATCAATTTGGGGCGAGTAGTAACCTAGCTCTATGCATCTTTATATCCCTATTGGTCCTCTTCATTTGTAGATATCAAAGACTATTTTATGAGTACAAAAATAAAAAAGGGTGAAAAAGTTACAGCCACTACCCTTCTCCTCAGCCCAGAATCAACCATGTGAAATCAGTCTGCACCACGCCTCCTTATGATAACACCCCACAAAGTCCCAGATTCGCTTAGGTGACTCTGTGAGCTTGACGTTTAGATATTCAAATGCATGCAAGTCTAGCTCCCACCAGAGCAATCTGGATTAGAAATTTCCGGGCTGGGGGTCATTGCCACCTGACTGAAATAACGAGAGGGTGGATGTGTAGAGAGAGAAGAGGCCAAAAGGCCCAAATCAGAATCCCAATGGGAATTGATGTTGAAGTCCATCCCCAAAAGATCACCCCAAAAGAAGCAAGATCGGAGCCACAAAAGTTAAGCGATGCAAGTGTTCCAAAAAAGGAACCAACTGTTGCTCGGAAGTCCTAAAAATGAAGAGAGAATGGGGCTGGTAGTCCAAAGCTGTCCCCGCAGAGCTCCCCGAAGACTGGTCCTTCTCCAGTTCCCTCTAGCCCGCCCTCCTTTCAGGAATTAGTTAACTACAGCACCTACCTGATTCTGTCTTTGCCGCTGTCTTTGCCACGGTTCGGTTCGGTTCCTTGTTGTCGTGGCATCCTCCTTTCCTGCCTATCTTACTTAAAACTGAGCGCCACCGGTTCAGTTTCTTGCTTAAGTACTCACATGGCACCTTTCGCCGTGCAGTACATTGCACGCTCTATACACTGAGGGTTTTTCGTTTGCTTTGCTGTCTGGCTTTCTCAACCTTAGGCCTGCTAAACAGAGAGAAGAACTAAGAAAAAAAAAAAAAAACTGCACAAGTGGCCCAGAATTGACACGGTGTGTGCACCATGAGCTTGAGATTAAACCACGGTGTGTGCACCGTGAGTTTGAGATTAAGCAAAGCGCACCAATATCCAAAGCAACGTCAAGCTATGAATGTGTAGAATAAACAATACGATTTTTAAACAGGAGAGTCAGCCCTCTACCCCCAACCATCCATGACCTCTACCTTTTGGTTTCTAAATTTTGCTGTTTCCAGTCTCCACTGTATTTTATTTCAAAAGCCACAAAAGATGATAACGAATGATAAAGATGTGTTTTGTTGTTTTGTTGTGGTCAAAAGCGTATTTGCTATTGAAACTTCTTTTCAGTGAGGCTAACATAAGCTGCTTACTTCTCGCTGAGGACATCAGTCTGGTATAGCATACCCATGGGATTTAAGGACCCAGGAATTTTCCAACTTAATACTCCATTCCTCTTGTTGATTGTTTAGAATCAGTTGGGTTGGGGGGGGGGAGAACAGGCATAAACAGATGCCTCACCACCTTCACCACACACATACCACATTTGCTCATGTGTGCCACATTTCAAAATATTATACGGTGACACAGCTGGAGGCAAAGCATCATGGGAAACATAGACCCTGTCTGAGTTGCTGTTTCACGCCAACAGTTCCAACCCATGGCAGTAATCGCAGGGAAGCGAAAGCAGCAGACACTACTCTGCTTTGTCTTGACAGATGTCCCTTCTTGGGTCATTGTATGTGGATGGGGTTTGATCACACTGTGGTCATTTATTATTGGATCCTTTTCCTCGGCGTGTTTCCAAAGATGATCCATGCAGCAGTCTGTAGTTATCATTTGCTTCTTGTTGTGAGCCAGTACCAGCATCTCACCCACACATTCATTCCTCCTCACTTAGACTCACTACCTCCAGTATCTCTTACTGCGAATGATGCTACTAGAAGCAGTTGTGAACAAAGAGACTTGGCCATTTTACTGTCCCACCAGTTGATATGAGGTTTCTACATCCTTGTCAACATTCCTTTCATCTGTCTATTTTATTATTCTTATTATTATAAGTTTCATTGTGAAAAATAGTTGTTTCCGAGGAGTTCAAGACTTGGAATTACAGTTCAGCTACCCCAGTACAAAACCAGATAAAGAGATCTGAAGCTGAAGCAACAGTAATTGAAGTCTGTGATCTTTCTCTGGTCTGCACGACTGACCACGTGGAGTCCCAGGCCTGCAGAGCTGCATGTCACCGCTCAAGCTCCTCGGTTTTGTTCCATGTTCTTTCTTTTTCCTTTGTAATTTAACATAATTTTCTTTATTGGTTTATTGGGAGTTTTACATCATGCACCCCAACTCTTCTTACCTACCAGTCCCCCGTATCTGCCCCTCACCCTGGCAGTGTCCCCCAAAAAGAAAATTTAAACATCAAACAAACACACCAAAAAATCCTCATCGCTCCTCTGCCTTTCCTGCCTCTCCAACGCCTCCTCATCCATCTTAGTGGTACTGGTAGCTGCTGTGTGTCACACAGTATACCCTTTGTCCGATCAGCTTTACTTGGAAATGTTCATTGAAATGAGTCATTGGTCTGGTTCAAGGCCTAAGGCCTCTCTGTTTCTGGTACACCATCATCGCTGTATCCTCACTGAATCTCCTTTCGGATAACTTGCAGGTGACCAGGGTCATGTCGATCAAGGGGTTTTCCACAGGACCAGTCACTTCATGAGCTCTAGCAGGTCCTTATATGGGGTAGATGTTAGGCTGTGGGCCTGGGTGGTAGCTGAGCTAGTTAGGCCAGGCCACTGCAGCTGAGGGCTGTGTCTGGGTCCATGGCCCTACTGCTGCCTGGATCTGTGTTGATGTCCAAGGCTCCTGTTTCCATTAAAAGCCATGTGTTGCCAGGAGTCTGGGCTGCCACCTGGACCCATGTTGGGCCAAGGGCCGTGTCTGGGTCTGCAGTCCTGCTGTAGCTGGGGGGCATGTTGATGTCTGTGGCCCTTGTTACCACAGGGGATCATAGGAGGCATGCACAGTGAAATCAGAGAGCCATGCTGGGCTGCCCCTGGCCTTACTGGACCCGGGGATGCTGGCCCTGATGCTCAGTGGATTTTACAGCAAGAGAGCTGGCTCCAACCCTCAGAGAGATCTGCTCCCTCACCTACGCACTCAAGGGAGATGGCCACACCACCCCTCACCACTGGCCCTGAAGGCATGGGCATTCGAGAGCTGTCTCTGTCCCTCACTTAACTCTTCTTTTCATCACTCTACCCAACAAATCATTACATAAGAGAAGCTGAGAGCCTTTTCTCTTGGCCCAACCACTTCATTTTGACCTTGTGACCATCCTGAACCAAGGATGTTTTGATTCCTGAATTATGAACCAAGGTTATTTTGATTCCTGAGTTAAGAAACAGAAAGAAACTCCCATGTCAGAATTTTATGTGCATGAATAATTACAGAATATTTTTAAATGTGCATTTTAAATGTATTTTAGTTCTAATTTCTGTTAAGGTATTTTAATTCTTGAATAAAATTTGTAGTCTAAAACACTAATATATTCCCAATTTTTCCCATTTTCAATTTTCATTTATTGAAATTCTTTTCACTGGACTCAATTATTTTCCACATAAGGTTTAAATGACTACATTATTTAATGTGGGGATACCTTTGTTGTTATTCACATCAAAATTTAATGATTATGGTTTCTGTAATTGCATTTTCCTTTTATGGTTGTTATTTGTACTAAATCCAATTGTCATGGGTCAAATTATTCATACTAAACAGCACAAAACAAAATCAGATTTTTCTGTCAAATTTTAGGGAATAATAAATTTTTACATGTGCCAATGTAGCTATTGGCAGTTTTACTTAGTGTTGATTATGTCTGCCAACTCTAATTTTCCCTTATTATTCAGTATTTGCATGTAAAAATTTAAACATCAAGAATACAGAGATTCAATCACATCTTCATCTCTGTGAGTTTCCCTATGTGCAACTTTAATTATTGTCATTTTATTCTGTGCCGGTCATTAGTATCAATAATATTTACTATAAAGTTATTATGGAATGAAAAGTTTGTATTGCTTTAATGTTTTAGCTAGTTCATAACAAAACTGGAAGCAGAGCCGAGCCCTTCAGCTTGAACAAAGTGGTTCTGATATAGGTGTTTCTTGGGTTAATGATCGTATTCTCCAACATTGCAACCTTACCCCACTTCACAGATGAGGAAAGGAAGGCACTGGGATATATTCTGTCCTAACCAGCTACACTCTCAGCCGCAAATGCCAATCAGTGGGATCAGAGTATCACTGTGGTCCAGATTTTGTAGGTGTTAAAATAAGTCAGTGTCAAAATCAGAGTGTCTGTTATAATTCTCCATCTGACTATCCATTAGGATCTTTGGGAGAATTTATTTTTAGCATAATTTCCTAACTTCACAGAAGCAATTTGCATCTCATCCGTTCTTTTGCATTTAAAAGTAATTACCATTAGTACATTTGTGAATTGATTGCAAAGTCACAAGAATCAATGTACCTTGCATGCATACTCTATTTAATCTTGATTACAATTTTATAAGGCAGATAACAGTATGATCATGTTTTACAGACAAGGGAACTAGCTGCTTCTGGATAGGAAGAGTTGGAGCCAGGATTCTAGCTCGGATACTCGGGTGTCAGAGTCTGGGCTCTGCCTGCTGCATTGTACCCTCAGTTTCTGAGACTTCTAGCAGTCCTTTACTCTTCTGCTTCCTTGTGCAAGCGAGATCCTTCCATGCATGTCAAGTTCTGCCTCCATTTCTGGGGCTTGCTGGGCAATTCAGGGAGATTTACTAAAGAAGCCATTTGCAAAACTATTAGCAGAGTGTAGCAACACTGACAAGGAGGGGAATGATGAGCCATCAGCACCGTAGGCCCCACCCCACCCCATGTAGACTGAGGATGGAGTGGCCAGAGCCATCGGCACCGTAGGCCCCACCTCACCCCATGTAGACTGAGGATGGAGTGGCCAGAGCCATCGGCACCGTAGGCCCCACCTCACCCCATGTAGACTGAGGATGGAGTGGCCAGAGCCATCGGCACCGTAGGCCCCACCTCACCCCATGTAGACTGAGGAGGGAGTGGCCAGAGCAACCTAGAAAGTGGGTTGTGCAGAATATGGCATCTCAAAGAGCTGTGCCCTTTAGTTAAGGAACAGCTGGGAAGGCCTAGGAATAAACCCTGATCTTACTTCCCTCTTTCTCCCCAGTTCCCTTGCCAATACCTTCTGCTAGCCAAACCCAACAGGCGGGCAGAGGGCAAGTAATTCTTGATGCATTCCGTTTGGAGTCGTCCTCTGGGAGGCTCCACCGGATGAAAACATGGGAAATAGAATCTAGATAAAAAATTGTCTATCGTGGACTAATCAATGATTCTGTCCTTCTTCTCCACTCTTTTATCTTCACAGCCCAGACACACGCATACACACACACACACACACACATAGACACACATACATACACACACAGAGACACACACACAGAGACACACACACAAACTCACATATACACACACACATAGACACACATACATACACATACAGAGACACACACACACACATAGACACACATACACACACACACAGAGACACACACACAAACTCACATACACACACACACATAGACACACATACATACACACACAGAGACACACACACAAACTCACATACACACACACAGAGACATACATAGACATAAATACACACACAGACACACACACACACATACTCACATACACACAGACACACACAGACACAGACAACACACACACACACACACACACACACTTGCCAGGAATACAAGCTGGAATCTCCCTCTCCTCTCTCATTCAAGTGCAAATATTCATAGAGATATTAATAGAGCCTTACGTTTTGAACAGGGCTTCAATGCATCCCTCAATGACTCATCTGTTATAAGTTGTGGGGTATGAGGTCTTTAAAGAATGTATATCTTCCTTTCTTCTTGGAGAATTCTGCTTTTACGTTTTTAATCATTTGTCAATTGAGTAATAATGAGAAAGCATTTGAAGGGAGGGAATGAAGTTATGATGACAGGGACAAGTATTGGCATGATAATAACCAGAGTACCATAAACAATGACTCTTTGCAAAGACCCTGCTTTGTTTCTATGTCTGGAAACAAATCCGGTATCTATCCTCAATCTGTAGAGAAGGGAGTTTCCATGTTAGGGAGAAATAATGCCAAGCAACTCTATAGGCTACAACAATGGATGGAAATGCGCCCGACCTCACCCTTATTTTTATACTTTAGTAGGAAACTGATTTGGTAGATATCTAGCAAGTATCTTTCAGGTCTTTGTGCATGGCTTTCTCAAAGCCCTGTTTTAGAAATTTACTATAATACAGATATATCGTATGCAGGTTGGAAGAGTAAGATTTCACAATTTAGTCTAGACACGGAAAAACATGTGCTATTTTCAACCAAGGAAAAGTGAGAGTAACAGGAGTCACAAGGGCGGAATGGGAGCTTGAGTCAACTGACATCTCAGGTGACTTTGCTGTTACCAGGGCACACAAAGAGGATGGCTCTTGCTATGGGCAAAGATGAGGTGCTACTCAAAGTGCTAACCCCCCCCCAATAGCTTCTCCAAATAAGGGAAGTGTAAACCCAAGATCTTTAGCTAAGCACTTTGTAAGTATAAAAGTTTCTATTGAGCCCACACCCAAGAGCTCAAGTATTGGTAAATTGGTCTCTACCAACTTCAAATAATTCTGTTGAGTGGCATTCCAGAAGAAAACTGCTCCTGCCCACATTTAGGAGTCACACCCAACTTACAAAATGGATCTCTTGCCCCAGATGCGTCCGAGTTGAATCACTGTGTGGAAAGTATGTTGACTAACAAGGGAAATACTCAAAATTCTCACCACTGGAATGTTTTGGTTAGCCAAAGGAAGGCATGGTGGAAAGGTCACTGGCTTTATGGTACTAACTGATGTGGCATCCTGAGGGTTTTTACTTGAATGTTTCCCTTTTATTTGAAAAGCACCTGTGGGCAAATAGATAGCTTATTGGGGGAGGGGGGATTTATTCTGTCACATGACATTTGGCTTTTATCTTTTTGGACTCTGTTTCAATTTAAGAAGAAACGTTTTCCCTGTGTTCCCTTTCTTGGTAATATTTTAAGTGTTTATTTTTAGACTGGCCATGGCATACTATTATTCTTGAATTTTTCTAATGGCTTAACATGAAAAGCCATTAATTTAGCCAGTAATCATATTGTCTGATCCAAAGTATCTTCAGAGCACCCATCAAGCTCTTATTAGGAAATGTCTCCCAGCCAGTGTTCTGGTTTCCAAGACTACTTGTCCCTTCCAGTCTAAGAAAATCAATGGCTCAATCCTCCCTCCTACTGAGGATGGGGTATTCTAAAGGAAGTATTCAAGAAACGATCCATTTTCTCCTTCTACATAATTGTGCTTTTTTTTTTTTTCAACCAATTAATTTCAGTGGGGGAGACCTACAGTATGACTGCTAGAAGATCTTATTTTCAGTTACTTTATATCCATATTTGCCTACTTTTTATATCAATCTCTGAGGTGTTTGCCAAAGGTGGCGGGAATACAGAATGGGTAGCAGAGTACAGGAAGTTAGTTAAAATGCCAGCTAAGTCCACATAATGAGTTGTAGAAGAGAGGACTGCAATTGACCTGGGTGTTTTTGTCGTATTTTGTTAAGGAAGTGTTTGTGCAAATATTTGTGTTTTCTTTCCTCAATGTCTTTATCGTGTGATGTAACATCAATTAAGAGAATATCAATGATATAACCATAATGTTTAAGTTTCAATTGCTAAAAGAATGTTCTTCAAGGGACATTGCCACCCCTCCTAAATTTATAATGCTTTTGTGGTTTATGAGTGATAGTTATGCCATGTTAGGCATAATTACGACCTGGTAAAATATAATTACGACCTGGTAAAATATATAATGCATTTGCAATTGTACACAACATTGAGATGCACGTCAAGTAGGAAAATCCTGGGTTCTCCTTGGTAAACTCCAGCTGAGTGCATTCCTGCACTCCAGAATGCCTTGTCTTTTACTTCCCATGTTAGATAGAAGTGAGTGGAAAGATAAAGCTAACAGGGGGGGATCATGTGGAAAAAAACAAAACATTCCCCCCCCATTCTCGGAAACCCTGGGAAGTATTCAATTCTTGCTCAGCCTGGGGTATAAATTAGTGCATTTTCTCCCTCTCTGAATCTTACAGCTGCTTCCTGACCTAAATGTTCATTTGTGCTTTGTGCTCTTGCACTGCATTTAGAGGTGAAATTATTGGAAAGATTTCCATAAATCTGAACCACCGAAGAGCAATCATATTACTTTTCTCCTATTTATGATTGAAAAAAAAGCCAACAGGAGCACTGTTTTGCCACAGATTCAAAGTAGATTGTAACATTTGTAATCTTGGCAAAAAAAAAAAAAAAAAAACAAAAAACAAAAAACAAAACAAAACAAAAAAAAAAAAAACAGGGTGCTGTTTAAGTATTTCCCTATTTCCCTATTCCAACTCTGAGGCAGATGTAGAGTGACATGCTGTAGGTGTTACTTGCTTATACCTACGAGTCTCATAAAACATGATACCCGCACATTCTTAAATTTAAGTCTTATTTGGGGTTTATTTGAACTTGTTTTTTCAGTGTGCATAGGCCTACAAAATTGCCTTTATTCAAAACATCCGTTGACTGCTTGGTGGGATCACCGTGTACAAGGCACAGCATTGTTTTGTGTTTGCAGTGTAGTTCGGAAACAGCACAGAAATTACTGTCCCAGCGCAAAACAGAGCCCATCACAGCCAGGGCCCCTGTGTTCATGACTTCAAACCCTGGAAAGACTTTCCATCAGCCACACGCTTCTTTGCAGCAGCCGATTCTTCTTTTCGTCTTCTCCCTACTTGCTGCTCGGTGACTACATCTTACTAGGGGTGACCTTAAGGACATTGTCCATTTAAACTACACAACCTCTTGCGATTTTAGTACTTGAAAAAATACGCAGAAACAGGTGGTGGCTGTTTTTGTTCACTTGAGCCTTTCTTTAAAGGCTTTAAAAGGCGTGTTTGTGGTGGTGGTGGGGTCTATTAAGAGAACTCAATTTAACAAGTCTCAAGTTGCTACCATTGAACCATATAGGTCCATATTTGGGGGGCAAAGGTAAGATTAGTTTACTGGCCTACATTTACAAGGAAAGTTGTTGGAGATATAAGAGAAAGTAGAAAACAAATTAAATTTTTTATTTTTTCACATGTCCTCGGTTGCTCCTGTTCACTGAAAGACCTCCCACCCACACTCCAGCAAGAAACTGTAATTAAACTGAGTGGGCCACATACAAAAGAGCAACGCCAGAAGTAGGGGTCCATTTCATTGAGAAGGATGGAGAAGGTGGGGGGTGGGAGTTGGCAATGACTAAAATGACGGATTTACGAAACCGTCAAATTAAAAAGAAAACAGGAAAATAATACAAAAAGTGCCACATGGGAGGTTTGTGTCTTTAACTAAAATTGTTATGTAGGTAAATTTTAGTTTCTTCTGCTCTCCTCATCACTTTTCATGCCATTTTTCTCTCTGCTGTGATCACATTTGGCCTCAGCTTGTATTAAACCCTTCATATGAAGAGTCCCTCAGGTGTTACCCATGAGAATTTGTTGAAAATCTCCCCAGGTACATAGTATTGTGCTTGAGCTAGGAGCTCGCTTTCTATGATCTTTAGACTGCCTTTAAAACATTGCTGTTGCCTATAAACTAGTAGAAAATGAATAGTCTCCCACCAACTGACCTGACCTCTCCCCTTTAGAATAAACGTGGAGGGAACCGTAGACATGTTAGCGTTTGAAGCACAGCAGGGTAGAACAGAGGTCCTCAGACCTTAGCCTACTCAGATTAATTTGGGGGACACCTTGCTGTGGATCTACACAAGGAAGCTTCCCTCTAGTGAACATAAAAGGAGCCAAACCCAGCCCTCGTCTTCATGCATTATGATCCTACTAGGAAGTGAATTGATCAAAATGGAATAACTGGAAAGCAATTGAAAACCAAGCCATCTGACTCTGACTTTAGTACAGTAGAGTCTTGAAAAGGGAAAGTTTAACATGGACTAAACTTATCAGGAGGAGTTCTGGTGCCAAAGCAAATGGAAATGCATTTGCTGGACTGGAATGTTAGAAAAGTGTTGTATATCATTTATTATAATAAATTAAATGTTCTTTGACATATATATATGTATATATACATATATGTGTATATAATGCATTCTGGGACTCTTCAAATACATAGTTAATAATAAAAAATGGCATAAAAGATCTTGGAAAAAAGTGTGGGGAACAGAAAAAATTGTCAAATTATGCATTGGTGTTGTTTGGACTAGCTTATGAGCACTAGAATGTTTGTTTTCTGAACAACAGGTAGTGGGTCTTTGCTTTAGTATTGCCAAACACGAAGGAGTTGCAGTGAACTAAACATCAGTGTTGAACAAGTACCATTGCTTGAACAACAATGTACCATTGCTATTAGGCTAATCGTTTTCTTTCGTGTGTGTGTGTGTGTGTGTGTGTGTGTGTGTGTGTGTGTGTGTGTTTGTGTGTTATTGGCAATTGAACCCAGGACCTGGAAGATGTTACCCACGTGCTTTGACCCTGGGCTGTATCTCCATCCCTAATCTTTTGATTTTGAGGGACTATTTGTTTACTTGGGAATCTGATGTGACAGGCTGGTGTATCGGGCTATATCCGCTGTGATTCAGCTTATAACCGAGGAAAAGACAAGTGAGTGAAAGTGGAGGTCTCATCATCTCTTCTTACTGGCCGCAAACAATTTCAAAGCGTTCTGTGTCTGAACTCCATTCATCCACGTTGCGTTGTATACAATATGTGAGCACACAGGAGGATACAAACAACCTGGGTAAAAATTCACAGGACTTAAAGCTGGCTTGGGGGGGGTGTCTGATGAGCAAACAAACTTCCCTCACTGCTCTGCTGTGATCACAATTGTTCATATTGGCAAACATCTACCACACAATCCACCCCACATGTAAAATGTAAAAGCAACTCTCTCCTATCAGCTGGAGCTCCACCCCCACCCAACTGGTATTGCTCTGAGAGCCAGTATGAAAAAGATAGGGGCCCTTAAATACCTTATAGATGAAAAATGGAGTTAAAATGGGGGGGGGGGGAGTCTGGTGGAAAATAAGACTAACTTAGGGCAACTGATTTTCACTGTTTCCCTCATCCGGATGACATTAAACCTTAGATTTATTTATGTATGAAAAGCGTCTGCTTTGTAACAAATGTAAATAGCACAAATTCCTTGTTAGCACGCCTGGTTCGGCTCAGTTGCTTCCTTGTAGCGATGGGTGGGGGAGACTTCCTGCTTGGAACTGGAAGTTTTGACTAGATGAGGGAAGGCGGGTAACCACAGGACGCAGGGTCACCACAGGCCGGCTGCAGTGATGTGCTCAGCAACACTGGGTGCCTAAGGATTAGACAGCCATGAGGAGAAAAGCACGCAAGGCAAGGCGAACCAACCAGTACCAACACCACGTTCTGTGGTGTTGTCCTCTGCACACAGGGTCCTTTCTCTCGGGATCCTGAATTCTGGTTGATGTCAGTCACATAAAAGAGTTTTGTCTTTAGCGTGCACGTTTTTACGTGCTTCGTCAGCTTGAACCTGTTTGTCGGCTGGCTGCATGTTCGTTCCCCTTCTTCAGCCCCTCGAGTTTCCGAAGTGTCCTTTCCATGGGATTTATAGCTCGTTCACCGAGTTTTGCAAACACACACACACACACACACACACACACGCATACACACACACACACACACGGAGGCTGGCAACACTAACCGTTTAGATGCACATGCTTAAAATTAGAAACGCCAAGCCGTAGGGGAAACAATCAGGACTCTACTAATAAACATCCAATTATGAAGTCGGTGAGACTGGGCTCTGTCAGGACGTTTCTGTCACTTACCAAAAAGAGGTTACCAAAACAGTGTGATGTTTTCGACTTAAACTCAGCCGCTTGTGTCAGAGTATTTCATCCAGATAAGGTAACTAAGGCACCTACAGTTGCTTGCTATATGAGATGCTCACCAACTGACTTCCGGAGCTCAGGACCGTGAACTGTAAGGCTCCGGCTTCCAGTTTCCTATTAGCTCCTCCCTCCCTCCTCCCTTCCTTTCCCCTTCCTCCCTTCCTTCCTTTCTCCTTCCTTCCTTTTTCCTTCCCCCTTCTTTATTCCATCCTTTCTTCCTCCTTCCTCCTTTCTTCTCTTCCTTCCTTTTTTATGCTCTACTAGAGATTGAATCTAAGGCCCCCAAAATGCCAAACAAGCAAGCACTCTATCACGTGCAGAGTAGCCCCTTCTAACTTATTCAATTTTGAGAAAGATCGTTCACAAGTTCACAGCCTGGCCTTGAACTCTGCTCTGTAGGTCAGGCAGTCACTGCCTGAGTCCTGCCTCAGCCTCCCCAGTAGCTCAGAGCTTAGGTCCACACAGGGCCCAGCATTCTACCATCTTTCTCTCAAACTCAGCAGGAGTGGTTTCTCAATATTTCAATATATATGGATACACAAATGTGTTAGATATGAAATACATGTAGTATGAAATCTGATTAGCAAATACAAGGCTGTATTTTCATGGCATGACTTCTGGTAGAACAAGTATCCATCAAGCTGGGTGTGTGAGCCATATAGAGGGTCCTTATATGGGAAACATGCTCTACATGCGAGTCTCCTCTGGTTTTAACAGAACATCCCAACTTTTCTTTTTTCGTTGCCGTTCTTGTGATATAGGAGAGGGGAAATCAAGCTAGGCAATCAGACCCCATCATGCATCTATGTTCATTAGTATAACTCACAGAATTTATATTAAACTCGAGCATTAGAATATTATTTGGATATTATTCTTATTACATCATTAAAATAATATAATATTGAAGTCTGGGGAACACAAAATTAAACCATATCAGTATGCTATTAGAGTATGTGATTATATACTCCAGTTATGTTCATGCTCACATGCACACACGAGAGAGAGAGAGAGAGAGAGAGAGAGAGAGAGAGAGAGAGAGAGAATTATTTCAATGTGTTTGGGGTTTAAAACTACTATACCCTCTTTCAGAAGCATGCATCATATTCTTGTGTGTCTAAAGTATAAGTAACTTATCTTTAAGCCTAACTAAGGAAAACTATAACCATAACTATCTGTTGTTGCTTCTGCTGGAGTTCAATCTTGCCTCAGCTAAAGGCCTGTTGGGCATAGAATTGCCCCCACCTTGACCACTGATTTGGACATGCAGTCCTATGTGCTTGCAGGAGACAAATATAGAAGACTGCTTGACCTTGCCAAGTCAGGGTAAGACAGCCATTCTACCTCCCTGCTGTTGTTGTGGTCTGTCAAGTTCTCTTGGCCTTAGCCAAATCTGGGTGTACCAACGTGGCTGTGAGACCTAGGGTGACTGTTCAGGTGGCTTGCTGTTTCTGTCCTTGCTGCACCTTTTGGAAGTTGTCCATCCACATTTCCTGTCTACTCTAGTATTGTTAATTTCCTTCTCAGGTCTTGATGAGTACGATACTCTGAAGAGGCTAACTTATCTTTCAAATGATCTGATACTGGGCTAGTTGCACGTCTCTGTGGGTCAAGTACTTCCAGGTAAACTGGAGATTGAATTTGATCACTGGAACCCATTTATAAATGGAAGGAGAGAGCCAATTCCACATGTCTGATCTTCACCTAAGTGCCATGACATATGTGTGCCCCACGTACATCATACATGTAATAAGTGCATCAAATAATAAATTTTTAAAATGGTCCATCAAGAAAGCTTTTTGTTTTGTTCTTTGGGGTTTTTTTGTTTTTGTTTTTGTTTTTGTTTTCCCAAAACAGGGTTTCTCTGTAGCCTTGAAGGCTGTCCTAGAACTTGCTCAGTAGACCAGGCTGGCCTTGAACTCACAGAGATCCACCTGCCTCTGCCTCCCAAGTGCTGGAATTAAAGGCATGTGCCCCCACCACCTGGCTCATCATGAAAGTTATAAAGAACTATCTATTGTTTGGAAAACAAACTTTTTAGTACTCATTGGCTAGCCCAAACAACACCAATGTATAAATTTTTCTGTTTTGTTTTGTCTTTTATTTGTTTGTTTTTCAAGATAGGGTTTCTCTGTGGCTTTAAAGCCTAACCAGGAACTAGCTCTGTAAACCAGGCTGGCCTTGAACTCAGAGATCTACCTGCCTCTGCCTCCCAAGTGCTGGGACTAAAGGCGTGCACCGCCAACACCCGATTAACCAATGTATAAATTTGATAAAACAAAATTTATCCAAAAACTTTTTTCAGGCCTTTTGCATCATTTTTTATTAAGTATTATTTGAAGAGTCCGGGTTTTTTGTTTTTTGTTTTTTTGACATATTTATTTCCCCCACATCAGAGAAGAAACTAACATGTATCTGTTTACTTTCTTTCTCTTAATTCTAAGGGTGTGAAAGTAAATACTTAAACACAAATACATAGACTTGCTGGGAACCACTGTGAGAAATTATAGCAATACTGTGACACACTGGCAATATTCAACATCATTTCTGAGTCGTTTCTGTCTCTCAGTTCTTTGGAGGTCATCATAAGTAATTGTCTATTCTTTTAAAAGCAGCTTTGTCTTTAATGTGAACAGAACCTTGGATGTGACTTCTGGATTATTAGACTTTGGTAATTTGACCCAATGTTTGATCCTCAGCCTGGGAAAACCCAGCAGATAAGATGTTTCTTGTCATCTAGTCACTGGAAACTCCCTCCCAAACAAGATCACAAACCTTTATCTAATTGAAACCACAGCAATTTCAAAATTACTTAAAGATAACAGAAAATTTGTTCATCTTTCGAATGAACAAACTGCCCAGGACGTTGTTTTAGTTTTTTTTTTTTTTTTTTTTTTTTTTTTTTTTGTTCTTTTTAAATCTGAAGACAACACCTTCCTGCTTGCCTTCCCATTTCCTGTCTCAGGAGACAGTATCCCCTGGCCACAGTGAGTCAGAAGCCTGGGACTCTTCCATTTGCCTTCACAGCCACATCACACTCCCGGCTCCACAGATGCTAATGTGCCCAGGAGCACAGTGCCCATGGCAGCCACTGACTTTCTACTGCTTGCCCTGGGGAATTTACTCTCAGCCATTCTTCCTGTAACAACCAGAACTGTTTCTTCCCCCAAGTAAATGCCATTGTGTTCCTCTCCTGCTAAGCAACCATTAAGTGGTCCCATGAAATCCTGTGATAAAAGCCAGTTTCTTAATGTTTTAACTCTCTCCAGCCCTTCCTTCCACCTCCTCCGTTGGCTGTTTCTACCTTTTCATACAAGCAAACGTCCTTAACCATTTCAGTTTGGTTTAGTTCACGAATAATAAAATACTGCCAACCAACAGGATGGCAGAATAGGAAGCCCAGAGTCCTGTTCCCCTACAAACTACTTAGCAACAACTCACAGAAAATTCCTTATAGAAGAAATTCGGAGAGCGCCCAGGAAAAAACACAAGAAACAAACATATTAAAGCCAACAGGGGGACTTGAGGTTTGAGGAAAACAGAGTACAAAAAGGGAATAGAAAGCTGTACAAAGAAACAACAGCTGCCACAAGCCTTTAATCTCAGCACTCTGAAGGGAGGCCAAGTCAAGTGGATCTCAGTGAATTCTGGGCAAGCCTGGTTTACATAATGATTTTCTGGACATAGTAAGACCTTGTCTCACAAAGAAGAGAGAGAGATTCTCAAAATTATGGGAAAAAAATGGACATCTAGATTTAAGAAACCAAAACTATTATTTAGTAACGATTTGAGTTCAACAATAGCCACAACAGTATACTAGAGGGGGAAATGGAGAATTCTGGAAGCAGCAAGAAAGAATGGTTTGTCATTTACAAAGTTTATCACTTAAAAGTAACAGTGGGTTTTAGCAGAAGCCTGGAAGGCCATAGTGGGTTGGCTGGTACAATTCCAAATGCTCAAACAAACAAACAAGCTGCTGACCAATAATACTGTACTCAGAAAAAAAAAAATGACAAGGAGATTCAGAAAGGTGGGTGTCCCAATAATGACACCAACACTTGCCTGACTGCCTGTGAAACTGAACCGAAAGGTAGTAACATGACCTCTGATGTTCAGCGGTAGGAACACAGAGACTTGAAAATGACAGCTTTGGGATGATAGAGTAACAGAATCAAGAGTATCCAGCACCGTGGCAATGTGGCCAGAAGAGGTAGCATCTCCCAGTCAGAGATGCAGGTAAAAGACAGGACCGGGAAGCTTCATTAGAGCAGAGAACCTGCCCTCTGAAGACAGCGCTAGGTAGGCCATCTGGCAAGCTGGCTTTAGAAGTTTGCTGCCTCCCCCAGGGAACAAGTAGTCAGCAACCGCACCCTGTACAGAAGCTTTGGAAGCCAGAAACGCTGCCTTTTCCTGCCCACGCCGCTGTAGTGCCTCAGCCCGTAGCTGTGTATGTAGTTAGATAGTCTTGAATCACAAGAATGACTCTGACCCAAACCCCAAGAGTTCTCTGTCTGGGAAATGGTGATGGAGACAGGGAATGGAGGAGATAGGATGGCGCTGTCCTTTAAAATCGGTCATCTGAGTCCGGGAGAGAGAAGAGACATACGCTGTTTTGCATAGGAGCCTAGTCGTTCGCAGGCAGCAGAGCTAAGAGCAACAGATCCCAGCATCCCGGCCCCACCCAGCACTGAACTCTGTATTGGCCCCATCAACCCTCTTGCCCTCAGAGGTATCCACACACAAACAGCACAGTCCCAGCCTTTGCCCACCCCAGAGCCCACAGACGGAAGAGCTCTAGAGACTGCCTGCGCCCGTGGGTCCTGCATTCCCACTAGCTCGTTTCCGAGTGAAAAACCGATGAAAGCAACTTCAACAAGCTCCAGCCGCGAGTCATCCTGTTGGTCATCTGGTAGACGCCACAAGCCAAAGGGCAGGACGAGTGAAAAACCTCAGTCATCACCCTGTCTAGGGCGCACAGCCTTGGAAGACCTTTAGGTTGGTTGTAATTAACCAACGAACCACTTCATCCAAGCATCTGAAAGTGGGAAGCGCTTGTTCCTGGTTTTGTTCCAATTCTGGGCTTCGCTGCTTTCTTTCTTCTCTGTAGTTTTTCTCATTTTTACGTTTCATGGACTCTCCTCCTCCTTCTCCTTCTTCTTCTCTTGATTTTTTTTTTTTTTTATTTTTTTTTTATTTATTTTTTTTTTTTGGCATTTTTATTTTCCCTCTTTATTTTCTGTTGTCTTAATATTTAGTCTTGAAGAAAAATGGCGCAGTTCTGGAGACAGTGCCCAGGATCTTGGTGCACACAAAGTGGGTATCCTGCCACCGACATGAATTCCCAGACCGGGTGAGACACATTTTAGCCGTTCTAGGAAGAAGTCATCCCTACTCCCAACTTTAGCCAGCATGGAAATGCGACTCAGAACTGCAGGAAGATGCAGTCTCGCTCCAGTTATCTTGGATACTAACAATGACCTTGGCTGAGCTGAGGGGTGTAAAAGGACCCTGCTTAAACATAGTAAAAACCATATATGGCAAACCCATAGGCAAACAACACAGCAAATGGAGAAACACTCAAAGTATTTCCTTGGAGATCAAGAGCAAGACAGAAGCGTCTGCTCTTCCCACCCTTTTCCAACAATGTGCTAGCCATTTTAGCCAATACAATTAGGCACTAAAAGAGAAGAGAATTTTAAAAATGCAAATATATAGGAAATAATGAGGTCAAATTATTCTCGTCTGGTAGACAACGTGGTTCCATATGCGCAACATCCTAAAGACTCTGCCAGGGGGCTATTAGGACTGGCAAGTTCAGCAAAATAGAGGACACAAAAATCAACAAACAAAAGCACAGTGGCTTCCCTAGTCACCTATAATGAACTTGCCAAGAAAGAAATCGGTAAAGCAAAACCATTCACAATGGGTACAAGAAATAAACAAAACTCCTAAAAGTAAATCTATGATTCTGAAAAACTCTGTGATGAAAATTACTAAAAATTGAGAAATCAATGGGCAGAAATAGAGTGAGAAGTCAAAATACGTCAAACAAGCAGAACCAACAAACAGAAAGGCAGACACAGCAAGACAAGAGAAATACACAAAAATCTAAAGGATGGATGGAGACCAGCTAAGAAAACTTCCATAGCAAAGATTTCCCCATCAATATTTACTGTAAACATAAATGGATTAATCTTTCCAATTAAGGTGTGCAGTAGCTGAGGGAAAATTTTAACTATAATGAATTTATATAAACAAACAAAACCTTGATGGAAGTACTGTTACACGCCTAATATCCTGCTCCCCTGGAGACTGAAACAGGAGGTTGTCACCAGTTCGAGGCTAGCTTGAGGCATGCGATGATCTCTAGGCCAACCAGATTTCTCAGAGAAGAAAAACAAACAGAAGCTTTAATTTTATGGGTTTTTTTGGGGGGAAGGCAAGCCTTCCACATGAAGAGAGAGATGACTATGCTTACATTAAACAGAATAAACTTGAATTCAAAATATTAGACAAGCTCATTGTATAGTGATAAATGGGCAAATTCACAAAATGAAATATTATAGATATGCATCCAAATAACAACATATTGAGCACTGAGAGAACTGTAGAGAGATTAAAGAGGCAACATTGAAATGGCAGAAGACTTAAGTATCCTACTTTAAATAATGAACATAACATCTAGTCAGGGGTCCTCAACCTTCCTAGCGGTCAGCCCTTTAGAACAGTTCTTCATGTTGTGTGACCCTAACCGTAAAACTATTTCATTGCTATTTCCTAACTGTAATTCTGCTACTGTTATGAATAGCAATGTAAATATTTGATATACAGATGGTCTCTTTGACACCCTCCCCCAAAGGAGTCATGACCTCCAGGTTGAGAGCTTCTGATCTAGATAGATTAGCCATATGGAAATAGAAGGCCTACTAATACAGATCAAATAAGCCTAACATGTTATGTAAGTGTGTGGTATAAGCAGAACACACATACTTTTTAAGCACACATGAGTGTTTCTCCAAGACAGACAACATAGTAGGTCACAAGAGTGAATAAATATCAGAAAATTAAAAATTCATAAAATTAAAATACAGCATATATCAAATTCTAAATACTGTAATTTTCATTTTTTAATTTTTACTTTTAAACTTCATTTTTATTTTGTATAGTGTTCTGTCTGGATGTGTCTGCCTGCAGGCCAGAAAAGGGTACCATATCCCATTACAGATGGTTTTGAGCTACCATGTGGGTGCTAGGAATTGAACTCAGGAATTCTGAAAGAGAAGCCAGTGCTATTAACCACTGAGCCACCTCTCTCCTGTCCCCTAAATACTGTAACTTATCACCTCTTTATGCTACAAAAATAAGAGGACCCTAAACTCAAAATTAGCAGAAAAAGAAAATTCTTTAAGACTAGAACAGAAATAAAGCTAAGAATAGGGGGAAAAACCACAAAACTGAGTTTGTTATTTTAAAAAGTTACCAATTGGCAAACAATAAAAAAATGTGAAAATTAGCATATTTAAATAAATAAAATCAAGTGAAAGCTGTATCTCAATAAAAGCTGGATGATTAAAAAAAATGTTAGGGACTTCTGTGAATAATTGTATACTGACAAACTGGGGGATCTAGAAGAAATGGGTAAAATCCCTAACAGCATACAACATGCCAACACTAAATCATAAAGAAATAGAAAGTCAGGCCTACAATTAACATGGAAATTCAATCAGTAATTAAAAACCCCCCAGCAAAGAAAGCCCAAGACCAGATGGTTTTGCTGCTGAATTCCACAAGCATTCAAAGAATTAATGCCAAATTCTTCTCAAACTCTTCCAAAGACTGGAAAACGAGGGAGCACTTGCAAACCCGTTTTCTAAGGCCAGTGTTACACAGACACTAAATCCAGGAAAAGAAATGCCAACAGCAACAGAAATAATAACGCCTTATATCTGGTGGATTTCAATGCAAAGTATCTCTACAGACTACCAATTCCAGCAGCACAACGAACAAAAGCACCCTACATCCTAACAAAATGGGACGTATCAGTGAAGTTTGCAGACATGTCAGCGTCAAATTACCCACTCACGCATTATGTCACGTTAACCCATAAAGAGCAAGACGTTATAGAATTGTCTCACTCACTTAAGAAAAAGATTTGACGATATTGAAAGCCCCTTAACAATAAAGGCATTCTGTCATTGTTAGAGGGAGAGGGAACGTACCTGGCAAAGGCTGTGTATGAAAACACCAGAGCTGACATCATGTCCAAAAATAAAATAGTCAAAGCTTCTTTTCTTTAGGATCAGGAACAAGATAAGGATGCCTGCTGTCAGCACCACAACTCACTCCAGTACTGGACATCTCAGCCAGAGCAACTAGGCAGGAAAAGGAAAAAAGAAACCACCAAACAAACAAAAGCAACATTCAAACTAAAAAAGAAGGGAATGAAATTATCCCTATTAACAGAGAGTGAAGATTTTGTCTTAGACCGTGAAGCTGCTAACACAAAACACCAGACGCTAATAAACAGAGTAAGTTTATTCCTCACAGGTAAGGAGCTCTGTCACCTCTGGTACAGACCTGTTCTCTCACTGATGACACTTGATCTATCCTCTGGCATGGTAGGAGAGCACACAGTCCCTTCCATCTGTCTTAGAAAGGGATTACCTCTCAAGGTCCCTCTTCCTTTCATATAATCAACTTCAGGTCTAAAAGGTCAACCTATGGGTTTTAAAGAAGCACAATACTCAAACTGTATCAGTTTTATATATAGAAGAGACGAAGTACCCCATTTAAAACAAACTATCAGAACTAGTAAAGCCAGTTCAGTTTCAAAACAAAAAAACATCACAAGACATCATTTGTATTTCTGTATACTAAAAATAAATGATCTGGAAAGGAATTGATCAAAACAATCTCACTTGCAAAGACACCATAAATAATAAAGTATTTGGGAATAACCAAAGAGGGAGGCAAAGGGTATAAATTTCATAATATATAAACATTGGTCAAAGAAATTAAATGCCATACAAACAGAAAGGTACCCTGTGTTCCTATCATTGAAAAAAAAATTCACCCTCGGGTCTGGGAAGATAGTTCTGGTGGCAAAATGTTTACTGCACAAGCATGAGGGTCAGATTTCAGGTCCATAGCACCCGTGTGATGCCTGGAGTGGTGGCTTGAAATCCTAGCACAGAGGAGGTGGATGGAGACAGAAGAATCCCTGTGCTTGCTGGCCAGGCAGTCTAGACGCTCAGCAACCTTCATTGGTGAGAGACTGTGCCTCAAACTACAACATGGAGAAGCGATGGAGGGAGACACCTAGCAGAGGTTTCTGGCCTCCGTGTACATGAGTACTCACACACATGAATACATATTCATGCACATATTCTCTTACACACACACACACACACACACACATTTAGAATAACCTATAGATTGAATGGAATTCCTATCAAATCACCGGAGGGTTTTTTTTTTTTATAGAGATGAATAAAAATCCTAAAATTCATGAAGAACCACAAGAGACTACAAATAGCTGAATCGGTATTTGAAATAATAATAAAAGCTGTAAGCACCACCACATTTCATTATTTCAAAATATGCCTAGAAGTCATGGTAACTAACACTAATGTGCTGGCATAAAAACAGACCGATGAAACAAACACAGAACCCAGAAATACATCCAAATGTCAATGACCAAATGGTCTTCCACAAGGACACCAAGACTGTAAATAGAGAAAGGTCAACAAATGGTCTTAGGGAAAACCGGCATCTTAGTCTATTTTTTGTTACTACAACACAATACCTAAGACAATGACTTACAAAGAATGGAGATTTGTTTTGTCTTCTACTTCAGAAATCCAAGATCATAGCAATGGTAACTAGAGATCTTCATAGCTGAAGTCAAAAGGGTCACAAAGAGACGTCAGTCAAGGAAGACGCTTAAGCTCAGTGTTCTAGCATTCAGAACAGTTCCTATGGTAGAATAATTCATGGTACACTTAAAAGTTTATAGGTATGTCTCATATTAAGTTCCCTTTTTACAATGCATCGTAGAAAGTAATGAATACAAATAGCTTCACATACCTAGTTTCCTAACTCAGCATATCTCAGATGTTTTTGACAACTTCTTGTTGGGTGTTTAATTTCACCAATACAGTAGAGAAGCTATACGAGAAATAGCATTGTGTCTGTGTCTGTTCAAGACTATTCACACCTCCCTGTCTTGTGCTTGACAGAATGTCTACAGACAGTGGTTGGATGAATGAATGTGGCAAAAATCCAAAAACCAAAAGGAATAGAAGATAATTGTGGGGGGGGGGGGGTGATAACAAAATACTTGATGATTTGATGTCATACAGTAGACCAGGAGTGATTTCTTAGCTATGTAAAAACTCACATATTAATAAATAAGGAAAATATACGATAGATAGATAGATAGATAAAACAGAAAGGAAATAGTTCACTAGGGCAGTGATGGGACTCGCTAATAAATATATGGAAACCACCTCAACCAGATGCCTTCTTCTGGAAAAGTAATTCAGAGCATCTAATTCATTTCCTAAAACAGGGTCTGGAGAGATGGCTCAGAGGTTAAAAGCATTGGCTGCTCTTTCTTCCAGAGGTCCTGAGTTCAATTCCCAGCACCCATGTGGTGCCTCACAACCATCTGCAATGAGATCTGGTGCCCTCTTCTGGTGTAAAGGTGTACATGCAGATAGAGCACCCATATATACATAAGGTTTTCTTTTTAAAGAAAAGTATACAGTTTCATCTGATAAAACAGGACAATGCTAACTATTCAAGAGTGTAGCAAAAGGTGCAACCTTGTGATTTCTGTGTGAAATGGAAATTTAAACACAGAAAATTCATAAAACTCACACAAGGAGGCATCATGTTCGTCAGCAGAAATAATAAACCATCTAAACACTCAATACATAAGACATAAAGTATTTTCACGTTAAAGTATTATGCAAATTTATGGGGCTGATTTTCAGGCAATAAAAGTATGTTTCTATGTGGAAAAGTATTCCTAAAAGACTTTTAAGTATAGTGTGATTAAATATATGAAAAGTATAAGTAAGAGAAAGGTTTAAAAATATTTTTTGTTCTACTAGGAATCACTATTATTCAGTTAGTGTAATCAAAACAGAGCTGATGCTTGAATTATCCCTAAATGTCTCATATATTTTGTTATGTGGGCTGCTCCAATCATTACACCTCTGTTACAAATGAATAAAAATACTTTCAAATAAACTTGGCTTTGATATTTTGATAGGCGTTTGGGGAGGATTCAGAAAAAAAAGGTAGTCACGGAGACTCAGAACAGGCTGTATAAGCAGGATGACTTGTTTGCATATTATTATTCTTAAGAGGGCATTAACTCACGTTCTTTTGGAACACACAGTATCATGAAACGGCCTCAAATGTGTTTCTTAAAAAACCACTCCTATCATTCATAAGGAAAAAGTTTAATGGTGGAAGTGCCTGTGTGGTTACACTGTCTAAAACAGGCTATTGTTCAGCATCAAGTTGATGAATACTACAGCTTGATAGGAAACTCAGCTACCAAATTACAAAACCATAGAAGCATCTCACAGTTCAACTTCAAGGGGACCAACTACATAAAAGCAGACACCGATATGGGATTGGTGGGGAATGAGATTTAATGGGAGAAACCACGTGAGGAAAAAAGTGATGGTGGTCAGGGAAGCTCAAGAGCGGTCACGTGACCACGCAGGTCCAAGCAATAGGAGGAAAGGGGAGGAATGGAAGGCTATTGGAAGAGTTTAAACGATGGTGAGATGGTTTGTCAAGACTGTCAGGAGTCCTTGGCCAGTGTCTACCACCAGAAATCTTTCCACTCAAGAAGTATCTTGCCTTAGTATTTTTTCGACGCTCCGACCAGGTGAGGTGGTCCATGAAAGTGTGTAAATGCATGCTCAGATTCAGGTTGCAGCAACCGGGACCATCACGTCATACTCTGCAACACAAGTTACAAGGGTTCTCACAGCACCCATAGTTAATACAACATATTCTATTTTATATGAGAAAACCCTTTTTAAAAGTTTACGCAAAGTACTAACTGTCCTTTGGAGGGATTTTTTTGTTTGTTTGTTTGCTTTTTAAAGCTGGAGAGGGTATCTGCCACAACCATAATAATCTCATGACAGCATTTCTGGGTAATAAGTGGTGACATTTTATTTCTGTGACTTTGGTAGAAAAAAATGGAAATATTCAAAAAGCTAAAAGAGGTCTGGCGGTGGTGGTGCACGCCTTTAATCCCAGCACTCAACAGGCAGAGGCAGGCAGATCTCTGTGAGTCCCAGGACAGGCTCCAAAGCTACATACACAAAGAAACCCTGTCTCAAATAACAAAAAACAACAACAAAAACTAAAAGAATTGCTAAAGTTAAAGAACAAAGCAAGGTCATTGTTTCAATATAAGAAGGCTCCTTTTCATTATAGCCATGTACATAGAAACATAATGTAAATTCCAGGAGGTTAGCAGGTTAAATGCAAATTTCCAGGACCTAGAGGTAAAGCACTTTTGCATATTCAAAGCAAGAAACTTCAACAATAAATGTATTTGTTTCAGAATGAGACCTACAGACCCCACTGACCCACTTTCCTGTAAGACATTAAATTTTTCAACATGTAATTCACTTCCTGACCCTGCAAGTTATAAATATTAAGGCTCTCTCTCTCTCTCTCTCTCTCTCTCTCTCTCTCTCTCTCTCTCTCTCTCTCTCTCTCATCTTGAGAATAAAAAAAAATTCAATTTTGAGATTCAAACAAAGGATGGAACCTGAACATTTATCTATGTCTGAAGACACAAAGATGATCAATGTCTTTAAAATAACCTCTAACCTAATTACTCTGCTCTGACCTACATAGAAAAGTTTCCTGTTTTGTTATATACAAAATGTTACATAAAACGTACACAAAATGTAATGATATGGATTTGAATATTTTAAGGATAAATATTTGTTCCACTTAGCCATCGTGATAATAGCTTCATGTATTCCGTTAAGTCTATTTTATTTTATTTTAAGAAGATATTTTATTTTAACTTTTGTTTTATGTGTAGGTGTTTTGCCTGCATATATGTCTGTGTACTGTGAGTATGCATTACCCACAGAGGCCAGAAGAGAGCATCAGATCCCTTGCAACCGCAGTTACAGGTGGCCAAGTTACCAGGTAGGTACTGAGATTCTAACCTGAGTACTCTGCAAGAGCACCCATCACTCTTAACTGCGGGACCATCCCTCTGGTCTCGCTATGTCATTTTAAAGTGACAACTTTGGTGACATTTCTGGAATGACTATCATCAAGAAAGGAGACTCCACAAATGCTGGTGAGAATGTGGAGACCCCTTATTCACTACTGGGGTACCAGTATAGCCACCAAGACCAGTGGAGGGGTATCTCAAAAACAAAAATAGAACCTCCATATGACCCAGATGCACCACTCCTGGCCATCCCCCCCAAAGGATTCCATATCTTACTACAGAGGTAGAAAAATACCCATATTTACTGCAAGGAAATGGAACCAACCTACATGTCCATCAACAGAAGAATGGGTAATTAAAATGTGTCACTTGTAGATAATAGCATTTCATCCAACTACTTAAAAATGAAATGTAGATGGAAATGCACACATATGGGAGGTATTATATTAAACAAGGTGCACCCAGATTAGGAAAAGTGAAATTTATATATTATCTCTCATATGTAAATCCTAGCTTATAATATTTCAATGTATTATATCAGAGGGGTGAGCTGGGGTACAGGCTATGAAACCTGGAAAGAATTTATATATTCTCTCATATTTATAACACTTCCATCCCTCCCCCTCCAACTCCTCCCATCATCCTCTACAATAACCCCTTTCAAATTCACGACCTTTTCTTCTATAATTATTATTGTCTCATATATAACACTCACGTAAAACAGTAATAATACACACATCCACATGGGCTGAGTCTAATTAGTGCAGCCCACATGCTTTTAGGGCTGACCACTCAGGATTGAAAAATCTAACAGAGAACTTGGTCCTGAAGAAAGCAGAATCTCCCTCCCCCGGCTGCCGCTGGCAGCTTATCATTCTTCAAGTAGGGATGGAGGCATAAGAAGTTTTCCCCCATCCATGTGGGCTTGTTGGCTGGCCTGGGCTCTACTAGGGGCCATCGGCTGCCAAAAGAAGCAGCTTTGATGGGTCTAAGGTTAAGTATTTAGAAAGCGCGTTGAAACTATATCAGTTAAGCAAAATGGTGTAGTAGATTCTCCACTGCTGCCTATTGTCACTCCAGAATGGATTCTTGGCTAGTTTACCAGAGTTAGGCATGAGTTTCCTCCTACCAAGTGAAACGTAACATCCAATAAAGCAGCTGTTGGTTACCTCCAAGACAGACGTGCCACTATTGCAGTGTTGGGGATATCTTGCTGGGCTGGTTGCTGTGATTAATAAGTCTGCAGTTGGATAGGGCAACTGATTACTTTTCTTCCTTGGCCTCTTGTATAGCCCCCTCTGACACCACCGTGAAAGCTAGTTCTCAAGAAGTCTTCTAGGCCAGCAACAGTCCATTTCTCCAAGTTCTGCAACTGATGTGTGTGGTGTCTTCATCAATGAGATATTTTCCTCAAGTTTGGTCAGGCAGCCAAGGTCAATGGCGACAGCCTATGCTGTCTGGGGTGCTTTTGGATGCCCCTGACCAACACCTTGAAAGGAGGTATCCCTTTCCTGGCACTGGAGTTTTTATTAAATGACTATGGCTCCTGGAGGGAGAATTATCTGCTTAAACTACATCTATATCTGCATATCAATATCTGTGTGATGTTCAATTATTATGTCTTATTCATAAAAAGAACTGGTAATATTTGCAAACTAAATTAGGTTATTGCACCACAGCTAGGGATTAAATAATTCGATTCTGCTCAATGAATGTTTCATCGCAGTGAGATGCACATATCACTTCAAATACATTCCATACACAACAGGAAGAAAGATTTTTGTTTCCCGACGATTGTGCACATGGCCGACCCAGTGTGGGGATGACATTAGTGTCAACAGAACCAGCTGTAACCTCACCAACTCTCCTCTTAGTCTCAGATTTTAGGGTTTGAAAATTCCCCAGGAACTCATAAAGTGAATATTGTATGAAAAGTTTTGAAAGGGGAAGGTGTAGCTATTAAAATTGCTGAAAACATTCTAAGGCATTTTTGAATGCTGTCCAAGATTGGTTAGTCTTGAGTTTCTTTTATTATATTGATTAATCCACAATTTCTGCCAGTTAGCTGGAAGAATTCAAACTGGTGCATTATGATAATAATCCTTGCTTAGGTGCATTAATTTTTAAGAAAATAAAATAAGATGCATTGCTACTAAAAGCTGCTCTTCTCTCAGGCTTCAAATATGGAATCCTCTATTTATTTATAACATTTTTTTGCACTCCAAGCCTTGGGGACCGGACCATCATCGTCACATTCTAAATTGAGCCTGAAATAGCCTACCTTAAAGACCTCTCTTGGGTGGCTCAATCAGTAACTTTATCTTTTTCCGCTCAAGCCATCTCCGCAGCTCAAGCAGAACAAACTCACATCCTTTCTCTTACACATTTGACTCCCCTCTCGGGGTGGCCGGGGAGGGGGGTAAATTCATTTTTCAAATGAAACAGAACTGAAATGGGTACTTGTAACGCTCGATGAAAAGGCAAACAGAACACGCACTCCCTGTTCAGTGTACGCTAGTTTGCTGACATTTCTGTATAATGATTCCGTAAAAATACAAGCACATGAATGAATGACTGGGCACAAAGTGAGATTCTATGCAGAAAAGAAAATTAAAAAAAAAAAGAAAGCATTTAATGAAGTTATTCTAAAAGTTGTATTTTTTTAAGTAATTTTTTTTTATTACTTTTTGGTTTTTTTTTTTTTTTGAGGCAAGGTTTCTTTTTTCATTTATATTTAAGTTATTTAGTAAATATGTTCAAAGTTGATAATCCTCACTTTTTATATATATTTATTATTTTTTCTTACTTTTATATACCGATTCCAAAAGTTCTAAACACAGAATTGTCTTTTTGGAAGTTATTTTTAAATGGTCAGGGAATTTTGGATGGGAAAAGAGCTACACAGCTGTCATAATTCAGATAGTCTTACATGTGCATAATAATAAAGATCCATATTAATATTAGTTTGACCAAAGTGAAAGTTAAATCTCCTCTCAAGTATGGCTAATAGAAATCTCTGCATATGGCATTGTGTCATCATTGGCATGATATTTTCTTCAGCCATTCATCCTTAAGTCAAGAACATCCTAAAGGCACACCCATCACATCCGTGTAAGTCCTGTGACTGTACTGGATACACAGGAGGCTAGGAAGCCATAGCTTGCTTTCAACAACATTGTCTGGTTAAAAGTCAGTTGCTATGGGGCTGCAGAGACAGCTCATTGGTTAAGGGCACTTGCTGCTCTGACAGAGGACTAAGGCCTTGTGCCCAGCATCCACATGCCTCCCAACCCTTGTAACTCCAGTTCTAGGGCATCTGATGCCATCTTATGGCCTCCATGGGAATCAGGTATGTATGCGGTACACATACATACAGGCAAGAAACATACTTATCAACAGACACTCAAAGTAAAATTCTGTTGATAACTGCAAATTGGTGTTCCACATGTCGTGTTGGATTCTGACAAAGCAGCTGGACTTTGAAGGAGGGGATGGGAAGAGATTACATAGTCCAGCCAGGCTCACTCTACTTTCCATGAGATTCCTTCAAAAACTGGAACACTGTAAACCACAATTAGAAAACACTGCTTTAGACCAACAGTGAGAAATTAAGACGCCGGAAGGAGCTAGGCAGGCAAGGTAAATAAATGCAGCATATTGGGATCATTGACCAGAATCAGCACAAATTAAAGAGAACATTCCCAGTCTTGCACAATCTGGGCCCTACTGGACATTTTTCAAGAGAATCTGGTAATCTATATTTTAGTGAACTCTGTGTTTTCCAGTGGGTTACTAGTTAACATGTTCCATAATGTTATAAATACCCAAAACACAGCTACAAGCCAGATTTCCTTAATTTAATCTGTCATCTTCTAGAGTACCCCCCCCAATCTCTAGATAGGGAGGCTTCTGGTCACAGTAGCTGGCCACACCTCATACTTCGTCTTTTTATTCTTTTCTTTTTCCTATACTACATATAGTGCAGTCATAAAATGAAAAACAAAAACAGTTGGCAAAAGTCATGTCTACGCGGGTGAAATTCAAAAAAAAACAGCAGTTAAGGGAATGGTTTGGACTGGCTTGAAAATTTACATTTTTTTCCTCTCTGTATCCCAGACTCCAATCATGCTATCTTATTAATATTCTAAATTATGCTGCCTGGAGCAACACCAGCCGCTCTGATAAGAAGCGACAGGCACCAAGTGTGCTCTCTGACCTTGTTAGCCTTTTCTCTCCATCCCTCATGTCCTTTCTTCTGTCTACATTTATACCACGATTCTTCATGTGAGTCTATCGTTCGTGTGCGCATCTGGGTTTTTTTTTTTTCTTTCCACTTGGGTATGTATGCGTGTGGGGGGAGGGGCGTGCATGTACAGGGTGTGCATGCTTATGGAGTCCAGTGGTTGCTATCATCGGGTATCGTCTTCCACGACTTTTCGCTTTATTTCTATATTTCTTAATCTTCATGGGATGTGTTTTAAGATGTATTTGTGTTTATGTGTCTGCACGGCATTTGTGTGGGCCTGAGAAGAACAGCTTCCGGTCCTTATGAACTGGAGTTACAGATGGCTCTGGCATGAGGGAGGGCTGGGAATCAAACCAGACCCTCTGGGAGAGCAGCCTGTGCTCTTAACTCCATCCACACAAATTACATATTTTTACTTGAGTCTCTGTATTTCACCACAGTGCATCTAGCACCTGGATTGTAGTGCTGGGACAGGTTTCAAACTTACTAATATTTACAGGGGGAAGAACTTGTTCTCAGGGCTCAGCAAGTCATTCACATTTTCTTTCCTTCAGCTTTTACCTATGAAGGGAAATGAAACAATTCCAAAGCTGAAAAAAAAAATCATTTTGTAAAACTTCTGTCTGAAAACATGACTTTGTGCCTTTGAGAACGCAGTTAAGGTTTTTTTGTTTGTTGTTTATTTTTTGCTTTGTTGCAGTATCTCCTCTCCCCTGCCAAACCAAAAACCACGGATAGATACGCATATCGAGGTGAGAGGAAAACATAGGTTAAGACCAGGATGGGACCAATAAAAAAGGGCTCTAAGGTGAGGATCGGGGTGATAACAGAGTAAAGGGGAAGCGTACTGGCAGGAAGATAAAGAGTGGAAGACAAGCAGGGAAAATCTGCCAAATGGAGTCGTATGAAAACTCCATATGGAAGCCTACAACTTGGTGGGCTATCCTTAAACATTAAAGCCGTGTATAGATAAAGATGCAAAATTCTAACGGTGCTGCTTGTTCTTTCTAGCAGCCTTCATCTCTACAAAAAGTAATACAGCATGTCATGTCCACTATCCTTACGACGAAGGCCTTTGTCACTTGCCATCTCTGCTATCAGGGACGATCTGGCAGGGGGACAGGTGGCAACTTTGGCTACAATCAATGGAGAGCTAAGGTAATAGCAGGATAAAGCCTTAAATCTGAAGAGTCACAAGAGGAAGCTCAGCTAGAAATTTGGCAAAGAAAAGGAAATTATTGAAGTGTAGTGAAGGACACATTCCTCATGAGCTACTCCATACACATGAGGTTGAATCATGCTGTAAAGTACTGAGAACCAAAGTCATCCAGGAGGAAGGAACTGCAGACTTGCCGGTGGGAATGTCTGTAAGGCATTTTCTAAACTAATAATTAAGGTAGTAGAGCCCCCGCCACTGGGGGCTATCCTCTTGCAAAGTGGATCTGAGCTGTAGAAGACAGCAGGCTGAGCAAGCCAGTAAACGGCATTCCTTCATGGTCTCTGCTATAGTCCCTGCCTCTGGGTTCCTGCTTGAGCTCCTGCCATGATTTCCCTCAACGGTGGACTGCGATGTGGAAATGTAAGCCAAATAAACCCTGTTCTCACTAAGTTTCTTTTGGAGATGGTGTTTATCACAGCAACAGAAAGCAACTAGAACAGGGATGGGCCACTTGAAATAAGGAGTTGCCAGGACTGTGGGGGTGTCAGGCAAGTCACTGTATAATGTTTGAAAACGGTCAAAAGTAATTAAAAATAAATTCTCCATTTAGACTCAAGTGCAGTAGGTCCTCAGCACACTTGTCACTTTGCTTGTAAAGGCCGGAAAGTGGCTATCCACAAGCCCACAGTTCAGTAGAGAATGGCTTACCTTTGGGTTTGATCTTCTGATTTTACTAATCTCATGGCCCATTCTCTTCTCTTTCTAAGACTATAGCTAAATTGGGATGTTTTTATTTACAAATTACATGAAAACTGAATATATGAAGGAGGCAATGGGGAAAGTATTGAGGATAATTACAGGGTATACAGAGTTAAGCCAGCAAAGGAAATGAAGATGTAACAAGCAGAAGAGATTATGCCTCCCTACTCCCCTGTCTTATTTCCCTCCTCTCTGTCCTACTCTTTTCCCCTGTGTCTTTCCCTCTGCCTTACCTTCTCCTACTCTTCCTTCTCCTTCTCTACTTCTGGGAACTATAATATATGTATATATATTACATGTATAATATATGTGTATATATAACATGTATAATATATGTATATATATTACATGTATAATATATGTGTATATATAACATGTATAATATATGTATATATATTACATGTATAATATATGTGTGTGTATATATATATATATATATATATTATCATATTTGTTGAGGGGTTTGTGTCTCCCGTAAGAGATGTGAGATTGCATGCCACTTGCTCATCTACCCAGAGATGTGTTCCTTCAGATCCACAAGCCACAAGTTGACTGAATATGACCTCATGCCATTGGGATGTGTGTGCAGATACAGACAGAATGGCAAGTAAGAACCGCAGCAACTATTTAGACCCTCCTGCCTCCGCCACAGTCTTAGATAGGGTTTTTATTGCTGTGAAGAGACACCATGACCACAGCAACTCATAAGAAAAACATTTAATTGGGGTGGCACACTTACAGCTTCAATCTATTACCATCAGTTTGGGGAGCATGGCGGTGTGCAGGCAGACACGGTGCTGGCTACATCTTGGCTTGCAGGTAACAGGAAGTCAACCGACTCACTGAGTGGTATCCTGAGCATAGGAAGCCTCAAAAGCCCACCCGCCTCAGTAGAACATTTCCTCCAACAAGCCATAACCACTCCAACAAAGCCACAGTCTGTGAAATTATGGGGGCCAATTATATTCAAACTGCCACTATCATACCAGCTTACCTATGCAGATCTAGAAGGATTCCATTATGATTACTCAGTGTAGGAATAAAATGCCTAATCTAGGTTGTCACACTGCTCTGTCACCGTGTGAGTATAAATCAAAATTTAATGGTTGAAATCCAATGGGTCAACATGAGATGGCCTTGAAAGGCAATGGTAAGGGAAATCCTCCAAGGGGACAGAGCATCAGATAATCCATCTGCTACCTGCTTTATGTGGAGAAAGACCTTGGAGTGGGAGTAAGTTTGATATAATGAGTAAATAAAACAATATATGATACATATTACTTCCTTGCTACGGAGGCTAAGAAGACTCATGTGGGTAGGCGTGAGCACAGATACTGCATATTACCCACCAAGAACTCTACCCAATCATGGCGGAAGTGAACGGAATGATTATTCAAGTGGACGTCATCAGCTTTTGGCCTCAGCCACCCGTTTTGGCACAATGCTCATACAGGTATACAGCAGTGGTGGAGTGACACGATGGACATGGGAGTGTGAAACATATATTTCTATTCATTGAGGCTCATTAGAGGCAGTTTCCGCCTAAGGACCAGACCCGTGGCAACAGAAAGCTCCAACGCATGCCATCCCTCGAAGGGACCACACCAGTGACTAGTTGACTCCATCGCCATCCCCTTACCCTTGAACATACAGTGGATTGCTCTTGACTAGAGCCAGAATGTAATTCTTTTTTATGCCTTTCCTGACTGTGGGACCTTAGTCAACCTCGCCTCCAGATGTTTGCAGAATGTTTGATCCACTGACATCGGATCCCACATGGTATCCTAGAGAGGAACCCACTTCAAAACAAAAGGAGTCAGGCAGTGAGCTTGTGACCATAAGACGCTTTAATCTTATCACGTATCAGAGCCACCAGCCTGATGGATAAGAGCAAGAGTCTTTTGAAAGAAAGTATGACGATGATGCCACACAAAGATGAAACAGCCAAGGATAAGAAGGAAATCTTATCTGCAAAGATCAAAATATTACTACCTACTCCTTACAGAACTGACCAGAAGGCCTGGTTAGAACACTGGAGATGTTTTCACTAGGAGATCCAGCATTGCTTCCAATAATCTCTATCTATACTTGGAGCAACTTGTACAAAGAGACCAGTACACAATGAGAAGAATAACCATCCCATTCCATCAAGGGAACAGGGGGTCTGGGGACCAATCATCTCCCAGGTATTTTAGTAATGCATCATTTGGGAATCTGCATCTTTTTTTGGACAGGATGCTGTATGTAAGGATCGAAACAGATCTTTGCGGCCAGGGCTCAAACCCCCCCTTGGGATAAGGATCTAGGTATGTCACACATGCTAGCAACTAAACAAGAAATTCCAGGTAGAGTCCCGAATGGAAAACGGAGGAAAGAAATGATGAACATTATCACGAATGTGAGACCGACTTCAGGAGCAAAGTCTTCTAAGTCTACCTTAGGTCAGATGTGGTGGTACACACCTTTAATACCATCACTTGGGAGGCAGAGGCAAGCAGATTTCTCTGAGTTTGAGGTCAGCCTGCTCTATATAGTGACTTCCAGGCTAGTCACACTGACACACAGTGAGACCCTGTCTCAAAAACCAAATGAAAACAAAAACAAAACTCTATTCTGAGAATGTCATTATCCAGAGCCATAGAAGAAATATTTTCCCATTGAATATATTCATATCACAAAACACATGCAAAGCGCACAAAGGCAGCATACTAGAGGACATTGTTCCATGCTTCTACACCAGGGTCACCACTGTCATTGACTTCCAATATGTACATTATTTAGATTTCCACAATGACCCCATAGCTATCCCTTTATAATTTGTCTTCTTTTTATTTCATCACTGGTGATTGAACCCAGGGCCTCCTAAATGCCCGACAAGTGCCCTACCACTGAGCTGTGTGTTCCCAGGCTTAACTTTCCAATGATTAAAAGAAAGAAAACTACTTTATGGATTTCTACATATTTTTATCCCATGTAATTACATCCAACAAAATGCACCAATTTTGAGTGTACAATGTGATTTGTTTTGACAAATTTCTACAGCCCTGTAAGATATGGGCTATAATCTATCCCAGAATGCTCTGTTGTAAATGAAAAATATATTTGAGTGTTCCTTTAGGCTAGTAAGTGCTCTGGGAATTTTGTGTTTATTTTAATTTGGGGTTTAATTAATCTATCAAATTAGAGCGATGCTGAGCATTTTTTTTCCTCACGATCTACTACTACTTCAACAGAAAGACATGGAATAAGCCAAGAGCAGATTTTTTTTTTTTTTTTTTGATCATTTGTGCCTAATACAATGGAGTTCTTTGTTATCAGAAAAGGAGTTTCTTGGGCAGTCAATACATAACAGATATTCAGCTATTTTTCTTTTTTGTGTGATTGTGTGAGTGTGTGTGTAGAGAGAGAGAGAGAGGGAGAAAGAGAGAGAGCATATGTGGGTGCCTGAGAGAGATGTCGTCAGATCAACAGAGCTAGAGTTAAAGGCATTTGTGAGATGCCTGGATTGTTACATGACACTTTTCGATTGTGCAACAAGCACTTTATCCACTGGGTCATCTCACCAACTCCAAGATTGATATTTCAACACAACAAAGGCAATATGGTTCCAATGCAAATGCCAGAACCTCTAACTGAAACTCACATCCATCACCCACTGACTACCTGAGTGGCTGGAGAAAGGTTGCAGCTCCTACCCTACAGCTTCCTCACATAAAGTAACGAGTGGGAAGGTGCCATGCTTTGACAGAGCAGCTGTGAGGAGCACATGACCTGGTGAACATACAATATTTACTGGGTTCCCGTACAGAGGAAAATCGATGACAAGTTTTAATACAGAAGTTGAGAATGTCAAAAGCATATTTTACTTATGGTATCATACAAAAGTCTGTGTGTCCGTGAGACATGAAAATGTTCTGAGAACATAACAAAAAGTAATAGAAAACTTACTTTGAGTATTTGTCTCATCTTAACTCAGCTCCAGAAAAAAAAAATGGTTTTCTACTGTTAAAAATAGGTGCTTACGTATTTTGTCAGGCATTGGACTGAAGCACATCAGGATATCAGACAGAACTTTCTCCAATGTTTTCTCCCATTCTTCTAGTTTTCTAAATCTAATCTTTGAGTGTTTTTACCCAGGACTTGCATTCCCCTTTTTTGAACAGTTATCCTGTCTGTTTTCCTTAGTTATTTCCTCCTCTCCTTTTCCATCTCAATCTGACTTTCACAAAACTTTTGTCTCATATGCAATACAGTTTTCAGAGTCCACGTCTCAGCATGACAGCGCCTGCTGAATTTAGTCAGAAGCCATGTCTCTGGGAGCTGTGATGACAGCTAAAAGCTTCAAAGAATCGAAAGCTTGTTAAGAGAGGTAGCTTCTAGCAAGTAGGTTGCTTCAAAGCAAAGCAGACTGATCATATTTGAGATTCTCCACCTTGTGTGGTATAATACCCTCAACAACTTCTCTCCTTCATTTAAAAAAAAAATCTCCCTTTAAGAGATCTATATCTGTTTTTACAAAATATCAGCAAGATCAAATTTGGTTACCTTTTATCACCCCCCCCCCATCTTTCACTAACCATTCATTTTCCACCTCTGTGTTAAAAGTCTAGAATAAATATATTTCCTCCAAAAGAGTAAAATTTTATCCCTGCATTGAATATGATTTTCCCAGGATTGTAACTTCGCGAACTCGAGTTGACCAGCAAGTTGGTATTCCCAAATTCACTTATAAGGGCAGGTTCACGGTGCTGTCATGTACCGGGGTTGACTCATCTCTGCTCTGAGGAGAGAATCTTCTCCATCTGGTTTCTTCTAGAGCCCTCTTCTATGCCTTTTATGCATGTCTCCATTGCCATAACCTATTTTATTCAGCCAGCTTAAAAGCTCACAGTGACTCCTTCCCCTGACCCTTCGACTCCTCATTTCTGTAACACACGCTTTTTCCTGTTAATAAAATCTTGGCCTGTTCGACTGTATCCCTGGAACATCGAGCCAGAAGTTCTTGTTATTTTTCTTTCCACTGATTTCTTCCAAAATATATCACACGTTACTTTATTCTTGAAGCTTACATCATCTTCTTTTATCTCTAGCAAGGAATGACTGCAAATATGCCTCCTGGACTAATTCTTGGTTATTTAATAATCAAAATTCCCACAGCATAATTCCCCAGGAGCCCGTGCTGATTTATCTTTTTAATCTTTTCTGACAATAGAACATTACTGAAACAATTCTGTGATGTCTGTATTTCATGGCTTCAAAGAGAATTTCCCTTCCTTTCTTCAGACTTCTAGTCTTTACTTAGATCTCAAGTCTAAGGAAGGATTTGAAAGAACATAATATTTCATATCCCAATAGCACAAAAAAAAAAACATAAATGACTCTTTATCCATTCTTGGCCTTATTCTTTCCTTTGTTCTCTTTGTCCATGCCTCATTTTCTCTCTTCCCAAGTAGTTTCAGCTAAAGTGAAGTCTTCGCTAACTAACTAATGAGATCTCCCATGTTTGTGTTGTTCTTTGTTTGTGTTGTTGTTTGTTTGTGTTGTTGTTGTTGTTTTGTTCTTTCCTGTTTACGTCCAAAACATGGAGAATTTTGCTGCTGTTTGTTATAACAATATTGTTAAGTTTCCCTCTCCCTGCATCTCTCCGTCTCCATTTGTCTTTGTGTGTGTGTGTCTCTTTCTCTCTCTCTCTCTCTCTCTCTCTCTCTCGCTCTCTCTCTCTCTGTGTGTGTGTGTGAGAATATGACTACTATCAAATAAATGTTTGAGACATTGTTAAATTGGCCATTTATCTACAGCCACCATTTATCAAGCACTGTTGTTTTGTTTTGCAAACTTGACACAGCTAGGCTTGTCTGGGAAGGGGAGCTTGAGTTGAGAAACTGTCTCCAGTACAGTACCTAGGAGAGGCTCTGGGACATTTGCTTCATTAATGACTGATATGAAGAGGGCCACGACCATGGTGGGCAACGCCACCTCAGGGCAGGTGGTTCTGAATTTTATGGGAAAGCAAGCTGAGCAAGCCATGAGGAGCAAGCCAGTGAGTGACATTCCTCCAGGGCCTCTGCTTCAGCTCCTGCCTCAGTTTCCCACCTGGGGCCCTGACTTCCTTTAATATGGACTGCGATGTGGAAGCGCAAGCCAAATTAAGCCCCCTTTTCCCCAGCTTGCCTTTGGTTGTTTTATCACAGCAACAGAAAGGTAACTGCTAGACTAACTACACTACCTGCCAGATATTCAGGATCAACCAAGTACCCCAGCTGTCTTCAGTCTTCAGCTCAAAGGGGGAGCAGATGAATCAAGAAAGCAGATAGTTACAATAGGAAACGGAACGCCTTCCAGGTGTGGCGGCTCACACCTTTAATCCCAGCACTCAGGAGCAGAGGTGGGCAGATCTCTGTGAATTCTGGCCAGCCTGGTCTACACAGCGAGCTCCTGGACAGCCAGGACTGTGTAGTGAGGCTCAGACTCAAAATGCATGCTTAAAATCCACAAAAGGGTGTGCAAATATAATAGAAGAGGCCCTAAGTTCACGTTGTAAAGTGATGGGGTAGGAAGGAGAGCGTGGACAGAGGAAAATGTGCAGACGTTAAGAGGAAAGGGAGGAGATAAAGTTACCCTGGCAGGACAGAGTCAGGGTACTGAGGGTTGGTGGGAATGGTGGGTGGGTGGGTGAATTGGATGGAAGGCATTTCCCAAAAGAAGAATGTGAAGAAAGGGTGAAGTGTAAATCCAAGAAGATGGCAAGAAACACACACACACATACCACATACACACACTCACACATCACACATGCACACACACATACCACACACACACTCACACACACACCACACACACACACCACTCACATACACACTCACACACACACCACACTCACACACACATCACACATGCACACACACACACCACACACACACACACATCACACATGCACACACACACATCACACATGCACACACACACCACACACACACACACCACTCACACACCACTCACACACACACCACACTCACACACACACACACACACACACACACACACACACGGAACCATTTCTCGCCTGCAGACAATGTGCCCCTCGTCCTGTCTCACCATCGTCATCGGCTTGAGTCACTAGACCTATGATAGCTCTGGAAAAGCAGTAACAGCCTTTGTCTGCGCACCAGGCTCCTCCCGTCCTGAGTTCAGAATGTACCCTCAGCCTCACTCCCACCTCTTAAAATCATCCCGAGCACCACTGCCAGACACATCAAATTCTAGAGTTTTCTCTCACATATCTGTGCTTTTATCCTCTTCCGTGTTCAGTTACCTATTAAATCCGGAAGGAATTTGCACTGCAGTCTAACCTCAAGGGATCGCGGCTGCTTTTCCCATTTCTCCCTTAGGCGCCGGTCCCCTGGCCTCTCCCTGTCCTTGCTTCAGTAATTCCTGCCACAATGCGCTAATAGCTTCCCATCTGTCCCCATTCTTCCAGGCACGCCCATAATGTTAAGAAAACTTCTTAGGACCAGAAATGTATTCTGTTTCTGTTGCCTTTCTGCCTCAAGTGTTCTCAGCTCCAGGACTTCACAAACTTACTGCATTCAGCTGACAAAGAAATGCTTGCTTCTCAATGCTCAGAACTGTGTCCTGACCACCTGCAGAGGTTCCACAGACATGCTAAAGTCACAGCATTGAAAATGGAACCCAACCAGTCAACTCTTAGTTCCTGAATTACCACAGAACTTTCTTACTCATTTTAAGCTACCATGCAGCATTACTTTCAAAGGGAGGCAAGGGATGATCACTTATTTATATTTTACAGGTACAGGTGGTTGAATATTAAGTTTGGGGATAAACTTTTAGGATTAGAAGACTTTTATCTATGATATTGATACCAATTAAATGTTCTCTAAACTGTGCTAAAATCTACTCACCTTTTCCTTGGAGAGAATAGCAAGCTTAAAAATATAGCTGAAAGGTTTTCAATGCCTGTTAAATATCAATAAGATTTTTGTGGTTTTAAACTTTATAATTCAGAGATAGAAAGACCAGTTAGGGAGACAGAAACTTGGGTAGTTTGAAGCTGGTATAACTGTCCTGTTCTTCTTTGCATTTGTTTCTTATAAGTTAACTTCTTAAATGCCATTTTGCCACATAACAAATACCCACCCCCCCAAAAAAAAGTCTAAAATATTACAAGGATATACTGAGTTTATCCTAGGTCTAAATAGAGATGGCTCACCCCATTCTGATCTCATTCAACTTGACAGAGAGTTTTCCTCTTCAGAGGTGGAAACTGGGAAAGAAAACATTTATTATCCCTCCAAATCCAATCAGTTTTGGGGGTAGTTTTCCTATAAAATAAATGTGGCTCTGCAAGAGATTTCTGTGGTTGATATGGCATACTTTCAGTAAGAATTTTAGTCATTTTTAACCAGTTGTTCTAAAGAGCCCAAAGCTTAACCAGAAACCAGAGCTTTTGAAGCTGTATGCCAGGGCTTCTGGCCATCATACTGTTTCTGAGATACCTCCCTGCAGATATGGTGACCCTCAGATGACCTGCTTTCTCGGATCAGCAGGAAGGAATGGTCTTACTGTGACTGATGTCTAAGCTTCTTCTCCGATGTCAGAGGCCACCGTTTCCACCTGCATCTGTCACTGACCCTCAGGAGAGACCAGTCTCCATTCTGATCTAGCCTTATTAACTGTTTTCTGAAACTTATGCTCATTGTTAAAATTTCATGTGAGGTCTGATTAATATTATTCTGTTTTTTAAATTGCTTATGTGTGTTATCACAATTCCTTTTCCCATGTTATAGCTTTGCAAAGTAAGTATCTGACCCTGCAAATTCCAAATGTCTTTTTGTCCCTTGTCCTCATGAGCATCTCTATGTTAGGAAAATCCAGTGTCATGAATGTTAAATGTCTAGATTCTCTTTTTTTCTACTTTTTTTTTCTTCTTTTTGTTCTGAGACAGTGCTTCTCTGTATTGCTGTGGAGCCTGTCCTGGAACTAGCTCCGAAGACCAGGCTGGCCTCGAACTCACAGAGGTCTGCCTGCCTCTGCCTCCCAAGTGCTGGGATTAAAGGCGTGTATCACCAACACCCACCTAAATGTCTAGATTTTCAAACCTTATAAACTGTAGTCTACTGGAATTCTAAAACAGAGGTTCTGTGGACATGAGAGAGGTTTTGTGATGCCCTTCACCATTCCCTAGATCCTAGCATTCTGCCTGGCCACAGTCAACCCCACTATCAAAGGTGTGTGTGTGTGACAAAAGTTACTTCATTAATATGCAATGTTGGGGCTGAGAATCAGCTCAGTGGTAGAATGCTTGCTAGCATGCATGAAACAATAGGTTCAAATACCACAGAATAAACATGCAATGTTATGAAGGCAATGATTTTGTATGGGTTTTTATTTCTGTTAATTGTTAATATTGTCACATTCTTTTTAAGCCTTGGAGAACAGAGTCTAGATCTTATATATAACATATAACATAGCTTTTAAATTTTTGTTGTGATTTTTTTTTTCATTCGTGGTAGTGTCAGGGAAAACAAACTTACTTGAATATGCGTGTTGGTACAGGTCTGGGCTTTCTGTTCCCTCCAATGACTGTGAAACTCACATAGAAACTCAAGCAGCTGTTGTGAACCTGAGTGTAAGAAAAGCCTTCCAGCTAAGCATCTTTGGGATAAGTTAAGAGTCAGCCCACACCACCCCCTAGAGGCTCCCCATGTGAGCTGAATGATCTAAATTTCTTGATATGAAATGACCCGAGACCCTGACCTTTGTGGGACTCTATGGGAAAGAATTCAAACTTGGACAGTAATTGAGATTCAGAACTATACACACACTGTAGACTTGGGGCTCCCTAAAAGAGACCAGAGTACAGGAAGAGACAGTCGATCGTTGAAAGAAAGCGTGCCTAAATGGAGGAAGAACCCGGTGCAGTAGACACAATGAGTGTGTATCCCATCATTGGGACAGAGCCTGACTGTGTGACAGGGACGGGGTGAGAGAGAACCAGGGGTTCCAAGCACTGACATAAACCTTGTAATAAGGCTGGCAGCTCAAGAACAGCACCCACAGAGGCAAGGATACAAGAGGAGATCTCAAACGGAGAGGCAGCAGCTCTAGTTAGGAAGGAGACCCGTCCTATGCGCTCTATAAATTCAAGCAGGTCAGAGGACAATACTCAGCATACCGATTCCCACTCCTATCCTCTCCCTTATCCCCTGGGCACAATACAAGATGCAAGAGTAAGAAACGGTGGGCTGATAAACAGGAAGTCATACTTCAATGCATTTGATGGGTTTTTGAACTCTTAAAACTGATGTATAGTAATTGTAGCTACTCATAGGAAATAAAAGAGTATTTTGACATGTGTTGAAAGGATCAAAACTTAAAATATTCAACCATCAATCCAGCTAATAACAGCTTTTTCACTTAAAGCATACACTCAAGTAAAAATAAGACAGCATATCTACGAAAGCCTCTATATCTTCATGCTTGGGAAGGACAGTGAAAATATACAGATGTTCCAGCCAAGATGAAATGGAAGTGTCATATGACTTAAGCTATGTCACATAGGAAGATCCTGGGGACCATTATAACTTAGGCCTTTATCATGGATGCATCGAAGTAGCGTATCAGCAAGGGGAGTTCTATCTGATGTACAGAACCTAGACATGAAGTGGTTTCTCTAAGTTCCAAGATAACAAGAAGGGTACACTCTGGAAGTCCGAGGCTTGGAGCACTGGGCACAGGGATGTAAAATTACAACAACTATTGGCTCGGTATATTCTGCATGTCTTTTCATTTGCTCATTACAAGTTTGTTCTTTACAATAGTCCTGTGGTTTATATTTCACTCCATTTTATAGATGAGACAATACAGGCACACAAAAACAAGCACAAAAGTTAACCCCAAGATATATAAGTTGGAAGAAGAAGAACAGAGATTCAACCCGCAGTGGATGGGCTTTGTCCCCACCCTCTGAGATAATGTTTCCCCAGTTCGCGTCAGTCCCAAGTGTCCTTCCAAGGCCTTCCCAACATGGGCCAAGTTGAAAGTTGAAGTAAGAACAACGGGAGATACACTTTGCAGAATGTTTTCCTCTGTTCTTATGAAATTAAATTTAAAAATAATTGAGACTTACTAACCTCTAATCCTGTTCAATAAACTCGATGAGGAAGTCAACCAGCATTAAAAAAAAAAAAAAAAAAAAAAAAAACACCATGACTGCAGTAAAGAAGGTAGCTTTTTTAATCAAGCATTGTAATGTTGAAACAGTGAGTGGACTTGTATCATTAAGTCACAGAACACTTTATAGATGCAAAAGAAATAGAGTTAGAGCAACCCTGGTATAGCTAATAGATGAAACTAAATACTAGAGAGAAAAAGTAGCAAGAAAATTATGAAACAATGATGTCTCAAAAATTCCTCTAAATTAATTTTTTACACAAAACCATAGTTCCCAGGTTCTCAGAAGGCACTGATCAAAGTAAATACCAAGATAAAATAAGCTGCACTTCACCTGCACACATCTGTTGACCATATTATCATATTTAAGGCCTCAGAATCAACATAGCAAATTTGAAAGATTAGGATTAGATGTCAATGCCCATTCCAACTCCACAATGAAATCAGACTAGAAATCAATAAAAGACAACCTGAAATTTTAAAATACTGTTTCTTCAACTTTTAATTTTGCAACATCTTTGATTTTCCAACAATTTTAATCTACACATCAGACTGACCTTGAACTTGCTATGTAGTCAAAGATGACCTTCAACTCCTGGTTCTCAAGTGTTGGAATTATGGGTATTATGCCATCATGTCCAATTTCTAAATACTTGTAGGTTGAACAACACACTTCTAAATACCACATAGATCAGAGAAAAAATATTGATGGATTTTTTTATATTTATATATATTTATTTTATATAACAAGTCCATTTAAATGAAAACAAGCATTTATAGACAATATTTGGGAATTTGGATTTTTAAAATGAGAACTACAATAAAAAACAAATATTAATGAAAAAGCACAACTTATCAAACTGTGAGAAATACAGGAAAAGCGGCATTTATAGAAAAAAATTCTGTCACTGCTTGTGTGTGTGTGTGTGTGTGTGTGTAGTGATAAATGAAATAAACCATCAAAGCTTCCACCTTAAGGAGTACATTTTTGTCTCAGCAGACAAACCCAACAGAACTCTTGGCCAACAGTAACACTCTAACTCATCGCTTGGTGTCCATTAACCATGTTCTCAGCTTCCATCAGTCGTGTATCATTCTCCATGAGGTGAAACCTACTCTAAGGTTAACAGCCATAGAGAAAGAAATTTAGGCCTATATGTTGGGCCTCTGTCAGTGCTAACTGGAATCTGTATTTCCAAATGTGGTGAAATAACTAGAAGGCATCGGTTTTACAAATGGACCAAACTGAAAAGAAAAATCACACCAACCTGTTACCATTTACCAAAACCTGACAGGACACCAGGAAGACAAGGTGAAGGAAACACCAACACCCAATATGGATTTCTCTTAGCCAAGATGGTTACCAATATATATATATATATATATATATATATATATATATATATGTATGTATATATATATATACACATACATATATATGTGTGTGTGTGTGTGTGTGTCTGTGTTATATACTCATCTCCGTATCTCCGTTTTATGTGATGAAAGATCATTCTTTGTTTCTAGACGGTTATTTTAAAACATCAGACTAAAAGGACCAACAGTCAAACATGGTGGTTTGGAAGCAGACTTCCCAGGTATGAGATTGTATCAAAACATAACCTCATCCCAAAATGGTGTTGGAATTGATTTCCAATCCCATTGTATTGCTGCAAAGATTCTATGATTGCTATATTAAATACTGGGCATAGAGGTTTTGTTTTTATCTTAAAAATCCAAAATCTAGACTACCTTTCAGTGAACAACAACCGTCTAGAGCCATGGTTTTCAACCTTCCTAACGCTGTGACCTTCTAACACACTTCCTCATGTTGTGGTGAACCCCCCCCAACCATAAAATTATCTTTGTTGCTACTTCATAACTGCGATTCTGCTACTGTTATGAATCGCAATATAAATACCCATGTTTTCTGACGGTCTTAGGCCAAAGGCGTCAAAGGAGTCACGACCCACAGGTTGAGAACTGCTGGTCCAGCGCCTCGTAAGTTCTTCACAATAGCTCCTCACACTCTCACTTCTCTCCAGGGGTGAAATGAATGATTACATGAATTAATGATTAATGGTGTCATTCAAAATCTAAAGTGCATGGTCCACTCGCTGCAACTCAAGTCTGTGGAAGGTGGGTAGCACCCACCCTACTGCCGCTCAGAGCTATACGATGTCTGTGTCTATGTCTACGTCTAAGGGATTGGTTTCGACTCACACCAGACAGGAAGGAGATGAGCAAATCCTCCTCCAAAGTCAAGGTTTCCTTTTTAAAGAATCAAGTTTCTAATGCATAACTCATGGAAGAAATAATTATTGCCTCCGTGGTCACCATTAAGCTTTGTCCCTTTTGGTCCCAGTGGGTGTCCGGCTTGTCTTTCTGTACGTGTTTAAATGACAAAAGTTGTAAAACTAAAACGAAATAGCAGCAAGAGCAAAATGAAGGAAAGGGAGGAAAACCTCTGCCAGAAAGAGCAAGAAAGTCATCAATTTAAAATGTCAAAACTGGGGAATCAAAGGAAAAGCAGTACTGCTGAATATAATCCAGGCCTGACTGAGCATTGCAGGAAGGAGGCGAAAGATAAACCCACAGGCAGGCTCAGAGCATGTGTTAGCCCTTACCTCAGGCTGATGTGTTTACAAGAAACCCACGAGTCTGCGTTAGTTCCTAATTAGGTTAGGGTGGCTGCCAAAGCAAGTAGTAGTTTTTAAAATGCAAGGTTATGGTTACAAATGGATATCAAAGCCTTGACACTTAAGTGGCCATAGCAATAGCTGCCAAACGAAGCTACATAATTGGTCCCCTAAGATTGAAACAGTGACTCGAGTTTCAGCTCTCTGGGGTACCTTCCTCCGCTTCCCCACCGCCTGTAGAAGCAGGACGATGTCAAAGCAAGGAATTTGTTGCCGCTGTCCGTGTGGATCATCGGGATGAAGGGTAAACGAAATGTTTAAAAAGAATTGTGGAAGCAACGAGCTATACTGGTGCAGAGCGTAGACCCTCCCTCCCCACACAGGCTACTCTGAGAAAGAAAATTATCAGTTCAGTTCTCCATACCAAGCTGTCCTTTCCGTACTGTTTGTTCTTATCAAACCAGGTGAGTAAACAGTTATAGAACATTTGGTATTGTCATCAGTGGCACTGTCCCCAGTGAGTGGTACAGATGGAATTCTTACAGGTCACAAATCTAAAACCAATGTGTTTTGTAATCCAACAAACATGTCATCGAAAGGCTCAAAGAGTCCATTTTTGCAGCAGGCTGCCAAGGGGAAAACAAGAAAGACTCTAGAGTCTGGAAAAGGGAAAACTCCACCAAAAATCCTCTGGCCAATTAACACATTAATTTTATATATCATGTTTCTACCATTTAACTTTCCTAGCACCGTGCTCTTTAGATAATGATCTCTAAGAACATTTGCTGAAAATGCCTTCTCTGCTGCAGAACTCTGTGCTGAACCAAACACAGCAAATGGGCCAGGCAGGCACAGGAATGCGGCAAACAGCTCTCGGTGCCCTGGATTTCTCTCAAGGAGCCCACTTCACAGTACCTGATGGTTACCTGGCTGACTATATAAAAACATTAACCTTGTGTCTGAGGAACACATCTGTTTACATTTTATAAAGATCCAGCCAGAGCCAAGGGCTATTTCTCTGAATTCAATTTCACAATTCCCCGGGAAGAGATAAAGGCAACTATGTAGTATTGGGACTGAAGAAAATTATTTACGATCGTCCCCCCCCCCCCCCGGGCCTAGAATAATGGTTGCCAGTGAGGGGTCATTTGCAGCTAGGAGAAACATTTGGCAGTCTCTAAAGGCACGATGGGTTGTCACAACTGCAGGAAGAGGTCCCATTGGCTCCTTGAATGTTGACGGACTGTACACTGCCCAGCCCACCGTCACCTCAAAGGAAAGCAACAACAAAAATAAAAATATTTTGGTCCAGTATGCGAGTAACAGACATGGACACGGCGAGAAACATCATAGAACTGAGCCTGCAGAATAGGAGAATCCAGTGGTTTCCATCTCATACACGTACAATCTCTGCTGCCATCCAAATCTCTGCAGCATTAACCTCGCACTCATGATAAAGTGGGTCCCATGGCCTCTTCTCTGAGCATTTCCTACCCGCTCCTTCAGCTCCCGGCACCCCAACCAGGAAGAAACCGGCTTCCCTCCGGAGTTCGGAACACTGCTGTGTAGGAAGGCTGAGGTACAAACACAGAAAGGAGGTGCGAGCCTGCTCCGTCACACTGTAGAATTAAACCTGCAATGCACCTCCTCACCAAATTTATGACACTAAGTGGAAAGCTGAGGAGAAAAATCTAGATGCCTGAAGAGGAGGACATGATTTTCCAATGCGCTATAAATAGGAGTTCATTTCCCCCTCAGTTCTTCCTAGCAGAATTGGCCTTTATGTGGTCAGGCCTAGCCTCGAGCCTCAGAAACCAACCAGCCTCTTCTGTCCTGGGCGCACACCGTGACTCGCACCAACCCAAGCGGCACGTAACGAACGAGCCCCGTTTCTAGCTCTGAGTAGTTCTCTGCATTTCTCTAGCTTCATTTTACAGCTCCAAAGTCTGTTTTTAAATTAATTCAGAACTCGCTTGTGTCTATAGAAATAGCCAACATTTTCCATACTATCCTTAAACAAGGGCTCTGCAGCCTGATTGATGTTGAGTGGGTGTGGCGAGCAGAGACTAACCTGTTTCTCCAATCACATGGCCCTGTGTGAGGGACCAGATTAGAAGGATTCTAAACGAGCTCTGGCATCGTAACCCAGCACAGGCTGGACAGGACATTAGAGTTGGGTGACAGCGCCACTGGCATTTAAGGGACACCCACAAACATGACAGTGATTTGAAACGGACCTAGAGCTAATGGTTGCCATCTGTGGCTGCAGTACCTTTAGACCGGGTTCTGGGCAGAGTCAGGGCTGGAGACATGGCTCTTGCAGAGGGCCTGAGTTCAGTTCCCAGAACCCGCACCAGCCGCAATTTAAAATCACTTGTCACTCCAGCTCCAGCGGATCGGACACCTTCTTCTAGTTTCTACAGGTACTCGCGCTCATGTACACATACCCACGCACAAACAAAAAATTAAAATGAAGTATTCCTTTTTTTTTAAGGGTAAAACACATTTTTCCCAGAGAAGCAGAACCTCACGTTCCTAGGCAGTCTGGTAAAAAATAAAATCATCCACAGGAGATAAAGGATAAGCAGTCCTTTACCACAGCATGGCTCGATCCTTAATGTTTTGTTTTGTTTTTTTAATTAAAAACAAAACACGATGGTGGTAAGTTCTGGTGTTACATAAGCATGATGTAAAAAAATAAAACACTGGAAATACATGAGAGAAATGTTTCTAGAGAATGAAGGTCTGCCTGTGTCCAAACGGTTTCGCGATCTTCCGGGGTTATTTCCGTCGTTGTGACCTCTCCACTGGACTTTGTTCAGACTATATCACACAGTGGCACATTTGTCTCGTAATTTGTTAGTCTTCTTCATCAGAGTTGGAATCCTTTGAGAGCACGCTAGACCATGCTCACATTTTTGTCCCCGGGGCACAACGTGGCATTTGATACGTAGCAGATGCCTCCGATACATAGCAGATGCCTCGGAGCATACGATAAACAAATGGCATGTTGTCTTGTTGAAAAGATACAAAGAGACACACACCTGTTACTTCTACTATTACTGTTTAGTAGTAGCTTAAGTGAGGGTATATAGGGCTTTAATAATATTTTTAAATATCAGAAAAATGAAAAAGTTAACCAAATACATTGAGTAATAACTGACATTTTAAAAACATATCTCTGGTGGGCCAAAGCTAAGGAGAGTCAATCCATCAGAAAGAAATATAAAATGCCTCACTTAGGTTCAAACATTCAGCTGCCTAAAAATATGCCAAGTCTATCTTAGTTTGGTAGTACTTTATGTGATTGAAACTTCAGAGATTTTATTGACTGAAAATTTACTATGAGCCAAGGGCATGAGTTGGCTGCTAGAAAAGCTGGTGTGGTCTTAAGCTGCCTTAGCTGGAGTGAGTTTCTAATTAGAAAGCGATTTGAGGTGGGGATCAAATACCCAAAGCAATGGTGGAGGGCTTGACGCAGTCCTTGGCGCCTTGCATATCTGTACCTGTTGCTCATCTCTGGATAGACACTATGTTTTAGGGTGCATATTGACAAGTTGGAATATCTATCATCACAGGATGTCCGCCAACTGCAAAAAGGCTCCAGACACCAACACTGTCTCCCTGTGCTAGACAGATAAAAAACATTAGGGCTGGAGACTAGGGAAGAAAAAAAGGCTCTCCTAGAATATTTTCATAACTGTGCTGGACAGATGACTCAGCAGTTAAAGGTCAGGGTCACAACCAAAAGCATAAGAACATTTTGATAACTGAATGAGGAAATGCTCACATCTGTCTCAAAAATCCCCACACCCAGGACCACCAGCCACTATGTTTTATCTCATCAACAAATATCTCTGATAGCTACTATATGGAACCATGAATCCCATCCTCCAGCTAAGAAAAGGACCCTACTTTAGTAAGTCGGTTGCATTGGTATCCAGTGAATTTTGCTGGTGATCTCACACAGGCATTGAGTACAGATATTCCCGGGACTACCCACTCCCCATTTCAGCACGTGTCTGTTCCCCATGCTCTGTTCCTGTCCTTTATGATGTTATCATCTACCTGTCCTCTGACCTACATTCCTGCATGTGAGTCTTTGGCAGGTTCCTTGTCACTATCCCCAGACAGGCAGAGGTCACATGGAGGACTTCCTCCACAGGTCACCCTACAGGCTGTGTTTCAACCTGTTCTTTCTAAGGTCTAAGCTCTCGGTGCACTCTCGACGAATTTCTCGTTGTCTTCCTACACTGGTAATTGTGTGGCTCAGAAGACTTGAGAGATGACACAGTTAGCAAAATAATTGTCACTTAAGTATGAAGACTTGAATGTGATCCAAAGCACTCATGTCAAACCCCCAGGTGCATGTGTGTGTGCGTGTGTGTGCGTGTGTGCTTGCATGTGTGCGTGTGTGCGTGTGCGTGTGCGTGTGCGTGTGCGTGTGTGTGTGTGTGTGTGTGTGTGTGTGTGTGTGTGTAATCCCAGAACTGGGGAGGTTAAGACAGTCCAATCTCTGGTGCTAGCCAAATTGGTAATCTCCGGGTTTAGTTTAAAGTGTGTGTGTGTGGGGGGGGGGGGTGGTCCTTGAAAAATCCTTCGAAGAAGCAATGTAGGAAAACACACCAGCCTCAGGCTTCCACACCCACACAAGCATGCATTAACATGCACACACTTACACATGCATTCACACATGTAATTAGTTAAAGATCGTTTTGTCACTCAGTTACAGGGAAGGTGTCTCTAATCATCTAAATTTTAAAAAGTAAAAAAGGCAATAAGCTGCCCTGTGATAAGAGACTTTCACCACCACCATTAACTCACATGGAGCCTGGAAAAAAAAAAAATAAAGAAAAATAAAAACTGTTTTGAAATGATGTGAAGGGAAAAAAATTCTGTGCTCTTAGTGAGCTAGACTCGGGTGAGTCTAAGGTAGTTTGGGGAGACTAGAAGTTGGCCAGGGGCCATGACAAGGTAATAAGATGGCCAGTTTCTTCCCCACCTGGAATGAGCCTGGCAGCTTAAAACAAAGACCTTTTTTCTCCTGCCAGCGGGCTCCCTGCTGATGGGCTGGCTCAACAAGTTCAAGGCTGGATGAGGACAAGTTATGCAACAATTGTAACCATCTTCTTTCTCTTTCTCCAAACTGACCGACCCTAAATCAAGGGACAAAAACTCTCCAGAGATTTAAAAAAAAAAAAAAAAAAAAAAAACAACCAAACAAACAAAAACAACCTTGCCCTTGAGTCTGGATTTTCCAGCTTCCTGCGAGCTTTGCAGAACATCTGTGTGTCTGCAGTACCCTCCCTTACCCCAATACACACCTTTTAATTCTTTAATTGGCAAAGAAAACAAAACAGATCAAGATCCATATTCAGCCAGGATGTGCGGGAATCTGGGAAAGTATAGTGACATTAGCAAAGGTCCACACCCAGAAAATGGAAGGGTCAATTGTGAGTGAGCACAGGTTCCTTCTGTCACTGAACTAAGGCTCTTGCAATTACTCCCCAGTATCTACCCTGTGGGTAAAACCTAGAATGACTCACGGACCACATGGAAAGTTTCCTTATTCGAGTAAACACACATGATTTAGAAACAAAGGTAAAACTACAATGGACAGTCTAAGAGACATATTTTGCAAATGACGTCTTTAAAAACATCCAAAACAAATCCAAAAACAAAACAAAACAACAACAAAACTCTACCCCTAGCCCTGTGATCTCCACTGGAACCGTTTCAGGGATAGTGGCTAAACCTCCAAAAGCAGCCTAACAGGGAAACACCACATTCCTCTCAAGTGAGCAGAGAAGGGAGTTCAGGATGCCAGTATGTAATAAAGAGAAATGGTGATGGTGGCATGTCGTTCACAAACTGTACAACGGCACTCAGGAAGGAATTAGCACAGCTTATTATGGCTCCCTGTCAAATAAGGAGAGCCCTTCATAAAAGTCCTTAGGATTTCAGTCTTAGCATCATTTCATTTTCATTTAACATCCTATAGAACAAAGAATTTGTATACATCTCTATCCCTAACACTGGGCCAGTGTCTTCACTTAAGAATGGCTTTTATTGAATGCATCACTACACAGATGAATAAATGAACCAACTCATGTCAAAAAGTATATTGTGAAAAATAATACTCGTGCAATTCTTCATTGAGAATAGACCAGAAGATCTCTCTAGTCCAAGGGTCAGGGAACGCTTTCTGTAAAGGATGAGTAAATATTTTAGGTTTGGAGAGGTAGTAGCTCCTGTATCTAAAACATTCTTCCCACAAAATAGAAACAGCATATTTCCTAATAGACATTTATTTGCTGTGACATAGCCATAACCTAAGAGACTTGCCTAAAAATTGACATCTTAAGAATAAACAAAACACGGCACAGTGAGGCGGAGTCTGTCTTTAAAGCAATAACGAGACTATGCACATAAATATTATAATATAAGTGCGTTATAAATTCATGTGAACTCAACTTGCTCACTCTTGCAAAAAAAAAAAAAAGCAGCCATGAACAAGCACATACATACATATACACATGAGACTAGTATGTCATTGCGATTTGTGAATGATGAAATTGGATTTCCTATCATTTCCATGTGTCATAAGTATTGTTTCTGTATTTTCTCAATGATTTAAAAAGCATGAAAACTATTCTCGGATCATAACGCATACAAACAGATAGGCTATAGCTTAAAAACAACTGAATTCCAGGCCACTCTGATACCCTCAATAAGTATTGATACAAAGCCACTTCAAATTACTTCTGTCCCCAAATCTCCTTTTATACGGGGGTAATTTTCATGTATTTGGAAAGGGTAACTTATTTTCAACCTCCCATAGTGATCCTGATAGGCCTGCAACATGATACAAGCACAAAAGACATTATTGTAGGTATGATTAGGAAAAGGTACTGTGCTTAGGTATCTACTTCCTTAAGCATCACATTTAAGTGGTCTTTTACTTGGAAAAATCAATGTTTATTCTATAAATATGAGTTATCATGAACATGCTAGCACTGACATCAGTCATCATATACATGCTGGCACTTTCTTAAGAAAGACTGAAGTTTAGAATATGCTGTTGCTCCTGTTACATTCATGCACAGAACTGACATGAACTGACTTTACAATTTTCTGAGCTCAGATAAGTTGTTATTTATATGTATATCCTCTTATCTCTGGCTCTGCTCCTACGTAACTTGAGGGCAGGAATAAACAGCGTAGGATTTTTGTGAGATATAAATCTCCATCTTCTAGTCAGTTTATCCAAACTGAAAACAAAACTACAAGAATAAGAAAAATATTTAAGTGTCTTTTTAAAAGCAGAGAAACAAAATCTTATCGCATGTTCATTTCAACTTTGAAAACTGTACTGTTTCTGCTTGTTGCGGGGAAAGGACACTCACAGGGGCTAACCTTGGGAAGGCACACTCTCCCAGGGCCTATCCTCAGTACCCATGATAAAGAAGAAGCAGACGAAGAATCCCAGAAACAGAGGTTGTCTGGGGTCCATCTCAGCCTCACCACTGAATGGCCTGAACTTTGGAAAGTTAGAACTTCAGCAAATTAGAACTTCCTGAATCACTTTCCTCCTGTGAAATGTCCCTAATGTCCCTAAAAACTCCTTTTGGTCATGTATTGGTGGCTCAGAAAAGACTTTATTATCGCATCTTCACAAGGGCGGCACGTTAGATGAAAGCCAAGAAGAAGAAAAAAATAGTCTTGGTGACCAGAAATTGTGTTGTTGAACTCCTTCGGTGTTTAAAACTGAGTCAAGATCGATCAAGAACCATAAAGACTGATTTATGGGGCAGACACAATGTTGAATATCTGTTGTTATTCGTGGGATATCTATTTTTTTATTTTTTACAACAACGCACTTATAATTAAAATGCTAGGAAAGGCAGCAACAGAAAAAAAAAAGAAAGAAAGAAAATGAAAAAAAAATACAGTAAAGACCTTTATCAGAAGTGTCAGGGCCTGGGGAGCTGGCTGAGTAATGACCCACATTTGATTCCTAGCACCATGTTAAAACCTGGATGGACATCCATGTTCTTGTACTCCTATGGGGAGATGGAAAGTGAAGACCGAAGAATAGCCTGGAAGCTTGAGGACCAACTAACCTGGAGTAGGCATTACAGCGGCAGAAACAAGGAGCCCTGCTTCAGAAACTAAAGAGAGAAGGAATTTTGAGTTATCCCCAGGTTCCCAGTGTGCAATGGTATGTTCAAGCACACACGAACAGACACACAATGTTTTGTTCTATTCTGTGCTCTTGTTTTGTTTCGTTTTGTTGATGAGATTGGGTGCATTCAGGGTGCATTTGGCTGTAGGCAAAAATTTATCTTTTATTGAAAATAAAGTTTCATTTTCATACACTATATCCTGGTTACAGTTTCTCCTCCCTTATCTCCTCCCAGATTTGCCCATCATCCTACCTTTCCAACTCCATGCCTCTCTCTCTCTCTCTCTCTCTCTCTCTCTCTCAAGAAATCAAACAAGCAAATAAAAGGACTAACAAAGATATAACAAAATAAAATAAACTAACAAAAAGAAAGAAATGAAGAGCACAAGAAATGCATACGCACAAAGACAAACAAAATCTGTTAAACACCAAAAATCGGAAACCATGATACACAAGAAAAAGACCAGTGAAGTAAATAAGGAAAAAAAAATGCCAAAGCAAAGCAAATACAAGACCAAAACCCTCCAAAAATACCTTTGAGTTCATTCTGTGTTGACCGTTGTCTCCTGTCTGGTATGGGGCCTGTCCTGAAGTGTGGTCTGCACACTCAGACTCCCTGGAGAAAGGAGTAATTTTCCTCTGTGGGTAGTTGTTAATTGGAGATGGCTTCCTGGTTGAGGGTGGGAGCTTTTGTCTGCTTCCTCCTTTCAGTTCTGGGACTTCTTTGTCATTTGTGTGTATGCAGGCCTCACGCATGCTGCTATGGTCCCCTCGACTTCATATGTGCTTCATTCCTGTTGGAGACACACAATTTTTAAAACGTTTTCAATAGCGTGTTTCATAGTAGACATAAAATACCGAAATTATTCACACTAAAAGCAAAACTAAGGGCAAAATGTTCAGTTGTTTCATCAATAAATAATGTTTTGAAATTTATTTATAAAATAATAAAAGTAGCATAAATACTAAAAGAGATAAATATATAACACGATTGATTCAACTAAAAGTAGTAGAGTTTAGGAAAGTATTATCTGTCAGTATTTAAAAATTAATTGTCGTTCTTTTCATTAGCATCAGATTGGAAGTGATGTGCTTTTTTAAAATGTTTCTGAATATTTAAAGACCAAGCTATGGGGGGCTACTGAGTATTCCAAGTAAATTAAGAGGCACACTCTATTCCCAGGCTAAGAATATATTACATTATGAGAGCTTCAGTCATTCAAACATGATTGTATAATTAGTATAAAATTATATACTATTTTACATAGCATTTATATACTATATTTACAATTATATAAAAGCATATAATTATATACTTAATATATCATAATGTTGTATCAGAAATTTCATCTTTATTATGATTGTGTGTGTATAAATTCAGTTGCATGTTATGAATGTATTCATTTGTTAACAGATTTCCATTGATTTCAAATAGAAATAACTTCATTATAAACACAATCCGAGCCAGAAATTGCCATCCCACCATGCAGACAAGCCATGGAATTAACTATTTTTTCCAGGACGAATCAGCTTGCATCATTTTTTGAGAATCCATCAATCCATTGTTATTCCCTGTGGTGATATCTTACTTACACAAATAAAGCCTGTCTGAAGGCCAGAGAGTGAAGCTTGCCACTAGCTAACCATAGAGGTCTGGAGGTCTGTACAGACAGACAGGAAGTGAGACGGCTGGGTGGAAACAGGAAGTGAGACATCTGACTAGAGAGAAGATACAAGTGGGCAGAAACAGGAACTCTCTTGTCTGGTTAGATGCTGAGGAGGTCAGGTGTGGCTATGGCTTGCTCCTTCTATCTGATCTCTCAGCATCTTCCTCTAAATCTGACTCTAGGTTTTATTACTTAGACCAATGAAGAACTCCCTTTACACTTCCCTACTGACTACTATCTGACTTTAGTCAGTCACTGAAGACGCTTCCTTTTCCCTGTCTCTTGAATGGAGATAATAACTTCTCTCCACAGAATGCGATTATTAAAATCAAGTGGAATCAAACAGAACAAAGTATGCAAAACTGCTTTGTAAACTGTAAGGTGTATGGTGTTTCCGCCCGCCACCGCTGGTCTTGTCCTGCTGCTGCGCCAGCCCCAAATAACACAGAGAGACTCTGTATTTGATACAATGCTGTTGGCCCTGTTACTTGTTTCTTATTGGCTAGCTCTGCCTTATTTATTAACCCATTTCTGCTGATCTATGTATTTTCACATGGCCTTCTCTTACCGGGGAGGCGGCTGGCGTCCAGCTCTCTCCAGACTCTCCATCTTGACTCCTCCTAACTACTTCCTATTTCCTCCTTGTCTCCTAGTCCCTCCTATCTTCCTTTCCTATTGGCCAACAGTGCTTTATTATTAACCAGTATGAGAAACATATACAGAATGACATCTCCCATCATCTCCTCTTTTCTGTCTAAATAAAAAGAAGCATTTTAACCTTAACATAGCAAAATATGTAACACAACAGTTATCAAGTAAGAATCACAGCTAACAATATTTAGTCCATTGACATTTAGCAAGACTAAAAGAAACTATTCTATCATCTATCCTATATTTGTGAATCTAAAGTCCTATATGTAACTTATCTTTAAACCTAACTAAGGAAAACTATAACCATAACTATTTGTCTTCAACTCCATCAAAGACCACAGAAGGATAGTATATAAACTCTAGAAATGACAGAGACAACTCACTGCCTGGTCACCCAAAGTTCTTTTGTAATCTTCCATCTTCAGCTCATAGGCCATAGTGTGTCTAGCTGACTCTTCAGCAAAGCAGGAAACTTTAAACTGTCTTTTTGTATTGGAAGTTTGACAGTCACTTTTCTTTGTGTCCTGCATACTGTCTTGCAGACTCTTCCATGAAGCAGGATCTCTGTAGCAATGTCCATCGTGAATCAGGAGTCACTTTCCTGTGGGTCCTGCATGTCCAATTTATACATCACAAAGTCAAACAGTCCAGACAAGAGCAGTTTCTTGTCCAAATGGCTAGTCTTGCTATATTGAAAGCAAACTTCATAACACGTTTCTTCTATGTCCATCTTCCTTTCTGACATAAATGGTGTTGCCAGGAGCATTTATGTCTCACTGTCAAGAAAAACCCTAAACCATTTTAAATGCCATATTCTGTAGGTCTTTGAAAGGTTTGAAGAATTCCTATCTATCTCAAATACATCTCTGTGTATCTTGAAAAACCTAACTAACTTAACTCTAAACTTTGACTATCATAGATAATTATCTATTATCTGTACTACATTATACATTACATTTCTAAATGAGCTATATAAACACAATACATAAACAAAAGAAATATAGATATCACAAAATTGACCTTAAACTGTATCAGTAAATGAAAATCCATTCCAAAATGAAGTATTCATATCTATACCATAATCCCCTTTTTTTACCTTTAAAAAGATATTGGTTGTGATCATTAACCATTTATAACCAAATCCATTTAAATGAAAACAAACATTTACAAACAATATTTGGGAATTTGGGCGTCGTTCTTTCCAAACTACTTCCTGCTGACAGGGGGCGCTGTCATGGGGGATTCTAAGAAGACACAGAAATCCTGGCTGTAGTCTGCAAGGCTGCTTTGTTCAGCTGTTTTGAATGTAGGATCACCTGGTACTCTGTTTCAGGGGGTCTGGCTTGATCAAACCACATAAGTCTGGAAGGAATCCACAGCTTTTTATTTTCTGTGGAAACAAAAATAGAAATCCTTTTCCCCAGTAACTTGTCCTTGAACTTAAATGTTTGAGTCAAAGCATTTTTAAAATATATAAATTGAATTAATCCAGCAGCATTTCCTTTATCAGTTGTTGTTATTTTCTCGGCAGTCAAACAATGCAGAGACAACACAATAGCATACAGTAACCAGATTCTCTCTGTGCTTTTCATCTTTACGTGGCTTTATTATTACTCTGTTTATTTTACTTTTATTTTTTCATTTTTTGACTGTGTAACTCTTATCTGTCCTGGAATTTACTCAGCATACCAGGTTTACTTTGCAAATCACAGAGATCTGCTTGCCTCTGTCTCCTGAGTGCTGGGATTAAAGGCGTGTGCTACAACACCCAGTTCCTCTTTGTCTCTTTAAAACCATTTTTTTTTCATGTCTACGTATATTTTAAAACACACTGTAAACCTTTAGAGGTTTTTCTTAATATGAATCTGTCTTTACTGTAAATCTTTATCTTCGTCTGGCCACAAGTCTTTTATCTGGTAAACAACAACATTGCTAAAATGAAAGTCATAGCTGTGTCAGCCGTGGTTATCAAAGATGGTGGCGGGTGCTTTTACCGCCAGCAATGAAAGCTGTGGTCACTGCTCTGGTCAACGCTGCCATCCAGCAGGCATGCTGCCGGCTTGGAGATGTGGTCACTGCCATCACCATCTCTCATACACACCAATAAACTGTTAGCTGTGCGGTTTTTTGCCGTTTATGTTGAGTCAGGAACCTTCCCTTAAAGGAGCCGTGCGAATATCTGCTTGTCTCTAGCAAGTCAGAGTCCAACCGAGAAAAATGCTGTTACCAAGAAACCTTGCTTGTCTCTGTTCTTTTGTTTGTAAAACCCTTTTTAAAGCTTTTGTTAAATTTTAAGTGGAAGTTCTTACTAGCCACGTGGGCGCCATTTGTAAGGTGTATGGTGTTTCCGCCCGCCACCGCTGGTCTTGTCCTGCTGCTGCGCCAGCCCCAAATAACACAGAGAGACTCTGTATTTGATACAATGCTGTTGGCCCTGTTACTTGTTTCTTATTGGCTAGCTCTGCCTTATTTATTAACCCATTTCTGCTGATCTATGTATTTTCACATGGCCTTCTCTTACCGGGGAGGCGGCTGGCGTCCAGCTTTCTCCAGACTCTCCATCTTGACTCCTCCTAACTACTTCCTATTTCCTCCTTGTCTCCTAGTCCCTCCTATCTTCCTTTCCTATTGGCCAACAGTGCTTTATTATTAACCAGTATGAGAAACATATACAGAATGACATCTCCCATCAGTAAACTGTTGAAAGATCTTTATAAACACGTTCTTTCCCAGCACACAATGTGCTTAAAACTAAGAACGAAAAAGTATCAGCAAAATGCACAGTTAGGTTTGCTCTGAGGCAACCTAGAAAATAAAATATACAGCGCTCCATGTTAAAGGTGAAATAGAATTAGTATCATCAGATCAAGAACTCTGGGACTATTTGCATTGGGCCAATTTGTTTCTCTAGATTGGCAGGAAATATGAACTGTGTCCTCATAGTCCCAACTTCATCGTTATTTTTAGTTCATTTTATAAATCCCTCCAACCATGATTTTGGGTGCTGGTGTTTTCAGTGTGTGTGTGTGTGTGTGTGCGTTGTTTTGTTTTCCCATGTTTTTACTTCATTTCATTCTATTCAAAGTTATTATTATCAAATACACCATTATCTAGCCCACTCTGCCAAATCCCACGATGCTTGCCTCGGCTTCCCCTGCATGTTTTTGTAGTTAGCTTTGTGTCTATGTCAGCACTCCTTTATACATTTGTATTTTAGGAGTTTAAAGCTCATCCATAAAAATTAACTAAGGCTGAAACTTGGCAGGCAGCTTACAAGCACATTTTGTTTTACCAACCTTCAAGAAATTCCATATGGCTATTTTTAAGTCCCTGTATATCAAGCTTAAATAAGAAAAATTTTGGCCAACATGAGACACTTTTTTAATCTAATTCTATTCAAACATAGGGACTTTGTTTAAGTTTGTTGTCATTATTCCATGACCGGCCTTCACCTCACCTCTCCTCCAAGTCCCTCAGCCACCTTTGGGTGGTTGCCTGGTCACTCTGATGACTGGCCTGGCTGACACCTCTAGCCTGATGCTTCTGGCATGAGATGCATATTTAATGGTTCATGCTACTGTGGATGCTCTGGGAGCTGTCGATGGAATCTTGAGACTGGAGACCTCCAAGGCTCAGCCACACTATTTCTCTGCCCCATCTGACTACATGCCCTTTTCAGTTTGGTGGTCGCATCCCTAAAGACCAGAGAGGGCCATGTGTGAGAAAAAAAAAAAAAAAAACTATCAGTGTTCACTCAAAAGTCTCAGGCTATTGCTTTAAACTGTTGGAAATGAATGTTCCACAGGTGGTTGGTATTTCTACACACCTTACACTTGAAGCAATAACTGGACCCTTTTCCAGCCTTCTTTTGTAGAGTCAGCAGCCTTAGAAGACAAAGCTCCTCCTGACACAAGCAGGTGCCCCCGTCCGGCATAATATAGACCGCATCTCCCTTCCAAACAAAGGGTAGGGTGCTTCCTGCCCACCTTAAAGACAGGCTCCTACCGGCAAAGTTCCCATCCTGTATACGAATTCATCATCTGGCCTCTTCACACTCACACGGTAGGGATTCGTCTGTGCTGTAGGGCTGTCATACTACAACTGTCATTTCTGTGAATAAACTACCCTTCGTCTCTAATCTAGGGCTCTTGAATCTCATAGCAGCAGTCACAACACCATGACAGGCTATGCAAGCAGGTGAAGTGCCACGCCCCTGTCATGAATGCAGGGCGAATGTCAACTCCTTGAAAGTCGACTGATACTCTCTACTTTGTCATTCTACTTTATTCAACACTTGCAGCACAGAGACCACTGACCGCTAAAGAATGCCCAAGAAACATTCTTAAAGCGGCGTGGGGCACAAACATAAATTCAGAGCAGGAAAAGGCGGTTTCTGAGGGCTCCCTGAGGGTAAGGATGACGGAAGGAAGTTAGATGTAAGCTGAACTCATATTCCCCTGCATCCAGTCTGCCCTCCGCTTTGCTTTGGGAATTTGAAAATATCATTTACAGACAAAACCTCTCCAGAGAGCCCAGTGGGACCGCACTGTGTCTTTACTGCTTTCCGTAAAAATATGGAGAGAGGAAGGACGTGGCCGCAGAGAGCCTGTGGCCTCTAACCTGGGATGAGTGTGGGATTTTTCTGTGACAACCCTCACTTCGTAAATGTGTCTTCTCTCCCCAGTTGGCAGAATGGAATCCAAAGAGAGATCAAAAGAAGGGCGGATCATTAACACCTCACCTGAAGACCGTGTGTGTCATGTCCTACTATTTAACTGAGCTGCTCCCCAATTTAGCCGGAGTCTACGGCCTGCTTTCATGACAATGTGTGATTTAGCACAATGCTTCAGAGGAAGACTTAAAATTCCTGCTGGGAATTTAGGAGGCTGATCTGGAGGCCCTTAAATGGGCCATGTGCTGTGTTTGAGAACTGTGGCCAAATTGGTCAGAGGCACGAGAGAGCGGGGGAGTTGACGGTAGCCAAGTGAGAGAGACCCGGCCTGGGCTGGAGCAGGGCTCCCTGGTACCCTGCAGCAGTAGCTAGGCCCATGTGGAAACTATCTGCTTCAGATCTCCAACGGCGCTCGAAGCATTAATGATGTAGAAAGATCAGAACTTGTCAACATGTCTCAAGCTTTCCTTCCAGTCTCAGATGGAAAATCTGAAACGCCCGCGCCTCACTTCTAATTTACAAGGAAGATGACACTGAATAAACATGCATCAGGGCTGCCGTGAATACCCTTGTGAGATGACGGGGTCCCCATCCAGTCAGGTTCCTGCTTAAACCCTTTGCAGACTTTAACCTTTGAAGGCGCAATGTCTCCTGAATTGGTGCTAAGTCAAAGCAGAGAGGGCTTGCAGGTTCAGTGTTCATGACAGAAGGATTAGTAGTACTTGACTTCAAGGAAACACAAGCCCGGGCAGGTGGTAGGCACCAGGGTTCCAGCAGAACCAGCATGCCTCAGCCAGGCCTGTAGGAAGAAACTAAGCTAAATGGAGTGGTGATGTTTCCAATGAAGCTAAGTAAGAACAAGAATGAAGTCATCCCCCCTCCGCCCCGCCCCCCAGGATAAAAAGAAAATCTAAATCATGAAGCCAGGCCCCCAGAGGCAAAGGATTGTATGTGCTTGCCAGTTGCTGCCTCTCTGCAGGGTCTCACAGTGTGTCTAAGCAGGAAGCTCTGTTAAAAGTGACTCCAGGAGCCCCCTGAAAATGGCTTTCCATTCTGGCACCGGAGCAATCTCGGGGTATAGAGTCATATCTGAGACTTCACAAGCGATGGTTGATGTCAAGGGACCACAGCATTTATTCAGCATTTATTCTCTCTTTTAGTGTTCTGCAGCTCACTGAATGCTTCCCAAAAATGTTATTTGGCATACATACATGTTTTTCTCATGCAGGTTTATGTACATCATTAAGAGCGTCGATATGGACAGTTTCTCTTAAAAGCATATGCACTCATCACGTAGAATTACCCCGTTGTCATTAATTTGAGGGAGCCTTTCCCTCTGCCCAAAAGTATGGTTACATCCTTGTCAGCTACCTCTATAGTTTCTGATGCCTTTCGGTGAGGCTAAACCTCCCTCCCAGTGAGTAGGCCGAGGTTTCAGGTTAGGTTCCCTAAACCCAGGGTTTGAAACACCTTCAGCGGGATGCTTCACCAATTAACTTCTCAGTTAAAAACGTGAATGAGCATGACAACACTCCCATGGGGAGTCAGGAAACTCAAATATTATCTTCTCGGGGTGTGCGTAGAGGTCAAGGATGATGGGCCTGAGTAAGCAAATCAATGCTCTGTTTAACTGAAGCCAAAACTTTGCTAGAGAACATTCACAGTTGTAATTCCCAAGAGGTCAGTAGAGGTTGACACGGTTCCTTATCAAATTCTTTTTCCAGAGTCATCTCAACCTCAGGCAAGAGATAAAGAAAGAACAAAAGAAAGAATAATTAGGGAATGCTAGAGAAAGAGGCACCAAACCAGACAGAACCGGTTTCAGGATGCCTGCAGGGGCCAGCACATGCAACAAACACACATAGTAAAGCAGAAAATCACGCTGTGAAGAAACCAAGCTATCTGCCTGCTAATGGCTAGATATGCTCCCCAAGTCCTCTTGGTATTTACTTGCTACTTTAATGGTATTCAGTGGGACATTTGAGAAGTCATATTGTCACAAAAAAGTCATATTGTCTTCCAGCCCCTGCCACATAGAATGAAGCCCTCTGCTCTCTGCATGGCGCAGCATTCAAGGCATCATCAGAGCCACCATGACCTTAGTATTGGCATCCCACCCCACCAATGACTAGGTGAGCGATAGCATGGGAACACCAGAAATATGCTGAACCACAGACACAACCATTCTCAGGAAAGGGCTGTGGGGATCTGAGGGATAAAGCGGGAAACCATGGCCCTGGGTGGAAAAAGAGTGCTCAGTGTAGATATAGATGCAAAAAGACCTCCCATCCTCCCCACTTAGAGCCTCAAAGGCAGAAACTATAACCCTGGCACACCACACGGAAGGCTGTCGACTCCATGGAAAGCTGTCTCGTGTGAAATCTCCTCTCAATCAAGAGAGGGCATACTGATCTCAAAAGTATTGCTGGGAAATAATGAGAGAGAGAGAGAGAGAGAGAGAGAGAGAGAGAGAGAGAGAGAGAGAGAGGGCCCACTCACCCAAACTAAGAAGAAATAGCAAGTTGTGTATTTTGTTTTGTTCATTTCCTGCTTTATTTACACCATTCTGTTTCTGTTGCTCAGCAGTAGTTTTGTTTTAGCCTGAATCTCACTGACTAGATGGTTTTGATTGTTCTCTCTTTCTCTGGAGCAGCTTTCGTGGAGGTCAGTGAGGAGGATTCTAGATCAGCACACCACAGAGATATGAAACATAAACACTACATTCGTCTCTCGCACTGATCAGGAGGCAACGTAAGAACAACGTGTGTGAGGATATAAAGGTAATCAGCGAGAGGGAGGAAGATTAGAACCGGAAAAGCGGAAATGAACACAGCATAGTAAGCCCAAACTAATTACCAAGCAACAACTAGACGAGGAAGATATCGAGGGCACAGCCAGAACCAGGGATGACCCGATGACTTTTTCCCTGGTGCAGAAAGACTCAAAATATGATGGAAGATCCCAGACAAGGTCTCGATTGTTTTCATAATGCCTTCTAACTATTGTGTTTACTCTTTTAGTTCACACTTCGTCGTCTTCATACGATAGTGCTTTACAGAGATGGCCTGACGTGCAAGATATCTCTACAGATCACATACAGAAATGTAAGTGACAACCTTCTGTCCTGTATCGACTGATTCATAAACTCTGTTAAAGAGTTTTCATAAAAAGACAAACCTGCAGACTAGTGCCAGTCTTCTACCACTGAAATTCTTAACCTGGTTCTCAGCAATAATTTGTTTTGATTTTTAAGTGAGCTAATAGGAAAATGAACACTGTTTCAAGTTTAAATTTTAAAGTGATAAGTGGTGATAAATTGGGGGGGGGGTGGAATCTTTAGGATCTTTGCTGAGAACTCACAGAGATTGTGGCAGCACGCACAGAGCCTGTCCCGGTCTGCACCAGATGGGACCCTAGGTAACAGAAGAAATGAACATACACCCCATTCTGAGTCCAGAAGCTATCTCCAATTGATAGCCACTTGCAAAAGAAAGTTTAGTTAGCTGCAAGGGAGTCTCAGTGGGTAAACAAACCACTACTAAGGGTAGGCACTATGCCAAGCAGTACATAGCCAACACAAAATGAACTCAACAGCATCTTTGGAGGTTCTTTGTCTCATCGTGTTAAGTCAGGGTGTATATTTTTTCTGCCTTACAAGTCTTTTGCATATGTGTTGTAACTTCTAGTTTGGGGCTTTTAATGGGATTCCTGGGTGTGGCAAACATGTCTGTTTCTATGTCTATATGGGTTTCTTGTGCTTCTTCTTTGACTCTTTTTCTTTTTTGATCATTTTTTCTTTTCTCTTTGGATTTGTTTTGATTGTTTGCTTGCTTTATTATTATTCCTTAGATGCCTGGAATCCAGCTGTAGGGAGGAAGGAGTGATGAACAAAGGGGTCAAGACCATGCTAGAGAAACCCACAAAAACAGCTGACCTGAGCAAGTGGGTGCTCACAGACTGGGAGCTGGGGAACCAGCATAGGAAGGACCAAAGCAGGCCCCCTGGACATGGGTGTCATTTGGGAGGCCTTGGCAGTCTATGGGGCCTCTGGCAGTGGAGCCAGTATTTATCCTGGGTGCATGGACTTCAGGAGACCATTCCCCATGGAGGGATACTCTCTCAGCCTAGATATACTCGGGAGGGCCTAGGCCCTGCCCCAAGTGATGTGTCAGACTTTTATGATTCCATATGGGAGGCCTCACCCTCCCTGGGAACTGGATGAGGGTGGGATGGGGGGGTGGTGGGATGGGGGGTTGGCAGGGGGAATGGGAGGATGGGAGGGAGAATGGACTGGGATTGGTATGTAAAATAAGATTGTTTTTAATTGAAATAAAAATTAATTTTAAAAACTGGGACTCGACTAGTGAATGGGGTTTATTACAAGGAAAATCCAAGAAAATCTCATACACAGAAAACAGAGCCTGATTCCATGAACACGAAAGAGGTAGGCAGACAATCCATTCAGGAAAAAGGATCTAATGTGTCTGGGATAGAGAGACACCAACTAAAGAGAGAAAGAACAGAGTCCACTGAGAGAAATGGGTAGGGCTGGCACTGGATACTAAGACACAGACAGACACAGGAAAGGGAAATCCAGGAAGAGTCCATTCGGAGCAAAAGGTTGAATGCTACCTGGGGTAGGAAGAAAGGGGGCCGTGAGCTACCAAGATGCTTGGAGGTCAGGTTTCAGAACGTTTACACCTTCAAAGGAAATGAGAAATTTCTTCAGGTGGGAAAAAAAAAAGGTATTTTCAGTAGACAAAAATGAATCAGTATGATCACAGGAAGAAGCCACTCTAGCTTTTCAAGTAGCCAGTGCAGAAAATGACGAAAGCCTGAATTAGCAGTGATTGAATGGAGAGTTGGCAGAAGGCAGCCTGTGAGGTAGAGAATCGAAAGCAAAGGGTAACTCTTTAGATGGAGGGAAACCAAAGGGTGAAGGCATTAAGAGAAAGAAGAGGATGGGACATCTCTGAGGTGCTGAAGGAGGGTATGTGCTAAAAACGCCTAGTAACCCTTAGGGACTCAGGACTGGAAGTTGGGAGACAGCACATGAAAGCATGTGCTGGAACATCATAGTAAGTACAAAGATGGAGGTGAGCAAGAGCAAGGCAGAGGAGTAGACTTCTAAGCAGCATTTAACTCCTCAGGGTGGGGCCGAGAAAGAGAAGCCAGCAAGGGAAACATTTGAAGCACAAGACGGTGAGGATGTACTCAAGAACTGGCGTGCCGCTTGAGCCATATGCTTTTAATGGATTGAAATGGGATTCAAAAGAGACTTTTAGCCATGATGTCCCCACAAATTTTAGGGATTTCCTCATCCCCACCTTCACCTGTAGGGACTACCTCACGCTCCATTGATGCCTACGCGTATCCTCAAAAGAGGGGCGGGGTTTCGCTGCATAGTAGACACGTGTGCACACGGTGATGAAGAGAATGTTGGTTCATAAAAAGAAAGCACAAGCCCGTCCCTGACTGAACTCTTAGATTAGGATGGGGCTTGCTTTGTTCCCATATAATTCACCATCAAATGTCTCTTGTTAGCAATTTCCAATTTTTCATTTGACATTGGCATATATCCGAATTAGAAGTTGATTTCTTTCGGGGGAGGGGGAGAGGGTTCACGTAAATAACAAATAACACCTTATAATGTAAGTCCTATATGACAGCCTGTTAGGCTTGACTCTGATCTCTGATGCTCGTTCACCACCAGGCATGTGTCAAATACCTGACCTGTATGAAACTGGAGTGCTGTCATAAACTGGGAAATTTTCCCTACATGGAATTACTTTCTAGAGATGAGGGAAAATAAAATATTAATGACTAAAAGCCTGTGCTGGATCTCAGACCTATGTGGTAAGCACTCCACTGTGAACACCGAAGCAGATAGTGTGATCTGTAATAACAATATAATTTTTTAAAAAAATAAAAGTCTCTCGGAGGAAAAGACATCTGAGCTGAGCTGGAATGAAGGAAGGAAGGACACCAGTCTGGGACTTGGGAAAGGACTATTCCTGGCAGAAAGAACTGTGGGTGCAAACCCGGAAGGCTTAGCACCAGATCCTGGCACTTTCAAAGAACAGCAAGTTCTCCCTTCACTTCATAACTTGGGAAGTCGTGAAGACGTCAGGACACAGTCACAGAGCACAGCAACACCACAACCACGTCCCCCATTAGTGTCTGTCAACTTCACAGGGAGATCCAATTCCTCAGATTCTCTTCCTCACAAAAAACTTCTAGAAGTTGAGACACTTAAGAACCTCATCTTCCATAAATAAATAAATAAATAAATAAATAAATAAATAAATAAATATAATGAAAGACTTAGGGTCCTCCTCCAGGAGCCATGGAGACCATGTATTTCCTTTGCTTCAGAATTAAAACCTAGTATAAAACTGATACTGTTACCAATTCCTTTCAAACTGTATGCCAGAGAAAATGCCATCAATAAGAAGGGCAATATTTATGCATTGCCTCTTGACAGCCTCGGCCTACGTTTACCTGTCTCTAAAATCTGATGTCTCTGGCACTGAACATTTGGTCACGGGCACTTAACCACCCACATTTTATATTCATGACTGTCTAAACACCAGCTAACCACTGACAATTGGACTTCCTGGGTGACTCCATTTGAAAAATTGCAGTCAGATGGGAATGAATTCTTTAGCACATGAGACGGAGACACAACTTGATAGAAATAAACTCCGAAGATGTCCTATTTCTGAACAAAGATAACATGTGATTTCCATTGCTTAGAGGACAGACAATGTGCTATTCATTGTTTAGGGCTATATGGAAGGCTGGCAAATAAAATGAACGAGGAGCAAAAATCTTAATAACAATGGTTAGGAATTAAAATTCACTTTCCCTGATCTCCCTGTCAACATCTGAAAAGAAAATCCACAAATTTGCTCTTTCATAGTTAAAAACGTCTCTTGCATAGCTTTCAGCCATTAGTTACAAAGAACCAGTGAAATATTTAGGTAGAAAAACAGGGCTTATCCACTGTAGTCCTGTTGCATAAAACTAATTCTTTGAAACTGTAAAAGACGGCAACTCCACCAGTGTTTAGGAACTTGGGTCTTCTCCTAAGATTGATTTTCCTAGCTCATCCAGGAATCCAATATATTCTGTAATATATTCTGCTAGAACAAATGCTAGGACATACAATGTTTGAATAGCCCAAGCTCTTGAGGCTTTGGATTACAGCATCTCATGAGAGGAAGCAAGCCATTTCCAAGAGAAAGCCAATACATATCATGCCTGTTTTACATGCCACACCCCTGGGGAAATAAAAGGGAGTAAGAAGTGTTGACAAGATATTTATTTTTCAAGGCATGTAAAGCCTGGGTTTTGGATCCTCAGCAAAAGATTGCATAGGAAACTTCAAAATCACTCTTCTCGAACTCACAGAAAAGTGGAAACATGTTTAGTGATCCCTAGAAGTAAACGTCACAACACAGAAAGCAAGCAAATGGAAAATAAACCATTTAAAATATGTTTGTTCTGTGCTATTTGCAAGGAATTGAATCCAGAACCCTTCAGAGATACAGACTCCTATGGAATCTTATGTCCCATCACAGTATCTACATATAGACAACACACGTTCTCTTCCATGCTTTAAGTCTCCTCTATATTGTTTATCATACGTAATACAATGGGAGTATTATGTAAATAGTCATTATGATATACTGCTTAGGAAATAAAAACTGTACATGCTCAATACAGACATAAAATTTTATTTTATTTTCTAAATATCTCTCCAAAGCTGATTAATTGATTAATTACACAGACAGAACCCTGGGTCTGAAAGGCCAAATGTATGTAGTGTCTTCAGTCTTACTGAACCAAGACTGGTGGCTACAATAAATTCTATGGCTTGGATATAGTATAATCTACTATTATCCTAAATAAGTAGATAGTCTTTAAAGTCATTATCTTTGTAAGGAAAGATCAATAACTAATCAATCATTCAATCAAGAAATGTAGTCCCAACTGTTAGAACCATTAAGCTCTTCTAGATACACGTATTTAGTAAATTATAGTGTTGCTGGGCTAGGCATTTTCCATGCAATTTTAGTATATCTTACCGAGCCAAGAGTATGATCAATTGTTCTAAACCCTTAATACTAGGCAAATGTTGTTCACTTACAACTAAAAATCTATATTGTAGACTTCCTATATAATCTATGCAATAACTCCTATCAGACTCGGTAGGAACCAGCTAATGTCTACAGTGTTGTCTCCTGGCATGTAAGTAGGCTAGAGGTATGACTGAATAACAAAACTAATCTAGGTTGACAATAGTTAAAGGTAAACTTGGAGAAGATGAAGATAGAGAGTGAACACAAAGGAAAACAAATGCCCATGGTAGCATCTTTCCATCACCATTTATAAACTGTAATTTAAACTAAGACAAAGTTAGCCCCAGATTCTCTAGTTCAGGAATCACTAGCTTTCATAGTATGCAAAAAAAAATAATGAAAGCGTGGAAATTTCCACAGAAATATCAGTTTTCCTGCATTGTATTGATTTATTGAGATGCTTAACAATGAACTTCTAAAATCTATTCTAACCACAGGCTAGTCCCTAAAGGGAATTACTTAGAGATCAAGGTTATCCACTTTAAGTGAATTTGACAATAATAAACTGTTTAGTAGTTTTATGGTTAACATAGAAGATAATTTCCAGAGAATTTTTGGACCCTATGCTAACAAGCATAGCCAATTTTTTTTTAAAAGAAATCTAAATAATGAGCAGCCCCTTCAGTACCTGATGCCAGCAAATCTATTATTTTTCAGTTTAAAGTCTTTTCAGTATCTGCTTTTCATTTAAGCTCAGGCAAAAACATTTTGTTTCTGGAATAGTTTCTTGGAAAAGGAAATCAGTCCCTTGAACGCTCAGTGGATGACCAAAATCAGAGGACATCTCTCCCTCTTAACTGCTGCAACCTGAGTTGCTACCTTGAAACACACAGGCACATGACCTTGTCATTTGGCAATAAAAGTATTCGATCCAGCTGCGATGAAAGATAAACGTTTGAAAGAAAGCCATCTATTTGATTTTATCACTAATATTTAAAGAGAGGCCAAATAAGCTGAAACATGTATCATACATATGTATAATATTATGTAAATCATACATAATATTGTTGTATATTATAAAATTATATAATATATATAAATAAATATGTAAGTATATTATATATTATATGGAATATATGTGTGTATGTGTGTATATATATGCATGTATATATATACACACACATACACATATATACATATATGTATGTGTGTGTGTGTATATATATATATATATATATATATATATATATATATATATATAGTGGAGCATGTTCAGTATACAAGACACATTCCATTGAAGTACTTTTCCATCTGAGAATGTTGTAGGGTAGTCTTCTACCAGAGAAGACTATTCAGATACAGGTTTAAGCCAATAGAAAGTCTTTTTTATCTGGCCAGAAACTACACTGGGTATTTGGGATCCCAGTGTAACCCCAAGTATTTCTGAGGGTGGGGTTTTAAGTATAAAAACCATACCCTGGGTTCATATACTTCAGTTAACAAGAAAAGTTATGCAGAAGCAGAACTACAGAAGCCAAAAATCAAGGTTAGCTCATTTAGAGACTTTCTCAGAACTAGGCTACCAGACTCAGTCTTAGGCCAGAATCACCCAGCTACCAAAAAAGATAAAAATATCACAAATAAATAATGTTATAGAGTAATTTTCCTAATGAACAGAGATGCAAATCTCAACAAAGTGTTTGTCAAAAAAGAAATCAGCCCCGCATTAGAAAAAAATCAATTTGATTTTAGTCCAGAGATGCAAGAATGTTTTGACATGCATAAAGCCATATATGTAATTCAGCACACAAATAGGTTCAGGGACAGCAATCATGTGATCATCAGGAGAGAATCAGAAAAGAGTTTTCACAAGTTCAACATCCCTTCATGATAAAAGTCCTCACAAAACTAGGAAGAGAAGGAACATATTCAACATAATAAAGATTGCATATGCCAAAACTGCAGCCAACATCATACTAAATAAGGAAAATGCTGGAAGTACTTCTATAGAATTCATGAATGCAAAGGGGTGATGCCTCTCTCTACTCAACTGACGCAGTGTTTAAAGTCATAAGCCAAGCAATAAGGCAAGAGGGAAAAAAAAAGAACTCATATAGAAAAGAGGAAAACAAATTCTAATGTGATCCTAGACTTGAAATACCCAAATATTCCAAAAGGAAAATCTTCAGCCTCATGAATTCAGTTTGACTAAATGACAGAATTTAAAAAAAAAAAAAAAGAAAAATCACCATACACAGATCACAATAAAAATGAGCATATTAAGAAAACAGTCAAGAAAATAATCTCATTCACAATAGCCTCAAAAAAATTCCTAAAAATATACCAAGCCAAGGAGGTAAAAGATGTCTACAGTGACCATTTTAAACCACTAAAGAAAAACCTGAAGAAGGTGTGTGTTCCAGTAGATTTAATATTGTGAAAATGACTGTTACCAAAAGTGTTCTAGAACATAATCTATTTCAAAATAACAATGGCATTCTTTACAGGAGTAAGAAAAAAAAATAACAAAAAAAAAAACAAAAACAAAACAAACAAAAACAAAGGTTACAACCAAGCAATTGCCTTAGCTAGAGTTTCTATTTCTGTGATAAAGGAAGTTGTCTTACACTTCCAGATGACAGCAAATTGCAGAGGGAAAGGAAACCCTAGAGGCAAAAGCTGAAGCAGAAACTATGAAAAAGTGCTGTGACTGGAGATGGCATTCTGTAAATATGTTTCTCTTATTGGTTAATGAAGAAAGCACTGTTGGCCAATAGGAAAGCAAGATAGGCGGGACTAGGAGACTAGGAGAGAGGAAGTAGTAGGGAGGAGATCCAAGATGGGGAGGACAGAGAGAGAAGAACGCCAGCCCCTCTCTCTGGTAAGATGAGACCACATGGAAATACTTAGACTAATGGAAATGGGTTAATATTTAAGACAGAGCTAGCCGATAAGAAACTAGTAACTGGCCAACAGCTTTATATCTAATACAGCATCTCTGTGTGTTATTGGGGGCTGGTGTGGCGGTGGGACCAGACCGACAGGGGGAGAAACTACTCATAACAGTGATGTTTACTGGATTGTTCCCCGTGGCTTGCTCTTCCTTCTTTCTTGGTCCATCCAGGATCATGTGACTAGGATAGCACCACCCACAGTGGGCTGGACCCAATCCCTACAGGCCAATCTGGTAGCACCATTTCTCAACTGCGGTTCCTTCAAGTGATTCCAGAATGCGTTAAGTTGACATATAACTAGTTGACATAGAACTAGACTACAAATCATTCTTGAACAAAAAAGAACCAAACTGGAAGTATCTTCATAGCTGATTGCAAAGTATATTATAGAGACATAGGAACAAAATGGACCACAAGGGGGATGGCACAAAAGTAAACATAAAAACAAAGGGGACACAATAGAGGACACTCCCCCACCAGCCCCCCCCCCAAAAGAAAGCTTATATAAGTACAATCTTTTTGACAAAAGTGGCAAAAACATATATTTAAAAAGACAGCATCTTCATCAGGAAAAACTAGGTATTCACATGTAGACAATTAGGACTAGAACCTTACTTCTCATAATGTGTGAGCATCAATTCAAAATGAACCAAATACCCTACATAATGTAAAACATAATGCTTAGAAACTTCTGAACTCTGAGAAAAACGTAGGAATAACACCATGAGATACAGACAGGCATAGACAATGGCTTTCTGGATAAGACTCCAACAGCACAGAAAGTAATTGCAAGAGTTGATAAATGAGAAAAGTACAAAATTCAAAATCTTAAGCTCAGAAAAAAAAAACAATTAACAGAGTTAATAGACAGCATACAGATTAGGAAAAAAAAAAAATCTTTTCCAGGTACCTTTCCAATAGGAAATTAATGTCTAGTTGCAAAGAACATAAACTTAAATACCAAAATATACAACCAATAAATGGACAAGTAAGTTAAGAAGAGAGCTGTAGAATGAAATACAGATAAATACATGAAAAGTGCTTAGCATCTTTATCCTCAAAGGAAATGCAAACCGAATTTCTGTTGAATGTCTGTCTCACGGCCATCAGAATGACTGTCATCAGAGAAACAACCAGCCAATGATGCAGGAGAGGAAAGTCAGGTCTCATACACTGTTTGAGAGAGTGACAATCAGGACAGCCACTGTGGAAATCATTGCTTAAGTTTCCCAAAAGCTCAAAACAGAATTGCTATATGATCCAGCTATACCACTTCTGGGCATATATACTCCAAGGAAAGAAATCCAAATCAGAATTTAAGGCAGATATTTTTATACCCTTGTTCAGTGCACAACTGCACTGATGGAACCAACCCAGATGCCTGTCAGCAGTAAGTGGATGGAAAAAGGAAATGTGTATACTTACTAGAGTTTCATCACACATGGAGAAGAATGAAAATGTCTAGAACTAAAGGTGGCCATGCTAAGCAGGATAAGCCAGATGCAGAAAGACAAATAGGTGTTTTCTCTCATGTAGAATCTAAGTTTTTTGTTTGTTTGTTTGTTTGTTTTTTGTAAGATATGAAAACAGAGGGAATGGTAGTGGAAAAGAAAGACACTAATAGAACAGGGGTGAGGAAGAGAGAACAATGCAAATGAGTATCATCAGAGAGTAACAAACGATATTCATGTTAGAAAACGTCGTAATGACACCCATTGTCTTGCCCAATGAATATGCATTAATAAGAAAACAATATGGCCCTATATAAAGTGTGACATCTTAACATAGAAAAGATTCCATGTTTTTCAAAGTGTCGTTGAGAACTATCAAAACCACATGTGGCAGCTCCATGGGATTCATAGCGAATATTAGTTGTAGCTTTGCCATATACCAAGAAATTTGCTCAACTATTTCCCAGACATCTTCCACAATGAATACTTTCATTCACTATAACACCGTTAGTGTTAAGAAATGCTAGCTTAAAAGACAGATTTTAGAATTATAATGGTAAAGTTTGAGTCTCATTTCTTCCAGTATATTAAAGATAATAAAAAAAAAAGTATGTGCAACACCTTAGTCCCAACTTTTCAATATGTTTGTCTCTCGTGAACAGTCAATTAATAGAGTGGAAAATATGAAGGATAAAAGGCAACTCTATTCTAAACAGTTGTTTGTGCATTTAATTGTGTGATCAGTCACCTCCATTATGCAGTTCCTGGGATCTTCCTGAATAGTGGTACCCAGATGGCGCACTTGGGAAAATAAAAATAGAAAAAATCCAGTGGTTTTTATTGGTCCAGTGACCCATATGAGTTCCATTGTCCAGAATTTTGTCTTATGTCTAATGTAATTATAAGGAAAATTGGACAATGTTGGTAAAGCCATACCCAGAATGAATAAGAAATTGGTTCTCTCAGCAATTAACTGTCAAATGTCATAGCCAGTCTCTAGAAACAAATTAAACTCCACAGTTGCCTACAGAAAAGTGAAATGCTACCTTCCCTTGCATCAAAAAAAATTGGTTTTTCTACTGTAATATTATTTCAGACACCACTAAGAAAGGAAATCGTGCAGCCAATTAAATTCAATGCAATGCAACATCAATTGCAAGAGATGTGTTGGTTTAGCAATGTTAAAATATCTATTGGGGGAAGATATGATTTTGATTTAATGAATTTTGGTGCTATCTGCCCCCTCAGACTAAATAAAATAATGTGCTAAATAATAGATCATACTGTAGCATCCCCCAAACAGACAACAAATAGTCACATACCAACCAAAAGCATGACACCCCACCACACACACACACAGAGAGAGAGAGTCTAGGTTTGGAAATGCAAAGCAGATACTGAGACATTTCTTTCAAGCAGATGACTATACTAGACAGCAATTTTTCCTAATGGTGACTACAGAGAGACTCCCTGGCATTGTCATGGATCTTCCAAGGTCCTGCTATAGTGCTGGCCAGCAACTGTGCTTGCTAATGCAACACTGGCACTATTGAATGTAGAACAAATATTTGAGGAAGTATCCGGTGAAGCTGTAACCCAAACTGAATTGCAGGTCTTCCTAATTGTTTGACTTCCTGAATTCCCATCTTCGTTTGTGGAATAAAGATGCTGGTGGTACTCATCTCTGAGTGTTGTTATAAAGGGTAAATGAGACAATGAGTAAGAGGGCTTGACAACTACAACAGTTATTAGGATCAGTGCCTTTGGTTCTCTGATGTGAGTCACCAAACAGTAGGAATCACATAGGCCTGCAGAGAGCAACAAGAAAAAAGAAAAAAGCATCTCAATAACTTCCATTTTTGCCTTCTCTCTGAACCCAGCAACTGTAACCCAGCCATGTGGTGGTCAGATCTACCACAGCCTTCTCCTTAGACTTTTAGGAAAGAGTTTGTCTTAGTCAGTGGTCTATTGTTGTGAAGAGACTCCATGATCATGGACTCTTATAAAAGAAAGCATTTAATTGGGACTGACTGACAGTTTCAGAGGTTTGGTCTATTGTTATCATGGCAGGAAGCATGGCAGTATGTGGGCAGACGTGGTGCCAGAGAGGTAGTTTGAAAGTTCAACATCTGTTGACCTGGCTTGGGCTTTTAAACCTCAAAGCCCACTCTCAGTGACACACATTCCCAACAAGGTCACGCCTACTCCAATCAAGCCACACCTCCTAATCCCTCTCAAGTAGTGCCACGCTATAACGACCATGCATTTAAATGCATGAGCTCCTGGGGGCCGTTCTAAAAAAAAAAAAAAAATCATTTCTTAGCTCAAAATAAAGACCATAGATAAAAACATAAAAATGGGATTCTGGGCCAATCAGTAAAAGTGTATGGTTTTCTACTTTAAAACTATTATCATAAACAGGAGACACGGATAATAAACACATACACTTGGATATCATACAAGGACACCACAGAACTGAAAGTCATCACAACGACCATTATCCACCAACTAAAACCATGCACATATGTTCAGATTCTAGATATATAGACAAACAAGACTCTACTGATTAGCAGGTGGAATTTGGGAAGAAGTAATTCATTGAAACATTACTTCTGTTGACCAATATTGTCAAACACATACCCTCACAGAATACAAATAGTTCCTGTATTGATTTCCCTGAGCAGGCAAATTCTGCACCGTAAGACACCAACTATTTGTTTACTGACTCATCTATCTGTGTCTTCTTTGTAATTAACCTCACAAATAATGTCATTCTCTTCTTAATCCATTAAAGGTGTGAATCTCCCTTCAGGTAAAGGGAAACATCACCAAAAATGTGTTGATCGGTGATATCATATTCATTTTGTTACTGTTCAACAGACCAAAGTTTGGCCTTATTTGGCACAACCAACATAATGCTACAAAGGTATCCTCATCTGAAGTAGACCACCTGGGCATCTCCTTTCCATATAAACAAATTTACAAAAAGCTTATGGTAGTTCATTAGTAGTGAACCTACCACCAAAGAAGTATTTCCTCAAAGCATAATAGTGTTCTATTACAAGCATTCTATCTCAATTTTTTTTCTGATGATTAAAGGGGATTTTAATTATACGATCAATGAGAAAATAGATAGAAACCATCTGGACATTCCACAGCTTTCTGCCAAAGAATTTTCTTTTGTTTTACATATCAATGACTTAAGCTAACAAAGGCATCTCAGTGCCAGTCATTTGTCCTTGGCAGAACTGGAGCCTTTTATGTTATGAAAGATCTTTCAAATTTACTGATTGAGAGTCAAATTATCCCACATGGTCAGAGAATTACCCTCAACATTTTCCTACACATAAAAGTAAGAACAAAGAGTATTTTTAATTACTTGATCTTTAAAGCACACAAAATTTAAGTCCTTTTTTGCTGTAATGTTTTTACTAATCAGGGTGGTCAAAACTCAAGAGCACTTTCTCTTTTTGAAGCATTGATGCAAAATGCCTAACCAGTGAGATACTAAAAAGAAACCAAGAAAGATTTCTAGGTGAGAGAAGTCAGATTACTACATCTTAGAAAACTAGTCTGTTTGAATTAAGTTTTTAGAAACCTCCCACAGAGAAAGGTCCCTGGGAAGTGACTGCCCTAAGTGGAGAGTGTGATGATTTTCTCAAGAAAGAAAATTCAATGTTAGGACCCAAACCAATGTCGAGAAACTAATCTCTACTTCTATTAATTACCTACAATGGAAGAAACATTAGTCCTAGACTGCCTAGAATGATGCCATACTTCTCTGTTGGGCATCGGAAGTCAGACTTTAAACAGTGGTTTTGTTTCTCATGCCCTTCTTTATAAGGGATGTGAACTACAGAGGGCAACTGTTTACAGGAAGGTGAACATGCAACTAGGTTCTTCAGCATTCCAAAGAAAGTTCCATGGAATCAACAGCATTCGTTGACTTAACAGATGAATTGAGAAATTTATGGACCAATGAGTATTAATTAAAAGTGAGGTTATCTTCTACCACATATAAAAATCTTACTTGGTTTTTAAACGTTTGATTAAATGCAATATGTTTTTAATTTTTGATTAACCTTCATGCTGATTTCCATATTAGCTGGATGGATTTATAGATTCTTATGGTACTGAATAAGTTTTTCTCCCCGATACCATCCTTCTGAGATGTGTTGCTTTCTTGATGGTGGCCATTCTGACTGGGGGAAGATACAACTCAGTTAACTTTTGTTTAGGGGAGGGAGTTGTTGGTTTGTTTTTCTTGTTTTTGAGATAGGCTCTTATATAACCCATACTGTCTTCAAACACATTATATAGCCAAAGATGACGTTAAATTCTCCTGTCTTCACTGAGTATTTCAGGCATATGTTATCATGCCCAGTTCCTCAGTATTAGTTTTGATGTTTATTTCAGTGCTTCAAGATAGTGAACACTTTTTCACATATTTATTAACAGTTTGTTGTTCTTCACTTGCAAGTTGTCCTTTCATTATTAATACTCATTTATCAACAGATGAGTTAATAAAGAAAATGCATTGCTTTTGTACAATGCAGTTTTGTATACATAAATAAGAATGAAATGATGTCATTCACAGGAAAATGGGTGGAACTGGAGGTCATTGTGCTACGTGAAATAGGCCAGTCACACAACAACAAAGTAGTGCTCATTTTCTGTCATGCGTAGAAGTTATGAAAGAGAAAGGAGAGTGAGAAAGGATGCGGTGAGGATGCATGAAGCTAAGCAGGGGACAAAAGAATCTCAACTAGAAGGGGGAGGGGCAAGGGAGGGCGAAGAGTAACAGAGAGGATAAAAATGATTAAGGCACATAACATGCATATGTAGAAATGTTGTCATGAGGCCAGGGCAAGAGGTGGTGCATGTCTTTAATCCCAGCACTCGGGAGGCAGAGGCAGGTGGATCTCTGTGAGTTCATGACCAGCCTGGTCTATAAGAGCTAGTTCCAGGACAGGCTCCAAAGCCACAGAGAAACCCTGTCTCAAAAAAAAAAAAAAAAGAAAGAAAGAAAAGAAAAGAAAAGAACCAAAAGAAATGTTGTCATGAAACCCCACATTCTGTGAGAACTGTGTGTGTGTGTGTGCATTGACCAGACTAAACTACAGAGTTTTCAAAGTTAATAGGGGTTAAAAAAGTAAATTCATTGCACTGCCACCAACTATATAGGCTCCAGAAAAAGATTTTGGTCAAGAAACATTATTTCACTTTAGCACCAGAATAAACAAATAAATAAATGAAAAATTAAAAATTCTATGTTCCTTCGTAGGAACTACTGAAATCACACAGGAATAAAAGACCACGGAAAGAAAACTACTTTCTGTCGTTAAGTTGAGATGACCTTATTAGCCTTGAAGAAAACATGACCCAATTTGCTATAATCATGAAATTTATTATTGTATTATTGCTTTGAAAAAGCCTTAAGTTAATATTAAAAGTACAAAAAAGAGAACTAAACTTAACTCTTTATGTAAGGTCCCAGGAAACTGGCCCCCACTCAAGAACATATTTTTACTGTGTTACAAAGCATTTTGATGAAGAGATTCTAAATTAAACTAAGGGCTCCCTTATGTACATGATGAAATGATTTTGTCTTCACCTTAATATACAGATCCTTGATGATTGCCAGATTTTAGTTGTACAGCTATGTATGAATTGAACAACAAATATTAAAGAGTTTATAAAATAAAATAAACATATGACCAAAAACCTAGCTGGTGAGTCATGTTTTACAAATCCATACAAAAAGAACTCTGCAAATGGTAATGTTGTTAGAAACTAAATAGAAAAGATTCCATGGGGCAATGAGAAATTGTTGCTGGAAGTTTCTTGCCCTGACTGGTCCCCCGCCCTTCTCAGCCCCAAATAAACACACAAAGACTTATATTAATTATTAAACTGTTGGCCGATGGCTAGGGCTTCTTACTGGCTATCTCTGTCTTAATTATTAACCCATTCCTATTAATCCAAGTATTTCCATGTGGTCTTACCTTACCAGAGAAGGGTCTGGCCCTGTTACTTCTTCCTCTGCTGTAGCAATCCTTTCTGGCGCTTCTCTGCCTACCGTTCCCAGAATTCTCCTCATCTCCTAGCCCCACCTATCTCCTTGCCTCTATCAGCCAAACAGTGTTTTATTCATCAACCAACAAGAGAAACATATATACAGAAGGACATCCCCCATCAAGGGATCGAGCACCATGTGCCAGGACCACCATCTTAGATGTACATAGCTTTACTCAAAACACCTGCCCTGTCTCAGCCAGAAGAACTAAGCAGTCTAAGGGACCTCAGACAGTGGAACCAGGATGTATTCCTGGTGCACAAAAGGACCTTGCAGACACATCTCCCATGGAGGGATACTCCCTTAACCTAGAGACAGGAGAGAAGTCCTAGTCCCTACTTCAAATGACTTGTCAGATTTACATGACCCCTGGATGGCATTGCCCTACATATGGAATTGGGTGGGAGATTGGAGGGGAGGGTAGTCAGGGTGCATGTGAGGGGGCAGAGAGGGTAAGAGGGAGGGAGGGAGGGAAAGAGGGAGAGAAGGAGGCAGGGATGGAGGAAGAGGGAACTGGGATCAACATGTAAAATAAAAAATAAATATAAAAAAAATTAAAAAAAAAAATCTGCCCTGACCATGCCATCTTAAACTTGTCCCACAACCCTCCTTTTCTTAACCCTGTTTTGAGGACTAATGGGATTGGTACTTGGTGAGTGGGGGTCCTCGGTGCCCTGCCTTGCAGCTGCAAGCAAGGGAAATGAAGCGTGGAGATAGATACAAGCGAATGCTGTTTAACTTTACTTAATGCTGTGCAGTGTCTTCAGCCAGGGCCCCACTTCACTCCCGCAGAGACCGAGAGCTGCCTGCTAACAGTCCAGAGAGGAACACCTCTAGGGAACAACTCTTGGCAAAGTCAACTGTCTATCCCAAAATGAACTTATCTCTCCCAAAGTCATATTGGCTCCCAGAAGGTTCTGTGATCCTGACCTTACACGAATTACAGCCATAAGCTCAGGAAGACTTATGGAACCAACTGAGACTTAGCTTGTCATTTTCTCCTGCTGCATAGATGGCTTCCTTTATACTTCCTGGGTGGTAAGAACTCCCCCAGAGCCGGCACAAAGTAAAAAGCATGTAATCCTAACACTTGGGGAGTGGAGGAAGAGAGATATAGTAGCTCAAGGCCATCCTGGGCTATAAAGTGACTGAGGTCAGCCCAATCTACATTTGTCTCTATCAAATAAAAAATAATAATAATAAAAATTTTTCAAAGGACTAGTTCCCAGGAACAGGGTATGATAGCTCTTGCCTGTGGTTCTACCATTCAGAGACAGGTACAGGACTCACCATGAGACTTGGTGGTGGTGGCGGCGCTCGCTTTTAATCCCTGCACTTGGGGGGCAGAGGCAGGCAGATCTCTGTGAGTTCGAGGCCAGCCTGGTCTACAGAGTGAGTTCAAGGATAGCCAGAGCTACACAGAGAGAACCTGTCTAAGAAAACAACTAACAAACAAAAAAAGAATCACCGTGACTTCAAGTCCTGCCTGAACTACATAGTGGTCCCAGAAGGGCCTGCCCTATGTAAAGAAAACCTGTCTAAAACAACAATAAAAGCCCTGTCCAGAGAACTACTTAGATGATGCAGTTTCTACCACATGATCTATTGTAGCAGGAGCCCAAGAGGAGAAGATGGGAAGTAAGCATGAACAGCAGGGAGAAGTTGCAAACCTATAAATAATATTACAGTTATACTAAGTTATTTGCATAATTTGGCCTTTGTTTTTCCGTGTGATGTTATCTCCACTGGCCAGATGAAAAGAATAACTGATTTCCTTATTCTTAGCAATTGCAAAGCTAAAATTCCCACCCCAAATCACTTATCACCGAAGCCTGAGGTTTTCCACAACTCAGTGAGTGTTTCATCTTGACCTTGAAAGAATATTGAAGGAATACCATGTCAGACGCAGAATGAGAAAGGTAAAGGGCTCGGGGGCTTCAACTGCCTCCTATTTTAACTCTAGTCAATGCTACTCAGCCTGCACTTCCTTGAGCCCTGAGCTTTGGGGTTTTTAAACCCAAAGCTGCTGCTCCTTTCCATAATTCCACTCTGTGGAATTGGCTCTATATGGTCCTTCCCATTTATCCAGTATTTCAGAAGAAGATAATATCTAGTTATTAAAAATAGAATAACTTGGCTGTAACATATATACGCCTATAATCCCAACCACTTGGGAGGCTGGGGCAGGAGGATTTGCAAGTTAGAGACCAGACTTCACCCGTTGGCAAGACCCTGATAATAAAGGGCTGAAGATGTAGTTGAGTGACAGTACCCTTTCATGCTGTGCACAAGGCTCTGGACTCAATGTGTAGCACCACAAAAAAAAAAAAGAAAGAAAGAAAGAAAAAAGAAAGGAAGGAAGGAAGGAAAGGAAGGAAGGAAAGAAGGAAGGAAGAAAGAAAGAAAGAAAGAAAGGAAAGAAAAACAGACAGACATAGGTTTTTGAGTTTGCAAGCCGCCTTTTAATGCAAGCTCTACAATTTTCCCTGCTTTGTGGTCTCATGAAAACTTCCAGACTTCTTGTAGCCTCTGTTTGATCATCTGACCTACAGCAACAGCAGCCATCTCACACAGTTGTTGTGAAGCTCGTTCAGGGTAAGCTACTTAGAAAGCACATAGCACACATGCTCAATTATGCCCTCATTCTTTATAGAAAGCTCTGTGGGGCTACTGTTTCATCGTCATCCAGTCAAATTTTGTAATACTACGCAAATAATTTCCCTTCCCTGGGCCCCAATCAGAATCGTCTTTAATATTCCCACTGCACAAAATAGACACACATGCGCTTTACAAGCCCTGTCTTCTCCGAGTCTTCTCTTCGCAACTCTTAACTGGGTCCTGGGTGTACACAGCATTATATTATCCACACCACACTCTCCTTCCATAAGGGGCCCCATCACACCCAGGGCACTTCTCATTCAGGAAACAGGTTAGATCAAGAATTAAATACTCAGAATCTCATACTGAGATTTAAGCTCATGAGTGTAATTTTCATCAGGAAGCCTGTTCCCTCAAACCATCATCACTGTAACTACATGTGGGATTTTGAATTCTGGTGCTCGATGTTTACTTACCCCTGAACGGGAAATGCTCTGCTAAGTGCTTTTACCTGCATGACGTTGTTCAACCCTCATGAGAAATCTAGTTAAGTATTATAATAATCTCCGGTGTATGTGTGGTTGAGTGTGTGTGTGTGTGTGTGTGTGTGTGTGTGTGTGTGTCGCGCATGTGCGTGAGTGGACGTGTGCATGTGTGTGGACGTGTGTGTTTATGGGAAGTAGTTGCAGATCCTTACACCTGATTCTGGAACAGATATAAAGTGCCAGATGTCTACTCAATCAAGTTAGATGACAGAGAACTGATGGGCGGCAAAACTAGAAGGAACCAGTAAGGGTCAGTTTCTAAAAGGGAGAAATGGTCTTTCTATGTCCACTGGCAGCCTGTATTTGTACTTCACGACTCCTATGCAGACACAGTATTATCATTGAGCTTTCATCAAAGACAGCAAGTGAATTTCTCCAAATCCTGGTTGCTTTTTCAGGTGAAAGAAAAACAGAAATTCTAACCATGCTTTAGCCAATCGGGATACTTGATTTTTTTCTTAAAAGGACAAAAAGCGGTAAAGTGAAGGCAAGCAGTGCTTGAGATGAAGTCAAGGTCCTAGAGAGTTGAGCAATGCAGCTGAAATGCCCAGATGGAAGGCCAAAGTACTGAAACCAGAGACATGCCTAATCCACTCAAGCCTCTCATTTTCTAATAAATTCACTCTGCTGGGATGTTAGTTCTCTCATTGGAGTATTGACTTTATTTTTCCTGGATCAAATGAAGTTATTTGCCCGAATTTGTCACCCCTATTCCAGACAATTTATGTTTCACCAAGTTCAATAGCATAAATCCTACTATGAACAAGTGAAACTGATTTAATTAAAGAAATGAGGTCACGCATCTTTTAAGGATTTAATAAAATTAAAGTTGTTCATTTTCTCTCTCTTCCAACACAAAGTACTTTCAGTGAAGCCATTTCCCCCAAGAGCTTAAAAACTAGTTGAAAGATACCTTCCACACACAGTTAGCTTAGCACCTCCTATGACGTGAAGAGTACACCGTGTCTTTTGTAGGTACTTGGACATGATTTCGAAAAGCTAGCCATCTGCTTGGTGCCCTTCCAGGAAGGTGAGCTTCCACAGACAGAGTCAGGGAAGCTGGTAGCATGAGAAAGGCAGGGATGAACCTAACTATGTAGACTGTAATTCACTGGAAGTCTCACATCATTCCCAGTGACCCCTTTACCTTACAGCCCAAAATTAGAGACAAGGCCTGCCCAGGTAGCTCAAAGGCAATACCAGCGTTGGAAATTTGCTGACACCGTGATGGTGTTATGCCTTCTGACCCTAAATTCTATCTCACAAGATAAAAATCTCCATTCCTTCCAGCTAACTAGTTTCCAAGGGGATAGCCGTCTGGCTGTGATATCCATCAAACTCCTTGGCCAGAAATAATTAGTGATTCTGCCAGTGGCTATCGTCTTTCTCTTATCTGTGATTCTTTTCCAACATTGATTACTTGGTATAGTCCCCCCCAAAAAAGGTGCTTTGACACCGTCATTAGAAAGTGGTATACTTTATTATTTATTCTGTCATGCTGATTAGGACATGATCAAGACACTCAACCTTCCCCCCCCTTAAATTGTCTTTTATCAAGCTCATACCCTTAGAATAATTAAGATGGTTTGTAATGATTTGAGCAGTCACCGAATTTTGTTAGTGTCTGAGCCAGCTATTTGGTTGTTTCTTTCCTGCTCCTATCTTCGATTTACTGCTTCAGAAAGAAACTGGACCAAAGTGAGTTGTCTTAGGGTTTCTGTTGCTACAGAGGATACCATGACTATGGCAACTCTCATAAAGGAAAACAGTTCAGAGGGTCAGTCCATTACCATCATGACGGCGGTGTGCATGCAGACATGGTGCTGGAGAAAGGACCTGAGAGCTCTACACCTTACATAGACAAGTCTGGCTCACTGGGCATGGCTTGAGCATACATAAGACCGGGAAAACCTGAAACCCCGCCTCCACAGTGAGCCACTTCCTCCACTAAGACCACACCTACTCCCACAAGACCAAACTTTGGGGGTAGTTGGGTTTTTTGTTTGTTTGTTTGTTTCGTTTTGTTGTTTTCAAACTTCCAGACTGGAGGTTTTGTTTCTGCAGAAAATCAAATAAGTGTTTTGAAGCTTTCAGATGTGCTGGTGAGACTTAGAATCAGGGCACAGAACTCACCTGGCTGTGAAGATTTTTCAGAGGGGGCAGCACCCACTCCGGATGCAGGGGGGGCACTCTCTGGGAGGCTCCGCGCTCAGGCTGAATTAAAGGAGCAGGCGGGGAAGAGCCAGGTGAGTTCATCACTGTGCTTCCCGACCTCTCCAGAGTAAGCAAGCTGGCTTGCTTTCACCATCTCAGAGCCAGCTGCTCCCACACTTTTCCCGCAACTGCATCCCCTCCAACCACGAGCTGCAATGGATGCTTCCTCTCCTCTGTGACTTCCTTCAGGTGTTTCTCACAATCCACGGAAAAAAATCAGTGCACGGAGTCCTTGTCACACTTAACTCTGCTTTTGTACCGAAGGCCCGCGAACCCCAGTTTGCTGGACTCTGAAAAGTCGAGTAAAGTCAGGAAAGCATCTGTTCCGGTGGCCCATCTGGCGCACTGTGGACCTTCAAATATGTTGACCGAATGAACAGAGATAAATTTTCAAAGAGCTGAGTCGCCACCCTACACCAGCCACGTAGTAAAAGAATAATGCCCCACACCTGCCGGGTGTGGCGTGACTTGGCTTCTCAAGGCAGACGCATCTGCAGACTAACTGGAACTCAAATGTATTTCATACACAAACTTCAGTGCCTTTAATTCATGGTTTCTCTCTAGATGATCTTTGGGGACTTTATCACAGCTACAAAACCTCACTAACAGGTTCAGCTGTGGCCCGGTGCGTATTTGTTCGGTTAGAAAATACTGCATATGGATGTATGTAGTACTTCCGGCTCGCAGAGTTGTGTCTTCGCGAGTACTCAGGCTTGTGTCTTGTTTTAATCTCTCATCTTCATCAAGGAAGGCGGTTGCCATCTGGGTTAGTCTTCGCAACTCCTGTTGCTTTTAGCTAAGGTTTTGGCAGTTGATTTTTTGTTTTTGTTTTTTGTTTTTTGTTTTGTTTTTTTAATGAAGGCAATCAACGTTTTCACAAAATGTGACCCTTTTTCCCTAGAGAAATGATCGATATGTCAGAACTTGCTTTCAAACTATTCTAGGAAAGGAATAGGAACTTTCCTGTTCTCTTTCAGTCAACTACCACAGCTGATAGCAAAAAGGGTTTTGTTTTTTAACTTTCGATATAAACTACCAGGTCAGTCTTGCAAATGAACCTCCTGAAGCAGTAAACATATCCACTTTGAAAGGCAATCCCACTTCAATCTCTTTTGTAAAAAGTACACTATTGATAAGGTAAAGGAAATCAAAACGATAATCACCCAAGATTGCCTTTCCTCTAGTTAAAAAGAAAGAAAAAAGAAAAAAAAAGTTGGTTTTTAAAGGATCGTTGCCAAAATGTGTCCTAATGAGACCAAATGTGACCACTAGTCTTGTCTGAAAGGCTTGGGGGAAGGGAGAAATGTAATCAAGAGATATTTAAATTTAAAACTTGTTTTGAATAATAAAAATACAATGAAAAAAAATAGACTATAGTCTCTTAGCCATAGAAAAGATCAGAGAACCTGCATTAAACTCCTTTCTCTAACACATCTTTTCAACATTAATTATTTCCTATGAGATCTAGAGCAGTGGTTCTCAACCTTCCTAATGCTGGCGCCCTTTAGTACAGTTCCTCATGCTGTGGTGACCCCCAACTACTTCATAACTCTAATTTTGCTACTGCCATGAGTTGTAATGTAAATATCTAATATGAGACCCTAAGAGGAGCAAGACCTACAAGCTGAGAACCATTAATCTAGAGTCACCTGGAAAACAAACCTCCAGGCATGTCTGTGAGGGGTTTTCTAGATCACGTTCATTGGTGTGGGAAGGCCCACTCTAGATATGTACGTACCATTCCATGGGTGGGGGTATTGGGCTTTACAGAAACAAGACAGCGAGCTAAGCACCAGCAGTTAACACACACTTTCCTGAGGGGGATCAGATTTGACCCATGGCCTCGCTAGCCTGCCCTCAGCCCTACAGTGGAAAGCACGCCTTTAAACTATGGGCCAAAATAAACCTTCTTCCCTCAAGTTGGTTTCTCGGGTATTTTGTCACAATATAACCAATGCATTACTATAACGTATTTGCTTTAAAAGAATTTTATCCAGAGTCTTCGAAACAAAAATTATTACTATCCTAAAAATGGAAGACTTCTCCTTTCTTATCCTGCCTTTGAGCTTTGATGGGCTGTCGGAATCACTCCATCCATCTAAGGACTATACACGGCTAAGCCAACAACAGGGACCGGCTAGAACTCTGTGTGGCTGGAGAGAGGTGTCCCTGTGGCATCTCAGATTTTGGAACTCTAGAACTAGATTACTCTCTTCACAAAAAAACATCCTAACAACGACAGTCACATAGACTCCAAATTCCTTTTCTCGGTAGTGCAGACTCTTTCCATCCTTTTGGTTGTCATCAGAAAATGAGGTGCCAACCACAGCATCCTATTTACTCCTGCCATAAGCCTGGCAGCTGTCCGGGAACCAAGCTTTGAAAACAGGGTCTGATGTTCACACACGGATGTGTACTTCTCACAAAGCCACAAAATAAAGAGACTGTTTCTGGTTCTGAAGTAACGAAAAACCATGTGTCAGTTAGGCGTCGCATGCCTCATTACACACATCAAAATGTGAAGGCATTTCTAGACTGTGAGTGACATTCACCGTCACAATGTGTGGTTCCGCCGACATCCTGCTGGACAAGCGCTACTGATTAAAGTGAGACCCGTGTTTACCGAGCATCTGTGATCGCCAGGCACAGAGGAGCCAAACAGAACCTTTTATCTCTCGAAGAGAATTTTTTCATGAGTAATTTCAGTGCCACTTGGTGCATCCAATTTCCTAACGAGTGGGTAGGCTCTGCCACGGAAGAAATATTTAGCAAACCAACATATGATAAAGATCAATTTCTCTCATCCATATTGCAGAAATGTTAAAATATTTATTTGTTCATTCTTGCAGACTCAACAACACTGTGGTGCGCTTTATTGTACATAGAGGATCTAATAAGGTTTGGAAAGTTAAATCAAGTCTCTAACGAAACCTCTTTTCTCTCTGGAGGTTTTGCTCCCCGCCCGCCGGGTTTCCAGGCTCTGCTCCCCGCCCACCCGCCCACCGGCCCACCGGGTTTCCAGGCTCCGGGTATGGAAGCATTTCCATCCAGAGAGATTGAATGCATCTTTCCTGGAGTCGGAGACTGAAGGATGGCTGGGGCATCGAGGACAGGGCAGGGAGTTGATAAAGAAAAGCAGGAGGAAGCATTCTGAAATTTCTCCCAGCCAATCGGGCGAGTTTGTGATGCTCTAACTATAGGAGATGTTTAAGAACAGCTTCTGTAACAGACATAGGAAAAATGATAACTCCCATCGTAGGCACTTATCCCAGGCTCAGATGCTGTCCCAGGGCGTAAAGAGGAAGAAACCCCTCTCTGCTCCATGCCCTCTTCTTCCTTGATTATGTTGTTGCACACATGTTAGGCACATATGAATATGTTGCACACATGTTAGGCACATATGAATATATAACTACGACAACGGCGTCCGTTTGGTGTTGCTTATATGTATATGTGTTTGGGGCTGACCACTTGATGATTTTTCAGGAGTAAAGGAAAATGCAATGTATGCAGCAATGTCCCTACTAATGACCTACTTACCAACTGTGTATCTGACAGTGACACTCCAGGACAAACAACTAGATGGCCCGGTGGCTTTAAGTGATAAGCTTTGTTTGGGGTTTTGTTTGTTTGTTTTTTGGTTGGTTGATTGCTTGGTTGGATTTTGGGTTTTTGTTTGGTTTTTTGGTTTTGTTTTGTTTTCTGTTTTGGGTTTTTATCACTGTTATATGTCTGGCTTATTTGGGTGTTCTTGTTTTGTTGGATTGGAACAGTGTCTTCCTATGTAACCCTGGCTTATTTGCAACTTGCTGTGTAGACCAGAATGATTTTGACGTTGCAGCAATCCCTGTGCGTCTGCTTCCCAAGGGTTGCAACTACCGATATGCACTATCATGCCTCGATAGGTAGGCATTTCTATAATTCAAGTTCAAGGTTCTGCAAGTGACTGAACGTTTCCTTTGTTACCCACCAGGTATGTTTGTGCCTCTGGGGTCAGGAGGGGGTCTGGTCTTGTTGGCTTTGCTGATCTCAGCTGAGTGAAGAATCGGTTTGCAAACTGTGTGCTGTTTCTCAGCCTCCCACAGGCTCTTCCAGGGCAATGGCAAAGCTGAGTGAGAGAGCATGAAAGTTCCAAGTATCTTTTGAGGCTGGGTGCAGCTTCACTTAGAGCTGAATGGGGCATTAGTGGCTATGTTCTCACGTCTTTTCACTCAACAGAACCTAGGACAGAAAAGGCGATAGACAAAAAGACAGTTTTCTTCAAGCTGGGCACGGTAGCACACACCTTTAATCCTAGCACTTAGGAGGTCGAGGCTGGCCCCAAACTCAGAGAAATGCATCTGCCTGAAGACAGCAGGTTGACCAAATTCTTCTGTTATGAACAGCCATCAGAGACCTGGGAACCTTCCAGTAGTTAACCCACCTCCTCCTTAAACAATAGGAAAATTGTTATGTATCTTTAGTTCTCTAGGAACATTATAGCTGTTCCTAACAGTTCACTGCTATAGCACCCAAGAATATAAAGCTCTGAGTGGGCACCTAATAGCTCTAGCTGCGTTTCTTCAGCGGAGTGACTAACGTACCTGAAAGAGAGTTCCTTTGGCTGCGCCCATCTTAGTGCTATGGCTGCTTCCTACACTCTCAGCACACTTGGGAAACAAGCCTATAGCTGAAGCTCCTGTCACCTCCCAAGGGTGACCTAGGAAACCTGCCCAGCACACAGGATGCAAACCTAAGTGTAGCCAGCAGAGGTCCCTGGTGCTCAGAAAAGGAAAACTGCCCCTGGGCGTATAGCAGGGATGAACCCTGGACCTTTGCCCAATATGGACTTGTCAACATGTAAGACACAGGAAAGAAGATAGCCAAAGCCAACTGACACCCACTCCTGCTCATACCTGGCCCCAAAGAGTCTGCTCCAAAAATGCCCCCAACATGTGTATGCAGGGTTTTGCGTTATTGTATTTTTTTATGGTTTCGTTTGTCATTCCCTTCACAGGTTCATCTGATTCCATTTATGCTTTCTTTTGAATTAGGGAAAGTGTTTTTTATTTTACTCGTCTTCTGTAGAATTCTGTATTTCTTCCTTGCCCTACTTCTACAATTGACAGTATTTTTACTTTAACATGTTTTTCTTCAACACTCTTTTCATATTGTATTTCTTTCCTTACATTCATCTAATTTTGGTTTTTAACCTTTTCATTATTTGTAAATGGTGAGGATTTTTTTCCTGCTCTCTTTCTCTTTTCTTCTTTCTCCTGTATCACCGCCTCCCCCCCCCCCCCATGATTCTTTCTCCTTTCACTTATTTACTATCCCTGGCCCCTTTCCTATCTCCTTTATTTCTCTCATTGGTCTACCTACTTCCGCAGTTGCCCTAAATAATTTCTAACGCCCTCTCCAGTAACTTTGCACCTTTTAGTTTTAAGGTCATTTGGCAATGCATGAGTGGATTGTGATTGATTTTAAGTAAATTTCTGGAAGTATTTGTGAGGCTGATACTGCTGCTGCTACAGCAATTTGTTTTCTCCTGGCCGAGTGGTCCTGAGATGGGAATTGAGCATTCAAGTGCTCAATAAGAAACCAACCTCCCAAATAAAAACAGAGATATGTGATAACTAACAGCCATTAAAGGGACAGAGCCTCAGAACTCAACTTCAGCATTGGTCAATAGACATAACATATCTACAGAATACTCCATCCAACAGATACTGACTGCCCATTCTTCTTAGAAGCCTATGGGACCACCTCCAAAATGGACCACATTCTGGGACACAAAACAGATTTGAAGCAATCTTTTTTATCTTGGCAGATTTTAGTCCAATAAAACTATGAGACAATTGAAAGAAAAGCTACAGACACAATGCAAATACATAGAGAATAAGTGATACATTATTGATGCTGAATAAATCAAGGAGGAAATTTATGATTCCCTAGATTTAAATAAAAGGGGAAGCATTACTTAGCAAAACATTTGGAATTCAATTAAGGCAGTTCAAAGTTTATGAGTGTTTACACTAGAACTATGAAAATCTCAATCAAATGATACACCTCGAGGTCCTAGAAAAGCAAAAGCAATCTAATTTATAAAGAACTAGGCAGCAAGAAAAGTCAGGGAAAGAATTAATAAAATGGAGACAAAAAAGACACAAAAGTGATCAAAGAATTGGTTCTTTGAAAACGATAAGCAAGAATGACAAACCTCTAACCAGACTAATCAAAGAAAGAAATAACCCAACTTAGTAAAGTTAGAGATTAAATGTGTACATTATTACATATCCCACTGAAATCTGGAGATTCATTAGGGTGTGGTTTGAAAACTTTTATCCAAAAGAAAAAGAAGAAAACCTTAGAAGAGACAGATAATTCCTAGGCACATCTGACCTACCAAAATTAAATCAAAGATATATAAACAAGTTAAGCTTATTCATAACAATCAGAGAGATTAAGGCACTAAAATGAACTTCTGCCAGCAACAAACAGAACCAGATGAATTCACTGCCAAATCCCACCAAGCCCTGAAAGGGCCAAGGCCAACATGACTCAAACTGTTCTGTAAAATAGAAGGGGACAGAACACTGCCACACTGATTATGTAAAACAAGCACCACCCTGATTCCAGAACCAGATAAAGACACAACAGTAAACTCTACACCGATTTCCCAGAAGAACGCAGATTTGAAAGTTTTCATTAAGAATTTCCAGAAGAAGGAGGAGGAGGAGAAGGAAGAGGAGGAGGAGAAGAAGAAGAAGAAGAAGAAGAAGAAGAAGAAGAAGAAGAAGAAGAAGAAGAAGAAGAAGAAGAAGAAGAAGAAGAAAAGAAGAATCTCTTCTAAAATCTAGAATGGAGCAAGAGAGCCATTTCCTGCTCTCAATCCAACACAATGCTCAAAGCCATAGCTAGAAACAAGAGGCGCTTGCATGGGGAAGGGAAAGATTAACTTATCTAGATCTGCAGATGACAAGACACTGTACTTACAAGGTCCTACAGATTCCAGCAAAGAACTTTTAGAACTTATATAAATTTTTTTCATTGAAGTAACAACATGGAAAAAATTAGCATATAAAAGTCGACAGCTTGTCTATGTATCAATACAGAACTTGAAATAAAAAAAGAATCAGGAGAAAATAATCCCATTTAATATATAACAAGAATAAACTTTAAAGCAAATCTAGTTAGAATAGATAGAGAGGGTGACTTAGTGGCTAAGGAAACAATCCATCAAGGGGGACATTTTCATTCTAAATATATACACACCAAGCATAAGTTTACATAGTTTCATAAAAACAAACATGCCTAGACAGAAAGTCCCAGATTAAATAAAACAAAGTAAAAACTGACAACTCTAATAAGAACATTCACCAAGCAAACAAAATATACACAGAGAAACACTGAGATTAAATGACGTCCTAGATCAAATGAACCTAACAAACGTCTACAGAACACTCCACCCAAACACTCCAAGATCCACAGATTCAACACAATCCCAGTCAAAATGCTAACTTAATCATTCAGGGAACTAAAACACATTTTCAAATTCATATGAAAGCACAAAAGACCCCAGATAGTCAAAATGATCTTGAACAATAAGAATGTTCTAGAAGTATCACGATATCTGATTTCAAGTTATACTAAAGGCCATTGTAATTAAAAAAAAATACCAAGACATTGACACAAAAATAGAGGCATACCAAAGCAACTGCAGCCAGCCACCTGGATAAAAAACAGAAAGAAAAAAAAGGAAAAAGGAAGAAAGAAAGAAAAAAAAACGCTAAACTCACATATTGGGGAAAAAACAGCATCCTCAACAAATGGTTCTGAGGAAGCCAGATATTTACTTGTAGGAAAATGAAAACTGGTCTCTTGGGAGTGGGGAAGATAGGCTCTTCAACAAATGAGTCTAGGAAAACTGAATCTCCACACGGAGAAGAAGAAAAAGTATTGATTTCATCCTGCACAAAATCAGTATCAAATGGATGAAATACATGAATATAAAACCTGAAACTTTGAAACTGTAGAAAACAGAGGTAAAACACCTCAATATGATAAGCACAAGCAAGAACTTTCTGAGAGGCACTCCAATAGTATAGGACATATACCACCAAGGATTTGGGATCATGGAAAATTTAAAAGCTCTACTCATTCAAGGAAACCATCACAACAGTCAACTACAGCCTACAGTATTGAAAACCTTTTCCAACTACACATTAGATGAGGGATTAATATCTAAGATATATAAAGGACTGAAAAATAGGCAATAAGAATAAAATCAGCCCAGAAAAAAAATTCATCCAGTCAAGAAATGTCTACTAAAGTGGGTAGACAGTTCTCTGAAAAGGAAATACAAATAGCTAGTGCATCCTTGGAAAAGTATCCATTATTCTTAGTTATCAGAGAAATGCAAATTAAAACTATTACGCTTCAATCTATTACTAGAGAGATAGCTCAACCATAAAGTGCTTGCCCAAGTTTGACCTCACAACCCATAGGGGGAAAAAAAAACAACAAAACAAAACAGGTATGATGGAATGTACTTGTAATCCCAATGTTAGAGAAGAAGAGACAGACAGATCAGTGGGAGCTCCATGGCCACCTAGCATAGCCTATTTGACAAGTTTCGGGCCAGTGAAAAATCCTGTCTCAGAAAACAGGATAGATGTCCCAGCCCCAAGGCTGCCTTCCGGCCTCCACATACATGCACACATATGTGTGTATGCAAAAAGGAAATGAACTGGAACACACATACACATACATCTTCCATTTACAATGAAAGCAAAGCAGAATTAACTAGATTAACTGGATGGAAATATAGCCATCTGGAGGAGGGAAGGGCATGAGTGAGCACATTGGGAAAGGAAATAAATGAACAAAGATTAAACATAACGACACAGGTACAAAAAGCTGCCACAGTGAATATTATTACTTAATATGCTAATTTTTTTCTTTCTTTTTTTTTTTTTTAATTTAAACATATGCTCGGATTCTAAAGAGTAGTTAACAGGATGTATCATGACGAGTTGCTGTAGAATTTTAGGTTTACTACTGAAGACAGGAAAGTGCTTAGACTATCCAGCAATGGCCAAGCACGAACTGCATAGAAGCAACCTGTGACAGCGTGTGGGGTTGAATGAGACAGGTTTCACAGCCGTTCTAGATGTAGATACGAGGATGTCCTGTGATCAAGAAGGGGAGCTAGATTGTTGATGGTGGCCTCAGTGGGACAAACGGTGACTAGGAAACGATGGGGGTATCCGAAAGCGTTAAGTTTTATTTCTCATGTTTTGAGTTTGATATAACTGAATTTTATAGAAAGTTGATCTGTATGTAGTAGACATGTTTTAATCACAGGCAATTAAACGTAGTTAAGATGCAGATATTACTCATCTTACAAGTCTGTTTTCTTACATGATCTTGCAAGATGAAAAGGGAAAGTGTAAAAGCAATGCGTAACAGTAACTAATATCAGCTTTTTGTGATGCCAGATTTGGTGACAGTTATTCCTTTTTGGAGTTGATAACTGCACAGTGCAAATTAGGACAACTTTTAATAACAAAATTACCTGACTTGGTCTCAGTTCTAGTTTTGAAACTGCATCGGACATTTTTTTTTTTAAAACAGTTACTGAAAGCCATGCTGTCCTTTTGGAACTTCGTGTTCTTTAAAATCAAAACAAATAAAATAAAGGTGTCGAGCTAAAGCAAGCCTGGCTTGGGTTTAGGTCTAGTGTGAAGGCCACCAAGGTAGTGGCTCTGTCCTACTCGGTCTCCTGGTGTTCGTACGCCAATCAAGTAAAATATGATAGACTAGTAGAGACACTGCCTCAAGGCTCTTTTCCAGAGCCCCAAGGAGTTCATGGCTGTCTCTCAGAGAAGGACGATGGGGCTTAATATCACCATGCTGGCAGCTTCATGCTAGAGGTATACAGCTGTCTCCAATTTGTAGAGTGATTCTAATTCAAACTTATTTGCCTAAGACAACGGGGTCAGAGTTGAAACCCAGCTCTGTGAGTATACCCAGGCTGTGTACTCACAAGTGCAACTCTGATGTTTATGTGTTCGTCTCACGAAATCAAGGCACTCTTCTGGAAGTGCTATGAGAGGTTTCCTATGGTGTCTTGTGGTTGACAACATATTCAGAAGTGACTTTCAGAAATAATATTGAAGCAACAATCATAGTTTATTAACTGCCGATATTTGCCCAGAATTCATTTTGAGTGTATTTCAATGAGAATGTAAGTACTAGACTGACATGTATTTTTCATATTGAATTTATTCAATTAAAATATTCATGTAACTTCAGATATTATTATTTTCATTATCCCTGGGTTAATATGTAACAAGAAATACAAGAAATATTCTTAGTATACTAAGAGTCATTAATATAATGCTGGTGGGTTACAGATGGCCAAAGAATAGTAAAGACTTTCACCATGAAAAAATTCAAACATTAAGAAAATTATAAAGCCACCTCTGACAAAACATTTTTAACTGAAAGTGTTTTCATAATATTGTAAACAACTTAAATGAAAGTTCTAACTATTTTATAATAATAGCCAAGTGGTACTTTTGCAACTTACGTTTACATGGAAACTTTTACATTATATTGCTTATATCAATAAATATTTATCATTGATTAAGCAGATTCCAAAAACTAATTGACAATAATTGTTACTGATCTTGACAGGATAATAAGACATAGCTTTCTCTATCAAATATACATTCATATATATATACATATACATATACATACACACACACATATATATATACATATATATATATATATATATACATACATACACACACACACGCACAACTTGAAAAACATCTTTGTACTGTCTCTTTTGTTCTTGCAGTCTCTGAATCTACAGAAGATGCTGGTTGCAAAGTTGAAGCTCTAGACATGTTTGTAAGCAAGCAGTCTTGTAATGTGATCGTTCAAATCCTAAGATCTACAGTGACCACACACATCCATCAAAACCAAGTGGTTTGTGGGCTGTTTTAGCCATTGTTGAAGAGAATAGAGAAAACGAGATTCTGTTGCATTTGTGACCTCTAGAGGCCAGCACGAATGTGATATATTTTCCTCTTTCAACACTGCCTCCAAATACAGTCTTTAGGGGGTTTGGATTTATAGACTCTTTTTTTTAATGAGCAAATTTAACGGAATGAAAAAGTTTCCATTTCAGATGGATATGTTGCCTTTACTAACAACCACAAACCACAAATTGAAGTTTTAAATAATAATTTGAAAAAGACTCAGACATTTGGAAAATCATCATGGAAAATGAAAACTCTGCCTGCTTCATAGTGGAGATGTCCAGACTAATTGCTTATGGTGAGAAATCTTCAAATTGAAGATGAACTTAGCGAAATGTATGCCAGACCCTGAAGTTAAAAGCCACTTACAATGTTTTCTAGTGATGTGTATTCTGAAATAAAAGGACCCACCAATTTTAGCTTCTATATATCTGTGCATCTGTCAGTTTAGTAGGTATGAGAAAAATCTACCTTGCCATATTGATGAAAGAGATAAAACATGTAGATGAGACAAATTTTACTATGATTGCATTTGTTCAGACATGTCCTTTTCCACCACACTGATAAAACCAAAACAAATGTTGACCCCATGAAGGCTTCTGTAAGCTAAAAGGAATTTTGAGGCAGGGTTTGTTACAGTCTGCTTATTCTTTGAGTTGGATTTGAAGTTCTTTGTCTTAAGGATTAGAATTGTGATATAGTCTTTGAATTATTAGAGCATTTCTTCTGTTCTCAACATGTCCATCAGTGATACCCACCCACCTCCCCACACACACAGCCATCTTCCAAAGTGACCGTCTTTTGCCATAGAAGCTTAGTCTGTGTTGTTTTAAATTACGCATTCATACAACTCATCCATTGTATGATAAATGTCTAATGGAAAGCAGTTGAATTGTTGCTGCAAATCTCCCTTTTATTTCCTCTGCTCTCCCAAAGTGACAGTCTACTCAGGCATGCCCCCGATGTGCGCTGTAGAATATATTTGACTGCTTCAATTATGTTGTCTGTAGCCTCGGTACCACTGTCAAATCCTTAATTTCAGTTCCTTCTCAGTCCACACAATAGCATGTTTGTTAAATCTTTGCTATTCACCTCAAACCTATTCTGTTATTCTCAAGCTCTAACTCTACTCTTATTTTATGGGGAAAATCAACACCTTACAATAGGAACTCTACAACATCCTATCTGCTGGAACATCTGTATCTACAGCCATTACTTCATTCTTCTCTCCTGTGGCAATGGGCTGGATTGTCTTTTACATGAGTTGAATCTAAATTCCAAACTGGGTCATATGTCCCAGCCTCTATCTTGTGTTTCAGGCAAAATTAAGTTTATATAATGGGAAAGAAAACACAAAATGATAGTACCTGAAACACAGTAGGAATTAATTCTCACTTGTAAAAATTAAGAGCTTATATGAGTAAATAGACAAATTTAATTAATCCACAATGCTAGGATCCACGGTTCCTTCTTCACTGTTATTAACACAGTCTCCTGGTCCAAGATAAGCAGTGATGCTGCAGTCAGCATGTGTGTGTTCCGGTCAGCACACACCATCTGCCTGCTTTCCTTGTACTAATCAGAATCTAACAACATGGTTCACCAGATGCAAAGAAAGCATGCAGCTGTGTCTTTACTGTGAAAAATCATAAGCCAAGAGAGCAGGGGTAAGTGGAAGAGTGGAAACTGAGGAATAAGTGGCTACTTCATTAGAACCCTCTCGCACCTTCTCACGACCTCTCTGTTTGTATTTTCTCTTCCCTATATTTTCTAATTCTAATTCTCTATGGAGTTAGCAGTCCCCGATTTCTTCAAGCATCTTTCCGATCTCCACGCCTCCAATTACTACTTTCTTCCCCACTGAAGCTTTCGGATGTTGTTACTTTGTTATCCTCTCTGACCTGCATTCGCTTTTCAGATCATTATAATTTTGCTATGGGCTCAATTGTAGTCTCTCAGAAATACAGACTGAAGGCTTAACTGCCCATACCTGTGTGTAGTGAGATATTCGCCTTGTCCGCACCTGTGGCATAGACCACGCCCATTTGGGGGATGGAGACAGGGCCCGATGTGACCTGGGGGAACTAAGGCTGAGGAGGGGGCTTGGAGAGCTCTCTTGCTTGCAGCACAGGGACAGGAGTACATCCCGAGGCATCCTTGGGACCAGGAACCTGCTGGTGTTCATCTGCCTATGTTGTGAGTTATTTCTCCCTGAATAAACATCTATCCGGCCTATTTGTTTCTCCTGATCCATATTAAACATCAATGCCTGTGAATGTGACCTTCTTCAGAAATAATGTCTTTGCCAATGCAGTCAGGTGAAGAAGGGGTCATACTGGACTATCCTTAATTCTTCCTATATTCTTCCCAAGACTGTGTGAAGAGACAGGGAAACAAAAGCATACACATATGGTTCTATACGACAATGAAGAATGGGCAGTTCACACGATGAAGAGAACCAAAGATTCCCAGCAAACACCAGAATGTAGGAAAGAGGCAGAGTGCTCTCCCCCTCCAGAGTCTTTGCTGAAAGCACGGCCTGGTGCCGCATTCTTGTACTTCTGCCCTCTAGGACCGACTGCAAGAAAGTAAATCCCTTTCTTCACGTTTTGTTTTTGAACCATTGAGTTTGTAGTTCTTTTTTACTGTGACTCTAGGGAACTAATACAGCCCCGGCCACTGCACTGAAGCAGCCCTTTCTAATAACACATGGTCTCTTCATGGCCATCTGGAAGACTTTTATACTCTCCACAGTGCTGGACAAAATCGCTCACTCTCTGCCCTTGGCTTTTGGACACCACTTGGATGGTTTCCTCGCTCTCGGGTGAACCCATCTTGATTTTCTTTCTTACTCATCTCCTTTGGCTTATAACCTAAATATTCTTCCTCCTGTCTTCCAAGCTAACGTGTTAAGTGAAGTAAGATAAGGCAATCTGTGTCCTCAGTGGAGGACAAGAAATGTCACTCAATTTACGAAAAGACAACAATTTCGAAGAGTAGCGAGGATCAGTCTGAAGCAGTGGGTTCACATTCCATTTAATCCAGAGTTATTGAAAGACATGGGAGGAAAAAAATCACAGAATGCCTTAGTTCTAAGAAAGAACAGTCCTAAGAAAGAACTGAAAGTACATTTAATCTATGAGAGAACAACAATCTAAACTATAGGTGGCTCAGGGGTTAACAGCAAGCTTGAGGACCTGAGTTCAGATTCCCCAGAACTCATGCAAAATCTAGGTCTGAAACCCCAGTAACTGATGAGTCAAGAGGCAAGAAGACACCCAGAGTTCATTGATCAGCCAGCACTGATGAACTCCAGATTCAGCAACAGACACTATTTCAAAAGCTGAAGAACAATAAAGACATCCGTCATTGACCACTGGCCTCTACTTACATATATACACATTTCCACACAGACACAAAGAAAAAACTTCTTATTACTATAGAAAGCTTATTTTATCGCAGGCTGCTATTTTAAAAGCTAAATTCTTGTATTTACTTTTTAAATGATACAAAAATTAGGTGTGACAAATTAATCAAGAAATATAGCAGAAATTTTATATAGAAATAGAACATATAAAAATAAAGCAACAATCATTAGAAATTTTTAAAAATACATCTTCATTGTTGTTACTTCATCCCAAATTGATCAATGAAAGGGAAACTGTACCCATTAAACATACAGACCCCGAGAAAACTGATGAGTTTAAGACCTTAAGGAAAATATTACGTATGCCTAAACTAGAAAGAGGAATGGGAGTAGACAGGATGGAGAAAGACAAATGATGTACGGGGGGACAAATGTTCAAAACAAATCCTTCTCTGAAGCATCAAACGCATCTAAGGGACAAGACTGCAGTAATGGAATCTGAATTCATTTGAGTTATTATTCATGTAAGGGCAAATTAAAAATCTGCTAAAAATGCCCAAGGTAGACATTTGTATAACATCATTACCCTAAGTGCTCTAACCAACAGATCTGAAACATTAATTGGAAAAGCAAACAAAAGAAAGAGGGAAGAGAGGGCAGGAGGGGGAGGGAGAGGAGGAGGGAGGGGAAGAGGAGGAGGAGGGAGGGGAAGAGGAGGAGGGGAGGAGGAAGAGGACGGAGAGGAAAAGGAGGAGGGGAGGAGGAAGAGGAGGAGGGAGGGGAGGAAGAGGAGGAGGGGAGGAGGGAGATGAGGAGGGAGGGGAGGAAGAGGAGGAGGGAGGGGCAAACAGAGGGAGGAGGAGGGCACAAAGGGGAAAGGGGAGGAGGGATGGGGACAGACAGTGCAAACCTGTAGCAGGTTCTGAAAGTGGCCTGCAATAGCCCTTCTCACAAGTTCTTCAGCTCAGTGGGCGTGCCACTTTCCAACGGAGAGTCCATTTCTCCATCCTCTTGGATTGGGTGAGGCCTATGATTTCTGTAACCGACAGAAAACTGCAGAAGTGGCGTGCTTATGCCACACACAGCCCTCCCCGCACAGTCCTCCGGGCAGCTGTGTTTCCCTTCCTTCTCTTGGAGCTCTGAGCTTCGTGATTTTAAATTTGATTCTGTGTATACCCCCACTGGAATGCCTGCTTGTTATTTTCAGTGCCTGTACCACACTGAGTCTCATATCTTGGTAATACGCGGACAGCCAACCGAGACCCTGAGCTATCCGGGAAGATGTTTCCTCGTGTGGCCATCATTTAAAAAATGGTCTTAGCTACTTACAGATTCACCTGTTCCTAGCGCTCTTCTCTCAGACTTTAATTACATGGAACTTGTTTTTTAAATTTATAAATTATACAACTTTATAATGTTTAATCTCCCCTCCACATGTTTGTCTAATCTGATCTTCTTTTATGTCTTTAATAACATTTTTAAGTGCTGTCCACAATACCTTTTGTAAATCCTATATAGATTTTTGTTTCTGTTCATTTTGTTACGGCCTATTATATATATATTTTTATTAGGTACTGGTTTAAAATAACTCTATTGACTTTTTTATCTATTGATTTGCACTCAGCAAGCAAACAAAACTCTTTTTTTTTAGCTTTACTAGTTTGTCTGTTGGTTCTCTTATATTTTGTATGCAATAATTTAGACCCTCTGGACAAAATGACAGTTTGTTTCTTCCCCAGACTCTTATTCCTCATTTCCTTTACTTCTCAAATGTCAATGACTTCACCATTTTGTCACCTGTCAATCAAAACAGATTATTTTAGGCATTCTTGTTTGTTTCTTACCTTAAAGAGAAGCTTCTAGAGTTTCTTCACTCAGGATGATGTTTGAACAGTTTTACCAGACCCACCTCTTAGACAGTTCAACGTCAGACATTGTGTTTATTAATAAATGAAATTGGAAACCTCAGTTTGAGAGTCAGAATTTCTTGCCAATATAGCACTGAGTTCCAAACTAAACTAAAACTCTGAACACATTTTCCTTACTTAAAATATGTCTAATATTTTACCTCCTGGGTTGTCTTACTTCCTCTGGTAGGTTTTTTGACCTGGGGAATAGAATGTAGCTGTACTGGTAGCCATCTGCAAAGGGAACTGCAAGAATTTACAGTTTCAGCTGCAGATACACATTCTACTATAGGAGGTACAACGGGAAGAAAGATCATTAACATAATTAACTTTGGGTGTTATGCTCTGCTTTAACATTCCTTTCTTAAGAAAAGATTTGTGCTTGAATCCTATTTACACGCAGGAACTCATTGGTTGGGTGACTTTAGTCAGACCTTGTTTAGTCCAAGTTCTGCACAGTGTATGTTGGTTCATGAGGTTTGGGCAATGGGTGTTGTGGTAGTTTGAATGTGATTAACCCCAAAAACTCGTGGGGAGTAGCACTATGAGGAGGTGTGGCCTTGTTGGAGGAAGTGTCACTCTGTGGAAATGGGCTCATAAATGCTCAAACTTTGCCCAGTGTCTCAGTTCACTTCCTGTTGCCTTTGGGCCAAGACGTAGAATTCTCAGGTTCTTCTCTATCACTGTGTCTGCTTGCACTCTGCCATGTGATAAGGAACTGAACTTCTGAAACTATAAGCCACCCTTTATAAGAGTTGCATGGTCGTGGTGTCTCTTCGCAGCAATAGAAACCCTAATTAAGACAGGTGTAATATCCATAATAACCTTCAGTGGTTTGTGAGAATTATAAGATCTAGTGGTCACAGCAGTTACAATAATACCTAACAAACGCTATTGAGTTAGCATTTTACAAACATTTTGGTGCTTGTTTTTTTTTTTTTTTTTTTTTTTTTAGTAATTTTGGTAATTGACAGTTTAATGGGTGTAGTCTGTTTGTCTCACCACCCCTTGCTCTTGGTTTCCTCCCTTTCCTGTCAATCCACAGCCCCTGTAACTACCAGTGCCTTTGCCACATCCGAGGATGCTTGCTTTGACTCACAGTCCATTAGTTTAACCAGGACGGTTGGAGCTTGCAATCCATTGCACAGATAAAAAACAATTTCTTCTCTTCATGGCTGTGTCACTAGCAAATAGTGTGGCACACACCCAAAACATGGGTTTGGATTCCTCAGGAAAGAGTCACATTTAAGTGTCTTAATGATGACTCTAATGTCATTCTGTGGCTTTCTGAGGTATTTCCTTCCAAAAACAGCCTAGATACAGCTACAGCGGGAGGGCCTTGGTCCTGCCTGGAGTGATCTGACTGACTCTGTTGACTCTGCATGGGGGGGGGGGTCTCACCATCCCTGAGGAATGGATGGGGGTGGGGTGGGGAGAAAGTGGGGGTATGGGCAGGATGGCTGGGAGAGGGGGTTGGGATTGGTATGTAAACTAATATTGTTTTAAAAATTCAAACAAAATAAGAAGGAAAAACAATTAACAAGGTATAAAGATTAAGCAACAGTTAAAACAAAGTCTGAAAGTTAGAACAAAAGAGGGGGACTTCTCTGATTAAGGCTGGGAATAGCATCTGTCTCTGCATGTAAGCATAAATGTTTTGAAGACAACTGGATACTACGTCAATTTACTAAAGCAATGTATTCAATTCCCTCCCCCTAAGCTTATGATTTCCCTCTCCACGGGTTGTTGACCGGATTTACTGTGCTGGGTACAGATTCTCTAGTGTGGAGAGGATTGCAGATCTATCAGAGAGCTCTTGCCCACCCAAGTGCACAGGGGCACCTCTTGCCTGGCCGGTTGACCTCCTAGCTCTAAGATTAACAGTGGCTCCCCCTTCCAAGACTAAACAAGCTACCAGCGGGGAGGAAACTTTCAGATCAGTTAGTTCCAGCTTCATTTCTCTATATTCTTCATTCAAGCCATGTGATGTCTTCTGAAAGAGGCTCTTACTATCTAGTTCTGTTGGGTAGCAAAGATAAATGGCAAGGGCCGGGTGTGGTTCTGGACCCTCCCTAACCAACATTCATAGGGTGGTACCCTACCCCTGACACAGCAGAGGGTTTCTCTTTAGTAACTCTGCCTCATGGAAGAAATTTTTCGAGGCATGCAGGCTATAACCCTTGAAGTTCTTTGTTGTTGTTGTTAATAAATTATATTTTTTTTAATTTGGTTGCGAATAGGATAATTCCAAATGATGTGTTCATGCCAGCAGAGTTTTGATTAACACCCCTGTGCATCCTTCCCGCTTAAACTTCTCCTCTCCCCAGTCCTCCCCATCTGTACCTACATCTTCCCTACCCATCCCTCAAGGGATCCTTCCCAGTGGCCTCTTTCTACTTCCTGGTCCAACAGGCAGGTGCTCCAAGTTAAACACACAAACTTAGAGATTGCAGCCGAGCTAGGACCCACGGAGGAGGGAGAAAATGCAGCATTCATTATTCTGTGCCTGTGTTGTCTCACTCACTGTAAGTTTTTTCAGTTTTACCTACAAGCTTGATATCTCTTCACTGCAGAGCCTTAAAAAAAAAAAATCCATTGTGTGGATTACAAGCTTTTTGAGTCTCTGTGAGCCAGGCAGAGCCTATATGAACATGTACTTTTTTTTGCAGTTGAGGAAGAGGAATGAAATTCAGAGATAATATCCAATGGGTAAGTAGTAGGTCAGGCTTCGTTTCTTTTAAAATTACTTTTATTTATTTATTCATGTGGGAGGGGGTGGTCAGGAGGGCACTAAACACAGCATGCGTCGGGAGATCAGAAGACAACTTGCAGAAGTCAGTTTTATCCCACCACGTGGGTTCGAGAGATCGAACTCAGCTTGTAAAGACCGGTGGTAAGCGCCTTTACCCACTGAGCGTGCTGGCCCCAGTGGTACATTGGGAAAGTGATAAAATGGTTCTACTAGATACAGCCTGAGCCACCTCAGTACTATGGGACTCTCCACCACTAAAGGCATAGATCCCCACTAGCAAGAGCTAGAGACAGCGTGGTTGGTGAGCATGGCTTCCAGGTTCCTGAGTGTGTTGGGTGTGACTTTAGCTCAGTCCCCTCATTCTCCTCTCTGTCCACGATGAGTTGAGCGGCCTCCCCTTCTACATGTTCCCACTGCTACAGGGCTCTGCACCATGGAGCCAAGGGCCATGAACTGAATCTCTGAAACCACGAACCCAAGCAAGCAACTTCGATTGACTTCGAAAGTGTTTCGGTCACAGCTGCAGAATATAAACTCATAGAAGCATTTAAATCTTACGATATAATTTTCAAATAATTAATCGGTAAATATTCAAAACTGAAGATAATTACTCCAAGGTGACCTTGAACTTCGGAGTTCAAATATCTATAAAATCTGAACTAGGAACTTCAAATAGATTATCTTGTAATATTTCCCCTACTTTATTTCCTAGTTTCTTGCATTCCTGTGACCTTCTAGTCCACATTATATATAATTTAAAGTTAAGCTGTGGGTCATATTCTTTACATTTCCTCAAAAGACCTAGCATACATCCACGGTAGACACCAACTACAAAATAAATGGATAGATGGATTAATTGACAGCTTAGCAAAAAGAAGTTAAACAATGGTGATAACATTTCTAGGCCAGCCCAATGCAATTCCCCCAATCAAATCCAAAAAAATACTTATTCAGTAAACTCAAAGAATCTTATAATCTGGGCCAAGTAATTTGACTTTTCTAAAATTGCAAATCTTACCCTGTAAGACTTATAATCTAGTCAGAATTTATGTCCCTTTTTTTTTCAGATGTGTTTGTAGTATTCAGATGAAGGTTATGACAAGGTGTATTGTCTCCAATTGGCAAGATGAGGTTTGCACTATCAGATGAGTCCAGGAGTCCACATGGCTTTCTCATCAACAGCACCAAGAGTTCCAGCAACATATCATAAGTAATCAAAGGGTATACAATCACATCAGAGAGAAATTCCATCATAGCTGTGGAGTTCCAGAAGCCAGGTTTTCTCATTAAAAAAGCCAACGCCAGCAGATAAATGCAGAGTCCAACAGGGCTGACAATCACCGTTTGGGAGGAATGGCATCGGAGTGTTACTGCTGGCCTAACTACTAATTGCTGAAGGAGGAAAATTCGTCTTGCCCTGACCGGTCCAATTCATCCAGTGGAACACACTCCCGCTAAAGTATCATTCTTAGCTGACATTTAAAGATGAACCCGTTGCTCTCTTTAAAAGCTGAAGGATGTCTGCACATTTGAATTACTGGCTCATGTGGAATTACAAGACTCCTTTGAAACTTCTATTGGATGCTGTGCAGGTTAGAGATGTTTTTCTTGGGTCTCGAGTCCTGTAATCTGTTTCCTGAGAAACTTGCCCCTGGCTGGTGTCCTTATGAGAAAAGCTTAGCTTCAGGGATTAACAAAGCCCAAAACATCAACTTCAAATCCAAAGAAAGCAGCAATGCTGGAAGAGTGCTGATTAATAGATCCTCTGTCATTTTGAAATGTTCAGGGGTAGAATTTGTTGACCAGTTTTATAAGCGCTACCGGTTCACTCCGTGTAATACTGTGAAGTATTATTAATGCAGCTGTTAGGAACTTTTAGATGTCACAGTTGTTTTCGTGGCACACTGAATTGAATGCACAATACTTACCATCAATATGATGTTAGCTAGAGTTCCAAGATGACCTCCAGGGTCACCGATTGTCCCTTCTCTTTTCCGTTCGTTTTGCTGCTTCTACTTCAATTTCCTTATAAACACTGCGAGGTGTTAGACTCTGTCTTAAAACTTTCCCTCTATACACTGACCATTTTTATTTCCTTTTCTTTTCATTTGAGAATTGAATCCGAGGCTGGCTTTGAACTTACTACGTAGCCAAAAGTGATCTGGTCTTCCTGCCCTCATCTCCGGAGTGCTGGGATTACAGATGTGCACCAGCAGACTCAGTAACGCTGTACGGGGGATCAACCCCGAGGCTTTATGAATGCTAGGCAAGCATGCTGCCAACTGAGGGATTGTGCAGGCCTGAATTCACTGATCATTTATTCTTGGATGATATTAGATACCGTTAGTCAAGTAATTCTCCTAACCTCCAAAGTCATGTATCCAACTGCTTACTCAACGAGTCTTGGTGTTTGTGTGTCCAAAATTAAGAACCTGTCACACAGCCTTATCTGTCCCCTACAACCTGTTCTTTCTCATAGTCTTCAATGCAAAACCTTAAAGATACCTTTAATTCTTCTATTTTTCTCTCACCCAACAAATAATGTACTGAAGTGCCCACAGGATCCATTTTCAAAATGTAGTGAAATATTCCTTGGCAATAAAAAGAGGAACATATACACCTGAAAGAGTATCACAGTATCAGCAATATTACTTTCATCGAGCACGCCAAGCACAAAAGAACTAATATAGTGTAATTGTTGGTTGGTTCAGGAACCAACCAACACAATTTGTACTGGCAGAAATCGGGAAAATCATTGACTCCAGCTTGGAAATAGGTATACAGAAGTTCAGGCTTTTTAGGGGTAAAAATGGTGTTGAGAATTAAGGCTAATACGACCCAGTTGAGCATTGAGTTGAAAGGCCCGCATGGTTGTCTGTGCACCACATCCTTGCAGTGCCCACAGAGGCAAGAAGAGGCTGTTGAATCCCCCAGGATTAGGGTTACACGTTGGTCTAAGACATCTTAGTGGGTGCTGGGAACTGAACCAGGTCCTCTGGAAGAGCATTGAGTGTGCCTAACCACTGACTCATCTCCAGCCCCTACAATGTCTTTTTTTTTAAATATAGATTTCCTAAATTATGACTATATGGAAACCACAGTAACCATCATCCACACAGCATCCGAATTATTGATTTCACAATTATTATGCCTTCATAAACTTTAGATAAAAACTATCAACAATTTTAGAGCAACCTTTAAGTGGATCATCTTATTCTAAGACTGTAAGCACTAGTGTGACTACTTGAGAGTTCTGTTCCTCCAGACTGGTCCAGGCTCAAGACTAAGCAAAGCACAGTCTTATCCCCCGACTCTGGGTAACATCACATCTTCATTCTCTGGGTGTACTTCCAGGAGATGTACAGTCCCCCTGTCTCTTGCTACCCTAAGAGTAAGCACAGAGATTAGGACTTTCAAAGTGTCATCAACTCTGATTCCCAGAAAACTTTTATGTGTCTGACTTACAATTTGCCTTGTTTAATTTCACCTAATCAACTTTATCAATTGGTATTTTGTGTTTATTTTACTTATTCCAACCCTAAGTATTGGACTCTTTGATTAAAACCGATTTGCCTTTAGAAATTGACATCAGCATGAACAAAGCCGGATCTAATAGAGCAACAACACAGAGCAATTGTAAGTAGGTTTTTCCTCCTCCCACCGCTGGTCTTGTCCTGCCGCAGCACCAGCCCCAATTAATGCACAGAGACTCTGTATTTGATATAATTCTGTTGCCCAGGTACTAGTTCTTATCGGCTAGCTCTGTCTTAAGTATTAGCCCATTTCTGTTGATCTATGTATTTCCACGTGGTCTCATCTTATCGGAGAGCTGGCTGGCATCCTGCTATCTCCAGACTCTCCATCCTGACTCCTACTTCCTCTTTCCTCCTAGTCTCCTAGTCCCACCTA